>NW_027256882.1:159716756-161077401 GCF_029215685.1 Pituophis catenifer annectens
AGTTGCTGAGCTTGAGAAAGGCAGATCTAATGTAGAAGCTTATTTATACTCTAAAGCATAAACCTCAATTACTTTTAATTATAAATAAAATGTAAGGAATAGGCTCCAGGTTCCTCCCTCCATAAATTCCTCATCGCTCAGTGCTGTTTTGCTTCAATTCTTTTAATCTTGTTCTACCGTTTAGAGTCATAAGTAGAAAGGTACTCAGCCTAAAAGGCTTTGGGGTCCCCAAATTGCTATAGTTCTAACCACTATTAACATTAGCTCCCCTAAATGAACTCTATGTTTTTGCTTTCAAATGTTACTTTTCTGGCAACAAATATAATGGTAGATGAAATGGGAAAGGGAAGGGAGGGAGGTCTGTGCTACAGAGAAACAAGCAAGTAAGATAGAAACTTGTTCTCAGACTAACAATTGTTTGGTCTGTTAGATCTGCTCAAAAACGATCTGCTCTAAACAGTTTCTTTTCTCTATTTTGTTTCAAGCTGTTATTGCCGTGGTTTTTCTCACTCTCCTTTCAGTCGTTGTGATAATCGTTATTTATCTGTACAAGAATAAAGGCAACTATCACACTTATGAACAACCTGAAGCAGATCCAGAGGGATCAGTCCAAATGGAAGACTTCCCCTATAAACGTGAAAAAGAAGAGTACTTCATATAGAAGATACCGGACTGCTGCCATGTTTTAGACTGTCCTAACTTAAATAAACAAAAGTTTTAGGTTTGTCATTCTTTTACTCAAGGAATTAAAGCTGTATTAGTAAGTTTTGTTTATATACTTGGGGAACTCTGGCTTAAACAGAGTAATGAACAAAGAGTTCTACACCTTGGTGGCAACACACAAGTTATTTATGGATTGCAGTGATGCAACCCTTAAAATGCAGAGTAGTCATCACTCTGTCCAATTCTAATTATCTACAATTAGAATAGGCAGATAGGCACCTCTTTACCCCAGATAGTTTGCTATCTGGTATAGGAAAGAAAACACCGGGGTGAGGATTGACCCAAATGACAGCTATCTATTTTCACATCTTACCCATCTGTAAAGCAAAAAAATAAAACCCATTTCAAACCAAAAATATATTTTAACATGCAAAACTACTTTTTAGTTGTTACAAGCCTTCACACATGGAAGTGAGGCATTAGGAACTTCTAATGTCACGAGCAACTCTCTATGGGTGTTGCTTTCAGTTAAGCAAACCAACTCCAAAGCTCCGAAAAATGTTATTTTTTCTAAACCTTCTTAATATGAATATTTCTAACAAGTACCTTAATGGCTTTTTTATTCATTCTAATCCCGCAATGTAGTGTCTGTGCATATCAAACCTTTGGTTCTGTGAAGAAACATCCGCATTCATAGTTTCAAGCACGTGCTTTACAGTCTAAATGGAAATACCTAAACTTCCAATATATCAAGAGGAATAATAATGAAATAATTTGTAGGGTAATGCATTGCATGAGGGCAAATATTGCAGTAGGCTGAGAAAACAAGAGGAAGAATATATGTTAGCAGCTCTTGACAGAAGCAGAGGGGGAATAGATTGCTATCTTTTAAAATACTTGGAAAAAAGTGAAATATTATATTTACTTCCATATCAGTGCATTCAGGACTAAAGACAGTTCTAAACACTTCTAGAAGCATATTGGTTTACTGTATTCTTATTAACAGCAGAAGCAGGAGGAAGATTTCCATTGGAACTGTGGCATATGGAAAGGAAAAGTTTTAACTCTTTCTCTCCCATGACTCAGTCCCAAAGAAAATAATCCTTTCTACACTGCTGTCATCTGAGAAAAGAAAGCATGCATGGCTGCTAATGACAATTCTTTTCTGGGACTAATAGCAGTTTCAGGGAAGGGGAAGATATTAACTGGCTTTGTATTATTTTTTTTTTTCAAAAAGCATACTAACTGGCTTCCTAATGACATACTTAACATTATTATGTAGCGGTAAATGTGTTCCATATTTATATCATCCCCTATATCATATAACTTCTATTTTTTCACACTGACAGCACAGTGAACAAAGGAACAGATACGAAGGCAAAATCAATTTTAAAACTTTCAGCATTATAATGGACAGGAATTTAAGAGGCTAAATTCAACTTTGTCACTTTATTCAAATTTTCAAAATAGCCTTTATTCTACTTGTTTTTAGTATAAAAAGTCCACAAGTTAAGTGCACCACAGTGTTTACAGAGAGACCTAGAATCCCAACCTTCCATTAACAGTCAGCTGTATGGATGACCATGACACATACAACACACAGAAAATTAAGATAAAATATATTCACCAAATCTGATAATTTTTTTAATTCATAAAAACAAAAGCAACAACAACAACAAAAGATTGAGGATCCCTGAAATATTCTTCTTAATCCTAATAAGACTTCATTGTACCCAAGTCACTTTTTTAAATGTTTGCGTCTAAAAAAACAAAAACAAAAAAACCCCATCAATCCAGCAAACTTGCACACTGATTGACATCTACCAGACATTTTTTTTTTTTTGTCTCTCTAGCCTGAATAACATTCCACTTAAAGAGTTTTTGTTATTACGACACTGGGTTGCTTCCCTCCCCCACACCCTTTTTAAAAAAATGGTTTCATTTTAAGCTCTTTTGTTTTGTTTGTTGAAACATACAGGAAGCATTTAATGAAATGTTGTATTTCTGGCACCAAAACATGGCTTCAGTTAGATTTTTAATGTGCAAAGGAGTCCAAGATCACTTAAGAATATATAAAAAAGGACATCCTGGGACATCGCTCTAGCTGCATACTTTCCTAGCAAAGGAACAGAGAGCAAAGGTGAGTAGAAGGAACCAACCGAGGGGTTCTGAAATGAAAACTGAGCCCCCCCTCAATCATACTCTTCCAATAGGCATCTACCACAGATGCCCCCCCCCCAAAAAAAACATTATGTCTGACTATCTTTCTCCTCAGCACCATTGATTCTAAGGAAAAGGAAAGATGGGTCTTAGTCCTAGTCATTGGCAACAGGTATATCTGATCTGCAAGCTTGGTACGTTTGATACGTGGAAGCGAGTTTTCTTCCAACTTCCATTCCTCCCTCCCCCAACTATTTCTCATCCCCAACCCCAACCCCATTTTTTATATATAATTGATTAATAAAAGCCAGACACAGAGAAAGAGAGCTGCAGTGAAAAGCACTCTCTGGTGGAACTAAAGGGAAATCTGAGGGATAGCTTAGCTCACATTCATTTCACAATTTAACCCCCAAGGTTTAAGAGAGGCACTCCTACCATTGCATGGTTTTGTATTTTAAAATTTGCTTTTTTTTTTTTTTTAAAGAAAAAGTGCCTGAAGGGTCAGGGCACCAGGAAGACACCCCGCATCATCATGTGTCTAAATTGCAACTCCAGGTTAATACGACTAAAGCGGTTACATTGTGAGAAGTGCTGACAGTATGTGATGTCGTTCCTTTACACCAATGTAGCCCCCCCCTTCTTTCACCAGATGGTGTAGCCACCATCGGAGCCCCCCATGAAGAAGTTGCCCTTCCGTTGCGTCACTAGCACATTGGCACCCTGCATGACAGCCAGCTGGGCTGCATTGGGAGGACAGCCAGGAGGAGGAGGCTGAAAGAGAACAACAGCAACGTATTAGAGGGATGCTGTATGACAAGGCTAACAAAGTGCAGACCACAGACTCAACAGAGGCTGCCAGGCTGGGCTGCAAAAATTGGTCTTAGCAAGCTTCTTGCATAGCTTCCAGGATGCACAAGTTACACTAACTAATTTTTTTTTACCCCAAACTGTATGGTTGGGTGACTAAACTATAGCAGACTAGGATTTTTTTTTAAACCACCTCCCTGACAATTCTGTAGATAAGTTAGGCTTGCAAATCAAGCAGGCTATCCTTTCAGAGGGGTAATTCCTCAATAAAGATGAAATCACTGTAAGAAGATCACAGCATCCTTAGAAAAGCTCCAGTGTCACCTTGAGCTCAAGGAAATTTATTTATGTTATTATCATTTTCACTAATGTCTACGGAGATAAAAGTATAAGTGACACTGGAACCCTGCGGGCCTTTTCCCTGCCTTATCCCACAGTTTACATCACATTAATACCTGAGGCTGAAAATCCTTGCAGGTACTTTGCATTTATAATTGTGAAATATGGGGGGGGGGGATGATTTCATTTGCATCTTGGTAATTGCACATAGGTGGTAATATACCATTATTACCATGAAAGGCAGGGAGGGGAACTACTTTCATAATTCTCTATCACAGATAGCAAATACAATATTCTGTGCCTACTTACAGGGATATTGCCAGGAGCACTAGTTGCAAACCTTGCTCCAGCATCAAAGCCACCTTCCACGAGTACAGCAGATCCAGGAGGATAGACAGGGCCAACAGGATAAAAAGCCACTGGAACTGAAGAGCCCATTGGACCCATAGCTACAGATTGAGCCATAGGAAGGTACAGTGAAGCACCAGGATAAGCTGCAGACATGGTAGGTACAGTAGCAGCTCCAGGATGTACAAAACTTGGGCGGTACAGCTGAGGAAGAAAGCACACATAAAGAATTCCTTGTGGCTATATACTCAGAAATTTTTGTTCTCAAAGTTCTGGTTCTACTTAGGAAGATGTTTTGCCACTGATAATAGAAATAAGCTTCCATAAATAAATAAATGTAGACCAGCTGGCTAGATGTTTCTGGGAAGTTCACAATAGAACATACAAATTTTATAAATTTCTCTCATTTGTCCTTTGCCTTGTAAAACTTTCGACTTAAAAGAGTATCTGAAGCAAAGACCACACTTAATCTTAAGTGCCAGATGCTGCAGTTTGAAAAGTGGAAAGAGGTTCAGTATAAAATGTTCTTTTCATTTATATTCAACTAAAGCTGAAGTTACATACTTCTGCTTTTGGCATCAATGGGTATCTTGATCATCATGCTGACCCTGGCTTATAATGCTCAGGCAGATCTATAATTTACATATGATGAAATCATAACTCAAACATTGTAAACATTTGGCAAAACTACCTCCAAAATAATTGGAAACCTTCTAGAGAAAATTCTTGTCCCTAAATCAGCTGGTATGGTAGTAATCTATCTGATTCATCAATTATCAATCACAGGTGTTATTTTAGTAAGTGAAAAAATGTTTTTGATCTGATCCAGAAAGTCTTATCTTAATTCTTACAACAGAAAGTGATTGGAGTACATACTTCTGAGTAGGCAGGAGGGGCATCGGAATAAGGTGGAGCCTGAGGAAGTGGTATGGTCTGTGGAAACACAGACGGATTACCAGGAGATTGAACTGGATAGGAAGGCTGTGTAGGGTATTGACCTAAGAGAAGAAATTAATCAATGTCAGCACAATTGTCTTTCCTGTAAAAGGACCTGGAAGTGTATGAAATAAAGAAAAATCCCTCCTTTGCAAGCTTTATCTGAAAGAAAGAAAAAGTTTCAAAAAACAATATCTAAACAGCAAAAGAGCCAAACAGGTGTTTTTGTTCTTTAATATGTAAAATTCCTTAGATGAGATCCAGGTGATATCATTCAAACCAGCTTTCCCACTAAGAACAAAGGTAGTCAATAATTGTATTTTTACAATTGTATTTTTAAATGGACAGTGCCATCTCATGGGCACCATAAATATTTTTCAGAAGTCAACAAGAAATTAATTGCTTAACCATTCTCGCCATTGGATACCAAATCTATTTTAAACCCATTGATTTAACTAACAAGCAAGCAAAACCAATGGGTGGGTTGCTTGCTTGATAGTTGTAAGGGTGCATGGGTATTTCTTCCAATATATACAGCACTGCACATATAGCACCTTTACCCAGATTTTAGGGTTCTACCCAGCGGTGAAATCCACTTACCTTCACTACCAGTTTGGGAATGGGAGTGTGCATGCGCAGTGGATAAAAAACGGGACGTAATGACGTCTCAGTGGCTGGGCAGAGCCTGCCGCCACTGGCGCTACCGATTCATACGAGCCGGATAGATCCAGCTGGATTTCACCATTGGTTCTACCCCTCAACCCCGCCCCCAAATAAACTAGCTATCTTTTGCTGTTGCAAAAGCAGTTAAACTGTTAAAATGCCTCATTCTGGCCTGCCACAAACACAATCAAAGAAACCATAGGCCGAATTCAGCTATAAGGAGCTAGATTTTACAAGAAACTAGACATTACTCTCCAGTTTCCTATACTTGAAATTTTATGTAGGCTCACTCATTAGGTTGCCCATCCCTGAGCATATAGCTTTCATTTGGATGGTATGCTCAAGCAGTCAAGACTGTTTTGTGGCTTAAAAGAGTTGAACTGATATTCGGTAGGTAGGTAGCCATTAAGCAATAATGTATTGAAAAAAGTCATAGGAAGCAATGAGAAATAAGGACATACACAGTTAATACCATCAATTTATAACCATTTATAAATGTATAAGCTAAATGAATTCAGTTGGGGTAACCCCTTTTACTAGGGACTATTTAATAAGCTTTGTGACTCAAGAGTCACTTAAATCCAGATAGTTCATATTCTGAGCAACTCAAGAGGCCATAATGCTTTAAGATTACTCAGAATTTTTTTAATCGATGTTTTGTACTTTTATTCTCGATAGCTTATACTGCCACATTGCACATTTTAAGAAAACTGTACACATTTCATTTTGGAATGTGCTGGATTTAAACAGATGTAGGCTATCCCATTTAGAGCAATGTTTGGACTATGAAACCTACCAAATCAGTTCTTCTTTTTTTAAAAAAAAATTCATGAGAAGTAAAACTGTAAGCTTGGGTATACCACCAGTTCAAATGCAACCCTAAATCTGGCCAGGTTTGCTTCCTGAAAAGGACCAGACTATCGGCGTACTATTTTAACCAACCCACTACATGCCCCCAACTATCCAGGGATGATCCTGTGATTTGTATTCCTTCCTTTTAGGACCTGCCAAGGTGCAACCAAATTACACCTCTCCTCCAGGAAGCAATGAATTAAATGCAGGGCAACACCTGATAAGGTGCAAAAGAAGAAACGAATGTGAACCCTTCCCGCAATTTTGCGACTTGCTTCTGCATTCTGTGGCTCATTGTTCATTCCTTTCCCATTTTACTCTTAATGGCAGAGGGCACACTCCGGTGTCAAAAACCCCTCCCTGAGGATCAAACACAATTTTCCCCATTCCAGCCTCTTCATTTAAATTTGCAAAGGAAATAAGGAATGTTATCAGACAGGGCCACTTTTTGATAGGGAGCAAATGATGCCCCCTTGGCCCCTGGGCACGTGTGTCAATTTCAAAGCATCCCATGTAACATCAGGGATCGTGCATGAAGGAGAAGAAGAATGGTTGACTGTCAGTTCTGGAACCGCAGAAGAACTTTTGGCATCTAAATCCTTTTCAGAACTAAGGGGCAAAAGAGGCACAGCAGTATTAGGCCCCATGCCTGCCCATTGCTGTCTGGTGCCAAAAGGGGAGCTCCCACCAAACGATCGACTCCAAAGGGATTTTCTACTTGTCAAAGCTGCGATCTTCCCCATCCACCAACCCACCCCCAGCCCCAGGCGACCAATTTCTACCCTTCTCCCAAATGTCAGTGTTTTCACGTGCATGTGGCACTGGGGGCTCCATCCCCAGAGAAACGGTGCCCCCATTAAAAAAACCTTTCACCCTCCGGTGCCCCTCCGGACTCGCGTGTTTCCGGCGAACATCTGGAAATCCAAGGAAAGGAGGGCTCTTTCGGCCCACGAACACCCGTTCCGGTGGCAGCAGCCAAAGGGTTAACAACCTGCCAAGGAAGGTTACGTCATAGCCACCTAACCTGAGCCCTTCCCCCATTGCCTTCCAAACCCCCACCCCGACTTCGCCCGGCTTCCTATTGGTCAGGCCTGCCGCCAGTCATGGACTAGGCCCGCACATAACAACACTGCGGCGGTAGCCTTAAAGGAGCAGCGACCCTGCTAAAGGTGAGGCGGTTGGGTGGGGTTGTTGGTGGGGGGGGGGAGGAGAGGAAGGAGGAGGAGGAGGAAATCAGCCTCTTGCCTTTGCTGTTCATGATGGCGGCGCTGCAGACGAACGGACGAGAACGACGGTCCACCCGACTACGAAAGGTTCAGGCGACTCGTTAGCGTTTAGCAACGGCGGCGACCCTCTTCGCTCAACCACTTCCTTGTTGTTGTCGCTGCAGCCCTGATGAAAGGGGTTACGTTACAGCGTGTGACGTCACGCCGCAGCGCTGCCGCGAGGAACGGAACAGGGGAAAAAAAAAAAAAACCCGACCGGCTGTGTCAAGGGGTGTGGCCACGGAGGCGAGGGGGCGTGGCGCTCTGTAGGCAGTGGGCGGAGGAAGGGAGTTGAGGGAGATGTTCTACGTGTTCTGTGCCGAGAGCGGAAAAAACATATAGCCTTACGAGTTGTTACCTATCCTTTCATGTTTACACAATTACATTCATATGTTTATTTAGTATATTTATATAGCCGCCCATCTCACAAACACACGACTCCGGGCCGTATACAGCAAAACTGTTAACTCCATAACAACCTAAAAACAAATAAACAGATAAAGGAAGCAGTTAAACATAAAACCGGAGATAAAAAAAAGAACAAACATCACTTAATATGCAGCCATCTTGCAGACAACCCCCCCCCAAAAAAAAATCAGTTTTAAAAGACCTTTCTCAAGGTTTTCAGAGATGAGCTAACCTTACAGCATACCCTTCCTGCCTGACTTGGAGGGACAGGTATATGCAATTGGGAAAAGATGGTCCCTCAAATACTCTGCCCCCATGAGGTCAAAAACAGCACCTTGAATTGCACCTGGAAGCAAACTGAGGAACTGATGTGTGCCATGTATCATGTGTGCCCTCTTAAGGTAAAGGTAAAGATCCCCTCACACATATGAGTTAGTCGTTCCCGACTCTAGGGGATGGTGCTCATCTCCATTTCAAAGCCAAAGAGCCAGTGCTGTCCGAAGACATCTCCGTGGTCATGTGGTCGGCATGACTAAACGCCAAAGGCGCATGGAGCGCTGTTACCTTCCCACCAAAGGTGGTCCCTATTTTTCTACTTTCATTTTTTACGTGCTTTCGAACTGCTAGGTTGGCAGAAGCTGGGACAAGTAACAGGAGCTCACCCTGTTATGCAGCACTAGGGATTCGAACCGCTGAACCGCTGACCTGCTCGACAAGCTCAGCATCTTACCCACTGAGCCACTGCATCCCATTGTGTGCCCTCTTAAGGACATGCATATCTGTGCATCCACATTTTGCACCAGCTGAAGCTTTCAAATAGCCTTTAAGGGCAGCCCTTTGTACAGTCCCATTATAGTACAGGTAGTCCTTGACGTAAAACCACAATTGAGGCCAAAATTTCCCAAGTGTATCTCAAGTCAAGGCCTAAATCCCGACTGAAAGGAGTCGAGATAATCTGCTTCATCCAGGGCTCTAAAGATGCTTTGCAACCACCTTCTCCACAATACTGGACAAAAATTGTCCAGTGTAGTAGGATTCAGTGATGGCTTGAGGAGGGGAGCAAACCAATGATGCTTTGTTCCAATCCTCTCTTTCAAGGAAGAATTAACCATCACAAGATCCAATCACACAGCACCCTTTGGGCAGCCTTAACTAGCATGAGGGCATGGATCTAAGGAGCAGGTGGCTAGGCTCACTGTTCTAAGCACCCTTGGTCCACTTCCTAAGGTCCAACAGGATCAATCTGTTCCCAGATAACCAATCAAGACTGTATCTCAGCATCTTCCCTGGACATGGACCAAAATTGGCATCCAACTTGGAATGATTGTAAATGATTTTGTCCCAACAGATGATGTGCAAATTCTTCCACCTGGCCTTGTAGACAGATCTCTTTCCCTAGGAGAATGCAGGTCACCTTAAACAAGGCTGCCGGTTGGCTATCTGAGGACCCAATAAGATCAAAGACGTATTGCTGCTTCATCGCTTTTACTGCCACAAGGTAGGCCTTAATATTTGTGGTTCATGTTTGGTCAAGTTTAATTGCCAAATAAAATAAAATACACTTATAAATAGCACTTCAACTTATATACCACTTCACAGTGCTTTACAGCCCTGAGTGGTTTACAAATGTCAGGATATTGCCCCCAACAATCTGTGTCCTCATTTTACTGACCTCAGAAGGATAGAAGATTGAGTCAACCTTGAGCCAGTCAGGATCAAACTCCTGGCAGTGGACAGAGTTAGCCTGCAGTACTGCATTCTAAGCACTACGCCACCACAACTAAGAGAAATAAAGCCTTAAAAATGTGTAAGATCCTCCGAAGCACTGAATGATATCCAAAGAGATGCTCCAAAATTAGAATGTCACTACAGAAAAGATCCTTTTCCAGTCACTAAGTTAAATTAAAATTTTAAATTAAAATGTTACATTTTGTCTTCTTGATCTGTTAAACATCTTCCCAATCTCTCATTTACAAAGTGTTCCTAAGAAAAACTGCTTCTAGCCAAATATCAATGAAGTTCATTTTAGTGCAATATTTGTACTAGAGCAATTTTAAATAAATGGGTTTGTTTATATAAATTGACTTTGAACAAACAAAAAATACATTCAAAATATGTAATCCTAAATGCCACAGCATACAAAATGAGTGTGACAAAGACGAGTGTTTAATTTCATAAATATTTTATATTTCTTTGCATATTTGCTCTAGAAGCAGTTTCACTACATTCAGTAAATCTGATTCCAAATAAACGTGAGAAAGTTGCATCCTAAACTGCTTGTCAGACATGGCAAGGAACAATCAAACATCCCCTCCTTTCTAATTCTGTATGCTGCAAGATCTCAGTCAAATGAAAATACAGGCACCATTCATACATTTACTCGATTTATGACTACAATTGTAATCAGAATTTTCACTGCTAAGCAAGCTTAAGTAAGTCATGCCCAATTTTGCAGCCTTTTTTGCCATGGTTGTTAAGTGAAGCACTGAAGTTGTTAAGTGAATCATTAAACAAATCCAGTTTCCCCATTGACTTTGCTTGTCGGAAGCCATCTGGGAAAGTAACAAATGATGATCACGATTCCCCAAATGCGGCAACTGTACAAGGCATGCAAATTTTAATCACATGACCATGGGAATGTTGTGACAGTCATAAATGCAAGGACAGATTGCAAGTCACTTTTTTCACTGCTGTTTTAACTGCGAACGGTTGCTAAATGATTGGTCCTAAATAGTGGTGGGATTCAAATAATTTAACAACTGGTTTGCCCAGGATTAGGTTGGCTGATGTGGGAGGCGTGGCCCATCCCCCAGCTTCGCCGCACATGCGATACAAGCCTCCTGCAATGGCCAACCTGACCCTGGGCGAAGTGGTTGTTAAATTTCCTTCTCCCCCCGCTATCAAAGTGGATCCTGGCCACTGTGCTGCAATGGAGAAGTGGGGGAGCAGGGGGAAGAAAGACGGAATGTGGCTTCCTCCTTCTTGCACCAGCTATTCCATTTCCTTTTTCTCCATTGCAGCGCCGCGCCGCTTGCCCCACCCACCACCATCCAGATGCCCTCGCTTCCCCCAAGCATTTATTTGTCTACCTGATTTCCAGCTCCGTCGCATTTCTCCGTCACATTTCTTGCCGTTGTGTGCAGAGAAATAAAAGTTTGTGAGACTAAAAAAAAAAAAGTTCAACCAATCAATTTGAACTTCTTGCGAAAAAAAAGATCACAATGGCAAGAAACGCGACAGAGAAACATGATGGAGCTGGAAATCAAGTAGGGAAAGAAATGCTTAGGGGAAGCGAGGGCATCTGGGTGCCAGGTGCTGAAACAGGCCTGTTTCTCTCCAGCAGCTGCCCAGGTCCGCCGGAGGGAAGGCCGGCATCTACCGGCACTTAAACACACTTAAACGCAGCAGAATTCCAGCTCTGCCCGGGAAGAAGCAGTCAGCATGGGCACTGCAGGCAGGATGCAGTCAGGTACTGTCCACTCGCTTCAGTACCCTCCCCCACCCTCTGGTGCTCTGTTGGTGCTTTGGCCCTGGGCTGCTGCCTTATGCGCAGGCCCTTCCTCGCTGCTTGAGACAGTGTTCGCCTGAGTAAAGGTTTCTGCCACTCCTCTCTTGGACTTTTAGGGAGGGTTTTCTTTTTCCCCTGCCTAGAAGGAAGTTGAATGAAAATCAGACATGTTCTGAAAAACACAGATTTTCCGGAATATGTCTAACCAGTTCGCCGAACTCAGCAAAAAATTAGGTATCGGTTCAATTGAACCTGTGTGAACTGGCTGAATCCCATCACTGGTCCTAAGTCGAGGACTACCTTCCAAAAAGTAACTGCATAATTCATTTGACAGCAGTTTGGTTGCAATGAAACTTGGAAAGTCCTCAGAAAATACTTTACTTCCAAAATACTGCACAATTATCTATATTACAGCAGACTAGCCTTCTTTTACCTGGCACCTTCAGGTTACAGTATGTTACATTGCAACTCCTATTACTTATGTCAATTATGGATAATTAGTTGTAGTTGCAGTCCAGCACTTATGAAGGTAGTCAGGCTAGGACTGTAATGGCAAACCTATGGCACACGTACCAGAGGTGGCACCCAGAGCCTTCTCTGTGGGTATGTGCGACATTGCCAGCTGCTCTTCTGGATTCCATTGCACACATGCACACCGGCCAGCTAGTCCATCGCGCATGCGCACTGGACAGCTGTTCTCTTCTGGGTTCCGGCGTGCGCATGTTCCAGTTTCAACACTCAGTGCCAAAAAGGTTAACCATCACTGGGCTAGGATATCCTTTAGTAGGCCAAAATTACAAGTGCAAATCAGCACATTCCCCTGAGATTTTATTTAATTTAATCCCAGTTTGCTGAATGAGCCACAGTGGTAGATTTCTTATATTGTGCTAAGCCAAAATCTAGCAAATCACATTATGGCTTATTAT
Source organism: Pituophis catenifer annectens (assembly GCF_029215685.1). Lineage (NCBI taxonomy): Eukaryota > Metazoa > Chordata > Lepidosauria > Squamata > Colubridae > Pituophis > Pituophis catenifer. Next base: position 159,729,632 of record NW_027256882.1, read on the forward strand.
GATGTAAAAAGTAGATCTTAGTGTTATATTGACTCTAAAACCAATAAGGAATCATATATCAACCCTGTATGGCCCGTTGGCAATACATTATACATTAAGAAGCTATTTTCATATATTGATCAATACAAATCAATTTGGTTCTCTTTTTTTGCAAAACAACAATTCTCAGGGAGATAAAAATCAAATAGGAAATTCTCAGGAGTTACTTTCCCAGTTGAAGAACTGCATACATGTCCAAATCTATGCATATGAGATCAATGGAAGACCTTGCACATAGGTTTCAAGTTTAATTAAGCCAGAAAGCTTTTAATTTGCACTAGAGAGTACTGTTCTTTAACATCAAAAGCATGCTTTCTCACACTGCTGTTTTAGCATCAGGCTTAGCTAATAATGATAGTTACTTTAAAGGCTAACCTCACTGATTTTATCATAGCTGAAAGGTTCTCCATGCTCTTGACTGATTCCTAGAGGTAGGCAGACTTATTCCAAGGTTTCTGGTTACTTGCAATATTTTCTTGCAAAGTACTTACCCTGAGAACAATGATCAGCTTTTCAGTCCAAGCAGCCCTTCATATTCATTCTTCAAAGCTTTACATTTCTTTTCCAAAACCCAATTGATGTTTTCTACCCTCCTTGGCTTCTCTCCTCCACCAGATGGCTGTACTGAGTTTTACAAAGCCCCAGTGCTGTAAATTTGTCCAACCCCAGCTTCACTCAATGCTCAAAACCCCAGAAGTGTTTGTTTCAGGGATCCACACTAACAAAATGAAGTTTGAATAGCCATGATTTGATGTTGGTAAAAAAAAACTGTGGCATGAGCTTTTCATTAAAAAAAAAAGTAATAATAATATGCAATTTGTTTTTCTGAGGAATGAAATTAGATTTCTGTAATGTATTACACATAGAGCAGCTTTTGAAGCATATTGCAGTACAATTTACTGTAGCAGTTACATAGGAGTAAGTATACAGTATGGAGTTCTTTCACCAGTTTTTCATCAATGCCATTGACTTTCAGTCTAGTTTACACCACCGTTTCAAGCACTGGTGCTGAACTATAAAATTCAAGATTCATGTGCCCAAATGTTCTGTTTATCATAGAAACATTCTGTTCACCATGGAAATGTTCTGTTCACTTCTCTGACACCTTCAGATATTTAAAGTATATAGGTCTAGTTAAAAGAGGAGGGTTTTTTTCTGTTACTCATAGATGGAATATCCTCCTCAAAATAGCATGCATGATACGATTCTAGGATTATCTGGAGAAGACATTTTTTACTTTATTAGAATTGTTAGCCTGTTCCCTATTGATTTTTCATTGATTTTTTTAAAGAAATGTTTTATATTTTGCTGTATGTCACCTTAATAGCTTTTACTGAGGGAAGATTTAAAACATTTTCCTCACTTTAAGATAAAACAAACAAGTAGATAAGATCTCCCCCAAACACATTGATCCACTCTAATTTTTACTGCAGATTCTGGCTCATAGCATAAACCTAAACAAATTACTTAGAAGTTAGACCCCACTGGCTCAGTTTTGTATGACAATAAGTGTGCACTGCACTGTAACCTAACTAAGGAATACATTATAGTATTACGTGTTACAGTATTTGGCTTAAGTGATCATTATAAAACCTCAGCAGATGTCAACATCTAATTGATTTTCCTTGGACTCAAGTATTAAGCAATTAATATTTGGACAAGAGACCACTAGGAAGTCACAGCTGTATGCTAGGCAAGATAGTTGAAAAACCTAAAGGAATTTTTACTCTTCATTCATTGCACTCAGAGCATGGTGGCTGACATGGTTAGGATGCTGGGTTGGAGGTTAGCAAGCCCGTGTTCAAGAGTCAAATGCTGCAGCATGGTGGGGCGACTCCCATCACTTGCTCCAGCTCCTTGACGGGGACATGAAAGGAGCCCCCATGGGCATCCCCCAAGCAATGGTGATGTCACTGCCTAAGCCTTCCAGCACCTTGAAGGGTGCCTCCGACATGAACGGAATGGGGAGGGATTCATTGCACTAGAAAGTACAAGGGGAAAAACACCATTACCAGGTAGTCCTCAACTTACAACTGGTCGTTTATTGACTGTCCCAAAAGATACTTTATATCCCTGTTCTGAAGTTCCGATGGCTGATCCACTGCAGACCATATTTTGGACTCTTGGCAACCAGACTGCATTTATGACTATTTGCAGTGTCCATGGTCATTTGATCACAGGACTGCGATTTACTTTACCATTTACTTTTGGTTGTCAGTAAAGCACCCCATAGCTAACAATGGGTTTGCTGAACAACTGCTGTGTTCATTTAACAACCATGGAGATTGGCTTAACTATTGCTGCAAAAAAAAAAAAAAAAAAGTTTGCATTATGGTCACAAGTCAAGAGCTACCTGTATTTATATTTTCCACCTTGCCATGTTATCTCTTTTAAGGAGCACCTAGAATTTTGTAGTAGGATGGTTGTGGTATATCGGGTGTCAAACTCGATTTCATTGAGGGCCGCATCAGGGTTGTGGTTGACCTTGGGGGGCAGGCGGGGGGGCGTGGCTGGGGGCATGCCCAGCTCAATGTCACTCGTGTGATCAAATGCCACTTTTGCTAGTAGTTTGTTTTGCTAGCACTCTGACAGCGAAAACGGGACTTGAGAGGGCTGCACACAGCCCTTCCGGGCTCCGTTTTCGGCTGCGACGGCCTCCTGCAGCCCTCTGCCAGTGAAAATGGAACCGGGGCTGCAGGAGGGCCATCACAGAGGGCTGCAGGAGGTTGTTACAGCCAAAAACGGAGCCAGTGAGGGCCCTACTCTTGAACTCCATTTTTGCTGCCAGAGGCATCACGGGCCAGTCCTTCGCTGCTTCCAGGGTGGCCCCATGGGCCAGATCAAAACACCCTGTGGGCCAGATACAGCCCGCAGGCCTTGAATTTGACACTCCTGTGGTATAATATAGAAAAAATTCCTGGTCAAAATGTAATCAGATTTACAAATATAATTCCCACTAATTACATTTCATGTAATTAAGTCTATTATTATATATACATTTCTTTTGACAGAAAGCTCTGAATGCATTCTGATATCTATGTAAATATATAGATGAGTTCATTCAGGAAGTGATCTATGCAAGACAGATTAAGGACAGAGGCTGCTTGTATTAGAGATTTCAAGGACTCTGGTAGACATAATGTGTATTATTATGGTTGATTGCACAGTTAGCCAGATATTTAGATTATATTTGGAAATTTTATTTACCTATTAACTAGGACCTGGGATAGGCAGATGTTCTTTGATAGCATTAAAGGTATTGTTGCAAGATGTAAGCTATTCCAAATAAAACTGCCTTTTGCAATTGACTGGTGGTGATTTTGTTAATGTTGATGGTGTTCAACATTTTTACAAATATCTTTAATATCTGGCAAAAAAAATGTTTGTAGACACCTGAGATGGTTTTGGGAACCGTTGAACCACACTTTAAAAACACTGCTGGTAATCATAGAAAACACTGAAATTGCAGAACCCAGCATGGTTAGTGGTAAGTCTTCTTTAGTAACATCTAGAGCAGACATGGGCATTTTACGTCCCCAGGTTACATCCGGCCCTTCAGTTGTCTCTGTCTGGCCCATGTGAGGTCAATCAGAAATTAGAAATCAAATGTAAACAAATGTATTGGTTTAGCCCAGTCCCAGTTTCTTGGAAAAATTAATTGCCCAGCCCTGATCTAGATCAGGGGTCTCCAACCTTGGCAACTTTACGACTTGTGGACTTCAACTCCCAGAATTCTGGGAGTTGAAGTCCACAAGTCGTAAAGTTACCAAGGTTGGAGACCCCTGATCTAGAGAACCAAAGGCTTCCTCCTCTGCTTTAGACAGTCTTAAGCTTTCTGATCAACACTCTCTATTTCCTTGCTATATAACAGTGATGGTAACCTTTTCGGCACCAAGTACGTAAACCAGACTGTATGTCCGTGCATGCGTGAGCACACCACAACCCCAGAAGCTCAAAGACCAGTTGGATACTACACATGTGCAGGCCAGCCACCTGGTCTTCGGGTTTCCATGGCTCTGGCACACACAAAAATCAGCTTGCTGGCACACATGCCGGAAACCAGAACAGTAGCTGACGACGGCACGCGTGCCCACAGAGGGCTCTGTGTGCCACCTCTGGCACGTATGCCATAGGTTCGCCATCACGGGCATAGGTATTCAATTTGCAACAACACTTGTAATTTAGCTAAGGTGCATCCCATTTCTCTTGATCGTTGCTGCCATGTTTCCACACCTTGATTGGAATCTAGCTGTGGTAAATTAAATTGATTGGACATGATTTGGAAAGGCACACACCTCTCTATAGAAGGCCTCACAGCTGGCAATGCATACTGTAGCAGAGCAAAAGCCACGAGGTCAAAGGAACTGCCTGCAGGGCTCAGAGACAGGATTATTGCAAGACACAGATCTGGGGAAGGCTACAGTAAGATTTCTTCTGCACTGAAGGTTCCTAAAAGCACAGTGGCCTCCATAATTCTCAAATGGAAGACGTTTGGCACAACCAGAACTCCTCCAAGTGCTCAAACAAAATGGGAGAGAAGGGCCTTAGTAAGAGAGATGACCAAGAACCTGATGTCACTCTGACTGAGCTTCAAAGATCCTGTGTGGAGATGGGACAGATTTCCAGAAGGACAATAATCAGTGCAGCCCTCCACCGATGTGGGCTTTATGGCAGAATGTCTAGACGGAAACCTCTCCTCAGTGCAAAATACATGAAAGCGCTCTTGTAATTTTACAACAGCTTGGCTTTCATCGATACAGTATATAAAACATTTGATGTACACCAGATTGAGGAAGACTATAGTGTACGGAGGATGTTACAAGAAGTGATGTTCTTTTCTCTTATACATTATTGCCTCCCTTTGAAAGCTTCTGCCCACAATTTCTAATTTAGGAGTGAAATGGAAAAAGTTTTTTCTTTGGGTCCCATTTAACTTGAAAAACTGGAAGACAAGGAGATAAGAGATTTTCACAGTGGAAAAACTGGATATTCACACACCTCAATCAGCTAACTGATTTAAGTGCCTAATTAAGTATTTACTTGGGGGGTGGTTTGACTAGATGACCTACAAGGCAGAGGTGGGTTTCAGCAGGTTCTGGCCAGTTCTGGAGAACCAGTAGTGGAACTTTTGAGTAGTTCAGAGAACCAGTAAATACCACCTCTGACTGGCCCCGCCCCCATCTATTCTCTGCCTCCCAAATCCCAGCTGATCGGGAGAAAATGGGGATTTTGCAGTAACATTCCCCTGGATTGGGGAGGGAATGGAGATTTTATAGTATCCTTCCTCTGGAGTGGGGTGAGAATGGAGATTTTACAGAATCCTTCCCCTGCCACGCCCAAGCCACAACCACAGAACCGGTAGTAAAAACATTTGAAATCCACCACTGCTACAAGATCCCTTCCAACTCTGTTATTCTGTTAAGTATAAGAATCCCCTATCAGCCATAAGAATCTTTCAAAATATTCCTCTCTTTCGAGGAAGTAAAAGCAGTTTCTTTTCTCTTTATCAAATAGGACTGGTAAGGGATAAACATTCAGGATATATCTTCAGCATCACCTCTAACCTAGCAAAAAATATTGGAGATCTTTTCTGCCTTTCCTTCAACTTTTTGTGCATAAAGAGAAAAAAAGAAAATGCTAGGGAAATGCAGATGGTTTCAATGGGAAGAGAAGCTCATCTGGAATCCATTTCTCTCTACCCAGGAAAATCCTGAGATTGAGACAATTGTTATCTCTGACAGCTTAGTTCTTGCTTTCAAACTGTTTCTCCTTTTAAGTGAGCAGCCATAATGAATTTGCAGCGAGCCTGGCTTTACTCTAAATTTATCCAGGACTCTTTCCCACTTTTTAAAATAAGAATATTTTTCTACTCATGAATTATTTGAGCTTTGCGCCTAACAGTTTGTTCTGCACATTCATGAGTCTACAAGAGTTGAAGTTATATAGCCGTGATGACGAACCTTTGGCATGCGTGCCAAGAGGTGGCACACAGAATCCTCTGCTCTTCTAGTTTCCGGCGTGCGCATGTGTGCTGGCAATCACGCCTGCCGGAGCCCTGGAAACCCGAAGACCAGGAGGCCGGTGCGCACATGCGCAGTGGCCAACTTGTCTTTGAGCTTCTGGGGTTCTGGTGCGCTTGCACATGCACGCCCATTCGTTTCAGTTTAGGCACTCGGTGCCGAAAAGGTTCGCCATCACTGACCTATGCCAAAATACTAAAATTCTGTTTTCACTTTGTCATTATGGGGTACTGAGTATAGATTAATGAGAAAAAATGAAATTCAACAACAAATAGAATCACGCTGCAGCATGATTATCTAATCTTTATTATCAAATCTTGTTGCTGGTATCCTTACGATTTATATTGATATTGTTTCCTGATTTGTAACTTATGACTATCATTAAGTGTTGTACCTTATGATTCTTGATGAACGTATCTTTTATGTACACTGAGAACATATGCACCAAGACAAATTCCTTCTGTGTCCAATCACACTTGGCCAATTAAAATTCTATTCTATTCTATATATCTCTATATCTCTAGAGATATATATCAATTGATAGATATTTCACATACACATATACATATACTACATACGTTTAGACTACTGGTAGGTTTATAGTCCCTTATAGCTTTATGTTAAGCACCATTTATCACCTTGAAAAAGATGTATAATTCAACTTTGGCATTTTTTTGCTCTTTTTAGTACTTATGCAATATCTAAATGAAAAGTCATTTTAGGGGAAATTTAGCTTTACTATTGAACATAGGTAAGTGTAGATTAGTAATAGCATCAGGAAGTTTCAAAATGGGCATATAGGTTATTTTTTAAATGGAGCCGTTAAAGAATACCTGTCAGAGAATGCAGAGAGAATGTATAAATGGAAGTTTTGACCATGATAAAGGAGCAATCTCTAACTACAATAACCTCAATAAATACAGATTTATTGCAAAAGGAATAAAAATCTATGAAGATTTCTACGTAGTGCATTTGTTAACATCTATAAAGAGGTTTTATTTTTTAAAGTATATTTTGCCCCCCCCTTTGTAAAATGTTGCTTTAGAAAGAATTTCTGTTGATCTCTTGATTGAGCTAAAAAATTAATGTGCTCTACCTTCCTGAATGTATTATATTAATAGTATGCCAATGTATGTAAATGAGCCTAAATTCAGTGAGATGGATGTATTTAAATATTCATAATCACCAGGCAGCCTATGCAAACTAAGTTCTTAGCTGAATTGCAATATGATGTCTGAAAACCAGCTGTACCAGAGCAGACACATTTTACCATAATGGATTCAGTTGTTACTGAAAATGTTGACAATGTTACTTGGGTATACATTACAGAAAAAGAACATGCATAATATTAATGTTCATATGCTTCATGGATCTGGATGCAGACAACCTTTTTTTTCCCTAAACATTTGCTTTGATCGCAAATGTGGTTTGGTTTCATGTTTAGAAAAGCAGTAGCTGGCTATATATGGCAAACAGGACTAAATTTCTGGAAGCTATAAATTCAGCTCTGTTATTACTCTAATTTGTTTCCATTAAATGCTCATGTCCTTTCTTCATTCATTTACTCAGAGCGCAGCTTTGATCTGGTGTGTTTATCCAATGCAAAACAGACTCTTTGGGCTCAAAGAAGTAAACGATGATTTGTACTCTCACATGTCAAAGTACATTATAATTTTTAGAGGTTGACCAACGTACATCAAAGAAATGACAGAATGCAGCCTGCAACTTAGTGTTTTGCAAAAGTCCCACATTTAGCCTCAGGTTGGACATTGTCACTAAGCAGTTATAGTACAGTACTGAATTAGGTGAATCAAAGATCTAGCTGGATAGGAAATGATAACTTAAATTATAGATATCCTTAACTTATGACCATGATTGGACCAGAATTTCCATTGCTCAGCAAGGTGGTTGTTAAGTGACTTGGGCTCAATTTTACAACCTTTCCGCCCCAATGATAGCTAAGTGAATCACTGTAATTGTTAAAGATAACCATGTGCCTGTTAAGTGAATCAGGCTTCCCGCATTGACTTTGCTTGTCTGAAGCTGGCTAGGAAGATCGTCACATGATCTTGGGATGCTGCCACCATCATAAATGCATGCCAGGTGCCAAGGGCCCAAATTTTGATCACATGACCGTGAGGATGTTGCAATAGTCATAAATGCAAGGACTGGTCAAAAGTCACTTTTTTCAGCCCCACTGTGCCTTTGAACGGTCACTAAAGGAGTGCTTGTAAGTCATAAGTCAAGGACTACTTGCACATGCAAATACTTTTATTCATGTGATATTTTCTCTATCCTGAATGAAATATTTTGTAGAAAGCTTGAATGGTTCTCCGTTAAACTAGCCCTCCCACAATGACCTCTTTCTGGGTCATATTCAGAATACAAAATCCTAACCAAGTTTTGTACTGCAAGTTATCATATATTGTCTCTTGCTGATTTGCAAAGTTGGGGCAATCATCTTTCCTTGCCACTAAATTCCAAAATAAAGTTTATGATTTAAGTCCTTTAGAATCACAGAATGATAGATAGATAAGCAGTGTAAAAAAAATAACCTGAATTGTGGTCTCTGTGGGTAGAAGGGTGAAGGAATGTAGACCTTGGGAATGAGGAAGAAAGGAGCCAACCCTTAAGAAGGAATTTGGAGAAAATATGACTTTATTCTGAGAAAGAGGAAAGCACGAGAATGAAACTCAAAATAACCCTACCTTGATTTTGTTCAATATAAAGTGGGGCAGAGGAAATCTCTGAAGGACTTTCCAACTTCTGTTATTCTACCCTACTGTTATACTGGTAGTCCCTGATTTACAACAGTACATTTAGTAACCATTCAAAATTACAAAGGCACTGAAAAATGACCATTTTTCATACTTACAACCATTGTAACATCTCCACGGTCAAGTCATCAAAATTCGGGCGCTTAGCAAATGACTCATATTTAGGATGGTTGTAGTGTTTCCAGGGTCATGTAATCAATCACTTTGGCAACCTTCTGACAAGAAAAAGTCAATGGGAAAGCCAGATTCACTTAACAATTGTGGCAAGAAAAGTCATAAATGGGGCAAAATTCACTTAACAATTGTTTTGCTTAACACCAGAAATTTTGGGCTCAAATGTAGTTGTAAATCAAGGACTACCTGTAAAGCACATTCTTGGAATCACCGCCAAATCTGTCTCTTGACTTGGCCTACCTTGAAGGGCTGACACGTCAGGTAAACGACAATTTGCCATTGAAAAAGAGAGATTAGTTTATTGTTTCCTTGGAGACACCAGAATTATTTATTTTTCTTATCAAGCAAACTGCAGTACAGTTCTGTATTGGTCTTTTTCTTTCTTTCTTTCTCTCTCTCTCTTTCCTTCCTTTCCTCTTCCTTCCTTCTTTCCTTTCCTTTCTTTTTTCCTCTTCTCTTTTGCTGAACCTATAGGTATTTTTTTGTACTGAATTTCCATCTCCCAATGTAAATCAACCATATAGTCTATCTGTAGCAGTGGAAATGCTCAGGCATGGAAGAACTGATTTTTTGCTTAAGCTACAGCACAAACCTTTGCTGGAGAAAGAATACTGGCAGCATACTATCTGCATGCTTATTTTTTTAAAAAAAAAAACCCTCCCGCAGAATGGGAGTTACTTTTAGACTAGGATACTGTACAGCACCACTGGATTTCTGCTTTAATTCTCTAGGTCATTGCAGTTTGTTTACCTGTCCTTTGTCAGGCTGACTGCAGTAATCTAGCTGAATTTTAAAAAAAAAAATCACCCAGACCTCCTCCAAAAGCATTTGGCAGGATTGGGAAAATCAGACCTGCCTTTATAGTACATTTCAGTCTGAAGCTGAGAAGAGATTTAGACAGCATCAAAAACACATACTACTGAAATACCTTCAGTTTGGGCAGCTTTCCCCCACCCCCACCCCCTTTCTCTGACTTGATGAGAACGGGAGAGGGGAAAAAAAAGGAAAAGAGAAAGAATATATTATATATGCACAAGAAGCCTTCCTCGCATTGAGAGTTGTGGGTGGGGAAATGGGACGGGCGGGAGGGGAAGCCGGCTGGAAAGGGGAGGGGGCCTCTCTGCTCCACCTAGTGGCAACCTCGGGGGTATGCAGGATGCGGCAAAGGCCTTTGCATAAATTATGTTCATGACGCAGCAGCTAAAAAATCCCGAGTATCAAAATCTGCCCCTGCCTTCCAGCCCCCCCCAGGCGGGGTAAGAGCTTCGCTGGCTGTACCTGGAGATGGGGAGGGGGGCATCCCTGATGCAAACCTTCGGGGGCTGCGGCTCCAGCAGGATTTGAGGCCGGCTGGGCCTGGGGGGGGGACGACAAGCACTGCCCCCCCTTTTTTGTGTGTGCTTGCAGCAACCTTCGCTCCAGCTGCTGTGAGATGAATTTTTAATCATTCCCCAGGAAAAAAAAAGAAAAAGTGTGGGGAGGGGGGAGATCGCCTCGGCGGAGCCCCAGCCCGGGCTGGGGGCAAGCGTTCTCTCCCGGCTGCACAGCGGTGAGTGGGGGTGCGGCGGGCCGGTATGGCGTGGATCGGGGGGCGGGGGGGACCCGGTTCGGTGAATATGCAATGGTCTTAATTAGCATAATTTATATATTTATGATAAAGAGAGAGGGGAGAAAACAGGGAACGGGGCGCAAGGGGACGGGGAGGACGGGGTTGGGACCACGTTGTATGTGGTCTGTGGAAAGATTTTTTGGGGGGGGTTTCCGATCGGGGAGGGGGCTCAATCAAAATAATGGAGGGACTTAAGCCAAGGGAGTCCGATCGATCGAACGGGATATTTGGGAGACGGTCGGGAAGTTGGTGCTCAAACAGAAGTGGGTCTTGGGGGTCGGAGCGGGGAGTCTTCCCCTCCCGAATAAATGGGTGGTGGTGGTTTGAAATGGAGCTTTGGAGGACGATCCGTCCTCTTGGATGTCGGGACCGGGACGGGCTGCTTAAGAGAGGGGAGGTGGTGGAGGAAGTCTTGGGAATCAGGCTAGTGGGGAAATCAGGGAAAGGGACGGGGTTAGTCCCGGGGGATGGCAGCAGCGGGCTGCAGGGGAAGCTGTGGGTGCGATGTGGGGGGAGTGGGGTGGGGAGGCATGGAAAAGGCGGTGTTTCTGGGTTTTCTGTCGGGAAAAGCAACCCATCTCGGGGTATCTCGTTGGGGCGAATGGGAAGGCGTGCGGGAAAAAGCTTTCGGTGGGGAGTGGGAACTGGGATCGCGTTCCCTGTCAGGATCTGGGTCGGGGGAAACCACTTGAGGGAAGATCCTTCATGCCATCCAGAGGAAGGCTGAAGCGCGGGATGAAGGGCTGTCGTCGCCTGGAGGGCGCGCCTTTCCAGCTTCCCCTGGGAGTTGGAAGAGTTGAGCATCGGGGACGATGCCGGGGGATGGGTGGGCAAAGGAGGCGGTGGCGGGCGAGGACTTGACCTGGGCAAAGCCGGCGGGCGGGGTAAGGAGGTGCGAAACGGGGGTTTCGCAGCCCGAAGGCGTGCACTGACGTTGAGGCAGGTGAAAAAGAACGGGACTTCCTCTCCGAGCAAGAAGGGAGAGCCAGGATGAGCTGGGCTGCGGATGGGGTGGAGGAGCGGGCAGCGAAAAAGAAAGGAGAAATTCAGGGAAAGTTCGCGAGTGCTCGGAGCGAACTACGCGGGAAAGAAGAAACTCGTTGGAGCCCGAGCGCAGCCATGGAGCTTCTGTTCAGTGCCGGAGCTCGGCCCTAAATACATAAATAATGAGAAAATTCGAGAAAGGCGAAAAGCTGCCAGCAAAACCGAGACCTACGCCGTGTGTAAAAGGCAAAGGCGATCCCTTTTATTGTGGCTCGTATTTTGAAAATCCGACGCAAGGGATCTTCTGTGCGCCCTTGGAGGTTCCTCTGCAGACGGATTGGTGGTTATTACGGGGTATATATAAACAAGGAGACCAAAAAGAGTTGGAAAAGCAACGGTGTCGTCCTGCTTCTAGTTTAGGAAAAAGTCTGAGCGCTTTCCTTCGGGCTATTTATAGATTCCGAATCCAGCTCCAATTGTTTTATTAGCTGTAACAGAGCAATCGTGCATCTGTCTACTCGGGAAGCTCCATCGACTGCAATGGGGGATTTAGCTATGCGATTGTAGCCTTCAAAGGATCAGGGCGGCAGGAGAGAGAGAGTGAGAGTGTGTGTAGGGGGGGATTGAAAAGTGACATCTGGTGATGTTTTTCAATTGTAGCACTGGGCAAAAAAGAAAGGGTAACTGCTCCATATTTTATTTCCTTTTCTCTCCAATCTGTTGCTAAAACAGTAAGTAGTAGCTTTTATCAGATGGTATACATTTGGAGCAAATAATCAGATATGTCTGCTCCCATATTTAGCCCTTCGCCCACAAATGCCTAAACATCTTTGAAAGCCATAGATCTTTCACTCAGTCACATAATGGTTAGCCTTGAAAATGTTGCTTAAATCCTGTGAAATCTGAAATTAAGGAATGAGGAGATCAAGGCCAAAGGACACAAATTCCACAACAGCTTCTCAACACCCTTTCCCTCCCTGCTTCCTCTACATTTTACAGATTTAACAACAAACTAAAGATCCGGCTCTTAAATGTGGTAAAAGCCATATGAACCATATTGCTTCTATCCATACTGTCCTTCATTCTAAAACTTGTGTTGCATAGTAATCCAGATGTGGAGAAAAAACCTCCAATAACCTTCCCTCTGAAATGCTATTTACAATTTTGTGAGTGCCTGCCTATAATCTCAAGAAGTACAAGGAAGACACTATCCTCTTAGTAAGAACTAGAGGATTGTAAAGAAGAATGTGCTTGAAAAGGATTGTTGAGTGAGCATGGGTTTAACATACATTTTGACAGGTACCTCTGCTATCTAAAACATTATCCATAGAAAATGCTGTAAAATAAGATCACTGGTATAGCTGGGAGTGTCCTATATAAGGAATTTGGATGAATCGCTGAGTTATTGCTGAGGATGACAGTTTCTTGTCTTCACCCATGAACCATTCCTAACAAATATATCACACCAAAATCTTTATTTTGGTCATGGACCAACATAGCAACAAAATGTGATAATTAGAGCTAATCATTTTCAAATTTTATGTGATAACTGTTCTAAAAATAATCCTGTTGAGCAGGAAATGAAGAGATGTGGCAGCATTGCTTTAGTGCCTGCTGAATTATTCTGTCCACAGTCCTCTTGGCGTGATTTGAGAGGCACTGTTTGTGCAATAGATGTTCACACATGCTCAGATAGCTGGTGAAAGACAGTACATTTCTGGTCTCCTAGAGACTCCAGAATGAAGTATTGATGTAATATTATAATAAGTATACATGTAAATGCTATTGTGTAAGGCGGTGTCCCCAACCCCTATTGGGAACTGGGTCACACAAGCGGTGGGCGAGTGGGCAAAACTCTATTTGCACAAACAGTGGGTGAGCACATGCACGATGCTTACACAGAACCATTTTTCCCCCTACACCCCCCCCCCCCCACATCCCCAGGGCTACTTCCTGCACCAGTCCCTAGAACTGGAAAGGTTGGGGACTTCTGGTGTAAGGCAATGTACAGGCTATGATTCTAAAATTAAGGTGACTTCATATAGAAAAGCAGACAGAGTTGGAAGGGTGGAGTTAAGTGAGTCATTAGCCCAGAGTCCTTACATTTTCATAAACGATCTAGGTCCAACCCCTCTTGAATTCCGTTGACCTTATCTGGTGCCAATTTAGTATTGTATGTTAGTTAACTAAATTCTTATGTGTTGGCTTCAGCAATAAACATTATGAACTGGAATTTATATGCAATCCAGATCCTTTGCACAGGAGACTTCAGTTCAGATCCCCACAGCCATGTGAGATTGGACACCCTTTCTCATTCTGACTTCCCTCATGCTCCCTGGATTGATATGAAGAGATGGATTAAGAGATGGATGAGCCATGAGATGAAGTTAGCCTTGTAGCTGGCCATGAGCTCCTTGTATAAGTAAGAGAGAGATGGAAGGAATCTTACTAATTTGTTTGTTTGTCCCACACAGCTGGGGACACTTGATGATTTAAAATCATGGTACTGTAATAATCAGCCAGTTAAAAACTTCCACACTAACCACATTATTAACAAGTAAACAACATCATTAACCAATCAAATAATAGTAATATTGTTATACATTTTCATTTGGGATGAATTCTTCTGCAGGTTCCATTCATATGAAGATACTACATTCTTTAAAACAGCTAAGTAATGCCAAAATGGGGGAACTTGTGAGAAACAAAAAAATCATGGATCTGACAGTACTTTCAGCACCTGTACTGCTATTCCATTTGTAGTTTATTATGTTTGTCTGGAGGTGCAAAGCTGGAGAGGTTGCAAATGGTCTTGTATTTTATTTTATTTGCTTAGGATAACTTGATAGATTTGCTTAGGATAACTTGTCTAAAAATGAACTCATTTCACTTGGGTTAATTTAAAACAGCTCTAAGCTTTGGAAGATGTCATCCCCCAAAATACTTGGCCCCATCCTTTCCTGCATTTGAAAACTGTTTTCCAAGCAAGCCTTCAACCCAGCTGATTGTGGCCATCCATCATAGGCAGCTTTCTATTATGAATCTGTTGAAGTTATTAGATATTATTTATTTGTTTGTTTGTTTGTTTGTTTGTTTGTTTATTTATTTGTTTGTTTGTTGCGATTTATATACCAAGGATTATTTTACTTCTGTTTCGATGTTCACTGCCTGATATATGACCAGGGGCAGTTTACAAAATTATAAAATAAAATAAATGGGTAATATATGCATCCATTGCACTACACCTTATTTTAAAAATTTATGTCTACTCCATTTTTTAATTCACCGCTTTAGATATTAGGATAGGAGGGCAAGCTATTGGCCCTGTGCCTGCCTTTTTGAAAATCTATGTTCAAACTATTATTAAATGCATCATATTTCATTTATTTAAAGTGGAGGAAACAAATATTTATCAATAAAAGATAATACTTGCAGCTCAGAGTTGAATTGTGGAGTCCTTGGTGCTTTCTGCACCAAGGACTTGGTTGTTTTCTTACAGACATTGGGTAGTTGTGTAATGAAACATTTACAAGAAAACATTTGCAAGAAAACAAGCTCAGAGAGCACCAAGGGACCAAGCACCCAAAAAGGACTCCACCAACAAATGTTTAATAGATTTACCTACAAACATTGAAATTCTGTTAGTCAGCAATAGCAAACTATAGTATTACTAGATACCACCTTCTCTTTTCCCTAACATGGAATGTCAATACATTGAGAACATTTAATTCAATGTTGTATTAATATGTTGTTTTATTTTGCACTGCAGGCAAAAATATACCTCTTCCCGTGTGCTGAGAGTTCAGGAAATAGCTTTAATCTTTTTATTCCTCTTGCCAAATTCATTGCAAAAGCGAGCCAATGTTTTATCTGAAATAATCTAAACAAAGCAGCTAAAGTTTCTTTAAAAAAAAACAACAAAACCTTACATTTATATATTGCTCTTCTCTTTGGTAGGGCAGGTTTCTCTTCAAATCGAAAATGCCAGGAAAGAGCCTTTGGTTTTTATTATAGTACGTGAAGGCAGGTAAATTATCACATTTCTCTGTTGTACAACAGGTATATAATATAATACAGTACTGTTCAAACACAAGGAAAGGAAAGCCAGCAGATCCTGGATTCTGGAATTCATTATGATCCCTTATTAGCAGGAGTGTCAAACTTGATTTCATTGAGGGCTGCATCAGGGTTGTGTTTGACGTCAGGAGGAGGGGCGGTGTAGGCGTGGCCAGTGTAGGCATGGCCAGCTTGACGTCACTTGTGTCGGGAGCACCTGTGGCGGCCCAAGCGCTTTGCCAGGGAAAACTGGCTCCCGAACTCCGTTTTTGGCTGTGACGGCCTCCTGCAACCCTCTGCCAGCAAAAACGGAGTGCTGGAGGGCCACACAGAGGTACCGAGGCCAGACCTAAGCACCCAGTGGGCCGGATCCAGCCAACGGGCCTTGAGTTTGACACCCCTGCTTAATAGCATCAGAACTCTGGGTCACATGACTAGGAGAAAAGCCTAGAATGAGACAATCATCAGCATTCCAAGATACCATCCAGTTGCCTCTCCTATAGAGAGGCACTAGAGAAATTTATTATTTTTTTTCCTCTCCTTGGTAGCTCTTGACCAGATCTGATCCATTTTTAAATCTGACCCCCGACACACGCACACAAACATCAAATTTGGTCTTAATCTGTTCTGTGTTGTGAAAATTGCCCTGCTGGCAGACAGGGCATTGCCCCTCCATCTATTTTTTAAATAGTCTGTTGGGTTAGGAAAAAAAATACAAGACAACATTGTCTTCCCTGTGAAACAATAATTACAGGAAACTTCTGAAATGGTAATTTTTGCTATTTGTTGAACCAGAAGGAAGCAAAGTAGCAAATAGCTACTAAAGTAGATGATGTTCTTTATGCTTTACATCAAAGGGATGCAGTGTTACATCCTATTAAATAAATGTACACAATAAAATGGCAGTTTTCTTTTGGTGTAGGAAATTTCTTCTGTTCTTTACTAAATGTGAGTCATGCTTATGACAATCTCCAGATGTAGCATTCATAATATTTCATTATTTCTGGCAGAATAATTTTGCCTCTTATATAGAACATTATTCTTTCCCCATTGCCATGTAGAATAAAGCAATAATTTTATACTGCATAAGTATATTTAACTTTAATTGGAATCTCCTACCTCTATCTTTGATAACAGGATGGTGTTTCAATTTTAAATTAAGTGGAATCACTTAATTCCACCTGATACACTAGGTTCAGGTTTTGGCAGTTGGACTGCATGGCCCTGGATCTTAAGAACTCAAAAACAGTAATAAGATAATTAGAAACAATCGTTATCTTGACACAGTGTTAAGGAATTTGCAGAGCCTGGTGGCTCAGCAGACTAAAAGCATTGTGATTAACACCAGCTGTCTGCAATTACTGTAAGTTCAAATCTCACCAGGCTCAAGGTTGACTCAGCCTTCCATCCTTTCTAAGGTAGGTAAAATGAGGACCCAGTTTGTGGGGGCAATAAGCTGACTTTGTATAAATATACAAAAGTATGAAGGCTATTGCTTAATGCATTGTAAGCCACCCTGAGTCTCCGGAGAAGGGCAGCATATAAATCAAATTTAAAAAAAAAAAGAGCAACCCTTGAGTAGCAAGGGTGTGCACATGAAAAGCGATTGAGAGTAGTTAGGAAATAACACAGTCAACACAGAGATACACTGAGTTGTGTTTACTTTCAGGAAATAGTAATAAGGCACAGTCCAATAAACAGTCCAGGTCATACACGTATAAAGCAGTAGATAGTAAAACAATAGTCCAGGGATAATCCAGTAATAAAGTCTTCTTACCAGTCGTTGTAGTCATACACGATAAACAGTTGCAAACAGTAGCAAACACAGCAAAGAGCATCAAAAAGAAGTAAAGAGAAACAAACCATGTTTCTAGCTCCCTCTTAAGGACATTGGCTACAGAGCTAACCAATCAGGACACAGTATGATGCAATACAGCAACACAGCAGTCTTAAAGCTATATTTATGGTTTATATATTGCCAACCCAACAAGTTAGGTAAAATCATTTCCTAACACGCAGTATGCAATACATAACATGATCGGTTTGATTTTAGTTTAATGTTTTATGCAAAGAAATCTACAATGGCTTATACTGTAGGTGAATCCAGTTAATTCTAATTTAATATGCAAATTATGGTTAAGAAAACTGTTGCTTAGTGTTATGTATGTGAAACCGCCACATCATTTGTACAGATAATGTTGCTTTGAAGCCAGAGTTTGAAACAGGGATGTGTTTTCGTCTAGCTCATGACATACCTGCAAATTGGAACCATTTGCCTACTGTAAATGTTGAAAATTCTTTGCATTTTCAGTGCGAACATATTGGGTTATTGCCATAGATCATGCTGCACTAGGAGACCAGTAAGATGCTGCATCTTATTTTTATTTAGGATTGTTTTGCTGACTGCAGCTTAAATTATCTAGCTTAAATCAGGGGTGGGTTCTACTTACCTTTACTACCAGTTCGCAGCTGGGCCGCACGTGCGCGCGCATGCGCAGAAGCATTTTGATGACGTCGGGGTCTGTGGGCGGAGCCTCCCACCGGTTTTACTACCGGTTCTATAGAACCGGTGTGAACCGGGGGCAACCCACCACTGGCTTAGATGTATAGTTCAGTGTGTGGCTGTCATTAGTAACTTGGTTTTCTTTTAGGAACAGCGTAATTGAACTAAGCCTCTAGATGAGATGACATCTTATTTTATAGTTTGGGATGATATTCCTCCTGCCCACCCCATGCCCTCCTAACAGTTTTAAGCAAATTCTCTGGTGTCTATTTATTTTGTAAATGTATTTTTAGAGACTCCACCAGTAAAAGCTTTTCTAAGCTGGATATCCCAGCGTAGTCTTTTCAGGGATAAGAATGAGTCACCTTAAATAATTACGGAAATTTGGGATATTGAGGGTAGCCAGATGTGTTCCAAAAGCTGCATCAGCAGGAGTCACTAAATTTCTCATTGTTTTCATGATTTTTAAAACCACTTATAACAAGCTTGAATTTTTTTCCCCCTTGTTTCTTGTTTTTTTTTTCCACCTGCATTCTGGATTCCAAGCATGAAATGTACACTATCTCGGTATGCTGTACAGAGCACGCTTACAGGATAAATGTAGGTTTAAAATAATCCTCCCAGCTATCTCCCAAAAGCCTGCCGGGAAGTACCTACCAATATTTTAAAATACAAGAAAGGCAAGATTTAGGGCACTTGCAGATGGAGAATTTGAGAAATGGATATGTCAGCTTTCTGATCTCGGCTTTTCTGATTAAATATTAAAGCCACTGATTATCACATAAAACTAATCAAGCTGTTTAAAGGTTGCAGCCCTTCTGCCAATAATTTGCAGTCAATACCCACAAAGGATTTTTTTTTTGTCTTATCCGGGAGAAACTGCATAGCCTTCTTGAGAAAAATGCCATCCGTGTTGTCTCTCTGTTTCTCTACATTGTCACTACTTTTCACTTGTCTAACCATATTGAGGAGGTATGTTAAGCAAGTATACTCTTTTGCCCTTGTTCTGTGAGTGTTTCTGGTCTCAAGTGAACAAGCAGTGAAACAAGGATGAGGACAGCTGAAGAATTAAGAGGCTCTGTGGTGGTTTTCCCAGCTGCAGGTCTTTTAGTTCCATTGGGACTATAAATATTATCATCCAGTTTGGAGGAGGCACAGAAATTATGGTCAATATCATTTGAAAGGTATCAAGCGCCAAACGCTTTTCTGTGGAGAGTCCCCATAAGAGTCCAAGATGCTGGAGTGGGAGTGGGAGGAAAACAAATATTTAAATGTAGTTGTAATACAGTTTTGTCTACATGTATGTGGACACCAAGAGCCTTGGTGGCGCAGCAGACTAAAGTGCTATTAAGTTGCACCAGCTGCCTGCAATTACTGCAAGTTCAAATCTCACCAGGCTCAAGGTTGACTCAACCTTCCATCCTTTCGAGGTAGGTAAAATGAGGACCCGGATTGTGGAGGCAATAAGCTGACTTTGTATAAAAAAAAACACTGCTTGGGGGGGCCGAAAGCCCTACTAAGCAGGTATATACAAAAGTATGAAGGCTATTGCTTAACGCATTGTAAGCCACCCTGAGTCTCCGGAGAAGGGCGGCATATAAATCGAACCAATGAATGAATGAATGAATGAATATAGTCTTGAAGTTGGGACTTTACCCAACATGAAATTGGGACTTCACCCAATTTAAATATAAATGCTGTAGACATCATTCTTGGCCCTCTAGAAAAAAAAGTGTGGATATTAGAAGCTTACAGATTTCCTAGATGTGCTTGGATACTATCAGCTAACTATGGCTTTTCCTGTTGCACAGAAAAGCTAAGGGGGGGGGTGGAAATGCAAGGAACGTTTGTTATTTCTTTCCTATCTTTATTATTTTTACAAATAGCTCAAGGCAGCGAACATCTCCAGTACAGCTTCTTCCTCCTGTTTTCCCCACAACAACCACAATCCTGTGAGGTGAGTTGGGCTGAGAGAGAGTGACTGGCCGAATATCACCCAGCTGGTTTTCATGGCCAAGATGGGACTTGAACTCATTGTCTCTTGCTTTCTAGTCCGGTGTCTAAATTGCTAGACTAAACTGGCTGTCTAAAAATACCCTCACTTGCAATTTACTATAACTTGAAAAGAGATCCTTTCTGTACCTCCCCTACAGAGCACATTCCCCACATCAATAGCTTGTTTTCACAAGAAATACGCTTTAGAGTCTTTGGGCTCTGTATTGCTTGGTGTTTTGCCTTGTTTCTGACAACATAATGTGTAAATAAATGTGCAACCAAAGTCACCATCCAATCCTCCTGCTTCATGCGCTTTCAAGTTGGAGAACCATTTCTGTATAGGGATAATCTGCAATCTGCCTACAGGCCAGTTCTTTTAGGATTAGAGAACTAGGACACTAGGACAGTTTTCCAATGATATATTTCTTACCTATGGTAGAATAAAGATAAGATTCTCCCTGGGATGCTATCTGGGACTGTCATGTCTGATTCATCAGCACTTGTAATTAAACTTGGTAATTATGTTCACCGTGAGATTTGGAGTGTTGCAAATCCATCCTCTCCCTCTCTCTCTTAGTTTTGCACATTTTCAATTCTTTTGTCACCATCTGCTGTGAAATGGCTGTGGTTTTTGTTGTTGTTTTTGCAGTGCACACATAACATTGCCATCTGGGCAAAATTGTTTGTCCCATTAATTGCAGAAATGTATGGAGAAGCAAATGAAAATGCTACTACATGTTAGTGGAATGTTGGCTAAATGAAATCCAGCCCACTTGTGAGCTACAGAACATGCACAGAGCTTGACATTATGAAATGTCTATTTTAATAGCCTCTCTTGCTAATTGGTCTCTGCACGGCATCGGAAAAAAATAGCTCTCTGCTTGACTCTGTCCCACTGGGAGGACCTGAGAAGATCTGAGTTTCTTTGCAAATGATAAATACCTTGACTTGAATGTTATCCTACCACGGCTGGCTTCAGACTTTTCATCATTTTTGCATGCAAAGAGAGTCTAAAAATAACACTTCGATTTGACTTGTTACCACAGCTTTATGTAATGAACCTTTTTGTAAGGCAGGGATAGGTGATCTTCAAACCCTACCACCGCCACCTGAAAGT
Source organism: Pituophis catenifer annectens (assembly GCF_029215685.1). Classification (NCBI taxonomy): domain Eukaryota; kingdom Metazoa; phylum Chordata; class Lepidosauria; order Squamata; family Colubridae; genus Pituophis; species Pituophis catenifer. Next base: position 159,750,906 of record NW_027256882.1, read on the forward strand.
TTCATGTGGAAACTACACACGCACTTATGCACACATATACTGTAACTCCCTTGAGGCCTTCACACCTTCCAACAATTTTTTCCCTCTGTGGAGAGGAAATGAGGACATATCTGAATGCTTATTGACCTTAACAGCAGAATGATTGAAGTCCTTTCACTGCTTTCCTCTCGGTTGATTCTCCCAGCGTCTAGGGGAGGCTACCTGCTCATCAGTTTCTGAGGGACTCTTATTGTAAGGAGACAGACGTATGCTTTTATTCCCTCCTGGGCTCTGCCTCCCTCCCCCTGCCCCATCCATGTTTCCAATGCAATCATTTCTGCTCTGGAAGGAACTTGGAGCTGCAGAATTAATGGCACTCTTAACCAAATCATAGTTCTGACTGATCTGTACTGAAGCAATTGAATGGATCACCAGGCAGTGCTAAATATATCTAGACTTCACTCTAGAGTTGCTGGAAGTAGATGCATGTCACCAGTGCTTTTGATTTCATTTGTTAGTTAATGAAATTGCATGTGCAGTAATTAATTTATCTCTTCCTCGTATATTTAATGATCCCCCTCCTTATCATATTAAAGATTGCACTTTGGAGGCAAATTCTGGAATGGCTCTGAGTACCACATAGGTGGTTGCAAATCCTGCTTAGCTGATGTTCAATAGTACAAGACATGGCACCTGGTGAGCAGTTACAAGCTTTTTATAGTGTGAGACAAGCCTTAAAAGCTGCCTCATCTTCCTCAGTCGAAAGGACTTCTAGTCCATTCACTTGATGGACTTCTTATCTTCAGAAGAAAGAAACGAAGTAAACAAAGTGAATTATTTCTAGATTCAAGAGATACTGTGGGCTGCAGTTTCTTCTGTTCATACTGAACAGAATGGACTGGAATCCATCATCCCCAGATTTTTAAAGAATCCCTCAATTTGGATTGAACTTCTGATGTTTAATTACAAAAATATATCCTTACACAGATAGTTATTGACATATGACTATAACCGAGCCTGCCCATTAGGATGGTATGTCGTGACGGTCATAACTGATCCCATTTTTGCAGCAGTTGTTAAGCAAATGCAGCAGTCTTAAAGTGAACCCCAGGTTAGTTAAGCGAATGCTCTGGTTGTTAAGTGAATGGTTTGCTGAGAGTGTGATTTTGATGAACATCTGAAGTTACTGCCAGGTTTTGACAAAACCATCACAAAATATGACCACGGGGAAATGGCTGTAAATGTTTTGCCAAGCACTCACTGTTCAGTCACATGACCATGGAGGGGGCCCAACTGTCGGAATTTTGAATTTATTTATTTATTTATTTATTTGTTTGTTTGTTTGTTTGTTTGTTTGTTTATTTGTTTATTTATTTATTGGTTTGATTTATATGCCGTCCTTCTCCGGAGACTCAGGGCGGCTTACAATGCGTTAAGCAATAGCCTTCATACTTTGGGTCATAAGTCCTTTTTTCGAACAGTCACTAAGTGACCAGTTGCATAATTACTTGTAGTTTTCTAGGGCAGCAATATAGAAATAGAGTTGTCTTCTTCCAGCATGTTTATTTTTCTGCTTTGCCAGTCTAGCGATAGCCCTCAGCTTTTCTGATCTCCCATTGAAGCTAATCTTGTCTGACACGGCTTAGGCTTAGGTTTTTTGGTGCTGCTACCTAGTAATATCAAATTGTCATTATATGTACAGGTAATGTACATAAAAAATTTATGTTGCTAAGTGAGAAACTTGTTAAGTGAGTTTTGCCCCATTTTACAACTTTTCTTGCTACATTTTTTTTAGTAAATATTTTATTAAATATACAATTTAAAAACATTAGACTTGGTGCAATTTGTCTGGTACATACTTTTCTAACACTTTCTCTTTCATGTATATTACAATATAACATCATGCATATTCCATATATACTTTTTGTACATTCAATCACACTCCAGTTACATACATATTCCTTTCGTATCTATTCAAATCCAATTTATTCCTGTCTAATATTTCTTATATTATTTTATTTATTTTTCTCCCCTTTTCTTAACTTTGTTTCTAATTCTCTATCCCTACATTCCTCCTTTTCTCTAGCCATTTCTAAAATGCTTGCCGCATTTGTTAAGTGAATCACTGCAGTTGTTAAATTAGTAACAGGGTTGTTAAGTGAATCTGGCTTCCCCATTGATTTTGCTTCTCAGAAGGTCACAAAAGGGGATCACATGACTCCAGGACACTGTAACCGTCATAAATATGAGTCCGTTGTCAAACATCCGAATGTAAATCACAGGACCATGGGGATGCTGCAATGGTTGTGTGAAAAGTGATCAGAAGTCACTATTTTCAGTGCCGTTTTAACTTCGAACAGTCACTAAATGAACTGTTGTAAGTCAAGGACTACCTGAATAATGTAGGTCTACCTTCAAGACTTCATATACCTTGATAGACAGGTAGTCCTCGACTTAACAAGTTCATTTAGTGACCGTTTGACGTTAAAACGGCACTGGAAATAGTGACTTCTGACCATTTTTCACACTTAACGACCATTGCAGCATCCCCATGGTCATGTGATTTACATTCGGATGCTTGACAGCTGACTCACATTTATGATGGTTACAGTGTCCTGGAGTCATGTGATCCTCTTTTGCGACCCTCTGACAAGCAAAGTCAATGGGGAAGCTGCCAGATTCCCTTAACAACCGTGTTTAAGTTTAACTAATTTAACAACTACAGTGATTCACTGAATGAATGTGGCAAGAAAAATCGTGAAATGGGGCAAAACTCACCTAACAAATTTCTCACTTGGCAACATAAATTTTGGGCTCAACTGTTGGGTTGTAAGTTGAGGTGCTACCTATACTACAAATCAATTCCATCATTATTTGCCAAGACAGTGTTAGGCAAGCCAATAAAAGAATGCAGTTCAGGACTTTCCATTATAAGCACAGTGGAAATGCATTAATAGAGCATTCTATATCAGGTACAAAGAATCTGGACCACCAGTTAGGTTGCAGCATAGAGGATTTATTCAAGACTATACCCAAGAATCTGATCAATTAAAGTTCAACAATAAATTGGTGCCAGATAAGGGTCAATGGAATGCAGGAAGAGTTGGATTTGGAGCACTTTTGGGAATGCAACAACTCTAAGCTGATGACACATTTAACTCCACACACTTTCAAGCTTTGCCTGCTCTTCTAAAACTTATTCCTATTTGAATATTCTAAGTGGGCAAGTTCTTCATTCAGTTTCTGAGTAAACTCATCTTCTTGTGTATAGGCTTGAATAAATCATCTATGCGGCCACATAACTGATGATCCTGATTCATTGACCTTGTGTATCAAAGAAATCTCTTGCAGGCACAGCACCCACAATGCTGCAGCTTCCACACCTTTGAAACCATCAGGCATTTATTTGATATTATTACTCTTTTTTGTTTTGTAATTTTAGTTTCTTTGACTTTGGAGGACAAATAAATGATTGCATGCATGATAATTTTTCATAGGTGAGGTGGCCCAAATTGGTAAAATTATATGTAGGTGTAAGTGTGTAGGTCTGCCTACCAGTATCTGTGTAGTAAATCGAATTAAAATAAGGACATTGTTCTAAATTAACTAATGGTTTGAATTCTCCTTTCTTGTAAAGCAGAGCTTACAGGATAATTATCTCTGTGCATTAATCTTTTCCCATTCTTCCTCTTCATCTGAAATCCACTTAAGGAAGATGACACCAAAGAGATATCAAAGGCAGATAAGAGCAAGATGTTTCAGAAATGGAACATAGGAAAAGGGACAGCAAAGATGAGCTACAGAGCTGGCATGTGATTTTTTATATATATATAGATAGATAGTTTGCCTTGGGGGATTGTAGGTTGGCCTAAGTGAATCTGGAGGGGCTCTGTGGTTTTAATAGATTCAAGTTATACATAAAGCTCTCGGCTATATCCCAGGTTTTTTTTTTAAAGACAGTAGGATGTTTTCGTTTCTGCATTATAAGATTTCAAACTGCAGACAGTGGCAGATTTTCTGCACGTATAGCATAAGTAGATGGAAGTAGATGTGCTTGGGAAGCAATGAAAATAGCATCTTAGTTGAACAGAAAAAATAATACTAACATTAAATTAACTTGGGAAATGACCACAAATCAATCACTGTCTGAAGAATGACCTAACACAACACAAGTCTCGGGGGTTTTGGAAAATGGGAGAAACCGAAGCTGGAAGTCTTTTGGGATGGTAGCTGTGCTCTCATAAACCTACGTTAGCATCACAGCTTCAAATTTTCTCGAGAACTGTGAAGCTCGGAGATTGGAATTTTTGACCTGCCGTGTAACTGTATAAAAAAAAAATTCAACTCCATGCATCAAGAAGTTGAATGCCATCCAGACAAACTAGATAAGTGCATTATAGATATATCCCTTATAAAAAATGAATCAAGTCTTTTATAAAGACAATTACCTTTCCACAAGGCAGTACAGGGACTATGTGAGGTTATGAAAACATTTGCAATGGAGCTCTCGGTCCAAAACAAGTAAACAGATACAGAGCCTGACATGAATAAAAATAATCCAATATAGAGAGCCTTTGGAAGAAAGGTAGATGATGAGAAAGGAGATATTGAGTTGTCTTCCACACAGTAACTTGAAGAGTTTAAAATACTGCAGAAGGATTTGAAGATCAGTTTATATCAATGTTATTCAACCTCGACAACTTTAAGATATGCTGACTTCAACTTCCATAATTTCCCAGCCGGCATGCCAGCTGGGGAATTCTGAGAATTAAAGTCCATATATTATAAAATTGCTAAAGTTAAGAAGCAGTGGCTTTGGCTTACTTGTTTTTAGATAGTAGAAATAAGCGTAATTAAATACGTACTTTGGATATCAGGAAATTGGCTTGAATAAATCAGGAAAAAAGGCTAGATAGAGTTCAGTAGCTGGATATATTCAGAGGAAAAAAGCCTTAAAATAGATTAGGCTTCCTGAAAAGCAACTTATCCAAGCATGGTCACTAATAAGCAACTGCAGTACAAGGAAAAATTACACAAAAATGCTTTGTGGACATCAGAATTGTTAAAAGAACATGTTTAAGAAACAGGAAGGCGAGTATGGACAATTGGTTCACATCTACAGAGACAGAAGGAAAGAAAGTTAAAAACAAGGCAGGACTGGGGAACATGAACCATAACCCCCAAAAAATATTTTGAGTATTTGAAGAAAGGAATTGAATTCATAGGTCATCCACTCAATGAGGATGTTGTAAATGTTAAAGAATAAAATGGAAAAGGTAAACATGGTTCTTCTTAAGACAAAAGGAAAATTATATTGATTAATAAGTGCCATGGCTGGTTTATGATCAGGGCTATGGTTCAAAAATGATAAGGTGTTTATCAGGAATTCAAGACTTCTGCATCAGACAATTATTAAAGCAACTTGCTAATGTGTTCTCAGAAAATCAGTTATTATTTCTGAAATGTTCTGAGGAATGGGTAAGATGCCATAGAACTGGGAAGAAAGGACTCAGAAGAGCAGTAAAGTATCTAACAGAAAAAGAAAGATAAAACTATAAATCAGTTAAAGTGACTCCAATACAGTATGGGAACTTACCAAAACAGATTATAGTAACAAGATTTCATAGAATTAATAGAAAACAATGCACTTCTGGCTAGAATAATTCCTGCCAAATGTGTTTTCAATCAAGTTATTATATAATGCATTATGGTAATATTGTGGATGTAATGTATTTTGATTTTAGCAAAGCATTGGCTAAGTTCCTAGTGGTAATTTAGCTAATAAACTGATTAAAGGTGTGATAGATGATCCAAGGCTAATTCAAGGTTAGCAAGCCAACCGTAAAATAGCCAGTTTGATTAAAAGTTAGAAACAGGGAGAATAGTTCTGCCTTAGACATGAAGCCATCTGGGTGACCTTGGGCTAGTCTCTCTCTGCCCTAAAAAGCAGACAGTGGCAGGCCATTTCTGAAAAACCTTGCCAAGAAAACTGCAGGGACTAGTCCAGGCAGTTGCCAGGAGTCAAGTTGGAGAGGGAGAGGGGGGTGGGGGGAAGAGATTGTCCTTACAGGATGTATTCACATAACTTAACCTGAATTAATTTAACTCTACAATGGCTGCACAAGGGATCAAGTTTATCTTCTGTAGAGGTCTTAAGTAGATGGCCAATATGCATCTCTTATGGATGCTCCCATTCTGGATTACCTGTATTATGAAGCGCTTGAGTTATGTGACCTACAAAGCGCTTTCAAACTGTTTCATTTCATTTCTAGATAATTTGTAGGCCCAAACTTGGCCCTATATGGTGCAAAGGACTTTTGTGTCCCTGTCTTATTTCCTGAGCTAAGACACAAGAAAAATCTCTTTAAACTCTCCTCCCCAAGATGGTTGCTGAACAGTAAGGGGATATTTCTCTCTTGCTGACAATCTGCCGATTTTGCTGCCTAAACTGGCTCTCTGATAGTGCTGCTCCCTGGATTTGAATGGGAGCACTTAGGAATGATCCGAGATGACTTTTAGACAGCCGTGGACCCATTTGAGAAGGGGAGTCTTGAAGATTCAAGTGTCAGGGTTCCAAGTAACACCCCCAACGAAATCAAACTCCGAGGCTTGAATTACCTCAAAGCTAATTTTTATTAGAGATGTCATATTGGCACATTTGGGAAAACCCGAATCTGAGAGCTTCCAGGTTTTCCTCACCCAAAAGAAAGTTAAAGTCCTTGTCCATCACCCAAATCAATCAGGTACCCTCCAGAACAGAAGATACCTCTCCAGTCTTCTCAGCACAACTGCAGGGCAAAGCGGTCTTGACTTTCTGGAAAGAATGTTATTTTGACTACATATCATCTTCACTCCATACAATCCCCCCTCCCATTTTCCCACAGTAGAATTTGTGGTAGGCCTGAAGGCTTAAAGGTAAAAGATGGCTTCCAGGTCTGACATCAAGTACCTTTGGTAGCAGTCAGAAAGTTGTGAGCATTTATCTTCCTATTGGCATTTCAGGTTTTTATAAGCATACATGGGCTTTTTGAATTTTTACTTTGCTTTTTATCTTTAAAAGTAGACCAGCTGGCTGAATGCTGATTTATTTCAACCCCCTGCTGGACTTCAGTTGCTTTCTTCTTTTCTTTGATTTATAACTTTCATTTTCTGTATGGAAACAGGACATGTTTGTGGACAGTGAAGTGCTTTCATTGGATTTACATTGGACTCTCACCACATGGTTTTTTGCATCTTTTTAATTTGAAAAATACTTGGAGTTTATTTCTTTTTAATTTTTATTTTAATCTCCAATTGAAATATCCAGAAAATACCTTTCCTGTTTCCTTCTGCTTCAGGCTGCTTATTCTCTGGTTGAGCTTCATCGAACAACAATATTTCAGAGTACAGATAAGCAGTGGCTGAAATCTGAGAAAAGATCTTTTGGCAACATGCAGCTTTTAATTGAAAACTTTTTTAAAAAGTTTGATGACATGATAATGATCATGGAAAATATCCGGAGGCATTTAGCTTTGGAGGAATTTGATTTGAAAGCTGTAGTGTAGATCAAAGAGATATCAACTGTACAGACACGGAATTAAATTGATTCCATACATCTCTCTGAACTTTAAATCTGTATTTATTTACCATAGCAGAAGCCTGACATGGAGAAGTGGCAAATTGGTTTTTCTTAAGAGGACAGGAGCGATTAGGGAATGGATTTATTACTCTTAATTGCAAGCCACTTTTATCTGGACTTTGTTGTAGAGATTGAATGTATTATATTTAATTAGACAACAATTGATAAGAAAAAGTATCAAAAAACAAATGTGGATATTTGATCCAGGATGAATTATGGTACTTTTCACTTTTGGGAAGATTTGGGATATGCCATGGTAAATTTTCTATGAGTTGATTACAGTAACATTTTGTTAACAGAAAGTTTTGAAACTCTAATCTTGTCCTTTTCATTCTTATTGTTCTCCCTGTTAACTATTTTGTCTTTAATGTAGATGACAGGTCAATAGTTTGCATATAGATTTATTTGTTTTTTAAAAATGGGGGGGGCTGTTTCACAAGAGGTGGGAACTAATATTGTAGCAATGTATTAATGAGTATTCAACCAGGGGGAATTATATGTGTATATATGTTGGGTTTTTTTCTCTTTTTTTTTAATGCCTTGTATGCGTTGTATCTTTTCTTTGTTTTTTAAAATTTAAATTTAAATTTCTTGGAGTTTTGTATTTTAACCTTTTTTTTAAATAAAATAAAAATTTGCTAAGAAGAAGAATCTCTTTAAACTCTTCCCCTCTATTTTCAATAGAACGGGCAGAGGTGGGATTCAGCCAATTTGGATTGGTTTGTGCGAACCGGTTGTTAAAATTTTGCCCAGTTTGGCGAACTGGCTAATCCTACCACTGGCTGGCCCTGCCCTTGCCCATTTTTTGGGCTGTTTTCAAGCCGTTTTTCAGGCCGGTTTGTATGTTCAGTAGTAGTAAATAAATAGAGAGGGGAATTGTACCTCGTTGAGGCCTTTGAGGCAAGTGGCCGGGAGGCAGGGCTGGGTGTGATGAGTGACATCAAGTTGGCCATGCCCACCCAGTCACATGCGCACCCGGCCACACCTACCCAGCCAGTCATTAGGGCAGAGAACCGGTTGTTAAATTATTTGAATCCCACCACTTAATGGGATTCAAGCTCTATCCACCTCTAACCATGATGCACACAAATAATCTTTCACCTTAACTGCTTCCTTCTAAACACGAACCAAGCTTACCCAGGTTAATTAAAGTTAGCAGCTGAAATGCAAATAATTATTTGGCAATCTACAATTGTCACAGTGCCAGGGAAAATTTGAAAGATGAAACAAGGCATATCTTGACAATTAAGAGCTGGCATCAAAATCTTTTGTCAGGTAGAGTTGTCCTGAATTTTTGCAGTGTAGCTACATTGCAAACCTGGACAATTTTGTAACGTGTGGACTTCAACTAGAATTCCCTAGCCAACATGGCCATTGCTAAGAATTCTGGGAGATGAAGTCCACACATCTCAAAGTTGTCCAGGTTGGGAAATACACAACCTCTCTGGAGATGTCCTTTAGAATGTGCAAGAGCGTTAACAAATGCCTGCCTGCAACTCAGGATCATATAGTGCTGTAATGGCGAACCTATGGCACATGTGCCACAGGTGGCACGTGTAGCCATATCGGTGGGCACGCGAGCGTTCGGGCCTTCTGGGCTCACTGGAAGTAGGGAAACAGGATGTTTCCGGCCTCTGGAGGGCCTCCGGGGGGGGGGTGGGGAAGGCCGTTTTTGCCCTCCCCAAGCTCCTAGAAAGGCTCTGGAGCCTGGGGAAGAGCAAAAAATGGGCCTACCGGGCCCACCGTGCCATCAAATGCCAGGAGCAGGGAGGAAGCAGGGGGGTCATGTACGCATGCGCAGGGCACATAGAATTATGGGTGTGGGCATGCGTGCGCGTGACCCCCCCTCCTCCCCCGCTCCTGGCACATGATGGCAAAAAGGTTAGCCATCACTGATACAGTGGCTCTTAAAGAGAAGCTTACATTGCCTTTATATGATCCTGGAAACAGATTTGGCTGCTTTGATGAGTTGCAGTCAGAGCTTCATTCATGCTCCTATATGCACAAAAACACTTTTTCTGACATGAACGAAAGCCCTAGTTTTATTGTTTACTTTCCAGCATTTAAATTTATTAATTCACATTCTGCACTCTGGAGTGACAAAAAAACAGCCTTGATCAATTTTTTGGGGTGTGACATTCGCTGAGGGATTTCACTGGTGCTATTTTAAATCTCTTTCACAAAATTGAATATGCCCAGATCATTCTTTCTGTCTTTATAGGACTCTATAGTTCATAGTCTCTCATGATTGCCACTATCCTTCTTTGAATATATTGCTGAGTCATAGCATAGCAGCACTCTACAGGGTGAGCTCTTGGGCTTATAGTAACCAACAGTTGGCATACTTCTCTTCAATGTCTTATTAGAATTACATATTCAATTCGTAGATCTTGGACCAATGGGATCTCAAGTGCTACTTGGGAAAAGGGGCGGGGTGAACAGTCACTTTCTGTATCATATATAAGCAGAAGTCAGGAGCTTGCCATATCATTCTTCAATAAATACACAACTATTTCATATTGCCTATATTTAGCTTTGGTTGAAAGCTATCAAACACCTTACAAAAAGCAAGAAGCAAGATAATATTAGGAAGTGGCTCAGATAAACACTTCCCTGATTTACTGGCATGTAAGAATGAAGGGTAGGGAAGCACAATCAGAGTTTTATGTTATTATTGCCTATTGCAATGCAGTACAGTTTTTGTCTTCCTGTGGAGTTAATTTGGTCTACCAAGTGGGCTAAGATACAAGCAGATAACACAACCTTGTGGGATGAGCATGTCAAGAAGAACTACATCAGGATGCCAGGATCAGAACGCTGATGACACCCAGCTGTACATCTCCACCCCAGACCACCCCAATGATGTCCCGGTGCCTGGAGGCCGTACAGATCTGGATGGGGAGGAACAGACTCGGGCTCAACCCATCCAAGACCGAGTGGCTGTGATTTCCGACGTCCCGATATAGTCAGTTAGCGCCATCACTGACTATTGGGGGTGAGTCGTTGGCCCCCACGGATGGGGTTCGCAACTTGGGCGTCCTCCTGGACTCACAGCTGTCTTTAGAAGAGCATATGGCGGCCGTGGCCAGGAGGACTTTTTATCAGGTTCACCTGATTTGCCAGTTGCGTCCCTTTCTGGATCGGGACTCGTTACGCACGGTCACTCATGCCCTTGTCACCTCACTCCTGGACTACTGCAATGCTCTCTACATGGGGCTCCCCTTGAGGAGCACCCGGAGGCTCCAACTGGTCCAGAATGCGGCCGCCCGGGTGGTGATGGGAGCGACGTAGCGCTCCCATGTGACCCCCCTCCTGCGCGAGCTGCACTGGCTCCCCGTGGTCTTCCGGGTGCGCTTCAAGGTTTTGGTTACCACCTTTAGAGCGCTCCATGGCTCAGGACCAGGGTACTTACGAGACCGCCTTCTGCCATCAGTAGCCTCTCACCGACCAGTTCGCTCCCATAGAGAGGGGCTCCTCAGGGTGCCATCGGCCAAACAATGTCGACTGGCGGCCCCCAGGGGGAGAGCCTTCTCTGTGGGGGCACCTGCCATCTGGAACGAGCTCCCCCCGGAGATATGGAGGATCCAAGACTTACGCATCTTCCGCCGCACCCTAAAAACGTTTTTATTCCAACAGGCTGGTCTGGCCTAACTCTCCCTTTTAAATTGGGTTTTAAATGTTTTATATAAATTGGATGTCTTAAATTTGTTTTTTGAGCCCAAATTATTTAATCTATTTTTAATAGCTTTTAACTTTTGTATGTTATTTGTATTTTTATCTTGGCTGTTCACCGCCCTGAGTCCTCCGGGAGTAGGGCGGTATACAAATATGATAAAATAAATAAATAAATAAATAAACAGAAATGATGAGCAGAATCAGAGGGTGATGAAGGAGCCAGATAAAAGGATTTTAAAAATGCTTTGACAAGGCTAGATAAATTCATAAACATGGAGAATAAGATGAGCTAAAGGAGAGTCTGACATACAAATATACTATTCTGTTGCTTTTCAGTATGCGACCCATCAGTGGTAGCACCCATTTTTCAGCACTGAATTATGGAGACTGAAACTGTGCCCTCACAGGAAGCTTCCCTGACTGTTAATGAACAGGTATGTCTGTCTGTCTGTCTGTCTGTGTCTCTGTCTGTGTCTCTGTCTCTGTCTCTGTCTCTGTCTCTCTCTCTCTCTCTCTCTCTCTCTCTCTCTCTCTCTCTCTCCTTCCTTCCTTCCTTCCTTCCTTCCTTCCTTCCTTCTTTCTTTCTTTCTTTCTTTCTTTTTTTCTTTCTTTCTTTCTCAAATTTACATAGCCACCATCTCATGGTGTGTGGCTGTGGACAGTGTACAACAGTCCAATAATACAGTAGATACATAAAACAGTCATTATCTAAAACTGTTATATAAAAATTATTTTAAAAAATATTTAAAACCGGGAAGGAAAAAGTAATACAGAAAAAGAAAATAATAGACGGAGGGGTGTTAATAATAACCCCTCATTTATCCACCTTATATCCAGTCTGACAGCACTGTCAACCAAGATCTGCAGCCTGGTTTTCAGGCAGAAAGTTTTCCAAAACTTCTTTGGGGGAGTTTTGGTCTGCATAGTCAGGCTGCTCCTGGCTTCCCTGTTTAAGAATCCAATGCATATCTCCCTAGTTACTTCCCTTTGCCTATTGTGTTGATGATTTGGAGCCCTTATGTCCCCATATGCTTTGCTATCTTTTCTCAGGTGATTGTGATGTCAGGACATGAGACAATTAGGGTACTAGAAGTGGGAGTAGATGCTCCAGTCTCAATAAAAAATGAAGGGAAAACGCTGAAAGCAACAGATGCAGCAGCTGGAGGAGAGGATTCTGCAAACTGCCCTCCAGAATCAAGTAAAACAGGACAGGAAAGGGTACAACAAAACCCAGAGAAGGCATGCAGGGAATCAAGCGGTAAGTGGCACTTCATATGTTTCCATTTATTTGGTCTTCTCCATCCCCACCTTGTTACCCAATCAGAAAATCAGAAAAGTAAAGATAGAAGCCATATGGGACAATTTCATAAGAAACATAGAACAAGACTGTATGAGGCTCTCACAAAGTTTAACAAAGGTCATTTATAGGTATCTGTATTCAGAAAAAAAACACCCTCCTTCTCTTTGGTTGCTAAAATGATATGTTGGAATAGGGAGAATCTGTAGACCTCAAAAACACATAAACTGAACCATGGAGGTCTCCTTAGGTCCTGCTTCCACCTACTGAAATTCCCCATTTTATTCTTCTCCAATAGCCAAGGGATGCTTCCATATAGAGGGCTCTGGAGCTAGCCATCAGCAAACATTCTGCAGCTCTTCTTTTGCAATAAGACAGAAATAATGAGAAAATGCAGAAGGGCTATAAATGTGAGACATCAAGATATCTTCTTCCCCAACCTTAAATTATATGACTGGAACAATCTGGAGATTCATCATGAGAGGCAGGAAAAAAATACAGATAAGATGAATAGAGAATGGTGTACCTAAAGCCTGTTGTCAGGTATCCCATTTCTGGGCCTTTCCACATATTAAGCATGGAGAAAATAATAATGGATTGAGCCAGATAGCTGCAGTATTGGATGGTCCAAATTTCAAACCTCAAATAACAATTTATAGGCAGTGGACCAAGCAACAACAGAGCAGAGAGGTTGAAGAAATGACAGGTGGGCAAATGAAGAAGACAGCTGGTTGGCAGTGAGGCAGGATCAGTCGAGTGACATTTTTGGCAACAAGAAGTTACTTGGATTAGAAAATGGTAGTGGAGGATGCAGGGGTGAAATTAAATTACCTTCCCTACCGGTTTGCAAATGTGCATGCGCAGAGGCTTAAAATCATCGCAAAAAAGCGCCGTCATGACGTCTGCGCGGGTGGGCGGAGCCTCCCACAGCCATCGCTACCGGTTCACCCGAGCTGGATAGAATTGGCTGGATTTCACCCCTGGGAGGATGGTGTGTTTATCTCATGACATGATTTCTTGACTACAAATATTCTATTCAAAGTGTTCAGTTACTGGGCTGAATTCTGGTTTCTACTTTTGAAGTCAGATGGATATGAGATGGATGGTGAGATGTCAACTTCCTGGGTATTGGGCTTGCATGTAGTGTTGGGATCTGTGGCTCTGACAAGTGTTATGTTCCTTAATCTGCTGCTGGCCTTAAGAAGAGTCCCCTTGGAAATTCTCTGTTCCATTTTTGTGTGTAAATATTGCATGTTCTTAAAAACCATTTAACACTCTCTGAAGGAGAAACATCATCAGATTTATTTTAAGCAACCCATCTAGTTCAGAACCTATCCGGTTTGCAATGGGAAAAAATCATGATCACAAATAACTGTGAGAAATGTGAGCGTTAAAAATCCTTTTTAACAGGTAAAACTTTTTCCAGAGGAAAATCAAGATAGGAAATAGAGAGTAAGGAAGGAATGGTTGATGTAATTTTATTTGTGGAGTCCTTGACACTCTAGGAGCCTGGTTGCTTGCTTACAGACATTTCATTACCCAATTAGGTAACATCATCAGTGCCTCTGTTATACATGCTTTCTGAAATGTTTGATGCCCATATGTGGTTCCAATTGAAGAGAATATCTGTAAGTCAGAGTTGGTTTTTGTGCTCTCTAAACTTGGTTGCTTGCTTGCAAATGATCAGTAAATCATGATACCTACAGAAAACAAGATATTCTCTTCTATTGGTCACATAGTCCTTTTTCTGTCTGTCACTTTTCTTGTTCAAGTAGTTCTTGTAGTAAGAATTTCCTTCTCGAAGGATCGTTTCACATCACCCTTGCTAATTATATATACTCTTGCACATGTGTACCCATCATACTGTTCCTTTTTGGAGCATGCAATGCTATAAAAAGCACAAAAAATCTAGTAATAATAAGAAAAAAAGGTAGTGTGGTGTGGTGGCCTAGAGATGAAGACAGCTGCCTCACACTCAGGCGGTTGAGAGTTCAATTCTAGGCAGCAACAGATGCTTTTCTATCAGGGCACAAAGAGAAAATATCTGCTGCAAACTCCACAGAGACATTAGGAAGGGCATCTGGCCAGTAAACACTCAGCTCCGTTCAGTCACCCCAACTCCACCCCAATAAAAAGGATTACAGGGTTGTGAAAAGAAAAAAAGAAGAAGAAAAAGAAATTAAAGGTATGAGATTAGAAAATAAAATCCAAATAAATCTAGTTCACAGCTATACCATTATAATTTCCAAACTTTTCCATGAAACTGTCAAATTTTTTATTAAGCCTTCTCTCTAAACCTACCGTACTTAAGATTTTATTTCTATTATTTTACTCGTTAACCCTCTATTAACTTCATGTTTATATAAAATATATTTCAAGCCTACCCACTTAGCTATATGCGTTCTCTAAATCAACAAATGCACAGTAAACTTTCATTCATAATATTCCTTCAAAACCGGCTAAACAACAAAATTTATGTATCCATTTATTGATACATACAAATACACATGCATACAGTTTAGAGACTGCCAAATTCCCAACATCTCTGACCAACATACTATTAAAAAAAAAAAAAAAATACAAAACCCAAGAAGGAATCATGAACAGCCCCAAAGTGACATTGAAAATAAACATAAAGCAGCAATTTTAAAAAAAATATCCAGCAGGGGTTCAACTATAATTCTGCCCTAATGCCTGGGAAAATAATTAGGACTTCAGTAGCTTCCTCAGCATCATTAGGGTAGATAAATCAAAATGGTTGCATAATACATGTAATTAGAGAAAGAAAAGCTAGACCAGGGGTGTCAGACTGGCAGCCACACCCACACCAGCTCCCTGAAGGGAAAAAGTGTCACAATACATCACGTGACGACAACGTGATGCAGCGAGTTTGACACCTGTAGGCTAGACTAAATGATCAGCCTTAGTCATAATAGCATTCTTTATTAATAGTAGTAATTTTGAAACATTTTGGCCAGCATGCCATAACAGCAACCAAAGGCCAGCTTTGCCTAAATCATGCTCGTGCTTTCCTACATAAGCATTCTATGGATCTCTGATCCAGATACTACTTGCCAGCAGACAATACAGTGACAGTAACAGAATTGGGGGGAACCTTGGAGGTCATCCAACCCCATGCTCTTCATACTATACTATACTATACTATACTATACTATACTATACTATACTATACTATACTATACTATACTATACTATACTATACTATACTATTACCAATACCCTGTTTCCCCCAAAATAAGACATCCCCTGATAATAAGCCCAATCGGGCTTTTGAGCGCATGGCAATAAGGCCAAGCGCTTATTTCAGGGTTCAAAAAAATATAAGACAGGGCCTTATTTTCGGGGAAACGCGGTATAATACTATTTTTGATAAATGGCTATCCAATCTCTTCTTAAAATCCTCCAGTGACGAGGCACCCACAACTTCCGAAGGCAAGTCGTTCCTCTGGTTAATTGTTCTCACTGTTTGGAATTTTCTCCTTAATTCTAGATTGCTTCTCTCCTTGGTTAATTTCTATCAGGAGTGGGTTCTACTTACCTTTACTACCAGTTCGCAGCAGGGCCGCGCAATTGCATGCCAATTTGAGATGCATGCAGTCTATTGATCCATGTTCAGGATGTCCTCTTCATTCAATGAAAGTAACTTGGTTTGATATACAATATCCAGGATGATAGTTGAAGAGGTTAACAGAGTAACATGTTTTCTCTTTTTTAAGGTGAAGTCAAGGCATTGCCTGAAATAACACCTGTGCCTATCCCAGGAATTGTGCCATTTAGCCAAGTGACAAGCCAACCAACACCAACTTTAACTCCTGTCACAGTACAAGCGGCACCACAGGTAACTACCCTACTACAGTAGTTTTAATATAAACAGGAGGGAACCTCTTGTTCAATGAACGAAGGAAATACTGTAATGCAGTCAATTTCTCTAGTGGAGTTGGGAATTCCCAGTGCCCTGTGGAGCAGCTGAATATGGACAGGATACTTAGGCAGAAGGAGAATCTTTACTAAAATCCCACAGTGTTATGGAACTTAGAGGTTCTCACATTTAAGATACTTTTTGATGTTATAGATCAAGGGTCTCCAATCAAGACTTGTAGACTTCAACTCCAAAAATACTTCAGCCAGACATGCTGGCTGAGGAATTCTGGGAGTTGAAGTCCACAAATCTTAAAGTTGCCAAGGTTGGAGAGCCCTGTTACAGATAGCTTTGGTACTCTGGAATGTGGTCTCATTTTTTTTAAAGGATGCAGTTGACAAAGCTTTGTAGAAATCAAATGCACCCTTCCAGTGTTTTCTTGGCAGGCATTTGGGTGGGTTTTTTTTAAGAGTGCTGCAAGATACACAAATGCAACTTGACATATCATTAATCCCTTATATGAGAGCCCCACCCAACAAAACTAAGGAGTTAAAGAGAGATTTGCCTTGTTTATCTTCTATAAAGCCTGCATACCTTTTATTCCATACAAGCTCTCATAGAGCAGCTGTTTAAGAAAATTAGTGTAAATTGCCTCACAGTTTAGAAATAAGAAAACCGCCTTAGTTCAGTGATATAAAAAAAAACACAAAAGAGGAAACTATCCAAATGTGCTGTAGACTATTAGTTTCATTCTCCAAAATAACATATTTAAGAGTGTCAAATACATGAGGTAATGCCCTTTTTTAGCTCTTGGAATGGGATGTGGAGTTTCTTCACTTATTTTGTGGTTCTCCAGAAGAACAAATTTATCCCAGAAAAGGGCTGAAAGGTTGAACATATTGAGACCCACAAAGAGAATAAAACTCATTTTCTATGGTATCTTTTGATTTTTTTTTTCCTTCACTGTCCTGCATCTTATCCTTGTCACATGGAGAACAAAATCATTACCTGTTGGGGGTTTTGATATTATTCGTAGGGCTTTGGAACGTAAAGGAATGGATAAAATGCCTTTGAATTCTGATTCATTTAATTGTGATGCAAGCACTGTTATTTTATACAAAGTAATCTTTTTCCCTACTCTGGAAAATCTCACCTGTTTAGAAAATAATGTATAAGATAACAACAGTGGGATTAAGAATGAGGACAGGCATTGGCGAATGAATGTTTCCCCATTCAGGTGATACACACAGTTTCACAGGCGATACATTAAAATCACCTATCATTGCTTGCCAGGATGGGGAGATTTCTCCTTCCTCGTGCCTCTTCTTGTCAAAATACTTCAAACTGCGGTTGGCAGCTGCAAAGAAAAATTGTATTTTCATTGTCAAATAAGCTTATCAGCTTTGCTCTGAAATAGCAGATTGGAATACATCCTAGAACATTTGGCCTTCGAGAAATTGCTAAACAACAATACCCAGCTTTTCTTATCATTGGCCAAGGCTGCTGGGATTTGTAGTTCAGGAAGGAAGGAAGGAAGGAAGGAAGGAAGGAAGGAAGGAAGGAAGAAAAAGGAAAGAAAGAAAAAAAGGAAAGAAAGAAAGAAAGAAAGAAAGAAAGAAAGAAAGAAAGAAAGAGAAGTAGCTGAAGTGATGAAATGATTTCCCAGCAGGAAGATCTGCTGCCCACCGTTATGGCAAACAAAGCCAGTACTGTTTACAGCATGTATTTTAGATAGCTTGTGAACATTGCAAGGAAATTATTTCCGCCTCCCTCTTAGTCTACACAAGGGGTATCAAACTCAATTTCATTGAGGGCCGCATCAGGGTTGTGTTTGACCTTGGGGGGCTGGGGTGGGCGTGGCCAGGGTGAGTATGGCCAGCTTGACGTCACTCGTGTTGGGGCGCCTGTGGTGGCCCAAGTGCTCTGCCAGCAAAAACAGGCTCCTGAACTCCATTTTTGGCCACGATGGCCTCCTGCAGGCCTCTGCCAATGAAAATGGAGCTTTGGGGGGGGGCGGTCCTTCGCTATGTCCAGGGTGACCTCACGGACCAGATCTAAGTACCCCATGGGCCAAATCCAACCTCTGGGCCTTGAGTTTGACTCCCCTGGTCTACACTGACCTGTGGGATGACCATGCACCCCAGGGTGCAGTACAGTAGTGCCAGTTTTCTGAAGGACATATCCTTGGCTAAAACTGGCCTGATAACTAATAAATTAGATAACTAGGGTTTACTGTGCTATGCTTTGGACTTTGCATTTCGAGTCAAAAAGGGATTGGGCGAACAGACAGCAGAGACTAATCGATCAGGGCTGGGAATTAAAAAAAAAAAAAAGATATGTCCCAGGTTCTTTCATGGTTGACTTTGAACCAGCCCCCCCATTGGAGTGTTACAGAGCTGGGTCACCCAGCTGCTGGCCACGGGGTGGGGGCCAAGCCGCACCCGGCACATCTCAGTCAGGCATCTCCTGGCTGGGCTGGGCCTCCGGTGGACCGGCTGACGTGACTGCTGCACTGATGCTGTCTGCAGTGGCGTTGATTTTGTTTTCCCTTTTTTCTTTTTTACATCTCGTTTGCTTTTGCAGGTCTTGACTCAGGAAAACTTAGCAACAGTTGTGACAGGCGTAATGGTTCCAGCAGGGGCAGTTACTCAACCTCTTCTTATCCCCATCAGTATTGCAGGTCAAGTGGCAAGTCAGCAGGGGCTGGCTGTGTGGACATTTCCTGCAGCAACGGTGGCTGCCCTCCCAGGACTGACGGCTGCCTCTCCTACTGGGGGAATTTTCAAATCACCTATAGCCAATTTGCAAGGTAACCATTGTTTCTTGGAAGGTCACATAGGGGGAGCAAGAGTCTGCGGCACTTGGGCCTTAACCAGAATCAGCCTTAATCTGGGAGGGAGCATGTTGGGAGGCTGATAATCTTTTTAAATTTCAGGAAGGGAGAGAGGGATAGCTCTTTTGCTCTAGGTCAAAGGCCAAGGTGTTCTGGTCCAAAACGGCATGCATCAGACTTCCCCCATTAACTTGAGTGCAGGAACCAAATCCATTGATGGAAAGGATCTGCTTCCCCCTCTGAAATGAATGGGGAGGTCTTTCTAAGTTTTATGCCTGCATCAAAGCCCCCAGGATGTTCCCTTGCAGACCAGCAGTTTCTTGGCTAAATGATGTCACTAAATTCCTAGTCTGTGTGACAGCAGAAAATACAGTGCGGTTTGGTTTCAGGGGCCTGTTATTTATAAAGGAAACCATGGTTCCAGTCAGTATTCTCTGCAAATAACTTTCATTTTCTGAAGACTGGTAGGACAGCAATGCTTAATTAAAAATGTAGAGCTAGGATTAATTCCCCAGGCGCTACTTCTTGCTAGCAGTTAATTCACACAAGGAGCCAGTGATGCAAAGTATCCGGGTAGCTGTGGTTACTCTGAGTTGCAACAGCTGTTCCGGCAATGATGGAGCCCAGCCCACCAAGCTGTTGTCTACTTGTTTAGGTGGCCCCTGATTTCATCTTGCATTAGAGAGATAATTTCTAGCATGAGTAGAGAGAATTCCACGGAACTCAAAACCTTCCCTGTCTGTTTCAATATAATTGCTTTGTGTGTGGTGTATCTTTTAACTCCAGCTGGTACAATAGTTCCTCTGAATATGAAATACAGGTAGTCCTCGACTTACAACAGTTCATTTAGTGACCGTTCAAAGTAACCTCACTGAAAAAAATGATTTATGACTGTTTTTCATGCTTACGACCATTGCAGCCTCCCCATGGTCATGTGATCAAAATTCAGCTGCTTGGCAACTGACTCATATTTATGACGGTTGCAGTGTCCAGCGGTTCACCTCTTGCGACCTTCTGACAAGCAAAATCAATGGGGAAACCAGTTTCACTTAACAACCGGGTTACTAATTTATCAACTGCAGGGATTCGCTTTAACAACTGTGGCAAGAAAAATTGTAAAATGGGGGCAAAACTCACTTAGGAAATGTTTCACTTAGCAACAGAAATTCTCGGCTCAATTGTGGTAGTAGGTTGAGGACTACCTGTATCCTTTCCCCCATTTTATCTTCAAGGTTTAGTTCTTGGCTCATTAGATCCCATACATGCTGAGAAGTAATTCTTCCCATTGCTTTCCCATGGGTCAAACCTAGAACTTATGTGACAAACCTGGAGACTGTCCCTCCCCTTCAAAAAGTACATTTTGCGACAACCCAATATTTAACACATCTCTTTCTGTCTTGCTCTCGCAGCCACTGCAGTGCTGAACACAGCAGTACAAGCCCCTTTGCAGCCAGCCCAACCTTTCCAGGCACAGCCAACAGCCCAGCCCCGGCCATCCATCCAAACACAGACTGTGTTCCAACCAGCAGCTCAGACAACTCTTTTGTCACAGCCAACCACAACAGCCAATCCACCTGCCGCCAAGCCACTGGAAACTCCAACACAGATCACGGTTCAGCCGGCAGGATTTGCAGGAATAGTAAGACATTAGAAAACCCCTTTCCTTGAAGAAGACTTTTGAGCTACAGGGAAGCAGGGTTGGGAGCAGACAAACCTTCTATAAATACATTTCTGACCCAACTCAAGACCTTCCACATCACTTTGATCCTTTCTGATTTTGCCAAAGAAGAAAATCTCATGTACATTTCTGTGATGAATTCAGTACTGAATAAGTTCAACAAATCTAGTAACTGCATAGAATAAGCCTCTGCGCTGATAATGAGAAATCTATTTCTTTGATACATAAAAATGTCCCTGGTATACCGTGTTTCCCCAAAAATAAGACTCTGTCTTATAGTTTTTTTGAACCCTGAAATAAGCGCTTGGCCTTATTGCCGTGCGCTCAAAAGCCCGATTGGGCTTATTATCAGGGGATGTCTTATTTTGGGGGAAACGGGGTAAAATCTGAACCACAATCTATATTCAGTCTTCATTTCAAATGAGGATATGAAAAAATACAGTGTTTCCCCGAAAATAAGACCTAACCAAAAAATAAGTCCTGGCATGATTTTTCAGGATGCTCATAATATAAGCCCTAGTCAAAAAATAAGCCCCAGTTAAGATTGTCAGCCAGACGGATGCATTTAGTATCATATGTCCCTGAAAATAAGCCCTAACCGGAAAATAAGCCCTAATGCGTCTTTTGGAGGAAAAGTTATTTTCAGGGAAACGTGGGTATGGTATATCGTAGTGGTTAAAGACTAGGTTATAGTCCAGGTTCCCAAGCCCAAGGCTCTAGTCCTCCCTTCAGTTTCGAAGTCAGCTTGGGTTACCTCAGCTCTAATCAGCGTCAGACTCTACAACATGGTGGCTGAAAAACAAAAACTCTCGTTACATCATGAATTGATAGCTTTGCCGTGTCGACTATAGTGTGCAGTGCAAAACAAGCAGATGCTGCAACAAAGTGAGAGAAATGCTAAAAATAAGAAAAACAAGAATCCAGCCACTCTTTTCTTATTGAAGGAAGCATTGACCTTTGCAGTAACAAATCACTCCTTAGCCATATTTGAAGACTGGTGCCAAAAATGGCAATCATTATCCATGTATTAACTTGGAACGAGGTTAGTCAGATTGCATATTTTCAAAGGTAATTTTATTATTTAGATCATGGAACAGGGCAAACTGACCTCCTCAGGAGTGATCAGGCTCCTTGATATAATAAACACTTCATATCTTCAGAGAGTGACAAATGCATATGTAATTCTGCCTTGTGGAAGAAAGTATGGAGGCAGTTGAGGCAGAGAAGATCTCACTTTGCATGCAGATGAAGAATCCTAACCTTTGATCTTCGTTTTCATTTATTGTTTCGTTTTGGTATCTCTTACAGATCAGTGCAGCTTCTCTTGGAGCCCCAACCCAGCTGCTTAGCTCACTAGCTGCCACGCCTGTCATTGCAAACACCATTCCTAGTGTGCAAGGAATAACTGGACAAATCCTGACTAATGCTCAAGGGCAAGTAAGTGCTGTTTCCATTCTGGAAACAGAATTAATGGATTCTGTAGGCCATGCTTAAAGGACACAAGAATGGTGTTTTTTTTTTAGTTGCCAAACAAAACATCTGTGCAGTTTATTCATTAATGTTATACGGCCTGCCTTTCCTCCAAAGCTTAAGGCGCATTAGAAAGCATTTTCTTCTCCTGTTTTGATATAGATTGGGCATAGAGATAATTATTAAGCCAAAGTCATCCAGTGAATTTTCATAGTCATGGATGGATTCAAATGGGACTCTGCCTGGTCCCAGTCCTACACCCTAAACTTTATACTATCTTGGCTCTGCTACAGAAATCTTAATGGCAAAACTAAATCCATGTGGTTTTGATAGGAAAATGTCAGAAGATTAACACACTGCAACCTTGGTGCTTTCCCTTGCCTTTGTCCTCCAGGTTATTGGAACTCTTCCATGGGTAGTGAACCCAACCGGAATTGCAACGGCAACTCCTGCCCCTGCTACGTTGCCGGCACAAAATCTACAAGTCCAGGCGGTAACACCCCAGCTGCTTTTAAATGCCCAAGGCCAGATCATCGCCACCTTGGCTAGCACCATCCAGACAGCAACCACTATCAGGAAATCAACCCCCCCAGAATCTCCTGCCAAGAGCGAGGTGAGTGCAACAAGCAAAGCTGCTGAGAAAATCACCAGAGGATCTTAACAGCAAAATTACCAAGATGCCCAAAGAGGCACCTATAGAGTGTGTGTGGGGGGGGGGAGAGGGGGAATGTGGATTAAATAGAAATGGGGAGCCTACTGCTTTTGATAGATTGTTGAACTAGGAGAAGTCATGAAAGAGCTTCAAATTATTTATTTAATACTATCTGGAACGAGCTCCCCCCAGAGATACGGAGGATCCCGGATCTGCGCACCTTCCGCCGTGCTTTAAAGACCTTATTATTTCACCAGGCGGGCCTGGCCTAATTTTCTCCCTCTTTCATAAAAGATTTTTAATTTTTAAATATCTTTTAGTATTTTATACTTTCAATTTTAAAATTGGTTTTAAATAGTTCGGGGTTTTAAATTTGTCGGAGCCAAAATTATTTAATTTGATTTTATTCTACTTTTAAATTTTGTATGGATGTGTTTTATTGTTTGGCTGTGCACCGCCCTGAGTCCTTCGGGAGTAGGGCGGTATAGAAATGAAATAAAATAAATAAATAAATAAATAAATAAATAAAATAAATAAATAATAGAATAACAGTCCAACCCCCTGCTCAAGCAGGAAACCCTATACCATTTCAGACAAATGGTTGTCCAGTCTCTTCTTAAAAATCTCCAGTGTTGGAGCACCCACAAGTTCTGGAGGCAAGCCGTTCCATTGGTTAATTGTTCTGCCAGGAAAGTTTTCCTTAGTTCTAGGTTGGTTCTCTCCTTGATTAGTTTCCACCCATTGCTTCTTGTCCTGCCCTCAGGTGCTTTGGAGAATAGCTTGACCCGCTGTTCTTTGTGGCAGCCCCTTAGATATTGGAACCCTGCTATCATGTCACTCCTAGTCTTTCTTTTCATTAAACTAGACATACCCAATTCCTTCAGCCATTCTTCATATGCTTTAGATTAATAAACCAGTTTATCGATCACATTTATACAGCCGCCTATCTCACAAAAAGCCAATCTGGGTGGCATACCTCAATAAGAATAGCAATTCTATAAATACAATCCTTATAAAAATATAAAACAACCGTTATGAAAAATTAAAATATATTAAAAAGCAAGGCACAGTACGAGGCACTTTATTATTTTTACTGCTGAGGAAGAGGAGGCAGGCCAGTGGGAGTTTGCATCTCACCTGTCAAATTAGTTAATCAAGCCTGAGGTGTCACAAAATTGGCTGGAAGCAGGAATAGCATTTCCTGTTTTGCCTCAGGCTGCAAAACATCTTCGCTTGGCCCTGACCCTTGATGACTTGGTAGCTGAATGTGTAAAATATTCCTCTTGTCAAGCGTTGCTTGTGGCATGACATATGTTATATCGGTGTCAGGGTGATCAGTGGGATTTATATGCTAGATATAGCAACACTGGTGCTCAGGTTAGCAACTAAGGCCCATATGCAGGCCTGGTTGAAATAATATCATCCTGGATTGAGATGAAAACAGAAGTAGTGTTTTGAGAGCCAGCAGACCTAAAATGTCCTCCCTCCAATCCATTTTGATTTCCAGCACCAAGCTCTGGAAAACCTGATCCTACTCCTTTTGTAGCTGAAGTTAGTGATGCCTAGCAAAAACTAGCTGATACCTATGGACCATTACTTTATAAGGCTGACAGGAGTGTCCTGCAGCTGAGCTAGAATCTAATTGGCTGATCTGATGGCTGGTATTTCAATTGGGAAGTGAGAAGGCTGGCACTGACACTTGAACCAAGAGCTCTTGTAGCATGCACTTGAGAGTCAAGATATGTTAACTTTATTCAAACAGTATAAATCATATAAAATAAACAAAGGTAAATGTATTTCCTACCTGGCAAAATTCTCATTGGCTAATGCACCTCCTTTGACCCTGATTGCAACTGGCATAATGGCTCATTAGTCCATTTTTCATTCGTAGTTCATTTCATTTCATTTCTTTATTTATTCGTTCATCTCTCAATTCATCTCTAACAGGCATCTCTGGGCGACTCGCAACAATTTGAAAAACTCGCACTATAAAACTACAAACGATGCAAAATAAATACAGGTAGTCCTTGATTTAAGATCACAACTGAGCCCAACATTTCTGTTGCTAAGTGAGACAGTTGTTAAGTGACTTTTGCTCCATTTTGCAAGCTTTTTTTTTTTTTGTCACAGTCGTTAAGGGCATCACCGCAGTTGTTAAGTTAGTCGCACGGTTGTTAAGTGAAACCGGCTTCCCCATTGGCTTGGCTTATCAGAAGACACACAAAAAGTGATCACATGACCCCAGGACACTGCAGCCGTCATAAATATGAGTCTCTGAATTTTGATCATGTCACTATGGGGATGCTGCAATGGTTGTGGGAAAAACAGTCATAAGTCTCTTTTTTTTTTTTTCCAGTGCCGTTGTAATGTTGAATGGTCACTTAATGAACTGTTGTAAGTCAAGGGCTACCTGTAGAAAATTGGCAGCCAAGCTAAATCAACAAAAGCAGTATTAAACTGTTTTGGTCTGAATATTGCTTTTTTTCTGCTCCGTTGTCAGGTCCAGCCGATTCAGCCTGCCCCAGCTCTCTCACAGCCAACTGTGGTCATTGCAAGTCCTCCCCCAGCATCCAAACTAGCTTCCACTCCTGTCCCCATCACCTGCTCAGAGACACCAACTGTCAGCCAGCTGGTTTCAAGTAAGCATGTTGGTATCCCTGTGATTCTTGTAGCAGGCAGAGAAAGAAGCTGCCAGTAATGGAGGCTGGTTCATGATCACATGCGTGGAACATTTATGGCAGAACACTATGAAGGGGGGGGTTTGCCTGATTTCTGTATTAAAGAGGCATTGTTATACACCCCACAGCTGTTCAGAAAAAGGCGGATGGTGGGGACGCTCGCAAGTGTTAATCCAAACCAAAAAAAAAACCCCCACGTACAGTATTACTTTTTTTAAAAATGTGTCACTCTACTTCTAATAACAAACAGCATGTGCCGAAATGGATAGATTGACGCTGGAACTCCAGGATAAGGGAGAAAGTGACTGTTATCTCGTGTGGCACCAATGGCTGGAAAGGAAAATCAGTACAACTGTAGATGAAAGTAAATAGGGTGAAAGATTAATAGTAGGAGATGAATACAGAGAAGATGCAGGATTATTCTTAGTTTAAACCATTTGAATTATGAGTTTAATACTATTTTCTTATTAATACGTAAAGAAATATATTATATATTCTGTTGATGACAAAAAGCATATATGTAGAATGTTGTGTGGGTTTGTAGGTGGTGGGGTTTTGTTTGTCTTTGTATTGTCTTTATATTTTTGTTTATATTTTAATAATAAAAACATTTTTTTTAAAAAAAAACAGCAGCATACACAGAAAAACGGAGGATTACAACAACACAACATTAATAAACAATATAGGTTGTAATGACACTGACCGACAGAGTGAATACCAAAATCTAACATCTTGCAGATTCTCTCTCCCAGAGCCAGGTTTTATTGCTTTACTCATTATTTATGAAGGCAACCTGCTCGGTAAGATATCTGGGCACCCCTCAGCAGCTTCATATAGATATTAAATAAAAAGTGGGAAAGAGCCAAGCCCTGTGGCACCCTGTCATAGAGTAATTGTAGGCTGAACGTCTTCCACTGACTGGAACCAACCATTCAGTCAGGAAGGAGAATCACCAGCACCTAATCCAAGGAGACCAGCGTGAGATTTAAAGGGATTGATGGAAATGTCCCCCATTTTCAGATCGCAACTCAACTGCTGTGAAATAAAAACTACTTCCTGCCCAGTGGCATGAAAGATGCATGTGGCTGCAGGAGAAAAGGATTTATAGTGCAATTTAGTCAGAAAGTGCAAAATGGAACAAGGGTGTCTTTTTCATTCTTTCTCCTACCAGAGCCTCAACCTTCAAGTAGTGGAAATGATGAAGATGGCATAAACCTGGAGGAGATCAGAGAGTTTGCCAAGAACTTTAAGATTCGACGTCTCTCTCTGGGTCTCACCCAAACCCAGGTGGGACAGGCATTAACTGCCACTGAAGGACCTGCATACAGCCAGTCTGCTATATGCAGGTAAGCGAGTCTGTTTCCCTGTGCAGATGACTCTGGGTGGAATGCAACCCCCAATAGAAAAACAGTTTGCCCAGTCTTCTTTTAAATCAACACTAGGCCTTCCTCCTTCCCAGTTCTTTATATAGCTCAATATCATCAAAGCCATAAGATGGGGCTATCGTATCTAGGATGCAAAATCCAGATGACCACTACATGGCAGCAAAAGAGATAGAATTGTTTGTATATCTTGATTATCATCTAGTGGATATCTAAATAATTGCAGCCCAAACAGAATACCATAGCCCTAAATATGTGTTGGGCTCAAGCCAGTGGTGAAATCCATTTTTTTAACTACCTGTTCTGTGGGCGTGGCTTG
Source organism: Pituophis catenifer annectens (assembly GCF_029215685.1). Classification (NCBI taxonomy): domain Eukaryota; kingdom Metazoa; phylum Chordata; class Lepidosauria; order Squamata; family Colubridae; genus Pituophis; species Pituophis catenifer. The sequence goes on from NW_027256882.1 coordinate 159,778,367, forward strand.
GTGGGCATGGTGTGGATTGGTGGGCGTGGCAAGGGAAGGATACTGCAAAATCTCCATTCTTGGCCCATTCCAGAGGAAGGATACTGCAAAATCCCAATTCCTACCCACTTCTGGGGGGAAGTATATTGCAAAATCTCTATTCCCACCCCACTCTGGGGCCAGCCAGAGGTGGTTTTTGCCGGTTCTCCGAACTACTCAAATTTCTGCTACCAGTTCCCCAAACTGCTCAAAATTTCCGCTACCGGTTCTCCAGAACCTCTCAGAGCCTGCTGGATTTCATCCCTGGCCCAAGCTCAGAGATGAGACAGTGAGGTCCAATTGAGTTCAATCCGTTACTTGCTTATACCCGATGGACAGAACCTTGCCAAACTAAAGCTATAACTTTCTGACTACTAGATATTTCTTGACAGATTCTAAGGTGGCTACTTGAAACTGTTCGCCCTTCCCACATCCATCTCGGAACTGTGTGGCCTCTTATTCTGGGCCCCTTTCTGGGAAGGCTCCATGTTGCCAAATCCCTCCCCCTCTGCTCCTCCAGGTGCACGTTCCATCACAGAAGGGTTCCATATCAATTTCTAATCCTGAATTAAGTAGATTGTCGTTATGATGGAAGTTACTTCTAAGGGATCATGTGGAGCCCACTCATTTTGACCTCTGCCCTGCCTTAAATGACTAATGAATCAAACCTGAACATTGAGATATTTATTTCCTTAGGGCTGGGTAGCAAACAGTAGTGACAAGAAGTCCACCTTGCCTTCCTCAATGGTTCCTGCTGATTTTGCAGATTCGAAAAATTGGACATCACCCCCAAGAGCGCCCAGAAGCTAAAGCCCGTGCTGGAGAAGTGGCTGAGTGAAGCTGAGCTTCGGAATCAGGAAGGCCAGCAGAACCTGATGGAGTTTGTGGGTGGGGAGCCTTCCAAGAAGCGGAAACGCCGCACTTCTTTCACCCCGCAGGCCATTGAGGCCCTCAACGCCTATTTTGAGAAAAACACCCTCCCTACCGGCCATGAAATCACCGAGATCGCCAAGGAGCTCAATTATGACCGGGAAGTGGTCCGGGTTTGGTTCTGCAACCGGCGACAGACACTCAAAAACACCAGCAAACTCAACGTCTTTCAGATCCCTTGAGGGCTGGAGCTCAAAGTGAGAATCTCCCTTTCCCTACCTGGCTGCCGTGAGCACTTTGTGGCTAAGTCTCCCCTGCCCCTGCCACCTGTTTATAGTGATGACTGAAGTGAAAGAGGGGAGATCTCCTCGTGTTTTATTGTGCCCCAGCCTGCTGCTTCCTTCCTCTCTGACGTTGCACCGAGCTGTGAAGGCTTAGGAGTCCATTGGCGTTTAACTTCCTTCTGTGTCAGACAAATCATGGTCAGTTAAAAGGAAAAAGGTTCTCCTCGCCTAGTTTGTGTGCATTTTTTTCTTTTTTTGAAGGTGGCATTAGGATTGCCACCAGCATAGCATCCACCAGGAACGATGGGGAAAACCCTGTTTTATTTGAGCCACTTTTCATAGCGATTTCCTATCCAGCAACAAAATCTGCTAATCGTATCCAAGCAGAACTGTGGCATAATTTATATCTCCCTTTCTATATGGATATTACTGTGATGACAGAGCACTATTAAACTGAAAGGTTTTTTTTTCACCTACCAAAATCTTGAAGTTTAATATCCTGGTTCCCTGTTGATTCTTTTATTTTAAGACTGATTTGCCAGTTAAAGAATCCCTTCCAGGAGACTGCTGAGGAGAAGAAAAAGGAGGCAGGTGCAATTGTTTATATCTTGGGATATTGTATGTCTCTTGGCAATCTCATGCCAGCAGAGCACTACTACAAGTAATAAGTAGTCCTGGGCCTAGCTTACTGCAGGGGCAAGGAGGATCTAGCCAAGCAGGGACAAGAGAGGAACACAGAAAACTGCCTTACACTGGTCCATCTGTTGTATTAATGTCAGCTTTGCCTAGCTTTAACTCAACCTAGAGTTTTTAAGCAGTTTGTCCAATGCTACCTGGCAATATAGGTAGTCCTCGTTTAGTGGCTGTTTGCACTTACAACAGTGATGAAAAATCAGCTTTACAACTCTACTTTTACACTTACCCCCTTTACAACAGTCATGATTTCACTTAAGCAAGTGTTTTGCTCAACAATAGAGTTGGTGGTTCCAGTCATGTCTAAATGAGGACTATCTGTACCAGGGATTCAGCTGGGAACCCTCCTGCCTATAGGTGGTTCTCGACTTAGGATCACAATTGAGCCCAAAATTTCTGTTGCTAAGCGAGACAGTTGTTAAGTGAGTTTTGTCCCATTTTATGGACTTTCTTGCCACAGCTTTTAAGTGGATCACTGCCGTTATTAAGTTAGTACACAGTTGTTAGGTGAATCTGGCTTCCCCATTGATTTGGCTTATCTAGAAGGACGCAAAAGGGGATCACATGACCGTGGGAACATAGCAGCGGTCATAGCTTATGAACCAGTTGCCAAGCATCTCAATTTTGATCACATGATCATGGGGATGCTGGAAAGGTCATAACTGAAAAATGATCATAAGTCATTTTTTTCAGTGCCGCTGTAACTGAGCGGTCACTAAACGAACTGTGGTAAATCAAGGATTACCTGTATAAGGCTAGTATTCTACCACTGAGCCCCTTCTTTGCAGTGAAGAAACCCTCTGATGATGGCTTTCCAAAATCCAGCAAGGTTGTTGGCTGTTCAACCCCTTGAGCAGATGGTTCTGATTTGGAACAAATCAGAGCTTAGAGGACTAGGACAGGTGGGAACCACGGCAGGTACCTGGCCTTCTTCTAGCAGTACTTGAAGTTCTTGCTTCATGGAAGGGCTCCATTGAAAAGAACGTAAAAATGCTATCTTCTATACAGTAAAGCTATTGATTAAAGAAGGTGGGAGGAATATGGCTGTGTCCTTGAAATGGGGTTATGTCAGCCTCACTTGGTAGACCAGATGGGGAAATCAACTCTATAGGAAAACCAGAATTAACTTTATTGAGATTGGCTACTATAAAAATAAATTTGCAAGTCCAATTGTGTTGTACCTTCCTCCCCACCATACTACAGTACAGTACTACAGTACAGTACCCATTGTACTTACAGTAGTGGCCAAAATTGTGGAAACATTTTGAGAAAAGGGGCATTGTCTTACCTGAATGCCCGTTCTGCTGAGCAGAGGGGCCAGCAATCAGGAATGGGTTAACTCTGTCATCTGTCCTGGACTGAGTCTGCAATCTGTTAAGCTCCTCCTCTTCCTCCTGCTTCCCAGATTTCCCACGAAGGAGATGCTGCAAACTGGTGAGCTGAGCTGAAAATACATCATTAGCCATACGTCCCACCCCCACCCCCCCACGGCAAGGGCCAGAAAGGAAAAAGCGGAGCTGACTGCTGGCCCTGTGCTCAGAAGAACGGGCGTTCAGCTAAGGCAACGCCCTTTCTACTGGAGCGTGAGGCCAGCAGGTCAGGAATGGGACATGCCAAAGCAGACCTCCTATTGGGTGGGGACCGACCAGACTGAAGCTGTCCCTCCGAATGGACCTGTTGTAAAACCCAGCGGCCATATGCCGCCTCCGCATAGATGTCCAACTTATAATGGCGGATGAACGGGGAAGGAGACGACCAGGTGGCCGCCCGACACATCCTCTAAGGAGGCCTGAGTGGACCAAGCCACAGAGGCTGAAGCGCTGCGAGTCGAGTGGGCCGTAATCCCTCGAGGGACTGTCCGAGCCTGAACCCTGTAGCCTGGGTCAATAGTTGCCCGAAGCCAGCGACCAATGGTGGAGGAAGTGACCTTACGTTTTAAGGACGCCGGCTGGAAGGACACGAAGAGACTCTCAGAACGCCTGATAGAGGCGGTCCGTTTAAGGTAAATACAGAGAGCCCGACGGATGTACCAAGGTATGCCAGATACATTCTAAACGATGGGCTGGATTTGTACAAAAATTGGGAAGTACCAATTCCTGGGACCTGTGGAATGGGATATTGACCTTTGGGATGAACGTAGTGTCCAACCGCAGGATCACTCGGTCAATGTGAAATATACAGAGGTCAGCCCTCGTAGAGAGAGCGGCCAACTCCAAGATCCAGCGGGCCGAAGTGATGGCGACCAAAAACGCCACCTTATAGGGAAGGAAATGGAGACCCACCTCCTGCAGGGGCTCAAAGGGGCCCCAAGTGAGCACATTGAGTACTTTAGGAAGGTCCCAGGTGGGGTATCTATGAATGATGGGGGGGCGGAGGTTTGTGACCCCCCCAAGGAATTGCCGGATAAGCGGAAGCCTGGAGAGGGACCCCGAGAACCCACAAGATAAAACGGAAGAGAGGGTAGCTATCTGTCTCCGCAGGGTGTTGGGCGACAAACCTGACACCAGGCCAGCCTGCAGGAACTCCAGGACATATTCCGTGGACACCTCAGTGGGGACCAGGTTCCATCTGTCACACCAGCCACAGGAGGAGGACCAGGTCGAGTCGTAAATACGGTTGGTGGAGGCCCAATGCAATGCTTGTAATGTAGTTATGACTCCGGGAGAAAGGTTGCAGCCCCGTAAGATCTGCCGCTCAACCTCCAGGCGATTAGCTTGAGCCAGCCGATGTCTGGGAGGAGCAACGAGCTCTGACTGAGGGTCAGCCAGTCCCAGGGAAGCCGCCGAGGGGGGGACACCAACAAGGCCACCAGGTCCGCAAACCAGGGGCGACGCAGCCAATGTGGGACGATCAAGATCCGCCGTCTCGCCCAGCATCCTGCAGATGACCCTGGAGATCACTGCCAGAGATGGAAAGGTGTAAAGGAGGCCCCGAGGCCAAGAGGTCCGCAGGGCATCCACGCCCTCCGCCCCCAGTGTCGGGAACCATGAGAAGAACCTGTCCGTCTGGTTGTTGGTGTTGGAGGCGAAGAGATTGACTGCTGGAGTGCCGAACCAAGAGGCGATGTCCTGGAAGATGGAGGGATGCAGGCACCACTCCCCTTCGTCCACCATGGCCCTGCTGAACAGATCCATCTGCACGTTCGCTGTCCCGGAGATGTGGGCGGCACAGATGGATCTCAAGTGTCTCTCCACCCAGAGGCCCAGGCGCTCGGCTTCCCGCATCAGACACCAGGAGTGGATACCCCCCAGGCGGTTCACATGAGCCTTTGCAGCCACGTCCATTATGACTAGAATGTGATGGTCCTGTACCATGCCCTGGAATGCCCTCAGGGCCAGGTGGATGGCCCCTAGCTCCAGCTAGTTTATGCTGTTGGCCAAGTCGGTTTGAGACCACTGACCCTGGGCAAAGTCCGAGCCCAGGTGGGCTCCCTAGCCGTAAAGGCTGGCATCTGTTGTTAGGACCAGACAGTGAGGCTCCTTGAAACCCCGCCCCTTGCTTAGGGCCAGGGAGGACCACCAGCGAAGAAAGAGGCAGACTTTGGGGGGAAGCCGAATCATGTGAGTGGAGGAGCTCCTGTGAACTCGTTGATACAGAAGAAGGAGCCATTGCAGAGCCCTGCAATGGAAACATGCCCACGGAACGATGCCGATGCACGACACCATCTTTCTGAGGAGCTGTGAAAGCAACCGGACCGGAACAGGCCGGCCCAATGTCACCATCCCGACCAGTGACCGCAGGCTGGTCAGGCGCTTCTGGGAAAGATAGACCTTGCTCTGGACCGTATCTATCACCGCCCCGAGGTGCTGAATGCAGGTCGTCGGAACCAGGTGGCTTTTGGCCATGTTGATGGAAAACCCGTGGCTGCACAGGACCCAAATGGTGGTCTCCAGGTCCTGTTGCGCTAGTCGCTCCAAACTGGACTGGATAAGGAGGTCGTCCAGATAGATCTGAATCCTTATCGGCAGAGTCCGGAGGTGGCCCGCTAGCGCCGCCATCAATTTGGTAAACACCCAGGGAGCCGAGGAGAGGCCGAAAGGGAGAGCCCTGTACTGGTAGTGACGAGCTGCATGGCAGAAACAGAGAATTCCAGGGAGAGGCCCGACCTGACCATCTCTGATCTGTCCCCGTCCACACACACACACAAACACAACCAGCCGAGGGTTAAGGAAGCACTTGGCACACACCCAAGTCTTTATCTCCAACTTGGCAGCGATATACACACCGTCTGCCAAGTGCTTTTATTTCCACAGAAACAGAAAGATAATATACTCAGCGTACAAGAGTCCAACCAAAAATAATATTCCTCTCAGCAGTTTCGGACGATGCTTTAGTGACTATCCAAGGTTTATTTTTGTTCGTCACAGGGATCACTGGCCACCACCCTCTATTATATAGTCTCTGGGGTGTGGTCCAGTGACTCAGTTCTAATCCCTAGCACGCCTCCTGAGCTGCTGCAATCGTTTATCACGCCTTCGGTGGTGTGCGTCCAGGAATGATGTCTCTCCTTCACTCTCATCCGAGACACCTGTTTCCCGGCTAATCTCCTCTCCCTCGGCCGGCACCTGAGACAGTGCCAGAGGGGAGGGGCCTGGAGAGGGAGGCCTGGCTGACTCCTCTTCCTCATGCTTGGAGCTTTCTTCCTCCGATGGGATAGGCTCAGAGGGCGGGGCCACAACACATCTCCCTGACCCAAGCCTCCGAGGAAGATGCCTCCCACTGGCTGACAAAAAGAGCCAGGCGGCCTCCGATGGGAGGGTCGGACAAGCAGTCAACGGGACCTGCGAAAGGGATGACCCCGCCCCCCACGAAAGGGTCTATGGGTCTGGCCTCTTTGCCTGAATCCGCCCTGCCTATCGTGGGATCTGTCCTGGCGGGGGGAGAAATATCTCTGAGCCCTGGAGCCGGAAAAGCCGAAGGTTGAACCTCTAAAGAGTCGAAAGGAAGAAGACGGGCGGGATTCCCCCCTCCTGGGCAAGGATGGGAGAATCTTACGTTTATCTTTGGATTCAATGAGAAGGGGTTCTAGAGGAGCTCCGAAGAGCCTGTCCCCCTAGTACGGAGAATCTGGCAACCGCCATTTATTTTTGGCATCCACTTGCCATTGGTGAAGCCAAAGGAGACGGCCTTTGTTAGAGTAATGTTAGAGCCGATAGCCTTGGCGGCGAACCTGGAGGCATTCAAAGTGGCGTCCACCAAGTATTCCAGGGCAGCCACGATTTTATTCACATCCTGGTAAGCCCTGGTATCAGATACCGGCAAGCAGTCCTCCAGTTGTTTAATCCACATGAGAGTGGCCCTATTAAAGAAGGAAGCGGCTGAAGAAGCCTTAATAGCCCAAGCCGCTGCCTGATGGGCTTTGGTGAGAGAGTGTTCTAACCTCTTGTCCTTGGGACGAAGACCCTCCTCAGGGGGACCTGTGAGAACAGCTGGGGTTGCGAGAGCAACCACTGGGGGGGGGGGGTCCACTTCAGGAACCTGCAGAATAGAAGAGATGTCAGAAGCCATATTATACAGACGTCTGTCCAATGCATTAGGATTAGGGCCAGACACAGGCTGATCACTGCCACATGACAACGTCCTTGAACATCTTTGGGCCAGGAATTTCCTCCACCTCGAACACTGGCTCCTCAAACAAGGAAACGGAGGGGCCCATGGCTTCACCAGGTGGACCCTGTTTAGGATGAGGAAGGCCCAGTCAGGTGGTGAGTTTGGCCTTGTGAAGGAGAGATCTGAAGACCTGAGGCTTGAACAGACCGACAAATGATGGCTGATCTGGGGCCAGATCCTCATCACCCGACAACCCCGGTTCCCCAAGGCCATCCCCAGCAGCAGAAACCTGACTAGAAGAAGTCCTAGCATAGTCGTGGTCCAGGTTCACTGAGCCTTGCGAAAGTAGAAGATCCCCTTGAGCCCTGGACTGCTCTGTTACCCGTCAACTAGTTCTGCGCTGCATCTCCTCAGCGATGCCCCGCTGGACAGCAGCCTGAATAGGGGTAGCCAAGTCAGGAGTAGTGGGGGGGAACCCCAGCCCCCTGCGGTGGGACCCCTGCCAGTGGAATGGGGGCCTCTGAAGGAAGCTGGGAGGCAACCAGGTCCTGAGAAATAACTTGGGCAGCCTGAACCGGTTGGGTGGATTGGGCCCCCAGGCAGTCCTCAGCAGGATCAGGTGTGAGCCCTTCGTGCTGGAAAGAGGAGCTCAACCAGATCCCTGGGAGCCTTCCAGAAGCTGAAAAGCTGGAAACAAATATTTTTCAAAAACAGATTGGAGCAAAAACCCTGCAAAAGCAGTCAGAAAGGGACAGCTCAGCGAAGTCTGTCCAAACAGATCGACTGAGTCTGAAATCTGGGAAGCAGGAGGAAAAGGAGGAGTTTAACAGATTGCAGACTCAGTCCGGGACAGATGACAGGGTTAACCCATTCCTGACTGCTGGCCCCACGCTCCAGTAGAAGTGTATTTTCTAAAACTAGCTAATAACGTCACTTTTTTTGGAGTAGTACCATAAAATTATATCAGTGGAAAGATAAATTAATCAAGAATGTAATGCAATAACTTTTATGAAGGATTTGATATTAGAATAGCACTTACAGTTTAAAGAAGAAACGTGAAACACGTAGAAAAAATGAGATATACAAAAATTATCACCATAGAAAAAATGAGATGTACAAAAATTATCACCATGTCAGTTAATAGTTGGGTAACCTTTAGCAGAATTACAGCCTTACAACATCTTCCCATGGAGTGAACCAAGTCTTTTAGTTCTGTAGCTGTTCTAATGTTAAACCAAGATTGAGTGATAGCTTTTATTAACTGAGTTTTATTGCTGGGTCGCTTCTGACTAACAAGTTTCTTTAGTCGGCTCCATAGATTTTCAATTGGGTTAAGGTCTGGGCTATTCCCAGGCCATTCCAGCAGTGGAATATGATTACCTTGAAACTCCAAAAAAAAAAAAAGTGGTGTTATTAACCATCAAACCTCAAAAATACACTATTCCCAAAAGGTTTCCACAATTTTGGCCACTACTGTATGTTCCAGTACATCAGAGGCTACTTCCTAATACTTCTCAGATCTTAAAAGATATTTCAGCCCCCTCTGCTAAGGCAAGAGTTTTTACTTATTTCTTTCAAGGTCATATTCCCAATTCTCTACACAGGTATCGACAAAAATTAAAACAGCGTTTAAAACCTGAGTTAAACTTGCCCTGTTGAATCCCTCAGTCTGGTTTCTCTTCCTGCCTCCCCAACGTTTTTGAGACAATTCAACACGTTTAACTTTTAAAAAATACATGAATGGAATAGCACACTAGCACAGAGCTCATTTCTTAGGGAGAAACAATCATTTTCTCTCTTTTAGTAGTGATCTTGCATCAAGAAAGAAGACTGCTGAGGAGTAATTCATGACACTAAGCCCTTCCAATACATGCACAATTGATGTGGCATTACAGATAATGCAAAAATTGTATTATTACTTATTGTGCATGTAAAAAGTAAGTGTCTGGGGAGGTCTGTTAAAGAAAAAACAAAAATGATTCTTTTATTCAACATTGCATTAAATAAAGTCATGTTTTTTCCTACCAGAACCGAAGTTCTTTTTTTTTCTGAAAGGGATATGTGTTCTCCACTTCACTCTTCCAAAAAAAAAAATATTTTTTTTTGCAAAACACCTGTTTTTTGTTTTTGTTTTTAATTTAAATCACTCAATTTGGGAATATTAAGGTGAAGGAAGGGATGTAAAAAGTTGCATTCAGCAAGCTGCGGTTTTGATTGCCTTAAAAGTAATATTTTAAGTTTATATTAAAAAGGATTGTCAAAATCAAATTTTGAAAGCGGGATTTAATTTTTTTTTCAAATTCGTTTACCTCCTGCAGATTTTTGAAATTTTTACCTCTAACACATCTTGACCAAGTTTTAAATTTCTTTGGTATGTATAAATTGCATGGCAGCTTTATAGTGTGGAAGGACATTCTAGGAAAAAATATAGAACTGGATCTGTTTCAATGAATTTAATCAATATGCAGTCTTTCAATTACTATCTAAGCATATGTTGACAAACCACCATCTTTATTTCACCTCTGCAATCATTTTTCTACATTTGTATCTACAAGGATTTCCCTTCCTAAAATTGCATATAAAAATGTGTGGGTTGCCAATAAATAAATTATGGGATTATGATGTGGTGGTAAAGAGTAAGATGGAAGAAGGAAAAAGTGAAGAGAATTTGCACTTTAAAGGAATGTTGAGGGGAGGCACTTTTAAGTTTGCATCTCAATCATGCTTGTCTTTTAAACATTTCAAATGCCAAACAAAGCATAATATAAGCATAATACAAATGTAATATTTCTCCCTCTTCACCTGATACAGCCCACCCATTATCCTTCTGTAATAGTTCCTAGCCCACAGATTATTGCATTGATGTAAAGATTGGTAGAAGTTGCATATATCCTGTTTCCCCCAAAATAAGATATCCCCTGATAATAAGCCCCATTGGGCTTTTGAGCGCATGATAATAAGCCAAGCGCTTATTTCAGGGTTCAAAAAAATATAAGAAGGGTCTTATTTTCGGGGAAATACGCTACTACAAGGTATGCATCTTTTACAAGGCATAAATACTAGTCTAGACTATCCCATTTTTCTGGTTGGAAATTGGAAGAAAATAAAATCTGTTCTTTCAGAGGAATGTGTCAAGCCCTCTCTCCAAGAAAGCTAGATTCTCACAACTTCTTTTTTAGTCAGATTCTTTGCAAGGAAAAAAAAATAATAGAATCTTGGAAACAGAATGTATACATACATTAACAAACTTTGTGTCAGTAGATACATTATGGAGGGTCCTCCTTGATGCTGTTCACCCTAACTTTCTCTTGATTTCAGGAGGCACTTCAGGAGGCTGTCCATTCTTGGTCTGCAGTATTTGGCAAACCTCCATTCTTGTTCCCCCGCTCAGAAAATTGCATTGTCTGATAGTAGAAGGTAATTGTTCCCTCCCTCACTTCCTCATGCCAACACCAAGACTGGCGTAATGTATGACGACCCTGAATGCACACTGGGACAATGGTTGGATTCACAACTGCCTCAGCCAAACTTCCGTTTGGTCTTTTTTGATATTGTCAACGTTGGAAAGAGCTGTGCTGTGAAGCTCTCGGGATGATTGATAGGAACAGATTTCCAGGGCTGCATTGCCGCTATCAGGATCTGAACTCGTCAGGTTCTGAAAGAAAATTCAGAAAAATCCCGAGGCTTTGAGCCATCTGCCTGGAGACTATCCAACCGTGATGGCGAACCTATGGCACGCGTGCCTGAAGTGACACACGGATCCATGTCGCCTGGCATGTGTGGCGTCACCCATTCCTCTTTCGGGTTTCTGGCGCGCATGCGCGCACGACGATCAGCTGGCCATTTTGCATGCGGCAGTGCCGGAAACTAGAAGAGTTGGTCTTCCATTTTCCTGCATAAGCATATACAGCAGCCAGCTGATCATCATGTCTTCATAAGCACCAGAAACCCAGAAGAGTAGCTGGCTGAAACAGGAAGTTCATTTTCAGGTGTGCGCATGCGCCCTGGGCAGTTCCTCTTCCGGGTTGCGGCCTCGACAAGTGTGCGGGCACGCTCTCTTTTCAGCACTTGATGCTGAAAAGGTTCGCCATCGCTGTTATAGAACTGCAGCCATTTTATACAGTGAGAGTATATAACAGATGATCAAGGAACCAAAAAGAAGCATACAAAGATCCCTTCGCAGACATGCATGCCATAAGTAAATTTCTTCATCTTTCTCTCTCCCATTTCCCCACATACCAATGATGTGATGCAGGTCGCTGGGTTCCCATTGTCAATAGCAAAGAGACAGCAGTATTACAGTCTCTTCCAGGCAATAAACAAGCTGGTCTTCCAACAGCCACACCGTAGACTTGTCACTAATGGCAGCAGAAATTTGGTGATCCATTTCTTTATGATTCACCCACTATGGGGATCAGCTAGGGCAGGGGTCTGCAACCTTACACTCAAAGAGCCATTTGGGCCCATTTCCCACAGAAAATACTGGGAGCCACAAAACCTGAGTGGGCGTGGCCAACTCAACATCACTCACTTCTACCAGTCACACGACACACACACACACATGCCCCCCACCTAGCCACGACTACCCAGTCAGTCAGGGCAGAGAACCGGTTGTTAAAAAACACCGGGAACCACAAAACCCTTTTGACAACTCTTTCTCCCTCCCCCTCCCTCCTCTCTCTCCCTCTCTTCCCCCTTCTTTCTGTGTCTCTCTGTCTCTGTCCCGGCCGCTTCTCCATCCCCCGCCATCCATCCTTATCTTCTCAGGCCAGGCGAGGAGCGACTGGGAGGAGAGGGTGAGGGGTGGAGCCAGCCAGTGGTGGAATCACCTGACAGGAAGCCACAGCAGAGGGCCCAAAGAGCCGCATGTGGCTCTGGAGCCACAGGTTGCTGACATCTGAGCTAGGGCTAGGCAGTGGGAAAAGGATTGCATCTATGGATCTCAAACTCATACATTTTATACTTAAGATACTTTGAGATGAAGTTGTTCTGCTCAGCCACCCCAAAGTTCCCTGGGAATAAATTCCGCTGGATTCAGTATTGGTCATTTTTAAATTGACATGTTTCAGATTGAGCTATCAAATCTTTGGAGATTTATAATGGGGTGGGTAAAAGAGAGATGACAGATTACTATCCACCCCCAAAATACGTCAGGTCAGGAAATGTGCTGCACAAAAAAAAATACTAGAATTCTATTTCATTGACCAAGGCCAGAATCTTGAAACCCTGTGAAGGTTTTCCCTTCCCTCAGCTTTATATCAAAATGAGTCAAAGCAGGGTCACTTTACGTTTCTTCACTCTATCTTGTTTTCTGGTCTGAGTTCATGTTTTGCTAACTGACTTGCATGCCTTCTCCAAGGTCATCTCTGCAATTCTCTACAACTACAGTCTTTAATCCGGTTCCTGTGAGTGGTATAGGAAAAAAAGCATTTTTCCCTTTCTTTTCTTTGTAATAGTAATTCCAATATTTACAACTAAATAGCAATACGTTTGAGGTCATCAAAAAAGTACATTTTTATAATTAATAGGAAGCATTCACTGCTACTACAAGAAATGTTTATGGAGACTTTTGCGTTAGAGGAAAAAACACTCAAGCCTTTTCACAGGATGCTCTCTGATTAATTAGCAATTAATAAAAAATAGCCAAGCATTGTATCTTAAAAGCAATAACAAAATGAAACCAGCAGAAACAAAGTTCAATATAGGAAAGAAATATAAAAGAAAGTTCAATTGCTATTCTAACAGAAGCTACGGGTCGGGTAGATGGCAGAAAAGGAAAAAGAAATACTTAAAAGTTGTTAGGTTAGGTTCCCCAAAGAGGATTCTAGGAATGGGAAGAAGAGAATAAAGCAGAAAAGTTATTCTTACTCACACCATATCTAATCTCTTGCATTTTTTTTACAAGATTGGATAAATTATATATAGGGCATCAGCTATACAGTACATTTGAGTAGATTAGTCTATATTTAGTAGAGAGCTACAAATACAGGTAGTCCTCGACTTACGACCACAATCGAGCCCAAAATTTCTGTTGCTAAGTGAGACATTTGTTAAGTGAGTTTCACCGCATTTTACAACCTTTCTTGCCACATTTGTTAAATGAATCACTGCTTGTTAAATTGTTAAATTAGCAACACGGTGGTTAAGTGAATCTGGCTTCCCCATTGACTTTGCTTGTCAGAAGGTTGCAAAGGGGGATTGTGTGATTCCGGGACAATGCAACTCATCATAAATATGATTCAGTTGCCAAGTGTCTGAATTTTGATCACTGACCATAGGGATGCTGCAACGGTTGTAAATATGAAAGATTAGGTTGGGGAACCTAACAGAAAATCTTTTAAATGCTTTTTTCAGTGCTGTTGTAACTTCAAATGGTCACTAAATGAACTTTGTAAGTCAAGGACTGCCTGTATTAGATATTAATGCCTGCAGACTACTCTTTTTGCTAGTCACTATTAAAAAATAGTATTATTTGCTCTGATCCAATAATGTATTTTTTCCACGTGCTATTTTGTATGTTGCTTTTCTGATGCTCTTATTATTGATTATATTTGGCATAATCAATATGGGTGACATAGGGGTAACTACTTGACAAATAAAAACCCCAGAGAAGGCTAATAAATGAGCTGTATTGAGGGAAAAGGGAAGAAGGGAAGATTGCAGTTCCTCCCGAAACATTGCACAAAGCACCATGTATTCTCACAACTGGGGAAGAATAAAGGATTATAAGTGCCACATTTCTGCTGATCGTATCTGATTTGGAACTGTTTGCAACCCAGTTCTCAATGTTTTTCCCAATACCGTACATATATATATATCTCCTTTTGCCTTCACCAAGGACTAATGAAGATGGGACCACACTACAACCTGGTGGTGGCAGCATTGTGTCAATGACCATGGAAGAACAAGCTTAAGATTGATGACGGAGATGCCAAACCATCAAAGAAAGATCCACATTTGGAAACAAGCCACTTATCTCTAATTTCATCTCACTGACGTTATCGATATAATAGTATAATTGGTGTAACATAAAATTGAGAACTGTGTCTTGCCATAAACTCCATGCCCTCAAGCAAGCAATCCTCTCAGTTTTGGTTCTCTGACTCAAAAGAATTGTTGCAAGGACAAACGTTCTCTGATGTGTGCAAAACGCTTTGAACACTTGAAAGCAGCAGTGCTGTTAGGAAAGTTCTGAGCATGTCCAGGGGTGTGTTTAGAGAGAACTTTCCTATACATAAGAGCAGCACAAAAGCAACACTTTTCAATAAACATTTCCGAATTTTATCTGTGGTTGGCTCGCACACCTACATCTGAGCTGAATTTCTAACCATCCTTTAGTCAGTTGAAAGTTATGCTGTTGTGAAACCAACTGTCCCATTGCTGATATATATCCACTTCTTTAAGAGAAGATTTAAGAAACCTCCTTCCCAAATAATAGGTGACAAAATCTAACAGATTTCATACGTCTGGAGAGTGCTGTTGGATGTTGTCAAAACAAGCATAAAAAATGCAATCTTACACCAGTACAGCTAAACACAGCCTAAGGCTGTTTCCTTCTATAGGATGGGGGTGGGACAAAGGCACCGTCATGGAAGAAGAGATTTTATCAGAGCATAAATGCTTTGCTTAGGCATAAATGGGGAAGGGCTCTTCAACAATTTTAAAAGCAACAAAAATCATGGCATGACTTTCTGAAAACTGCACCTCACCAAAAAAAGCATATGCCTTTTTCCTCACTTTTTTTTTTTAAATTCAGAATGAATATTCAATCGCAAATCAAATCAACCAATGATTATGCCAAACAAGCAAGATACACATGAATGGACATGACCCATGGGTACTGCTTGCAAAACAAACAAACTCCCTCCATAATTTAAATAGGACTTCCTCTCTAGTCTAAAATAAATATGCCTAAAATTGTAAGCCTTAAGGCTAAGGATGAGCTTTTATTCTTGGAAATGGTCTCTTCAATCTTGATTCCTGGCGGGTGCCTAGTCAAGTCGCTGCAGTTTCCTAGGCGAGATTTCAAAAGTAGTTTGCCACTGTCTCCTTCCTAATGAGGACCCAGTTTGTGGGGGCAATAAGCTGACTTTGTATAAATATACAAAAGGATGAAGGCTATTGCTGAGCACATTGTAAGCCGCCCTAAGTCTTCGGAGAAGGGCGGCATATAAATCAAATTAAAAAAAAAAAATGTTGTTAGTTGCGAAGTCGTGTCCAACCCATAGCGACCCCATGGACAACTTTTCTCCAGGCCTTCCTGTCCTCTACCATCTCCCGGATGCTGACTGCTTGGGCAGAAGTAGAACTCAAGCCTCCTGGTTTCTAAGCAAGCGCCTTTAACCGCTACACCAAACTTGCCTTTCGAGTTTTGTTTGGATGGTGTAATTAAACATACTTAAGATCAGTGGTGGGATTCAAGTAATTTAACCACCGGTCCTCTGCCCTAATGATTTCTTCCAACAACCAGTTTGCCAAACTGCTCAGAAAGTTAACAACCGGTTCTCCCGAAGTGGTGCGAACTGGTGGAATCCCACCACTGCTTAAGATCCACTATACTTGAGGCGCCATATTCGTATGCTAAATTTAGGGAACTATTCCCAAAGAACCCTTTCCGTCCGACTGCTTTGACTGACTTTCGCCTAATGCAGGATGCCACAGCCCCATCAACCTCGCCTATCCCCCCCCCCCCAACCTTCCATCTACTCTGCCCACGCTTCTAAAACCAGCACCTAAGGAACCTCCGCAAGCCCCGCCCCCTTCTCTTTACTTCATCCCCGCAAGGCTCTGACTCGGCCTGGAAAGCAAGGTGGGGGGAAATGGAACGGAGCTTCACTCTCACGATTCGATTGGACAAGCGGAAGAAGGGGCGGGAAGGAGAGCCCCGATTGGCTTCGGCAGCCGAGGGAGGGGGCGGGGACCGGCGCGGTAGCCCGGCTGGGCTGCTGCATGTAGCGGCGTCTTCATCTTTTTTTTTTTTTTTCTTTCCCGTCTGCCTCCATGTTGAGTGGATCTCGGGGCTGGGGGAGAGAAGGTGCCTAGTTTGCTTTGGGGGCTGCCGGGCTGGAGGGAAGCCGTTCCCGCGCTCCTTTAGAGAGGGATCTTGCTGTGCTCGGTTTTTTTTTTTTTTTTTTTTTTTTTGCTGGGCTGCAACGCTAGAGGAGCCTGGGCAGAATAGGTGCATGCAAAGGCAAGGGTCGGATGGATAGCAATGGTGCTGCCCGGAAGCGTGGGTGGTTTTGGGGCCTCGGGAGTAGGAAGGGGTCTTTTTTGGGGGGGGGAGTGCCGGCATGGCTGGTAATCCAGATCACCGGGCTGGCTGTAGAGACGTGGGTGGGTGGCTGGGTGGGACGTGTGATCGAGGGACGCCCTCCTCGTTTTGTGCGTGGCTCTTCTTTGAGTAGAACCGAACAAGATCCGCCGGGGTGGCCGACTTGGGACGGAGAGTTGTCAAAAGAGGTCCCGGTGCCTTTGCTTACTTGGGGTGGGGGGGTTTCTCTCTTTTACGGAGGGCTGCGGCCGCTTTGTAATCCAAGAGGAGCGGAAATCTGGAGGAGGGCGATTGGAGAGCAAACCTGGCTCACCGTCCTTACTGAGCCCTTGCAAAAACTTAAAAAAAAAAAAAAGAGTTTGTGCGGAGTAAAGGGGGTGTTAGTAGGGCTTGTTTGCAAACACCGCCATAAGGGGCAGCTGCACCTAAGGGGAACTGCATGTGTTGGTGAAGGAAGAGAATGGTTTCCCATGCCTTCTGTATCTTAACTGTTTTTGTTTGTTTGTTTATTTGTTTGTTTGTCTTAAAGAGGTGGTTCTGGAGTGGGCATGGTGGCCGGAGCCCCGACGGCGGCATCCTAGCGTGCCTTGGGAGATTCTGGAACAGTTGCTTCTCTATCCTTAGCTAGCCAGCTGCTGACACCTCTTCAAAAATGGCTTGGGCTCTGAAGCTGCCCTTAGCGGATGAAGTCATCGAGTCAGGCCTAGTTCAGGATTTTGATGCCAGCCTTTCTGGCATTGGCCAAGAGCTAGGTGCTGGTGCGTATAGTATGAGGTAAGTCATGGAGGTGCTTTTGCCCATTTTTTTTCCCCCAGAGAGCTTTTAACGATGTGGAAATGCTACACCCAAAAAAGATTGAGCTGGGAATGTTCTGAGTGATGTCACGTGGAGGAGGTGTGGTTAGAGCAAATGCGCTCTAATATCCACCAATCACTACATGGCGCCAACAGGGAATGCCATGGGTTCTGCATCCTATAACCAGCTGGATCAGATACCTCACACTTGGCTATACAAAGTGTGAAGTATCTGATCTAGTTGGTTATAAGGTGTAGAACCCATGGCATTCCCTGTTGACGCCATGTAGTGATTGGTAGATGTGTGGAAAGTGATTAGTTGCATGCCCTTTAAAATGGTGGGTGAGTTGCACATTGCATTCACGGATGTGCCTCAAAGTTGACCCTGCCAAAATGTTTGTAGCACGATAGGGCTTCTTGTAGTAAAGTGGTCCCCAATCTTTCCAGCTTTGTGGACAGGTGGGGGCGGAGGTATTAGAAGAAATGGTTCTGTGCAAGTAGCAGGTGCGCGTGTATGCAGTTTCATTTGTGCAAGTGGTGGGCAAATGGAGTTCCAAATGGGCTGTGGTCCATTACTGGACCGGGGATTGGGGACCCCTGTTGTAGTATGTATAGATTTGTAATACGATATTCTAGATGAAAAAATTACCATGTTATATGATGAATAAACTTGGAAACTTTAGTCTTGATTCAAGTTCAGCCTCATATTTGAAGTAATTAAACATATTGGCAATAAATCTGGTTGAAAAAGAAATATTTGCTCTTAATTTTGAATGGTTATCTTGTACTTCTTTTCTCAAGATGTCTTAATGCACTCGTAATATATTGCATAGAACAAACCCTTGCTTTAAAAGTATGTACTAGTGAAAGTTTTATGGAGCACATAACAAAGTAAACCTGCTCTTTCCTACATACTTTCATTGCATAAATATCGAACTTAAAATGTTTTGTAACTAAAGGAGTTCTTATTTAATTTAGTATATGGCTTCCTAACTTTTTTGTAAATAGAGGAAATCTGCAGTCCTGCAGGCTATCAGTTTGAGCAAAACTATTTAAAGAAGGGAGAGCATGTCAGCTGTTTTTTTATTATGAACTAATATCCACATTTAGCTACATAAATCAGGGTTTTTTTATCCACTTAATTCATATTTATAGGATTTGTTTCCTTTCCACTGATAAAACAATCTCAAAGTGAACTAGAATGTTAATATAAAAATGTTAACAGTGAAAAAAGAAGTGAAACCATTAACTGTAAATATAAGAGAAAAAACATAATAAACATAGTGTTAATATTGAATGGTGTGCTAATTTATTGCACCGAATCAAAAGCTTAATGTTCCTTTGATTGTTGGTGTGTTGGTAATAAAACTGTTGTGAATTCAACTATCTCTTGGTTGGATGCATATGTTGTGCTGAGCCATAATATGGTTTGTTTGGTTGAATAAACCATTTATTTTAGGTCAGTAACAATCCTGGTTTATAATTCTAAAGTCAATAAGACGACAAGCCATTATTTCAAATTTTGTTTTATTGTTCTAAAAATATAATTCAATTAGTGAACGGGAATGGAGGTTCCGTGTTTATTCCTAGATTTAATTGAACATGTTTGTGCCTTTTTCAAACTATGATTTTGCATTAAGCAAAACTTTTTATTTAAATAAATCCATTATTGTCCCACAAAAAATAAACTGTAGATTTAGAACTCTGTAAGCCTGACATTCCATCTCAGTTTTTTGCATTTCTCCAAGGTCAAGTCTTAGGTTGTTGTCATTATCTACCCTGGTTGATTAGATAATTCATGCCATGTACTTTTACTGAATCCAGGAAAAATAAAGATTAAAGTTCCACTCACATAACCTAAAAAAAGGGGGTTTCCTAAGAACTAAGGAAGGTGTAAGCATTGTGGTATCTACAGATACCATCCTGGACTTGCATATCTGTAGTTTTACAGCAGAAATCAGGCTGCTTCCAAAATACCATAAAAAGTTCCTGTGTAACTGGTTTATGCCATGTGATATATATGACACTGCCAAGAAGGACATAGACTTTGAAAAAGTCTGATTTTATTACAGTATATGTCCATGTAAGAATTTGCTTTTACAAGTTGGTTTTTAGATTAATAAGTGTAAAGGAAAGTCTTTCAAAATGTATTCCCTTGGAAAAGCTAAACTGTTATGGATTCAGTCTGAAGAAGGAGTACAGCATTGAGAAGATCCATGTTTATTGCAACAATCATTGGATGCCTGCTTTACAAGAAAGAGAGACCTGCACAATGGAAAAACAAAGATGTTTATAGGGCTACAAGGTGGGAGATCCAGGGATGTGACTTGCAAGCTAATTTGGAGTAGCTAGGCAGATTTTTGTTAATGTATTTGGGATGAGTTCTGTTGTTTGGCAAAATGGGCCTTTCAGGAGGGCAGCAAAAGTTCATTGTGAAGGAGATGGAATTTTGAAGTCATTGGTTGATTGAAGATGGAATGATTGCTATGTTGTAGTTTCCTTTTAAGGGCTGCCCTTGTGCTGTACATGAGCTGGTGAGGAAGCTTTTGTTCTTTATTTTGATGGGATTGCAGGGGACAGAAAGGGTCAGATTAGGTCTGATGGGATTAAGCAAAAAGATGAACTGGGGTTGATCTTGATCATGTCCAAAAACAGGGAAGAAAAGGGTGTAACTTCATTTTTGTTTGTTAGGTTTATTTTCTCCATACTAACTTCAAAAAGATAAGTAAGCATCCATAGGACATGCAAACAGAGGTTTTTTTCTTCTTTGCCAGGGGTGTCAAACTCAAGGCCCATAGGCCGAATCTGGCCCGTGGGGTGCTTAGATCTGGTCCGCAGGGCTGCCCTGGAAACAACGAAGGACCGGCTTTGCCAGTGAAAATGGAGCTCCTGCAGGGGCCTGCAGAATTCCCCCAGCCTCGCATGATCCATCACAGGTTCCCCCAACACGAGGGATGTCGAGCTGGCTACCCCCCACTCACCCCCGAGGTCAAACACAACCCTGATGCGGCCAATGAAATTGAGTTTGACACCCCTGTTCTATGCTCATTTTTTTTTCTTCAACAAATGTATTAGGGTAACAAAAATGTTAAAATCAAATGCAGTAGTACTCAAAAGTTTATATACCCTTTTGAATTCTCAATATTTGTGCATAAATATAATCTAAAACATGATCTGTTCTTGACATAAATCCTAAAACTAAATAAGCTTGAACTGAATAAAAACAAATGAGTCAAAAAGGTTTATTTCTTTATTGAGGAAAATGATCCAAGGCTACATATTTTTAAGTGTTTTGACTCATTGGTTTCATTGGATTTTCTGTTTAACTAATGTAGGACCTTTGTGGAAAATAAATCACCTTTAGGTCATGTTTATGCAGAAACATTAAAAATTCAAACAGGTGCACAAACTGTTAAGTACTACTCTGTATCTCAATGCCACATTATGCATACAGTAGCTATGGAAGAAATAATCAGCAATTTTGGTCAAATCTAGAAGGCAGCTAATAAATTTCAAAATGGTTATTGTTCTACAAGAATAAGAGAATTATAACAAAAACATTAAAACCAACAGACAAAATGAAAGAACTGTAAGAAACTAGGCTGCAATTAAATCTAATAGAAACAAAGAGTTACAGAAGAAGATAAAATTTGCCAAATAGAAGAATTTTGAACATGTAAATAAAATCTGGGAAATTATTAGCTTATTAACTAAAAAAAGAAACTCAAAGAATATTAGTAATTAAAAAAGGATCCAAATTGTTACACTAAAGATCAGACGTAACAGGAGAATTAGCAGCTTTGCAATAGTGGCAAATATCTGTAACTCGGGTGTAGAATGAGTGTGAGGGTTTGTTCTCCAAGCTTGTGGATTGGTTTCCAAACGTTTCGTTACCAGGTTAGGTAACATCTTCAGCTATTCTAACCCTCACCCTCAATTAGCAGCTTTCTTTGAAGAATTGTGCTCTAAGAGCAGTATTGATGGAATTGCTATAAATAAATACAGTATATCAAGAAGTTGTTCATCAAATAATACAATGACCAATGTAGGCAAATATTAACTACACTATAGCTGTTCAAAAAACAAAAACTGCAATGAAACAAATTGGGAAAAACACCAGACTCACATGGGCTGATAGTTCTTGTTTGAATTCTTTATAATACTGAGCTATCAGAATATTTGCAAATATAATAAAATTAAAGAAACAAAGCTAATACCTCCAACATGGAGGTGGTGGGAGCTCATATAGTTCTGATTTATAAAGAAGGAAATTACCCTGAGAAACCACAATCATTCAGTAGACCAATTTTATTGTTACATACAAGATTAGGTTATAAGTTTTTCCCTACAATATTAAGTGATAGACTGAAGAAATGTATATCAGGAAATGTATATACAGAGTGACCAAATTTGTTTCGTTCCTAAAGAAAAATATAAAGGACAACAGAAGAGCCATAATCAATACCACAGAACCTATGAAATAAAAAAGAAATCTGCCCTAATTTTCTTAGATGCAGAAAAAAGCCTTTAATAATTTGCTGTCAATGCCAGCGGGTTCTGAATAAAATGGATCCCAGAGAAAATTTCTCCGTTCAGTTAAAAGTATATATTAATGGCAAAAAGCAAAGTTTATAGCTAATGGAGTATCCTCAGCAGATTTTTTTAAGTCAGTACAGGAACAAGGCAAAGAAGTCCATTCACTTCTTTGATTTTGCATTAGAAATACTGGCAGAAAAAAGGATCTGAGGTGACAAACAAATAACAAGCCTCAAAATCCACGGACAGAAATATAAGCTTAAATATTTATAGAAATATTTAAGCTTATATTTCTGTCCATGGATTTAATGTAATATTAATTCTTACAGAACCACAAATAGGAAAGAAAGCAGCTAATGAACATAATCCATAAATAGGATATTTGGAATATAAAATTGCTATTCAGTAAACAAAAATAATTTAAATATTTTTAATGCAAGAAAGAATTTTCTGCAAAAAAAAAAAATCCGGTTGTTAGCCCATTCAACAAAATAACTTAGTTTGTACTTAATAGGAAAAAATCAAGAAACTTGTCAGAATAACTCTGTCAGATTATGGCAAAAGATTAAAAAAAAGATGTGGAAGAACCTAAAACTGTCTTGGTTAAAATCAATTGCAATTATTCAAATGAATGTTTTACCCAAGATCTATTTCAAATGTCCTAATCAGAATTTCTGAGAGAATTTTATAAGAATGGCAAGACAGTGTCAGTAAATTCATATGGAGTGGGGAACGTTCTAAATAAAATAATTCTGTAAGACTCTAAACCAGAGGTGTCAAACTCGTGGGCCAGATGCGTCACGCACTGGCCACTCTCACCCCCATTTTAGCGAAGGGAAAAGTCATGATACATCACGTGACAAAAACGTGACACTGTGAGTTTGACATCCCTGCTAAAGCAAGAGGTGGCCTTGCCTTCCAGATTTTGGATTTTATTATAAAATATCGTAGCAAGCTGCTTAGCTTGGTTAACAGAGTTGGTAAATTTTCTACACAGCAGAATGGCCATTTTGGAAGGAGCTGGTTCAGTCAATGAACTTCATAGATACTAGAAAGATTCAACAGACAAAGCTTGATAAAACTATGGAATTGTATAAAGGAAATAACAAAACCAACATTTGCACCCTTACCTGCTACTTCAAATGCTTTTCATGGTTGGAGACAGCTATAGCAAAAGGAAGGTAATTTCATATGTTGATACAGATAGTCCTTGACTTACAACAGTTCATTTAGTGACTGGTGGAAGTTACAACATCACTGAAAAAAAGTGACTTATGACCATTTTTTATACTTATGACTATTACAGCATCCCTGTGATCACATTATCAAAATGGGGAAGTCGGTTTCACTTAACAACCATGCTACTAACTTAACAATTGCAGTGATTCACTTAACAACTGTGGCAAGAAAAGTCATAAAATGGGGCAAAATTCACTTAACTGTCTCTCTTAGCAACAGAAATTTTGGACTCGGTTGTGGTCGTAAGTCGAGGGCTACCTGTTTAGTCTACTTAAGATTCTATGAATTTAAAAACACAGCAAGAATTCAAAATTATGAAAAGAGACTGAAACCTATAATGGTGAGAGAAAATTATGAACTCTGTAGAACTAGCTCTAATCCGTAATTTAGACTGAATGAGTTGACAACATATTAATTTAGATACACAATACAAAATACAATAGATTGAACCCCACTTGAAGAATCCAGTTTATATTTACATATTATATATAATGTACTAACACATTACTATCATGGGACAGTAGCAAAGAATAATGTTACAATGAAAGGACTTATCTTCATATATTTCATTATAATGACCTTAAAGGCAATGCAATATGCATTGTCCTGAGAATAATACCATTAAAGTAATGGGACATTTGAGAGAAGATGCTTGTAGAACTTCATGGTCAGGCTCCAGAAAAGTTCATTAGGATAGTAAGAGATAAGAAAGCAGGTTTGATGAAATAAGGTCGTCTATTCAGAAAATTTTGCTTCATATCAAGGAAAAAAAACATGTACTTAGTCTGAACCTTATTTCCAGAAAGTTTTATTATCTTGGAAGTAACTTTTATGTCATTCATTTTATTTTACAGCAAGTGGGATTCCTTATTGCTTTGAAACATATATATCCTGTCCATCATAATTCTTGTCCTAGCCATAACCAGTCATCTGTCTGATCTTCACTAACTTATTAATATGTTTAAAAAATAGTAAGAAAAGTTTATTTTGGTGATTCCGATAAATTATGTGAAAACATGCTACATGACTTCTTGTTTTGCATAATCATGGAAATTTTACAGTTTCTGCAAATTATTCTGCTGCTTGCCATGCAGGGGCTGGGCTGGGAAAAGAACTATATAGAAACTGGTTTTGCATTTAGAACTTTTGATACCATTTACTGGTATTACCTTGATTATTGCTGACCAGATTAATTTTTAATTCATATTTTAAAGTAATATTTATCTGGGATGAAGGAAAAAATTGAGAGTAGCAGAGATTTACCTAGTAGGAATACCTACATGTTTGGCCATAGCAATATAATAGAATATAAGGTGTATATATTTTGTACAAATAATTTAGTTACAATTCCTAATTTATTCTTAAAAATGAAATTAAGATGTGCACAAAGCAGAGCTGTAATATAGTACTGACCTCCTGCTAACTTAATTATTGATATTCGTAGAAAGGCATCATGACTCTATGATGTGGTTGATGTCCAATGTAAATTCAACTACATCCAGAAATAAGTGTCATGCAGTTTACTGTATCATTTTTGTTATTGAAAGAATGGTAGGTTGTGATTATTGGATATGTCATTTCATTCTTCAAGAAAATCAATATTTCTTTTTGAAACAGCATTCCTTTTAAGATAGGAAAGTTGATGTACTTTACAAGAGATGGGGAGATACAGGCAACAGCCAAGATTCAATCCTTAAAGCTCCATGTGAAAAGGTTGAGACATGTGGTTTGTTAGCTTTGGATTAGATCAGGTGACAAGTAGCCTCACAGTTGACGTTGAATCCTGTTTTGACAACTTCCAAGGTTTCTTCAAATGCACCCTCAAACTTTGATTTGTGATTGTTTCAAAAAGTTGTAAGGCTTAACATAATTAAAACTAAATAAAGAAGTACTCCAGTTCCCAGAAAGAAGAAAAAGAGACTAGATTATTGTATTTGCATGGTAGGGTCTTAACTACTTAGTATCACTGTCCTAACTGAAGTGAGCTTTACTATGCTTAAAAGATTAAATATAGACTCTGATCACTTAACGTTGTGTGGTCCAACCATTATGTCTTGGGGAACATATTTACTTAATGGGTTTGCTTGTAGAGTTAATACAGTCACTGTGATTTATTTGTAAACTATGAATAAATTATAGTTTAGCCTAACATGCCATCTCAAACTTCAAACATCTGGGCATTTTAAACAGTAACGTAGCAGATATGTATACCATTCAATCATGGTTAATGGGAAAATATGCACCTACACATATAACTTAGAAATTAGACCAGGGGTCTGCAACCTTAAACACTCAAAGAGCCATTTGGACCTGTTTCCCACAGAAAAGAAAACATCGGGAGCCACAAAACCCTTCCCGTGCCTGACTATTTCTTGAGCGGCCACAAAACTAGCATATGTAGTTGAATTAAACATTCTGTTTTCTTCTGGATTTTTTTTTTCTTGGATTTATCCATGGTTGGCCTACCAGGGGTTGAAAAGCTCAGTAAATCACATGCCAGCAGGTGTCACACATCGGCGGTTGTGACACATACTTTGAGTGACAGGGAGCCGCAGCAGAGGAGTGAAAGAGCCACATGCAGCTCCAGAGCCGCAGGTTGCTGACCCCTGAATTAGACCTACAAAAGTAGGTCCTACCAGAAGAATAGTAGAGGGAACTATGTTTCTTCCAGGAGATCCTGTCCCTCAAAAGTCTTCTGTCCCAGGGATAGCATTTGAGAGAGTATCAGATTTTTATGTGTTTGTATTTGGCTTGAATGGCAAAGCCCAGAGAGGAGGTATCTTGCCTTTGTGTGTACTGAGCCAAGGCTTCTTGCATGCCAGCAAGGAAAGAGAGTGTTGTGTGAGAAATAAACTAACTCTTAATGAAGGTTTAGATCCTAGGAAGCACTAGATATATCCAAAATTGCCTCTCCTACAAAAGTAAATGATAATGTTTCTAGGTAAGTCTTTTGTGACTTTCTACCACCCAGTTTTTAGAACTTTATTGCATTTGACTCTGAGAAGGAATAAAGAGCAGGGGGGGGGGGAAGAATTAATTTCATTCGTTTTTAATTTTTCCCTTCAACCTCATCCCTCATAGCTTCCCAGTAGGTGGATGCCCTGTTTTTCCTGTGTGTTGATTTCTAGCTTGTGTGGGAAGTTATCCCAGAAGTTTTTACCCTAAATATGCACATGTGCTTGCTTTTTTTCCAATTCATTGTTTCAGTATAAAGTGATCATCCATATAAACATAAGTACTTTTGAATTCTAATTGTTCATACGTGTATTTGTGAAAATGGTTCTGCTTTCTTGATCCCTTTTTGTAGTGGATGCTGATGCTTGGAACAACTTGTAATATTATGCTGGGATGCAAAAGGCAGATGGCAGAGAAAAATAGAGATTTCTTTTCACTATTAGAAGTAGGGAAATTGTGGATGGGACTGCTTCAAAGTACGTTTGGAACACAAGCACCCATAGTTACTATGGTGAAGAAATAATGAGCCTTAACAAATTCCTAGTAATCCGCATTAATTTCCTGAAAGGTAGGAAGGATTTTATATTATGTTTTTAGCAGCATCAACCTTGGGGCATCATTCTTAGGTCACAGAAGTTGCTATGCCTTACTCAGAATAAAGACATAAATGTCCATGGATATGCAACATTTAGTTGGGTTATGAAAAAAACATCTTTTGACTAATGACTTTATACTGAGAGGTTGTCAAATCTATTGTTTATTTGAAATGAAGTCTCAACATGTCTTGTAGCATTAAAACCTCATGGGTTAAAAAAATTAGTCCTTGTTTGAATATCTGCTCTGGATCCAAAAGTGCTATGCCATTTTATAAAACCACATTTGCCTTTTGTGGGGATGGTAGTTTGCCAACCTACCTACTATTGCTTCTGTTTTCTCTAAATCAGGGGTTCTTAACCGGGGGTGCGAGACAATATTCTGGGGGTGTGAAAACTTGGGTTTAGAAGTTTCAAAATTATAGTTATATGCATAATTATATGCATATAATTATTTACTTTTGTAAGAGGTGCGAAACTATATCAGAAGCGTTCTATGGGTGCGGAATATAGAAAAGTTTGGGAACTGCATTTTTGGGAGCCTTAATCCAATATATCTAGAGTCTAAATATATTGGACTTAGGCTCCCAAAAATGCTGGCTGGAGGTTATAGAAATTGAAAGTTGATGTAGAAGTAGTGTATCAACTTGGGGAAGAGTGGATAAGAGTGCTTTCAAAGTTGTTTAAGAAACTCAAACATCTCAGCCAGAGAGCCTTTTCTTTGAAGTCTAAGATAGGTTTAGCCTTAACATTGGCTAGTAATATGCTCATCCTTCAATTTAGCAATTCTAAAGCAAGTATAGTTTCTGGATTTCCAACTAATATTATTTTTATTTTAAAACCCATATATCCTTCCTGAAAGGATTTATTTGATAGGGAAGTTCTGCATGGTAAACTTAGAACAGCATACAGTATTCCTTTTGTTCTCTTACTCTGCTTAAGAAATACTTATTTTTATGTGCTAAATAATTTGTTTAATTGTCAACTTAAGAGATTCACTGTAATTTTAAAGGCTTTCAGTAAAACAAACAAAAATAATTAATCTGACCACACATTTGTTTTGTAGCGATGTCCTTGCCTTGCCCATCTTTAAGCAAGAAGAATCCAGCTTGCCTACTGACAATGAGAACAAAATTCTGCCCTTTCAGTATGTATTGTGTGCTGCCACTTCTCCTGCTGTAAAACTTCATGATGAAACACTCACCTATCTCAATCAAGGTAAGCTACATTTCTCTTTTGCTAGAATACGAGGTGGGCAAAAGGCTGCTTTATAGTTCTGGGCAGGAGTGAAATCTACTTAACTTCCCAACCAGTTTGGAAGTGCTCGCGCGTGTCACATGCGCGCTTGGACCCTCTGCGCATGCACAAACCCTTCTGCGCATGCGCAGATGGTAAAAAGCAGGTTACTTCCTGGTTAAAACCAGGAAATGATGACTGGGTGGGTGGGCGGAGCCTCACGCCACCATCGCTACCGGTTCTCCGAACCAGCAGCCGCCATCGCTACCCGTTCGGCTGAACTGGTACAAACCGGGAGCATTTCACCCCTGATTCTGGGTTCATATCAGTTTAAGTTGCCTGCTGAAAGTAACGGTAATAAAAGCTAAAATTCCAACAAGAACGGCAAACAACAAACAGTAGGGTTTTTTTTAATTGAATTGAAATTCTTATATGCTGTTGTTCAGTAACATTTTACATTAAAGCTTAAAAAATAGTTGGAAATACAAGAATCTCTGGCATGGGTACTTGATGTGATTCATGGGCTTGGAAATACCTGACAAAGCAGTGCAATTGCCTAACAATGTGCAATTTATAATCTCTCTGTCAGTTTAGCCTTGGTTACTGTCAAATGAATCTCAACTTTGATAAACCTTAATTTATGTGATATGTTGTGTATTCATCTAACTTTTGACAGTCCTCACATATTCATGCAGCTAATTTGAAAAAGATTGGTGATAATTCTGGTAGGTGAAAAATGTCATTGGCATATTAGCTGTATAGAGACGTTATTAGAAGTGTCATTCAGTTAACATGACTTGGAACTCAGCTGCATCAATCTATAGTATCTTGTAATTGGATCAGTGTAACTGGAGAGGTAAAAGATTAGTTGATATCCCTGTTTTTACATTTCTCATAGTTTAATACAGTTCAGTGTAACATAACTGACCACCATATTTCAAGTCATTTCTGGTTTAATCAAGTTCAGACCTAACGAAATGTAGATTATTCTAAAAGGAGTGATGCAGATATACTTTCACACAAAATGGCCCTTTTTCATTTCTTCCTATATTACCTCAGTTTGGGGACTGTCAGTTGCTTACTTTTTCTTACTGACTGAGACAGCCAATCCTTTTTTTGTTTAAAGCATAACTGCAAATATATTTTCTTTTTCAGGTCAGTCTTATGAAATCAGAATGCTGGATAACAGGAAAATGGGAGAATTGCCTGAACTAAATGGGAAGCTTGTAAAGGTATGTAATAATCTGTCTTTTCCCAAAATATGTGAGAGAAAACTTAATCAGATTTCCATAAACATGTTTGCCAGGTAATAAATGATAGTAAATCATGCAAAGTGATGCGGTCATTTACACCATTCCCACAAATCCTGGTGGTGATGTTAGAAATGGCAATTTACTGAGCAGTAAAATGAAAGATTAGCGGGTGATAAATTATGTGTGTAGGGCACTGATGAATGAGAAGCCCTTGTTACTCAAAGCATAAATATCACTATCAAGCTATCAACATAATAATTTTAAATTGGGGTATTTTAAATTTCTGGGGTTTTAATTGAGCCAAATCTATTTAATCATTTTAAATTTTAATCGTTGTTTTGTCTTGTGTTTTTAAATAGGCTGTACACCGCCCTGAGTCCTTCGGGAGAAGGGCGGTATAGAAATAAAATAATAATAATAATTATTATTATTATTATTATTATTATTATTATTATTATTATTATTATTATTATTATTATTATTACTACTATTATCACAAAGTTAATAAGGCAGAGAAAATTTGTATCTCTTAGAATGTTAGATTTCACTGAATCTTCCAAAGACATATCAGTTAAAAAGATTGTCAGATGATCTTGAATCAAGATTGTGAATGTGTGGCTTGCCACAGTTTAGTAATATAGTAAGTATAGTAAGAGATTATTTTTAAGAGGGATGGCAAAATAGCATAAAATAAAAGTGGGGCACTTTTTTTTCACTATCTCACTATTTTTGCTTTGCATGAAGCTCAGGAGGCAGTAGAAGATTCAGCATCAAAGTGAGATAGAAGAATAACTTCAGTTGTAAGCCTTCTTTATGTTTACTCATAGATATGCAGGAAAATTTAGCAATGTTTAGACAGCAGAAATGGCAGGAACCAATGTTCTTTTTTATCTACTGTTGGAAGACAAACTGAAGTAATACACGAAGTAGGAAAATCTCTCCATTGCAACCCCCGTAGTTTTAGATTCAGGTTCTTTGAGCTAAAACATACACTACCTTAGATAGCAAAAGTATTTATTTAACTAAGTAAATTTCTGACCTTTGAAGTCTCTTGGCGGTCAAGAATTAAAACAGATTTAAAATCAATGTATTAAAACAGTTAAAATAGCAATGTAAATTTATCATTCTAGTAAAAATAATTATAAGTAAAATGTGTTATAAGGGTTTTTAAAAAGCTAATGAAGATAATAGGTCCCTGAACCTTTTGGGAAGTACACTTGAAAGAACTGAAGTGGCAACAGAGAAGGCCTGACCCCAGGACCTCCAAATCAGCTTGCAACAACTGCAGAGGAAAGTTACTATAAGGTTATTATAGAAAAAAAGATTCCTCAGACAGCTTGTACCTAATCTACATAAGGCTTTAAAAATAATATCCACCTCATTATATATTTTTTTCTGGGTAGCAACAGACAGCCAGTTCAATACTTTTCAACCTAAGTGTAATATGGTCTCTGTATTTTTATTAATGCCAGCCTGGTTATTGGTTATTCCATGTTATGGAATTTATAACATTAACCTGGAGATTTTTCTAAAATAGAATGATATTCTGGGCAAAACATGGAATCTATATGAATATTTTCAGTGAGCTGTAAACAATTTTTTAAATACTTAGGTAACCATGGCTTTGTTTTAAATTATATAAGTAACTGTCTTTTGCGCTCTGACTATAGTTTATATTTGAATATGTTTATTAATTTAAAAATCTGTGGACATATAAAATGTTACTGCCATGAAAAATATTTTATTCAAAGAATCGTGTTTTGTAACGCCTTACGTAAATTAAACAAAGCCAATTTTGTTTAGTAGATAAAAGTGTCAGACTAGAAACCAGGTTCAGTCCTGCCTTAGGCCCAAAACCAGCTGGTTGATTTTGGGGCAGTCACTCTCTGTCAGTCCTAGGAAGAAGGCACAGACAAACTACTTCCAAAAATATTGTCAAGAAAATTGCAAGGATTTTGTGCAGATTGTTGCCAGGAGTCAATACTGACTTGAAGGCATACACACAAGGATTAATTCAACAGTAGCTAAAATAGGTGGTAACGGATAAGTACTACATGTAGCATTTTTTTTCTTGTGTGTATGTGTATTTCACCCAAATATATTACTTACGTTACAGATAATGAGTCTGTTGCTAACAGTTGATTCTTCTAATACCGCATTTTTAAAAACCTGGAAATCTTAACCTTTTTGAATTATCATATTTTGGACCCTGCTATAGAATATGGATTCATTATATCATCTACTATTGAATAATAATGATAGTTTCCCTCCTCTAAATACTATGATAGTTTCTAGCCCTTTGGCCTCTGGAGTGCTTAGAAATCATGGAAGTATTCCGTGCCTTGGGGATGTTCCCTGTAAGAATAACCTTACTGAAAATCTTATTTTGTTGTCATAGCTGGTGCTGAATTACAAGGCACATCCAAATAGATCACATGATACACATCTCTCCATGGGAATACTAAATTGGGGCAAATAATCATGAACGTACATATAGTCCTTGGGTTACAATTCTGGCGATTTGCACCAGAATTTCTTTTGCTAAGCAATGCAGTCATAAAGGCAATGTCACATGACTGTATTGCTTAGTGATGGCAGTCTCCTGACAGTCCCAGTTACTATCATAATCACAGGACTATGAGTGTTGTCAAGCAGGAAGAGGTGGAAGTCCCAGGCATGATGAAAAAGCTATAGGTGGGTAGGAGGCAGGGGTGGGTTCTAAAATTTTTTACTACTGGTTCTGTGGGTGTGGCTTATTTTGTGGGCGTGGCTTGATGGTCATGTGACAATTATTTAGGATTTAGCAGAGGTACTGGTCTACCAGGCTTTTAACTGCTTGCAGAGCTGTACCGATCTACCCATTTATTTTTTGCAGGCACTGGTCTACCCATTTATTTTTGCAGGCACTGATCTACTCATGTATTTTTGCAGGCACTGGTCTATCCATTTATTTTTGCAGGCACCGGTCTACTCATTTGTTTTCTTTTAACACTGATAAGCTGTAGGGCAGCCCTTTGAAGCCCCGCGGCAAGAGTTTAAACAGTTTTTTTCCCCTCTAGCCAACAGCTGGGACTCAGGAGGCAGCAATAGATTGGGGGTGGGGCCAAATAAAAGGTAAGAATAACGGGGGGGCTGGGGGCCCCAGAACCAGTTCTGTGATGTCATATCGTCACCGCTACTGGCTTGGCAGAACCAGGCCGAACCGGGAGGAACCCACCACTGGTAGGAGGGATACTGCGAGCAGGTGCTATCGAGTGTAGGTGGGGATGCGGTGCTGTATGCAGCTGCTATGGGGGAGCAGGGGTTGCTGTGCCAGACACTACAGGCAAAAGGACAGCTGGAGTGGGAGTAACTGGCAACTTCCTGCTGGCATCCCCATTGACTTTGCTTGTGTGAACTGACAGAGAACATCAGAAATGGCCTACACATGACCGTGGCTTGTGGCAATGTTTTAATTGTGAGCCAGGCACCGAGTGCCCAGATTGCTATCACATAACTGCAGGACGCTGCCACAGCTAGAATTCTGAGGACTGATTGTAAGTGTTGTGACCTAGGCTTCCTGAGTCATTAAAACACACGTATTTTTATTGCAACAGCTGTGAATTATGTTCATTCACAGCTGAGTCCCAATTAGTTGCAAAAAGTCCTTTGAGAGAAGCCTTCGGGATAATCACCCACCTTTATCTCCCTTGACACTCTGCCAAAGACCTATTTGGCAAAGCCACACAGATTCCAGAATCAAACACAGATGCCATTTCATTTCCCTCTCTTTTCTTTCACCCAAATATATCATAGGTTCCAACATTCATAATCTTACCAGTGATTTAAACTGTATAGGTGCAAATGTGTGTACGTTTGTTGCAATAACTTTGTATATACATATGTAAAGAATTGGTTTTTAAAAAATGGAAATAAACTTATTTAAAAAAAAAAACAAACAGATGCTGACTGGGAACAGTATTAACAACATTGCTTTCCTGCAAAGGGCCCATGTGCCTTTGCTTCTCTTTTTAAGCCTTATGGGAGGGGCCAATCATTTCCAGGCCTTACTCCCGAGTCCCTTTTGTTTTAACTGTTTGTGCTTTCTGGCAGCTCTGCGCATGCATGCACTAGGAACAGGCTTCTCCTGTTATAATTCTGTCATAATTTTGAACGGCCAGTTTTGAGTGGTTGTAACCTGAGGACTACCTGTAAATTGTAATTCAAATGTCTTGGATAGAACATCCACTCAGAAGCAAAAACTTTTTACCGGAACCTGTTCATGCATTCGCTTGACTCAAGTTTAGCAGTTGATTTATAATCATATTTGAACTAATCCTTGCAGAAATTTGGAACCTTTTCACACATTGCTGTAGTATTCTGCTTTAGAATGCAATGCTGTGTGGAAGTGAATCTTGGCTTTTATGTGTCTCTTGCCATAAATAGAAACATGAATCTGAATTGACGATTGGTGTTAGTGTTAAGCTAAATATTTTCCATCCATATAAGTCATGAGTATTATGGTAGAGAGATCTTGTGAGGGCATATTTTTGGAAAATGCTTCCAAGAATCATCTTGTCACCAATCATTGATTGATTTTCTTTCAACCCTACTTGCATTTCAACCTGTTAATTATGCTCAAAGGGAAGTTCTTTTGTTTCTTAGAGTATATTTAGAGTGGTGTTCCATGATCGGCGGCTGCAGTACACAGAGCATCAACAGTTGGAGGGCTGGAGGTGGAACAGGCCAGGGGACAGGATACTGGATATTGGTGAGTTTTTTTCGATAAATCTGGACTGCTTTTATGTTACAGATTTTGGAAAGCATTTTCTTTAACAGCTTACTTTCCATTATTGCTTTGGGAAAGTAGCTTTCCTCCTTGGTTTACATCACTTGAACCTATATTATTTTCCCATGGAAGATTTATTTTTGATTGCTTGGACAAACTACCTTGCGTGATTTGCCCTCTAAACAATTTTATGTCACAATGCTGTGCTCTGTTCAGGCCGCATTGTTGCTTGGATTGCATTGTTTAGGCACTTGTGGCTAAAATCCCCTCCTCACAGAATCAGAGATCTTTTTAGGTTTTTCTGGCTTCATATTCCTATACTATTAATCAGTTGAAAGCTGCTTTAAATTAGGAAAGCACTTCATTTGTGTATTCCCCTAATTAATTAATTAATTCCTTACCTATATACAACAATCAGAATGTTCTATATAGGTAAGGAATTATAGCAGCAATCCTGGTTTTTTGACCTAGAAACAAAATGGGTTGAATTTCTGAATAAAGGATTCCAGTGTTTCTAGTGAAAGTTAAGACCTGTGTAAAATTCTTAAAAGAGCTTCACTCTGTCTCCTATTTCTACACAGTTGTGTTATGTGTAATCAATTGCTTTTGTTTTTATTTGAGAGTGACTTGACGAAAATATCCTTACAAGTCCTCTATATACTAGAAATGCTGAATCTTTGCTAGCTCTCCATTAAGAAAGAAAGAAAAATACTAGTTCTTATTTATAGATAGAAATCAGAGAATTGAAATGCGAGAAAGCCTTGATAAGTTGGAGGAAGCAGATCATGGCCATTTAAAATACAAGGATTTATAGTCAAATGATTTGAAGAATTTTCTATTCCTTCTTAACTTGGCTTGGAACATCTCATATATTGATACAGTCTTTGCACACATGTACATTTTTTCAGGTTATTTCCCAACTTATAAACCCTTTTTTTCTCTTACCATTAATTTATGCTATAGTTATCCTATATCATAAATTTTTGTGCCTTCAGTTTTCATTCTTGGCAGCTACCTGAACTAGTCCCTGCAGTTTTCTTGGCAAGATTTCTTGGAAGTGGTTTGCCCTTGTTTCTTTCCTAGGGCTGAGAGAAAATAACTGGCCCAAGGTGATCCAGCTGGCTTCATGCCTAAGGCAGGTCTAAAACTCATGGTCTTCCAATTTCTAGCCTGATACCTTAACCAACAAACTGGTTCTCTTATAACTTTGGTCAATCACAAAAGTCTTCACTTGAACTGAGGCACAAATGGCCAAGGAGATGATGCCTATATTTCAATTAAATCATACGTACAATTAGGTTGGTAAACTATTTTGCCTTTAGTTTGTCCCTTGGCCTGCATTCTGTCAAACTTGCTAATTCCAGCATTCTTAATTGCTTTACTTGTACATGAATACCGTGTTTCTCCAAAAAGACGACCCACCTTGAAAAGAAGCACTATCACGTTTTTGAGTTCATGCGATCAAATTAAACCCCACCCACAAAATTAGCCCTAATTAAGACCCTACCCACCATGGGGTGCAGGGGGTGGGGTGAGGCACACAGGTAAAAAATAAGCTAGGGTGGGGATGGGGGATGGAGCTGCCCTACTTACCAGGTCTCGCACACCCCGACACCTGCCTCGCCTTCTTCTGTGGCCGCTTGCCATCACTCGCACGCATCGCCCTGGCCTCCGTTTCACCAGCAGGCACCTGAAGGCAAAATGGAGGCCGGGGCAATGCGTGTGAGTGGTGGCAAGCGGCTGCAGAAGAAGTGGGCCAGCAGCTCACTTCTGCTGGGCGGGCCTGTTGGTGCCACCGCCGCGAGGTGAGTCAATAAAAGAATGCCTAGCCATTTTGGGGGGGGGGGGGGTCTAAAGAAAATAAGATCCAACCTTCTTTTTGGAAAAACATGGCATCATTGGTAGTTTCCTATTCAGCAAGATTGTTGCTTATGGGTGCAGTTCATGTTTTGATTGTAGTTGTTATATTATTTTACTTGGACTAGAATGGACCTGTTAAGTATTATCTTCTGTGCTAAAGTGTGGCTAATTTTTGTTGTCTTTAGATATTCCAATGTCTGTGGGTATAATAGATCCCAGAGCAAATCCAACACAGTTGAATACAGTAGAGTTTCTTTGGGATCCTTCAAAGAGAACTTCTGTATTTATTCAGGTAAATCATGTTTTGTGAGATGGATAGCCATATAAATATTTATTGATTGGTTGGTTGTTTGGTTGTTTGGTTGATTGAGATAGATAGATAGATAGATAGATAGATAGATAGATAGATAGATAGATAGATAGATAGATAACATACAGCAAGTAAAGTATTGATTGCCTTATTCTTGTAAATTTATGTATTTTTAATAAGAATAACATGTTCTTCTACCATGCATATAATGTGACAGCATCTCTTTAAGCATACATAGTGAAGGAACATGAGAAGCTTTGAATAGTTACCTTAAAGTATTGATGCTTGGAGTACAAGAGAACAGAACTTAGAAATGTGCTACAGAGCATGTGTGATTAAATTTGATTTGTGCTTTGACTGAAATATTGTATCCTAGTTACCATGTAACCTTCTATATATCCCATCACAATAATAAATTCACAGTCTCTTATTTTTCCCACTTTTGGGGTTGGATTTTCTATTATTGTATTTAAACATATGTGTTTAAGTTAGAGATTCTGCTATGCTATTGTTGTTTAATTAGAATTTGTAGAATATTTATTCTGGGGATACAACTGCGGAAACACAAGCCAAACTCACTATAATGCAATGTGTAAATGCAGCCTGTCTATTGACCTTCTCCCATCCTTCTTTGCTTTGATGTAATTTTGAACAATGAATGACTAAATATAATTTAAGATTCATAGTTACCATGTTTCAATTCAAGACAGCATTGCTTTTGTTTTAAGATCAACTTCTTCACCACAAATAGTGAAGGTCTCTGGAAATTCTTGGAGCTTCAGTAAATGTTGATGAGAAGTTCATAAATTAAACAATAATGTTACCCAGCTTTCAAACCTGGTAAAAGTGACCATTCATTTTATGACGTTTTGAGAGAGGAGCCTAGCTACTGTAATTTAATCCAATTTACAGGACAAATATTAGAAAGGGAGAAGAAAACATCAGACCTTTTCAGAAGGACAGACATTTAGGCAATTGAGAAATTTAGAACTGACATATGGTATATAATATCTGATCTATTGCTGATCTTTAAACTCTAAGGAATAATGCAGACTCCTTTAGCTTTACACCTTGTTGACATAGGTAGTTATTAGTAGCATGGAATCTCAAAGCTATGAATTGTTGAACTTTCCTGCAAAGTTCACACGTGAACTGTGAAATGAATTTATTTCTGAATCAGAAGTTAATACTCCTCATGCAAACTCCCACTCCTAATAATGTGTCCCCAGAGCAACTCCCTTGATCATATTCCTGAAATTATGCAGTGTTCCTTTTGCTGCTACTTCTGTCTCTTTTTTCATCTTAGAACTTCTTGTCATAGGCCCCTTGTGGTTCTCAAGGGTAAAAATAACTAAGGGAAAAGTAAAAAGAGAAGTGTAGATTTCACACACTCACAAAAATGCCTTCCAGTGTCCTAAGTGATTTGTGCTTTCTTTATTTTACACTGTTGACATATCCTTATGTGAGGGAAAAAATGTTTCACTTTCCATTCCAACAAAAATGCATACCATTTTTACAAAATAAAGCTTTATACATACTGTTTAGAATTATTATTTGTTTAGAAAAGATTAGAAGCTTCTAAACAAAGCAAGAACAAAATAACCCAGTTTATTTTCCTTGGACTTTAAAACAATATTTTCAGTGTTGTGGATTGTGTGTATGCATTCCTTTTCCTTATTTCTTTTATCACGGTTAAAATATTAACTTAGTTCATACATATATACAGAGCCAGAATTTTAAACCAAGGTGTATTAATGTGATCTGAACCACACACATATCTTAGCCACAATAGTGAATTGGAACATTCCATTAAGCCAGAAACTAAAAATCATGATTATGGCTTAGTTTAGCACAATGTTTAAGTCACTTAAGTAAAATAGTAAAATAACTCTTATCTTCCTTTCTCCTGCTTCTTTCTTTTTTTGCTCAATTTCTCTTCTTTTCCCAGTGAAAATAGTGCTCTGTCCGGGTTCCAGTCATGGCTTCATACCATTGTTAGCATTAACTTGGTGCTAGCATTGATAGAAGTCATTATGTCTGTAAGGTTGAGGAAAGGAAATACGTCTCAGTCTGATGTCTTCCAGACTTTTTAAGAGATTATGAGTTTCAAATTGGATAAACCCGATTGAAGTACAGGTAGTCCTCAACATATGACCACAATTGAGTCCAAAATTTCTGTTACTAAGTGAGACAATTGTTAAGTGAGTTTTGGCCCATTTTACAACCTTTCTTGCCTCAGTTGTTAAGTGAATCACTTCAGTTGTTAAATTAGTAGCAGAGTTATTAAAGGAATCTGTTTTCCCCATTGACTTTGTCAGAAAGTCAGAAAAGGTGATCAGGTCACCCTGGGACTCATCATAAATGTGAGTCAGTTGCCAAGCATCTGAATTTTGATCATGTGACCAGGGGGATGCTGCAATGGCTGTCAGTGTGAAAAAGTGTCATAAATCACTTTTTAGATACCATTGTTAACTTCAAATGGTCAGTAAATGAACTGTCTTAAGTCGAGGACTACCTGTGCTTTCTTACTGCAGAGTCTGCTAAAAAAAATAACTTGGGCTGCGCTTCAGTTTTAGAAGAGAAATAAATGACATGTTTTGATGTATCCCAGGTCTGATTCCTGTTCTCATCCATTGTTGTTCATTCTCTTTGAGGGACATGCAATATGGTTTCTGCCTAGATATCAAATATGGTGTATTAAACACAATTTTTTTAATGTTTTTGTTGGTCAGGTCTAGTATGTTGCCAGGTTGGTTTAAAGAGAGAAGGCAACTATTAACATTTTGCATAACTCCTTTATGTGTCTGCAATCTTGGTTTGCTATGCAGATAGAATCTCAGGCTTTGTTAGAACTGACTTGGACATACACCGAAAGTTTAATTATTACTCTGTGTTGTACGAGCATCACTATTGCACTGTTGCAGTTCGGAGCATATTTTTGGCTCTCTTTTTACAGGTACATTGCATCAGTACAGAGTTCACTATGAGGAAGCATGGTGGCGAGAAAGGTGTGCCCTTCAGAGTCCAGATCGACACCTTCAAAGAAAACGAAAATGGGGAATACACGGAGCATTTGCATTCTGCCAGTTGCCAGATCAAAGTTTTCAAGGTATTACCTATGTTTTAAGATACATAATGCAAGAACGAGAGCTGGAGAGCACAGATCCTGATTTTCTTAGCATCCTGCTGCTTTTTTTTTTTTTTTTTTTTAAAGCTTGTGGGTGTTAAATGATTTCATAAGAAGGCAAAACAGAATTGTGGCATTTCTGATCTACATGTTCTTGCTCAGGCCTTTGGGGTCTTAAGTTAAGATTTTGCTGTGAATAATAAAGATGGCAGGGCTATCTGGTTAGACAGGTAGATCAATTAACTGACTTAGCAATTGTTTTCTTCTGTTGCCCTCAATCTTGGATAGAAATATTTTTGTCTAGTTCATTGCTCGCCATCACATGCCCAAAGTATGTATGTTTCTATTTACCGATCATTGCTTCAAGAGCAATTGTTTATTTTGCCCAACAATGATTGATTGCTTATTCTTGTAGTCGATGGTCCTGTTAGTGATTATTTCCACATCCATAATTTAAAGATGTCTTATCTTTTTTCTACTACCCACTCATATGTCCATTTTTCTCACACATATATTTCTAAAGGAAATATCATTGCCTTAACTATTCTGATATTTCTTATCATAGAAATATTCTTACCTTTCATGATCTTTTTTTTTTAGTTTTTTTATTGCTTCTGCCCACACTCCCAATGAGATTAATCTTTTTTAATTCTGTAGAACACTGTCCATCCTAGTTGTTGAGGCCAAGGAAACAAAACTACTGCCTTTCCTTCTTTGCTGTCAACTGTGAGTTCTCTAAACTTGCTGACTGACATTATCTTTTCTTTAATATTTATTATTAGCTCAAGTTTTTCACTAAATATATATGTGAGTAATATGCCCCCCCTTTTCTCACTCTCTTCCCTATTCTGAACTGCTGTTTTTCTCAATTCAATTATTACAGTAACCTCTTGTTTATTGTAATTCAACCCAGTGTCCTGGCACCCCTTTATCCTTAATTTAGTCCACTATTCTGGCATGATTTAATGTTCAAATGCCTTTCTGTAGTTTAAAGTTAAGCAAAGGGGAAACTTTGTTAAATTCTCCTGCTTGCTGTATTGTCCATTTTATGATGGCTATCTGATCTCACATCCTTCTGCCTTTTCTTAAACCTGCCTATTTATTTGGCATTTCTTTCTTTATATATGGCTCCATTCTTCATTAGAAGATCTTAATCAAAACTTACTTACGTTACTGTTGTTAAAGTTACAACACTGAAGAGTAACTGCTTAAATTACCGTTTGATGTTGGAAAGATTTCAGATTTATCACATTAGATTGTCAAAGTGTGCCCATTTGGTTTTAATTAATTCTCTGACTTTGTATTGGAAAGCCTCTGTTAAGATTTAATAAAGGATTTTAAAATTAGGGTGAATGGTTTCTTATATGAAACATGCTTTTGGTATTTTTTTTAATCTGTTGGTTTTCTAATTTCTTTTTTCTTCTCGTTTATATCCTTTTATATATGTTAATAAAACTAGTACATTTATCCTATCCAGATAGTCCTATATCTGCAAGTTCTTCTATTTTTACAACTTTTGCGTTCTAAATATCTATTAATAGTACAGGTACTTGACTTACGTCATTTAATAACTGTTCAAAGATACAACGTTACGACATCTCAGAAAGGCCTGTAAAGAACTTCTGGCCATCTTATCTTATTATGCTTTATTTATTATGCTTTAATATTGCTTTGACAGTTTCAATTTTCTCTTGATTTGTGGTTTTAACATTCCATGTTCCTATTGCATGTGTCCTTGTAAAAAGTAGTCCTTTCAGTATGATGGCACCATCAGTGACCAGAGGTCCTTGTGGTTTTGTTGGGATCCCATCATGCCATTTTGGGTCTCCTTGACAAAATTCAGGGTTCTTCCTCCGTAACTCAAGCTGTGCTTTTCAATGTGGTGCTCTTATCATATGACAACCAAATTTATAAATGTTTCAGTTATCCCAAAGCCACTTTTTTCAAGAAGCAATTGGACTTTCTGATTTTTCTTTGAAAACTTTTCACTTCTCATCCAAGAAGCTTCTTCAGCTCTGGAGAGATGAGAAGTGAAATGTCTTCAAAGAAAAACCAGAAATCCAGTTGCCTCTTGAAAAAAAGCACCTTTGGGACAACCATGACCTGGATGACTGAGAATTTCCATAGACATGTTTCAGTCATGTCTACACAGTTTCTTGGCAACAATATAGAAAGGATTTGCCGCCTTCTAGCTTTAATTTTGGAATTCCTTCTTTTAAATGGCACTTTCCTCAGGACTGCTCTTACTCTCATTGTGGATACCTTCGCATTTACTTTTACCTTTTCAACTTTTATCATCAAGGGAAGCCATACCAGCAGTTTCCAATCTAATCAGCATCACTCTTAGAATCACTGAAATTACTGAATCTTCCTATTCACTCTTTTATCAGCAATAGCGAAGCAGTATGGGTCAGCCTAAGTGCTTATGAGCGAGAAGCTAGAATTCTGATATTCCTAGTTTTTAGATGTAAATGTAATGAGATACAAGGCTGAATTATATGTGTGTGCAGTATTGGATTACATTCTACAATAGAACTTGGCATTCTTAATTTGGTAAGAATCGTAAAATGGGGAAGTATGATGGTTTTAATCTAATTCAGAACACAGGTTTTGTGTGCTAAATCACCTTAGGCAGTGGGGAAGTCACATTTGCTGAGGCAGTTTTACACAACACAGAAATTTGAGAGCAAAGGGTTTCGTGAAGTGGTAAGCGATCTCCCACCTTCACCACTTTTATTCTACCACCTACTACCAAGAATTTTTTAAAATTAGAAATTAGTGTATACCTGAAGATAAAATTCCCAGTGGGCAAAGGATTCGTATTCTTTTGCTCTAAAAACAACATTCCATTAGTTTGTGTGCATCTGGGCCAGGCCTGGTTAAGCAAATTTTTCCTCTGTGGTCACTTTTAATTTAACCTGATGATCCTGCAGATAGTAACCACACTTCTTGGGATGTTAAAAAAAAAAAGTCCTTGTGCATAAACTTGTAGAAGGTGAGCACTTCTGTTACAACTATTCAACAGTTTCCACAACGCTTGCATAGATAAACATCTACAGTACAGGACTTCAGAAAGCGGAGGGAGGCAGTGGAACTGGTTTTTCATGTTTGCATTAATTTCCAGAGTGAACTTTTACACCCAATAGGGGAAGTGAATGTTACCATCTCTTCTGGACAGTGCTATATCTTGGTGGGGATTAATGGAATTTTTTTATATTAAACAGACACGTCAGCTTTCTTATATCTATACCATTGAAATACTTGTTTAACTCGGAACAGAGTTCACAGCCTTTTTCAGCACGAGAGGGTGGGGGGAACCAAAGAAGCCATTTTTGCAGCAGAACCTACATGTATAATATACACAAGCTGCCCAGAGTTGCCTTATAGGGGAAATGGACAGCATAATAAATAAATAAATAAATAAAAATAAAAATAAAAATAAAGAAGAGCTTTGTTAGCCTCTTCTAGATGAAAACATCCTGATTATTTTCTGAATAACTTAACAGGCACTTGGGCGGAATTCTACCCTGGCAAAAACCAAGCATTATATAGCCAGTCCTGCTAGTTCTTCCCTGGCTTTACACTTTGGAGTAAGTTATAAACTTGATTTACAAACCAAAGTGGCTGAGCCAATATCAAATAAACCACATGATGGTTTATCCAATGATACGAATCTTAACTTTTGTCAGTGCTGATTGTGAGATGAAAGCAGGATCTTGAATAAGCCCGGGAGAGCATTGCTTGGCTTGGCTTGGCTTTCTACTGCCTCTCAAATACAGCAGTTTGTTTTTATTTATTTATTTATTTATTTATTTATTTATTTATTTATTTATTTATTTATTTATTTATTTATTTAGTATATGGCATGAGAGGGAGGGAGAGGGAGAGAGAATTAAAGAGAATGAGAATGATATGTGAACAATACAATATAGGAAATAATATATTAAAATAACACCATAATTTAAGTATGGACTACATGATAATACACCTTGGCCAACGTTCTGTCTTAACACAGTAGCTAAAGTCTACAAACACAATGACCAAACTGAATATTGCATCCCTCAAGGTCAAAACCTACAGAGACAGCAATGCAGCAGTTAATGGCAGAGGAATGACAACTCCTTATTGCTGCCAAATGTCATGGTGTATTTATATAAATACGTTTCTGTTTGTGTATCACAAATGGACACTTTGATGTCCTCAACCAGCGGAAAACATTTGCTTCATCTTTTCCTATATCTTACATATTAGTTTAATAAACTTGTTTAATTTCCAGCCCAAAGGAGCAGATAGAAAACAAAAGACCGACAGGGAGAAAATGGAAAAGCGAACTCCTCATGAGAAGGAAAAATACCAACCTTCATATGAAACAACAATACTTACAGAGGTAAAAGAAGAAATCTGTGAACAAAACACTTTGGCTAGGGTTCAAGAAAGATGGTCATATGCTCACAGTGCTGTATTAATAACCAAATACTATTTAGATCAAATACTGGTAACATTATAAATCAGGCTTTCCCAGTCTAGTGCCCTTAGACACTGTTGAATTATAACACCCTTACACAGTAAGCATAGTTGTATTTATTTTGAAGATAAGATGTTTGGAAAGGATGAAAGGTCAGTTAAATTAGAATTTGAGGGCTATAGTAAGCAGATACCTGTGTTATACAGTAAAGAAAATAATGCCAATGACTGAAAACTAATAATGTCTTTCTAGGAATCAAGCTTGGCTCCTAGTGATTTTACAGATGTATCCATATGATTTTCTTAGCAACCATACACATTAATCTGCCATTGTCACTTTCTGGTTTTTGGTTTTTTTTTAATTTCCCTAGTCTAGCCAAAAGCCCTGGGATTTGGGATTTCCTGGGATCTTCCATTCAAGTATTAAGCAAATCTGATTGTGTTTACTGTTCCAGGATCAAGTAGTTGTTGCAACACAGATAAGCAGCTGAGGAGTATGCTCTTTCACACAGAGAAGGTTATTGTGCCATGCTGTTAATATCTCCTCAGGCCTGTTATATGCTATATTCTATAGATGCATGACAATCAATAATAATAAAAGAATCCCTAAAGTAGGCTATTCAGTCTTTGTGTGCTCCATGTTGTTTTCAAGCAAGATTGCTGGCAGCCATTCATTCTGTATTACTACATCATGGTATCAGATTCCCAAATTGTAAATCACTGGTGCAACTGCTGTATTCATAAATAGCAAAATAACTTAATCTAAGTCACAATTTGGTTAAAATCCATACCTTATGCATTCAGCATTACTTCAGCCCTTCCAACCAGCATGAGGATTGGTGCAAAAAGATGCTTTTTTCAAATACACTAATATACAAATTTTATGAAAATAAACAATTTTTCATAGTTTCTCTTGAGAAGCAATCTTGCTTAAAAGCAACATGGAGCACACAAAGACTGCGTAGCCAACTTTAGGGATTCCTTTTGAAAAAGCTCAATTGTACCTTTAACCTCAAAATAATCTTTGTTTGCTGTAGCATTTCC
The DNA here is from genome assembly GCF_029215685.1 of Pituophis catenifer annectens. Taxonomy (NCBI): domain Eukaryota; kingdom Metazoa; phylum Chordata; class Lepidosauria; order Squamata; family Colubridae; genus Pituophis; species Pituophis catenifer. Next base: position 159,823,232 of record NW_027256882.1, read on the forward strand.
AAAAGGAAAGCTTTAAATTAGAGCTTGTGCCGCTAGCTTAGAATGAACAAAAAGATTCAAATAAATGTATAGTTTTCCTCAGATAAATCGGATGTCCTTTTTTTCCCCCTTTATCAAGAGCTGGGAAAGTGAAAAGCCATAGAAGCAAAGGGCAGGGAAGGCAGGTTCCATTCATATTCATCACTAGAAAATCTGTGACAGAAACATCGTGGAATATTCATATTAGAAGGGTATATTTTTTTTCTACCAGTGCTCTCCATGGCCTGAAATCACGTATGTCAACAATGTGCCATCACCTGGTTTTAGCAGCTCTCACAGCAGTTTCTCTATTAGTGAAGGGTAAGTATATGCCTTTTCCCTGTATATATTTTTTCAAAGGCCTCTCTATTCATTGGTTTCTTTAAACCAAAAATTTTTCTATAGGGTTTAGCAACTTTTTGAGACCCTGGTCATCTTCTCATGCTTTTGCATTAGTACAGCCCTCCCTCCCGGGGAAAAAAAAAGCATGGGGCAAAAAGAGTGAATGTTCAAGAGAATGGATATTTTTCACTTAGAAAAAAACTATTTGTGGGAAGAAGGTGTATTAGCTTGCAAGGATAGAGGCGCTGCTGAAACTAACCTGTTCATTATTAAAATTCTTTTCCCAGATGTATCTGAGGCAGCCTGACTAAACAGGTAGAAGATGAGAAGGGTGTTAATCTTCAGCAGCAGCAGAAGCAGCAAACACAAAAGAGCTTTTTACTCTGTCTTTATATAAAAAAAGAAGAAATGAAAGTGGTTGCTCTTTCTGCTTTTGAGCAAAAGTCTAGCTTTCCTTGTTGGCTGGAGGTTTTTGAGCCAAGACTTAATGGCTATTCAGGGAATCTTTCAGTTTAAGATTTCCTGCATCCAGCAGGGAGTTGAACTAAATAGCCTGAAAGATCTACTTCAAAACCAAAACACAAAAAAATGTGAAGTGTTACATTCGCACAACCTTTAATGATTGTGTAGGCTACCATTACTTTCCATCTTAATAATTGTTATTAAAATTAATTCTGATAAATGCTTGAACCTCAGTGTTGCTTAAAGGAAAGGCCATGGAAAGGCCATGGTTTTTTAGTTGTTCTTTTTAACTATGATTTTGTTAAACTCCCGTCAATCTTTTGGCAGGATATGGAATATTTAAATAAGATGCCAAGAAGAGAAAAGCAAAATTCAGATGCCTTTTCTGTTTTGTTTTTCTAAAACTAGGAACGGGTCTCCAAACCACCAACCTGAACCTCCAGCTCCAATTACAGATGTACGTTTTAATTCACATTTCCCGCTTCTTTCTCTTCTCTACCCCACTGCTGACTACAGGTGGGCATGGGATGGTCTGATCTAGCTGACCAAAGGGTTCTTTTCCCTGAATTATCTCTTCCTGATGCAAAATGCTGCAACGTGATTCACAGTGAGTCTTGCCATCAAGGTGGACAAATGCTTAGCCTGAGGTTACCATGGAGCCCACCCGCCATTCCTACATGGGTAGAGCCAAAATGTGGGAAGATTTAAGGGGAAAATGGATGCCTTAAACTGTGCAGATGCTCATGGCACCTATTTTGCCTTTTTAAACTCATGAACCTCCTTCCTGGAATAGGTCCTGCTTCCATCCATTTTTGGAGGGCTACCCTCAACCTGCTATTCAAACTGGCCAACAGAAGTTGCAAATTGGTATTACTCCAAGGCTTTAAATGTAGCAAAAACACTGCAGATTTAGTTGGAGGCCTCAGGTTATATTTGGAGATGCTGGGAGGAAATTGCATATGAATTCCCAGTTTCAAAATTTAAATGCTGTAATAGTTATCTAGTTCTTCTTGTAGAGAAGCAATTGAGTTTCTTTTTCCCCTAGAACCTCTTGCCAACATCCACACCTCAGGAAGCTCAGCAGTGGCTGCACCGGAATCGCTTCTCAGCTTTCTCACGGCTTTTCACAAACTTCTCAGGTAAAACCAAAGTTGTTTTTCCTTCTTTGATAACCAGGAGAGGCCTTCCGAATTTGTATCCTTTTATTTCCCTGCCACCTTCTCTTAACCCTCTCCCTTTGTGATGTCGTCTCTGAATTCCTTTCTACACCTCTTCAGGCTAATGCATCTGAATAATTCTCCACCTTGAGAATTATCCCACATTCCCTGTGAAAATGACACAGGAGTACCATTTTGTAACTCGGTCTGTTTTTGGTTATGGCAGTACAAATGAGCTGCAAGTTCTGAGCAGATAATGTTTAAATGATTGGAGGGAGAAGGCTTACATGAAACCTTATAACCCCCCCCCCCACACACACACACACACTTAGTCTGCTCAGATTTTAAAAATTATACCTTATCTCTTCATATCTGAAACAGCCAAAGGACCTGGGTCTCTTCTCTTTCATCCCCATGCCAAAAAAGCAGTGATAGATCATTTATGACCTAGGTAATAATCTCCCTCTTGCACATCATGTATCTTTTTAGTTAATATTTGGATGCACTGGGCTCTGAAGCAGAAGTCCTTTTTGTACATTAGGACCTGTTGTTATTTTCTTAAGTGCTGTAGATGGTGAGGAGCTGAAATAGGGAGATTGCTGAAGGGGGCAGGGCCACATTTTTCATGGGGCTGTGGGAGGGAGAGATGGCAGGGGTTTAAACAAAACTGAAGTAGCCTGCAACTCAGTACATTCATTTTGACCTTTGTTTGAGCGGAAAAGCAATGACTAAATGAATTGAGAAAAATAAGCACTTGTTGGAAATAAGGGGAACAGAAATGAGGTTTGCACTGTGGGTTGTTAAGTTGCCCCCATTAATGAAGAAAATTGGGTGAAATAACCTGTTATGCTGTGTTAAAACTTAAAATTACTTTCATCTTATGCATCGATTGCACTCTTTCCTCGATAAGGAGACCCTTTAGCAGTGGTGAGCTGCTGCCGGTTCGGACTGGTTCAGACGAATCAGTAGTTCCGACGATCAGCTCACCCCGCCCACCCACCCCTTCTCTATCCTGTCCTATATTTCCTTCTTTCTGGCTCAGCTGATTCTTGCGGCACAGTTGATTTCCACGCCTCCGCTGTTCTACTTACCGGGGCTGCTTTAGAAGGTAACCAGCAGCTTCAGATTGTTATATTTTGATTGCTGCGCGCAAGCACTTTAGGTGCGCACGTGTGTGAAGCGTGCGCGTGCAAAGCAAGCGCTCACAGAACCGGTTTTTAAACCAATTGCAGTTTTAGATAGTCAATCCTGCCCTGGTTTCTTCAAATTGGATTATTGCAATGCTCTCAACAAGGGCTACCCTTAAAGACCACACAAAAGGTGCATCTGGCTCAAAATGCAATGGTGTGAGCAGTAGTGGATGCGTCTCAGTGTGTCCATGTGTTAATGCTTCTGCGCAAGCCACATTGGCTGCCAGTTGGCTTCTCAGTTGGCAGTTCAAGGTGCTGGTTATTACCCATAAAACCCTCTATGACATAGAGCTTGGATATCAAAGAGTGCTTGTCTCTAATCATTTCTTCCAACCCAGTATTTTCCAGCAGAGTCGGTGCACTCTATGTCTCCTTCACTATTTATTAAATTTACATGCCGCCCATCTCACTAGCCAAGTAAATATTACTGTCCTGTGTGATCTTCTCTGTTGTGGCTCCCACTCTCTGGAAAAGCATCCATAGATAAAGTTCCCTCTCTCCTAGGATTCTGGAAAACTTTGAAAATTTGACTTTGGTCCAAGGCTTGGGGTTGATAATTGTTATTTGTTTCATGACCTCTTGTTTTGTTTTGTGAATTTCATTTTTTAGAGTATTTTAGTCTAGACTGCCTATTGATCTTTAGCTGTTTTTATGCCTTTTTTAAAAATTTTGTGCACAGCCCAGAGTTTACTGAATGGACTATAAATGTCAACAAATAACATAACAACAACAACAATAATAATTCTTATCCCTTTTCACTTTCAAAAAAAAATCTTAGGGGCAGACTTACTGAAATTAACCAGAGAAGATGTCATACAAATATGCGGTCCTGCAGATGGCATCAGACTCTTCAACGCGTTGAAAGGACGGTGTGTATCAGCCAAACGGACTTTACACTGTTGAGGCTTTATGTGTGCTGGGCAGTCCTGAAACAAACATGCCTTTTTCCCCCAGTTGTCTTTTAATCGCTTTTTGGCACTTGACTGTGACATTTAGCTTATTTATAATCAATATTTATATAATTACTCCAGAAGAACATCTGTTCTAGAGAGTCCCTCTGTGAAACAAGAGAGAACACAAATCGGACTAGGATACTAAATAAACTTGATAAATAACAATAATAAACTAATTACAGGATGTGCAATACAGCCGGAAGTGCAAATTAGAGAAAATCACAAATATATGCCTTTTGGGGAGCATTTTAGAATTCAGTTATGTAGCTTTTTATTTTCTTCCTTTGGGTAGCCAACTATGGGCAAATGTGAACATATATGCCTTTCTCATTAAAGAAGGGCTTGCTTCTTAATTTCCCTTCTTTTTAAAATACATTTTGGATATCCCCCACTACTCCCTGCCAGCCACATTTGAGGTGCAACTAGAACAGGCTTTAATACTATGCAGGTTTCTTGGATTGTTAGTTGTCCTTCAGGTGAAGAATAAACAGATATTCCCAGGTGAATAGCAGCTTCTGGCAAAAAAAAAAAAAAAAGGTCCTAATATCACACCATACCACCAAGTTAATGTACCAGTTCTGATTGTTCAGATAGGACTGGCTATGGGGGGTGGGGGTGGAGTGAGGAAAATGCTGTAGGCTTTGTTGGTTTCATGCAGCAAATGCTCCAAAAAACAAGAGAACTGGAAGGATGAAGCTGTTGTCCCGTCCCCCCCCATGGATACGCTTTTCACTGGATTGATGCACTGCTTGCTTCTGCATCAGAAAGCTCACTGCCTCTTGCTGTTAAGGGAATGTGTGCAAAGCACATGAAGGAGATGAATAATGGGGAAGAGACAAGAAAATGAGGGCGAAGGATGCAATCAAGAACACACTGTAAAAGTTTTGGGAAGATCAAGGAAAGGTGCAGAGAAAATAGGTATTCCCCACTGCTGTGATAAAGTAAGAGAGGAGATAGATCCGACTTATAAAGTAGTCCAATGGGAGCAAGAAAACCTGGAGACCTCTTGACTCATGCCTCACAGTCTTCTTTAAATCTTGCAGCAAACTCAGTTGCTGCTCTATGTACATGTTTCAAATGTAATTGTTTTTGTTATATAAATCAAAGTGAAAGAAAGCCATAGAAAAATAAGTACAGATAGTCCTCGACTTACAACAGTTAGTTTAGTAACCGTTCAAAGTTAAAACAGCACTGAAAAAAAGTCACTTATGACCGTTTTTCACAGTTATGACCAGGATGGATAAAAATCAATGATTTTTTTTAAAAAATCAAAAAAATTCAGATATTTTGGATTTAAATCGGATTTTTTCGATTTAAATCGGATTTTTTTTTTTTATCGAACTTATTTTAATAAAAAACTTTTGGGGTAAAAATCTATCGTAAGATAGTTTTCTATTTAAGATACATAAATAATTTAGTTTATTCAGCATGAAATGGAGCTTAGTTATGTAGCATGAGGCTGTATATTCTGCAACACTGGGACTATCGGTGAGTCAACAGTGGGTCAAAGGAGTAGCAGAGATGACAGTTACTCTTTAAAAATTATGATTTAAATCGAGTTGATTTAAATCAAGCCTTTTTACTAGTGATTTAAATCATGATTTAAATTGTGATTTAAATCAACTCGATTTAAATCAAATCCACCCTGGTTATGACCTTTGCAGCAGCCCCATGATCGTGCGATCAAAATTCAGATACTTGGCAACTGGTTCATATTTATGACTGTTGCTGTGTCCCAAGGTTGTGTGATCCCCTTTTGCGATCTTCTGAAAAGCAAAGTCAATGGGGAAACCAGAACCACTTAACAAATGAGTTACTAGCTTGTCAACTGCAGTGATTCACTTAACAATGGAGGCAAAAAAATGTCGTAAAATGGGACAAAACTCACTTAAATGTCTCACTTAACAACAGAAATTTTGGACTCCATTGTGGTCGTAAGTCAAGAACTACCTGTACAGATGCATGACTGGCCATAAAAGCATCTAAAAGCAGATTAACAAAAAAAACTTCCAAATGAAGGAGGGAATTAACTTCTTGAAGCTTCTTTTTGGAATAGAGGTGGAGAAATCCATTCATTCATTCATCCATCCATCCATCCATTCTATATGGCCATCTATCTCAAATTCTTGACTTACGTTGTTTTTAAAACCATAAAATGTACAATAGGATGAGTGTTTCAGCAAGTGACTCCTAAGGAAGTGAACAGGGCAATCTGTTATCAGCTTGGCCATCTGTTTACTGGATCCAAGTCCCACCTTGATTGTGAAAATGGGTCCATGCTGTAATGTCAGCCTCTTTGAGAAAAGGATGGGGTCCTCAACCTTGAAAAAGGCTGTGTTGTACCCCCTCCTAAAGAGGCTGTCCTTGGACCCAAATACCTTTGTTAACTATCAACCAGTCTCCAACCTTCCCTTTCTGCAAATTATTGTTGAGAAGATGGTTGGTCTGCAGCCGATGTGAATCCTAGAGGAAATAGAATATCTAGTCCTGTTTCAGTTGTGTTTCAGGCTGGGATTTAGTACTGAGATAGATCTGGTCACTCTTGTAGATAACCTGTTAGACATCCATCCTATGCTCTTCGATCTCTCAATAGCTTCACACAATAAGTTGCGCAAAGGCCATCTTGGCCATGGTTACCACATGCATCTGAAAAAGAGTGCACTTTTATTCTACTTGGGAGAGGTTCATGGGTTCAGTTGTAGAGCAAACATTTTGCTAAGTTAAGTTGAATTGCATATCATTTGAATAGACTTCTGGATAAACAAGAAAGGACAAACACTGCTGGCTACTTGCTCCTCTATGTGTGCTTCCATTTCCTCACTTGTGAAAGGGAAATTAATGTTCTGCTCTGGCATGTAAACAAAAGCTTGTCATTCAGATTTTTAAAAGGCAACCGTTGTAGATGAATCAGTGTTAAATCTTCTCTCATCTGTCTGTCAAAAAATTTGTGGTGCAAACTTCCAAGATTACACTGACTTCAGAATGCAAATTGGGGATTGCAGATATATCTGAGCTGGTTTTCCACCAGCTTTTGTGACACTGAGCAACATGAATAATACAGAGAGTTAGTCCTCACTTGGTAATTGAGTTAGGCAACTCTGTCATTAAGTGATACAGTTGTAAACTACAACTTCATTTGGCCTGCCAATTTACGACAGTAGTTATGACAGTTCCGGTTGTCTTTGTCAGGCAAATCCCACATGATTGATAGGCATGAGTTCCTGTGGTCATTGTTCACAACTTCCTGCCAGTTTCCCAGAAGCTGGCAGTGAAGGTCTCAAATGGTGATCATGAGACCGCGGGGATGCTGAAACAGCCACACCTTCAAGGCCAGTCTTCAATCTCCTTGTTCAGTACCATCATAACTTCGAACAGTTGCTGCTTTTACATCTTTTTTGAAAAATTTAAGCAAAGACTACTTGTATTGAAATATTCCATGCTACAAATACATCTTATTAACAGCACCTTCAATACGATTTAAATATGGGCCAGCTTTGTACAGTACTTAAGGGTTTGCGTCACTATGTTAAGAACACACAGACATTTTTGCAACTCTTTTTATTTTATTTATTTATTTATTATTTATTGGTTCAATTTATATGCTGCCCTTTTCCGGGGACTCAGGGCGGCTTACAATGTGTTAAGCAATAGCCTTCATACTTTTGTATATACCTGCTGCTTAGGGCTTTGCCCCCCCCCCCCAAAAGCGGTGTTCTTTTTTATACAAAGTCAGCTTATTGTCCCCACAAAACGGGTCCTCATTTTACCTACCTCGAAAGGATGGAAGGCTAGGTCAACCTTGAGCCTGGTGAGATTTGAACTTGCAGTAATTGCAGGCAGGTTACTTAACAGTGCTTTAGTCTGCTGCGCCACCAAGGCTTTTATAAAAAGTTTTGTATCTTGTTAACTCCATTTTTTTCTTTGTTCTCTACAGAATATTTATGATGCCTTTTCTTTCCTTTCATTTCATAATATGCATATTTCCTGTCTACTGCTGAAGATTTGCACTAGCATGTCTTCCCTCTTTCTGTTTCATCTGTATACAATATTTTCCCTTTTTTTCCTTTCTACTAAGTGGAAGTACTTTGTGTCCACTACCAGTCTTTCTGCATCTTATTTCAGTATCCCTTTTTCTTTCTTGGGTTTGTTTTTCCCTGCCTCTCCCCCATTTACTTCTATTTCTCTTCACTGAATTTAGTAGAATATAGTAGTAAGCACTGCAGCTCAATTGGGCTTCAGCAGAATGGAAAAAATGATGCCACTCTGCCGCAGAAATGTGATTATAAGATGATGCAAAATGGGGAAGAATGGATTTTGCCCTCAGAGCCACCCAGTTTAATGTTGAGAGTTCTTCCATGGATCTCATCACCATGGTAAATGTTTCTGCATAGAACAGAAAAGGCCCTTAAACATACAATGTTTATATGAGGGAGGGAGTGCCTGCAGTGAAATATTATCTTTGGATAATATTTATCCCACAATAATTCAAGATGATCTGGATCTGCTGAGTGACTACATGACTTCATTTGCACATAAGGCTAAATCAAGATTTCTCTACATCATGTACATCATCTGAACAAAACAAAACAAAAACCTGGTTAGACTTACAGATTGAACTAAGCCATAATGTGGTCTCTGTGATTTTGGCTTAGAGTAATGTGGGAACTCAGGTATTATGGCTTGTTTAGTGAGCCACAGTGAAAAATGTCTACGTACAAAGTATACACATCCATTTTTAGTCTTACTGATAAGCAAAGAAATTATGACCATTTCATCTTCTGAGCCAAACGTATGTATAATACATTAAAACATTAATATTTATCTTTCTGACTCCCCATGAACTTTTAATAGCCCCTATAGATAAATTCTGCAAATGAAGGGCAAGAGATCAGGCAGGGAAATATAGTAGGAAATTATCTGTTGATTTTGCCTAAACCTTCTTTTTTATTTATCTACATTTGCGGTGGTCTTACCAGTATCCTGAACAAAAAATAATCCTAGGAAAAGTCTTGTATTTTATTTTTTGAATGTATGAGCTAATCAAATTGTGATGATCTGCAAAATGCTGTCACAACAGTTGTTCCTCCCTTTTGCCTGGTGCCAGTCTTACTGATCTTTCACTTGGCATTTATGAATGATTGATTGATTGTAAGGAATGTGGTGTGCTTCATGTTGTTTCCTTTGTTGCTATTGGTGTTAATAGTTTTTTAATGATGTCTTATTAAACTTTTGGCAGTTACAGTAACTAACAATATTACTTCCTCTGAAATTGTGAAAGATGAGGTCCAAATGAAGCTAAATAAATAGTCAATTGGTGACACATCAATCCCCCCCCCCCTTTCATCAAGATTCATTACTCTTATTCCTGCTGATCCCGGAGAGCTCATGTCTTCTTTTCTCCATAGGATGGTACGGCCAAGGTTGACCATCTATGTTTGTCAAGAGTCACAACAGTTGAGAGATCAACAGAAACATGAAGATGGGGATGCAGCCAATGGTACTTTTTTCGGTAAGGGCATTGGGAAGGTAAAGTCTGCATTCTATATAGCAGATGGAACTGTAGTGCTTTGTAGTGGGATCATCACTTCAAGGAGAGATGTTGGACCTGTGGTGATGGGAATGATGGTATAAGTTATAGTGATCAGTGTTGCAGTTTAGTTGTAGTTCATTTTTTATTCTGTTGCTCCAAAATTTCCCACTTCCATTCATCTGCTTAATTCTAATATGAGCCCACTGCCTTTAAAATATCACTGCTATTATATAGATCTGATAACAATTTTTGATCTTCTGTACATCATAGATATTACAGTGTCTGTTGAAAATGATGAGATATATTCAAAGATTTATTAGGAATGTGTACATTTATTTTGAACTATAGAGTTAAGATTATAGTAAAATTGGTTGCAGAATCTGAGGGAAATGATAAATAAAAGGAAGACAGTACTTCCATTTGCTTTTTTTAAAGCACTTTCTCCCTCCATCGTAATTAAGGTCAACTTGGAACTATATCTACTTATTAATTCTTATTGATTCTGCAGTTTACCATGCAATCTACTTAGAAGAATTGACTGCTGTAGAGCTGACAGAAAAAATAGCCCAACTCTTCAGCATTTCCTCACAACAAATCAGCCAAATCTACAAACAAGGGCCTACAGGGATTCATGTACTCATCAGTGATGAGGTAAGAGTGAAGTGGTAGTCTGAAGTTACTTAGGAGAAGCTTAGGAGTTTATTAAATTTAGGAGTTTAATAATGTTGCAGGCTCACTCTGATTTTCTTATTCTTTAAAAAATGGAAATTTTCTTCATTTGCCAGATTATAAATTGCAGTAAGCCACAATGTAGTTTGTATTCATTTGGATTCTTGACATCACATGATGGACACATGTACTAAAATTGATGCCATGGAAAAATTTGTCTATTCACTAAACAACTCACATGATTACCATTCACAAACACTTGTTTATTAGAAGGCAAGCTAGTCCACCAGAATCATCTCTGTTCTCCCAATAAGACGTTTGTGAGATCTAAAAGCATTGCTGTGAACAGGTGTGATATTCAAAGCTATAAAAAAAATAATTCATTTCAATTTCTAGGGTGGCTCTGTAAGTGATTCAAGTTGGCTTAGAAAGAGAATTTGAAAAAAAAATCAAGATAATAAAACAGCCAGGCTAGGGAAAACAAAATTCAAAATACATAATATTACGGCAAGTTCGCAGGTCATCTTTTGCAGAGCCTCTAGGAAGACCCAGGTCTTTTAAGACCCTTCTAAATGGATGGATGGATGGAGTCAGATGGATCATATCGATCTGAGGAGCAGTGCAACATACTAGCTTCTTACTTAACTTTAAAAAAAAAAAAACACAAGTCTCATAGAAACAAGACAAGTACACCAAGGAGCCTGGTAGACATTAAAAGAGGTATCTGAGATACGCCTAGAGTGTCCACAGGAGCTTAATTGACTACCTGTAGCTTAGCATATTTTATTATTACAAATAGGGCTTTCTTAAACAAACTATGGTATTAATCAAATGCATGGATTAAGCTCTTGAGTGAATTCAAAGACCCTCTTGAGAGGGTTAGAATTTCAGTTAGTTGATTTGGAGTCTACTATTCATGTGTCTGTTGATTCTTCTGGGACATTATTGAGGAAAATAGTACCTGAATCTAAGCCATTTATCTGATTAAGTTAGACTTTTTAGAGCATGTGCTTTGTAAAAAGTTAATCATGCAGGTGGTCCTCTCTTACCAACTGCTTGTTCAGCAACCATTTGAACTTACAATGGTGCTTTAAAAAAGTATGACCTCTCCATGAACTTTCAGCCACTGCAGTGTCCCTGCAGTCACAGGATTCCAATTCGGGCACTTGGTAACTGGCAACCATAGTCATGTAATCACTATTTGCAACCTTTACAGCTGGCTTCTGGTCAGTAAGAAGCCAGTAGGAAGTCACAAGTCATGGTCATGCAATGTCACAGTTGATGTTGTACATCGAGTGTGGTCAAATGATTTTTCACTTTAAGACTGCATTGCTTAGCAATGGAGTGGCTGGTCGCAGTTGTTCTTGGTAAATCAGTCCTTAATATTGCCTTCTCTCTGAGGAATCGGCCGAGTTTCCTCTGCATACATTGGTTTTTAAAAATTATATGAATTTTTTCCTCTTATTTATTGGACTTTTGTATTAATATTTTTTTTAAAATTTGATTTATATGCCACCCTTCTCCGAAGACTCAGGGCGGCTTACAATACATTAAGCAATAGCCTTCATACTTTTGTATATTTATACAAAGTCAGTTTATTGCCCCCACAATCTGGGTCCTCATTTTACCTACCTTAGAAAGGATGGAAGGCTGAGTCAACCTTGAGCCTGGTGAGATTTGAACTTGCAGTAATTGCAGGCAGTTGATGTTAATAACAGTGCTTTAGTCTGCTGCGCTACCAGGGCTCAATATTGTAATGCAAACACTTCCACTGAGATGTATGGATTAAGCATGTTCTGAATTTTCATTCTCAGTCCTACCTAGGCTTGCAAGATTACATTGTCTTTTTATTAGAACCTGCAGTCCACCAGGCTAGACTCTACTGTGTAGAAAAACACAAACTTTTAAAATTACATAACTTCATGTGTTTGCTAATTGATAATTAGGTATGCATGGATTATGCAGATCTGCAAAATTTAGGCATGGATCCAGACATCAGCATTTTACAAATTACAATTTGTGTGAGTCACTGCTTGCTCAATACAATAAAAGCTTTTTTCCTGGCTTAATGACTGTTAAGAATTAAAGAAGTATGGACAATATTGGGAACTTGAACGCGAGAAAAAAGCAAACTCCTCCCCCCCGCCCCCCGTGTTCTGTAGTTTCTTGTATCTAGAAAAACACAGTGCAATATAAGCAGATATTTTACACAGTGCTGCTTTCTTGGTCCAAGAAACATGCTTCCCTGCCTAATCATTATTTGCTTCTGTTTATGCTCCTTTTTGTAGCTTTTCACTTTTTAAGTACATGCTTTTCCCCCTTCAATTTTTTTTACTATGATACGGTTCTCATTGCATATTCAAAATAGGATTAGGATTTTTAAAAAATTACAGTTTTGTAGTCCTGTGTTTTTTTGTGCTTTAATTTAATCAAAGGAAAGAAATTCATGGCAGATATAAGAAGCCAGATGGCTTGGAATCCTAGATCATCCTAGAGCAGTGATGGCTAACATTTTTGCCATCGCGTGCCAGGAAGGGGGGGCGGGGGAGGTTCGCGCATGCACTTGCCCACACCCATAATTCTATGCGCCCCGCCCCACGCATGTGCGCGCAACCCCCCTATCCCCCACCCCCCACTCCTGGGATGTGATGGCCCAGTAGGCCTGTTTTTCTTTCTCACCTGACTCCAGATCCTCTCTATGCATTTGGGGAGGGCAAAAAGAGCCTTCCCTACCTCCTTGGAGGCCCTCCTATAGAGAGGCTCTGGAGGCTGGGGACAGCAAAAAAGTCATTTCCTGTCCAACTGGAAGTTGGGAAACGGGCCGTTTCGGGCCTCCGAGGAGGTGGGGAAGGCTGTTTTTGCCCTCCCCAGATGCATAGAGAGGATCTGGAGCCAGGTCAGAAAGAAAAACGGGCCTTCCCCACCCCACCCCCAAGCCCTCTGGAGGCAGGAAACAGCCTGCTTCCCTACTTCTGGTGGACCCAGAAGGCCTGAAAATCAGCTGGCCGGTGCGCACATGTGTGCTAGAGCTGAGCTGGTGTGCCAGGCAACATGGCTTCGCGTGCCTCCTGTGGCACACATGCCATAGGTTCATCATCATGGTCCTAGAGTAAAAGTGAACTGTGCCAATTTAGTAAAATCCAGACCACCTCTTTTAAAAAAAACCCTTGAACTGTAGACAATGGAAATTGAGATGATTGGTAGATGGAGGTTTCCTGCCCTGGATATTCTCTGCAAAAGAAGCTTGGGTCAGTGTATAGTTCTGGGTACATACTTGCCTTTCCTTATATTTCATCTACAAGGGATGATGAATGTCAGCAGTTGACAAGGTACATTAATATATGTGCTGCTTAAGATAGACACAGTGAATAGTGGCTTGATTTCTCCAGGCTCTTAACATTTTATTCCTATTTTAGATGATACAGAACTTTCAAGATGAATCATGTTTTGTCTTGGACACAATGAAAGGTACTTATTTATTCAGTGCACAGTAATGCATGTTACTCTGTTCTTTATTTTTTTCTGAAAAACCTACCCATCCTAACACCCCCCCCCCCAAAACCCAAACCAGATCAGCATGGAGATTAATGTACTATGTGTAAAGCTTCTGTCTTTCAGATGGAAGATGGGTGAGGAACAATAATGGGATTCTACTCCTGTTACTCCAGAGTCTGATGATGTGTTTTCTTTACAGCTGAAACCAATGATAGCTACCACATCATCTTAAAATAGATGAAGACTTGACCTTCTTGCATCTGCTCTGCATATACAACTTCATTATAAGTTTTGGCAACTGAACACCAGCAGAGACCCATCTTGCTACCACAACATGTTGCCGCCTATTAGGCAAACAATGTGGAATTTACCACCACTGGCTTGTAGTAGATACCAGTCATAAGCACAGAGCTGCTTATTTGTAGTTCAGTAATATTACTACACTTGTTTGCTAGTTAAAACTGCCAGACTATCCAATGATGGAACTTTGTAATTGTATGTACTAGAAAGAGGGTTGTGTGAAGCTGTCTGCAGACAACAACCCTAGGACTTCAATAGATGAAACATTTTGTTGTAATGGATATCTGGGCACCCTAGGAATTGTGCATCCCTTCTAGGGAAACTTTTGAAGGCCTGTATCACTCAGTTGATAATGACAAGCCTATTTTTAGCAAATTCTGGATTGAAAAAAACTGTTCCTGCTTTGACTTTTTCAGAACTTGTTTGAGATAAAGATCTGTGTATCAAAAGGTGCTCATATACATAAGTATGTGAATGATTTCTCGTACTAGTACAATTTAGGAGTTCATGAACTCTACCTACTTGGGGCTTCACCTAACACTCCTGTTAAAGAGAATTCAGAGGCAAAAAAAAGAAAGAAAAAGAAATGATGAACTAAATATCCAGGGCTAAATATCCTGTTTTCGTAAAGAACACAACTCCCAAGAAAGAGAGAAAAGACCATTTTAAAAAACAGCAAAAAAGCATTGGAAGGATTTATTTGAGATTATGTTGAACTGATACAGACTTTGGAATGAAATCCTACAGGAATTCACTGTCCAAGAATAGGCTCATACAGCAAGAATTTTATAATGCTTTTTTGAAAAGCTTTGAGCACTCCGTGGTGACAAAGTCCCTGAGTGTTTGTTTCCAGGGCAGCAACCAGTCTCTTACTAAAAGGTCTCCACATTTTGGAATGAATGCATTTTTTTGAGTCTTGCAGGGAAAGAAGGGGAAACTATTTTAGCTACAGGAAATAATGTCCTCAAATTAGAAGTACACAGCAAGTCTAATGAACAAAGCCAGATTCTCCGTAACCTTTTCAGTCCCCCTAGCAAAATGAAAAATCTCTGCAAGCTGTAAATTTCACATACCAGAGTGTAATGTGCTCTTGCATAAGCTAGGTTCTCTTCCTAGTCAGTAGACAAGAGGCCAGGAAGCTGATATAGGCCGACATTAACCTAAGGCTAAGAGTTTGAGAAAAGGGCTTTCATTTTTATTAAATGGAAACCAAGTTATCTGTTTCCTAGTGATACCAGATTATTTGAGAAGTTTTTCATTTTAAACAAGTTTCATTAAAAAAAAACCTATTGGGTTAAGAAAAGAGAACTACACTTTAAAAAGAGATCTGTAGCTTTACCATTTTTAAGTGTAATCTGAGAGTTCATACTTGATGCATTGATTAAAAAAAAATCAGCTTTTTCAGATTGCCCTTCGAGCAGTGGTGAAATCTAAAATTTGTTACAACCAGTTCTGTGGGTGTGGCTTGGTGGGGGGTAATGTGACTGGGTAGGCGTGGCCATTTTTTTTTTAACTTTTAAAACCATTTTTTCTATAACCTCTTCGGGGAAGAGGTTGTAAAAACATGCTTTCAAAAAGCTTTGACAATCCCAGCTGAGTTGCCTGATCGTCAGAGGCTTTTTTTTCTTTTAAAAGCCTCTGACGATCAGGCAACTCAGCTGGGATCATCAGAGGCTTTTTTTTTTTTTTTTTTACTTTTAAAAGCATTTTTTCGGCCAAAGAGGTTGTAGAAAAAATGCTTTTAAAATTTTTTTAAAAAGCCTCTGATGATTGTGCGGGTCAGCTAGGCATGGGGGGGGACAGGGATTTTTGCTACCGGTTCTCCGAACCACCTGCCTCCATCGCTACCAGATCAGGCGATCCGGTCCGAACCGGGAGCATTTCACCCCTGCCTTGGAGCTCTTATTTATATTATTTTTATCTTATTTCCCAGGATGATCACCAGGTTGGTGATCATCACCCAGGATGATCACCAACCTAAATTAGGTTGTGGTTTGCTTTAACTCTGTACCAGAAACTCACATGGTCCGTCAGGATGCTTGAGGAGACTGGATATAGTGATATAGCTAAATTAATGGTGACCTACAGATTTTTATTATTCCTAGTGGATTGTGTGCATAGGCATAGTGATAGAGTTAACAGTTGATTGATAGAGTCCCTTGATCAGTCTTTAAGGACATGCCTTGCACTATGACAAGGCTGGTAGTATTCTTAGTTGTATGGTATGTGTTTATAAGACAGCAACCTGGCTTTGTGATTTGAGTACAGTAAAATGTCGCTTATTAGAACACAAGCAAACCTGGTCACTTGTTATTGTCCCTCCTTTTCTCCATTGTGTATCCACCTTCAGAGGAAATAGCTTTGCATCTTAAGCCAAAGTTTCCCACTTCAGACCTCATAGGAAACTGTGTCTCAACCCTTTTTATATCAAGCTGTAAAACTAGAATCAAATTGACATAATTTTTAAACCGACCATCATCCTTCGTACTCAGTCTGTCAAGCAGTACATACACTCCATAAATGACAGCTTGTTTTTTCTTCCTTTCTCAAACCTGTGTTGAATCACTTGGGGATATTTTTTTTTTCTCCTAAGAGCATGTATGAGAGTGTTCGCCATTCTTCCTGGAACTGTAATGATTTGTCATATTGTTTTTGTTTTTGGTAAACCACTGAATTAAACGATGAGCTATAAAACATGGCTGTGGAATTCTTTATTTTTAATTTGGTTGTGGAACCTTTTATTGAAATTGTGAATAATTGTAACCAGTAAAAAAGAAGAAGTTGCACAGTAGACTGAATGAAATTTTATCTAACTGCCCAATTGGGGGAAAATAGTGAGATTCTGTATGAGAATGAGACCCAGTGTAGTGTATAGTAGGTGTTGGGAAATCATGCAATTTAGCCTCACTTAGGCATTGAAATGCCTGGCCAATCATTCTCTCTCAGTCTTGGATTGGAAAATCAAAAAACATCTCTCAACCTGCCACTGTATGATCCAGTATGATCAACTACACTCCATAACCTGAAGTGAACAGCCTTTCATCCTGTAGTGAACTTCATGCTAAATACATAGGGGGGGGTAGGGGGATGGCTTAGGAAAAAAACCTTGTATTTTTATTGTTTTCTCTAACCAAGATACACATTGAGACAAATGTGTCATCCCTGTTTTACACTTTACTACATTTTACTTTTAGTTTCTGGGGTGCAAGAACATATTCAACTCTAATGTGCTTCCATGATCATAGTATTATATTATACCCATATTCAACTGGGACTGTTCATTATGTGAGGAATAAATACAGGCAATCATTCCCAGGACCTTTAAACACCAAACACTTTTCTCTTTAAAAAAATGGATAAAGGACGAGGAGTTCCATTTTCCTTTTTTGTTGCTGTTTTGCCAGACGCTTAGTAAATAAATAACCCAGTTTGCTTGCCTAGTAGCAACCCAGCTGTTTGTTAATACCCTTCAGAGTCACTGCTTTGCTGATCCATCAGTTTTTTTGGAAGTTACATTAACATGGGTGGAACATTAACTGTCAAAGTACAAAGCAGGTGCAAAGTCAAAAATTCCTTTCTTCAGAGAAGATTTTTCCTCATGTTTTCATTTACTTCAAAATAAATCAGAGCAACTGGACATAGCTTTCTTTCGCTTTGCGAATGTATTCTGAACAGTATTTTCTTGACAAGCACAGAAACTATCCTTTGATCCAGGACTGTAGGAACGGTGGAGAGGAGCTGTTTTCTTTGGGACTGCCCACATTAGCAAACTGCTATACAGAATAGTTACATAGCAGCAGAATAAATCTTTTCTTCAGGGTTTTAAGGGGGGGGGGGGTTGAAAACCTTGAATCCTCTTGAGAGCCCCTAGAGAAATAAGATTGCATCATGAATCTTCAGTGACCAAATGGCAATTTTCTGCAACTTAATTTTGGAGCAGTTTGGAAATGTAAGCATTATTGAGGCAAACAGTTCCCAAATCCAAAATAAATGGAAAAATAGGCTGAAAGGGTTTGGTCTTCCCCCACCTGAAACTTTTATCAGAAAGTTTGGTTTTCCAGAAGGTAGGATTGTAGCTACTGAGTCACCAGATGTTGCTCTCTGTCTATTAAGCCAATGAAAGAATTATATACCACTTTAGCATTTCTAAATTTTGGTTACAATTTAATACATTCCAGAATTAAGTGCCTTTGACTTCAATAGGTACTACATTCGCACTCCAGAGTAGACTGTGGAATCAAAATTCAAGAACCGCACAGCTCTGATACTTAGTTTTTTACTGGTTCATTTCACTTTTATCCCCAGAGTACTCTTAGATTTCTTTAATATTGCTTTTTGGCTACAAGCTTAATTAAGCTGTTTAGAAATTCGAGGAAAGGTAACTCCCAAGTATTTAAACTACTGTTTTCTGAAGAATAAAGCTTTTGTGTGCACTGGTTAAAAACACGAAGGTTTACCTAAACCATTGAAACAAGTTGAAATCCATTGAGTATAGTGATGAAAAGAAAAGCGAGGAAAAACAAGCAGAGCAAACATGTTATGTACCAGTTGAAGTTTGTGATAAACATTCTATATTTCATTTTCAAAACACACAATATTACGTTTTGCATTAAGTATCTTTTCATATAACAATGCTTCATTTTAGATGCATAATGGTTTTAGCAAGGCAAATACAATTCTAGCAATTTTAGCAAAAACCTATTTTTTCATGATTTAAAAAAAAATTAACATGGAAGACATTTTGTTCAGGAGAGTACTTGAGGTAGAAATATAGATCAGCTGTTGCAAAATTAAAAGCAAAAGATACAAGGGCCAACAATAGTAATCTCTAATATGAAAATAACCCAAGCAGCATTTGTGGAAACACAGCCATTCAACTGTAGTAAATAACTATGGTCCAGAATGTGTTCGTCACCGTGAAAACATTCTGAATTTAAAGTATAGATGAGACCAGCAGGAGCTCTGCCTACTGACAATGTCTGCATAGTCATTACACTACATTTGTGTTCCGTGACTGAGCAATTGTAGGAGGTTGAAGAAAGTATCTGTACATCTTAAAATCTTAGCAATATTACAGAAGGTCACTGCCAGAGATAGTTGAGCCATACATGCATTATTTTATAGTGCATATGCAGACCTAAAATGTTTTGCTGAATTGCCAAAAAGATGCTATAATTTTTCTTCTATTGTAAAACATCTACTAGGACTACTGACAAAAAGTACTGATTTGCTTAATAGACGTGGGTCTCAGTCAAAAATAGGAGATTTGTGTCAGATGTCAATGTGCATCATACTGGTAGCGGGTAATTAGTTAAACAATATAAAGTGGTCTTTCCCATGGCTATTTGGCCATGCTGATTTGGAGTGAGCAGAGTTGTATTCTGGCATCTCTGGAAAGCATAGATTGGGAGAGGATGGTATACTTGGTAATTGAGAACTCTATTAATGGTGCTACCTAGAGTTTGACCCTAGCTTATAGTCAAAATCTAATTTTCTTTAAACATTAAACCTCCCAACAATAGACTCTTCGTAATTGTAAGATGCATATTGCTGCTTCCAGACTTTCTGACAATCTTCTGAAAGTTAATTTTTGACTATTTTTTCCCAGAGAGTTTCTTAATGTATCCATAACTAAACTCTTGGGCTGAATCAAATTAATTTACATAGAAGTTACAAAAATTATGCTGAGAATGTTGACAACAATAAATAGTGATATAAACCAAATCCTACTGTGGAGGATTTGCTTTGGTTCATTTAAAAAAAAAAACTATTTAACAGACATTTTTGCATGCTCGGAACACTTATATTCCTCCCTAATGGTGTTTATGATACATAACTCTGAAGGCCTGAGTTTTCCTATTTGTTAATTTATTTGTTGTTTTTATTGGTTGTAAACCACCTAGAGTTGCCTCTAGGTGAAACAGATGTCATATAAATTTAATAAGATAAATATAAAAGGGACATGATTTTAAAAACAAAAAAGAAAACAGACTGTGGCTTACTTTGTCATCTAGCCTAAGCTATTTAATATTAAGCCATTATTAACATATCATGAATATGACATTTAATATCTTATGTCACATTTAAGTACATATGCACTTATTGTTGGATGGCATTAATTTTACCCTACACTGGTAATGTACAAAAGGGTTGGCTACAAAGTAAAAGCAATTTGTGACTCAGATTATTAAGTCCAAAACAGATCTTTCCTACCATATGGAAATAGATTGGTATTTCTCCTTCAAGTATCTGTTCCATTAGGTACAGCTGAATTTTGTACTTGTTCAATTTGCCAATAGGCAAATGTATTTTCCTTTCATGCCACTCCATCCAGTGGTGAGCAAAAGCGTTGCAGTATTTAAGATCTGGGCACTGACTGCATACAATGAAAATGCATATTCTTAAATCTAATGTTGAGACTAACTTTGAAGGGAGTGGAAGGAACCAATCAAAATTGAAATTGAAATTGAATCAATCAAAATTGAAAAATGGAACTACATAGGGATATTAAATGTGTTTATTCCCCAACTTTCTTCTAGCCTGGAATCTAAGGGAATAACCATATGGTATACTTTCACTTAGAATTTAAGAGAATCCATATCTATAATTTCAACAAGAGGACTATTTTCTGTAAATGCCTATTCAATGTTTTTTAAAAAAACATGTAATGGGACTTGAGTGTCAGTGACTGGATTCACATGTTCAGCTAAGCCATAAAGTTAATGCAATTCTTGGCCTTGGCTTCTTCCAATAAATCCACCTATGATTTATGGGCTAGTGTTCTGTGTAATCAGGCCAAGAGTGTAATCAGCGCTTAACAAAACAAAATTTGGTTCATTGTAATGTGTAAATCGAAACTGTATTTAAACGACTGTAACTTTGTCATCACCCAAGTTTCATGGTCTTGTTGCAATGAATGGCTTGAGAATGACTCTAAATGATAGACTTCATGGTTCAATACAGCCTTCTGATTTTTCGATTTAATTTGGGGAACATCTTGGAGGTCTAGAACTTTGCATATTTTATAGAGTCAGAACATTTTTATAGGTTCTGTTTTATTTTCACAATGGCCATTTTGATTTAATTTTTTAAAACAGTACAATCAGTGTACCTGAGATTATTAAATTATATATTATCTCATCTAGTTTTATAAGAAAACTGATCTCTTTCACTTTCACTACAATTTTTTTGTAGGCTTATGCTTATGGTGTCTACATTTTCCGCTCAGATTCTTAATTGATCCTGTCAAGTCTGATACAGTACTTCTAATTAGTTGCAACATACTGACTGAATCTATTATAACTGAAAATCAAAATCAAGTTAACTAAACTTGTTTTTAAATTAAGACTACAATTACAGCCACATATAATTAGCATAGTGGAGCTATTAAATCCTGAAACAGTCCTGCAGTTGTTTACTTGGTATAATGATTCTCATCCAAATCCTATCTGATAATTCACGTTTTTATTTTCTGGTTTGTTGAGTTTTTTTGTTAGTCAAAAAAGAAACTGCCCCACAATCTCTGCAGATGTATCACGACTGCAGAGTGTGATAAAATACCACTCTCCACACCCACAAACATCCTAATCTCAAGCAGTTCTGGAAAAAGTGCTCCTCCACTATCTGGAATACAAGATTATCTTGTTTTTAAAAAGTAGACTCGCTCAGGAATAAGATAGCAACTTGAAGTTACAGGCTGGTAACCTCTCCTGATTTTTTTTTTTTTATCACCAGTGTTGTTCGCTTTTTATTTTTTTTTAAGGAATACTTTTAGCGAAAACAGCCAAGGTTATTTTAGCAAGCGCTAGAAGAATCCGATGGGTTCCATTTCCCAGGGTTCCAAGCGTTACGTGGTTCTTTTCATCCTCACCTCAGATGCCGCCGTTACCTGGACAAACTGTCAGCCACCCCCCACCCCCCGCAACGTTCTATTGCGCAAGCACCGCCCTTCTGAGGGCGACTACGTTTCCCATGCTGCCGCGCGAGTGCAGCACGCCGCGTTACGGGGGCGGGGGGGAGGCGGGGCGCGCTGCGTCACGTGCCCCCTCCCTATAAAAGGCGACGCTGCGCCGGCAGTCCTATTGTTATCACCGACGAAGTTGGGGGCTGGTGGTCTGCCCGGTCTGGGCCGCCGCCGCCTGCGTGCCAGAGCCGCCCGCTGCCGCCCTTTTGCTGCCTATTTCCCACTCCCTCCCCTCCGAAGGCACGGAGCTGCTACCTCCGCATCATCCCCTCTTTAGGGGATCTTGGGCTTCGCCCTGCAGCCCCGGCCTGTGTAGAGGGAAGGGAGGAGGGACCGGCGGGCGGGAGGAACCCCTACCCGGTGAGTGGCTGGATTCAACTGTGCTGGCTGGCTGGCTAGCGTGAAGAGGAGGGCGTGCCTTGCGAGGGGCCGGGCTACACGGGGTCTTTTCGCGGTTGAGGGCGGGAGGGCAGAAGCGGGCAGGAGACCCTTCCCTGGGAAAAAGACCTGCAGGCGCGGGGTGGAGGGTTCCCCCGGTGGGGGTGATTCTCGCCGCCCTGGGGTGGCCCTTCCTTGTGGAAGGCTGGGCGATGCTCCCCTGGGAGGAGAGCGGAGAAGCGCCCCTCGTTCAGGCAAGGATGGGTTTTGGGGAGGGGGCGAGGGGAGGGGAAACGTGCCTCACCCTTTTACGTTGCAGGATGGATGGAAGGAGACGGGCTTCCCTTTGGCGTTTTGCATTTGAATCCACCGGGCCAGGCTTTGAGGTCTTGTTTTGTCGCAGTCCTCTCAAGTCGCTGATTTGAAACAGATTCCGGGATCGAACACGATGTGTCTCTAGGGTGCTTTCGGAGCTGGTTGCCCTCCTCTCTTGAGCCTGATCGGAGGGCTTCTGGGTGTCTCTCCACGCTGGAGAGAGAGAGAGAGAGAGAGAGAGAGAGAGAGAGAGAGAGAGAGAGAGAGAGAGAGAAGGGCTTTTGGTGCCGCCTGTCAACTGGAGTTCAGGGTTTGCCTAAATGGGAGGTTGCAGTTAACCTCAATAGGAATTCCCTCCCTCCCTTGACGTTTAAAGTGTGTAGCTAGCTACCTTGAAGGTGAAGTCAGTAATTATCTCTTGCTGCGATTATTAAAATCGAGGGCTTGGTTGGGGAGAGGAGAGGGATATTTTTCGAAGTGTCACTGAATAATCTAAATGTGGAACTGAAGGTGGGGGCGCAGGGGAAAGGTTCATTATCTGAGGCTGCATCACTGAGCCAAAAGTATCCCTCCAAAAGCCTATGGATAAGTTTGTGGGAATTGTTGATGTTCTGATTAAGGTTTTTATAGATACTTTTGCAAAAGCAGTTTCCCCCCCCCCCTTCATCCCCTGTAGGCAAACTATATTGCCAGTTTTCATTCTGTGTGGAAATTGGGGGAAAACATCAGATTCACTAGAACAAATATGTTATGGGTGGCATTTGTGGGGCATTGCCCACTACCTTAATGTTGGATTTTAGCATGATCCACTCCAAGTGATGTTTATTGTACATACATCAGGGATCATCTTGTGTGACAGAAGATATTCTGAAAAATAGGTAAAAAGTGATGCCTTGGGATAAGAATGGGCGCTGATATTTTAAAATAAGGATAGCTTATTTTCAATTGACTTTGGCCTTGAGGTTAATTCCTAACATTGGGTTTAAGGGAGTCCTAACAAAAATCTAAATACTACTGAAAGCTCTCTTTTTGGAAGATTCTAGAAAATCTTTTGACTAGTACTCCTTATGGCTAGGCCTTGGAATTAGAGGGCACATATAAATTAATCATAGTAAATATTAAGGGGATAAATGTTTTGTTTTACTGATTTATTAATGCTAAACAATTTCTCTTCATTCTGAAAATATTAAATGAAATATAAAAACAGACTTGAAAAAGGATACCTTAAATAGTAATTATGTTTGATAAAACCGATTTTTCATATGAAATTGTTAATGTAGATGTGACATAAGGCTTGGAAATAGATTGTGTATATATAGTTTCAGAGATTTTCCAAATCAAAGATGGTGAGAACAAAAATTCAAAGATACAAACCATAACTTGCTCATTAAAATATTCATATATATAAACCAAATCATAAATGCAGATGCTTATTTAGATACCCAATTTGGCCATAGTATATCTCCAAACTTTATACCTCTTGCAGTAAAGTTTTGACTATTCCTGCATTGTTACATTTGATAATTTTCAGGAAGTACAAAATTTTCTTATTAATGATTCCAGTTTTTATAAGCTTTTATAAACTAAGAGGAGAAGGAGGAGAATTAGGACTTTGCAAGGTTTTAGATTCAAAGAGAAAAATGTGTTTTGGGAATACGCAGGAGCACTGCTACCAAATCAAATGTATTTTCCTGCTGTGGCTATGGAGAGCAGCCATGTGATCCTAGAAAAGACTTTGACTCCATCCCTTCTCCACGTGCCTAATAACACTTAAAAAAACATACTTAAGTCTAAAATCCTGCCCCCTAGGAGTCATTCAGTTCAGGGTTTCAGGAGACTGGAAGATCTGATAATTTTTCAAACTGAATCAAAATGTGAAAATCAGCCGGAATTTATAATAGGAGTCATTATGTTCATATTGTGGAAACAGGAATAATATCACTGTTAGATGGTGTAAAGCAGTTGAAGGAATGGTGATAAAAGAGTTGGAAGATTTAAAGTAAATTAGTACTTCATTCTTCATGCTCATAGCAATTGTATGTGGAGAACTGTGGGAGAGATTCATATTTTTGCATAAAGGAAGTTGCTGGACTAGTTTCCCTTGATAATCAACTTTTTAAATGATTTCATTACTTGAAAATTATTTAACCCAGCTCAAAATTTTGTTTCAAAATTCAGCAGTCAAACCTTAGAAGGAAAAATACAGCTGGTAAGATTTATATTGTGCTTTTTAGGTAACTTGATGTATAATCATAATTTAAACAATGGTATTATATAGAGTTATATTTTATTTTTATAAATTTGTCATATGTATAATATTAATAAAAAGGGTTAAATTATTTGTTAAATTGTCCCAGATAAGTAACAAAGCAACTTCTTTTGCAATTTGTCCAAAGGTGTAGTCTCTCTTGATCAATAGCAGAGATGTCACAATAGTAGCTGTTTTAGAATGCTATCTTTCAAGATATTACTAATGTAGGAGCATCTGTATTATGGTCAGATGTGAATGCTACAAAAAAGTTGAATTTCTTTTATTACCAAAATATACAATTATTCATTCATAAAATACATTTCTACAATGAAAACTAAAGCATAGAACAGACCTTAGGTTGTAAATTTAAACCTTGTTTTTCTTTCAGTTACTATTAAGTGGAGATCATCTTTTTTTAAAAAAAAAGTCAGCAAACATATATGTAAAATGTGTACATGAAATTATATAAACCTGTTTTTTTTCCCCCAAGCATGGTACCGTAGTTTTCATGGTTGCCTTTCTTTCCCCACTTTATTTTCATGATAATTCTGTAAATTAGTTTAAGCCCATGGTCACCCAGTAAATCAGTATCTAAGTTCCAGCCACCCAAAGCCTAGTTGATTTCCATCTTTAGCTAGCACTTGCTTAAATTACTAACAAGAACATTAGTTTGTCCTTTGATTTCATTGATGGACTCAGCAAATTGTGTGTTTGTGTGTGTGTGACCTCACCTACAATATGATGACACAAGAATTCAGTGATTGACATCTTTGGCTTTTACCTGACAAGTAATCTGTTGTAATCTAAATGAATTAGTTTGGTTAAAATGAAAATGTAGCAAATTTAATACAGGAGACTGGTCCTGCTATTCATACATTGTTTCTATAGGGATTCTCAGGAGATTGGAAGGGAAATACATCTGGTTTGGGGGAAAAACTGCCCCTGAGTGCAAACCTTTGTGTCTGTTTAGGGGGGAATAGCTAGGAAATAAATACAATCCATCAAGAAAATCACAAGGGTAAAAGGTGTATGGCATAGAAAATTCAATTCTGCATATGTGTTCATTTGTATATGCTAGAAATCTGTAAACCACAAAAGAATAGTTTGAGTGTTGATGCATAATAGGGTACAATTATCTCTGGCTATACATTCAGGAAAGATATACTGGAAACAGAGTTGCCTTGTGTGTCGAATTCATGGAATTCCATAAAGTTTAGAAGAAATAAATGAGACAGACTTTTCTATCGAACAACAGAGGATTCCCTGTGTAAAAAGCAAGTTAATAGGAGTATACTATCACTACTAGCCTCTTGAACCAAGAAACTAAAACTGAACTGTAGAATGAAAAATGAAATTAGAGGCATATGAAAAAGAAACTGATTTAGCAGACTAATTTACTTTGTTGGATGCAGCAGATCAGAGACAGCCCTTAGAATAATGGATGTCAGTAGCATCTAAAGTAATCTTGATGAGGCAATTAACACAGCATCTGTGTTGATTTACATGATATTCTTACTAACATCCTTACCCAAATGATATAAATTGCCACAACAATATGCTTTCATATTTAACATACTTTAACTGCAACTAACACCTGTTAAAACAAGGTTTCACTACAATAGTATTAGGAGACTTCAGTCATCCTCACTTTGACTTTAAAATCTTGTTCCAGACATGAGGAAATCTAATTTCTAGAAACCCTAAATGATTATTTCTTGGAGTAGCTAGTCAAGGGAGCTATGATACTGGACTTAACATTAAATAGCATTGACAATTTTGTTATTAAGGTAGTCACAAAGTAATTGTTTTGCCAAAGCCTTCAAAATGTGAATATAAATAGATACTTGCTGGGAAAGGGCACACAGTCATGTTTTGTTGCTGAAAATGGGGGAACTATTAAAAGTTGAATAGGGGAATAAAGAGAGCCAATTTCCCCACAATGTTTGAAGATAGAATGCTATAATAAAAAATGTCAGGTAGAATGTATAACGGTACCTTAGATCAATGGTTCTCAACCTTTTCTTCACCATGGACCCCCTTTAAATATCTTTTGTAGCCACGGACCACAAAGACTTAACTCAAGATTTAAACCATAACATTTCTTCAAGCCTTTGCAGGACCCCCTGTGATGACATCATGGGCCCCCAGGGGTCTGTGGACCACAGATTGAGAACCACTGCCTTAGGTCATGGTATCTAGATCAGCATCTATGGAGTCCAGAAGGGAATCAGACCGGTTAACGTGCAGGATCAAAGATGCAAATCTTATCCAAGTGAGGAGAATAATCAAAGAAGCAGTGAAGGAAAAAGAATGATTTTGTGGAGTGCATGGTGAAGTATATTAAGGTGACTTTAATTATCATAGGATAGCGCAAGCTTTAAGGTGTGCTGAAGGAGAATATGGAAATATAGAAAAAGCCAGTATGACTACAATCTTTAAAAAATGACTGAGGGGCTAGTAACAAGTTATTGATCAGACCTTCCTCTATTAAAAAAGAGCATGGCTTCTTCAAATGTAAGCCACTCTAACTTTGTAGACTATTTTTATAGTATGGACAAAGCTTGTGAACAAGAATGATCCAATAAATACTACATAATTGGATTTTCAAAAAACTCTTTAACAAGTCATTCACCAAAGGTTCTTGAGCAAATTCATCTGCCATGGATAAGAGGACAGATACTCTCATAAATTGGCAGTAAACTAAAAACCAGGAATTGTAAAATAAGAATAAATAGGCAATTCCCACACTGATATTGTGCAAAATTGAGTCCTCTGGATACCAGAGCAGTGTTTTGCTTGTATATCCATGAGCAATGTGATGGGCATATTTACAGATTATACCAAATTATTCTGGATAGTAAAATAAAGGATTCTGCAAATCACTAAAAGTTTCTCTTCAAATAGGATGCATGGGTTTCAGAATGGTAAATGCAGTTGAAAATAAAAGTCAAGTGATCAATCTTGGTATGCAAAAAAAAAAAAATGGACATCACCCATACATTAAATGAGATTTCAGCTGCCAGTGACTGATCAGAAATTGTGATGGACTATTCACTGAAAACATTGATCCTTGCTCAGCTGTTATATAGAAGGCAAACTCTGTACTTGGAATCACAAAGAGGATATTGAAAATAGAATTGCCCGTATTAACAATACTTTATACAGGAATATGCTACCTATATTATATACCCTTAGGCAAACCTAGAGTGCGCCATTGGAGTGTTGTGTACATTTCTAATCACAGCCTCTTAATGTTATTGACCTAGGTGAAATGCAGAAAAAGGCAAGGAAAGAATGTAGTAACTGTCTCTCTTTAGCTTGAAATGAAAGAGAAGACATGACAGAGGTGTACAAAATCCTGCATTGCCAAGTTTCCCTTTCACAGTGGTAGAACTTGATTTTTTTCCCCCCATTGAAAATTAATACTGGCACACAGCACAATTCTTTGGTTGCATTTATTGGCTATTTATTCACTCAGTTAACTGATAATTTGACCAGATAATTTTTTTGCTTTGGATTATATTTTTTTCTTGCCAGTACGATCAATAAATAATATATGTATTTTATATTTCCTGTTTGTATAAAAATTCTAATACAAAGCTAAAATGTTTAAAATATTTTCTGATGCTAATTTACAAAACAAGTGTGTTATTTGTGGAGAGATATAATAGATCTCTTCTTTTAAAATAGTTGGTTAGTATTTGTTTGATAGTGCATCATTATTATCTTTGTACTGAGCTATTTCAATCCTGGTGGCCTAGATCAAATTCTGCACTAAAAACATTGTAGTACACATTGCTTTGGAATATGCCCTGTTTTATACTAGATGTAACAGCTGTGAACTTTTTAAAAACAAGATCAGGCTTGGATCATTTGCATCCATCTGATGTTTAAGTCTTCTAATGATGTCATCTTATTCAAGGACAGTTTGCTTCTCTGCAGTGAAGGTGCCATGTCATTCCGGATGCATCATTTCTGCTTACAAGTATGTAGTAACTTAATGAAATCAGATACTCCAGAATTCTAAAAGAAAAGATCTTATCACAGAGGGATATGACAAATGTTTATGGCCTGTTCTCTCCTCCTCCAAATTAGTTTTTCTTGGATACTTAAAAACAGTCTTTTAAAAAGTCCCCTATTTCCAGGTTTAAGATGACTTTCACTGATGGTTCTCTATTTTTTAGTTAAATTATTTTAGTTAAATTATTTTCTTCAATAATTCTGTAGCCTGATTCTTTTGCTACAAGTTATGTCTAGGGAATTTCTGATCTTTATTTGGAACAATGTTATATCTACCTACCTTTGCTTTCCCTTCAGTGATGGGAAGAATATAAAAGCAAAGGTTTTCAGCATGCATTTCCTCTGGTTGGTTGGTCAGTTTATTTGCAATTTGATTCTCTTGAAGCTTCAGAAAAAAATACTTATTCAAGTAGAAATAGAATTATGTTCTAGTCCTTATGTGGCTGAACTGAGCAATTTTGGTCCAACTCATGAAATAAAAATGGCAACATACACATTTGATTAATGAAATAAATGACTGCAAGAGATGGACTTTGAATTAATGGTGCTTGACCACGCTATCAGGGTTTGAGCTCGGAATATTCCAGTTTATGATTTTAGCTGTAATGAACTAGTTTTTTTTTGGGAAGGCTGCATTGATAACTCATCCTTCCTTCAAGAAGCTCAAGATAGCGTGTAATTCTCTTTCCACCTGCCCACTTGTTTTTACTTCATCAGTGAGCCTAACTGACAGAAGAAGAGATGATAATTAGTCAAAAGTGATATCTGTCTGGGTAGGAATGTGACTTAAATATCTTGTCCTAGTACTGTATAATATTGTCCTAATACGGTACTCTTATCTCCGCATCACATTGGCTGCTCAGCCTAGCCACTTATCTGTTTGTATTGATTTGAAAAAGAATAGCAGTCCAAGAAAGGAAAGAATAGATTGCGAACCTGATCTGTAGATCCAGTGCCCCTACTGTGGTATAGTCTGTTATTTGTACTTTAACAGATAAGGTAGCATTCTGTACTTGACAGTAATGTAAGAATTAGCTGTAGTTTCAGCTTGTTCCGCTACCCAAAGGCATTAAAGATGCTTCATAGCCCCAAATCAAACCTTATCACATTGCTGTGATATTTTTTTGCAAAGGCAGACATATCTGTGGTTGTGACTTTAGTGATTTTGCTGATGAAGGTATGGCTTTTATGTAGCAGAATGAAGTGTTCCCCAAACATCAAGATCGCTGTGGTAGCCATCTTTTGCTGAATTAAAATTGAAGGAACTTTTCACTCTGATAATTTTAAAGATTTCTGTTTAGAATTTATAAGCATACTTGCCTTCAGAGTAAGCCTCACCTCCATTTACATTGACTTACTGTTTTAAATAAAGTGTCTTGTTTGGGAGAAACAGAATATTCTAAATATTCTAGATATCTCAATTTGAGTGCTATATATCATTGCTTTTTAACAGTAAAATCACACTAAGTAAAGTCATTAGTTACAGCTGCTATTCCAGTGCAGAGTGAAATGGAATAGTGAAGCTAATAGAGATATGGTGGGTAGCCCTCCACATAGTTTAAATGCATTTTGTTTCTCTTGATAAATCAATTATTAAACAATTGAGCAACACATTTGTTTTTATTTGTTTCTTAGTTTTAATGGTGTCAATTTTGGTGAGCAAATGTTTCTTTTTAAAGTCACCTTCCTCCCCCCCTCCTTTTTTAGTTTTTGTTAAGATATTTTCCCAAAAGTTTGTCTCTTCATCTAATAACTTTTCGTGTCACTAAATAGTAAGAGTACAAGCACAATGATTTCAGTATCTTCTAGTACAGGCAGTTCTAGCTTAGCAATTGGGAACAGCAACTCTGTTGCTAAGCGCAACGGTTGCTAAGGAAAATATCAGGTGATCTTGACGAACAATTTTGCTTCTGTCTTCACAATTAACTCTGCTTGTTACAAGCCAGTTGTGAAGCACACCAGCAGTGTGTGACTATGGGACAATAATGGTTCTTGCAAATGCGGCGATTGCAAAGCTCTTTTTATACTGTTGTAACTTTAAATAGTCTCTAAACAAGGCACTTGGTAAGCAAAGAATTAGCTCTATCAATATTTGTGGAAATTACTCTCAAGTCAAATAAGGACATTTAACAGAAAGATTACACTTTGGGGGAACTATTTCGAATTGTCTACACACAATAGAAGAAATGAAGCATTATATTTTATACAGTTAGTATGTTTAGTTGATCTTTTACATATTTTTCTTTCCCATTTTAGATGAATGCAAGTACAGTTATCCAAAGAATTTGAATGGAATGTGCTAGCTACGTAACTATTTTCAAGGTGGTCACCTGCTTTATATTTCTGGCTTAGAGACTGTTATTTTGGAATGCAGATTGCTTTATCTTGAGAGAACCATTCTTCAATGTTTCAAAGTTGATAGAATAGTATACGGAATAGTAAAGCAAGTTCTGAATTGTTTACACATACTCCTGAAACACTGGTGAAGATTAGATTTGGCAGCCTATGTTGAATAATACAATATTAAAATCCTGTCAAACAATTGTGGGAAGCAGTAATAGCAGCCAGTGAGTCAATTTTAATTTTTAATATAGTAAATGTTGATAAATCTTTTTTTAAAAAACTCTTTTGAGGCCCTCTGTAATTTTTAAAGGTGGGGTGGGTCCTGAGAGAAAAATGTTTTAAGGAACACTGATTCAACACATACAAATTGTAATAAAAGAGACAAAGCCCTGATAATTACAATTCCACAATTACTATATAAAATTATTTAATCTCCTAAACAATTGTAAAAATTCCTTCATGTGCTCAACCCCTGATTTCTTTTTAGCTTAAATTTAACTATTGGTTTAGATAGATTCCAGTGAGTTTGCTTAAGGAAAAAAAAAATGA
Source organism: Pituophis catenifer annectens (assembly GCF_029215685.1). Classification (NCBI taxonomy): domain Eukaryota; kingdom Metazoa; phylum Chordata; class Lepidosauria; order Squamata; family Colubridae; genus Pituophis; species Pituophis catenifer. The sequence continues at coordinate 159,855,167 of NW_027256882.1, forward strand.
AAACAAAAGTTTGTGCAAACCAAACTCTGAAAGGGAAGGAAGAAATGTCCTCGTGGAGGAGAAGGAACGTCAGAAATAATGTGGCAGTCTGGTAGGAGTTATTTTGATTACCTGACCATAGCTTAGAGACGAAACCATGTCACGTCTGTTTTAAGTTTCCAGAGGCAAGAATCCTATTGCTAGAATCAGATGCTAAACTGGGACCAGTTCAGCCGGGTGTGGGTGAACCTAGAGCAGGCTTTGAATTTCATATATCACCTTCATTTGGTATAGACCTTCTGGAAAAGCATGCCTTCCTTTATTTCAGTTTTAAGTATGAGAGTGGATAATTACATTATCTTTCTTTAAAACAAAGCAACGAGGAACCTGCAGATGTTACAATTTGATTGCTGGAAACAACAGGTGTTGCCAGGAATAGCTGGAATGAATTTTATTTAAAGATGTTGGGCTAAAAATCACCATGCAACCAATTACTGAGAGGATTGTTGCCTGTACCAACTGTTCCCATTTCCTACTTTTTGCCACTGCTACCATCTGTACTTCTTAAGAAAAAAAATTGCCCAAGGATAGATTCCCCCAATATCCATTATGAAAGGGTAATGCAGACCTCTACCAGATGTGATGGGGATCATTAATTACACCTTGTTGTATATTGCACCACTGTTGTTACAGTTAACCATTTGATTTAAACGCTTATCTAGGATCTTCTCATACTTGGCTGTCTGTTGTACGGTATATCTAGCGGCAGGTAGTTCATATCTGTGTCTGGTTTACTAATGCCTAGTGTATAGAAAAATCTCAGCTGGAAAGATTGCTGGTTCAAGATTGGTAACTTCAGTACGATAGATTTTTAATACAGAGATTAAATTTAAACCACAGATCTGCCCAACAGCTTTTAATTCTTGAAGCTATATCAGAAGATACATTGATAGTGTTCATAATGGATCACCACATATGCAGCTTTATCATCTAGCAGTTAAAGGGAGCTAGTCAAGTATGACTCAATTTCCAGATAAGCAGCTTTAAAAGACTTGGTGGAAATAGCCCTCCGCAAGTTTGTGAAGACCTGGTTTCCCCCCCCAGTAAATGAGTTTGTTATGCAAAGCCTTGATTATTGCATTGTGATTAGCTCTGTATTTTGCCATAGATAGATAGATACATTGAAAGATTGAAAGAAAACATATTTTTGTGGATTGATATTAGCTGCTCAGAAGAATGGTTGCTTCTGGAATATTTCCCATTCTCTTACTGTTATATTTGTAAAATTGCTAAAGAGGCAAGAGATTGAAGGCTGTAGGCAAGATAGGGATAGCGGTGGCCAAATGATAGCAAAAAAAGAACAAAGGATAAAATAGAATGAAGTGACTTGGCAGAGAGTAGTAGTCAAGCTGCATAGCCTGCAGTAAACAAAGGTGCAAAAGCAGCAACAATGAATATGGTTTGTGCAAAAATGAGAGCAAGAGAGAGAGAGAGATCCTTCAATATAATTACAAAGCGTTGTTATTGAATTACACAGCACCAAACTTTACTTAGCCAGAAACAAAGACAGCTGTGTTACTAGCAAGAAATTGTGTCCCTTATACTGACTGGCATCTGTATAGTATGCATGAAAGATTAATTGTATGAAGTTGTTTTGAATACCAGTGTTAGACATAAAATATCTACCGTTTGTCTGATTCTTCAGTGATGAGGATCAGGGTCATAGATGTACAATGCACATGTGCCCCTAGCATCAGTTTGTGAAAAATGGAGGTCTTAACGTCTTTCAAAAGTGACTAAAATTCATCATGAATTTAGGAAAAAATTGAAGTTAAAATCCCTTTTGACGGCCAAACTTCCTTTATTATGCCTCTGTAGAGACAAGCATTTGTCACTTGCCTGAAAGAAGGACCAGATACTTGTCAGAAGGGATGTAAAATCAGATCATGGCTACATCCCTGCAATACCTCAAAGTATCTAGGCAGATAGGAGTCCTTGCCTAAAGGAAGCCTCTAATGAAAAGGCAGTAAGTATTTTTCTCTCTGCAACTTCTGCCTTCTTATGGTTGTTTTTAATCATTGGCTGAAACTTGCTGCTCGATCCTTTCAGCTACATTCTTGGCTACTCCCACATGGAATATCTGTGCTGTTGCCACTTTACCCATGCCACTTAATTGCCTATTTTCCCCCAACTGTGTGTGAATGGAGTTGTGACACAGGAAAAAAAATATGGAATGTATTTCATTTCAATTTCAATCTTTATTACAGTCACGGACTGCCACAATATTTCATAAGTTATGAACATGTTACATGGGAAATGGAGAATTTAAAAATGTGTCTTCCCCCCCCCCCTTTCCTTATTTCTGCTTTTGAATGTCATGTGTCACTAGAGCACTTCTTAGAGAGCAAGTAAGATACTAATCCATGAGATCCAAACTATCTGTGAGATTTGGAGTTTGTTTTGGACCAAAGAACTGGGGTGTGATGTATTGGTGTGTCTCTCACTTCTATACTAAAATTGAATTTTGTTTCTAAGCATTTTGTATACTCATTACAGTGGTAAATTTTGATCTTTGGAAGGTTGAGTGAGTATAAAGATGTCCCTAATTCAAACTCAGTCCTGAAGAGCCAGTCTATGCAGTTTTCTTGGCAGAGACACAGAATCAATTTGATTTCTTCAAGCATTTTTTTTCCTACTTCCCAGTTTAGGATTTCCCAGGTTATCCACCATCTAAGTGCAAACTCTGGACCAACATTTCTTTCAACAATAATCAAGTTCGGCTAGGTGCTACGATTTGCTGGCACATAAGCAATTACGTTTAGGACAGTCTGTTGGAAAGAATGCTGATGTTTATCACATCTATTTTTTTTTTCAAATTTGAAAAAAATTGAATTTGAACTAAAAGTTCTTGCATTTATACAAGGTTATGCAAACTGTCTTTGCATCGAAGTGCTTTGATGATTATACAGTCAGGCAATACTGGATGTGAAAAAGCTTTCAAGAGAAAGAATCATACTTCGCTAATCAAGGGTGCTATGTTGGCTGCTCAACATAAGTATTATGTTGGATGCATTGTCCTTAATAAACCATTTCTTAGAAAATGCTAATAAGAAAACAAAAGATGTAGCTACCACTGTTAAGTGTAACTTTATTGTAGTGTAGGGGTGATACCATAGTTATGAATGTAGCTTTTGGGAAAATTAGCATAAGGCAAGGAGAGTAACTTGTTTGTCTACTTGGGAGAAGCCTCCATATTCTAGGGGACTTTCTGTGAAGAAAGAAAATTACAAACTGCTCTGTAAGTTGCTCAAAAGCAGACATGATTGGAGCAGAATATAAGCTGAATTAATTGTTTCCCTGTGCTGGACCTGGGATGTAATATAGGCTCACCAACATACATGCCCAGCCAGCTTTCTTCATTTGATATGTAGCTCTTTCCATTAGGAAATCCTTGAGGGTAATGCAAATTTACATTCTTGTAGCTTTCCATTTAATTCTGCCTTAATAAAGTACATATTGGAACAAAGCCAAATATTGGATGTTTGGGGTGGCTAGAGAGAAAAATGGGAGGAAACAAGTTAATAAATTCTAGAAGATTAAAAATACAATTTATTTCAAATTGAATTTGAACCCTGGTAACAACATGAAATGCATCCATGCAGTTTTCTTAACAAAAAGGGTTTGCTATTGCCTTCTTTGATTGATTTTTGTTTGATTTCCCAGTCTAGAATGGAGCCTGCCAGCAAAATTATATCTATGTATTTATTCATGCTTATCCTTGCTTAGGTGGGTTTTTTTTTTTTTTTGCAAGAAAATCAAGATTGAGTAGATGTTGCTATCTGGCTGGGTGATAAGGCCAAGTATATTACAATAGAGTTTAACCAGACTGCAGTTAGGTTTGACCAGGGTGGATTTGATTTAAATTGAGTTGATTTAAATCACAATTTAAATCATGATTTAAATCACTAGTAAAAAGGCTTGATTTAAATCAACTCGATTTAAATCATAATTTTTAAAGAGCAACTGTCATCTCTGCTACTCCTTTGACCCACTGTTGACTCACCGATAGTCCCAGTGTTGCAGAATATACAGCCTCATGCTACATAACTAAGCTCCGTTTCATGCTGAATAAACTAAATTATTTATGTATCTTAAATAGAAAACCATCTTACGATAGATTTTTACCCCAAAAGTTTTTTATTAAAATAAATTTGATAAAAATTAAAAAAATCCAATTTAAATCAAAAAAATCCGATTTAAATAAAAAAAATCTGTTTTTTTTATTTTTTTAAAAAAATCATTGATTTTTATCCACCCTGGGTTTGACTGATTGATTAGTAGTAGTAGTAGTAGGTAGTAGTAAAAGCCTTTATTGTCATTGTACATCATGTATACAACGAAATTGGACTGATCTAGAAAACCAATCATCCATCCATCCCCAATTAGCACATACTGTAAATAGGGGACCACCTTGATGAGTAGTGAGGTATCTTAGATTTGGATTTTGTTAGGTTCCTTTTTTGTATTCTTCTGCACTGGAAAAAGTCATAAGTCACAACAGATAGTCCTCGACTTACAGCCCTTCATTTAGTAAGTACAAGAGCACTGAAAAAATGACTTATGACTGCTTTTCGCAAGACTGTTGCAGCATCCCTGTGGTCATGTCATCAAAATTCAGATACTTGGCAATTGATTCATATTTATGATAGTTGCAGTGCCCTGGGATGATGTGATCACCTTTTGTGGCCTTCTGACAAAGACAGTGGGGAAGCCAGATTCACTTTACAACTCTTGTTTCGAATTTAACAACTGTAGTGATTCACTTAACAACCATGGAAAGAAAAATCATAAAATGGAGTAAAACTCACTTAACAATTGCCTCAGCAACTGAAATTTTGGGCTCAATTGTGGTCGTAAGACTAGGGCTGCCTGTACTTTTTTCTTTCTTTCTTCTTTATCTTGTTTGTATTTGTATTTTAATTCACAATAACCTCCATTTTTATTTATGTTTTTTAATGATGTGTTCTCTTCCCAAAGCCAAGCATATTTTCTTACCTTTCACCATGCTAAGCCACTCGATGCCAAGCAATAGAGTAGAATTCCTCTTGCACTGAACACCAGAGCATGAAAAAGAGCTAATTAAAAAGCTGGCTGCATTTCCCTATTTTTTAGTTAAATAAGGCGTTATTAAGCCTCTTCAGTATTCCTTCTCTTTAGCATATTTCTTTTCTCTTGCGTCTCTGCTTCTTGTGGGTCACATCTTTTAGCTTTTGTGATCTTGTAGGAGGAGGAAACCTTTTGACAGTTGTAAGCTGATTTGGCGTTTTGAGTACATTGTAGCCATTATTTTAAAATGGTTGCCATGGGAAAGCTTGCCAGTTCAGAAAATGCTTAGCCTGATTAGTCTGGCCAGTTGTAGACACCCGTTTATCTGAAGACAAGTTGATTGACATTGGTCTCCATTAATCCCTTTAGCCATCCACAGATCATGTTTGATCTGATCTTGGTTCTGGGTGTTTTCCTGGACACCTGGCATAGTAACAGATAAAAGCCCTAGGATGCATCCAGTTACCATTTCTATTTTCTAAGAACGCCTTTGTGGGGCCCAGAGACATTCTTTTACACAAAGCCAATATTTGTAATTGGAACTTCATTTTGTGTGTGCCAGATAACCCATTTAATATTTTTCTTAAAAGGATCTAAAAATAAACTAATGTCAAGGGGGGACGGAAGCCTGATGGGTACCAAAGATGTCCACACTCAGATGTCCCCCAGCCTTGAATAGCATTCCCGTACAATCCCTTGATTGAGAGCAAAATGGCAGTGAGGGGTGGAAGGGGGAGGAGACACAATAGGCACAAAGTGCTTATGAAGTTTGAAAGGGAATTCCAATGGGGAAATGAGATTTTTTTTTCCCCAGCAGGGGTTGGTTAATCACATCAAAGCCTTGCTTTTTACTGATTCTTTTTTCTTTTTCTTTTTGTCTAAGAAACAGGGTAGCATTAGTGAGATTACAGCATCATGCATGCAGTCTATAAAGAGATGTAATTGCCAGGTAGCTGAGGCAAAACACCTAAAGCTGGAAATAGAGCCCCCAATTCCAGTTTCCAAGAAACAAAATTGTATGGGTATTGGATTTTGGTTATATAATTTTACAACTCTTATGAAGTTATCATAAGAGCCGTGGTGGCACAGTGGTTAGAATGCAGTATTGCAGCCTAACTCTGCCCACTTCCAGGAGTTTGGTCCTGACTGGCTCAAGGTTGACTCAGCCTTCCATCCTTCCGAGGTGGGTAAAATGAGGACCCAGACTGTTGGGGGCAATATGCTGACTCTGTAAACCGCTTAGAGAGGGCTGTAAAGCACTGTGAAGCGGTATATAAGTCTAAGTGCTATTGCTAAGTTCTATCATAGGCCCCAATCCTCCAATCCTTTTGTAAGGGCCTAAAGACCTGGCTCTGCCAGTTGGCCTGCGGTCTCAATGGAGGAACAGCACAGTGGAGGTGGTTGATGGAGTAACAACTGATCCCACCTCCCCTCATTCTGCCCCCTCCCCCACGTATCTTTGATTTTAATCTTGATTTTAATTTAATCTAGTTTTAATGTAGATGTAATTTTATATCTGTAAGCCCAGAGTTACCTTATGGTAAGATGGGCGGCCAATGAATTTTATAAATAAACAAACAGTTTCCTATGGTATTTTCCCCATCCATTCTACCATGTTTCCCCCAAAATAAGACCTTGTCTTATATTTTTTTGAACCCTGAAATAAGCGCTTGGCCTTATTGCCATGCGCTCAAAAGCCCGATTGGGCTTATTATCAGGGGATGTCTTATGTTGGGGGAAACAGGTATGAGTCTCCGGAGAAGGGCGGCATATAAATCGAACCAAAAATAAATAAATAAATAAATAAATAAATAAACAAACAAACAAACAAACAAATAAATAAATAAATATTAATTACCAAGTTTTATTCAAAAATATTCATTTTCACTTTCTACTTATGTTGCAGTTTACTTATTAGTGGCAGAATCTGCTCAGAATTTTCTCATGTGACCCTTATACTCTTTTATTTTAAATATATTTTGATATCAGTGCATTCTGATAAATAAAATTATTGAAGTATTCAAAAGAATGCCAGAATCTGCTGAGTGATGTAGTTTTAATTAGCTATATGGCTTCATTTTGAAAGTGTCCCCATTCCTCAAAAATACCACAGCTACAAGTCCGAGACACCCCACGGATCTTCCATTGAGTTTGTGACTTCCTAATCACAACTGAAAAACTGCTTTTCAGAGAATAAGTTAATTACGGGGGTGGGGGGGAAAGCCCTCATTCTCCCAGCATCCTAATTCTATCTTGCAGAGGAAAACTGGCACCAATAGGCAGCCTCACCTTGGTTTCTAAGATAGTGTAGTTCTCCTGCTCTAATGACCCTATAAGTCTACTGAATATTAGGACTGTGTCATAAGGCATTAGTAGCCATGCCCTATTCCTATATTTTCTACTAGTTTCTATGAGACGTACTGCAGTAAATATGTTAGGCTTATGTCTGGACATCTTTTCAACTGTGAAAACCCATTAAATTTCCATTTAGTATTTGAGGCAAGAAGAGGATGGCTAAGTTCACATATCACAACAAACCATGGTTTGGTGTAGGTACAAACTCAACCAACTATGCAAGCAAACCCTAGTAAAAATATAGCATAAGGTGAAGTATGAACACAATTTTTAGCTTACATAAGGCTCAGTTTGCACAGTGTTGCCGTGAGGATTGAGGAGTGAACATTTATAAAGCCATCTGAGCATAAAACATTATACTCGGCACTGCAGTCCTAAGCATTAGAAAACCTTGTTCAATCAGCAGAGCCTGCCTAGTCATATGAAACTTCCGTTTTGTGAATCTGGGGGATGAATTAAATTGCATCCTCTCCCTCTCTCTGGCAAATAGGACCCTACTTGCAAACCTGCAAAACTAATTTTGGGCTTAGTGCCCACAGTTGATGTTTGCCTTTTGAAGCTGAGTGTTCCCATTTGTGAATTCCTCCTTTCAGATTCCTTGTTACTTCCTTTTCTAAGCTAAATAATTCCCTTGAAGGTTTTCCTTCTTCTCCACCCTTCCCTTCAGTTCTCCCCACCAGCACCCCCTTTGTAATTGACTTGTTAGTGGTTTTTCACCAAGGGGATTCTACTGCCTTTTCCATCTGTTCCTAAAGTCTGTAGGATGTCTTCAAGATGTTTGGAATTCCTTGCCATAATGAAAAGCAGGTGATGCTCCTTTTGATCAATGAAGCTCTTCTCACTTGCAAGTAGCAGGTTTCATGTTGCTGCTCTTTGGGTGGTTTAGTGGACAGATAGGTAGGAGAAACTCGAGTCTGATGCTTTGGCCTCTGAGGTTTTTTCCCCAACTTTTTTTATAAAGAGTTCTAATGATTGTTTTAGTGAGAACATCAAAACCTTTTAAGTTATTGTCAGACTTTGCAGAATCCAGAAAAAAAGCAGTTTTAAGAAGCTTGCTTCTGTCAGGTAACAGTGAATAGGATGCTTCTGGATCTGTTGACTTTTTTAAAAAAAGTTTGGTAGAAAGCTTGTAGAGTGAAGTGCAATAGGTTCTTTCAAGGGCGAGGCCAATTCCATTAGACATGTGTTGCTGAGAAGAATTAACCACAAGATTAGAGATTTCCTGATACTGTGAACTTTTAAAAACAGAATTTGGTTTTCTCTAGAAGCATGCATATTCCAACAATGGTTCCTTTTAAACTTTGAAAGAAATCTGCAATGAATTTCGAGTAACATATTAATCTGATACCCAATACAGGGTTTCACTACAGGACAAGAATACAATTGGTCCAAAATGGTTTTCAGATAAAACAGAACAAACCATACAAGAAGAAGGTTGCCAACACTTTCATTAAGTGTAAGATCTCTTGTTGTACAGGGCGGACACCCAAAAATGTACTTACTGTCTGCTTTCTTGATTTTTCATCCTGTCCTTCATACAGGGCACTGTACATAACATACTGTCTTCCTTCTTTTCCCCACAATAGCAGTCCTGGGAAGTAGGTTGAGTATATGTGCTCAAAGTACCTGTGGTGAGCTTCCTCATTCCTAATCCAACATTTTACCTTCCCTGTACCACTCTGGCTCTTTAAACAATGCTTGTTTTTTTCGCATGCTTAGTGTACACAGTAGAAGGAAGCATGGTAATTTAGGAAGCTAATAATGTGTGAAGGGGGGGGGGGAGAGAGAGAGAGAGAGAGAGAGAGAGAGAGAGAGAGAGAGAGAGAACTGGTGATGGTAGAGTTAACAAGTTGGTAACAGTACCAAATGAGATGTACAACTTTTGAATCTAGTGGCACATACAGCTGCAAAAACATGAGGCTGTTCTCTTTTCATTAGTGTTGCCTGTTCAAAGAGAGTGAATGTATTTCAACCAGGACTAGATTTTATGGTGGCAAGATTAGTTCCAGGGGAATTGGTGAGTCAGGAACCTTTTCGCTTCCTTATTGATTTACAGCAAAGGTCCCAGCATCTTCTGAATTTGGCCATCCTATCCGGCCATGCAACTCAAGTTCACGACTAACAGCATTAGGAGAAACTATAAAAAAAAAACTGATGCAAAAGTGCTGACCTACCTAAAGGTGGAGAAATCAGTGATGAGTAATTAATGACTTGCCAAGTTGACACTATTATGCTTGGCTTCCTGATTTGCCTCAGTTGCCAGGACCCCTCCTGCTTCTTAGAAATGTTTCTCAATTGAAGGGAACATAAAACCTTGCTTTTGAACAGAGCTGAAGATTCAGCAGTGGAGAATTAATGTATTTTTCCTTCCTTCCTTCCTTCCATCCATCCATCCATCTTTCCTCCCTCCCTCCCTCCCTCCCTCTCTCTCTCTCTCTCTCTCATCTGTCTGTCAGTCTGACACAATCTGCTAGCTCCTTTCTTCCAAAGAAGCCTGAGACTGGCAGTCAGGATCATCTTGCTGCTGCATGCCACATCTGGCTGGCATGTTTCTTTCACAAGCCCATTTGTTCAGCTTTGTTGCTATGGAGACAGTTGCTAGGATGTGGAAGGGAACAGACAAGTGGAAGGAAGAAGTGGGCAGGGCTAGTCTGGGTGGGTGGTGATGGAGTTGCACCAACATGCAGGCAGTTTGTGGGAAAGTAGATTCATGAGATCTGCTGAGCAAATTCTTCGTCTGCAGAGTATTTTATTTTATGAAAGGCTGGAGTTTTATTATTATTTACTGTATTAATATAGAGTTGCAGAGTGGCATTTCTCTTAAACTTTCAAAGCAGTGATTTTTATGGATGAGGTTTGTGTTTCTACAGTGGATTACTAGGCTGTTGTGTTAACTTCAAGGCTGTTTTCCCACCAGATTTCAGTTCTCAGGGCTGAGAAGCTCTCTTTGATACATTGCAATGCTCTATTTTCTGAACCTTTCTCGTTTCCCTTCACATATTCCTCCTCTAGCGTGTCATTTGAGGGTGACCCGTGATTCTTTCAAGAGCTGTTTCCTTTTTCTTGTTCACCCGCAGCATTATGTGCATGGAAAAAAGGGCAGCTTTTAAAAAGTTATTTCTCTCTTGGAAATGGCATTATTTCTCTCTTGTTCCCAGTCATCAGGCACATTTTTTTTTTTTCAAAAAAAATCAAGGCCTGTCACCAGACTAATCTGTCTCCCAGCTGAATAAAGGAAAGGCCATTGTTCTGTAATGAATGTCTTGCGGCAGAAAAGTGGAGATAGGAAAAGAAACTCTCAGCATGATTCAGGGTTCCCTCCTCTCCCTTTCTTTCATATCCCTTCTATTTTTGGAAATGTCGTAAATATATTAGGTGGTTTTTTTTGTCAGTGCTGACCAACTATAGAAGTGTTTAGATATCATCCGTACTTGATATGGTAGGTACATATATTATTATTATGACTTATATCATTATTTTCAAGATGATGTAGACCAGATATTTTAGTCTGAGTGAGTATAAGAAATATAGGCGATACTTTTTTTCTATTCCCTTTTTAATTTTTTTTATAATGTTACATATATTTATTCATTCACCTTTCCAAGCACCTAACAATCCAAACCTAATCTTTTTGACACCAGCCAAGCTTTATAATTTCAAATTTTTTATTGGTTTATCAAAGTATAAACATAAAATACAAAAAAAATAATAACAGCAAAATAAGGGAGGGAAAGTTGTAGGGTAGAGGGGGAAAAGAAAGAAAAAGTGTTGACTTCCGACTCCTTTTGGTGCGATAGAATAAGGTAATAGCATTAAACTTTTTACTTTTATATAATAATATATACTAGCCATTTCTATAATAGCAAACCTATGAAATATAGGTGATACTTGAGAGCATTCCTGTTCTTTTTGGATGCAGATATATTGGAGAAGCTAAAGGCAAAATACTCTAAATCTTAGGTGCTTTTCTCTCATATTTCTAGTTGTGGCAACGTGTGGTGTTCTAGCTGCCTTTGAAATAGGAGGAGACAATCCTTTGTCTCCTCTACCATTAAACTAGTTTTCTTTAGAATGAAGCGGTGCATAATACCATGGAGCCAGTCAGGCATGTGGTTAATGCATCAGGCTAGAAACTGGGAGACTGTGAGTTCTAGTCCCTCTTTAGGCATGAAGCTAGTTGGGTGACCTGGGACCAGTCAATTTCTCTTAGCCCTAGGAAAGTGGCAAGGGAAACCACTTCTGAAATCTTGACAGGAAAATCGCAGGTACTTGTCAGGTAGTTGCCAGGAGTCAAGGCTGACTTGAATGCACACACTCATAGACACAAATAGCATAATATTATAGGGCTGTTTGGTAAGTTTAGCCGTACATTATTTTCCTTAATTTCTGGCAAACAGGGTTTTACCATTTGTGAGCATTTCTCTTCTGGCCTTCAGCCAAGTCTTTCTGCCAATGGATAAGTTAGGACAGAGGTGTCAAACTCAATTTCATTGAGGGCCGCATCAGGGCTGTGATTGACCTCAGGGATGGGTGTGGCCAACTGGGTGGGTGTGGCCAACTGCTGGCATGTTTCCTCTTTGCATTGAGTAGACTAGGACGGCCCCACAGGCTGCCTTGAGTTTGACACCCCTGAGTTAGGAGCTGACCTGCAGGAGAACAAATTGGAGCAGTCCCTACTAGTAGCTGTTACCCTCTCAAGAGAATGAGGTGTTTCAAAGAAGGAACAGTTGGCATCCAGTGAACCCAAGTACTTCCTCCTTGGAAGGGCTTCCTGTGCTCCACCTGGAGGGATTTCTTCTCTTTAGCTGTTGGTTGCTTCTTGAGTGTTGCATTCCTCCCCCAAATTCTTTTTCTATCAGGGTCCCGCTTGTTATTGTGAAAAAGGCCATATTGCAGAGAAATGATGGTAGTGCTCTGTGGTGTTTTTTTTTTTTTTTTTTAATAGTGTGGGCTACTGATTTTGGAGTTACAGCCTGTATTCCAAGCACATGCAGCCTGCCCTTCTTCCAACTGAAATGTTTGTTTTGTGCGTGGTTTTATATCATAAGTTAATGTCGGGACAAAAATGCTAGCAGGAGGACAGTTTTTGGTGGTAAAGCAGGCCTCTTATCAGAGATACACACACTCATACACCTCTTCAGAAAGAGCAGGGGACTGGAATTTGGCAGATATCCTTTTAGAGGCTTCCCCTAAACATCTGAAGTCCATTATGTGGAGAAGGTAGGCCTCCTTGGGTTTAACGCAGCATTTGTTAAACATGAGATATAATAGCAGGGGTCCTAGCAGAGTAGGTATAAGCTTGCTTCATGCCTATTGCAGCTTACAACTCTGTCAAAAAAAAACTACAATAGGGGGAAAATATATATAGATTCTTGCATGATAGGGCCAAGTGCAACATAGACAATATATAACATTGCATAGTATTATATGTTATAATACATAGGCATATTTATATTTAAAATACGTAAACTACCCTTTATCCAAAGGGTGTCTCAAATTGTGGTAGGTATCATTCTAAATAAGATGAATGTAATACAGTAGCAATAAGATATATATTTTAAAAAATATGTTCTGTCTTGTTTGGGTTTTGAAGCTTAAACTCATAGTATTCTTTTGTTACTCATAATTTCACACTCAGGCCAATTGTTTGGGGACAATTAGTGGATTATGGTTTTTCCATACCATACATTGTACTACACGTTCATCTGATGAAGGCAGAAGTGCAATATTGTTTCTGAACCTACTACAATTTCTCCTTTTTCTTCTAATCCCCTGGGTTAACTTGAAATTCCCCTATTCCTCATTTGAATAACAGTTGGGAATTTTTTCATTGGGACCGTGTTTGCCCACTTTTCTATTATGACTTTCATTCTGCACTGAGGTTGGTAAGTTTCCCAGCATATCTTGTTGCCATTAACTGTTTTTAAAGTATGTAAAAAATATATTACCATGGAACCTCGGTTTCCATTGCCCTCATGCAGGCTAAGTCTTGCTGAAGTAGGTCATCAGGTCTGCTGCATCTAAATTAAACCCTGTCTCCTAAGGCTTAACTTCATCTCTCACTGTTGGAGATAAGGATTTGACTACCACAGGATAGGATTATCAGGCTCCTGACTAACGTTGGGTTTCTGATACACCTATCTTTGAAACATCTTTTGTTGGCCATGACTTAGCCAGACAGCACAGTCTGAGCCACAATCGTACCTTTATATAAAAAAAAATCAGTGACTACATTTAAAAGATATCCGTGTCGATATTTATATTATTGAATAATAGCTGGGTAACTTTCCCCAGTATAATTGGCATAAACAAGTATATCCCTTGGTGCATCGTATGGTAAAATGGTTGCATTTCCCTACTGGCTGCTACTGTATTAAAGCCAATTCAGATTATCTTGTTGCTTTTTACCAGAAATGTTTATGCACCTTCCAATGACGTATATTCATTCCATAAAAATAAATATAGATTTAACTACATGGAAGGCACGGCACACATGTCTGACTTGTAAACATGGTCAGGAATTTGAAAACGACGGGTACCTTCAGAGCCTTCAATTTTAATTGTAGAATGCCTAGCATTTCATAAGCAACAAGTGGGCATTTATGTCTAAAAAAGTATAACAGAAATAGCAAGGAGTCCACCCTCTTGGCATCAGGTCCCTTTCTAAGGTTCAAAGAGCCTAGTCTTTAGCTGTTAGTAAATAAAGCAAGGGGCAGAAAAACAGAATTTCAAAATTCAACACTTGCAGTTTTTTCCCCTGACAAACCAATCTGCTTTCTTTTTTTAGAAGGAAAAAAAAAAAGACAGGTTGGTCCTAGCAGATAATAGCAAATCTTTTCTGTAGTTATGGGAAAGTAGATACAGATAGTCCTTGCTTATCAACAAGTTTTGCAACAAATCCTCTCATTATAACCATTGCAGCATCCCATGGTTATAATTGCTATTTGGGCAAATTTCACAACTGAAAAAAAAAAATCACAATTTGCAGTCACATGATATTTCATTTAATGGCCAAAGATGAAATCAGGTTGTAAGACAATCATTGTGGTCATATAATTTCCCACTTAGCAACCACAGCATTTAGAAATAGAGATACTGGCCCCAATTGTGGTTGTTAAGTGAAGATACCTTTATGGATGTTGCAGGGTAACTCACATTTCCATTTTTAAAAAAATATGAACTTTCATGGTAATTTGATAGAAGGCATCACCATAATTTTAAGCACTTTTTCCCTCCCTTGGGTGGAGGTCTATAAACCTTTGTACTGGTTTGAAGAAGGTCAGCTCTCGAGAAGCCGTGGCAGGAAGACAGCTGAATTTTAGGAATTTTGAAAGTTGAATTTTTGAACCCAGCTGCATGACAGGGTTGGCTTTAGAATCCCCACTGTACCCACCAGTGTTGTATAAAGTCTACAAACCTATAATTGTTGCAAAATGAACTCACTATAGTCAGTTTTTGTACTCTGCATATAAAATGTTTTTACTTCATTTTCAGTCAGGAAACATACCAAAGTTTGTTGTTAAGTGGATAAGAAGGTGGACATGTCTTGGTATGAGAAAGACCTGAAGACTTTGTGTATATATTTGCTGGGCCACTTTTGTGATTAAGGCATCAGGCTAGAAACCAGAAGACTGAGCAGCTCTAGGAAGAAAGCATTGGCAAACCCTTTCTGAAAATCTTGCCAGGAAAGCTGCAGGAACTTGTCCAGGCAGTTGCCAGGAATCAACGCTGACTTGAACTCCCACTCCACTCCCCCAAAAGTCACTTTTAGTGCATT
This sequence comes from Pituophis catenifer annectens, assembly GCF_029215685.1. Lineage (NCBI taxonomy): Eukaryota > Metazoa > Chordata > Lepidosauria > Squamata > Colubridae > Pituophis > Pituophis catenifer. The sequence continues at coordinate 159,870,384 of NW_027256882.1, forward strand.
ATGCTCACTGGGGAGAGAGGAACTGTGTTTGATTGTTGGATGCCAAGAAGGCATCTACAGAAAGCAGCCTCTGGTCTGAGTTTTTCATTAATGCATGAATATACCAGATAAAAATGTATACAGGTAGTCCTCAACTTATGACTATAATTGAGCTCAACATTTCTGTTGTTAAGCTAGACATTTGTTAAGTGAATTTTGCCTCATTTTACGATCTATCTTTCCACAGTTAAGTAAATCATTGCAGTTGTTAAGTTACTAACACGGTTGTTAAGTGAATCTGGTGTCCCCCCATTGGCTTTGCTTGTCAGAAGTTCGCAGAAGGAGATCACATGATCTTGGTAGACAGCAATTGTCATAAATATGAACCATTGGCCAAGCCTCTGAATTTTGATCATATGATCATGGGGACGCTGCATGGGTCATAAGTGTGAATAATGGTCCTAAGTCACTTTTTTTTCCCAGTGCCGTTGTAACTTTGAACGGTCACTAAACAAACTGTTCTAAGTCGAGGACTACCTGTACAGGTTGACTTATGACCACAATTGAGGCCAACATTTCCATTGCTAAGCAAGGCAGTTGTGCTAAGCAAGGCAGTTGTGAAGTGAGTTTTTCCCTATTTTGCTATCTTTTTTGCCGCAGTTAAGTGAATCACTGCTTGTTGTTAAGTGAATCATGTGGTCATTAATCTGGCTTCCCCCCCCCCCCCCCGTTGACTTTGCTTGTCGGAAGCAAAAGGTGATCACATGACCCCAGGACAGAACAACTGCCAATTGTCAGGAGCCCGAAATTTTGATCACGTGGCCATGGGGATGCTGCAACAACGGTCGTATGTGGGAAAACTGGTCGTGTCACTTTTTTTCAGTGCCTTTGTATCTTTGAATGGTCGCTAAACGAATGGATGTAAGTCAAGGACTGCCTGTAGCAACCTGAAAATGTTGAGTATGCAGCAGTTTAAATGAGGCTTACTACTTCCAAAGCTCCTGCAGAACTCATCATAATGAAAAGGTGGCAATTCCTTGGTTATCAACTTTTGGCCACTCCTAGCTTAAAAGGTTCTGAGAGTTGCAGGTGGGCATCTCATGCTATGATTCCCAGCATATTGTCTTGTTTGCTGGTGCCATCCAATAACTAATAGATAGCTTTTAATGGATGAAAAGCAGCTTGTGCAATTGTATGAAGAGTGACTAATGTCTGTAATATATGAAAGGGAATCAATCTGACATACGTGGCTCTTCTTAGAAGCCATTTAATTCATCTCTGGGGGGAAATAATAATGGGGAGCAGCCAGAGAAGAAAGAAATGCACAGCACCTGCAGGAGCTGACTTACTACAATGCCCAAAGGCCCTGTGTGTTGCAGGTGTGTGACATGAGGTAGTCACTAATCCTCTCCTCTCTTTGTCCATACTAGGTACCTGGTAAAACCCATCAGTAGGCCTGGAGTCAAAAATCTGCAGCTAATACTCTGCTCTTCTGCTCTTTGGCTCTCCATGCGAGCCAGGGACAAATGGATGCCATCGCAAGTGCCGGCCTCAAGAGGAAGTTTGACGATGTGGACGTGGGCTCGCCCATTTCCAATTCCGACGATGAGATCTCCAACAGTGACAGCGCAGACAGCTGCGACAGCGTCAATCCTCCAAGCTCCTCAGGCTTCATTCGTAAGTGTTGGCATTAGAGGGTTTTTGAAACACGGTTCACTCCGTACAGGTGGCCCTCAACTTATGGCCGCAATTGGGCCTGGAATTTCCGTTGCTAAGTAATGTGGTTATTAAGTCATCCTGTGATCATGCCTAATTTTTTGCTGTAAACCACATGGTCACTAAGTGAATCCAACTTCCCTTACTGATTTTGCTTGTCAGAAGCAGGCAGGGACAATTGCAAATGGTGATTGCATGGCACCCCCCCCTCTCCCCCCAAGACACTGCAGCTGTCATAAGTGTGAGCTAGTTGCCGTGCCTAGAAGTGTGACCACTGGTCGTAAGTCAATTTTTTCAGCAGCACTGTAATTTTAAACAGTCACTAAACAAATGATTGTAAGTCAAGGACTAACTGCGTCATCAGCATTAATTCTGGCAGTACTTATTGAAGAATTTACCTGTTCCATCTGTCAGTCACTGAAGCCTTGCTTCTCAAGAAAGTCTTCCATGGTGTCAAACTTTTGCAAGAATGGGATGACTTCTCAGGTGAAGCAAGAGTAGTAAGTATGGACTTCTGCCTAGCTCAGGGGTCTGCAACCTGAAACAGTCAAAGCCATTTGGACCCGTTTCCCACAGAAAACAAAACACCAAGAGCCACAAAATCTGAGTGGGCATGGCCAACTCGATGTCACTCACTCCCATCTAGTCACATGACACCCCCAGCCACGCTTACCCAGGTTTTGTAGCACCCAGTGTATTCTATGGAAAACGGGTTTCTCTTTCTCTCTCCCGCCTTCTCTCCCTCTCTCCCATCTCTCTCTTTCTCCCTCTCTCTCGTCTCCCTCTCCCTCCCTCCCTCCCTCCCTCTCATCTCTCTCACTGCCCACCACTTCCCAACCCACACACCCAGGGAATAACTAACGAAATTCGGCCACGTTCTCTCTGTCTCTGGAAAGATACAAAGATGAGGACCCAGTTGTGGGGGCAATAAGCTGACTTTGTATAAATATACAAAAGGATGAAGGCTATTGCTGAGCACATTGTAAGCCGCCCTGAGTCTTCGGAGAAGGGCGGCATATAAATCAAATTAAAAAAAAAAAAAAAAAAAAAAAAAACATTGCATTGCAAAAGGAGTGACTGTCAGGCTGTTACATCACAGCGCCACGAGGTTGCCACCTTAGATTGCTGCACACACTTCAGAGAAGCATCATCTCAAGCAGTAGCACACTCACACAAGCACTCATATGCATCCTGCAACTTGGGCCAAAGTGGCTAGAAAATATAGTCCCTGGGTGCCCCCAAAGACGCGTGGCAGGCAAAGTACGGGATGACCCGTCCCCAATCACCAAGTCAGTGTCTGCTGATTCTTTGCAAAACTGGGCAAAGGTGGAGAGGGGGGAGCAAACAGAGCTGAATTGAGTCGAATCTGTTTCTCTTTCTCTCTCTGTGTCCCTCACTTGCGGCCCGATTGCAGCAGGAAACAGAGGGTGGCTACCGCCGGCCTTGGTTAGTGCTGGATGCGCAACCAGCTCTCCGTGCCAAGAGAGAGAGAGAGCTGCCAGGGACGAGTGGGGCAGGGAATCGGCTCCAGGAGGAGGAGGGGACCCAGTCTCCCCCATTGTGAAGTGCACTTCCACTGTGCTGCACAAGGCACTGGGAGAGCAGTGGGCAGGCCATGGAGTGGTTATTGGGTCTTCCCCCGCCCCACACCAAAAGGAAAGTCAGCTGGACTTCTTCTCCTAGAAGCCCCCCTACCCTTTCCTCTGCTCCCTGCTCCCCTACCCCCCATTCAATCCCACTTTGGGATAGAGGAGCATGTGCTGGAAACGCGTGTTGGGGCGACGTCAGAGCACGCCTTCTGACCCACCGGTGCTCAGCCCGCAACTCTCCACACTCATCCAAGCCCGGCTTGCTGAGGAAGGGGGGGAGCAGCCCTGACCCCTCCGCTGCCCCCACCCCTCATGGCCCCAGCCATCGCTGCCCAGCTTCCTCAAAGATGCGGCGCATATCAAAGGCAGCAGCTCGTGTTGGAGGTGTCGAACAGCAGGACAGCTGTGTGAGCTGGGCCAGGCCGCTTCACCATCCGACTCGCCAATGGGGGCGTTTCTGCTGGGCCATCCGCCGCCCCCCACGCTGGGCTTTTGTGCTCGGCTGTGGGAGGAGAGCACTTCCCCACGCCGCCTCCTTTCTCTTGGCCCTGGTGATGAGGGAGAAGGAAAGTCAGGCTTAGGGGCTGGCCCCCACCCTGCAAGATCCGCCCTCGCTGTTCTCTCCCAGACTCCTTTGCTGGCGGCAACCACAAATGTACGGCGAAAGCAGAATTCTGTTTCCGTGCAAAGGCAAATATAGGGGCTCTTCGTTCCCGCACTAAGGCTCCGCCCACTGCCACGACAGGGCGACAGCTCTTTCATCTCTCTGCTGCAACAGGGCCATAGAGAGCCAGATGCAGAAAGAGCTGCATGTGGCTCTGGAGCCACGGGTTGCTGACACCCAGCCTAGCTGCTTCTGTGTTGCCAACCAATGAAAGTTTGTCAAGAGCAGCCTAATGAAGCTGTTCCATCTTACGGAGTTAATAATTCTAATAAAAGTGTGCATAGTAGTCTTTTCTCCCACCCCCCCAATCTGATCCTAGTAGAATATATATCCCCACTTTTGCTATTTTTGGTCTATTGGGTGTAATAGAAGCAAATCATGTGAGAAGTTACTATTTTCTTAGATGCTCCATATAGGATTGATTAGTTCAGGGGTCCCCAACTCTCAGGCCACGTCCCTTTCGGAACCAGGCAGCAAAAGTGGAGGGCGAGAACACGCACACAGCTCCACTTGCATGAGCAGCGAGAGCACGCACGCATGCATGCAAGAAGCTCCATTTGTGTGAGTGGTGGGTGCGCCATTACTTCACTTGCACAAATGGAGCTGCTCACGCACGCTCCCGCTGCTCGTACAGATCCCCTCTCTCCCCCCCCCCGGGTGGGCCACCAAGCCAGAAAGGTTGAGGCCTGCTGGATTAGTAGTCCATAATACCAGGACCGTTTAGCACTTAGGATTCAAGGCAGAAAAATGTTTTTGTGTGAGTTGGGGGATGAATAATCCACTACATTCCTCTGGTGTTCTCTACACCCCTCCCCGCATTTGTTTGAGATGTGAAAGAGAAGGCTGCTCTCTTTTCTGTCCCTGTCTCCCCTTTTCTGAAGCAGTGCTCCCCTGATATCAGATAGCTGCCAATTCGGTAAGCTTTTTACAAGACCTGGCTAATTTCAGCAAGTGTTCAAGGAACCACTTCAGTCTCTCCTGACTGAATGCATTTGGCAGAATCCAGGAGATGGGCCTTTTCTGCCATGGCACTTGCCCTGTGGAATATCATCTCCTCCCCTCCTCCCCCCCTCCCCGCCCCCAAGTTGAGATTGGCCCTGTCCTGATAATCTTCCGGAAAGCCCTCAAAACATGGCTATATCAGCAGGCCTGGGGAATCTCACAGAAATGGTGATATCAGGAGATGGCCGCATTATTTTTAACATCTCTTTTTCTCTACTGTTTTGGTATTAATAATGTTGATTTTTTTTTAAAAAAAAAAAGTATACTTATTTTACTATTGTCCCTGTGAGAAGGGTGGCTGTAGAAATATAAATAAATAGACGCTATTATGGTTGTTCCTCAGTGCTGGGTGTTATTTCTTATGTTGGTTACATTTTTCTGTTTAGCTTTTAACCTTATTACTGTTCTGGATCTCGGTAAGCTGCTCAGAGTCAGACATGATTAGAATAGCATATGAGCCTAGTAAAATAAATAAATTCCCTAAAGCAGCTGTGCCTTTTCCTAGGATCATGTGTCTGCCCTTGTGTTCTGCCTAGCCATATTGATTACCCTCTTTTGGAGCATGAAGAGTTATAAGAAATTAATCAGCACTTTAGTCTTAGTTCAGTAGAATAGCCGTTAGTTCAAACAGCTTACATTCTGCCCCAATGATTGTTACTCAGATAGGCTTGCCTATGTTAACTTCATTGCTGGTTATGATTGGAGAAGGAGGTTAGATGTGAAAAGATGATTTGCTGGATAAGGACCTGACTTGACAAAACAGTGCCATGCCTGTTGTTTTAAACCATTAGTGGCATTTGAAAAATCGATGGCGATGCCGCATTGATTCTACAGAACCTTAAGATTTCTCAGTATTTCCCAGATTTCTGGAAAGGCAGCTTGCCTGTTGCTATTAATACGCCTGTGTGGTGCACAGCCAGAATTTTAAATAGCTTACAGACTTCACTCTTGGTTGTTCAGAGCTACAATAAAACCCTGCGGGCTTTGGCCAGTGCTCTTTATATCCTGGAACATGCTCAGAAACCTGTCCAGCGCTTAAGAATTAAGTGGCAGGTATGTGTCAGTGCGGAAGATTTTGAAAGCTGCTATGGTGGAAGACACATTCTTCAAACAACATTTGGCACGGGTGCTCTGTAACAATGAAGAAAATATTAAATGGGGTGTGTGACAGGAGGCCCATCCTTGCTTCAATTTTCAAGCTGTGTTTCTGTTTTGTTTTCTTACATATCAGCAACCTCCATCTTAAAAAGGCAGAAACAGCTGCGTAGAAAGAACGTGCGCTTCGACCAAGTGACTGTGTACTACTTTGCAAGGCGTCAGGGATTTACCAGCGTTCCTAGCCAAGGGGGCAGTTCCCTGGGCATGGCCCAGCGGCATAACTCTGTCCGCAGGTATACCCTTGGTGAATTTGCCCAAGAGCAGGAAGTGAATCACCGTGAGATCCTTCGAGAACACCTAAAGGAGGAGAAGCTTCATGCCAAGAAAATGAAGGTAGGCTTTTGGCAGGCAGAAAAGTCCTTTTTGGTCCCTCATTTGCAGAGTTTTTGGTGCTGCAGCTTGACCCTATTTTCATACGTATGTAGCGAATATAGCAAGGTTGGGAATTGATTTTGAATGCCTGTAAGCCTTTTCCCAATTTGATACGGTGAGTTCATATCAGGCCTACCTGTGGGAAGTGGTAGAGAAAGACCTAGACCACGAGTGTCAAACTCGCCGCATCACATTACTGTCACATGACGTATCGTGACTTTTTTTCCCTTTGCGGAGCTGGGGTGGGTGTGGCCTGTGCATGCCACATCTAGCCCGTGGGCCACCAATTTGACACCCCTGAACTAGACAATCATATGGTTCTTTGGTGTATTTGCCTGGACTTTTTTATTTGTCTGTCTCTGCAGTTATTAAGAAATAGTATTCCAAATGTGCACTTCTGATTATTTTGCATTTTGGTTTTCTTTCCTGTCTTCTCCATTATGTTAATTCTGCGCCCCAAACCGAAGTCCGTTTCTCCCTGGATTTCCCCATATTTCATAGACTACATACAGCCCTCCATCTGGATTGGAATATGAGAAATGCCACTGGTAATGTGAAAATGAGCTTTGAAGAATTTCTTCTTGAAGTGAATGAATGTGAAGCTGTCAAGAGCTTTCCCTCTGGGGCTTTTGGTGAGGAAGGGTCAGAGATGAGCTTTCTGAGGAAAAGCTAAGGATTCCTCGCCATCCAGCAGCATTGCTAGTCATGCCAACCAGTTTTCTAGCCTCTGTTTTGTGTCAATTTGATTCATGGGAAGGCTGAGCAATTGCAGCAAAAGCCTCTCCCCTTTTAGCCTCCTCCAGCAAGCTTCCTGTTCGGTCCATCTCCTTATCATGCCTCCTGGCAGCCTGGTTGGTGTGTCCTGTAGGTTGCCTAGCAACTGGGTTTCCCTTACTGAATTGAATGCTTCTGTCAAAAAACACAGACGGTCCAATCATTCCCTTGCTACCATGACAACCAGCTTAGCCAAAAGGACAAATATTCATTCTGTAGTCCTGCAACTCTGGCCTACTTCTTATAGTTTTTAAAGGAAATCAGTTTCTGAACTGCACTGCTTCAAGGTCTAGGTTTGTCCTTATACGATCCATCCTTGTTTATGCATATGCCACCTCCAGAAGGTGAAAAAGAGAAGGATCTGGGTTGTGACTTGCTAACTAGCTTGGTAGCTTTCTGTGGTGGCTGTTTTTGGTGTTTTTGGTTGTATGAATGAACATCTGGTCCTGGATACCAATCCAACCTTCTTATATATTGAGGTGGAGTAGGTCTGAAAAGAAGCCTGCTTATTTATGTGTTTATTTCCCAACTTTATTATTTTTACAAATAACTCTAGACAGCAAACATATCTAATATTTTCCTCGTCCTGTTTTCCCCACTGCAACAATCCTGTGAGGTGGATTGGGTTGATTGAGAGTAACTGGCCCAAAGTTACCCAGCTGGCTTTCCAAAAAAAGTAGTTGCAGTTTTGGTAATAAAACTGTGGTGCTCTTGAAGACTATGGGGAACATGCAAAGTGCTTTTCTAAAACATGAGGGTTTTGTATATTCCACAGAGAATTTGGCATTCTGAAAATCCATTTTTCCCTTTCACGGTCTGTTAGTTGCACAGAAATGTTGAAGGTCCTATCAGCTACATTTTAAAGGTTTCATTTCTATATTTGTCATGCAACTCCTTGTCATTTTTAATGTCAATTCTACTTTCTCACGTATCTGTTCCTTATTCAGCCACCTTACAACAACCTACAAAATCTTTCTTCCCTCTAGCTGCCAAAAAAAAAAAAAACCCTCACATAAGTCTTCTCCCCTCCCAAGATTGGAGGTGAAACAAATTTGTACTCTGTTCAGCAGACGGTTTTGTTTTGTTTTGTTTTTTGTATGAGGCACCAATCAGCCAAGTGTACCTTCTGCTTTGCCCTTGAGGACAGGCTGTGTCTGCCAGTAGAAAAATTACTGTGCTTTCCACATGGCCAGCAATGCGAATGGTTGTGTCCGTCATCTGTTTTGTGTAAGAAACATCAAGCTACAAATGTGTTTAGCGTCTCAGCAAAGTCGTGATGTAATGATTGGATCAAGGTCACCCTCAGATCCCCCCTCCCACCCCCTCAAGGTTCTAGAATTCCCAAATCCAAGCTCCACCTGTCACACTGCTTCCCTCAGAAAATGGAGGAGACCGGATTGCAGTGCTCAAGCAGAGCTTAGTTCTCACCTCAGCCCTCAGCTGTGTTGCATCATGTCTCTCAGGAATGGTCCTTTGTAATACCACGGCTACTCTGATGAAACACTACTACTCGCTTTGTTTTTGCCATCAGCTTTTCTTTTCTTTTTAATTTTGAATTTTTATTGCATTTTACGAAGGGTATAAAAACCAAAAGAAAACATTTTAAAAATAGGAGGAAGGTGGGGGGGGGGATGGGGTTGCAGGCAGTGAAGGAAATATCTACAAAAAAGTATAACTTCTGACTTTTTTTTGGTAAAGATGTGAATACTGCTTCCATGTTGCCCATGGTTCAGATCCTTTTTTGCTTCCCACTTAAAACAGACACTGTATTTTCTTTTTTCTTCTTAAAATGTACAGGTAGTTCTTGACTAGCAACCACAAGTGGGAACAGAATTTCTATTCCTAAACATAGTGCCTGTTACCTGATTTTATGACCTTTCTTGCCATTGCAGTGAATCACTGCAGTTGTTAAGTGAAACTGGCTGTCATTAAGTGAACCTGCTTCCCCCTATCAACTTGATTTCTCAGCAGTTGGCTGAGAAGGTCACAAATGGGATGCCGTAACTGCCATAAATACATGCCAGTTGCCCAAGTCATGTGATCATATAACTATGGGATGTTTCAGTCATGAATGTGAGGACCGTTTATAAGTCACATTTTTCAATTCCATTGTAACTTTCAGTGGTTGCCAAAGGAATGATTGTAAGTCAAGGATCAGTTATGTATATTCATTTTGTAAATAACATGACACAAAGTTTGTCAAAGTGAAAAATATAGAGTATCGTGGTCAACACTGATAAGAATTATTTGTGCTTTTAGATACCACTAGAAATGTCAAATTTAAACGCAGGATTTTGGCTTGGAAAATGTGCTACTCTATATACATATATCTCCTCTGAGTTTTTTGGGGAGGGGGAAATGAGATCTACAGGGTTGTATGGGCCATTGTCCAAACCATGATTTGAAATTTCCCACGTCAGATAAAGTAAATGAAATACATATCTCCCTCTGATATCATTCTGTTTGAGGGGGCAGATTTTAAAGGACAGATGAATTGGATAAAGGTTCAGAATGGGTGGGCATGGAGCTGGGGAATGTGCAAAGAACTAAACTACTCTCTCTTAATTGATCATGACCGGCCCACACAAGCCAAGAGCTGGTTTGATCAAAGCCCATAATCTTTTCTAACAAAGCTATGGCTTGTGTAGTAGCTTGAAGGCTTGCATGTGCAAAGGCGAGTCACTGTCAGAATTTACTCCCCAATTTCTCTCGATGTTGCATTCTGAAAACAAAGGAGAATGAAAAGCCCAGAACATGGTCTAACGGTGCTCTGGTCTGTGCATGTAAAGCTGGATCACTGTTAGAACTTGCTTCTTCTCTGTCCAGCAAGCTTTTGGGCTTACTTCAGCTTTGAAAGTGCAAAAAACCGCATCATTGTCAAAAGGAATCGGTATTTGGAGGAAACGGGTGACCTTTGCAGCCCAGTTAAACTCAGGGAAATCATTTGTCTTTTTTTTTTTTTCCAGACTGAAAACTGATGGGATTTCAATTTCAAGATTAACTTTTGCTGGTGTCTGTGTCTGTTGTGTTCTCTGTTCTTTCCCACACCCCCGCCCCCCCTAAGCTGACCAAGAATGGAACTGTGGAGTCCGAAGAGGCTGATGGCTTGACGCTTGAGGATGTCTCTGATGATGACCTCGATGTAGAGAACGTGGAGGTGGATGACTACTTCTTCTTACAGCCGTTGCCCACCAAGCGGCGGCGAGCTCTACTTCGAGCCTCTGGTGTTCATCGCATCGATGCAGAGGAAAAACAAGAACTTCGGGCCATCCGCCTCTCGCGAGAAGAATGTGGGTGTGACTGCCGGCTGTACTGTGACCCTGAGGCCTGTGCCTGTAGCCAGGCTGGAATTAAATGCCAGGTCAGTGGGGAAGAAACCGCTAGGCTTTGGCCTGAACCATATCTCTTTATGCCTGCGTGTCTTTTTGATATGGAGCGGGATCCACTCAAGCCTGGTTTCATGTGTTGAGTCTGAGCTTATTAGAGGTGATTTTTAAAGAGAACTCCTATAAAGTCTTAAGGGGTGATAAGATGTATTGTCCCAGGGGTGAAAACCAGCAGGTTCTGACAGGTTCTGGAGAACTGATAGCAGAAATTTTGAGCAGTTTGAAGAACCGGCAAGTACCACCTCTGGCTGGCCCAAGTGTGGGGTGGGAATGGAGATTTTGCAATATCCTCCTTCTGGAGTGGGGAGGGAATGGAGATTTTGCAATATCCTTCTCCTGCCATGCCCACCAAGCCACACTCACAGAACCGGTAGGGAAAAATTTTGGATTTCACCGCTGTATTGTCCCCTTAGATGCTCCAAGACTGAAGTTAAAAAAAGAAGCGAATAATTCAGGAGGGAAGATCCTGCTTGAGTTTGTGGAGAAAAACAAACGACAAGATGCAGCTAGCCTCTGGGATGGGGAGCTAAAAGGATGAGGAGGTCTTGAGGAAATAGCACTAGCTTTCCAGGATGATGTGAAGTCACTGTAGTTATTCATGTGGGAATCCGCTATTCTTCTGCTTCTCTCTCTTGGCCGCTATATGAAACGAGCGCTTGAAAGAATCCGATCAAATGTTAAATTACGCAGCGTTTTTGCAAGTTTAACCACATTTTCATAGTATTTGATTTACAGTGTTATGCTTCTTAGACAAAACGAAGAGACAAAGGGATGTTCAGAATCCAGAAGTATTAAATACAGGAAGTCTTAAATTACTTCATTTTTGATTCCCAACATCTAAGCTGCTGGGTAATCACCAAATTTCATGCTCTGCATTGTTCTCATCTGTAGCATTTTGCTTCCCCCCCCCCACATGTGGAATGTGTGCATTAGCATTTCTGCTCTTAATATTTTCTTGGCAAAGTCATTCTCTCTCACTCTCTCTGCCTCTTTTGCACCACATCTTTATGCACACTAAATGTCTAGCTCTCTGGTAAAGGATTTCAGGTCCTCTTTCCTGAAAGTGCTTTTATTCTGAGAGAACATTTGATGGCTTGATAAATGAAGTGTCAAAGAGCACATTCTTTCTTTCACAATAGATCGAATACGACATACTCCAGGCCAGTCTTTATTTCTTTTGATTTCTCCTTGAAATACAAGATTTATAGGTAGGGGGAAAGAATTGAATGGGGTGGGGGTGCAGATTCTGGGTTGCTTGCAGGCTATCTAGCCGGTTGCTTTTTGATAACAGCTTACATGAATTTTACATGTTTCATCTGACTTAATTTTCTATCTGTTCACTTACTCTCATTTTAGCCAAGCTTTCATCCTTCCAATCACTTCCTCGGTTCTCACACAGGCCCAGTTTTCACTGTCCTTCGCTTCCCCCACCCAGGTGGACCGAATGTCCTTCCCATGCGGCTGTTCCAGAGATGGTTGTGGGAACATGGCTGGGAGAATTGAATTCAATCCCATCCGGGTGAGGACTCACTACCTGCACACCATTATGAAACTAGAGCTAGAGAATAAACGGCAGGTGAGCCGGGCCCAGGTTCTGGATGAAGAGACCCCTCATAGCTCCGGCAGTGACTGGCTGGGAAGCCAGTCCCCAGAGACCCAGGATTTCCAGGAGTTCATGGCGGAGAATGAAACGGCAGTCATGCATCTTCAGACAGCTGAGGAGTTGGAGAGGCTGAAGGCCGAGGAAGACTCTAGCAGCGGCTCCAGCATGGAAAGCTTGGGGGTGTGCATTTTGGAGGAGCCGCTTTCTGTCTCCGAAGGGATGTGCCCAAGCCTCGCCACACCAATCCTCATTCAAGCTCAGCTGCCACCAGGTTCCTCTGTTCTGTGTTTCACGGACAGTTCTGAGCAAGCCAGCTCAGCTGAGGGCAGCCAACGCTACTTGAACAATGGGCCTGTTGTGTACTATCAGGTTGACCAAAGGTCAGTGCTGGGGGTGAAGGGGGAAAATAGAGCAGAGGAGCCTGAGGGGCCCCCTCGTTACACAGAGGAGAAGGAGCTAAGCATCTACTCTGTCCCTGTGACTTCACTGGTGTCTTGCGGCAGAGCCACAGCCACCAGCAGTGTAGAAACAGAGAAGGCTGCTGTATCTTTCGAGCCCCTGTCTTCTGAGAGCTGTCAGCCTGAAGTTCCTCTGCCAAGCCTGCCACTCCACACAGACGTGCCACAAGACAGTTTGCGGCCCCAGAATGTGGTGCCGCAATCTCCAGAGAGGGCCTGCGAGCTCCCCTCTTCTGAGGAATGCTCTTTGGGCCCTTCTCTGGCCGTGTGACAATTCCCAACCCATCACCTTGATGTTTATTTATTGACAAAAGGTTTTTAATCAAATGGCCATAGCCATTGGGAATTGTTTAATATTGGGGTGTGGGAGGGAAAGGAGAAGGGGGCTGCTTCGTGTGGGCTCCACCATATAAGGACCTAAAACGAGCACTTATAGCTGCCTCAAAGTAGGAGGACCTGTCTACTAGTTGGGCGGCCTCCTGGTTCTGAAGAGGTTGGACCCATAGGTGATGGAACTTTGTAGGGGAGGCCTTGACTCCATCCTACAAGGACCAAATGTGAATGTGTCTCATGGAAGCAATAGAGCAAAGCTGCCTTTTCTAAAGCGCTGGATGGGTTGCAGGGCAGGCGGAAGAGAACACTTGTTGCTACTTCATGACATCAATCAGTCTCTAGGCGTGGTGGAAATCTCTCCCTCCAGTTGCTGATCCCAAGCGAAGCTGCCGCCACCGCTGCCGTCACCCATCCCTTTCTGTCACTTTCAGTGCTGTGTCTTGGTAACGGTGACCTTACTTGCTTGAACTGCTCTAACCAGTTACACAGCTTAAGCTCTGCAACCTCTTATTTATGTGACATTTACTGCCCTTCGTTCCCTGGAAGAATCCCATATATTTTTTAAATTCACTATGAATTAACTTTGATCATGACTAGCTTACACCTACAGTTTGGCATGCAACTGTCGTAAAAAATAATTTTCATCCTGGAGCCTCTGCCCTGCCCCTGCCAATAGCTTCACCCAAACATGTTCACGGCCCGTTTTGCTGGCTGGCCTTTGCTGGGACTGATTATGTTTAAACTAAGTTTTTTTTAAAAATGCTGAATGTTTACGGACATGATGTGACTCAAGACTTGTCACGGACTCTATGATCCTAAACTGTCACCTCCGACTAGAGTCCCTTTGGGGATCTATTTCTGTAAACAATGAACGCCCTAGGATCGGGTGGGATCCAACTTCCTTCTGAAAAGAACTGCCAATTTGGGTGGGCAGAGAATTCGACAAAGTACTTATTAGCCTTTTGCCCCATAGTTTTCTGAATCAATTTTCCCTTCCACTATCTCAGTCTTTTCCATTCTAGTTGCACAAGAATTTGGAGGTGATATTGAAAGCTTTCTGTCCCCTTGCTCCTTGCTTAGCAACCTAGCATTCTGGATGACTTGAAAGGGCACGGAGTCTGTGTGCAGTAAAACTGCAACCTGCTGGGTACCAAGCATTTAGGGTCAGTAAATGTGCAATAAGGTGGCACCTGCAATTCCCCTCCTGGTGAAGTGTGTACATTGTTCCAATTGGTCTTGGAATAAAGGGAGAAAGGACGTCCTTATAAGCTGCCACTCCACCCCTATGACAACTCTAGGATAACAAAAGCACTTTTCTCTTCCAGCTTACCAGGCATCCTTTCCTCCTTCATCTACCTAAACAACAGATAATCATTGTCTTTCTCTGTCATCACCTGTTCTGACCCAGCTCATGTTACAGCCCTGTGGTGTATGGCCTGGTAGATCAGCAAGAACTGGTTTCCCAGTATTTAGGAATCTTTCTTTTTTCAGACTGCTCAAGACTTACAGTGAGTTGCACGAAAGCTATAGTCTGGGTAATTCAGTTACCCATAACTCCTTATGCATAAGAGAGGGTAGGATTTAAATAGCCTTTGCAGAGAGATCTATCCTCATCAAAACCTACCTCCCAGCTGAGAAATAATACAGGCACCATCAGAACTTAAATAGGTTTTTTGTGTTTTTCAGGCATATCACCAGATCTGTGTGAATGCTGGGCCATGTAAGTTTCTAGATGCTGAATCTGAAAAGATTTAACAGGCTTGCCCCTTAATTGAAAAGCTGCTTGGGAGTAGGCAGAACAAAAAAACTCTGGCGGTAGCCAAGTCTAACTTAATTCTTGGCTGTTAACGATCAGTGATGAGCAATCGGCGCTGCCAGTACATCCAGAAAAGCCTATTCTCCTGAAAGTGACTCTCTGTAAGATAAACACTAGCAAATGCTGTGTAGGCGGCAGCTGAGAAAAACTGACTATAACTATTGACATGTAACATCATTCCAGGCTTCAGAATGGATGCAAAGACTCCAATACTAAATTCCTGTCTTGATTTTTACTTTATTTCACCCAAGCTCTCCTTGTGCAGATTAGCATATAGTATACAGCCAAGGCTTCTGTACTTTTGCCAGACTACTAACTACTTAATTGCTTTCACATCACTACCTCTTTCGGGGGATTGTTCAGAAGCAATGCTATGTTTAGTGGGCAAATGTCTCCTTTGTACATTTTAAAATGTAACAGGATGAACGTGCAGCCTTAAAAATGTCCACTGTCCTCGTCTTTAAAAAGCCACACGTTGTTGCATGACACACACAAACACTCCTTCCTATACACTGATCTCATTCCTGAGAGGGTGTTTAGGCTTTTATTCCATGCTGTTTTACCCCCAGGCTACTGTTGGGTTTGAGGGTCCATTGGTGTCTTTAGGAAGAATCTTTCCTAATTCTCACATTTGTAGTTAACAAAACAAGTGGTGCTATAAGCTAGATTTACTTTCAAGGCAGCTGATCCCAGATGCAACTCTCACTGTAGCAAATGTATTTAGTGCTCTTCACATCTGAATCAAACAGAATAGAAAAAATTTCCTCCTACATTGAATGCATAGCTTTGTAGGTATCTAGGTCAAAGAGAAGGCATCTCTCATAAAATTCTCAACTCTTTGAAAGCACCTTGGCTATTTATAATAATACTGACCTGTAACTGCTTTTTTACACAATTACAGTAACATTATTATGGGCAGCTGTAGGTTTGTTTCAGGACAAGATGCACTTGCCTTTTTCCTATATTACTCCTCCATTTTTCAGCTAGTCTTTATAGCCCTTTATAGACCATTGTGTTGTAGATCTGCTCTAAAGTAGTAGCTAAAACCAGAGATTTTGCTGCCTTTAACTGCATGGTGTTATTCTGGGGATTGGGCACAATCAGCCCTAGAATCAAGATTTTCAATGGGGCTTACCTCAATCCTTGCAGATCTGGCAGTATAAGAATCTCCTCCTGTTGAGTGCTTAAACTGTTGCACCCCTTGGCCACCTGCCAATTCTCACAGATGGTTTGGTGGAATACACTTTCTGAAAATGGAAGCAGCTTCACACTTAAAATACCAGGATTCCATTTTTATAATGCAGAAACAATTCTCGTGACTGACATTCCGGAATGCAATGATTAATGTAACAGCTTGGTAGAAACTAAAGTACTAAAATACTACATTCTTACCCAGAGGTGTAGATAAAAGGGATAACAGAACCTCAACATAGCCATCTGAACTATTAAGTTTTACACTGGCTTGCTTTTCCACGAGAGTGCTTAGTTATGACAGGAAAATACCACCTTAAATAGCTATTTGTAGAAAAACAGCTAGGGGGAAAAACACTCCTTCCTGAGCATTATGAAAAAAGAAAGGGCGCTGATCTCAAATGACAATTTTATTTCTAAATCCTATAGTAGAGGCTGGGCTTCTTAGAAAGCTTTTGTTTTAAAGAATATTCTTTAATGCAAAAAGGCCTATTCTCTTGCCTGTCTCCCTTTTGTTATTAATAACAAAACTATCTTTCTTACTTTGATGTGGTGGTACATTCGCCTGTTTTCCCTTCTTCCCTTCTTTTGGTGCTACTGAACTGTTTACAGGACAGCCCTTTTACTACCTGGAAGAGACTTCTATTAACAGAAGCCCTGGTCTGACATAATTGGTATTAGCCCTGTCCTCTTTTGTCACTTGCAACTGATAACTTCATAACTCTGCTTTCCTGCAGGAAATACACAGGTGGCATTTTCAATGTGAATCCAAAGCTTGTCAGGTCCTTTACATTTTGTTTTGCCTTTATGTTCTTTTCATTGTGATAATGCTGTATTTAAAGAGGATATTTAAGTGTAAAAGCAAATAAATGCGTAAACTTACATGAAGCGAATTTTGTTCTCAAAATTGTAGCCGCCTTCTATTCAGTTACAGACCAGTGTGCATGCACATTTTCTGGTATTTTTCACAGCTGCTTTTAACCAAAGTGCAACATATGATTAATACTTGCAGAGTCTGCATTTGTGAAACAATCCTTTGTCTAAAGGAACTAAACAGTATCAAAGTATGTACAATGTTTCATCATAATGGAGAGATTCTGCATTGGATCATAGTAGATATCACCTTTCAAGGTAGTTTTTGCAGTTTGGCTTAATTTTGATTTGTGACAAGTTATCAATTTATCTCATAGTGAAACCTTATGGAAAAATCTTTTCACGCATCACATCCAAGGTTTTTATTCCCTTGCATAGATGTTATTTCAAAAAGACTGATCATATTACTTGGACTGAAGTGCACACAACAAAGACTTGGGTCATGAACTTAGTAGTCACTAGTTATTTTATAGGGGAAAACAACTATTCATAGTTTGAGTGTTTCCAGTAATTTATGACTCAAGCTCAGATACTCAAGGGGAGTCACAATAGTGATATATTAACAGAATGACTTCAGAACTCCACAATTAAAAGATCGATGCATTTTTTTTAATGTTAGCCATCTTTTAATGGTAAACATTTATCTTTCAAGTAAAATACATATAATATATACATTTCTCACACATTTTATGATTAGCTCAAATACAGACTTCCTCAATTTACACATGCCATCCAGAATTCCAGATTCTGGTATACTACATGCAGTCTTTTTTTTTTTAATCCACCTCTTTCTCCCCCCCCCACCTCTAAATGATTTTTCAAGTCTGCTACACTTCATAATAATAATAAAAAAACCTGCAAATCTTATGGCTCCTGAGAGACCAAGATTGAGTCTTCCCTTTTGATAGGAATGACCAGTGCTATCTCAGCTGTGCCTTCCCAGTCTTTTGCTGGCTTGGGTCTTTACCATTAAGTCCTGCAAAATATGTGTGTGTGTGTGTTAATTATAATACACCTAGATAGAGAGAGGCTTTAGCTTCAATACTGACCTAACATTTCCATCCTAGTCCCTCTAACAATTGCAGCTGGAGAGAGAAATAGTGTCCCTGGAACATTTCAAGACAAAAGGGATGGAAGAAACAAACAAACATTAAGACATGTGGATCTCCCTCCCTCCCTCCCTCCGCCCCCCCCCCCCCCGCCCCTTAGCTGGCAAGACTGAAATCACAGAAAGTGGTAGGTGACTCTGTGTATTTGGCAAAACAAACATATATATATATATATGTATATATCTCTTTGCACCACTTCCTGGCCATTATGAAACAAACTTCATTGTAGCCGTTTGAGGCAGTAGAGTGTCTTTCCAACCGAAGATTTTGCCTCAAGCATTATTAGCAAGACTTTGGACTGACAAGTCTGAACAGACATACATTATACTCTGACAATCTAAGAAAGGGGTCTGTGAGGTCATAACTGAACTAGGCTTAAATTGCAAAGTTAGTGAAATATACAGCAGAGGTATTTTGTTGTGCTATCTTAGCAATTGTCTTCACTCAAAACAGCCAGTGGGGAAATTTCTATTCGTATTGCAATGTTTCTTCTAGTGCCAACTCTACACTAACAAATTCACTGAAGTTTCTTCTGCTGGATTCTTGCCTCCCAACCCACCCACCCACCCACCCCCTTCTTTTTTCTGAGTCAATGAAAAGAAAATGTATTCCCCTTTCTGGTTCACTCTTCAGTCAATATACAGTATATATTCAATAATCCAGAAGGGGCTGTTTCCGGTTAGCTCTTAGAGGAACGAGTGAAGTTGATAGAAAGTAAGACCATCGCGTGTGCCAAGAGTGAAGTCTCAGAGTCTGAAAAGATAATAGCTTTCTATTTCACTGGATTATATTCACAAACATTTTAACACTAACTTTGAATTGCAAAGAGCTTTTTCTGACATATAGAAATAGGAAGGAGACAATTCTCAATCCCTTCTGAAAGATCAGCAAGACTTACCTTTAAAAATAAATTATTTCAGTTCAGAAGGTTAAACACAAATTTTATTTTTGCTATGTTTTTATAGCTAAGAACTTCATTAGTTTTACTAATCTTTCCTGGTATTGCAGTCTAAGCATTTTTCTATTTATAACCATCTTCTCTGTGGCCCCTCCTTGCAATGCATCTGTCTGCTTGTTTCTGTTAACTTTCTGTAGCAGCATCACAGCTTCTGACACGACAAATTCCCACCACAATTTGATACTCGTTACACAGAGAAATGGCCGATGTTGCCCCAGGGTAGCTGTGGAGTGTGTATGTCAAGAAATAAAATGTGATACGTTTCAATCCTCTGCATAACTAAGCCTACAGAAGTATTAGTTGTGTATTTTTCAGCCAACCTTTATTTTTTGTTTTGTATATTCCTCCCCTTTAATAACCTTAAAATTGTAAATGACTGGAATTCATCTCTTTGAGTTTGCATTGCCACATGAAGTATCACACACACAAAAACTTAACATGTATTGAGTTCCCTTTTTTAAAAATCGCAATTATAAGTTTAAATAAAACATGGAGAATTAAAAATGATCAGAGAACATATTAATGAGAAAGGAGGGCATAAAAGACCCTGAAATAAGCTCAGCTCTACTTAATTGGGTTCTTTGCTTGGGATTTTGATCTTTGAAGACTTTCATCTGGCCAAAAGCCTTAACATTTTATTAAAAATGGAAACTCAGATTTTCATTTTGTGTCATTTATTAAATTAAAGCAGCGAGAGCACTCAAAAGTGCAGGACATCACTTAGCCAGAGCTAAATGTTACAATGATCCATCCTAAATTATTATATACACAAAATTGAAACAGTTAGAGATGAGATAAAGCATTCCAAGAACTCAGCTGACAATATATATGAATGCAAGTAGTCCTCAAACTTACAGTCATTCATTCAGTTAGGATTTGAGGTTACAACGGCACTGAAAAAGTGATTTATGAGCAGTTCTCACATGACTGCCGTAGCATCCCCACGGCCACTTGATCAAAATTCAAGTGTTTGACAACTGTGCTTGACAGTTGCACTGACCTGGGGTCATGTGATCATTTGTAACCGTCCCAGCTGGCTTCTGACAAGCAAAGTCAATGGGGAAGCCAGATTCACTTAATGACAGCATGATTCGCTTAGCAACTATGGCAAAAAAGTAATGAAACGGGGCACAATTAAACTTTCTTGCTTAGCAACAGAAGTTGTGGGCTTCATTATGGTTGTAAGTCAAGGACTATCTACATTACCTATATAATTAAATATTGGGGATTGTTGGAGGAGAATCCCCATTTTCCACCCCAATCTTCCAACTTCTTTCGGAGTTGCTTGTTCAATGCCTGACGTTTACCACTGCAAAGAAGTTTTCCTGACTTGAACTCCAGGAAATTAAGGTTTTTACCCCAGATAGTACCAAGCTAATATCCCAAAGAAATTCTCTTCTGTTGTGTAGTATACAATATTATTTAAAGTGTTTTCTATAGGTAATCCTGGGTTAAAAACCACTAATTCAGCAACCATTCAAAGTTACAAAAGTGCTGAAATGAGTCAGCTTACGACCAGTCACTATTTTGGCTGTCCCAGCATCTCTGTACTTTCTCACTATAAACTTGGTGCTTGGCAACCCGTCTCACGTTAATGATAGTTGCAGCACCCCTAGTCACATGATCATTTGCAACCTTTCCCATGGCTTCCCACAAGCGACTCCATTGACTTTAATGGAGAAGCCAACAGGGAAGATTGCAAGTTGCTAGGGTAAGTCTCCTCCATTCGGCAGTAGCCAACCACACTGGGTTGGCACTGCACCGGCCACCCGTGTGCACACTCCTCCCCATAGCAGCAGCCACTTTTGCCACCCACGCAACCTTCTCCAGCTGCCACTTAGCTGCCCACTGAACTGTTTGTGAACTACCTGGAACTTGCAACTTCCTGTCCGCTTCCCCATTGACTCTGGTTGCTGGAAACCCACATGAAGTTGTGAGGAGGTCCTTGCTTAACAATGGCAACAGGCTTACCGGGATTGCCTTTGTTAAGTAATGTGGTCACATGACATTGCTTTATGACATTACTTAGCGATGGAAATTCCTATCTCAAATATTGTTGAGGACTACTATGGTATGTCACTATGGTATGGTTTATGACCAAGTACAGTTTGTGACACAATAACTCAGCAATAATATTTTTTTAATTATTAAGAGATTCTGCTTTAATATTCTTCGCTTATCTATGGTTAGCTCCCTTTTAGGTTTTATTTCTACAGACACCTAGTTAGGCAGAGAGGAGTGGATGTGCGTTTTGATGTGAGAAATTTTCCAGAATAGTTATAATACTAATCCTCCTTCCAATAGTTCAGCCAATCTTACCTCTTAGTGAACAGGAGAGTGATAGCCACTGGTTCAACCAGCGCCTACTATCAGCTGGATCAAGATGAACGGAATTCAAGCCACGGGTATAGCATGCCTGCAAAAAATCAGAGGAACCCCTTGGAATGCAGCGAGATGCCTTCATGTCACAAAGAATCATTGAATCCAAGAAACAGCTGTGTTGGTGTTACATATAAGAGGCATATAACTCTCAGTTGCAAACACCCCCAAATATTTGGAGCATGGCTTTTTGCATTTTGAATTTTACTGATATTTTTGACAGGAGCTAAAAATCAATACGTTTAGGGCCATTGGGTGAAGGAGCTAATTCCTCTAAATGTGTCCATTTGCCTAGAGCTGTGATGGCGAACCTATGGCACGCGTGCCAGAGATGGCATGCACGCCGTGACCCCAGCTCAGCTCCACCGTGTTTCTCGCCGTCATTTGCAGGGAAACAGAAAGTTCCCTGCAAACAACGAAAGAAAAAGATTTCACCTCTTGCAGAGCTGCCGGTGTTGGAATGTCCCGCCTCCCGCCAGCCAGCTGCTTTTCAGGTCTGCTGCGCATGCACGCCCACCTTGTAGTTTGGGCATGCACACGCACCCAGTTTGGGCACTTGGTGTCTGAAAGGTTCACCACCACTGGCCTAGAGCATTAATGTATCCCCTCTCAGCTGCGAAGATAGGGAGGCATCCCCCTCCATTCCACAGCATTCCTGTACAACTGAAAGCAAGGTAAGATAGTGCCCACAATTGTCCAACTTTGCTCACAATATGCTAAACTAATTTATACCTGGTTTGTTGAATAAGCCATCACATTATAGGTCATAGAAAGTCTATATTGGTTTTAAGACTGGTAACTCTGACTATTACTTGTGTGTAAACTGCCCAGCGCTTATGAGGGTTAAGGCAGAAGATGAATAATAATTAGTCCACAGTCAACCACAAGGCCACCTCATACGAATTTTTCTTACCACTTGCACTTCTTCATCCGTCAGCTGGCTTACTCCTAGTTTCACCATTGCCTGGTCCAGATAATACAACTCAGAGAGATGGCTCCTCAAGCGATTTCTCAGGAAGAAAGATGGCAAGCGAGGCGTCAGGAACAAAACGTGACTGAGAACTTTCTGAGGAAAACAAGGCAAAGGTAACATTAAAGTGCCCAAGGGCTTTCAGATCAAAATGCTTTACTGTGAATCTCCATTTCTGAAACATTTTAGCCTGTGGACAAGGCATTAGGGATGAACAATGATAGCAGATGCAATCGCATCCTGATTTAAATCCAACCCATTGCTGAATATGGAGTCTTAAGATTTGTAAGTAGGAAGAAACTTGGGGTTTTTTTGGTTTTTCAAGCCTTTTAGGCAAAGCACATGACCAGAAAGAGGAAATGTTAGTTAACAGATTCATCAGGGACAATGAAGGCTTTTAAGCAGTTATCCAGTTTCATTCCTTTTTTAATGATAATTTTATTAAAGTTATAAAAATATACAAGTGAAAATAAATATAGGAAAATGGGGAAGGGGAAGAAGGGAGAGAGAAAATTGGGGATAAGGAACAACCCCTCCCCCCCAAAAAAAAGAATTAACTTCCAACTCTTTTCCGTGCAGTAGAATAAAAGCATTACAGCCTCTGCTAGCCATTTCTTTAACAAGAAATTTATCTATCGGCACGAACCCCAAATATTGGGCAGATATTTTGAAAGCTAGGCAGTGGAAGAGGGTAGAGATGGGAGAAACACCCAGACTGAATTGCCAGGATGTAGATGCAGATAGAGATAAAGATCCAATAGAGGAATATGGGAGGCAAGTCAAAAAAAGAATAAGAATCAAAGTACTGAACGGGCAAGAGACGATGGATAGAAAGGAAAGGGTTTTTTCTTTCTTTCCCTTCTCTTTTAGAATGGTGGCATGATTAGAAGTTAGGTAGAAATAAGAGAATGGGGGAACATTTGTATATATACACACAAGTCTTGGTGTATTCAGGCCTTTTCCCATGTAAGATTGAGAATATCTTGGCGACGTTTCGACAATTCGTCATCTTCAGGCTGGTGTCTTCAGCTTTGTGCTTGTGCAAGCAAAGTGTAATCGGAGATGCCGTCGCTCTATAAATACTGGTGGGGAGGTGTGGATGCTGGCTTTGTTGTTGTAAGCGGGTTGGTTGGCTGTGTTGTTACATCTCGATTAGTAGATGGAGTTGATGTTTGCAGATTAGTCGGCTGTTTCGTAACATCCTGTGTGCCCGAGGTTCTAGATGTGTGCCCATTAGCTGTTTGTGTTGTAACGACCTGGGTAACGGTCCTGGGAAAGGCTGATGGGCACACATCTAGGACCTTGGCACACAGGATGTTACGAAACAGCCGACTAAATCTGCAAACATCAACTCCATCTACCAATCAAGATGTAACAACACAGCCAACCAACCCGCTTACAACAACAAAGCCAGCACTCCCCACCTCCCCCACCAGTATTTATAGAGAAACGGCATCTCCGATCACACTTTGCTCGCACAAGCACAAAGCCGAAGACACCAGCCTGAAGATGACGAGTGAGACCTCATTGAAACGTCGCCAAGATACTCTCAATCTTACATGGGGAAAAGACCCGAATACACCAAGACTTACATACCTGTACCCGTGAAAATCTATGAAAACATATATATATATATACCTTTATATAATGAAACAAAAGCAATAATAAAATGGGAAAACTAGAGATTGAATGATGGTATTATTAAATACGTTTAAAATTGTGATTGGCACTGGAATATATTGAAACTGAGCAAATAAATAATGAAAGAACATACCTTAATATAAACGTGTATTACTATCAGAATCATATAAATTTGATGATTGTAAAGAATATGATTAGAATAATCTTGTATGGTTAAATAATATTGTGATTGGTATTAGAACTGTGTATTGAAATATTGAATAATGAAATAATGAATAATTGTATCATAATACAAATAGATGCAAAGAATGAAATATGGCAGGTAAATTAAAAATGAACAGAATTCAAAGCACCAAAGTGGGCGAGAGATGTTGGATAGAAAGAAAACATCATTTAATATAAGGGTGACATGATTAAAAGTCAGAATAGAGACAGAAATAAGAGAAAGGGGGAATATTAGTATACAAATTTTTACATAATAAAATAAAAGCAGTAACAAGAGGGAAGTTTAGAAATTGAATGGGAGTATTATTATGTATGTTTAAACAATATGGTGATTGGCATTAGAACAATATATTGAAACATGGAATAATTTAATAATGAAAGATTATAACAATATAAATGTGTATTATTATTAGAAATACATAAGCTGGATGAATGTAACAACTATGATTAATATTATTAGTTTTATCTGTATTAAAATGTATGACACCCAGGTGCCACACTGTTCACGCATTGATATGTATATGTAAAATAAAATAAAAAACTTGGGGAAAAAAACCCAAGAAATTTATTTAATTAGCAAATTCCAAAGTCAAAGTTTCATTTTTTTCCTGTCTCAAGCACAAAATTTAGAAACTGTTTCCAAGTACAAACAAAGTTAGATGTATTCTTTTCTTTGATTAAAGCCAATTTTATTCCTTAAAAGGCACCTACCACATGCTGAACCGTGAGCTGTTGGATACCAAAGGGATGCCCCACAAATAAACTCCTCACAGCTTTAAGCTCCGTTACATCTGGATGAAATCCTTTCTGAACCTTGAAGATTAAGAAACAGAAAAGCAATTTTTCCCAAGTATAAAGTAGGACCTGATCCCGTGCACAACTAAGCCAACTACCACAAGTGTTTAATACAGCCACCCACCAGGCTTTACTATATGCCAATTTTACCTTATTGCATCAGAAAATGTGAATATTAAACTCTTCCCAACACCTTGCCAAAACAGTCAACTGGTATCTCCCTACAATTGTGGTATGTAAGGCTACATGCAAATAAGAATTTGCTTATTTGTTTCTTTCCACTATAATATATGCAGACATTATTTTATAAAGCATTATGAGTGCATCTGCACAGTGTCTTTTCAACAGTGTCAAACCACTAAATAACTGAAACATTCTTACACTTTTGCCTACAGGAGATGAAGTATATAGGATGGTCTATGCACTTGACCATAGACTCGCCTGCATGCATATTAATGGAAAAATGTATCATATATAACAGCAACTTCTAGAAGTGTTTCACTTCTAATTATAATTATAATGAAGTGAAATATAATTCACTTCATTATATTTTAGAAAAGATGCCGGGCATTGATTCTCTGGTTTTGTTCACATATTGCATAAGATGTGGTCTACATGTTCCTAATTTAGCACAATTTCTTTACCCAATTATTGCAAGAGTGTACAGTAAGTAGTCCTCAACTTACAATTGTTTAGTGACCATTTTAAGTTACAGTGGCATTGAAACAAATGACCGGTTTTCACACTTACAACCATTGCAGAATCCCTACAGTCACATGATCAAAATCCGGGCACTTGGCAACTGGAATGTATTTTATGAGAGTCGCCCTGTCTGGGAGTCATGTGTTCACCACTGTAACCTCAGCCGGCTTCTGACAAACAAAATCAATGGAGAAGCCAGGTTCTCTTAACAACTGTAGTGATTCACTTAACAACTGTGGCAAAATGGTAGTAGACTGGGACAAAACTCACTTAACAGCCTCACTTAGCAAGGGAAATTTTCAGCTCAATTGTGGCGGTAAGTCAAGGACTACCTGCATTGCACTATAAAATATAGTAATTTAGTAAAACATAATTAATCAAAGAATGGCTTAGTGTATGTGAACTATGTTATGTCAAGAAAAAGAATTAAAAGTTAAACTTCTTTTAAAAGGCAGTTCACAAAAAAGAAAAAGTCGTGTTTTTTTTTAAGAATAACACTTTAAAATATCCAGGATTGCTTCTTTGTCAATGAAGAAAGAAGTACCTTTTCGCAGAGGTATAGCATCCGCTGGCGAAGCTGAGGATCATCTGGGAAGTGAGACAGATGTGTTAGACCATCAATCACTTCAGTATATGCCTCCCTCCTCATATTGTGGTAAGTGTTCAGAAACTCAGCTTGTTGTTCAGGAGTCCAGAAGTGGCGTATTAAGAGCTGTCTTGGGAATAAATACCTTGGGAAGGAGAAATTGTTTGGAAGAAGTGACTTATTTCTAAACCAAGACAACTAACAAATACAAATTTAGGAATACGTGTATTATACGTTTACAATCAAATTTAGGCCAAGGAAACCTAAATGTTGCAACAGGAAATGGATTTTACAGCTTCCACCCACAGTGAAAGCTTTTACTTAAGATAATTTCCACTAAGGGAAGAAGAAAACAGCAGTCTGGCAAGTGTAACCATGGCGCTGACATCCTGAATTCCTATGGAACTCTTCTTTTGGAAATTTAGCCAGGTCTTGTTAAAAGCCAAGTTTTAAGTTATCTTCATAGGACTGCTGAAAATGTACTTAAGAAAAAGAAACATGATATCTTATGTTGTCAATATATCCAATAAAATTTCTTCTATCAAATAGTATCTGACCTGCAAATACATACAACTTTCCTCAGTCTTGGAAAATTCCAGTCTTTGGAATTCTCTTCCCAGATGCCATAATTTAGGTGCCAGGCCAGATTTACCTTGATGATTCCATTAATAGTAAATGTGATTCTTATTTGTCTCTTGTTCTTCTTTGCGGTTTTATTACTTCTTTGTTTTCCAATGTATTTCTTTTAATATTTTTTTGTAAGCCATCTTGCACTCATGAAAAGTGGGTGGAAGCAGTGGTGGCTTGCTACCGATTTGCCCCGGGTTGGGCGAACCGGTAGCAGCGGTGGCAGGAGGCTCCGCCCATCCGCTTCTGCACAAGCACAGAAATGTTGAGCGCCCACGCGCCAACCAGTAGTAACAGGTTTTGAAACCCGCCCCTGGGAGGAAGGTTTAATAAATACACCAGTTCTGTTCTTGTGCAATATATATATTCCATATTCTATGCTGGCAATCACAGGCTTTATCAGTATTGGCCTTTAATCATATTTTAGTTCAAATCTGCTATAGCTAATCATGTCCTGTTTTCTTTTCGGAAATGAAAACCTACAATGTTTTTGCAAGCCCAAGCTGCCTTGCCATCCAAGGCATATTGGGCCGGTAAAAGTAAGAACAAATTCACCCTATTTGTGCTTCTTTTTCCTTCTTTTATTATGAAGAAACAGGGCAGGAGAAATGCCAACTGAGATAGTGTTTTTGCCCGTACAACTTTTTTTTCCCCGTTAAACATTTCGCAATCTTTCAATTTGTCCTTTAAAAAAAAAAAGGTGAGCATTTTAAAGCATTTAGTTTATATCGGAAGACGGGAGAGAGGGCAAAAAGGCTGTATCCCAGTAAATCTTAAGGATCTAGATAAAGACAAAATTCTACTTACATAAGCAAAAGAACTAAATAGTTGGCGAAGGGTGGAAGAGAGAGAATCCCAACAGGAATGGCTTTAATAAGATCCCTGCGAAACTAGAGGAACAGTGCATAGTTACTATTATTGTCAATTGCCAGAGACCCCCTTAACAATGCAGGAAACCAGTTTTACAATTGGTCAGTTTTTGCTTCTTTAGCCTTTTAAAGTTATTGTAATTCCTTTACAAACTTTATACTCTTACAGTGGCTATAGTTACAATATTGATATTAGTTTACCTCTAGATTTTAGTGATAGTGTTTTTGTATTTCATGGTAGTTACTTTAACTTCATAAATTCTACAATTTTACCCAAATTCTCTCTCTTATGTTCACTTTTGTCTTTCAAAACATACCCTTAGTAGTCTTGATATCATGATGTCATATAGTTTGTGCTAGAGATCAAATTTTAGTCAATTCTTTTAGCATATAGGCCAGGGGTCCACAAACTCGTTAGCTCATTGATTGATGAAGTTTCAGATTGTTCACTGATCCCAAACATTTATTATATGAAAACTCAAGCCGACTGTCATTGGCAAGTGACCATCCAACCTTAAGTAACAATGTCTTACCACTAGCTTAATAACCTTCAGGACTAGAAATGGCACGGAACTCTATACAGACCTCAGAAAATTGACTTTCCATCATTTATTGATCACCTATTAATCCCCAGCTATTTACCGACTTCCTTTTGATCCCCAGCTATTTATCAACCCTTTGGACAGTCCCAGAAGCTCTTGGGGGGTTGATAATGACCACTTTGAGGAGCCCCGGGTTACACTACTAACACAATGGGATGGCTTTCATTTTATTTTTTAATATTATACTGTATTATGCCGATTGATGACTGAAATAAAGAGACTATTTATTTCTACTGCATAGTTGTTAGGGTTGCAATAGACAAATGTGAAAGTCCGATAGTAGGATAAAGAAAAGATTAAACGACTGAGATTGGACTTCTGAGAGAGGTATGGCAAACTGAAGACGACTCTGGGAAAGCAGAGTTGATGATTGTGGCACGGACCAAGGAATGGTGAGTAGACCAGTTCTTTGGAATGTCTCCAGACAAGGAGAGGATGGGAGATGACCCACATATGCTCTGGATGGTTGCCCCTCACAAGGAGACCGCAAGACAGTGGTCTTCTGCAGGTTTGACCACTGGGAGATGAAGGGATTAGGCAGTGATGGCTAACCTTTTTGCTGTTGCGTGCTGAAAGCGTGCACGCCTGCCCGCACCCATAATGCAATGTGTGCATGACCTCCCCCGCGTGCCCCACCCCCTGCACATGCATGCGCGATCCCCCCCATCCTCCCCATGCACATGCGCTCCCCCTGCACTCCGTTTGAGGCCTAGTAGGCCTCCCTGCAGCCTCCTGGGAGCAAAAACAGGCCGGGGGGGCATGCCGCACCCCCCTGCACCCCATTTTGGGCCTAGTAAGCCTCCCTGCCCTTACAACCCATAATGCAATGCGCGCATTGTTGAGGGTAAAATTGCCCTCTGCAAAGTGGTGCAACGGACCAGACAGCGAATAGATACGTCACTTAGCAAAACACACAGATACGCACAGACTCTGAACGTTGTAAGAAAATAAACAGTCTTTACTTGTAGTAAAAACAAACTTGGCTTCTCAAAACAAAGATAACACTTCTTCAAATAATCACGGTTCAACACAAAAAACATAGTTTGCTTACAATTCCAGTTCTCTTCAGTAACACAGACACAGTTCCTTTCAGCAGTTCAACCTTCTAATAGCAGGAGCAGGAGCAAAAGTGACTGAACGTCCTGCCTTCTTTTATGTCTGCTTAGCACAGCCAATTAGTCATCTTGTAGCAGTTAAAGTTACAGAACATAGTTTTCTATATATTATCTACCCAACCGTAGGATAAGCATCCAACACGCATGACCCCCCTATGCTTCCCCACACATGCGCGTGCATATCCCGCATGTGCCTCACTCCCCACGCATGCACGGCAGAGACCCAAAGATCAGCTGGCTGGTGGGAGGCGCGCACACATGCACAGTGGAACTGAGCTGGGGCAACGGCTCACGTGCCCACAGAGAGGGCTCTGCGGCCACCTGTGGCACGCATGCCGTAGGTTCACCATCACAGGATTAGGCCATTTTGCTCATAGCTAGAACAGAGTCATTAAAAGGACATTAGGTTCTCAAGCCTCATTTTCTAATATCTTTCAGAAATTATCTATTAATTATCTGAAAGCTATTAGAGACTCCTGCATATGAGTATTGTCCATGGCACATAATTATTCACTCATTATTGTAAATCATGATTAATTTAACCAAGATTTATTTAAAAAGCCATAACTATTTGGATTCACGCAATACAGGAAGTCCATGACAATTGGGACTGGAATCTCGATTGTTCAACGATGAGGACATTGAGATGCCCACATGACTGTTTCACTCAATGTCTGCAATCACAGCACTCCCAGTTATGGTCATTAAGCAAACTCCTGGGTTGTTAAGATCATGGAGAGAGAGAGTTGCCCGCTGAGCTCAACTCCTCTCCATTTGCATGTAAGTGAAAACAGGTTGCCAAGCACCCAGATCACAATAATGTTACCATTGGGTGGGGGTGGGGGGTGGGGGTGGGTGGGAGGAGAGGGAATGTTGTTGCACGTTTTATGACAGATCTGCTCCACTATATATGATCTGAATGGTGAATAGGACACAAGATTATATGGTAGGTCGGATTTTCACTTGGTGCATTGTGTGAACATAAATCACTGTGGGTTTTAAGTCACAGTTTATGCCTGATGGTTATGCCAGGAATCTAGGTCAGCCCTGAGGCCGTATGTCATGACTTCCTTGCCCTAATTTCAAAATTCTGTGCAAAAATCAGTCCAGGCCTCTGATAAGAATTGTCAATTGTTTTTCTCCAGCTTTGGAAAAATGTAAGATTGTGTCAGGAAATAACTGTTAGAAAAATGGATGGCTTTATATTTGTTTTAACTCTAGCCCCATCTGCTGCTTGTTTTTTCTCTAATCACAAGACAGACTCCAGATTATTGCTGAATTAATGGAGCCTTAGAAAGGGGGGGGGGGGGAATGCTTATTTCTGATCATTTCAAAAAAGGATCATCTGTAAAACAACATTATATCAAACTAAAGCAAACATGTTTCCAGCATAGATATATTTCTCATTACCTCAAGTAGATCATTTTTGTTAAAATCCTTGAACGTAGAAGCAAAAAGTGTACTAGATATGTACTATGTAAGGTAATTCCTCGTGTATGAATAAAGATGGTTGTTGAAGTGCAGGAACTAGATACTGCCTAAAATTAACCTGTTAATTCCAACATCTAGTGCAATTTAAGCATCAGAAAGTCAACAGGAAAGAGAAAACATGGAATATAAACCAACCTGTCTTAGTCTCTCCATTTCTCTGTAAGGAAGTTGATGGAACTGGATATTTTTATTTGACATGTCTGCCTTTATTCTTCTTATTTCTTTTGCTTCTGAAAAGAAAACCTGTAAGCCTGAACAGAACATATAAGTATTTTTAGATTTCACTTCCACTTTTTTATTGTGTATTTCATATATTTATTTTAATCTGAAAATATCACTACCCATTCCCTTCTAGGTTACAGTTCCTTGTCTCAAAGGTGTTTTTTCAAAAGGCAACTGGATTGTTTTTTTTTTCCTTGAGGAAAAAGAAGAAAACGTTTCGCTTCTCATCCAAGAAGGTTCATCAATTGGAAGCTTCTTGGATGAGAAGCAAAATGTTTTCTTCTTCTTCCTCAAGAAAACAGTCCAATTGCCTTTTGAAAAAGCACCTTTGAGACAACCATAACCTGGATGACTGAGAATCACCAAAGACATACAGTTCCTTGTGTTCATTGATTTCAGGGCCCACTTTGACTGTCTTTGCTCAATTTCTAAACAATCTTGGTCATATAAGTGTTTCCCCCCTGATTTAATGGTATTAGGGCATGCCATAGAAACGCAGACTAGTAGCATTGATAATAGTCTTCATAGCATAAGCTTCTTCAGCCCTCTTGTAAGGTATCCTATATTTATACTATTTATCACTATTTTCTTAGAAGGAATGAGAGAAAACTGTTCTGAAATAAGGAGACATTCAGCTATGCTGGCTATTCTTATACATGTTCTTTCCTTTTTTTGTCATTCTGCAAAACCCACTGCTTTCATAAAAGAAATTTACACACACACACACACCTTCATTCAGAATGTCAGCATATTGTTCATATGTTAATCTCTTCCTCCTCAAATCAAACTCCAGACTAATTCAGATGTAATGGAAAACACTTCTTTATTAAAAAGAACTGTGGGAAGCCTTAAGCTCACTTATTCTTTCTTCTCTATTTCCCTCTTCCTCTAGGAATTAACAAACAACAATTACCTAAGACTTCTGAGCTTAAAGATGTTCCTGAGAACATGTCAGGATCAAATTGTAATTTCAAATAAGACTCTTGAAACCTTATAATGAACTGTTCCACTTAAATTGGAAGGATGCATTTTTAGTATTTTCCTTGTAAATCTAAAAGAACTGGGAAGGGGAGGAACAAGCATGAGAATCTTTCATTATACTGGAATTGGGTATATTTATCTGGAATTCTGCACATATGATCAATTTATAATTAATATAAGCGCTTGTTTCCCAAATTTCAGTTTAGTGTGCAGAATAGTATGCAGAAACACTCCATTTTCAGTTTGAAACGGTTGTTTTACATACACAAAGTTATTTTGATTAAGTTTTGAGACGCTTCAAAAAAGCAAGAACTGTTTTATTTATTTATTATTACATTTATTTGCCGCCCATCTCATTTCAAAGTAATTCTGTTAGACACCCTTCCATCGGTGCAATTCATTTCAAACCTGAAACAGGATATTTCAATTTAAAACATTTTGCATACTACCAAAATTAAGACATATGTTCCTGGGTTGCCTTTTCACTGAAATTATAAACTATATTTTTAAATGAAAACCCACCTTTTAAAAATGTTGAATATAGCTGATAGAAACGTGGGAAATTCCTTTCCAAATATCTTTCATACTTCTGATTCAGGTATTTGATTTTTGAAACCAAAACAGAGGTAAGCTTGTTTGAATTTGCTTTTGAAGAAAAATGGCACACTGGAAGTCTGAAAGGACATCCAAATTCAGCACTTGTATTGTCATGTATCTCTTTTATGCTGTTTAGCGCACACAGAAACAACTTTCATATTGTAGTTATAACAGAATAATGTAGAACAGCTATCTCTGACTGATGTTTCAAACAGCACAGCTTAATATTAGTATTTTATGCCCACAATGAAAAAAAAATGTTGGAACACATTTTCATAGAACTTATACATAAGTCAAGTTCCTAATTTTATTAATAAAGCAAAATAACACTGAAGTCTAGTTGCAAAGGTTAAGACCTATGCTCAACAAAAATGCAAAATGTGTATCTTGTTAATCAGATGCTGTGATTCATTTAATATGGTTTTAATATATTGCTATCAGGAAAACATCCAATTTATTTTAAAAAATCATTATAAACCACACCCAGCTAAAAAAAAAATTGTAAATTAATTTTACTTTCATCAGCTAGTGTGGTAAACCTCCTTTTTTGAAAAATGTTGTGACAAGTGCTAGGATAATGAGAGAATCAATGGTAATCATTCTACCTTCCGCTAACCTTGAAACAAGACAGACATTTTGGATTTAAAGCAATCTTGGCAGGAGGAACAGATTTTCTTCCAAGTAAGAGATCAAGTATTCTTTCCAAAGCCAAACTGTAAATATATGTTCATGTTTTATAGACTGTGCAAAATGACACGAAATGCACCACTTTAGACTGCTAACTCATGAGGCAAATTTAAAACACCATCTTCTTTTGCCTTAAATCTCTGAACATAGAAAACTTATCATGTTATCACAAAACAAATGTGAGAATATCCTTAGTTATAAGTAATATTTCAGTTTTAGAAGTGTTTTCCTTTTGCTGGCAATAATCACATCAGTGAAATGAAGCATTCAAAAATGACATTCTCTCCATCTGAAAAAATCCCCAAATAAAGCCTTATTTTTGGTTAATCGCTACTAAAGAAATAATGTTCTAAAGTGGAAGGCAGAGAGTGTGTGTTTACTTGGCTTGGTTTGAAAATAGCATGTTGTAAAAATCCAGTCATTGCAATATATTCAATAAACAAGTGTTAAAGAAAACATGACATAACAAAATGTATAACCCACCCAGAGTGTATTTACTTCGGACTGTTTGAGTTCATACAGTTCAAACATCTTTCCTTTACCATTTGTCTTCCAGGTGGACTGAACTACATCTACCATTATCTCACAGCATATTCATAGAATCCAAGACTTGAAAGGGGCTGTTTAGGTCACTGACCCTCAACCCGGTGCTGACTGGAGAACTCCAAATTAAAATATCCCAAAATAGCTGCCTAAGAACCAGCTTGATGTATAACGATTAAGGCATCAGGCTATAGATGGGAAGACTGAGTTTTAATTCTGCCTAGGCACAAAGCCAGCTGGGGGACCTTGGGCAATCACGGTCCCTCAGTCCTAGGAAACAAGCAAACTATTTCGGAAACTACCCAAGCTGTGTAGCCTTTGTTTTGAACACATCCAGCAAAACGGAGCCCACCTGCCCTCTAAGAATTGGTTCCCCTGTTGGATAGTAATTATCCCAATGGTGAAACTCAATTTTTTTTACTACTGGTTCTGTGGGCGTGGCTTGGTGGGCGTGACAGGGGAAGGATACTGCAAAATCTCTATTCCCACCCCACTCTGGAGCCAACCAGAGGTGGTATTTGCTGGTTCTCCGAACTACTCAAAATTTCCGCTACCGGTTCTCCAGAACCTGTCAGAACCTGCTGGATTTCACCCCTGAATTATCCTCAGAATGTTGTTCTAACGTTCAAGCAGCATCTCCCGTCCTCTAACTTAACCCCTTTAATTCTGTATGTTGTATAAGTAGTCCTCGACTTACGATCACAGTTGAGCCCAAAATTTCTGTTGCTAAGCGAGACATCTGCTAAGTGAGGTTTGCCCCATTTTTACGATCTTTCTTGCCACAACTGCTTAAGCGAGTCACTGCAGTTGATCAGTTGATAACCTGGTTGTTAAGTGAATCTGGCTTCCCCCTTGACTTTGCTCGTCAGGAGGTCACAAAAGGAGATCACATGACCATGCTGGGACACGGCAACGGCCATAAATACAAGCCCGTTGCCAAGCCTCTGAACTTTGATCACGTGATGATCGAGGATGCTGCAAAGGTGGTAACTGTGAAAAACGGCCGTAAGTCACTTTTTCTCAGGGCACGTTCTAACTTTGAACGGTCACTAAACGAACTGTTGCAAGTTGAGGACTACCTGTACTTCGGAGCCGAAGAAAACAAAGTCACCGAGACCTCCCGCTCAGACATCCCAAGGATGCGATGGACTGCCGCCTTAGCCATCTTCTCTCTAGGCTGCACATGGCACAGCAGCTCTCCCTCTTCATAGGATCACCCTCGCTTGCCCTCCTCCTCTAAGCCTCCGCCTTCTTCCTTGCAACCCTTAAAGGATAATCGGGGCAGAATTTCTGTCGGTGGAGATTAAGCGATACGGAGCAGAACCATTTGCACCCACCGTCTCTGGCTGAGAACTTAATCTGGTTACTTTTGCAAGGGGGCACTCAAAGTGCTATTATCTTCCCTCGCCTCCAGCACGAAGGGGCCGGGCACGCAGCTTCCCACCACCACCACCACCCCGTGCATGGAAGTCCGGGAAGAGACATAAGGAAGGGGATGCAAACGGCGGCTGCCGCCATGCCTCTCTCTCCCTCTCTCTCTCCGGTAGCAGAAGCCGGCGTGCCTCCCTGCCCAGATTCTCACCTTAGGACCGGCCACGGGGGAGGCTCTGGCGGGCGTAAAGCCCGGTGAAGGGAAGCAATGGGTACTGGAGGTCGGCGAAGTCCTAAACGCAAGCCGCAGCCGCCAGGGCGGCAGCAACAACGCCGGCCGGATAGCAGCAGGAGAAGCAGCGCCATGCCCGCCGAAAGAGGCGAAAGAGCCCCCCCCCTCCAGGTCTTCCGGGGCGGCTGCGCTCAGCTGCCCGGGTACCTCACGTGACAACTACGGGCGGAAGAAGCGGCTACGGAAAGAGAAAGTAACCATGTGCCCCCTCGGCATCATGAACACATGTCGCCAAGGAGCAACCAGGACTTACTTACTTTTTCTTTCTTTCTTTCTTTCTTTCTTTCTTTCTTTCTTTCTTTCTTTCTTTCTTTCTCTTCCTTCCTTCCTCTTTCTCTCTCTCTCTCTCCTCTCTCTCTCTTCTCTTTTTCCTTCTCTCCTTCTTTCTCCTTGCCTTTTTCTTTCTTTCTTTCCTTCCTTCCTTCCTTCTTTCCTTTCTCTTTCTTTCTTTCTCTCTCTCTCCTCTCTCTCTCTTCTCTTTCTCCTCTCCTTCTTTCTCCTTGTCTTTTTCTTTCTTTCTTTCTTTCTTTCTTTCTTTCTTTCTCTCTCTCTCTTCCTTCCTTCCTTTCTTTCTTTTCCTTCTTTCTTTCTTTCTTTCTTTCTCTCTCTCTCTCTCTCTTTCTTTCTCTCTCTCCTCTCTTTCTCCTTGTCTTTTTCTTTCTTTCTTTCTTTCTTTCTTTCTTTCTTTCTTTCTTTCTTTCTTTCTCTCTCCCTCCCTCCCTCCCTCCCTCCCTCCCTCCCTCCCTCCCTCCCTCCCTCCCTCCTTTCTTTCTTTCTTTCTTTCTTTCTTTCTTTCTTTCTTTCTTTCTTTCTTTCTTTCTCTCTCTCTCTCTCTCTCTCTCTCTCCTCTCTCTCCTTTCTTTCTCCTTCTCTCCTTCTTTCTCCTTCTCTTTTTCTTTCTTTCTCTCTCTCCCTCTCTTCCCCTCTGGAATTTCGGCGCTAGCTAGGCAGTGTAGGACATGCAAGGGAAAAGCGAGTGATTTGTTTCCTACGAAAAGCAGAAAAGTACGGTAGGTGAAATAAGAGTGGCCAGTTCCTCAAAAGAAGGTAGAGAAAGGAAGGAAAGGGGGAGGTGGTTGAAAT
The DNA here is from genome assembly GCF_029215685.1 of Pituophis catenifer annectens. NCBI lineage: Eukaryota > Metazoa > Chordata > Lepidosauria > Squamata > Colubridae > Pituophis > Pituophis catenifer. The sequence continues at coordinate 159,907,143 of NW_027256882.1, forward strand.
GAAAAAGATTGGCAGGACAAGAAAAACAATCATAGCATTATTTTATTTTAATTTTTATTGAATCGTTTTGTACAACATAAAAACACTGCACATTTTCAACAAAGGAAAGGGAAAGGAAAGAAAAGGAAAAGTGATAAGTAAGAAATAAAGGAAAAAAAGTAAACCATGAAGTAGTGGCTTTCTATTTATTTATTTTTTACAGCAGATATAGGTGCATTTATATTTTACACTCTCTATTTAAGGAACCATATTACCGTAACATTAAATGAACGCCACAAAAATGTAAAACTGAAGAAATAAAAAATCAGTTCTAATTGTGGAGGTTCTTCTGGCTGCTAAAAAGAACTGAAATTTCACCAGTTCCAATTGGGAAAACAACTGATGGACATACAGATAATTTCAATCTTGTTAAGGAAAAAGAGAGGAAATAAGGACAGGAAATTCAACATGAAGATAAGAAAATGAAGAAGTCCAAATTGAAACCTTAAACAGCATTGCCTCAAAGTTTAAAAAGGAAAAAAAGCAGCTAGGATTATAGAATGCACTGCATGTCTGTCAAGAAAAGAACTCTAATCATCGGTTCTTTAACCAAAGTATAAATAGAATGTATTGATTTCAAGATAGAAAGTATACTTTTGCTTAGAATCTGTACTCCAGATTAATAACAGTGTTAAACCTGAAGGGAAAGGTGGGATATGTGATATAACAGAATGCTCACTCTTTAGCCCTATGGTACTAAACTTAAGTAATTAAGTGAGAATGTCTTCGAAAGATCTAAAACTTTTAAACAACCAGTCTGAGAAGAGGAAATGAAGTTTAGAATAAGAAGAGAGACAGGAAAGAAGAGGCAATCAATATATTTAAAAAAACATCTATATAGAAAACAAGCAACTATCTTTCTACAAATAAAGGACTTTCTACAAATTTCTACAAATAAGGACCATTTACCTGCTCAAGTGGTGCTAGTGCTACTATTAAATTAAGTTTTACAATGCTGTAACTCTTTATAAGCAGTTGGCGCTCTGAGTAAATGAAAGATTACAATACGCTACTTCTGACTATAATGCAGATTTTTATGGGAATATGGGAATATGTACCTACTAAATGGGGTGGAACTTATTTCTGATCCTGTACTCATTATTAGGGTGCGGTGGATAAAAGTCTGATTGGACTTGCAGTCGAATAAAGAATTTTAACTTGTCTGCCGCAAAAATTATGTGATAATCCAAACATCAGGATATATCTTTACACTAGTAATGTTCATGGGTCAGAGCTTCCTTCATTAGAGACTTAAGCAGGACTTGTGCAACATGTTTTTTTTTCCATAACCCTTGGCATTGTATGAATCCAAACACTAGACTCTATAAACTATATTGACAATTTATAGAAATTATATGAATCCAGCCAATTTCAAATTTGTCCATTCAAGCAACCATACCCTATGAAATCACAGATATATTTAACAAATAGCCACAAAGATATCCATGCATAAGATACTTAAGGGAAGAAGATAATGTTGTTACTATGGACTAGAGAACATATGGAATGACTTCAGAATGTATCCATTAAATTTGATTATTATACTCTGACCAGCAACATCTGGATCTTGCTATCCACAGGATAACTTTCCAAAATAATAGTCAAAGTAACAATCTACATGTGTGAAATTTGATTCTTCATACAGCTCTTAGAAATGCTACATGTCAGTTCTGTATCTCTAACCAATGCCTCCATATCATTCAAAGCTTAAAACTAGGCTTAAAAGGATAATCTATTTTATCTAAGGATTATTATTATTTTTTTTGCATTGGATGATAGCTCATTGATAGATCCAATGATACTTTGGGCAGGGACAGGGCTTTCATTGTCACCACCACTTCATTTACAGCTTGAAAAACATGAATTAATAATGCAAAATGACTGTTAGAAGTTCTTACGAGCCAAGCCACGGAAGGAATCAAACATACAATGGGAGGACCAAAAAGATCCAAGTATCTTACCTAATTCCTCCCAAGTGAAACTGTGGAACTGTCTGAAATTATTTATTTATTTTATTTATTTATTTTATTTTATTAAATTTCTATACCGCCCTTCTCCCGAAGGACTCAGGGCGGTGAACAGCCACAAGATAAACACATAAATACAAAATTTAAAATAAATTAAAAATGAATTAAATAATTTGGCTGAATTTAAAATACCCCATAATTTAAAACAAATTAAAAATTACATTTAAAAAGGGGGAGAAGATTTAGGCCAGGCCAGCTTGATGAAATAAAAAAGTCTTAAGCGCGCGACGGAAGGTGCGCAGATCCGGGATCCTCCGTATCTCCGGGGGAAGCTCATTCCAGATCGTAGGTGCCCCCACAGAGAAGGCTCTCCCCCTAGGGGCCGCCAGTCGACATTTATGCTATTATAATATGTGTGTGGTGGGTTCCTTGGACTAGCTTCAACACCAACACAAATCTGAACAATTTCCTTCATAGAGAACTTCATAAATTGCTTACCATGCTGCTCAGATGGGATCTGGATGCTCGCCAGAGCCACTGAAGGTTATCTGCACATGGATTACTTTGGACTGTTGTCTGAATACAGTTCAGGGAAGGGATTTCTCCCCCCCCCCATTTCTTCTCTAATTGGTGCTGCATAGATTTGATGATGAATCCCCCATTATGCTTCTTTGTCTTTGCCCCTGGACCTACGTCAGAATTGTTCAAGTCTTCTATATTTCTTAGAACTATTAAGAAATTAGAGCCGAGGTGGCGCAGTGCTTAGAGTGCAGCACTGCAGACTACTTCAGCTGACTGCTAGCTGCAGTTCGGCAGTTCAAATCTTACTGGCTCAAGGTTGACTCAGTCTTCCATCCTTCTGAAGTTACACGGCACTGAAAAAATTGACTTAAGATCATTTTTCATCCTTGTGACTGTTGCAGAATCCCCATGGTCATATGATCAAAATTTGGATGGTTGGCAACTGGCACTTATTTATGATGGTTGCAGTGTCCTGGAGTCATGTGATCACCTTTTGCGACCTTCTGACAAGCAAAGTCAATAAGGAAGCCAGATTCACATAACAACCGTGTTACTAATTTAACAACTGCAGTGATTCACTTAATAATTGTGACGAGAAAGGTTGTAATATGGGGTAAAACTCATTTAACAACTGTCTTACTTAACCACAGAAATTTTGGGGTCAGTTGTGGTCGTAATACATTCTAGTTTCATGACTTTGCTCAAATTGCAAGTATTGCTGAGTCAAAGAAAGTCTAAAGAAAAATCTTACTTCCTTGTTTCGGTGTTCCCTCTTTTCTAATAGTAACTTTTAGTTTACTTGTAAAAAAAAAATCACCATGTCATTAGTTTATATAACAAATGAGCTAACATCAGCATGAAAAAGAAATACTACAGTTTAAGGTTCAATTCAAAGATACGGCTACTCCTAAGGACTTCATTTATTCCTTGGTAACTTCTCCACCCTAATTCAGTATAGTTAATTTCTGATTCAGCTATGCTGTGCAAATCAAGCCCTTCACATTGATTCACTCAATGAGGATTCAATTGAATTAACCATGGATTACAGCAGGGCCCACTCATACTGTTTTTTGTTTGGGGCTACTGTATCTGTTTTATTATTTTATGCCTATAATTTATTTAATAATTGTTTTATGGTTTACATATAAACACTAAGGAGAAACTTCCTAACAGTGAGAACAATTAACCAGTGGAATGGCTTGCCTTAAGAAGCTGTGGGTATTTCAACACTGGACGTTTTTAAGAAGAAACTGGACAATCACCTGTCTGAAATGGTATAGGGCAGGGGTCTGCAACCTTAAACACTCAAAGAGCCATTTGGACCCGTTTCACACAGAAAAGAAAACACAAAACCCATCCCATAACTGACTATTTCTTGAGTGGCCACAAAACTAGCATATGTAGTTGAATTAAACGTTCTGTTTTCTTCTGAAACTTTTCTTTTCTTGGATTTATCCATGGTTGGCCTACCGGGGGTTGAAAAGCTCAATAAATCACATGCTGGCGGGTGTCGCACATTGGCGGTTGTGACACATATTTTGAGTGACAGGGACCCGCAGCAGAGGGATGAAAGAGCCACATGCGGCTCCAGAGCCGCAGGTTGCTGACCCCTGGTATAGGGCCTCCAGTTTGAGCAGGGGGCTGGACTAGAAGACTTCCAAGATCCTTCCAGCTCTATTCTGATTGATTGATTAAACATGCACCAAATTGCTACTAACTGTAATATTTTTTAAATTTAATTATATAGGTAGTCCTCCATTTACGACCATTACTGAGCCCAAAATTTCTGTTGCTATGTTAAGTGAGTTTTGCCCTATTTTATGACCTTTCTTGCCGCAGTTGTTAAGTGGATCACTGTAGTAGTTAGTGAATCTGGCTTCCCCATTGATTTTGCTTGTCAGAAGGTGGCAAAAGGTGTTCACATGATGCCAATACACTGCAACCATCATAAATATGAGTCAGTTGCCACATGTCTGAACACATGACCATGGAGATGCTGCAACAGTCATGTGACATAAGTTACTCTTTTCAGTGCTGTTATAATTTTGAATGGTCACTAAACGAACTGTAGTAAGTCAAGAACTACCTGTACACAGAAATAAGATTATTTTGAAACTCAAAAAAAAGTGGTGTTATTAGCCATCAAACCTCAAAAATACACTTTTCCCAAAACGTTTCCACAATTTTGGCCACTACTATAGTTCACCCATTTCTCAATTTTTTTTCTACTTATTAGGGTGAATATGCTTCTATGGGGATGCTGAAAAAAACACTTTCAAGATCACCTCTTCGTTCTTCATTAAAGTAGTTTGATCTGTTGAAATCTGGGGGGGGGGGAAGCTGGTTTTTTAAAGATTTCACTCATTAGAATTAAAATGATTCCTAAAGGTGCAATGCCTTTTTCAGACTTGCACAGAAGTTGGGGAGAAAGTTTAGTCTCAACAAAGAAAATAAAGCGCAAAACCTTGAGATAGTGTTATAGTGATGAAAACATGCAGAATAGTGGTGAAAGATCCTCCTGGCCAGAGATTCCAAGAGGGATACACTGTAGACTATTTCAGTATCCTATTACCTATGTTTGCAAATATAAGTTCTCTCGTATACACCATTTTATAAGGATATGCATAAGACATGATCACATAAAATTGAGGTGATTCGCAGTTAAGATAGTTGTGCTTGGGCTGTTGTATCTGAAAACAGATGGAGGCCAGAGAACAGCAGCAAAGAATTGGAATTTTGCTTCCCTTTGCTGCCATCCACTGGATGTCCAGATTTCTGCAATCCTGAGGGACCATTTGTCTCAGATAGTTTCTGCAGCTGCCCATCCTATACAATCTGGCAGGGTCACATATTCCTGGTACATCAGGTAAAAATTGGCATCTGATGGAACCCAGGAAGTGGTATTGTCTGCTCTCTAGAATGATATCTCCCCAAATATTCTTATGGTCCCCATCCTGAACTTATTCAAATGACCCATTAAAACCTGTCTCATCCCCCAGGTTTTGTGCCAATATAGGTAGTCCTCAACTTACAACCACAATTGAGCCCAAAAATTTTGTTAAGTGAGACATTTGTTAAATGAGTTTTGCCCCAGTTTACGACCTTTCTTGCCACCGTTGTTAAGTGAATCACTGCAGCTGATAAGTTAGTAGCTTGGTTAAGTGAATCTGGCTTCCCCATTGACTTTGCTTGTCAGATCGCAAAAGGTGATCACATGACCTTGGGACACAGCAACGGTCATAAATATGAAGCAGTTGCCAAACATCTGAATTTTGATCACAGGAGTATGGGGATGCTGCAAAGGTTGTAACTGTGAAAAATGGTCATAAGTCACATTTTTCAGTGCTGTTGTAACTTTGAATGATCACTAAATGAACTGTTGTAAGTCGAGGACTATCTGTAATTGTTTTGTGAGAATTCTGTGTTATTTTTCTGGATGTCTGCATTTTGCATTGTTTGTATTTATATTGCTTTAAATGTATATTGTATATTACAAGAAGTATGATGGAGTCAGGCAACCTATAATTTGTAGTTCTGCCTGCCTATGACACATGTGCATATGGACACTTCGTTGTTCTGTGATAGGTTATAGTGGTATTGTATATTCAGCCCCTTTTTATCATGAATTAACACATGGAAACCAGGAGAGATTTCAAAGTGTTCAAGTCAGCTCATTGATAAATCTAATCTTCATGGATCATTCAAATCAGTACTGATTTGTCATATATATTATATAGTATTGATTGACTTAAGGTGCTAATCTGGGTTGCACATAACAATGGAATGGAAAATGTGACAATGGAAAATATGCCAACGGTGAAAAATATGCCAGGGTGCCATGCTTTGATATCTCACTTAAAAAAATATTCCATCCTCAAACATACCTAGTAAGGGCAAAGTTCATGATATATTATGATACTTTGAAAAGCTACTGTACTTTAATTTTCCCAAGTGACAATTTAAATTCTTTCATATCACTAATTGGCTCAGAATAATCCTGTCGTGCCTTAGACCCGGATCCTTAATCAGCGAAGAGACTTAAGATCAAGGTTTCATGTACCTAATTAATTCTCCATTAATTGTGAGTCATCTGAATAATTATTTTCAGGATTACTAGTCCATACTAGCAATTGTGGTGCTATATCTTTAAAAAAAAAAAAAAAGCAAAAGCTAAGGTATAATTGGTTCCTTTGAAATCATTGTAATGAACTTGCACATTACTGAGAAAGCCAGCCCTCAAAAGTCATTACCAAGTGTGGATATTTATATATATATGGTGGATTACGTGTGTGGTTGTCCTTTCTCTCAAAGTTGTCGTTCAAGAGCTAATGTCCTTTGGGCATAATGACTCTAAAATATTGCCCAGAGAACTGTGAATTGGGTATGTATTAATAGTTGCTTGGATTGCAAACAAATAGGAGCTCAAAATGAAATAGTATTCTGGTAGCAAGTGGGCCATAGTTATTAGTTTTGCTTGGTTGGTCTGCTTTTACTATGTTATTTAGCTTAGTTCAATTGCTCTAATCAGCCTGTGAGTTGCTTGCAGAAAAACGCTTTAGGAATAGGGGTTTCTGATAAACTGTGACCTGGTGGAAAATTGGGCTTGATGTGTTTTGACTTCACAAGATACTAATAGAATAAGAATGTTAAAAAAATTATTAACTTCTGCATGACATTCTTCTGAAATTTTCTCTTAAGTACGTTGATCCATGTTTCTTTATATTTAACAGCTCCTGCCTCTTGGCTCCTCAAAGTTAGATATTCTTTTTGGTAATGTGCTTCTGGTAATTCACTGGTTGGAGGTAATAATGTGTAGAATATAACAAAGCAAATTTTCTAAAGTTTAATCTGGTCTGTAATTGAGAAATTGGAAGATAACCTACGTCTTAATTATATGGAGAAATATGAGGCACAAATAAATCAAATCATGCAGCATCATTAGATGAGTGACTCCCCCATCCTTCTTTTTTGAAAAGTCCTCAATAGATCACAGTGCTTGACTGACTTTGTGGGGGTATAGAAAGGGAGCAGGGCAGTAGTGGGTTTCAATTTAGTTTGCTACAGGTTTGCTCGTGCAAGCGCTTGTGCTCGTGCATGCATGTGATGCTTCTGCGGATGCGCAAAAGCATCAGGATGGGTGGGCGGAGCCTCCTGCCACCGCCACTACCATTTCTCCAATCCGGGCGAACAGGTAGCAACCTACCACTGGAGCAGAGTTGGATTAGTGTTTTGAGTGGGGACAGAAAACATCAGAGCAGGTTGTGGAAAATATTCCAGAATAAAGCAAAATGCTTCTGTACTGAAGCCAGGAAACCTGTGGACATGTCTCCTCAGCAAAAGGAGCTGAGCCGGATCTGAAGAGTATTTTATTTTACTTAGAAAAAAAAAATAAGAGTGTAAAATTATTTAATTTTAACTGATCATTCTAATTGTATTAAATTATAATTACTTTTTTTCTATAACTGCAATATTTCCATTGAACATTTTGATATACTATGATTGTTGCATGATTAACTATTGAAGTTATAAATTAAATACTACATGTTTGTATGAGGAAAAGACAAAAAGTGCCTAATAATATTCTGAACAAAATGAACAACTGAATAGGCTGCCAATAGATAATATGAAATAATATGAAAATAGCTGACTTCAAGATACGTTTGGGGTTTTCTGTCTGGGGAATATTTATTAATTTATTCCAGTTTTGAGACCCTGGTGACTTACGAATAAAAGAAATAATACATGTAAAAGAGAACATGAGCAACCAAAAGAACAAAATTAAGCTGAAGTAAAACGTGATCCACAACTGTTCTATCCCAAGAGCTGAGAGAACCACAAAGTTTTTATTAATGTCCATAATGTTATAAAGTTGGGAGCCACACAAGTCTTGGGGAGAGGGTTGGGGAGGATACCATTCCAGAAGGCAGGTGTTACAACTGAGAAGGTGTACTTCCTGAATCCCCCCAAAAATGACCGTTTTCTGGGTATTAAAAAGCCTAGCATTGAATGAATGTTTGGTGGCGTAAAAAGCGGAGTGATTTGGAGGAGCATGAAAAATTGAGGGTGGATGGAGAATCATGAAGAGGTTATAGTTAACATAGAGTGAATTCTATGTGTTAATTTTCATTTAAGTGAATGCTGTTTTTCTTTCATGGAAGTGCTCCCTTTAGAATCCAAATCAATCTATATCCATTCTTACTGGACACCCTAAACCAGGGAAGGCAAACTGGCGGCCCATGGGCCGGATGCGGCACGCAGAAGTCCCGCACACCCCAGCTCTGTGAAGGGGAAAAATGTCACGATATGTCACGTGACAGCAATGTGATGTCACGAGTTTGACACCCGTGCCCTAAACCAAGAAAAATAACTTCCTTTCCATCTTGGTTACTTCAAAGTTGTATGGGAGCTTACTTTTAAATACACTATGTAATAGTATCCTATTTTCCCCCAACTTGGTGAGCGTTCCCAATGCAGCTGTACTAGATAAATACAGGTAGTCCTCGACTTACAACAGTTTGGTAAGTGACTGTTCGAAGTTAATGATGACACTGAAAAAAGTGACTTATGATCGTTTTTCACACTTTTGACCATTGCAGCGTTCCCATGGTCACATGATCAAAATCCAGATGTTTGGCAGCTGACTGATATTTGACATTGCAGTGTCCCAGGGTCAGGTGATCCCCTCTTTCAACCTTCTGACATAAGCCAAGGCAATGGGGAAGCCGGATTCATTTAACAACCGTGTTAATAACAACTGCAGTGATTCCCTAATCACGTGTGACAAGAAAGGTTGTAAAACGGGGCACATCTCCCTCAACAAATGTCTCGCTTAGTAACAGAAATGTTGGGCTCAATTGTGGTCATCAGTTGAGGACTACCCCTAGCATGTTTATTTGTTTATTGAGTCAGTGTTGGCTTCTCTGTTCCATTCCCTACAGTTTTCTTGGCAAGGTTTGATTCCTAGGGCTGAGAGAGAGAGAGAGGGACTGGCCCAAGGTTCACCAGGCTGACTCTGTGCCCTAAGGCTGGCCTGTTGCCTTAATCACTACACCAAACCGGATCTCCAAAAGCATTTTTTTTAAAAAAATAAAAGAGTTGAAATCCCAAACATTGCGAAGGCGCCAAGTTGTAGGAACCTCCCGCGCTCCTTGAACTCCGTGGCTGTCACTGTGGCGGAGTGGCCCTAGGAGGCGCTGTGTCGCCTTAGCCGGAGCCCCTCTGTCTCTTTTGGCTCATAGAGCTCTCAGAGGGAGGGGCCGAGTTGCTTCTCCTGGTCTGGGGAAATGGGGCGCGCGTGGCTGCCGGCGGGGCGTCTCTGATCGAGGTGAGTAGGTGGCAGCGAGTGGCTGCATTTCCATGAACGAATGAACGAAGCTGTAGCTGTTTTGCAGAAGAGAAGGGCGGCCGGGTGGGAGAATCAGTATTGCCGGCATAATGGGGAAGGACAGGGTTGTCTTTTAGGAGCGCGCAACTTGCGCGCATACTTGAAATGTACAATGAGTCAAAGAGAGGTTTGAATGCAAGGGACAGAGAAAGACCTCTAAAGGACGTGGGTGGGTTGCTAATATCATAAACATCCCCGTATTTACTCAATAATATAAGCGGGTGAGGTTTTCAAAACGCAATCACCCCCGGTGTTGTGGGACCCCTCTGGTTTGTATAACAGTGAGCACGATCGCATCGTTTTCTGTGTGGCTCAGTATCCCATTTCGGGGGTGGCTTGAAAGTCTTTATAAAGGAGGAGGCATTATTTTCGAGGGCGGGGAGAAGTTCTGTATTGCATGTTATTTTATTTTTTTCCCCCAGCGGCTTTTGAAGTTCCTTTATCTGTTCTTGGGGAAGATGATCAGGGTCACCTTTGGCACACAAGGCGCCTGTTTGTATGTCCTTCTAAAACAACGTAATTTGGGAGAATTACTCCTCCCCCTGCTGTGTTGTTCCCAATGGCTAATGTAATTATCTCCAAAAGGGATCAATGGCAAGAGGAACGATGTAAATTACTGATCTATTTGAAGAGAAGGTCAAGGCTTTTTTCTGACTTTTTTTTTTTCTTTCTTCCAAGCCACCCAGTTAGAAAAGGAAAGACGGTTGATCGGACTGGAGTTTGCCAGGCAGGACCTGTATAAGGGATATATTTATGGAGGAAGGGATGAAAGAAGCTTTCTCCAAATTAAATAAAACTGCGGGGCACTATGACCGGAGAAAATGTTTCCTGCTCTGTTGAAAATGACGTGTAAATTAACCCCTTTATTATGGGGCGTATCGTATGGCTCCATTCCACGCTCTTGACCAATATTCCTAGGCATCAAAACAGTTGGCAAGGGGATCCATCGCAGGTTTTGTAGTCAACTAGGAAGACATGGAGCACTCTGGGAAAGACATTTAGGATGTTTGTAGATGACGTTCTGCGACCCATTACAAATCTTGTACATCAGGATACAAGTCAGTGTTGCAATGCAATTTATTCCAGGGTAAAGATAGTCCCGATTGGACCCCAAATCTGTCTATCTCTTAGGAATCAAACTGACAGGTCTTATTTATAAGGCTCTTGTACATAGGGAATTGCTTTCTCATTCAACAGCTAAAACCTAAAGGAGGCAATTTCCGTTTGAATATCAAGTGCTAGGACAAGCAGACAATGATCATAACTTTCGGGCCCTGCTTTGCAAGTCTCCTAGAAGTATTTGATAATAACCCCTGTTGGATATAAAATGCAAAAGGGGATTAAAAAAGAAAAAAGATTTAACTGTATCCAGTGCATTCTTCTTAGCTATTTAGGACACATTTTTCCTGCAAAGGTAGACTTTTTCTGCAGTGCTGTAAGACTGACAGAGAAATAACCCAAAATGGAATGTTCGGATATGTGTTAAATTTTCACTTTGCAAAATGGTTTTGCGATAGGTATATTTCTATGTGGTTCTGCTAGCCAGGTACTCTGATGGAGTTATTATTTGGGGCTGTTCTAACAGGCAGAGTTGAAATATAATTACTGGTAGTTCCCTTACAATTATCCCTGAGCAATAATTTTATGAGGTAAGATGAAACATAGGAACCCAGGCAGGGAAAAAACCCGGATCATTGGACTATGTCCCCTCCCCCATTATAAGGACTATATCTCAAGTGAAATTTAAATTCTGGGACTGTGAGCAGGAGCTTCATTTCTCAATTGTCTCTTTTAAATAAGACAACATATTATTCACCACTATTGCAAACAAAATTTATAATTCTCAGAACAGCCCTGAAGATTTGACATTGCAAGTAGACGGAGATGTTATCAATAACAGTTGGATGTATCCAAGTTTAGTGAGTACCAAGAATTGCATACTATCTGCCTGGCTACTGTTCTGTGAAAATTCATATAGGCTGCTGGTTATGATAAGATTGCTGTTGGAACGTGTTGAAAACTAAGCATGGTGCAGAGGTTGGAATATTAGAATAGAGTTAAAAAGACCCAACTTCAAATCCCTGTTCCAGTATAAACCTCACTTTATGCCCTTAGGCCAGTCACTCAGCAAACCTGTTTGTCACTGGGCAAGGGGTTTAGGGGTTTTAGATTGTGGATTTTTTAAAAGTTGTAAGCCACCTGGAGTCACCATGTGTGAGCTGGGCAGCTTTATAAATTTGTTTAATAAATAAAATAAAACCTACCCCACAAAGGCAATTTTTGATTGGATAGCATTCTTAATAAATTGTGGGAAAGTTGTCGATACAATATACCTTGACTCCAAACATTTAACAAAACACTCCATGACATGCTAATTAGCAAGATAGTGAGTGAGATGAATGGCATGATTATCAATTGGATATATGGGGGTCTCAAAAATAGTACTCTAACCAGTATTTTCTGGTGGTACTAAATAGTACTCTAATCATTTCATTTTTTTTTCATTTTATTAAATTTGTATACCGCCCTACTCCCGAAGGACTCAGGGCGGTGAACAGCCATAAAATAAAACATATAGATACAAAATTTAAAATAGAGATAAAACTAATTAAATAAATTTGGCTGAGACATTTTAAAACCCCAATAAATTAAAACCAAATTTAAAATTCCATTTAAAAAGAGGAAAAGTTTAGGTCAGGCCAGCTTGATGGAATAAAAACGTCTTAAGCGTGCGACGGAAGGTACGCAGATCCGGAATCCTCCGTATCTCCGGGGGGAGCTCGTTCCAGATCATAGGTGCCCCCACAGAGAAGGCTCTCCCCCTAGGGGCCGCCAGTCGACATTGTTTGGCCGACGGCACCCGGAGGAGCCCCTCTCTATGGGAGCGTACTGGTCGGTGGGAGGCTATTGGTGGCAGCAGGCGGTCCCGTAAATAGCCAGGTCCTAAGCCATGGAGCGCTCTGAAGGTGATAACCAAGACCTTGAAGCGCACTCGGAAGACCACCGGGAGCCAGTGCAGCTCGCGCAGGAGAGGCATTACATGGGAGCGCCACGTCGCTCCCATCACCACCCGCGCGGCCGCACTCTGCGCCAGTTGGAGCCTCCGAGTGCTCCTCAAGGGGAGCCCCATGTAGAGAGCGTTACAATAGTCCAGACGGGAGGTGACGAGGGCATGAGTGACCGTGCGTAACGAGTCCCGATCCAGAAAGGGACGCAACTGGCGAATCAGGCGGACCTGATGAAAAATCCTCCCAGTGTTTTCTCATCAAATTCAAGTTCATAATCTTTTTTTGGGGTGGGTGAGTGGGATGTCTTTCTTTTTTTTTGCAATCCAGAGCCAATTGTTAAATAAATAAAATGGTGGCATGTATTAATTAATTATTTGGATGACGCCACAGAGAGCATGCTTTCGGTCTGGGGTGCTTTGCCCTGAGTAAAAGGTCAGACTCAGCAGCCTCTGGCCCTTTCCAGCCCTTTAATTCCATGAGCATACTAAGCCCAATCCAAACAAACTAGTTTGCACAATGTGTCAACAGGCAGAGCCAATATCTTTATGACAAGGTAATTTCACAAGGGAGCAGGCAGATTTTAAATCCAGCAATCCCAGCCTGTTTAGGGATCGATAGATTGCACTTAATATTTTATATGTTGCAGACGTACCAGCAATCCGTAATACTATATGTCTTAACATTTCCTACAGAAGGACCCTTGGCATGTTTTGCTCCGAACTTTACTTTTTTTCTTAAAGATTCAGCTGAACACTGAGCTTTTCCCAATTTGGTGCCCTCTATGTATATTGGGGACTGTAGTACTCCAAATAACTAGCCAGTATAGACTTTGGCTCTCTCTTGGGAGATACAAACAAAGGTGTATGGATAGCACCAAGGTCGGTATTTCGTCTCCTTCATGTAGCAGTTCAAACCAACTGGGTGTAAACGATTGGCTGGCTGGCTATGGCATCATGGTGCCATCTCGTCTTTTCACTTATTAAGGCAAGAGTTGAACAATTCAGTTGAATAAATGTATATTCTACCCTTGCATTTTTCTTCCAAAGTTGAAGCTGAATCTTATAAGATCTTGAGAAACCAGCAAAATCACTAGTCAATATTTTGAATTACTGCAGCACAAGGGGAGTCTAAATAAGAAGAAACTATATTGTTTCTATTGCACAAAGATGACACTTGTCCTGATACTCTTGGCACTAGGAAACACTGATTACAAAACACCTGTTTCCAGGTGCATTTTGTTTTGTTACCGTGATATTGTTTGTTTTAAGCCTTATAAACCACCAAGAGTTATAACTACCTAACCATCTGGAAAAACTTGTAAATGTTATAGTGTTCCACTTCCAGTGTTTTTTCAGTTAAGCAGCATTGCAAATGATCTCTTTCAATATTTGTTATAGCACCTCCCACCATGGCTTATCATTGACCGTGAAGGCACAGGATCCTGGGAATATCTGCAATTCAGCAGCATTTGGAGAATCACTGCCCACCTCCCATTTACTGTATGCAAACCTTTAGCACAGGGGTTACCAACCTTTTGAACCTTAGGGACCACTAAATTCATAATTTTAAATCCCGCGGACCACTAATATGAATTTTTAAAAAAGATAAATAGTATTTAGTGCAATATAAAAAATGCAAATAATTTTTCTGCGGACCACCAAACTTTTCTCGCGGACCATCAGTGGTCCACCAACCACCAGTTGGTGACAGCTGCTTTAGCACACCCTTCTCTAATTTGATGCCCTCTAGATCTTTTATACCAGCGGTCCCCAACCCCTGGTCCATGGACCAGCAGCGGTCTGCGGCATTCCAGAAACCGACCCTGCAAACAAGTGAAGCCCCATTTGCGGGATGCAGGCAGCACACAAAACCACACCCCCTCTAGTCCATGGTAAAACCTCTCTCCACGGAACCACTCCCTGGTGCCCAAAAGGTTGGGGGCCACTGTTTGAGATTATAATTGTTTGTCTCCACCTACAGAATCAGAAAAGCTGGTTAAGTAATTTGAGATTTATTTCAAACATAAAGAGGGCTTGTATAGAGACCACCACTGCTTTTATATAAGAATGGTTTGTATGTTGTGGTGTGCCATGCGGCTGGTTTTATCCGAGGAGTGAATAATACCTAATCAGTGTTTGCTGGTTCAGTTCACAAGTGGATTTGACAGTCTATCTTTTTAGTAAGTTTGCCAAACTTATTGTGGCCTATAAAGGTGAGATCTGGTTTTCTTTCCCAAGAAGAAATTATACTTTAACACGTAAGTGGGCGTGGTGGACAGCAGCATTTAATTTTTGAGTAGCCGAGAAAGCATTTTAAACCAGTTCTGCTCAAGTAGCATCTTCTAAAATATTACAAGCCATTCAGCAACGGTTATATTTTAATTTTAAAGGATTTTCCCCATCTTCTTTCCCTTGTTAGAAAGTAACTTTCTTTATTGGTACTATTGACAATATTGGTCTCTATAAACTAGACGTATAAAATTCCACCCATTACATATGCGTGTATAGGTTAGGGAGTGGAAAATATGACAGTTTTAATTTGTGCTGTGTTAGGAGCCCATTTAGGCAGACTTTTAAATTATTTTCAGTTTAGCCTACATGCTGCAGACTAGATTGAATAGAGCAAGTCCTCATTTAGTGAATACAGTTGGGAGTAGAAACTTGGTTATTAAGTGAAGTGGTTGCTAATTGAAACCATTAGTGTGCTTAAAATCTTACTACTTTTGCTTTACAGAACCATGAAGGTTGTATGTGGAAAGATTGGTTGTAAAGTTACTTTTTTTTTGTCACTGTCGTAACTGCAAGTGGTTGCTAAACAATATAGCCGTTAAATGAAGACTTTGTTTGGTATATAATTAAAACAGGAGAGAATGTAAATAGCTGATCATACTTACTTGTCTCAAAGGAATACATTCGATTATGAGCATAATGTTGTATTTGGCTAGATTTAGAAGGTATTGAGAGTTGATACTGGATAATCAAGCTTGCAAAGGTTGACAGTGATGGGTTTACATTTTACTGCTACAATGAATATTTTTGCCTTGAGTTGATTTATGTTTTTAATGTTCAGCAGATGTGTGTTTCGTATTATAGCTTGTTCCAGCAGATGTGTGATATTCATTCTTTGGAATGATCTGTATGTAAAGAGGGTGTCATATCTGCTCACTTCAATAACAAGTTCCGTTATAAGCATTCTAGTGACTGCTATCTAAAGTTTCTACCTTTAGTAAAAGGTAGAATTTAGAACTAGAAGGTAGAACTGATTAGTAAACTAATCAGTGGAACAACTTGCGTCCATAAGTTGTGAATTGCTCCAACACTGGAAGTTTTTAAGATGTGGGATAACCATTTGTCTGAAGTGGTGTAGGGTTTCCTGCCTAAGCAGGGGGTTGGACTAGAACAGGAGTCAGCAACCTGCGGCTCTGGAGCCGCATGTGGCTCTTTCATCCCTCTGCTGCAGCTCTCTGTCACCAGTCGGCACCACAATTTTGAGAGGAGCTTCCAGTTGGTGGGGGGGGAGAGAAGCAGGGCATGCCAGGAGGAGACACTATGGCAAGGGGTGGGTTTTCAGGTCAGCCCACAATTGATAGGGTTAGGACTGGTAGAGGAAAAAGGACGCCATGCTAGGAGGAGATTCTATGGTGGGGGAACCGGACTTCTGGTCAGCTCCAGAATTGAACGGGGGGCTTCCGGTTAGAACCTTTGTGGCTCTTTGAGTGTTTAAGGTTGCCGACCCCTGGACTAGAAGACCTCCAAGATCCCTTCCAATTCTGTTATTCTGTTCTATTCAAAAAAAACCTTTAAAACTTTTTAAAAGTTTAAGCCACTTAACTTCAAAATAAGTTAAATGGTTGAATTCAGTGGGAGTTATATTTGGATTGATAAGCATAGATCACATTCTATCTTACAGTGGTAACCCTTATAGCTTAGCACGGAAGTTGAGGAATTGAGTTGAGAATTGCTGAAAGCTGCCTTATCCTTATTCAATTTCTAATCACCTCTAACCGCCATACTAGATTGATATGATTGGTTAAACAAAGGCATATATAAAGAACTCATGTCAGGCCATTCATGATTCTGACCTTTTTTGAGAAGACAATTCAGATAAAATGTAATTGCCTCTGTTCCTATTAAAAAACAAAAACAAAGATCGGGGCCAGTTGTCTGATTTCCCGCTTGTATTTGCTTTTTGTTCTATAAGCAGGTATGCCGTTCCTTTCTTTTCTGTGATAGTATGGAAAATTGATATTTTTGGGGAAAAAACCCTATAGTTTTGTGATAGCATACAGACTTTTGATGCTTTCTACAGATCACTGGCTTCTGTGCCCAAGCTTCTTCAATTAATTTTGAATTACAGGAATGAAAATTACATCCATGGATAATTACTGTGAATCCGTCAATGAGGTTAGATAGATAATCAGTTGAAACAGCAAAAAAAAAAAACACTTTTAGGGTATCATTATCATTTGCAAGATGGTGCTTCTTGTGCATGTATAACCTTTGTATATATACAAGAACAATCCTGGGTATGCGACTTCACACCCTTTGCGGCCAGGACCAAAACCAAGAGTAACAAATTTAAAGAACAGTAATCTTTAGACAGCTTTATGGCCCATAATTTTCCACTCCTTTAATTGCACTCAACTTTATAGAGGGTTTTTAAAGGTAGCTAAAATTTGTACCAGCAAGAGGTGTAAAGTGGCACGTCTAACAGTGTGCCACTTGCTCATATGACACTGGGCAAGGAACGCCTTCTGAGCTCTTGCTTGTATTTCATTGACAGTGGGAGCTCAGGAAAGCTGGAATTATGGGTTACTTGATAAAATTGTCAACTTCAGGGGGAAATAAAAAGACCACACAGTAGCATTTTCAGGAAACAAGTGTAAAATAATTCCAGTTTTTTAAAAAAAATCAATACACTATTTTTGTATTGATCTGTGCTGCCATTACCGTTTGGGTCTTGTTTACCTTTCTGATTGGCCTAACTTATAAAAGGATAGTATAGAGTTGGAAAGAGATGCACCTAAGTGGTCAGAATTAGAAATTATGTGAGGAAAGGTTTCAAAGTTTTTACTTACAGTTTAATCCAGTGTTTCTCAACCTTGCCAACTTTAAGTTGTCTGGACTTCAACTTCTGGAATTCCCCAGCCAGAAGTTCACACATCTTAAAGTTGCCAATGTTGAAAAACACTGGTTTGATGAGACTAAATGTATTTACTGAATTTCTAGGGCATCCCAATCTGTCACTACTGTGGACAACTTCTGTGATACACCAAGAATGTATTTATACTATTGTACTGATTTTGCTCCTCCAATAATGCCAAGAATTTTATATTTACACCCTTTCCCTTATCCCTATGACAAAGTCCCCCTTTTAAAAAAAATTGTCTCCTAAAAACAACATTTAATTTGATTTAATTTGACAGCCAGAAAGGGAACTGGGAATAGTGACTCAAGTCTACCTAAATCAAACTAAGCATCCTTAAACTAAGGAATGTTATGGTGACAATTACCTTTCCATAAGATGACAATAAAAATTAAAACAATAATATGTTAAATAATTATTGTGTTGTCCCTCAGGTCAAATTAATAAATATTTTGCTAACATTAGACCTTCCTAAGCAGTTGCTTGAATCTGCCCCATAGTACCATAAGTCTTGCCAACCTGCGGTTTGGACTGACCTTAAACAAAACTTGAAGAGTATCAATTAGTCCACTATCTCACTCTACAGAGTAATATTGCAAACTGATGTTGGAAAAAAAATCCAGTCTGGTTCCAAGCTGGGAAAAAGACACTGAAAATAAAATGGAGGCAGGCCGCATGGAAAGGAGTCTCTGTTTATTTGGATGCCAGAAACTTTAGTGACAGCAGCATGTTTCTGAGGTGGCTGACCAAATTGGGTTGGGATAGATGGGCTTTTATACATTCTTTGGGGCTTTGTGATTGAGATTCCTGTTCTTGTGTAAGAATGTGTCCTTTAATATTTCAGTGGCTGTTGCCAGATTCTAGATATTTTGTCAAGCTTTAGGTTAAAAAAGAAATTGGTCTTGGAATCATCCTCCCTGAGGAATCCAATAGGAAAATTGTTCTGAAAAAAATATTTTATACAGAGTCATGTAATACAAAGATGAAGTTTTTTATTATCGAAATTAGTTTTATTAAAAACATAATTCATGTGTACCAAGTTAGACAAATCTCTGTTGGTTGGGTCCATTTTATATATACTGCTCAAAAAAATAAAGGGAACACAAGCAGAAGACATCCGAGATCTGAATGAATGAAATAGCCTTATTAAATACTTTGTTCTTTACATACAGTTGTTTATACACTGCTCAAACAACTAAAGGGAACAAAACTACTGTATGTAACGAACAAAGTATTTAATAAGGCTATTTCATTCATTCAGATCTCGGATGTCTTCTGCTTGTATTCCCTTTATTTTTTTGAGCAGTGTATATAAATATATAAATATATATTTTGCTGATAAAGTAATAAAGGGAGACTAGTATAAATCTATTTCAAGCTATTTAGCTCTCATCAGCTAGCCATACCCTTACTCGGATTCGAATTTAGGCTTCCTGCGTGTTAGGCAGTTGAATTAACCTCTGAGCCACAATAGAAAAACGGTTAGTTTTTCCCCTGGCTCAAACTGATGAAGGGAGGAGAACTTGTGGCTCAGAGGTTACTTCAACTGCCTAATATGCAGGAAGCCCAAGTTTGGTATAAAATGGTTTGTCGTGAATGAAACTGCTTGAGGGCTCCTGGATTGGACCTGAAAGGCGAAAGAGGAGCAGAATGCCCCCTCCCACATGTTGGGGTAGACCAGGTGTCTCGATAGAAAAAAAAAACCCACACATGCACACACACACACATATATATATTCACATACATGAGTAGTTCTCAGTAATTTGATTGGATTTCTGAAAAAGTTTTGGAATTTTGCCATTTTTTTCGGTGTATTAAATCTGTGCAGAGACTTACAGCCTTTCTGCTGGAGGAAATCTGTCTCTGTTTTGTATACTGCACACAGAATTATTTTAGCATTGTAACTTAACTTTATGTGGCATCATGGCATTGTTTTATGTTCCAATGACACGTTTATTTATTATAATCAAATACGTTATAAAATTATGATTTTTATTCTCAGCTTTTTCTTTTTCAGATGGCAAAAACTGAGATAGATGTACTTGAGTAGTGTAGGATTTATTTATTTATATTTTATCTATCTATCTACATACACACACATACACATACACACACACACACACACACACACGTGTCTGTCTCTGTCTGTCCCCCCCACCCCATCCTCCTATCTGACTACTGAAATTGGGCGGCAAACAAGGAATTAAAACCAGAAAACAACAGAAAAGCAAATGGCTGTCGCTCTTTGTGGGTCATTGTATAGTGTAGTTACACATAAAGAAGTTATATCTTTGCTAGGGAGGGGAGCATAATCTCAGACTTGCCTGTCCCAAATAGTCTGAGTCTTCTGAGAAAACATGCACAGGATATACCATGTAACCTAGTGAGTTAACTATTAAAAAATAAACACTTTTGTGTCATTAAAGCTTTAAAAGTAATTAAAAGAAAGCCCATATTTTTTCAGTTCCAGCCTCCTGCTTTTTTCCCCCATTAAAAAAACAGGGTAGTTTCAATATTTCTTGAACCACTACATTTTTATACAGTAGAGGCAGCTGCCAGAAATTATGGCCATATTTTACATTATAGAAGCGTTTGACTGCATTCTTTCTCTAGAACAGAAACATAAAATATAGGTAAAGCTTCAAGGAATTATTCATTAACTCTGAAAACCCATTATCTATTTGCCTGTGTGTGGCTCCCTCCCCCCTTTTCCCTTAGGTTGTCCCTTTTTTGCATTTGCAGAGAGATAAACTTCTGCTGGAAAGAAAAAAAAAGTTTTACTTGAACCAGATGTTTCAGTTTCTAAAGAAACATTTTGATGGCAGCCAGATGTCTACTCATCTCTTTGGATTTATGTATCTGTATAATCACAATAGGTTCTATAAATCACCCTTCAAGAAACTGCACTTTTGTCTCTGGTAGTATTTTTGGGAAGTACTTCTCATGGTTGGGCAAGAAATAATCCTTAGTTCTACATGAGTCATGGGAATGAGTCAAACCCTATACCATAAAAATAGAGCAGGATCCCCACCGTATCTACCTTTCTGTGCTGCAGCTTGAAGAGAAAAGTGTTAGCCAGAACTCTGGGTCTGTAGCATGGCTCCTGCGACTTTACCCTAAATATGAATTTAATGTCTTTTATTCTCTTTTGCAGCTACTGTGACTGGTTCTAAAGATCCTAATTCTGGAGAGAAAGCTCTAACCATGACACCTGGCAAGGAAAGGGAAGCACTGTATGGTAAATCAGTCATTTAATTTGCATATATTTTAAGCAACTTGGTGGCTCAAATATCTCACTTTTATAGATGAATGTCTACTGTTCTTTACAGCATTTATAGAATGGCATGTTATCGAGGGTCACATACAGAGCCACAAGCCCTGTTTGTGTGATTTCCAGAACCTCATCTGACCATTACTGCTAAAAATTGTGGCATGATTTCTTACCATTTTGAGGCAGAAAGCCACATGAAAAGGACTACCGCAAATTCTACAGTGATGGTCTTCACATTATTTGAAAAATAAGGCCTAAACAAAAATTCTCAGTCAGTTTTCATCATTGTGCCATCTGAAATGGCTCTATAAAACTCCCTTCATTTTGCTTTCTACTCATTCTACATTGCTTTCTGGTTCCTGAGATTTCCCAAAGTAATTTACATTATAATAAAAAGCTAAGGACAGCTCAGTTTACCATGCCTTTATGTCCATGATGAAACATGAATGTTTGGTTACAATTACATTTATGAAAGATGCTTTTTTGTATATCATTGGGTAAAAGAATTTGGAAATAATCTTCCTCCAACTTATTCCTTAGCTGTAAGTTCTTTGAAAGAGAGACCTATAAATGTAAGTGTGCAAAGTATGAATAGCATAAATCCTAAATGTCTTCATAAATGGATATTCCATTGAGTTAAGGGGACTTGCTTCCAGAAAAGTGGATATAGATTTATGTTTTAGTTTGCATTAACATCCCTTTGGAATATGAAAATGAGAAAAATTAGTGAAAAGCTCTCCAACCCCAGCAACAGAATATTTAAGACAAAATATAGACCTTCTGATTTTGCCTCACAATCAGCCTGTGAGTTTGATCCTAGGTAGCTGCAGATATTACTCTCTCTGGGCATAAAGAGAAAATCTCTGCTGCGAACTCCATGTAGGTGTCAGGAAGGGCATCTGGCCAGTAAATGCTCAGCTCCATTCAGTTGCCCCGACTCTACCCTGATGCAAGGGATTACGGGATTGTTAAAAGAGAAAAAAAGGAGACATTCTGCTGATTGTTTTATTTCTTCCAAGGTAACTCGTTCTCATTAACTCAGGTTTCTCATAAGTGAACTATCTGGAACTGGGAGAGAAATTCATTATCTGCCAAGTTGTTAAACCACCCAGCAATATTCTGCAAGATAATTGTTATGGCTCTGCAATCAGGCTATCACCAGCTCCCAATCCATGATAGTGAACGTTTTTTAAAACTTTATCTTGAAGTAACATTATGGGAGGAATACTGTCATTCAGGCTATAAACTCCTCTACATTCTTAAGACATACTCAAGGCTAAAACTGGTTTTGTCTGTAGCGTTCAGATGTTAAAAAGTTAACTAAGGAAAGTTAAATAAGGTTGATGTCTAGGATTATTTAAAAGTTTGAATTTAAAGGGTCGAAATGATAATATTTAAACCACTTTATAGGTGTCTTGTCCCAATTTACTAAGAAAATAAAACACTGAGAAAAGTAACATTTTATTGAACCACTTTTAGAAGTTGAATGTGGTTATTGGTAGTTTTTGGTTCTTCCTTATTACCTTTTGATCAGAGATACTGGGGGCAAATCTAAACAGTCCACATTCATAGTAGCATAGGAAACTACCCAGAGTCACTTTGGATAGTGAGATGGGTGGCATATGTGTTTAATAAATAATAAATTTTGTAAAATAATAGTGTTTCCAATAACAAATCCAAATACAGTGAAGTAAAAAAACCATTTGAATGGAATATAGTATCACTATTGGTTCTCTACGTTTAAATAATTAAAGAGACATTATTATAAAATTCCAATTAAGAAATATCTGTACACCTAGGATTGTTGAAATATATTTGCCATTTTGAATCTGTTTATTATTTCCACTAATATACATGATGAATTAATCGGCTTGGCAAGCAAAATATAATACTGTTTTGCCAGACAGATGGCTAATATAGTAAATTCTAAAATTTTACTCTTTCTGTACAAGGTGACCTGATTATAAAACTGGGACGGCACAGTTTACATTAAATTACTTGAAATGGATTTTAAGTATGCGTTTTGGATCTTGACATGAAGATATTTTCTTAGATGGTTTTGTATGTGCATGCGTGATCAGCATATATTTGATTAAACACTTTTGGAGTCTATTATAAAGCCGTTCACCATAGATACAAAGTACGTAATACACACACACATATACACACATGTATGCACACACACACACACACACACACACACACACACACATCTCTCTCTGTGTGTGTTTGTAATTCCAATCTTGCCTACTGTATTAACTTGGCCATAACATTCTTTCAATCACTCTTTTGTCTTTTTTTGTTATTCAAAACATTTTACAGCCTAAAAACTCATTCATGTGTGTACTCACATGCACTAAGTCTCTTTGTGACATAAACATAAGATATTTGGATGAGTGGCCATCTTGTCTGCCAGAGTTTTAGTTAGTCTGCTTTTTATTTTTTGTGTTGCGAGAAGTATGTGAATTATGAAATTATAGTCAAACATATATTTTCCTGAATCTTAAAATATTTTTAAATAGATCTCCTCTTACCTATCAGATTTTCAAGTTTCTAGTTGCAGATAAAATATAGGTACTTTAAAGTCTTAGCAGATTTAGTTGTAACTTCAGATGGCCAAAACAGAGATATTTGCTTGCTTTTAATTCCCTTTTTAGTTCCTTTGTTTCCCCTCTTAAGCTGTTGGAATTCAAATTCTGTGAAAATTTGATTGTGCCATTATAATTTTCTGGAAGAGAGTATAAATGCAAAGTGGGAAAATGTGATCAGACAATAAATTTTTGCATTGACAAAATGTATACAAAGAGTTAACTTGATACTTCCTTGTAAAGAAATTGAGGCAGAAAATTAACAAGGGAGAAAAATATATGAGGAAAGGACAGCTGATACTTAGTCATAGAAGCAAAGGAATTAAGCAGAAAAGGATCAGTGCACATGAAAAGAGAAATAAAATCATGTAAATCAGCATTGAGTTTTATTGATATTGGTCTAAATGGAAACAACCATGGTATATTTATTTGTTCACACAAAGTTATTGTTAAATAGAAGTTATAATCAGCAGAATACACAAAATGTTCTCAGTATGGCTAGGATAGTAAATCGAGTTTATTGATTAGGGAGTTTAGAGATTCTAAAATTATTTATTTATTTATTTATTTATTTTATTTTATTCAATTTCTATACCGCCCTACTCCCGAAGGACTCAGGGCGGTGCACAGCCAAACAATAAAACACATCCATACAAAATTTAAAAGTAGAATAAAATCAAATTAAATAATTTTGGCTCCGACAAATTTAAAACCCCGAACTATTTAAAACCAATTTTAAAATTGAATGTATAAAATACTAAAAGATATTTAAAAATTAAAAATCTTTTATGAAAGAGGGAGAAAATTAGGCCAGGCCCGCCTGGTGAAATAATAAAGTCTTTAAAGCGCGGCGGAAGGTGCGCAGATCCGGGATCCTCCGTATCTCTGGGGGGAGCTCGTTCCAGATAGTAGGTGCCCCTACAGAGAAGGCTCTCCCCCTGGGGGCCGCCAGTCGACATTGTTTGGCCGACGGCACCTGGAGAAGCCCCTCTCTATGGGAGCGTACCGGCCGGTGGGAGGCTATTGGTGGTAGTAGGCGGTCCCGCAAGAAATACATCTATTTCTCATCAAAATAAAGTTAGAAGAAATTGCATCACATGCAGGCTTCCAGTGAGGATTTATGATGAATTAGTTGCCGCTGAAGGAGCAGGGATGACATGGTGGCAGAGATCAGTGGCCAGACAGTGAATTCTGTTCAACAAAGTCTTTCTGGAAAAAAGAGAGATTGTGAAATCGTCCACTTGCACTCTGAACAGCTGCTCTACACAGTAGTCTAGAGTATACTACAGGAACTGAGCTTTTTGTGGTCAGCTTGTGTTATCCCTCAAGTAAACCAGACAGGAAATGGGACTAGATGAATTAATTCTACTTTACTGTCAGGCAACATTAACAGAATCATTCTGAAGGTAAAACCTCCCATTGTTGCTTTTAATGGACTGATCAATTAAGGCAGATCCTTCCTAATTTTCTTTTCCTGACAGTTAAGCCCTTCAGAGGTCCTGCTTCTCTTGTCAGATTGTTTTCTAGGCAGCTTCTCTTCTCCTCTTTCCTCAAGATCATCCACACATTTCATTACAGCTTGTGAATCGAGCAGCAGGGAGTTGTGGAAATTCAGTCAAGCTCACAGATGTACAGGTAGTCCTTGATTACAACCATTTGTTTAGTGACTGTTTGACGTTACACCGGCACTGAAAAAAGCGACTTATGACCGTTTTTCACATTTATGAGTGTTGCAGCATCCCTAGGGTCACATGATCAAAATTCAGACGCTTGGCAAGTCACTCATTTGACAATTGCAGTGTCCTGGGGTCATGTGTTCACCTTTTGCGACCTTCTGACAAGCAAATGGGGGAAGCCAGATTTCACTTAACAACCGTGTGACTAACTTAACAACTACAGTGATTCACTTAACAACTGTGGCAAAAAAAAGTTGTAAAATGAAGCAAAACTCACTTTAACACCTATCTCGCTTAGCAACAGAAAATTTAGGCTTAGTTGTGGTCATAAGTCAAGGACTACCTGTAATGTAGCCTTATTGGTACATTGAGCCTCATTTCTTAATCACTTTCAGAAATTGCTTCTTAACTGCTTGTAAATTATTAGGAACTTTTGGATCTACAAGTTTTATAGCACCGGGTGAATTGCCTTCAATTCTTAGCGAAAGAGGTTTTCAATTTAAGGTCTTTAAAAAATTATTTATTTTGGGGAGAGGAGAAGAATACTTAAATTTGACTCACTAATACAGATTGGGGCAAAATTCTTTAACATGGACATACTGAAGAATATTTGTGAACAATGGATTCAGAAGTTAACTTTGAGGGTGTCTGCCCTTATGGATAAACTGTTTAAAAGTTGCTATGGAAAAGAAAAAGTTTTATCTGACCAAGACCAAGATTGTTTAAAGTGGATTTAAAAATGACAGACTACAGGAATGATATGAAAAAAAAGCTGCATTGGAGACACACATGAAACCAGCAGATGTCTTAATAATTAAAAGATATACAAATAATAAACCAAAAGTGTGACCCAGATAACTTTCTTATACTAAGTTTGCAAAAGAAATTTGCTAAAGGTTTGAATGATTTTTTGGGGGGGGGGGGGGACAAAGAAGAAAATGAAAATAAATCAAGTTCTAGGACATTATTTGAAGGGATTAAAGATCCAGTCTGTTAAAAGTACAGGTAGTCCTTCACTTGAGACCAAATGTCAAAAGAATCAAAATTATAGTCTGCAAAATTTTTCATTGACAGTATCCCTTTCTCTATTTTTTTTTTTCTGATCCAAAATGATTCACACAGGGCATAATAAAAGTAGAGATTGTGCTTCTCTGTCCTGTAGTGCTGTTCTCCGTTTGGATGGCTTTAAAAAGCATTTTGACTCATAGGTGGCTGCTAGTATAAGATAAGATGGCTCTATCTTAATTCTGATAAGCCCCCTGTGTCTCTCATAAGGAAGAGTAGTGACAGTACAATTGCAGTCTTACAGAACTGGAGAGTGGGGTGGGGGAAACGACAAGGGGGTTAGGCTGAAAGAAGCCAGTGCTGCATTGCAACCCCAGACCCTCCCCCTGTTCGATATACATTGCAACATTTCAAGCCCAGAAACGGCAGAGCTTGCAACAGGATACCACAATGCTGCTTTCATCATTCTGGTGTCAGTACAGTTAGTCCTCCAATTACGACCACGGTTGAGCCATGATTTCCGTTGCTAAGCAAGACAAGTGAGTTTTTACCCCATTTTATGACCATTCTCGCCGCAGTTGTTAAGTTAGTAACACGGTTGTGAAGTGCCTTCCCCATTGACTTTGCTGGTCACAAGGTTGCAAAAGAGAATCACATGACCCCTGGGACACTGCAACTGTCATAAACACGAGTCAGTGGCCAAGCGTCTGAATTTTGATTGGGTGACTGCGGGAATGCTACAGCAATTGTAAGTGTGAAAAATGGTCATCGGTCATTTTTTTTTCAGTGCCGTTGTAACTTCAGACAGTCTGGTTGTAAATTGAGGACTGTCTGTAGCGGGGAGCCTGTGGGCCCCATAGCAAAAGCATCTGGTTTTGGCCACTGTGGGATCAGAATGGTGGAGGAGACAAGCCTTGGACCAGTGGTGAAATCTAAAATTTGTTACTACCGGTTCTGTGGGCGTGGCTTGGTGGTGGTGGTGGTAATGTGACTGGGTGGGCGTGGCCAATTTTTTTTTAACTTTTAAAACCATTTTTTCTACAACCTCTTCAGCGAAGAGGTTGTAAAAAAATGCTTTCAAAAGGCTCTGACAATCCCAGCTGAGTTGCCTGATCGGCAGAGGTTTTTTAAAAAGCCTCTGCCGATCAGGCAACTCAGCTTGGGTCCTCAGAGGCATTTAAAAGAAAAAAAGGGTCCGAACCGGGAGCATTTCACCCCTGCCTTGGACGCCATCCTGTGTGGCTCTTAACTTTGCCCCTTTCTCTGATACGAACAAGAGTTTGTGGAATTTCAAATCATTCCAGTATTTTCACAAAGGAAATGTAAGGGTACAAAAAGTGGCTTGTTTTATAAAAGGGAGGTCCTGATGGATTTCCCAAAGTAAAGCTAAGGGTGTTCAGAGATCATTGGTTTGGCCTCAGTAAAAAAAACCAACAACAACAATAAAAAACCCAGAAGAGATACCCCCCCCCCCCAAATCATATACAGATAGTCCTCGACTTAGGACCACAATTGAGCCCAAAATTTCTGTTGCTAAGTGAGACAGTTGTTAAGTGAATTTTGTCCCATTTTTACAGCCTTTTTTGCCACAATGGTTAAGTGAGTCACTGCAGTTCTTAAGTTAATGAGATGGTTGTTAAGTGAATCTTGACTTTGCTTGTCAGAAGGAGGCGTCACATGACTTCCCCTGGAACACTGCAACCGTCATAAATATGAACCTTTTGTCAAGCATCCAAATGTCATGATCCCATGACCATGGGAATGCTGCAATGGTTGTAATGGTGAAAAATGGTCACAAGTTACTTTTTTCAGTGATGTCGTAACTTCAGCTGGTCACTAATTGGACTGTTGTAAGTTGAGGGCTCCCTGTCAGTGGTGGGTTCCTCCCGGTTCGGCCGAGCTGTAGCGGTGATAATATGACGTCACTGAACCGGTTCTCTTTGTTCGAGAGCTGGGCCATCCCGCCCCGCCCCCCCGCATTTTTCTTACCTTTTATTTGGCCCCACCTCCAATCTATTTGCTGCCTCCCGAGTCCCAGCTGATCGGCTAGAAGGAAAAAAACAGTTTAAACTCTTGCCGCAGGGCTTCAAAGGGCCGCCCTACAGCTGATCAGTGTTAAAAGGCAGTGTGGTGGTAGACCGGTGCGCTCGAAAAACAAATGAGTAGACTGGTGCCTCCAAAAACAAATGGGTAGACCGGTGCCTCCAAAAACAAATGGGTAGACTGGTGCCTCCAAAAACAAATGGGTAGACTGGAATGCTCCAAGAACAAATGGGTAGACCGGTACAGCTCTGCAAGCAGTTAAAAGCCTGGTAGACCAGTACCTCTGCTAAATCCTAAAGAATTGTCACATGACCATCAAACCATACCCACAAAATAAGCCACACCCACAGAACCAGTAATAAAAAAAATTAGAATCCACCCCTGCTCCCTGTGCAGTTCCCTGAGCTTTTGGGAACGCTACCTACAGTAGAGCACCGCTTGGGGCTAAATCCTTTTGAATCCGAAAGTTCACCTAGCGCAGAATGAAGCCTAAATCTGGGACATTCCCGATTTAAATCGCCCAGCTGAAATATCTTTCTCCCTCATTGTAGTTCTGCATAAGATGGTTAATCATCTTCTCCGAAATAAGCCGTCCTGCCAGTAGGTTATGAATAGAAACCATTCTATTATTTCCTGGTAGAACAAACTATTTTCCTTGCTGACCTGCAGTTAACATACCGACTTAAGAGAGGACATTCCATTACATTGCTGTCTGCCAGAAGTCCTGCTGGAGCTTACCTCTTTGGTGAAGTTGCTTATTATTTACTGTGCAACTTCAAGGAAGTTGCTGGCAACAGGTTCGAGTTGTGTGCTACTTACTTTTCCTTAGACTTTTTTTTTTCAGCATTGGTTAACTAGCTGAGCCAAGGTGAGCTTAGCTGTTTGGGGCGTGGTTTTTGTGATACAGGGTAGCTGTTGCATTAAAGCTCTCACGAAAACCCCAGCGGCAACTCCTGTTCCTTGGAAGGCGGAGAGAATGGAGATGTAGGAGGAGAAACCAAGTTCATTGTCTCAATCAACAGAACCACCCGCAGTCCCCGTATCTCTCTCTCTTTACTGCTCCGGGTTCTAGCTATAAATTGGTCACTTCTGTACATCCCGAGGAGGCAGGTGTCAGTCTGGTTTTTTTTAAAATCTGTGGAAGCAGAGCTGAGCTATAATGCCCCGTGGAGAATACAAACTTGAATACAAGAGTGAGTACAATTGGAGCACTGGAGGGGAGAGGCAGTACTTATAAAATTATTGTCTGTGTTATGAAATTGTTTGCAGACCTAACTTCTTCCTTGTGGGTGGGTTGTTTTGCTATTTTGAGGAGAAGTACAGATATTGTGAATGCTTTCTATGGAACGTGGTGTCCCTATAACCCTTTGATCTATTTCTTGTTAGGGTGATGGAAGAGATGTAGTTTATTCCCAACGCTTTTCCAAAACAAAATCAAGATGTGGTTTTAATAGAATGCCCAGATTAAACTGTTGATCTAAGTTTAGGGGAAAATATAGCTACGGAGCCCATTAACGAGGTAAAATGTTTGCATTTCAAAGCAGCCCTGATGAACAGATCTGAAGATCAGCCCAATCTAGCATCTGGGTTCCAGAAGTGAGTAGCCACTGAGTTTTAGGTAGGGAAATAAGAAGATCAGAATTTCTTTCATGAATGAATAAAACACGCAATAACCATATATATATGGTTTGGGAGGAAAAAAATGAGTTGGCAACTATAGGGTTACAATTAAGCATATCAAAATAAATTCTTTTAAGCA
Source organism: Pituophis catenifer annectens (assembly GCF_029215685.1). Lineage (NCBI taxonomy): Eukaryota > Metazoa > Chordata > Lepidosauria > Squamata > Colubridae > Pituophis > Pituophis catenifer. The sequence continues at coordinate 159,937,550 of NW_027256882.1, forward strand.
GACATAAACAGAGTACGGTAGGTAAAACTTTAACAGTATTTGATTGCATGTCTGCAAGATGAGAATCTTAACAGTGCCCAGATCCTCACTCTGTAGACGTTCAATCAGACATATAATTTCTCAAACAAACAGATAAGGAAAGGGAGGTAGATGGTTATGTGATAGTTAAGTGGGGGGGGGGGGAACATTCTTATCCCAGATTGCTACAGCTTGCAAAGGGAGAGCCAGAAGCAGTCAAACTATCATTGTAATCAAATGAAGGCATGTTAACATGCAATTGGGATTATAGGGAAATGTCCCAAAGAATGATAGGTGTTTTCATCCAAAGACAACTCCATAGCTGCAGCAGAAAATCACCCATATAGATTTATAGCTTTCTGTCAAAGCTAGAAGTTCTTTGTTGGCCCTAACACTTCCATCAGTCTGGACTGTTGTTGTTGTTGACCATTCAGCCATGTCTGATCCTTGGCCACTGTATGGATTGGCGCTCTCCATGACCCCCCTCTGTTTCTCACTGCCTCCTTCAGATCCACCACGGTCATCCCGGTGTCATCCTTTAAAGTGTCCACCGGGCACGAGGGTGTGTCCCCTTCTCCTTTTTCTTCTGCTCCTGCAGGGTCTTGGATAATGAATATGTGTGTCTTCTAAGAGCTACATCTGGGGATTGGAAAAGCTATCAAGTTGTTTGTGTTTAGTTGTAGTTCTGGGAAGAGCATATATTCTGTATAGATGCAGTCAGTCCTATCTAACATGATTTAAGTCTGTATGTGTGTCTTTGAATCAATTTTCAGTTTTCTGTTTGCTTTACCAAACGAATATGCAGTTAAGGATTAAATACCTTTGCATAATTGTGCATAATACAACCATCTACACACACCTTTGCATAAATGATAACAACTTGGTGTGTGTGTGTGTGTGTGTGTGTGTGTGTGTGTGTGTGTATTCAGTTTCTGTGTGCAAGGAATGGTTAGCTCTGCCATTGTTAATTTAAGTTCATTGTTGTGATACGGATTAGATCATCCTACCTGGCTCCCTGCAAATGTATTGATTCCATAATATAATGGATAATATTTTCAAATGGCATGATATTTTTTTTCCCCCGGTGGATAAAGCATAACATGATACACTTATATTACATCTGACTTGATACTTTTCTGCTCTTCCTCCACTTTCCTGATCACATCATTCTGTTCATGCTTTGCAGAAGATACCACTGGGGATGGTGTTAGTACCATTTACAGCAACCCAGTATCGCCACAGGCTTCAGACTCTACAGATGAATTTACCACCTACTTTGATCAGAAAATACCTATACCAGAAGATGAAAAGGTTAGTATGGGTAATAAGTGATGGGGCTGGGTGGGTGTAACCATTGGCAATAATTTCCCTGGCATTCTATTGAAGGGCACCATTGTGTCAAAGAGGAGGTGGTAATGTGAAGAATTACTGGTCACATTTGCTCAAGATACATTCATCTTATGCTGAATATAAGTCATCAAAATATATTAGTGGAACATTCTGATGTTTCTGAAGGTTCAAGAGAATTAAACTTAGTCTCTTGGTTGCCTGTTGTGTGTCTGGATGAGTCACTTTTCTGAAGTTGCTTTCTTTTTCTTTTAAATCAGTAATTGATGCAGAAACATGGGGATTGGGGGAGACTGAGCCTTCTTTAAGTATTGTGCTCCATTAGTCTCCCTTTCTAAGTGCTTTTAACTGTAATTTTCATGGGCCTTAGCCTCTGACTACGTCATTTGGAGTGAGTGAAAGTTACATTCTAAAATTGGTGGAAGTATCCGGAGAGGAGAAAGCTGCATGAAATTGCTTCAGTTGAAGACCAAAAAATGCCTTTAGTATTTAAAAATCTGTGCTTCTCTTTCCTGCCCTCTTCCTGGCATGGAATACATTTGATCTCAAATACAATTTGAAGGTTGTTCCAATGCTTCTTTCCTTCTTCTTCCTAATGCTTGTCAAGGATGGGAGATGATGGAAGAAGACAGTAATCCTCTGTGAAGATAACAGCTACTGTCTTTAATTTCTCAAATGAATAGTTGTAGCCGTATTCATTTTTGTTCATTTTGTTTGTTGAAAAGATTCCATCATCTATGGATTGTCCTGACTTTAAGGACTTTCTGTTATTAAAAGCTTTCACTTCGGAATTCTAAGTAAGAATTATATTAAAGGAATAGGCAAGCTAAGGATGAAGGGGTTTTTTTTTTTAACTCTAGCAATTCTGAGTATTGAATAGGACTCATAATCTATGCAAGCACAGATTCTTTTTTTAGTATTATCTCAGCCTTTTTTTTTATCTGAGCAGTATAATTTAGAATGGAGATGAGGAAATAATTTAAACAATTATTAAAAATTGAGATGTTAAAAGATTGAAAATTGATCTGTTGCATCTAGTTGTCTAAGAGTTGCTAATTGATCTTCCACATCAAAGTTTAAGAAACATGTAAGGCTTTTCTAGGACAGACTTTGCAAGACCTAATATAATTTATTATGGAAATAAATTAATTTGATAACACCATGCCGAATATAGTATAAGTAAAATATAATGCTTTGCCTCTTTGAATTAACAATTGTCTTGATTTTAAATAGTAACAGATAATTAACAGCATAACAGTTGATGTTAATGTGTGAATTTATATATTCCCTTGTGTGAAAGTTCTTAATATCTCTCGCCCGCTTTTCTCCATTTCTAAAGCACCCATGGTTCAGTTTTCGAAAACTGTGGGCCTTCACTGGGCCTGGTTTCCTGATGAGCATTGCCTACTTGGATCCAGGTAACATTGAATCAGATCTACAATCTGGGGCAGTTGCAGGATTTAAGGTAAGTGGCTAACCTGTCTTTTTGTAAAACTTTTTACTTTGAAACCTGCTGCAGAGATTGATCAGAAGAATGCCTTAACAATTCAATTCAAGGGCACTGATCAAAACAAGGATTTTTCTAAACATGTTTTTTTTTTACAGATGTTGTCTTTAAATTGCACACTGAAAATGTTTAAAAATGGAATTTTGCAATGTTAGGGAATAACAGTGAAGTACAATAGAGGAGAATTTTCTTAGTTTGTGTTCTTACATCTGAGTCACATTGCACTGATTCATATTGAATATTAATTGCCATGAATTAGGCTGATTCATCAGAATGTGTCCTGTTCATTGTGGGTTACATCTTAACATCTAAGAGGCATTCCATAAAAATTGAGGACAGAACAGATGAAATTTCAATCAGTCCTACAAATCTGCCACATTATTTCTAAATTAAACCAGAAGCTTCAAATGTGCTAGTGTAAAACTAAGTGGGAAGGGACTGCTGACCAGGAACTTTCTCAGAAACAGTCTGAAACATTTAAACATGGTTTTTAAATGTTGGGGTTTCACAATATGAAAACAAAACAAAATGAAATTTTGAAAAGCAAAATTTTTACTCTAGTAATTATCTTTACTATTTGACCGTTAGCTTTTCTAATAAATTTGCCTCATGGTTGGCTGGTTAGATTAGTTTGAAGCAATGCGTGTGGTTTCCCACATTTAAAAAGAATTACCTAGATCAGGGGTGGGCAAATATGGCTCCTTTATGACCTGTGGACTTCAACTCCCAGAATTCCTGAGCCAGCTTGGCTGTCTCAGGAATTCTGGGAGTTGAAGTCCACAGGTTGTAAAAGGGCCACAGTTGCCCACCCCTGACCTAGATCTTATGTTTTTTTGTTACATCTAACTGCATACCTGTCTTTGCTACCGGTCAAATTTCCAAAGTTCTGCATAAACAGATGAATGTTTATGTAGCAAACATCTATTTGGAATGTTTTGTTTGAGCATTAAATTCTCCAGAACAAAAGCCGAAATATGTCTGATGAAAAGTAGATTTTGATTGTGAGAGGGCTTGGATAAGTATCTCCAGAAATGCAGGTATTTTTTTAGTTAGCAGAATCTCTAGATTTGTTGTTCCTCTTCTAGAATATTGCTATCCCGAGCTTCTTTTCATTTTGTGTGTGTATATTTTTGTTTTTCAGCTGCTCTGGGTTCTCTTGTTGGCTACTGTCATTGGTTTGCTCTTACAACGTCTGGCGGCAAGGCTGGGTGTGGTAACAGGGCTTCACTTGGCAGAAGTATGCAATCGACAGTATCCCAAGGTGGGTAAAATTGATGGTGCATCTGTCTGCATGAACATGCCAGGGGACCGAGCGGCTTCGTTTTTCTAGGATTGGGGCATCCAATCCTAGTTTGCATCTCATATTTATCTCAGCTCTTTGTTAAGTGTTGAACATGTTGACTCACAACCGCTAGTTCTTCACTCAAATCAAATCACTATTCATGGCTTCTCCCATGGTTTGTTTAGCTCAGCTTAGCCTGACATGAATGCTGACTGTGATTCTATCACACCAGAAGAAGACATTACCAAACTAATTTGTCGCCATGCTTCAGATTTTCTTTAGGTGGACAGCTCCATAATCAAATGTGAGTGTCTGTTTGTGAACTGTGTTACATGAGAGCTTGACAATGGCAAATACTTGTGGACAGGAGCAAATGTTGGGTAGCATGTCTGTGTTTTAGCCATAGGCCTAGGAAAACATGATGTGCAGATACTTTATGATCTATAGATTGGGGTGGGCAACCATGGCAACTTTACAACCAGTGGACTTCAACTCCCAGAATTCATGAGCCAGCCATACTGGCTCAGGAATTCTGGGAGTTGAAATCCACAAGTCATAAAGTTACCATGGTTGCGCACCCCTGATCTATAGGATCATACAATAAATAAGAAGAGAGGCAAGATTACAAAATCTAAGAAAACTGGAACCAGGAAGGAAGAGAAGTCCAAGAAAAGGTACTAACTGTGGGTAGTTCTGAAATCTCCAAAAAACAGAGTCTTGAGTTCTTGGGAAAAATAGCTAGGCAAGCAAATGGGATACAAAAAGAATGAGATAGAGCAGGGGTCTCCAACCTTGGTAACTTTAAGACTTGTGGACTTCAACTCCCAGAATTCCTTAGCCAGCTTAGTTTAGCTGGCTGAGGAACTCTGGGAATTGAAGTCCACAGGTCTTAAAATTACCAAGGTTGGAGACCCCTGAGATAGAGGGATTATTCCAGAGAACAAAAGTACAGAAATTGCCCCATTATCTCTCACAACACAAATACAAACGCCCCCATCCCCCTTTAGAGAGAAGAGGCCAGAAGGGAAGTGGGATAAGGGGAAAATGTCACTAATCAGAAGATAAGAGAAGAACCCTGCAGAAAGAGAAAGTTGGGGAACAGAGAAAAAAGATGTTGCCCCCAAGACTACTGTGCCGAGGTGGTGCAGTGGTTAGAGTGCAGTACTGCAGCTACTTCAGCTGACTGCTAGTTCAGCAGATCAGCAGATCAAATCTCACCAGCTCAAGGTTGACTCAGCCTTCCATTCTTCCAAGGTGGGTAAAATGAGTACTCAGATTGTTGGGGGCAATATGCTAATGCTAATGCAATATGCTAATATGCAATATGCTAACTTTGTAAACCGCTTAGAGAGGGCTGTAAAGCACTATGAAGCGGTATAGAAGTCTAAATAAAAAAAAAGAATAGAACAAGAGATGGCTTTAGAAAAAACAAACAAACTAATTTGGGTTTATAAATAGAGAAGATTCCCAATCCATGGATTCCACACATTGTTTTCCTGCAGTCTTCCCTCTCAGTGATGTTAATGGGGTGGCTTTTCCCTTTCAACAATCAGGTCTGCCTTTATTCCACAAACACAGGTTTGAGCCCTGCAATTACGGTCGTAAGTCATGATAATCATTGAGTGGGTTACCATGTGACAATATCTGATTTTATGACCTTTTTTGTAGTGATTGTAAAGTGAATGCAGCATTTGTAAAACAAACACAGCAGTGAACATCAGAATTATCAAGTGAACCCATTGTTACCGGAAGTAAACATTGCTTTTTGGCCAAAAATGTCATAAATTGCAGTCACATGACCATGGGGTGCAGCAAACAGCCATAAACGGGGTTGGTTGTTGAGCACCCAAAATAGGGTTGGGGGAGGTGGATGTCATAACTTCAAATTCGGGTTGTAAATCATTTTTTCAGGGTCTGTCATTACTTTGAACAATCGGTTGTAAATCAAGGACTACATGCACAAAATGATTTTCCTGCTTCAGTGAAAATTAATGGAGGAAGAAACTCAAATTTTGCATGGGTGAATATGGTGCTTATGTGGTCCAGATCCAAAAGACTCTGGTTCTGAAAGGGGGAGGCTCTTGACTTGCTGGATTGGAGTACAAATATTCATTGCACAGATCCTCAGAAAGTCTTTTTGCCCCTGTGCATGTGGACACTCTTCTGCGTAGCTGCATAGCTCTTATTGTGAATGGGGAAATGACTGTTTAATAATAGGTCAATGATACAATCAGTGGACGTTTTCTGAAAATCTAATCACTGAGGAAAAGCATATTTTTTTTTATTTTAAGAGTCTGAACCTTTGGTTTCCAAATTAGTCTGTAAATGCTCCCTTTCTGTCTTCCCTGTTCAAGTTAATACCTCTATAGTATTTGTTTGATGTTCTTCCCATGATTATTTCAATTACTGATAAATGAATCTCCTAAAAACCTGGATGTAGACAGGCTTATAGAATATCTTCTTCGGTATGAAATTCCTTTTGGGCCTGCTTTGGCAAGACAGTTGCTTACAGGCGCAGAAATCTACAAAACCCAGGGTTTCTTTTTTCTTTTTTTTCCCTTTTAGTATTAATTATCCCTTGTTTGGTTGCTCCGTTGTTTTTATCTTTGGGTGGTCTGTGCACACATATACATGTTCGTAGATGATTTGGCAATTATACATATCCTGGATCTGGCACATCTGAAGGAAAACAGCATAGAAATCTTTAAAAATGGACAAAACCAATTGCTTGCCTTTCCCTTCCCTGGAGTTAGAATATTTTTTAGTAAGTAGTATGTTTAATTCTGGTAATATCCAGGTTAAATTCCTATTGTAATAATGATCTTTTCCTAAGGTTGTATGGAAACTGCTCCAACGCAGATCCTCCTTGCCAGGATGAAGGTCCCATCAGAAACTTCTGAATTACATGGGAGGAGTCAGTTTCTGGGAGGACCGATACTTTTGGCATAAGAAGGGAGCTGCAAAGGCGGCACTTCTCGTAAGCCTGGGCCTCCTTAGGTTTCCCTCTCCTGAAATACCGTAGGGAGGTAATACCAGGAGAGGATTGAAAAGACTTAGCAAACATTCCACCAAATCCAGAATCGCCTTTTGCAGTCTTCTCAATGTTCATTTCTTTCCAGAGCAGAGCAACTCCTGGCCTGTAATTGTGTGTCTCCAGCATCTGCTGTGTAGCTATCTCTTGGTTTAGAAGTGAGTTTATAAAGTTTTGGGGTATCTTTTTGAGTTGCCAAATTCCCGGCACAACCATCCGTGTAGGTGGTTGCTGGTCAGGAGACGCTTAATCCTCCCTTTGCTAGGGGAGTTTGCTTTCCAAAATTAGCTTGTGGCGATTCTTTCTCATTGCACAATCCATGGGGGAGGAGGAAGGAATTTTTGGATGGCTTCTGAAGGCTGTGGGTGTGTGAATCATTGTGGAGATGGTAAGCTAGAATTGAACCAAAGCATTAAACTAAGATTTGAAGCATATTTTGCAAGTCATCTAATCTGTGTAATTGAGTGCACATCACTGCTATTGTACCCTGAAAAGAAGAGCGTGTCTCTTTCTGTTGACTTCTTACAGAGGGAACTTCAGGATGGACAAAATGTTTCGATTCTAAACTATCAAGAGGTTCAGGACAAATATTGCTTCCTTTCACAGACAATTTAATTAATTAAGCAGTAGGCAGACTTAATGAGTCTCACCATGTTCTTATCCTTCTCCTTTTCCATTTTTCCTTCTCTTTCTCCCTCCCTCCCTCCCCCTCTCTCTCCTTTTCTCTTTCTTTTTCTCTTTCTTTTTCTCTCTTGCTCTTTCTCTCTCTCATCTTTCACTCTCTTACCCTTCCTTCCTTCCTTCCTTCCTTCCTTCCTTCCTTCCTTCCTTCCTTCCTTCCTTCCCTCCCTCCCTCCCTCCCTCCCTCCTTCCTCTTTCTTTCTTTCTTTCTTTCTTTCTTTCTTTCTTTCTTTCTTTCTTTCTTTCTTTCTTTCTTTCTTTCTTTCTTTCTTTCTTTCTTTCTTTCTTTCTTTTTCTTCCTTCCAATTTTGTGACTTGCCACCCGGTGGATTATCAGGGAGGGGGCAGACTGCTGTTGGCAGAGATATGAATGGGTCCGTTGCAAAGAGTTTTTGGAAGGGAACTAATTACTGCAGCTCCTGGTTACTCCCGGGGGTGGAGGACGTGTGGTGAAGAAGATTCCACTTTTAAGCATGACCTTCTGAGTTTTTGCTTACCGTAGGTTCCTCGACTTATCTTGTGGCTGATGGTGGAGCTGGCTATCATTGGATCAGATATGCAGGAAGTCATCGGCTCAGCAATTGCCATTAACCTCTTGTCTGTTGGGAAGTAAGTTAGCTATGTCATTCTGAGTGTTTTGTGGTTTCAACAGTGTCCTGCTAGTCATGAGTTGAAAAAACACAGAGATACGATCAAGCAAGAAAATTCCATATCAAATCTAGGAATTCTTTCCCCAGTCAATGCATTCTATCACTGAAGCAGTCCTTGGCAATTGGACACTGATAATATTTACATATTAGTCATAGGGTGTGTAAACTTATTATCACACTTTAATGGCAAGATTCTTTTTAAAATTTCTGTAGATAGGTCATATTTGAAAATGAACTTTTCAAATATGAAAAGTTTCTCAATGACTGAAATGAGGCAGGTGACTTTTTTTTTTTGCAAAAAGTTTTTTTTATTTTTTTAAACAAAAACAACATAAAAACATCATCTTTCCAAACAATTACAGACAGTGTTTCGATCGGTTAAAATCATTTCGTGCTCTCAAAATTTTCAAAATCTCATTATATGACAAATGTTCTTTCCTCTAACAAAAAACAAGTGTGACATTTAAGCAAAACTAGCCCCAGTTCCTTCAGGTTGTTGTTTTTTTTTCTATTTATTTCAATTAATTAAAGATCTTTGCCCTTTTCTTGTGTCTTTCCCCTGAAAAACCCTAAGAGGCATTTGCTAACATTGAATCAGGGTAACCTGAAGTAATCAAAAGATATTTTGATCAAATGCATTTAAGTTATGAAATTCACTGTTTAATAGCCACTGATTTTAATTAGTGTAGTCCGTGAAGAGTTAGGCTGTTTGATACTTTATTAACTCCGTAATCAAAAGAAGCACGTATGTTTTAAATGCAAGTTGCTAGTAGGGAAAATCAGCAGGGGAGGGTTATTGCTTTCATATCCTGCTTACAAGCTTTCAGATTCAGTTTAGTTGGTAATTCTGTGGTACTGAGCCTTGGATTGCAAGGATCTCTAGCCTGATCAAGAGAGCATCCTCAGAATACTAGTATGTGTATACCCCTCTCTGGTACAGGTGGTCCTCAACTTACGACCATAATTGAGCCCCAAATTTCTGTTGCTGAACGAGACACTTATTAAGTGAGTTTCGCCCCATTTTACAACCTTTCTTGTCACAGGTGTAAAGCGAATCACTGCAGTTGTTAAGTTGGTCACACAGTGGTTATGTGAATCCGCTACCCCATTGACTTTGCTGGTCAGAAGGTCGCAAAAGGGGATCATGTGTTCCCAGGACACTGCAACCGTCATAAATATGAGTCCGTTGCCAAGCATCTGAAATTTGATCAGGGGACCAGGAGGATGCTATAACGGTTGTTAAGCATGAAAAATGTGCCTAAGTCACTTTTTTCTGTGCGGTTGTAACTTCGAACAGTCAATAAACAAACTGTTGTAAGTGGAGGACTACTTGTATAATGGATTAGTGAGAAAGCCATAGTCCAGTGTCTAAGGAACAAGCAAAGTCCAGTGTTCAACTCTTGATACATCTTGATAAAGCTGCTTGAAACCTTGATGCGCAAATTCCTTGTGTGTCCAATCACACTTGGCCAATAAAAATTCTATTCTGTTCTGTTCTGTTCTGCTCTGCTCTGCTCTGCTCTGCTCTGCTCTGCTCTGCTCTGCTCTGCTCTGCTCTGCTCTGTTCTGTTCTGTTCTGTATCATGGCTGAGGACCATAGACAGACTTTGGATGCACGATTGCACCACCTTCTGAAAGGTATGAAGAAAATCACCAACACTTTTGAGGGTCACATATAATACCAGGATGTAACTTAATGTAGTACAGGTTGGCTTACAATACAGTTTGTTTAGTGACTGTTCGAAGTTACAATGGCACTGAAAAAAGTGAGTTATGACCATTTTTCACAGTTATGAAAAACTGTGTGTCACCATTGTATCATCCGAGCCAAGGTGGTGCAGTGGTTAGAGTGCAGTACTGCAGGCTACTTCAGCTGACTGCTAGCTGCAGTTCGGAAGCTCAAATCTCCCCAGGCTCAAGGTTGACTCAGCCTTCCATCCTTCCAAGGTGGGTAAAATGAGGACCCAGATTGTTGGGGGCAATAGGCTGACTCTGTAAACTGCTTAGAGAGGGCTGTAAAAGCACTATGAAGCTGTATATAAGTCTAAGTGCTATTGCTATCCCCATGGCCAAGTTATTTACTTTCAGATGCTTGACAACTGGTTCATATTTATGATGGCTGCAGTATCCTGGGATCATGTGATCACCTTTTGCAACTTTCTGACTAGCAAAGTCAATGGGGAAGATTTAGATTTAGATTTAGATTTTATTGAACTTCTATACCGTCCTTCTCCCAAAGAACTCAGGGCAGTGTACAGCCATATTAAAACACATATAAATTTACAAAATTTAAAAAACAATTTAAAAATGAATATATAAAAATTGGCCACAAAATTAAAAACTAATATACATCCATTTTAAAATTCATATTAGGCCAGCCCGGCTTGTTGGAACAAAAGGGTCTTCAGGGCAGGGCGAAAGGTACGCAGGTCGGGGATCATACGAACCTCTAGGGGCAGCCCACAGAGAAGGCTCTCCCCCTGGGTGTTGCCAGTCATTGTTTGGCCGATGGCACCCTGAGAAGCCCCTCTCTGTGGGAGCGTATTGGCCGGTGGGAGGCTATCGGTGGCAGAAGGCGGTCTCGTATATACCCCGGTCCTAAGCCATAGAGCGCTTTAAAGGTGGTGACCAACACCTTGAATCGCAACCGGACGACCACCGGGAGCCAGTGCAGCTCATGCAGGAGAGGTGTTACATGGGTGCGCCGTGCCACCCCCATAATCACCCATGCGGCGGCATTCTGGACCAGTTGGAGCCTCCGAGTGCTCTTCAAGGAAAGCCCCATGTAGAGAGCGTTACAGTAGTCCAGACGGGACGTGACGAGGGCATGAGTGACCGTGCTTAGGGCATCCTGGTCCAGAAAGGGACGCAACTGGCGTATCAGGCAAACCTGATAAAAAGCTCCCCTGGCCACGACCGTCATATGATCTTCCAAGGACAGCTGTGCATCCAGGAGAACACCCAAGTTGCGAGCCCTCTCTGAGGGGGCCAAGATCTCTCCCCCAATAGTCAGCGATGGAACCAGCTGACTATGCCGGGACGCCGGGAACCACAGCCACTCGGTCTTGGAAGGGTTGAGTCTGAGTCTGTTTCTCCCCATCCAGATCCACACGGCCTCCAGGCACCGGGACATCACGTCAAAGGCATCATTGGGATGGTCCGGGGTGGAGATGTACAGCTGAGTGTCGTCAGCGTACTGGTGGAACTTCACCCCAAAACCACGGATGATCTCACCCAGCGGCTTCACATAAATGTTGAACAGAAGGGGTGAGAGGATTGACCCTTGCGGCACCCCACAAACAAGGCGCCTCGAGGTCGACCTCTGTCCCCCTGCCAACACAAACTGCGTACGGCCGGAGAGGAAGGAGGAGAACCACCGCAACACGGTGCCCCCCACTCCCAACCCCTCCGATTGTTGCAGCATGATACCATGGTCAATGGTATCAAAAGCCTCTGAGAGGTCTAATAGGACCAGGACAGAGGAACAACCCCTGTCCCGAGCCCTCCAGAGATCATCAACCAATGCGACCAACGCCGTTTCCATGCTGTACCCCGGGCTGAAGCCCGACTGGAACAGATCTAGATAGACAGCTTCATCCAGGTACCGGGGAAATTGTCGCGCCACCACACTCTCAACAACCTTCGCAACAAAGAGAAGGTTGGAGACTGACGATAGTTCACTAATATAGCCGGGTCCAGGGAAGGCTTCTTGAGGAGGGGCTTCACCACTGCCTCTTTCAGAGAGGGAGGGAAGAAACCCTCACTCAAAGAAGCATTAATAATCCCCTGGAGCCAGCCTCGTGTAACCGCCCGGGAGGCCAGCACCAACCAGGAGGGACACGGGTCCAATAAACATGTGGCAGCGCTAAGCCTACCCAGAATCCTGTCCACGTCCTCGGGAGTCACAAGGTCAAACCCCTCCCAGATAACATTCTCAATACCCACCTCCGTCACCCCATCCGAATCTATCCAATCTGAGTCCAGGCCTTCCCGAATCTGAGTGATTTTGTCATGCAGGAATTGCACAAAATCCTCAGCCCTGCCCTGCAAGGGGTCTTCCCTCGCCCCCAGATGAAGGAGGGAGTGGGTCATCCTAAACGGCTGCTGGGCGGTTCTCTGCAGACCCGATAAGAGCGGAAAAATAATTAGATTTTGCCGCTCTTATCGCCACTAGGTAGATCTTAATATGAGACCTCACCAGTGTTCGGTCAGATTCGGAGCGGCTGGCCCTCCAGTCGCTCTCCAGGCGTCTTTTCCAGTGCTTCATCTCTCTCAGCTCCTCGGAAAACCAGGGAGCCAATTGGGATCGGCACCGGGTCAGAGGCCACAAAGGCACGATGCGGTCCAAAGCTCCAGCGGCCGCCCTATCCCAGGCAGCCACCAGTTCTTCAGTCGAACCGTGAGCCAGAGCCTCAGGGAATGGCCCAAGCTCCGTCAGGAACCTATCAGGGTCCATCAGGCACCTGGGAAGGAACCATCTAGTCGGTTCCGTCTCCCTGCGGCGAGGTGTAGCGGTTCAAAAGTCCATGCAAAGAAGAGAGTGATCAGACCATGACAAGGGTTTGGTGACTAAATCCCCTATTTCTAGATCACTCTGCCACTGACCAGAGACAAAAATCAAATCCAGGGTGTGTCCCCCCGTGTGGGTAGGGCCTTGAACTAACTGGGTCAGGTCCAAGGCCGTCATGGAAGCCATGAACTCCCGAGCTGCCATTGACGTTTCACCGACAGATGGCAGGTTGAAATCCCCCATAACCATAAACCTGGGGGTATCAGCTGCCACCCCGGCTATCACGTTAGGCAGTTCGGGCAGGGCCACTGCCACGCAGCAGGGAGCAAAGTACATAATCAGCAGGCCCATCTGCACCCCACGATCCCACTTCACAATGAGGGACTCACATCTGGCTATTTGAGGTACAGTGGTCTCCCTCGGACATAGACTTTCTTTAATAATAACCGCCACCCCCCCGCCCCTACCCTGGGCCCTTGGCTGATGAAATGCCCGGAAACCTGGTGGGCACATTTCAACAAGGGGCACCCCCCCTTCCAGACCCAGCCAGGTCTCCGTAATACCTGCCAGGTCCGCTCCCCCCTCCTGAATAAGGTCATAAATGAGGGGGGCCTTATTTACCACGGACCTGGCGTTGCACAACATCAGCCGATGGCCCAGGCCCTGAGGATCTGTGCTACCTGGGGAACGAGAGAAGCATTGGGGACCGGAGTGCACAATTGCTCGGAGATAGCGAGTATGCATTCCCGAAACATGATATGGCCCCCTGCTTCCACCATACCTGCCCCTCCCACTCACGGTACAAATCAAACAGCCCTCATTAGATCGAGAAGCTGGATTCACTTAACAAAGAAAAGTCATAAAATGGGGCAAAACCCATTTAACAAATTTCTCACCTAGCAACATAAATTTTGGGCTCAATTGTGGTTGTAAGTTGAAGACTACCTGTATCAATATAGTCCCTTGATATATGTACTCTCAAATGGCACCAGACACCTTTTTGGTAGCCATCATGCTCATTACCCAATATTACTTTTTAGATCTATTTAAAATACCCTGTTTCCCCCCAAATAAGACATCCCCTGATAATAAGCCCAATTGGGCTTTTGAACGCATGGCAATCAGGCCAAGTGCTTATTTCAGGGTTCAAAAAAATATAAGACAGGGTCTTATTTTGGGGAAAACATAGTATTTACATTTTTTTAAAAAAAAAAGAGAAGCTGCTGTTTGCAAAGCACCTGTAGCATCTTAAACTTCCAAGTTCCTCTGCTCTCCAAAATTTCTTAAAAAGTAAACTTAATGGGTAACTGCATCTTAGTGATTTGTTTAGAGGAGTGTCCATTGCACAAGAAAGGGACAAAGAAAAGCAGGAGCGGAAGGAAGCAGCTAGGAGTGAGATACTAGAAGGGTGTCAGGTGACATCTTGGGAAATCAGCAGTTTGCAATAGGTTGTATTCCTCATAGCAGCCATTTTTTGAATGGGGAGCCCTTCCAGGAGTCATTGTGCAGTTAACAAAAGCAAAAGGTTCTCCGAATTCCAAGTGGGACTGCCAGCTTAGTTGGGGCTCCTGCTGCATTGTGCACCTAGCTATAGTTGCTTCAATTCTTTTGTGAATAAGCTTATACAAATTCAATTTCAGAGCTGAGAGTTATTAGATAGCTGCAGCTCAGGTAGATGGCTTCCTTTTGAAGTATTGAAACAAACAATGGAATCAGCTTGCTCTCTATGCATCCTAAAACAATATTTGGTCTTCTGAAATGATACTTCAGCCAGTGGAAACAGCCAAGCTTACACAAAATATGATATTTTCTGCACGGATTGCTAGAAATGGGCAATGTTTCACTCTATAAATTTCTAGTAACCTGCCCATTTGTTTCCTGGTTAAGGAGGCTTTCTGTTCTGTTTTGTCTTTCCACAGAATCCCTTTGTGGGGCGGAGTGCTTATAACAATAGCTGATACCTTTGTGTTTCTCTTCCTGGATAAGTATGGTAAGCGTTTTTCTTATTGAAGTAAATTTATTTTGGCTCTTAAATAATCTCTTGATCGATGAGGCTAAGGCATTTTGATGTTTGGGAAGGGCTCTGCTTGCCACGCTCCAGAGATTTCACTTTGTGCACAAATCTGGAAAGGTTTTAACTTGATTCCTTTCAAAAATGACTTGCCATGCAGAGAAGACAATTATATGTGCTTTCTCCCTCTCTTTCCCATGCAAACCCAAATACATACCCCAGAGGTATTATGGGAGAATCTTAGGATTTTCTCCAATCCCACTTTCCCCCAGTGCTGCTGCCATCTTGCTGAAATGACTTAACTTAGAGCCCCTCAGGCCTTGCCTGCATCAGCAGCTCTCTGGCAACTGCAGTGAGAGAATTTTATGTCTTATTCCTGCGCCATCTTAGAACAGCTGCTAAATCTGCAGTTCTTCTATTTAGGAAGGATCGCAGGCTCTTTATGGGAATTGTACCATTGATTATAGTAGATTCCTGTAAAGTAGGAATCTTCAAATTTGGCAACTTTAAGTCTCCTGGACTTCAACTCCCAGAATTCCTCAGCAGCCGAGCCAGGATAGAAGCAGACCCAAGGCATGAGAGGCCCTGTTGATAGAAGAAACGGAAGTGATGAGGAGAGGGGAGTGAATGATAGGAACTGGGTAGGGTTGGCAAGGCTGGATGGTGATGGAAATGGTGGCATGCGAATTGCAGCATTATGACATAAACTTTGCTGCTTTGTAGGTGACATTGCATTTATGTACACAAAGGACAGAACTTGCAACATAATGTCACAGTGCACCTTTTGAGGAAAACTTTGGCTTCATTAAATCTTTATGGCAGGAAGATAGCTATTCTCTGCTCCTCATATCAGTCTTTGAGCAGGGGTTGTGCATGTACATTTGTGCACCCAGTGGCATGTTTGACCTAGCCCACCAGCTTTCAGTAATGTTAAGCTCCTCAGTGCAGTGTCTATAAGCCTCAATTTACCTTTATGATATTTGGGCTTCATAACTTTATCTACTTTTTTGAATATGAATTCACCCCTCACCTCCCCAGCAGTAGCCATAGTGCCACATCATGTTCCCAGAATTCTAAATGTATCCAGTGGTAACAGAAAAATAACACCGTGATTGACATACACTTAGATATATTGCTTTTTGTAAACCTTTACATTATTGATCTGGAAAGGTAGGTTTTTGATTTCAGCTTTTTTTTTTCTCCTGACTAAATATGCATAGGATTAGCTTTGTCCCTTTGCTCACAGTCTATCTAAGCTAGTGAGTTCATTAACAGGAGCACAGCAGATGGCTTGTGAATGTTGCAAGATTCTGGCACCTCTTTTCAATGAGTCATACAGTTTTCTTTCTGTGCCACCTCATACCTTGTGGGAATATCTTCCACTCATCTGGAGTTTTCTCTCCTATGATAAAGGAGGTGACTTTTTTGTCCTTTCTGTGCCTCTGCTTCATAGATGTGTGTTTATTTTTTTCTTCCATTCCCCTCAGTAGCTCAGCTTCTGATTTGGAGGGAGGGAGAGAGAGAACGAGAGAGAACAAGAGAGAGAGAGAACGAGAACAGGATACAATGGTGCTGAATTGGATGCATTTTAACTGCTGATCTAGTTATAATATAATAGCTGCATTATATGTATGTACCGGTATGTATTCCATTCAGTGAACTGAGCATATTTTTCAATCTGGGTAAAAACAATCTTAATTATATTTATTAGCTAATACTAATTTTCCTATTAATAGTGGTTGTGTGTCTCTTTTAGGTTTGAGGAAACTGGAAGCATTGTTTGCCTTCCTCATTACTATCATGGCTGTCACGTTTGGATATGAGGTAACATTGCATTTGTATATATAGATCTTTAAAATGAACAGTACAAACTTTTGAATCTCTCATAAACCTTTTCCTGTCTTTTGGGCAAAATATTCAAAACAAAATATTCAAAAACAAAATATCTTGTAGGGAAAAACTTTGTACTTCTATATTTGTGGGTTTTTGTTTTTTTTTTAAGAATGAGACTCTGAGATTTGCCAAGGACACTGCTAATACCAACGTCTTTTCTTGTTGCTTGTATGCCTTCTCATGTGTCTTCTGTAGTATATAACTGTAAAACCAGACCAGGGACAGCTGCTGAAAGGGATGTTTATGCCTTATTGTGAAGGCTGTGGGCCTGCCCAGCTAGAGCAAGCTGTTGGGATTGTAGGCGCTGTCATCATGCCTCACAACATGTATCTGCATTCTGCTTTGGTCAAGGTAAGTGTGAGTTTCCTCATGGAAGCTATTCGCACCCGTGTCTTCTTTCTTCAATGGCATAGTACAGAGATGGGGAACTATGGCCCCTTTATGAATTGTGGACTTCAACTCCCAGAATTCCTGAGCCAACTCGGGGATTCTGGGAGTTGAAGTCCACAAGTCATAAAAGGGCCATAGTTCCCTAATCCTGCTGCAGTGAAATCACATTCAACATGCATGCCCTTGTTTCTTCATGGACAAAGGCTGTGCTTTCACCACAGTTAGAAATTCCATGAGCAAGTTTTCCTTCAGGATCTCTGGCCCATGAAGAGCACTAAATTAGCAAAGAGAAACTCCTGGTCTTCTTAAAAATACTCCCTGTATGGCAGAGGTTCCACAAGCATTGTTAATTTAGGTTTGTTTCTAAAGTGAGAGCCGGTTTGGTGTAGTGGTGAAGGTGCTCGCCTAGAGACCAGGAGTTATAGGCTTGCCTTAGGCATGAAAACCAGGAAGGTAACTTCGGGCTAATGGGAAAAATAGGAGGGAGGAGTATTAGCAGGAGTGAAATGCTCCCAGTTTGGATCGGCTCAGGCGAGTAGGTAGCGATGGCGGCGGGCAGTTCAGAGAACCGATAGCAAAAATCCCTGCCCCTGCCCCTCATGCCCAGCTGAGCCGCGCAATCATCAGAGGCTTTTTTTCTTTTAAATGCCTCTGACGAGCCAAGCTCTGACGATCCCAGCTGAGTTGCCTGCCGATCAGGCAACTCAGCTTGGATCGTCAGAGCCTTTTGAAAGCATTTTTTTACATGGTTTTACATGTAAAAAATGGTTTTAAAAGTAAAAAAAAATTGGCCACACCCACCCAGTCACATTACACCCCCCCTCAAGCCACGCCCACAGAACCGGTAGTAACAAATTTAGATTTCACCACTGATTATTAGGTATGTTTGCCACCTTGAGTTATTTGTAAAATAACAAAGGCAGGGTAAAAAAACATCTAATAAATGAGGGCAGCTGAAGAGAGAAGAGAGAAGGCTTTACTTCAATGAAGCTGCATTTTGCTGGCTGTGTGAATCGAATTTTTCTGTTTAAGTCTCGACAGGTGAATCGGGCCAAAAAGAAGGAAGTTAGTGAGGCCAACAAGTATTTCTTCATTGAATCCTGCATTGCCCTCTTTGTCTCCTTCATCATCAACGTCTTTGTTGTCTCAGTCTTTGCCGAAGCTTTTTATAAAAAGACAAACCAAGAAGTGGTGAGTGTTTTCTTTACTTCCTTCATGTTATATTAGTAAGCAATAAATGCTCCTTTATAGTGCAAGGATTATTTTAAATACCCTGTTTCCCCCAAAATAAGACATCCCCTGATAATAAGCCCAATCGGGCTTTTGAGCACATGCGCTAAAATAAGCCTCCCTCAGAAAATAAGCCCTCCTCGAAAATATTTAAACGCAGAGCTGGAAATCAGGTAAGACGGCAAGAGGAGTCACATCTTGTTCCACGCGCCCAAAATAATAAGACCTCCCCGAAAATAAGGCCAAGCACTTATTTCGGGGTTCAAAAAAATATAAGACAGGGTCTTATTTTCGGGGAAACACAGTACTTAAAAAAAATCCTTAATTTTTTTGTTGCAATTTTTAAAACAGCAATACAGAAAAAAACAATAAAAAATAAAAATAAAACAGTAATACAGGTGGTCCTCAGGTTATGACCATGTGTTCAGTGACCATTCAAACTTGCAACGACACTGAACGAGAAGGACATAAAATGGTTTCTGGCCTTCACCATGTTCCATGATCATGTAATCATAATTTCTGGCGTTCCCTGCTGGCTTCCCACATGCAAAATCAATGGGGAAACCAACAAGAAGTTGGAAATTGCAGTCATGTGATGTCCTTGCTTAATGATGGCAAGCAGGATTTCTGGGACTGTTATCATTAAGCAATGCAGTCACATTTTTTTAATTTATTTTATTTTATTTTAAATTTATATACCGCCCTTCTCCCTGAGGACTCAGGGCGGTGTACAGCCAACATTAAAAAACATGGAATACAAATATTAAAAACAATTAAAATATATATAAATTTGGCCCAAAATTAAAAATACAAACCAATTAAAACATTTAAAATTTCTTCTTAAGCCAGCCCGGCTTGCTGGAAAAAGTGGGTTTTAAGGGCACGGCGGAAGGCACTGAGGTCTTGGATTCTCCTTATCTCTGGGGGCAACTGATTCCAGAGGGTAGGTGCCCCCACAGAGAAAGCCCTCCCCCTGGGGGTCACCAGCCTGCATTGATTGGCTGATGGCACCCTGAGGAGGCCCTCTCTGTGGGAGCGCACGGGACGATGGGAGGTCGTTGGTAGCAGCAGGCGGTCTCGAAGATAGCTAGGCCCGATGCCATGGAGCGCTTTAAAGGTGATAACCAGCACCTTGAAGCGCACTCGGAAGACCACTGGGAGCCAGTGCAGCTCGCGCAGGAGCAGTGTTACATGGGAGCGCCATGCTGCTCCCATCACTACCCGCGCTGCTGCATTCTGGACCAGTTGGAGCCTCCGGGTGCTCTTCAAGGGGAGCCCCATGTAGAGAGCGTTGCAGTAGTCAAGGCGAGAGGTGACGAGGGCATGAGTGACTGTGCACAGGGAATCCCGATCAAGAAAGGGCCGCAACTGGCGAATTAGGCGAACCTGACAAAAGGTCCCCCTGGTTATAGCTGTCAGATGTTCCTCCAAGGACAGCTGCCTATCCAGGAGGACTCCCAGATTGCGAGACCCTTCTGTGGGGGCCAAAGACTCTCCCCCAATAGTCAGTGATGGAGTCAACTGACTATATCGGGATGCCGGGAGCCACAGCCACTCAGTCTTGGAAGGGTTGAGCCTGAGCCTGTTCCTCCCCATCCAGATCCGCACAGCCTCCAGGCACTGGGACATCACTTCAAGGGCATCATTGGGGTGGCCTGGGGTGGAGATGTACAGCTGGGTGTCATCAGCGTACAGGTGGTATCTCACCCCAAAGCCACGGATGATCTCGCCCAGCGGCTTTACATAAATGTTGAACAGAAGGGGCGAGAGGACCGATCCCTGCGGCACTCCACAGATAAGAGGCCTCGAGGTTGACCTCTGCCCCCCTGCCAACACAAACTGCGACCGGTCGGAGAGAAAGGAGGAGAACCACCGCAACACGGTGCCTCCCACCCCCAACTCTTCCAGCCGGTGCAGCATGATACCATGGTCGATGGTATCAAAAGCCGCTGAGAGATCTAACAGGACCAGAACAGAGGAGCAACCCCTGTCCCGAGCCCTCCAGAGATCATCAACCAACGCGACCAATGCCGTTTCCATGCTGTGCCCAGACCTGAAACCTGACTGGAACGGATCTAGATAACATGACATCATGCTTCAAGACCACATTGCTTAGTGACAGCAACTCTGGTCCAACCCTAACCTGAGGGGCCTACCATTCAGAAATTGCAAAATCAAAACAAGAAAAGAAAAAAATAAAATAAAATAAACAGAAAAAAATAACATAGCAAACTGGTATAACTAATTATCCCCAATTCATTTAATCTGTTCGTAATATATAAAATTAGCCATGAAATTATCTATTTTTGTAAAATATAATAGTGTTTATGCCAAGGGGAAACATACTATTATCATTTTTTGATTAGTAGAAAAAATTAGTAGAAATAACCTTTTCAAAGATGATTTACATATTTCTTAAATTCAGTGTTTGATATCCAATTTCTCAATACAATTCCGTTAGCTATTTCCCATGCCCAATATAAGCAATATTCTTCAAAAATGTTCAGGTTCCCTAATGTTGGAATATAATACAAAATGTCATTGATCTTTAATTTGAAAAGATTCCCCCATACAGCCACTTCTATATATGTATGCTGTTTTTTTAAAAAAAACAACAACAACCAAAAATGGACATGACCAAATCATATGGGTTAATGTACTTTCTAATTTCTTACATGCTTCTTTCCTTTCCTGCTTAGTTACTGCTTCCCTTCCTTCCATCCAGCTTTGTTCCTCCATTTTGCTTCTCTTGCCAATGTTGTTATACCTTTTCTTCCCACCACCTGTATCCTGTTTCCTTCTTCATCTTGTTCACGCTTCTGGTTTAAAAGAGAAGGAGGAATTGTGCATACACTGTTAGGTTTCTGTGTGATTGCGGAATTTGTATGTGAACCTCAGCTTCTCTTCCCCTGCTTTTAGAAGGGAGACTTAAACCACTACAGCAAGTACCAAGGATAATAGAATAGAACCCCCAGTAGGATTATCAGCTCCATGTAACCAAGACAGGATGCTTTACAATAAATAAAAAGCAATAAAATTTGTGATGGAAAGAAGTAATGTCAAACGCTCTTTGCCTCTCCTTTCCCCTCTCTTGGAAGGTAGCACCTGTCATACTCCCTTTTTATTTGGGCTGGTCTTTCAAGACCAGTGAATGGACAAAAGAGCTTGAGGCTATACTGGAAGGGCAGCTTCTTGTGTGTTTCAAGTTTTCTTGAATGCCAGCATTCCCTCCTCCTCGTCCTCCTCCTCATTACAGGAGGAAAAGGTCAATGTAAACCAGAATTCTTCTTGGTTGTTATTCTTTTAAAAAACTGTTTTGTGCCACATGGGTCTTTTAGTTGTAAAACAAAATGTCTACTTGTATATTTACAGCATGACATCTGTGCAAATAAAAGCTTTGCCCAAGCTGTGATATTTCAATCAGATAATAGCACCCTGGATGTGGATATCTACAAAGGGGTGAGTAAAAAGCTTTACATGTTCAAATTAGCAAGAGTTAAAGATCCATAGTCTTGAATCTCCGAATTAGCCTTTGAATATCCTAAAGGTATTTCTAAAGCTTCTAAAACAGACTAAGTGGAAAGATGAAACAGATCCGTGAAAAGATCACAAGCTCTTGCAGTTCTGCCTTCTTTAGCACTCAAAATACCAAAGCAATCGAAGTTCTATTAGGAGACAAACATCTACAAAACAAAGTAGCTCCAGATGCTTCAGTACCAAAATTAGCATATTGGTAGTTATTTGCTTTCCAGATATCTCTCTCAAGATCAAGAAAATATTTTTCAGCATAAGGCACTTGTGAGCTTTCTCTCCCTACCATTGCTCATATTCTGCAAAAGGCCATACTGTATTGTTAGGTTTTTCCATCCAGAGGAACAATGTAATTACCTGGGATAGGTTTATGAGCAAAGTAGTTTTCTTGGCCACAGTGATATTTTTGGAAAATAAGCATGTGCACAGTAACTATAGGATTCAGATTCAAGTCTCTCTGAGTAAATTGGCCCTTGCTAATCCAAACAGTGATTTTGTAAAATGTCACTTTGCATTAGACTGCTGACAGGTAGAAAGCTTAATCTAAGGTTTACAGCTTCATTTTTTGTGTTTTAGGGAGTAATTCTCGGTTGTTACTTTGGCCCTGCTGCTCTCTACATCTGGGCTATTGGCATCCTTGCTGCAGGACAGAGTTCAACAATGACAGGAACTTACTCTGGACAGTTTGTTATGGAGGTATTTTAATCTTTTAAAATGTTGTGGATTTACATTTGACTTGTCTTCCCAATCCATATCTCTATAGGCTCTGCAAATTAAAGCGATAGGAATCTAAGAATGTTGTCCAAGTGGCTCAGTTTTCAGATGCCACAGCTAGGAATCTGGGAACCAGGTGGAATGGACACTTTCTTTGTGAGAAAAATTATATGCTGACATTTTCCCCTTTCAGCTGGGCAGTTCATATGATCCTTAAGCAATGTATTTGTCCCTGCATGACTATTGTGGTGTCTTGTTTTGTAAATAGATTTTTATATACAGCTACCAAGTGATACTGAAAACTATTGTTGTTAAACTGAAGCTAGGAAATAGAGATGAGCGACTTCAGAAGGATTGGGAGCATATCTGTTAGAGTCGCAGAGTTTAGGATTTGATTTCTAAAAGGGGCTTCAATGTGTGTCAGACTGTGGAGGTAGCATCTGTCAAAAGCTAATTGTGCAAAACTAGGAGAAGATACAGCTGCTTTAAAGGACTGTCGACTGATGCCACCTTCATGTTCCCAAGCACTCAAAAGAACCTTTGGAGCCTTTGGAAATGGAATCCAAAGTGCTATCCAGCCCTATATCTGGGATATGGGGTTACCTAAGGGATATCCTTTCAGGCAATTAAAGGATACCATGCTATGTAAAATGCTCTCTTTATATTAACCTGTGGACGAAATGCAATTCAAGTGTTTTCCTTATGATACCAGTTAGGCTGCCAATAATCAAATCTCTTTGCCTTTGTATAAGCTCAATTGTTCATAGGGTTACCAAAGTCTTCAACCTACCATTTCCAGTGCCTGCTTCTCTTGTGATGACATGTGCCCGACTAACAATTGTCAATCCAAAACAAACTACCTACTTTAGTTTTTGTAATTAAATTCATTAATTTGGAATTACATTTGCAAAGAATATCCATAATTAAATTAGAATAAAGTGGGTAACTTACAAATGAGGAGGGTCCAGACTTAGTGGAAGAATGGTTTTGTGTGTAGGTCTGATCAACAGCAAAGGCAGATAAGACCCACTAAAATCCCCGAAAGCTGCTATTTGCTAATGCCGACAGCCTGGATCAGATGGACCAAAGGCCTGAGTAAAAAAAGACCATTTCCTACAACCCTGTATTTCTATTTTTGTTAGGTTAAAACAATCACACACAGCTAAATTTCCGTATGCCTTGGTTAAACCACTGATAAGTGGTCAAGTACATCATCTGGCTTTGATGTAATGTCCAATAAATTGAAAGTATTTAGTATTATTTAAGGGCAGTTTTCCATTCTTCATAAACACCCCCCCTCAAAGTAGGTTAGGATTAGGCAATATCTACTGTATAAAGGGATCTGGTTACATTTACCATTGGACAGAACATAGGGTTGATTCCCTCAATTTATTACTGTGAAAACTTGCTGCAGTAACTTTATTTGCCCCCAGCTTGCTGTTTGCTGATGAATCATGAGTCTCATTAGAGAACTGCAAAAATTATCAATCTGGAAATAGAACATTTTGGAGAACTCTAACATAATCCTCTTTTCCCTCCTGAACCCCTTCCCGGTTTCCTGGGTTGGTTTGAGGGTTTCCAGAAGGAAGTCCTCAGTAGTGGAAGAGTTTTGGATGAAACAGAATGGGTTTTAGGACCAGATCCAATTACTTTTAGTTTAGAAAATTTACTTCTGGACACTATCAAACTGCCTCCTGGAAGAAATGAACCAGCGGGAGTGTCAGGGTTCGAGACCAGGCCAGGGATGCTTTGTGAGTTGACAGGGAGAGTGAGCATAAACTGGAAGAAGACATTCCAAAGTTCTTCAGAACGTTCAATTCCTGGGTTGGAGAATTTTGCATATCCCTACCTCTCATTTGTTTCGGGCCATATTATCTAAGCCAAAATTGTTTAGAATAAGCTGCACTTTAGATTTGATTCCTGAAAAAATGCAAATGTGGCAGCTGCATCTTTTCCTAAGATTGCCCAGCAACTGCAGAGCGCTCTGAAGTATTGGACGCCAATATGTTTTGTGCTCTCAAACCAATTCATTTGACAACCGCAAATAGCTGCTTTAAGCAAAATAAGGCCTGTCTGGACTTTATCAAGAACAGATTGATTTGAATATATATTTTATTTAACTTTATTTGTCTTACTCCGATTCTATTTTACCTCAATGTTAGTTTATAAATTTAATTCTGCTATTTTACTCTGGTCTGGTCAATAGCTGCAAAAGTACTTTGACTGCAGAAAATAAAAGAGTTTGTGAAAGTTATAGTCAGACATGTTTTTTTATCCAAGAAAGATACTATTTTTCTTCAGTATTTCAGTACACTTGTATCTGATTGAATGATTCTGATCTCTTCCTTGTTTTCAGGGATTCCTCAATCTAAAGTGGTCGCGGTTTGCTCGTGTGGTTCTAACCCGTTCCATTGCCATCACGCCAACTCTTCTGGTTGCCATTTTCAAAGATGTGGAACACTTGACTGGCATGAATGACTTCCTCAATGTCCTCATGAGTTTACAGGTAGAGACTCTAATTAGGCGTGTCCCAAAGGTGCCTTTTTTTCTCAAGAGGCAACTGGACTTTCTGGTTTTTCTTTGGACATTTCGCTTCTCATCCAAGAAGCTTCTTCAGCTCTTCAGATGAGAAGCGAAGCGTCTTCAAATAAAAACCAGAAAGTCCAGTTGCCTCTTGAAAAAGCACCTTTGGGACAACCATGACATGGATGACCAAGAATCTCCATCTAATGGATGTCTTAATTAGACATCTAATTAAGCATGGTTCTTCTCCTCAGAAAAACAACAGTAGAGGTTTCATCTGGGCAGCAAGGGAGAGTCTACATCTAATATCATGTTCAAAAATGATATAAATAAAAAAGGATAACTACTACAGGTAGTCCCCAATGTATGACTATAATTCAGCCCCAAATTTCTGTTGTTAAGTGAAACATTTGTTAAGCGAGTTTTGCCCCATTGTATGACTTTTTTGCCACAGTTGTTAAGTGAATCACTGCAGTTGGTAAACTAGTAACACGGTTGTTAAGTGAAACTGGTTTGCCCATTGATCTTGCTTGTCAAAAGGTCGTAAAAGGTGATCATATGACCCCGGGACACTGCAACGGTCATAAATATGAATCAGTTGCCAATATTGGAATTTTGATCATGTGACCATGGGGATGCTGTAACAGTCATAAGTATGAAAAATTCTCATAAGTGATTTTTTTCAGTGACGTAACTTTGAACAGTCACTAAATGAACTGTTGTAAATTGAGGACTACCTATACTGTCAATCCAGTGCAAGATGTTTGGCAAGTAAATGTAAACATATTGAGACAGTCTAACAATACTAGCCTCATTTTTTTCCTGCAGGGAAACAAGGAATGAGTGAATAAGTACATTCAGTGTGATATTAGAAACAGCAACAAAAAACCTTACTTAAAATGAATGGCTGACCAAAACAATTCCACTGAAAAGCTCCTCAAAATCCTATTTTTTGTCACGTAAGGATTAGAGTCTTGTGATGCCATGCAATGGGATATTGAGGGGGTCTTGGTGCTCTCTGAGCTTGGTTGTTTTCTTGCAGACATTTCATTACTCAAACTAGGTAACATGATCAACTAGAACTGATTGCATTACCCAATGCATTGCATTACCTAGTTTGCTAGTTTGGGTAATGAAACTACCCAAGCTATAGTTTGGGTAACTATAGCATTGCTAGTTTGAGTAATGAAACATCTGCAAGAAAACAGCCAAGCTCAGACAGCACCAAGGACCCTTTATTTCAATTCCTGAGCTACAAATATTTTCTTTTAAGGGGATATTTTTCATGGCCTTCTATTGCTCTTGATTTTTCTCTCCAGAATTACATTACAAATTTTATCTAAGCTTATCCAGGACTATGGTTCTGTTTTCTTGGGCTCATAGCTGGAAGGGAGTTCTGAGAATCCATCTTGTGTTTATTTTGTTTAGATCAGGGCTACATTATGTGAAGCAGAGAGATCATTTTATTATTTTGTGAACTAGGAAGGTTTTTCCCTCAGGGATAGGCTGCTACTTCTTGCAGATTATTGCTGAGAAATGGTATGGGGAAGTGCAAGACAAAAAAACGCTAGGATTAGGCTATGCTGGCTTGTAGCCCTGCAGGCTACAATGAGAACATTCTATTGTAGCTGTTCTTCTGTTAAGAAGAGGACTTTTATTCAAATGAAACTAATAAATCAATGAAAATGCAGTTAATTCTCAATAACTAATTAAATTTGATGAATCAAGAACATTTGGACTCTTCTTAAGCATAGATTAACTGCAAGTGGAAATGTCTTTTCAGCGGTTTGGGAATTATCAACACTAATCATAAGAGATTGGATGTCCTGTGGTGAAACAAGGCTTGTGAATAGCCTAATGTGCCAAATCAAAGCTAGATCTTACTTATGAATCATTCCAGTTGAATTTCTGCTTTTTAAGCCTGCCTTTTCTAAATCAATAAACCATAACTACAGCAAATCCGGTTATCTTGCAATTTTCTCAACTGTTTATTTCCCAGTAGGAAGCTTTCCCAACTTGTAATTTTGAAGCCACTTAATACTCTCACTTCATTATTCATTCTCTGTTTTTATGTTCTCCTTTGCTTGGACGTAGAAGCATACAATACTGAACTTCTGATTCATATTCAAAATCTGGAGCTAAAGTCATTCTCCTGAAGATTTGGGATGAGGGAGAGAGAGAGAGAAAGAGAGACCTCTTATTATCTGATTGGGGAGTGCTAGACTTACCAGATTAGAGTTATACTACCTTTATCGCTAAATGTTTTTTTCTAATATTAAACAAAATGTATTCTTCTGTAATTTAAAAACGATTAGATCCAATCCTCTTTTTCTGAGTTGCTATGTTGAATTACCTGCCTAATTGGAAATTGGGCAATTCTGCTATTATTTCTCTTTCCCTCTTTTGTTCCCCATTGTCTGAGGTCAACAAAGCATGGCAGAAAGGTCAGATTTGATGTGTTAACCTTGGAAAGAGCTTCGAAACCTTGGAAAGAGCAAAGAAATCTGAATGTGTCCTCACTATAGGATGGATTGTCCACACTTGAATACCATCTGTATGAAACCTTATTGCCATGGTTGCCTATATTCAGCCATCTAGTTTTATGGTGGCCTCAGTGTAAAGGAACAATAGTGCTTCTGCTGTTCAGTTCTTAGAAGATGCTATGTTCAGTCCAGAAAAATCTTCAGCAGTTAAAAAGCTTGGAGCGAATAAGCTTTGGAACTGCTTTCAGCTTTTTGCATTAATAGTTCACTACTAAACCAGCTTTCTCTTTGTACACAGATAACAAAAAGACGCTTTTCTGAGCATAATTTCTTTTTCTTCCTTTCCAGCTGCCCTTTGCTTTAATCCCAGTGCTTACGTTCACTAGTCTGCGTCCAGTAATGAATGACTTTGCCAATGGCCTGTAAGTATGAAGAAAGGCACACGTCTGGAATGTATCAAGTATTATACTTTATTAAGCTTAGCTGTTCCTAACTTTTTGTCATTGTCACCATGTAACAGCATGGCCTGCTTTATGCATAATGACCACCTATGTTTTTAGCACATTGTGTCCACTCCATGAGGTAGACGAGACTTAATACCCTGTTTCCCCCAAAATAAGACATCCCCTGATAATAAGCCCAATCGGGCTTTTGAGCGCATGGCAATAAGTGCTTATTTCAGGGTTCAAAAAAATATAAGACAGGGTCTTATTTTTGGGGAAACACGGTACCAAAGTCATGAATACTACGGTAACAGAATCTTGCAACTCTGAATGTGCCTCCTTCCACTACCACCACCAGCACTTTATCCTAAATAGAATTAGGGACGGTCAAGCCTGAGATGTTTTCTCAAATTACATTCCCGCTTTGGACTTAGATTTCTCTTATCTGACCATTGTTTTTGTTGGAATTGCCCAGCAGGTGTCCAAATGAAGTCATAGAAGCTCACATGAACTTATCATTTTATGTAGAAAAATATAATTCACATCAATATTTTACATCAGTCAAGATAGTCAGGCAAAGAGGTGCATTGTGAGGTAAAACGACACAGGAACACCATGAGGTAAATTACAGAGCACACACAGCACACAGAGGAAAAAGGCGGGAAACAAGGAAACTCCCCTTTACACTCACAGTAACCAATCGTAGTATAGATTGCCTCATCAGGAGACAGCTCTCTCCAGCCAATCAACTGTAAGTGTGTGGTCTGGCTCATTGCACAACTCCTCTGTTCCAGCTACTAAATTTGAATATTTTAATAGTTTTAGCGAGGCTCTTCCTTCTATTCCTTAAGAGCCTTGGTAGTACAGTGGTCTAAGGCACCCTGTTATTAAGCTGGTTATTAAGACCAGCTGCCTGCAATTACTGCAGGTTCGAATCTCGCCAAGGCTCAAGGTTGACTCAGCCTTCCATCCTTTCTAAGGTAGGTAAATTGAGGACCCAGTTGTTAAGCTGACTTTGTATAAATATACAAAAAGGATGAAGGCTATTGCTGAGCACATTGTAAGCCGCCCTGAGTCTCCGGAGAAGGGCGGCATATAAATCAAATTAAAAAAAAAAAAGAGAGAGAGAATGGGCTGTGAGAATAAAGTTATTCTCACAGCCCATTACACATTGAGAATGCACTTCCTTTCTGTTTTCTGTCTGCCGATGGCAGAATAGAGTTTATATTATAACCAGCATGAACACCAGAATCTATTCATTTGCGATTATTTTTCAAAAGATAGAACCTAGACTAGCAGATCATACACTAGCACAATATCTGCAGATAAATGCTGCTTCTTTTTCAGGGTAAATATTACCCCAAATCTGCACTTGGGTATAGGTTTTATGACTTTTTGCATATTGACAATTGACATGCAGTATTTCTAGATTTGCTATATAAACGTCTTAAGAGGATCAAAATACCTTTCAGTAACAGAAGAAAAGTTTGAATCCACGCCTAACTATCTGATGCCTAATATATAGAAAGAAACATTTTCACATTTCTTATGCAGTGTTGCTTATTCTTTTGCCAAAGGTTGCATTAATTTCCTACTGTAACCATTGCAGACTTTCAATCCATAGACTTCTAAGTTATTCAGAATAAATCAGAAATGGGAAATCTGAAGGTCACATGAAGCCTTCTGTATCCCATTTGCAGCCCACAAAGCACTGATTTCAGCAGTTTTATTTATTGCTTGTTTATTTTGCAAACATTAGCTAAAAATGAGTGCAAGATTCCTGGGAGATGAAATCCCAACTGACAGTGCAATTCGTTTAGCATGTATGAGGACTTGATCTGTGTCCAAGGATTGGAAGACCAGAAAACGAATATATCAAAATCTAAACAGTTGTGTTTGTCAGGGGAAATGTACTGAATGATTGAAGGTTTATAACTAAACTGTTGAAAAAAAATCAAAGCAAAAAAGTTGTATTTGGCTACATTTTTTAAATGGGGAAATGCTTGAAGAAGTTTCAAGACCTGCAAGTGCTAGTAGGAAAGTAATGGTTTTTAGCCATTGTAGTATATTGTATGGTTCAAAGAATGAGGTTTTATTTTTGTCCGCTATGCTGTGTGTAAGTGAGAGATGGGTACATCAGGACAATTGAAATCCAGTGGGAAATTAAATTGTGAATGTGTCTTTGTCCACAGTTAGTCCTAAGTAGTTATTCCTGATCCATTTTTTTCTTTGTAATTTTTTTTTTTTTTTGTCTTCTAGGGGTTGGAAAATTGCTGGGGGAATTCTCATTGTGATCATCTGCAGCATTAACATGTACTTTGTGGTGATCTATGTGACTACCCTAGGACAAACAGTGTTATATGTATGTGCTTCAATTATCAGCATTCTCTACTTGGCCTTCGTGGCATATCTGGTGAGTTAGTGATGGCTTACATGTTCAGCTTTCCTCACATGGCATTTTCCATGTTCTCTTAGCAGTTATCTCTTTAGGGTTTGTTTGTTTTTTTTAAAAAAATGCAGTGGTCAGACTGGAGGCTATTTTTTAAGTCACATTTCATGGTACAGTTACCATATACTCCTATTTTCTTCCTTCAGCACTTGCTGTCTTAGATTCCAGCCATTCCGGGTCATAGCCAGGACCCATTTTAAGATGACATTTGGTTTCTCACAGTGGCCAGCCAGATTGGAACCAACTTCCAGCGGAGGTAGTGGGGCAATAGCAATAGCACTTAGACTTATATACTGCTTCACAGTGCTTTACAGCCCTCTCTAAGCGGTATACAGAGTCAGCATATTGTCCCCAACAATCTGGGTCCTCATTGTACCTACCTCGGAAAGAGGGAAGTCTCAGTCAACCTTGAGCCAGCCAGGATCAAACTGCCAAACTGCTAAACTGCTGGCAGCCAGCCAGCCATCAGCAGAAGTAGCCTGCAGTACTGCATTCTAACCACTGCGCCACCACAGCTCCATCATCAGTAACTGAGTTTAAACACGCTTGGGATAAATGCATGTCTGTTATTCGATAGGATAGGATAGGATAGGATAGGATAGGATAGGATAGGATAGGATAGGATAGGATAGGATAGGATAGGATAGGATAGGATAGGATAGGATACGAAACAACAAAACAAAACAAAACAAAACAAAACACAACAAAGCATTTAAAGGGCAGACTCAATAGACCAATCAAGGGACACTGGGTCTTTTTCTGCTATCAGTTTTCTATTTAACAGCTGTTGTTCGTTGAATGGTCGCCTTGACCCATCTACTGTGACTCCAAAGTAGCTACAGGCAGCTTAGTTCCCTCAGTGGCTGTGTGCAATTAAGGCGGGATTTTTTTTTTAATATAAAATTTATTGGTGGCCCATCTTATCACAGGGTAACACTGGGCAGTTATCTGAATGTATATCACTACACTTTATGTAAAGTTAATTACATTTTCCATTTGGTTGTCCATTCTTTTAAAGTTCTTTGTCAGAGACTGTTGGCATTGATAGGTATTGCATCCAACCCTTCTAAAGGATAGCAATCAAGGGTGGGTTCTACTTACCTTTACTATCAGTTCGCATTGCGCCCGCGCATGCACAGATCACCTATTATGATGACGTCCGAGTCAGTGGGCGGAGCCTTCCGCCAGTTTTACTACCGGTTCTTCTGAACCGGTTTGAACCAGGGGCAACCCACCACTGATACCAATGTTCAAATAATGCACTAGGGCAGGGGCCTCAACCTGAGGGCCACGGCCCAGTACAGGGCTGCGGCCTAATTGACACTGGGCCACACACGGGCCCACTCGTGTGAGCATCGTCACAGGTGGTCGCAGCCCACTCACAAAAGCACTGCTGCAAGTGTTGCGAGCTCTTGTAACCCCACTCTCGCTGCCCTCCTCCCCCCCCCCCGGTTTCAGGCCGCCAACGCAGAAACTCTGCACTAGGAAAATGCTGGTTTTCTGTGACACTCCAATAAAAATCTGGTCACATTTTCTTTAGTTATATCAGTTTACAATTAATTACCTTTCTACCTGTTGCTCTTTTCACAAACATATATTCTCTAGAGGAAATAAGCTAGAATTGTGCAGAGTACGAGAAGGCAAGGCAGCACGTGTACTTCTAGAAAATAACGGCTGTGTTAGAAACATTGTTCCTTTTAGAAATAATGCAATGGCCTTGTTTGAACAACGTTTAAACCTCATTCCAGGCATTCACCTTGCCAACTGTTTCAGAACAAACAGCCAGGATGTGGCTTTGTAGAGAGAGGGAAGGGCCGTACAATTTAGAGCCAGTTCTCACTAGCATCAACTGAAATTTATGGGTTTATCACACAAGCTGGAATCGTGAAGGAAGACTCTTTCCAACCTCTCTTGCTTGCCCCTCCCCCTCCATATTTCTCACTCCTGGTGGTATCTACCCATAACAAACAAAATAAGGATCAAAGAAACAACTTGGTTGTAATTGTCAGCTTAGAAACTCAAGGAAATCCAGTGGAACCATGAACAAAAGGTAAACATTATTTGTTACAGGCTATTACAGTTGAGGAATGTCACGTAGTTAATATTGTCTGGTCACGTAATCACAGTTTGGGTACTCAATGACCAGCCTGCAGTTATAACATTGCAACGTCTTGCAATCATGTGCCCTTTCTTGACAGCTTCCCACAAGCAAAGTCAATGGGGAAGCCAACAGGAAATTGGAAATCATGGTGATGTGGGATCCTTGCTTAACAATGGCAGCTGGGACTGCTGGAACCTCCATTGCTAAGTGGTGTGGTCACATGACATCATGCTTAATGACCACACTGCTTGGTGCTGGAGCTTCTATCCCGATTACCATTGTTAATCAAGGACTACCAGTAATAGAGTAGAAGTCTTTTGAGAACAGAAGAACTACCTTGCAAGGTCAAAGCAGAGCTTCCATTTAGCCTACTATTTGTTTTACTTGGGCCAACCATGTGACCTTCCAGAAGGCTCACAGCTTGGAAATGAAGACAACTGGTGTCCAACAAAAGCACATGCTTGGAGAAAAGGAAACAGCTTAGGAGACATCCAAACCTCCAGAACAGGGTTGAGAAATCTGTAGCCTGGCAAATAGAGCTTAATTACAACTCCTAGCATTGTACGCTGACTAGAGTAAGTTGTATCCATCAGCATAAGGAACACCAGAGGCCTGCTTTGTTTAATGACGGTAATATTCATGTGTATCAAGCTTGATTAAAAACTGTTTTAATGATTTGTATGAGTTCCTTCGCAATCAGAGAGCTACTTATCTGTATGGTTGACTAGGAAATTGGTAGGAATAAAAAAACATCTATTTAAAGATGATGATTTTTAGATTTGCAGCTGGTAGGAAAAGGCTTCCTAGGGTAGACAGGCAAAGCCATAAAATCTTCCCAGGGAACGTAGGGTGAAATAATTCGATCAGGTTTGTTTCTTGACATGCATATATAGCAAGTGCTGCAAAGTAAGTGCTTTGTTTTTTCTGACAATGTTGTTCTTCTCCTTGACCAGATTCAGAATTATGTGTCATCTCTGGCTCATATTTTAAAGCCTGCCCGCTGACACTTCTCTTTGAAATAACTTTGGGAGGGGAGACGGAGTAGAATCTGAGGGATGGTGGGGCTTCATAGAACAGAGCAGGGGGAGGGATAATGGTGGTGCTTGTCTGATTTGCTTGAAGGGAAAAAGTCTTTGAGTCTTTTAATAAATGCACCATTAATTTGGGATTCTTCTCTCTTTTTCAGAGTTGGCAGTGTTTAATTGCTCTCGGAGTTCCTTTCCTGGCTTGTGGGCATACGGTAAGAGTCACAAGAACTTTGCTAACTGAAGAACCGCCTTCAGCGGCAGTTAATTAATTACTGTGTCTACTGCAGAAAAAGTAGCCATCAGGGCCAGTGCGTTTCTATGGTTTACTTTGTAAACATATCCAAATGTATGTGCAATTTTGCACAGTGTTAAAATTGTGATAATGGTGTTTAAAAATTATTGGATGTATATGAGAAAAGCTTATGTGTATTTTTCCTTGTTAATCCCCAACAATCACACTCGGGATAAAATTCAATTCTCTTAGTACTGCATTAGTTCTCAATGGAGATCTCTCTTTATGCTGCTAAAAGCTAAGATACTTTATAATTTAACCAAGAAGCTAATATTTCACTCCAGTTGAGACTTATCGAATTAATGTTAATAAACCGAATGGCATAAAATTACATTTCATAAATTGCCCTTTAATAGAATACTGCTAGCATCTGTAGTTAGAATACAGATATCTAAGTTTGCTAGTTAAAAACAACAGTTCCTTGGAGCTCAGGAATGCATCTTTGTCCACACTCTGTGCTTCAAGCGACAAATAAATTTCTGTAGAAGCAATAAAGCTATGGGTGGGAGAAGAATCTGCCTGCCTTAAAAAAAAAAGGGGGGGGGGGAACCTCCTTAAATCTTAATCATTGTCAAGCTTGTTTTCTATATGTCAGGATGTTTTCCTCCCAGAGGCCAGTATTCAGACCTAAAATAAAGACTTTATCTGTGGTGCTGGGTAAATCACTATCTGTGAATGAAGAGGAGCTAGAATCTGGGGGAAAATATCCCATCTAATTAATTTAAACCCATATAGACCGCTCCTCCTTTCAGTTGATTTTGTAAATTGGCAAAGCTGGGAATGTCTTCCGATACCAAGTGGCCTCTGTGCCAACAACAAGCTCTCTGTGATGCCAGGCTGAGCTGTTTCCCAGCTAAGGTGCAGATATTGCAAAAATAACTAATGACTTACCAAAAGTGGACACCCTATGGTCAAACAGATGGCCAGACTCTTTAAGCACCAGAGTCAAAACCATGAAGACCTGCATGATTATAATGGAGGATATAAGCCTAGTCATTAACTGCAAAGAGACTGCTTGCTTATAAGATCAAATCGGTATTCGGTATTTACAAATATTTTCCATCTTTTGTGTGCTTAATCCTCATTTGCTCAAGCAAGATAGTACCGTATTTGTATTTCCTGCCATTCTTTATGGCAGGCATGTTTATATTAAAATAGGGTTTCTGGCTGTCAAATTACTTATCTATGAGGATATGAACATTTTCCTTTAGCCAGAAATGTTTCCAGGCATGAAATATTAAATAAGCCTCCATTTAAAAAGCATATGCTCAGCTAAGAATGTGACTGTGTATTATAATTGGCTCGATTTTGCTCCCTCCGTCATTTTCACTAATGATTTACCTGTGTTTCTGCTGGTTGCCCCATTCCTCAAACAAAGCATTGCAAAATCTTTCCTAATATCTTAATAGTGCTCCCAGGGAAGGGATAAATATCGAGAGAGAGAGAGATCATATTAAGAACCGAGAACATTTGACTTCTGAGCTTTTGGTCAAGATGGAGGGCAAACAGCTTTTAATCCATGTATATATTTCCCCCAAAGCATCTTATTTAAAGATCTTACTATCTTACTTACTTAAGCTTGGGCAATCTTCCTATCAGGCCTTTATAAGATGTGTTGGGGCTACAATCCCAGAATTCCTAGTCTTTGCAACCAGTAAGGGTGATAACAAAGAATTCTGGGATTTGTAGTACTATCACAAGTGGGAGCAACCAAATGAGAAAGAACAGGATTTTCTTACTACAATTTGAGCAGAACCACCTTCATAAAGTACAATATACTTTAAAAAGAAGGTCCTTCCCGAGTCTGAATGGAGGGGGTTGAGTCTTTAAGAGTCGCATTGAGCAACAATTCAGCCTACGCCAGCCTGACATTATACAGCTTCTAACTTCCCTATCGCATCTGGAAGGCAAAGGTTGGCAAAGACTCGCTTGCAAATAATACTATTGATGTCCAAATACAACCTTGTGATAAAATTAATGTTTACTTGTTTACTTTGCTACAGTTGAGATAGAGGTACTAACTTTTTGATATGTATGTTGTTAATTGTGTTTCAAATTCTGAAGAAATTCCTAAATTCAGATGTTAATTGATTTGAACAATATGCTCTTTATACATATTATAATACTAACTACTATTCTTGACTAAAGAAATGATATAATAGTCAGAACTGAATGAAGTATGTAAGCAAAATATCCTCCCTTAGACACTGTTTCAGCCAGCTGTCCCATTTAGCATCAATGCCAAGAGGTTTGTGTTTGTATTTTTCCACTTTTTTAAAATATTTATGATAAATCTTGGGATGACTAATGCATTTTAGTAAGGTTAATTTTTCTTTGTTACTAAAAATCGGACTGCTCGGGATCTGGGTTAAAACTATACTATGCTTACTTTGTATAGATTTAAAAGAGGTGGTTTATCATTTTCCTTTCCAAGTATTTAAAAGTATGTAACTTTTTATCAGAATTATCCCAGTTTCCTGATCAGTCTATGTCAAAAGTTACCTAGTTAAACAGACTAAAGTTCTATTAAAACTCTAAGCTGCTTAACCTTGAATTAAGCAGAGTCCCTGAAATAGTAATACATAGTCACTGTTGCATTTTGTTGGCTTCAATGGGAACAGACTCCTAAACAGAGAACCTCCTAGCTGACCATAGCATTTCTTATTAATTATATTTTTCAATTGGAAGGATGCAAATGTAGGAGATTTGTCGGCTTGATTTGTCGGCTTGCATGTTGAGTCTGTGGGAAGAGTCTACCCTGTTCAAATATCAGAGGGGCTATACTTGTAAAATTTTAGACCTCACATTGGCTGCTAGGGGGAAAAATATTTGCCTGGAAGAGGTAAAATTGAATACACAAAGCTTTCAATAGAATTAACTGGAATCATCCCACAATTCCGAGTTGGGACTTAGAGGTGATAAAGTAGACTACTTTGCATGCATGGGACTCTCTGAAACAAACTTGCCCTTCTACCTCACATATCTAAATTAAAACTGACTGCACAACATTTCCCATCCACTTTACAATTTACTTTCCTAGTTGGGTGGTTGTTCCTGTTTTGTTTTGGTTTTTTTAAAGAAATGCCCATGCCTACAAAGTTCATAGGGTTCATAGATCATTGAGATGATTCCTACTCAACAAGGGATCATTACCTCCACTCAATAGAAAGGAGCTTATGCAGGACGATTTGATGGAGAACCACCCACTTCCTGTTGTAGGCAATGTAGATTTGCTGCAGCAGAGTACTACATTTTAAAGAGCAATTTGTCTGATCATCTCATAGCTCCGTGTTGAAATTTGCTGCCTTGCGTATTTTATCCCTTTTTCGGTGTATATCAGGAGAAAAGGTTTCGCATGTCCCACCCAACAATATGTCCCACCCAAAACACTATATGTTAATGCTTGGCAGATTCTAAGGATAGATATATCTTGCATTCTCTGTGTAGACGTATCAAGCTTTGTATTGTGCATGGATGACTGTTTTCCGATTTTGTTAGCATTATAGTTTACACTGAGGCTGGTTGGGTATTTCTGCTGTTTAAAACAGATAGCAGGCTCTCAGCTGCTCTACACTATTTCTATGCACTTTAAACTTGTAAGTTCTCAGAAGGAAGATAAACTGCCTCTTGGGATGTCAATTTCTGTCTGACACTATTTGAATATAGTACGAGATTTCAAAAAACAGAGATATGTAGCAATCACGTATTAAAACATTTGAGCTACATAATGGCTTGTATAATGTGAAAGAAATGTCTATTTTTATCTGACCTAAACCAATCTGTATACCTAATTTTGATTAAAAAATGGAACATTTTTCAGCTTGGGTCTCTTTCTTTTTAAATTAACATCATGAAGATGATCTAATTTGGGCCACAGCATAATATCTTTCTCAAACACACATGGAAAACATTTCATAAAGGGTAGCTACCTTTCCTCCAATTTAGAGAATGGGTAGTTTCCCTCCTGCATTCATTTGAGTATGGAAGAAAGTTGAACACATCTTGATGAAGCATCCCCTTGTTGAAAGGAATCTGGAAGCTCTTCCTCTCTCTACTGCAGGGCTGTCAAACTCCCTGCCCACACACGCTGGCCACACCCACACCCGGTTTAGCGAAGGGGGAAAAAAGTCCCAATATGTCACGCAGTAACAACGCGAGTTTGACACCCCTGCTCTAGTGTAACACTACCAACATCTTGTGTGAAGTTTTGTATTATCCTAATAATGAAGAATAAGGACCTAAAATGGCAGATACACTGTAATTGAGCTGTGGTGGCGCAGTGGTTAGAATGCAGTATTGCAGGCTAACTCTGCCGACTGCCAGCAATTTGATCCTGACTGGTTCAAAGTAGAATCAGCCTTCCATCCTTCCGAGATCGGTAAAATGAGGACCCAGATTGTTGGAGACAATATGCTGACTCTGTAAACTGCTTAGAGAGGGCTGTAAAACACTGAAGCAGTTTATCAATCTAAGTGCCATTGCTATTGCTAATTTGAATGATTTCTTGACTGTATGAGAACCAAGGTTCACCATTATTTTGATAATAGGGACTGGCCAGACGCTTCGGCAAAGGGTAAAGTTTGAATAAAAAAAGCAAAGTGTATTGAACCCTCTCAACTAATACCTGTTGCTAAATATAGCTTCCTGTATTTGAATAAAACTTTTTTTAAAAACTATTTGAGTTTTTATCCCCATTATCATCACATCCTATGACAGTGAACTTTATGATGTGAAATTATATACTGTATGTTTCTTCTCTGAACCTACTACAAATAATTTTTGTGACTGCCCCAAGATCTTCTGTTATTCAAGAAATGCACCAGAAGCACTGATTTAACCTCTTAATTTTTACAAATATGGATTCTTTGGAACATGCATTCTTCTTGCATTTTGATATCTCCATGCTGTCAAAAAATGCTGGTTTTTTAGATTTCCAGTGAACAAGTTGATCTTTTCATATTATTAAGATGAGATGAACAAAAACTGAAGGCCTAAAGGGTCATCTTTAAAACTTGCTTTGATACCTCACTCTGTGCAAATAAAGAAACGTTGAGCCCTCACACCTGTAAAGTTGCATTGTATTAGTAAACAGCTTATTATTTACCAAACAGACATTGGTAAATAGCTAAGATGGAAAATAAAGGAACTGCTGAAATTTCAGTTGCTGATCACTCTTGGAAAGAAACAGGTTTTTTTTTAAAAAAAAATTCTTCACTTTTTATCTTGATTAAGTCAAAAAGTAACTGAGTTACACAAATAGGACAAGAATGTGGAAGTTTAGATTAAAGCATTTTAGGACTTTTGACCCTAATTATTGGTCTTGCTTTAGATTATGGGTGTCCAACCTTTTGTCTTGCTTGGGTCGCACCGAGTAAAGAGGAATTGTCTTGGGTTGCAAATAAAATATATATTTTATTAATATATATTCATATATATATATAATCATATGATGTTAAAAATTTATGAACCTGTGGGGTCACATTACTAACTCCAGGGCCATGTGTGGCTTGGACATGCCTGCCTGAGATAATACTGTAAATACAACACACACACACACACACACACACACACACACACACACACACGCATGTATGTGTTTCGTATGACTCCATAGCCATATTATTGATCTAATTTGCTGAAACAAACATTTTGCAGTGGTAAAATAAAATGTTAACAAATTCTTGGCAAATGAAGCAATGTTATAAGGCTTATATACTTCCCACTAAGAAAATATATTTCTAGTATATTCCAAGTAATTTTGATATGCAGATTAAATTAAAACTAATGCAATCATCCTCTTGCATACATACTACATATTATGAGAATTTTCTTTCTTTCTTCTGTGACAAGCTTTCTTTGCCAGCTTTAAAGGAACTGGAAAGCGTAAGTAATTGTTTTTCTCCCTAAGAAACATTCCAATTCCTACAATACATAATTTTATATCACACAAATGTTTGGTAATATTCGATATACCATATACAAAGAAAAAAAATGGCTTCTTGGAAAAAAAAGTCAAAATACAATCATGACTCATTGAAATATAATTTAGCTTAGGTCTGGCAAGTCGAGATGTAACGCAACATTTGTAAAAGCCAGAACAATGTGTGCATTCATCAAGTTGCCAGGTAATCCTAGAGTGTTGTTTTTCTGTGCTAGAAAAGGCTACTCATTTTAAGATTAATAATGTCCTGTGAGTGACGTGTTGCAAGTCTCATCACAATTAAGAAGCTGTGGTTGTACGTACAATAGTCCTTCAAATATAGAACGTTTGTAGTTCTCCAATTGCACCATGAAATTTCTAAAACCTAAGCCCTGATTTTTAGAAGTACTGCTGAAAAGAACTTTTAAATCTGTCGAATTCCCAAGAACATTGAAACACTTTTAAACTGAACTATATCCTTTTAAACACCTTAAATTCCAAGTGAAAGGAAGAGAGAAGCACTGCCATGTATGAACACTCTATACATGTTGACTTTCTTAATATTTTACTAGGTATATGAGATACGTATGCCTAGTTCATAGTAATCCACACCCATCGTTTTTATAGCAGGTAGGAACATGTTACAGATCAGTTCTTTCCAATACTAGGAATGCAGAAATAACTTGAAATATTAATTTGGTGTATTTCTCTTAACACACAATTAATTTAGTGAGAAATTGGTATTGCAAATAGTCTTCAACTTGTGAGTCTAAATGAGATTGAGTGTTAGTGTGATTAACAGCTGAAATTTTATTCTCTGTAATTTAAGCCCCAATTTCATACTTCTAAAAATCTGATGAGGCTTGCTTACGCTGATTCGGTGATCTCTGTGTTTGTTCCAGAATAGGAATACTGGAATTTCCTAGAGCAGATTCAGATCATGACTAAGAAAAGTGAATTCCTTCCATTATAATGAAAAGGGCAAAGGAATGAAAACACTTAATCCAATAATGAAGTCAAATCCAACAATTCACTCCTAAGTAATAGGAAGGGGGGGTAATAACAGTAATATTTCTATATGAATTAAAGAACAAAATGATTGCCAAACATAACTAAAAAAAGTTCTTATCAGTCAAGCAGTGCAACAAATAGTATCATATTAACCTGCAAAACATTAATTTGTACAAAATTGATAACAAATTAATGGAAAGTCTACTTAATGTAGATGTATCTCCCAACCACCAGCCAGTAAGGGCATCTGCAAGGAGGAGGTGTGTGTCAAATATTTAAAATGGCAATGACTGCCATATTGACTTTTTTCACACCCTTTAGCTCATGGCTATCCCTGGCAATTGTTACAGCTAAATTTAAGGTAAAACGATGCTGTTGCACCTATGCAGAACTGAACACACTAAGTCCTACATGTATCATCTCAATCAGCTATACGAACTTCAGGAACACTAGAATTTGCAAGATGGAGATCCCATTCACCCAAGCTGAATGATTCCATACCAGGGTCTTATTTTCTGAGTATCACTATGCAGCTTTGTGAAGAGGCATAAAAAGATGAGGAAATTAACCGACTATCGTACATACTGGCTAGCAATCATCTCCTGTTGAAAACACACCACCTACTCAGGCAGCTTCAGGCAAAATATGGGCAAGATTTCTATCAGGTATTGCTGAAAAGATGATGTGATTTTTTTCAGCAAGAAAGCTGATCTCTTCAAGCGTCAGCTGCAAAGAACAGGCCTAGTGAGAGAGATGGAGAACAATCTGTCCTCAGGGATTTGGTTGTCCAATGTTTTCAAGAAACTAAGGTTCCCCCAACTTACTACTTTGGACTCTCATTTCCATGGCTATGCTAGCCAGGGGTAATTGAAATTGTATATATAAAATTCCAGATATAAGGAAGGCGCCTACTTAGTTAGGCAAGTTTGATCAACACCGAGCCTTTCATCTTTGAGGCCTTTGCTCAGAAGATCTTGAAAAGCCTTCTTTAGAACTTCAGCAAGTCCTGAAACAAACTCTTGAAGAGATTTAGTGCCAATTGTATTTTTTAAATAGGAACAGTAGAATAGGATCAAATAATGGCTGCTACGTTATCAAAGATTCATTCACTGATATAACAAATCCCTTTAACTCTTAGAATAGGCCAAATAGGTCTGCCCCTTATATAAAACAGGAGTCATTAACTGGATTTTGAGAACGAAAAATCTCTATGAAGTATTTCTAACTTCAAAGACACTTGAGAATGATTTTAAAAGCCACCTATTCTACGAAGAAAAAAATCGCTTCTAGGCTAAGGTGTAATTTACATGCAAATTTAGCAATTTGGACTTTGGCTGGGAGTGGTTTGTTCATTAGAGTCTGGTTCAACCCTCTTGAATAATGAATCATCGCCAGTGGTGCCTACTTTAGAACACTGTGATTGGATTGTGCATT
Organism: Pituophis catenifer annectens; assembly: GCF_029215685.1. NCBI lineage: Eukaryota > Metazoa > Chordata > Lepidosauria > Squamata > Colubridae > Pituophis > Pituophis catenifer. Next base: position 159,980,029 of record NW_027256882.1, read on the forward strand.
CCTGTGATTGGCTGTCAAGTAACTTCTTGCTTCTAATTTGCTCAGTGCGGTAGCACACCGGATGCTCGTTCTCGCTTAATTTTAAAAGGGAGCCTGACAAATCAAGCATCTGTAAAATAGATCTTAATAGTTAAGTAGATTGGATTATTTAGCAATCGGTTGGGTTTGCCTACTCTGCTAAGCCATAATGTGGCTTGTTTTGCATTCAACAAATGTGTGAATTCAGTCAAACTGCATTATGGCCTACCCAAAAAAATGGCATATGTCAATTTTCTCTTAAAATCCATAGATTTTGTTGCTGTTCCTCATGCTTAAAAGCTGGCTTCAAATTATCCAAGAGAACTCAGAGATGAAAACAATCTTGGAAAAATTAGAATAGGGCCATACTTCATTATACTAAGGTTCTTTCTCAGCTTGGAATTGGGTCAGAATTGCACACAAAAAAAACTAGGTTAGCCAATGAAATAAATGATCTTCTGGAAGATAAGCAGCTTTGATCGCCATTTCCCAAGTGGTTCCTTTACAGATTAGCTACTTCCTGGGGAATTTGGTGATCTTGTGATATTTGATTTCTGGATTTTGCTTCTGAAACAGCATTTCTAACTGTCACCAACTTCTTTTTTTGTCTTGCCTAGTATCATCTGGGACTCACTTCTCAACCTGAACTCTTTCTTCTGAACAATGTTGATACTGTGCCAATCACGAATAGATGAAATCCCGTCCACCACCGTCAGCCGAGTGTAACTTATTTGAAACACCCTTTCAATACTGCACAAAACCAAATTTTGATTGGTTCTGAAATGAGCGGGTACAAGTCAAGAATTGCCAATGGAGACCGAGCTTCCCCTTAAAAGAAGAAGCAGGAAGGAGAGTCAAATTATGAAGAATTATCTCTTACACTGGGAAACAGACCTCTTTAGAGGCTGTACATGAGATCAACTATGAAGGCCATTGACAAAGTTGGAGCATATCTTGCATCATAAGTGAGAAAAATGGTTGTAATTGACAGACATCTGCAAAACGCAGAAGGTAACAAAAAGGTGAAGAGCTCTGAATGAAATAAGGGGGGTGAACTTGACATTTCTCTCCTTTTTTTTGCACATCTCAGTTCATTTACTGGGAAAGTGGCTGGAAGAGAATTACATTGGAGAGAGTAGCAAATAAAGGGAGAGTTTGGTACCCTCTTCCCATTTTTCCACTTAGAAATCCTCACCTCTTTATTGGTATAAATAGCTACATATTTGTAAATAAAAGTTCTGATCTGTTTTGGAAGGATTCACAATTCTCTCTTACCTTCAGTTTTCTGGAATGCTGTTAGACAGTGTTGTAGAAATTAAGCAATAACCTGCTTTAATGCAAAAGGAAAATTGAACAGAACTTTCTGAAACTCTTAATGATCATAATCCACCAGGAAGGGAATCTGCATGAGCCCAATATAAGACATTAAAAAGATGAACGAATAGAAGGTGGAATAAGAACACACTTCAAGTTCTTTAGGATTAAATCAGTGTTTTTCAATCTTGGTGATTTGAGGATGGGTGGACTTCAACTCCTAGAATTCCTCAGCCTATTGGCTGAGGAATTCTGGGAGTTGAAGTCCCCCCATTTTCAAGTCACCAAATTTGAGAAACACTGGTTTAGACCAAAAAAAAAAAAAATTGGTAGATTTCCCAGTTATGTCTTCTTATCCTATTTCAATGTGTTTCATCCCATTTCCTTCGTATGGCATATTCCTGTGCTTTGCATATATGAAAGGCACGTGTTCGTTTAACCATCTGGTTCCCTGTTTTGTTTAATTATTGTGGGGAGTTTTTTGTTTCTTTTTCTTTCATGTAAGTCTAATTCAGTCTGAAACCATGGACTCTAAGGAAAAACCATGATAATCCTACATTTTTACTAAAGACAAATCAACCTAACGGCTGTTGCTTTCTCTCAAGAAAAGTTGAGTAGTGAGAAGAAGAATATAGAGAAAGGTAAATTCTAAAGAAATCCACTGTAGGTCCTCTTTCTTAATTGCTGATGGAAAACTCCAGCCCAGTGAGGGTCCCAGAACTCTGGCTGTTCCACTAGCAATGTAAGGGCATGCCAAGTAAGTTAAGGAAGCTTTGGATTTCATTAGTGTCCCTGATCTTCAAAGACAATGATCATCAAGAAGGAATAGAAGTAACATATCCAATAATAATTCTCCCTTGTCCCAATTTCTTGAAGATTAGTCAACCTTTTTTTCTGAGCTTCAATTAAACATGAAGCCTTTTGCTCAGAGCTTCTATATCCTGAAGACTTTTGCTCTCATCGTTGAGTTTCATCTGCTCTGCTCTGCTCTTTCTGGCTTCTGCAAGCTTTGTTCAAGTGATGCCTCAGGCTCTGGATAAAAGTGTGTGATCATTCAAATACAATGAAAGTTTCAGGCACATTTTTACAGTTGGAGAAACAGAACTGGGAGAAATCTCTTTGATAGAGATCAGGGATCTCCAAACTTGGCAACTTTAAGACTTGTGGACTTCAACTCCTAAAGCTCCCCAGCCAGCATGGCTGGCTAAAGAATTCTGGGAGTTGAAGTCCACAAGTCTTAAAAGTTGCCAAGTTTGGAGACTCCTGATATAGATTATACCCAATCTGATTTACATACTTCACCTTGGTTTCAAGTCAGAAACCAAGAATAGAATAGTATAGATATATACTATACTATATAGAAAACAATACAGTGCTAAACAGATTACTCAAAGTGTTACCTGAGCATGCACAAGATTGCAACCTTGTACTTTCTAAGGTTTGTTATAAAGCTTCTTCAATTCTGAATTAAGATCGGAGGAATTCCAGCACAGACTATCCACTCAACCCTTCTGGTATAAGAATATCACTTTTCCCTTTGAGAATTAGCTTTCTACTCCTCGTGGCAGGATAGCTTTAAAAAAAATGAAAGCCACATGTGATAAAATATATATCTTTTACTTAAAATCCCATCTTTCGCATTTGATCTTTCACTTCCCTTTTCCTCTTCTTTTCTGTGATTGTCCATGTTCTCTTCTATTTATAAAGCAGCTTCGCAGTCCAGTTCCATTTTCCTGCAATCCAGTTCCAGAATAAAAAGACAGGTTTTTTAAAGATAGTGTAGGGGATGGTGTGCTCCACATCAAACAAGTTTCATATCTTCTGTCTCATATCTGAAATAAATGATACTGTGGTATCTCTCATTGTAAAATGCACAATGCAATTATATAAATTGTTCCAATTTGCATTGTCTAATGATCTGATGCTTAAGTTTATTACAGGTAGGAAAGCTCCTTTTCTGCTTTTGATAATAAGCCTCTCATTTTACCCAAGTCATATGTTCATGCTGTAAGAGTTGGTGATGGTTGTGTAATGAACCAGCTTCTTTATGTAAATGTGGCCTACCTCCCCCTCCCATCTCATCCTTTCTAACCATCATTGGTGGCATACCTGGAGTTTAGCATGACCAGGTTTATTTATTGTTTTCACATTCTGGTGTTAAGATTTAATTTAATTTCCAGACCTTTAGAAGAGGATGCACCTAGATGCAAAAATAAAATAGACACACCCAGCGCTGAACTTTGATTTCTGAAATTTCCTCCTCCCACCCCAAAACCATTCAAGTTTCCAATCCTGACATTCAGAAATAAATTGGCAACATTAGTAGAAAACACTAATATTCATAAATACTACAGCTGCTTTAGTTGGCCAAGATACATCCTATCTCTATATATTAGAGTTGTCTGGATATTCTCTTTGACTTTGGAAAATCTAATGTTGACATAGCTTTAAAACAAAGTTATGCCAACAAAGCCTCTGATAGTGAGATGTCCTTTGGCAACGGGCAGATGTGTCTTGTTCAGCAATAAATTGAGATTGGCTTTTAAGACTGGCTGCAAAACTGTTGCCAAAACTTTGCTTTCTGCTTCAGATTGAAGAACATAATATTCCTAATGCTCAAACTGTTGTCCGAGTCCCTTACTAGACCTGGATGCACAGGTACATTTGAACTCACTAGATTGATGGTGCTACCAGAACGATCAGAAAATTATTCAAGGTGCTCAAAATATTTGTAACCGGGCAATAAAATACTTGGTTTATTGCTTTTGGTATCAATTGCTTTAAAAAGTTTAATGTTACAAAATCCGTTTTCCTTTTTGTTAATTTTGTTTGACATTTGGTACTAATTTATTTGAAATGTTGGGTCAGCCATTTTTGTTTATTTAAATGAAAGTCCAGATCTTCAAATAAATATCAAATACCCACTCCTTCTTTTTGGGATCTCATTTTATACCAAATATACGTCATTACAATTCTTTGCGTTCTGTGAATTTTTTAAAAAATAGTAATAATACAGAACTGCTTTAAATACAGTAATTGCAGACATGAGAACTGCTCTCTCCCCTTACTCTTCTGTCTGAATGATATTGTAAGAACACTTGGATTGGTAAAATGAAGAACACTAAAGCTTCAGAGGGGAGGTAGATGATTAGTGATAAATGGAAGTTGTTGAGGAATATTTGAAAGGTAGGAAAGGAAGGAAGAAGGGAGGTGTTGGGCCTTCAGACCTGCCACATTTACTACTATGGGGAATTGTGTGGAGCACGGGTGATATATAATCATAATAACATTCCTTTCTCAGAGAGTCAAGGACATCTTGCCCTGCACCTCCGAGGCTGGAACTGGGAAGCATCTTCAGTTGGGACAGTGCTTTAATTGGACCATGTGATGGATTTGTGGGTGTTGGGCAGGGACTTGAACTTTCCTTTGGGTGGGGGAACCCTGGAAGCTTTCAGATTTGGGTTTCCCCAGATGTGCCAATATGACATCTCTAATAAAGTGTAACTTTGAGGAAACTCAAGCCTTGGAATTTTCATTCATTGGGGATATTACTTGGAACCCTGATGGACGGAAGGAAGGAAGGAAGGAAGGAAGGAAGGAAGGAAGGATAATTTCATAATTATAGCTTATTAGAAGGTATGAACCAAATTTATGCTGAATATGATTAAACCTAATCTAGGTTTCATTTCTGACACCCATCCCCAAATCTCCCTCTCCCTCTCCCCCCCCTCACACACACAGATAAATTGAGAAAGAAAGAAACTTCACTAAAATGAATACTAAACCTTGAAAATATCCACAAAGTGAACAAAGTGTTGTCTTGACATAAAGGTTTTTGTTATTTGTTGCAGCATTCTCTTTTTTTCTTGATTCTCTTGCTTTTGATACTTCTTTTTCTCTTTGTTGTTTTATTAAATAAATAAATAAATAATAGACCCCAAATCCACCCCCCCTTTTTTAAAATGACTTTAGCAGAGATCCAAAATTCCAGATCAAACTAGAAAGCATTCCTGTATAAACCCCGTCCTCAGTGAATATTTCTCTGGAGCCACAGGTTTAATTTATTGCAAATACCATCAGGAAATGGAAGTCAGGACTGCAATTTCCAAATATTATGCTAACCCCAAATCACTGGAACCTTGTCAGTATAAAGTTGGGGGGAAGACGATGTATTCAAATGCCATAATTGCAAATGCATCTTATTTCTTTAAAGAAAGAAAATTCAAAACCCTGGCTTTGAGAACCAGAACCAGAAGGCTAGACATGACAATATTTGTGATTGTAACTATATAGTACTTTGTGCATTAATTCAAATAAGGATCAAATACATTCATGTAAAAATACATCTATGCTGAAAAAAGCTAAAAACAATCAGGCAACTGATTCAGGTATAATTTAATTGAAATTATGCCATTCATTTCTGTAACTGGAGAAACCGTCTCCACAATACCAAGGATACTGTTAATATGGTTTTCGTTCATACTCCAAAACCCAGCCCGTTCATTTCATTTCATTTTTCATTTCATTTTATTGGATTTGTATACCGCCCTACTCCGGAAGGACTGGGCGGTGAACAGCCACAGAAGAAAACACATAAATACAAAATTTAAAAAACAGAATAAAACCGAATTAAATTTGGCCGAGACAAATTAAAAACACCCAATAATTTAAAAACAAATTAAAATTTACATTTTAAAGGGGAAAGATTTAGGCCAGGCCGGCTTGATGGAATAAAAAAGTCTTGAGAGCGTGACGGAAGGTGCGCAGATCCGGGATCCTCCGTATCTCTGGGGGGAGCTCATTCCAGATAGTAGGTGCATTGATTGATCATATTTCTATTTTGTCTCTCTTCTAAGGAATTCAAGACATTATTTAGTGACACCATTTATTTAGTGTCTGATCAAAGTTGCAACAGTACTGAAAAAAGTGACATGTCATGGAATCATGCCCTTGAAAAGCTCCTTCTGGATTTCTGTGTCCATCCCTCTGCTCAGAGCAGAAATACAGGTAGTCCTCGATTTACAATAGTTCATTTAATGACTTTTCGAAGTTACAACGGCACTGAAAAAAATGACTTTATGACCGTTTTCACATTTATGACCATTGGCGCATCCCCACAGACACAAGCAAAATTCAGATGCTTCGCAACTGACTCATATTTCTGACCGTTGCAGTGTCCCAGGGACATATGATCTCCTTTTGTGACTTTTTGACAAGCAAAGTCAACGGGGAAGCCAGATCCACTTAACAACTTTGCTACTACGTTAACAACTGCAGTGATTCACTTAACAAATATGGCAAGAAAAGTCGTAAAATAGGGCAAAACTCACTTAACAAATTTCTTACTTGGCAACATAAATTTTGGGCTTAATTGTGGTCATATGTCGAGGCCTCTGAAGGCCTCTGACAGTGAAACGGAGGCCAGGGCTGACATGCGCAAGCGGCCGCAGAAGAAGTGGATTGGCAAGGCAAGGCAGTTTTGGGGTGTGCAAGGCCTGGCTTCAACTGTCTGAAAGTAAGCAGCTCCACCCCCCCCCCATCCTTACCCTAGCTTGATTTTTACCTGTGTTCTTGGCCAGGTGCAACAGAGTGGGTGGGTCTTAACTAGGGCTTATTTTGGGGGTAGGACTTATATTGGGCGCACATGTAAAAATAAAACTAGGGCTTATTTTTGGGATAGGGCTTATTTTCAAGAAAACATGGTGTAAATATATACTGTATATTTTTCCAGGCATTTTCATTTTTCCCCTTCAGTTGTATGTCGTATTTATGTAGTTAATTAAGATTCTGTGGCTGATCAACGTTTGAAATATTAAACAATTTAACATGCATTTTGCTTTCCTTGACTATTGTGCCATTATCAGTATTATGCATTCATTTAATGAAATACAGAGTTAACATTATTACCTTTGCCTTTATTACATCCACCACCTTCTTAACCTGCATAGTAAGATGTTTTTTATTCATAGCGTGTTTTTTTTAAATAAAAACAAAGAGGTACAGGACTTTCCAGCTTATTTTTCCCATTCTAAAAAAAAAAAGGAGTCACTCAAATCAATTTTGAAAATATAATAATGTAACAACAATAAACGAAACACATTTCTAATTAGCTGACATTGGAAGCGAAGACTAACTCCCCAAAGGTTAAAATTAATTATTAATATGGCAAATTTAGCAAGAAGAGACCACAGCCTTTGCTGGAAGAGAATGGGCTTCAATTATTGCTTGACAGAAAAATGGCAAACTGTAAAAAGGGTTCATCTCGTGAAATAACCATTTCACACTATCCCCAAGAAAGCTTTTCCTCCAAGAAGCTAATTATGGGACTCTGGGCTTCCCATTTCCACATGACAATGATCCTGAGAAGCTGATTTGTAGTTCCAGGCTCACTGTCATCCTATGAGCTTCATCCCCTGAGATTTCTCTAGCCTGCTTCAACTCTTGGTGATTTTAATTATTACATTACACAAACAGAATCCTGTTAAATGAGGTGCAATTACAATACTTCCCATCAATTTAATTGACACCTTGATGTTAAACTTGAGATATATAACATTAATATCGAGGTCTGGCTGGAAACGTTAATTTTGGAAAATAAAAATAGAACCCCTGCATTATTACCTCTGCTCAATCACTGATGGTGAAGTGGAATTACAGGCTGAGATGGCTGCCACAGACAAATATAATTACACTTTGAAGACTATGGGTGATTAAAAAAAAATCTAATATGTGGCTTCCCTCAGCTTCAATGTGTTTTGTTAATTTCCCAATTGTTCTTGCAGGTGGACTGAGTTTTGTTTAAAAAGTAAACTATAAAATATAAAGTAATTTTGGACTGTATTTATATAAGTTGGGGAAATACTTTTGACTGAGAATACTGTATATTGTTTCTAACAGAGCTTCTTATAACCAAAACCAAATACAGATTTTTAAAAAGTGTTATACTCTACCCTTTTTCAATTTTCCTTATTAGCAAGTTGATAATTTACCAACAGGCATTGGTTAAACAAACTGAATTTTGAGTTGCCCTTTATCTTACTACAAACTTGTTTTAAAATCAGTTTCATTCATTAGATGTTCTATAGCAATTTGACCACCCCTATCCTCCTCGTCAAAAGTAATACAGTAAAAAAGCATCTTCTCACATCTCATAAAAATGCCAAATCCTTATTTTTACAAACAAATAAATGAAGTTGAAGTTTGGGCAGATTTTCTCCATTTAGCAAAAAAAAACCTGCCCCTCAAAACTTGCTTTTGAATAGTAATAATAGAAGGATGGATTCAGCCTATCAAATTTAGAAATCAAGAACTGTAAGGATCAGATTTTATAAATGGAAGTTTGAGGAAAGATTTTTCTTATTTTTTTCTATTCCTCATGTTTCCATTTTCCACACCAATTTGCTTAGCACTGTTTTCTTACTTTCTTTTCTCAGAATTTCAAAATGGAAATTTCTGACTCCCTTGAAACTGAATGAAACAGCTTCATTCAGACGTTATCAGTAGCCATTATCATTTTGGCTTATCATTTTGGCTTATCAGGTACAATAGATTAGAAAAACCTGATGGTTACATGCAGCTAGTGGGAATTCAAGTTCAGTAAATATTATTGTCTTTCTGTAGCTGGATTCAGAATACATTAAGCAAAAATATGAATTGTTCTTTGTGGCTTAATGTTATGTGAAGCCAGACAGGCTGGTTTACGTAGTACACTAGGTTGTCTAAAACCAGCCAAAGGTGATTTTTTCCCCCAGTAAAACATAGTTAAGATTTACTTAACTTATTGTACAATAGAAATACATTGCATGCAAGTCTCTACAATATAGCCTTAGTGAAGGGGCTGTCAAACTCACACCCCGCGGGCCAGATGAGTCACACGCTGGCCACGCCCACGCCTGGTTTAGCAAAGAGGGAAAAAGTCACGATATGTCATGTGACGACACCATGATGACGCAAGTTTGATACCCCTGCCTTAGTGGGTTCCAGCAGGCTTAGCTTCTTTGGGCCTTTGCTAAGCAATCAGAACTCTTTAGCATTAGGAGACCACAAGGAAAGCCCAGGTCAGCCCACTCCATTTGAAAGATAAAGATTAATTATGTGCCATCAAGTTGTTTTTGACTCCTAGCAATCACATAGATTTTCTCCAGGACATGACAATTTATATTTTTTCCCCCAAGAAAGCCAAAGAAAAGTCCTTGAAGAAGTCAAGGACAAATCACTTTTGTAGGTTTTTTTGCAGAGGAGGAGAGAACAAAACACTGAAGTTAGCAGTGTTAGAAGATCTCAACTTGAAGCACATAAAACTTCATGGAGAACATGTCTCAAATTTTAATGAATAAACTCAGAACACGAGGTGTATACCACAGTCCCTACACTTGGATGTCTGAAAGATGCTGCATCGTGAGAAGACAAAGGCTTTCTTTCAGAGGTGAAATGCAGCAGGTTCTGACAGGTTCTGGAGAACCAGTAGCGGAAATTTTGAGTAGTTCGGAGAACCGGCAAATACCACCTCTGGCTGGCCCCAGAGTGAGGTGGGAATGGAGATTTTGTGATATCCTTCCCCCAGGAGTGGGTGGGAATGGAGATTTTGCAGTATCCTTCCCCTGCCACGCCCACCAAGCCACGCCCACCAAGCCACACCACGCCCACCAAGCCATGCCCACAGAACCGGTAGTAAAAAAATTTGGATTTTATCACTGCTTTCTTTCTCGTCAGATCAAAGTCGATAATTCTCCCTTTCATGTCTTCTGCACATCACTTTCTCCTTTGCAGGGTTAAAGGCCATCAAAATCCTGCAGAGACCGAACTCAACCCACTGTTCCTACATTTCACCAGCAACCCTCCCTGTGATTTCAACATCTACTATTGCCTTACCAGCAGTAGTAAATTAATGCAGTAACGAAAGTTGATTTTCCCAGCCTGAGATGTAAGATCAACAAGTTGCCAAAGGAATTCTGGAGAATCTTAAGATCGCCCCTCCCGGCTTTTCTTGTATTCCTATCATTCCTGGCTGCTTTTGCCAACCTAGAAGAAGCCACGTTACATCGGGAGAAAAAGGAGAGTTTGTATGACAGGTGTTCCATTCATCCTTCCCAGTAACATCACAATTCAGTAGATTCTTGGGTGAAGAAACAAAGGAGCTAATGTGGGCAGTGCTATAATTCGGGGACGCAGAGACCCCAATGTTATCAGTGAGCTTCCCGGCTTAATTTCCCCCTTCCTTGTTGGCGGAAGGAAAAGGCAAGGAAGATTTCAAGGAGTGTTTCAGATCGCTCATTCAGGAAATAAACCCAGAGAGCCATCTGTGTCCGAGTACCCAGACCAAAAATACAAAATGGCATCCATAAATGCACTTAAATCGATTAACTTAAGTGCTGTAGAGAAATAGTGCTCATTGAAAACAGGAAGGAAGGAAGGGAGGAAGGAAGGGAGGAAGGAAGGGAGGGAGGGAGGGAGGCGATGGCTGATTATGGTGCTAATCAGGATTTCTGCTTTAATTGGTGATCTTATGAAAGACTAAATTGAAAGAATCTAGAGCTGCCTACATCTAGACTGCAATTGTCTGGATGCAGCTCATGGTTGTCCCCACGGTACTTTTTCAAGAGGCAACTGGACTTTCTGGTTTTTTTCTTTGAAGATGTTTCGCTTCTCATCTAAGAAGTTTCTTCAGCTGTGACATGAAGGGTGAAATCAGAGCTGAAGCAGCTTCTTGGACGAGAAGCGAAATGTCATCAAAGAAAAACCACAAAATCCCGTTGCCTCTTGAAAAAGCAGCTTTGGGACAAGACTGTATTGTCATTTACTGTACGGTTGCATGGATCTGTCTGAAGCTTTTGTGTTCTCAGAACAAGAGTGGGAAGGGCTTTCCTTTAAATCTACAGTTTCCTGGACTGTGACTTTTTCTAGTTTAAAGAAAGGCAGATGCTGAGTTATTTTTTTTTTCACTTCTTTAAGATTCTTAAAAGAACAGGAAAAGAAAACAATTCAGTTAGAATAGAACAGAATCAAGGTTGGAAGGGACATCTGAGATTTTCTAGTCCAATGCCCTGTCCAAGACAGAAGATCTTATAGCATCCTGGACAAATGGTTGTCCAATTTTTTCTTAAAACTTTCAGCAATGGAACACCCACAATTCCGGGATGCATTATTCCATTGATTAATTGTTCTCATGGTCAGGAAATTTCTCATTAGTTCCAAGTTGGATTTCTCTTTGAGGAGCTTCCACCCATTACTCCTTGCCCTGCCCTCAGATGCTTTGGAGAATAGGTTGACCCCTTCTCTGTGACAATCCCTCAAGTACCAGAAGACAGCTATTATGTCTCCCCTAATCCTCTTCATTAGGCTGAACATACCTAATCCCTTTAACCATTCATTGTATGATTTATCCTACAGAACCTTTATTATCTTTGTTGCTCTTCTCTGCACTCTTTTAAGGGCCTAAGGGCTAGGGCCCAATGCTCAAGTCTGTCAAGATCCTTCTGAATCTTGAGCCTACCTTCCAAACTATTAGCAATTCTCCCCAGCTTGGTGTCATCAGCAAATTTGTTGAGTTCCCCTTGTACCCCTTGTCTAGAATATTTCAACAGTACTGGGCCCAAGACAGAACCTTGAGGTACCTCACTGCATGCTTCCCTCTATAATTACACTTACAGTACTATAATCCAAATGTTTTATGGTCTCAGTCCCATAACTCTCTTAAATAAATCAGCAGTTAAAAAATAATATCCATTTCATTGAAGATAAAGTTCTAGATCCAGTTTAAGTTGTGTTGAGAACTGATTGAATGAATGGATTATATTCAACTCATAGTGACCACATAGAGTTTCTCCAGGATGATATACTGTACTGAGAAGAAACAAAAACAATGGGATGCATATTACATAGTATTGATGTCGATTGTATCTGGTTCTAATCTGAATATTTAATTTCTTCAGTAATAATTTCTGAATCATCTAATATATAAATAAATGAATCTTAGTAATTAATATTATAGGAATCATCTTATTTTACTGGTGGAAGATGAAAAATGGGCAGTACAGGGTGCAATTTAAAAAGTACAATTACCAATATAGACATAGCATTTTCAAAAATGCTTCTGAGTTTCTTTGTCCCTAGATAGTTTAACAGAATGCACACAAAATTGATGTGGCAATATTTGAGAAAGCAGCTCTAGGCCAACACATCCGTTCATTTTATGTACATAAGAGAATAGACCAGGGCTGTCAAACATGGCCCGTGGGCCAAATGCGTCACACGCTGGCCACACCCACGCCTGGTTTAGCGAAGGGGGAAAAAGTGCTGATACGTCACATGATGTTGCCGCTGTGACGCTGTGAGTTTGGCACCCCTGGAATAGACTGTTTTAGGTCAATCTTAAGATTAATTTTATTGGTTTATTTTATTCTGTAAATTTGTATTCTGTAATTTATTAATAATTAGATTAATTATTAACTAGATTAGATTAATAGGTGCATAAACAATCATTATTATTATTGGAAAATAATTGGTAAAAAATAATATTCCCTCCTTTGACCACTTCACATTTTACACAGAAATTATATCACGTTCAACAAAAATGGGAATAGTTATCATGTTCCAGTAATTAAAATATAATTAAGACAAGTATATTTTTTATTTCAATTTTGTTTTCTCCTCTCTATAAATAGTTTAGAATGATATACTTTGTCAGTGAAACTAAAGAATGTTATGGCATCTTCTGGAATAATAAATTGTGCTTTCTACTTTTCACATTCCCTTGCTTTAATCATTTCAAGTTCCCCAGGTGCCTTGCGTCTCTTTGTGCTTCTGCTTTAACACAGGGGTCCTCAACCCCCAGTCTGTGGAACTGCACCGGGCAGTGACATACCAGAAACCGGGCCACGCGAACAAGCTAAGCCCCATCCTTGAGATGCAGGCAGCATGCAAAATCATGCCCCTTCTGATCCACAGAAAAACCTCTCTCTACAGAACCAGTGGTGGGTTCCTCCCGATTTGGTCCGGTTCGGCCGAGCCGGTAGCGGTGACGATATGACGTCACCGAACCGGTTCTCCCCCCCGCCCTCCCACCCACGTTATTCTTACCTTTTATTTGGTCCCACCCCCAATCTATTGCTACCTCCTGAGTCCCAGCTGATGACTAGAGGGAAAAAAACTGTTTAAACTCTTGCCGCGGGGCTTCAAAGGGCCGTCCTACAGCTGATCAGTGTTAAAAGCAAACAAATGAGTCGGGTTGTAAGTGCGAGGGCTGGTCGTAAGTGCAAGGATCTTCCAGAAATGACTGACCAGCTAGCCACACCCACCTAGTCACATGACCTCCAAGCTACACCCACAAAATAAGCCACGCCCACAGAACCGATAGTAAAAAAATTTAGAACCCACCCCTGCACAGAACCAGTCCCTGGTGCCCAAAAGTTTGTGGGCTGCTGCTTTTAACAGACATTATTTTTCTTGAATTGGCTTTTCATCCATGACTATTTGCTTATCCTGAAGAACCTTGTTTTTGGTGCAACAAACCAAGATCTGGCTCCTCTGGCACACGCAGTTCCCTTAGTTGAGGTCAGACACGAAGTTTACCAACACATACTTTTATTTTATCCAGCAGATGTCGCCATTTTCCTGGCTACATCATTTGCTGGCTTTATACCAATTTCTTGTTTATAGTTGCCTTATGTAATTCCCCTTGTGTTCCAACTAAACTATAAAATCAAAATATAACTATTTTTGGATTTTCTCCAAAAGATTCTCAATCAAATCGGAAGCTTGCACAATTATTAGTTTCCATCCAAGTGGTGGAATTATCCAAAGCACATAGCACCAGGGTGCTCTCTAATTGCCCCTTCTTCCTAATCCCTTTGTCCTTCCTGTTTTCTCAAGTACCAACTTGGGAAGATAGCTCTGGGTTTCTGAGTTGTAGAAGTACAAATTGGCTCTTGCATATTTCCTGAAAGGAAGGTAAGTCCCTTCCTAGAGATAGAGCACTCTTTGTCTTCTGAGGGCTTTTAAAAACCCGGAAATACTTTTGCTTCAGGGGTAAAATCCAGCAGGTTCTGACAGGTTCTGAAGAACCGGTAGCGGAAATTTTGAGCAGTTTAGAGAACCGGCAAATATCACCTCTGGCTGGCCCCAGAGTGAGGTGGGAATGGAGATTTTTCAATATCCTTCCCCCAGGATGGGGAAGCAATGGGGATTTTGCAGTATCCTTCCCCTGGAGTGGGGTGGGAATGGAGATTTTGCAGTATCCTCCCCTGCCTCACTCACCAAGCCACACCATGTCCACCAAGCCACGCCCACAGAACCCATAGTAAAAAAAATTGGATTTCACCACTGCTTTGCTTATTAGAAGAGGGTTACGGTTTCTAAGAAAACCTTCTTGAGATTCCACCAGCCTTCTGAAAAAAAGAAAAAGATAGAAAACCTGTGAATATTTGCTACGGTGAAAAAAAAACACGAGAGGCTTGCTTTTACTTTATTTATTGAATTTACAGGCTGACCATCTCACTGTTACAGCACCTAACTCTGTGCTCCTTACAATATGATCAAAAGGCAAAAAAGATAATGCAAAATTATTAAATGTATGAGGATTATATAAGAAACTAAAAACCAAGAGGACAGGTGACATGAGGGTGGAGAATCATCTCTCTACCCCATTAGCTACCCTCTTATCTGGGCTCCAGGCCAGCCCACAGAACCAGGATTTGACATTTGGTGTCACAGACGAAAAGCCCTCTCCTCTGAAACTTCCTCCGGTTATCTTAGTTGATGGCAGGCGTGGAGTTCAGGAATCTGCACTTCTGTTTATCAAATTTCCTTTCCAAAGAATTCAAAAGGCTTAAAATACGAGTTGAGAAATCCTGCCCGCCTTTTCCTTACTAGACCATGGCTTTGAACAAAGGGCATTCCCAGACATAAACAGACCATAATCTACATGGTGCCACATCTCAGTCTGACTTCCCTGTGACTCAATCTTATCCTTAGGAATTCCTGAAAGAGTCACCTAAGGGTCACAGAATCAGGCTACTGAAGTTATTAATGGAGTAATTTGAATTTCCTCTCTCTCTGCCGTCCTAGGCAAAAATGGTGACTAGTTTATGTCAGGTGACCGACACTCTGTGTGTCCACCTAATATTCTCTGAAAATTCCTAATAGATACATTTAGCTTTATTTTTTTAAGCAACAAGATTTTGTTCCTTCTTCATTTAGTACACATATTAACTTGAAAATTAGCTGATTCAGCTATGGCTATTATATATGGTGTGCAGATATCCAGATGCCCTCTAGATGGTAGCAAAGAGATACAGAAAACCTTTTTTTTTCTTTGCTAATGGTTGTCCAGACTGTTGCAGCCCATATATGGTAGCAGAGGTGGGTTTCAGCAGGTTCTGACCAGTTCTGGAGAACCGGTAGTGGAAATTCTGAGTAGTTCGGAGAACCGGTAATAAAAATTCTGACTGGCCCCACCCACATCTATTCTCTGCCTCCCAAGTCCCAGCTGATCGGGAGGAAATGGGGATTTTGTAGTAACCTTCCCCTGGAGTGGCGAGGGAATGTGGATTTTACAATATCCTTCCTCTGGAGTGGGGTGGGGATGAAGATTTTACAATATCCTTCCCCTGTCACGCCCACCAAGCCATGCCCACCA
This sequence comes from Pituophis catenifer annectens, assembly GCF_029215685.1. Taxonomy (NCBI): domain Eukaryota; kingdom Metazoa; phylum Chordata; class Lepidosauria; order Squamata; family Colubridae; genus Pituophis; species Pituophis catenifer. The sequence continues at coordinate 159,995,996 of NW_027256882.1, forward strand.
AACCATGCCATGCCACGCCCACCAAGCCACACCCACAGAACTGGTAATAAAAAAATTTGAAACCCACCACTGTATATAACCTACCTTCGCTTTCCCTATGGTTGTGTTCATAACAGTGTTAAACCACAAATTACCTAAGTACTCCTGGCTGTGGAGCAAGAAAATTACCTTTTGAGTAAACCATGGTTCAGTGTCCCATAGGCAAATGAACGTAGCCAATAGATTCAAGCTGTAGACATGGATACCTGATTGTTTGGTATGATAAAGCATCTCGCAATTGTATTTTCTGCATGTGCATTATAGGACAAAGGGAGTTATCAGCCTGTTCTCCTCTGCAGGACTGCAGATAAAACATATGAGAACAATATATACATAGACAATATTCTTTATACATTGATACAAACAGAATGACGTTCTTCCTGGGGTTGATCCGAACGACCAACACAAGTACAGAACATTAATGATTTTTAAAGAGTGGGAAAATACGTTGACATCCCCAGCCCATCAGGGAGGCGGTTTTTATTCACTTTTCCTGCTATGTCTTGAATGCAGCATTTTTTAAAACTTGTGCCAGCTTGGAAACTGTAATCACCACTGTTTGCCTGCTGCACTTTATTTTGTTGTAGGCAAATTCCTTCCCTCCAATTGGCTAACTTTGTGCTGTGGCAGAAATGATCCTCCCTTTCAGTTACCGGTTGCTCGGTTGCTGTCTTCCTCAGCCATTTTATTCTGAGCTGCCTGGCCAATTTCAAAATGAACGTCTCCCCCCCCCCCAAACATACTGATTGATGCATCAATAAAATGTTGGACCTTTTCTTTCTTTCTTCGTTTTTCTTTCTTTTTGTGATGATAAGCTTACCACTAGAATCATGGAAAGGGGCCGGGTGATAGTACTTTTTTTTTTTTTAATTTGATTTATATGCCGCCCTTCTCCAGAGACTCAGGGCGGCTTACAATGCGTTAAGCAATAGCCTTCATACTTTTGTATATTTATACAAAGTCAGCTTATTGCCCCCACAATCTGGGTCCTCATTTCACCTACCTTAGAAAGGATGGAAGGCTGAGTCAACCTTGAGCCTGGTGAGATTCGAACTTACAGTAATTGCAGACAACTGGTGTTAATCACAATGCTATCAGTCTGCTGAGCCACCAGGCCCGTTTTTTTCTTTTTTTTACAAGAATATGGAACTGTTGGGCCTTGTTTATGCAGCGCAATTGACAAGAGCATTGTCAATTTCTCCTTCCATTCTAAATGACAACAGGAGGGTGCATTGGCAATACATTCTTTCTTTCTGTTTCTTTCAGACCTATCCGCTAGTGCAGGGATTCCCAATCCGTGGTGAGCGGACTGGTATCGGTCCACGGCCCATTGGGAACCGGGGCGCACAAGCAGTGGGCGATCTCCCAAAACTTCATTTGCACAAGCGGCGGGTGAGTGCGCAAAACCATCCCCTCCTCTCCCGTTGCTGCTACTGTCGCCTCTGCCAGTAAATAGAGCTGGAAAACCGCTGCACTAGTGAATGAGAAGTGTCAGGTATGGAGTAGGTATCAATAAAAGGAGGCTCAGCCTTCCATCCTTCCGAGGTCGGTAAAATGAAGACCCAGATTGTTGGGGGCAATATGCTGACTCTGTAAACCGCTTAGAGAGGGCTGTAAAGAACTGCGAAGTGGTATATAAGTCTAAGTGCTATTGCTATATAAAAGGTCTTTCAGTGGAATAGGGATCAGTGGAATAGCGACTAAGAGAACTAAGGAGAGATTTCCAGAACTAAGGAGAAATTTCCTGACAGTTAGAACAATTAATCAGTGGAACAACTTGCCTCCAGAAGTTGTGAATGCTCAAACACTAGAAATTTTTAAGAAATTGGACAACCATTAGTCTGAAATGTATAGGATCTCCTGTCTGAGCAGGGGGTTGGATTAGAAGACCTCCAGGGTCCCTTCCATCTCTGTTATTGTTATAGGGGATCCACCAATCAGAGGTTGTACTAAGTACATAAACGGAACACAAAGTCATTCCTGGGGTCAAAGAGGAGGAAGCAGGTGAAATCCGAAAAGGGAACGTGTAACCAGGTTTCATTCCCAAACAGTTTAAGAATGAAGAAGTTTTAAGCTTCAGTATGAAAGAAACCCTGACTTAACAATTTGTTCCAATGGGATGCACTTCGCCTTCATGCATTTCTATATATTCCATTTAGAGTAGCCAGCTGCTTCTGTTTAACTCTTCCTTTTCTCATACACTGCTTCAAAAAGGACAAGGAGGAAAATGGAGTGTGCAATATCATTTGGAAACTGGCGAATTTCATGGCAGGCAATTACTCGAATCTAAATTGATGCAGAAGAATTCTGCAACCGAGGAGAAAGGTTCCAATTGGTGATCCAGCCCCTTTCTGCTTTTTGCTTCTGTTCAAACAATGTTCATTTGCAATACATTACATGGGAGCAAGTCCCAGAGAGTTTAGTGAACTGAATAGACATTTATGGGCTTACACTGGTAATTTGCTACAGTTGGCAGCATCTACACAGGCTGGAGACAGAGGTTGGGAAGAAAGGAGATGTCACGCGGTAAGAGATGAAGGCAACGCTTCTTAAATTACATTGCTCTCCAACTGTTCACAATTCATTGACAAGCCTATTGTTTCTTTTTAAAAAAAAAATCAAAGCAGATTTAAATGGAGCTGGGAAGGGTTGAGAAAAGATGGTAAACCTTGCTGTCATATTTAATTACATACCACTCTGCTACTTTATTAGGAGAGAAAAAACATAGCATGGTTAGAGTAAAAGTGGAGCATAAAAATGAGATGGGGGTGGGGGGGTGGGGAACACCTAAAGACTGATAATAGTATTAAAATTACTGTAAACTACTGAGGTCACCTTCCCTAGCCTTAAAAACCTATTTTAAAAAGCTGGGAAAAGGGATGAAGAAAAAAATGCCAATGGGTGAAGATAGCACAGGCTTGTTTGTTGCAGGCATATCTAGCCTTTTGACTAAAGGGGAACGTAGATGGTACGTGCGCACACACAAACAATATATACATATGCTTTAATGGATGCATTTCTCATCCGTGATCTTCACTGATGTGTTTTAAATGCAAATGTGGGTGTTTTTGTGTGTGAGATGCGATAAGAAATGAAGGCAAGACACACAAACACACACGTATGTATGTATAAGTATATATATGTATATCAAATATATATTTGCTGATAAAGAAATACAGGGAGACTAGTATAGATTTATTTCAAGCTATTTAGCTCTTATCAGCTACCCATACCATTACTCAGATTCGAACAATACAACTGCCTAATATGCAGGCAGTCCAAGTTCGAATCCGAGTAAGGGTATGGCTAGCTGATGAGAGCTAAATAGTTCGAAATAGATCTATACTAGTCTCCCTTTATTTCTTTATCAGCAAATATAAATTTGATATAAAATGGTTTGTCGTGAATGCGACTGCTTGGGGGCGCCTGGATTGGAGCTGAAAGGCGAAAGGGAAGCAGTATGCTCCCTCCCACATTGGGGTAGACCAGGTGCTTCGACAGAAAAACACTTAATATACTGTATGTATATGTATATATACAGTATATTATTTGTATTTAAAACATATCAATGAAGAACATCAATGAAAAATGCATCTATTAAAATACATTCTACTAAAGAAAGTAACAAAGCTGTCCCCAGTTTAAAAGCTACTTCATCAAATGGCCCAAAGCAAATAATCAAAATAATAATAATAAATCAAGGACATTTGTGGCACTCAGCCAATTTTATTATCACATAAGCTTTTGTGGATCGGATCCATCCAGGGATGACAAACTGGTGGCCTGCAGGCTGGATGCATCACATGCAGGCCACGCCCACCCCAGCTCCATGAAGGGGGAAAACGTCACGATACGTCACATGATGGCAATGTGAAGCCACGAGTTTGACACCCATGCATTACATTAATGAGGTAGATTCCTATGAAAGGAATTTGATAAGGATAGCTAGCTTAAAAATTGAAATACCTCCCTGAGTTAAAATGTCTTTGCCTGCTGATTGGACAAAGAAAGTTTGACAGAGAAATCCAGACTCTGCATCTGGGGTGAAAAGCTGCTCCTGCCCACCAACCAACTGTGCTTCTCATAGTGTCTGAATGAAGAAGAAACTCCTTTCCCAAGCAATACAAACTGGGCAGATATGTCCTCGTAGATGACCCTCATTCTGTCAAGGACCTGCGAGTACTCATTTCAAAAGATTTAAGCCCCAGAGCTCACTGTAACAGCATTGCCAAAAAGGTATTAAGAGTTGTTAACCTAATTTTGCAAAGCTTCTTCTCTGGTAACATTGTACTGCAAACCAGGGCATACAAAACCTTTGCCAGACCAATTCTTGAATACAGCTCGTCTGCCTGGAATCCACACTGTATAGCGGACATTAATACAATTGAGCAAGTCCAGAGGTATTTCACGAGATGAGTACTCCACTCCAGTGGTGGGTTCCAACCTGTGTTACTACTGGTTCTCTTCATGCACGCACTCTGCGCGCAATCGCCGCTTGCAGAAAAAAATGCTTTTAAAAGCCTCTGATGATCAGGCAACTCAGCTGGGATCGTCAGAGGCTTTTAAAAGCATTTTTTTCTACAGCCTCTTCGGCCAAAGAGATTGTAGAAAAAAATGCTTTTAAAAGCCTCTGACGATCCCAGCTGAGCTGCGCGATCATCAGAGGCTTTTTTTTAACTTTTAAAAGCATTTTTTCGGCCGAAGAGGTTGTAGAAAAAATGCTTTTAGAAGTAAAAAAAAGCCTCTGATGATTGTGCAGCTCAGCTGGGCATGGGTGGTGGTGGGGACGGAGGGAGTTTTGCTACCAGTTCTCCGAACCACCCGCTGCCATCGCTACCGAATCAGGCAATCTGGTCCAAACCAGATCATTTCACTCCTGGTCCATACCTCCCCTAAAAATCCTAAAACCAAAATACACAGAATGAACAATTTAAAACAATGCAATGAAATTTTGGGAAAGATGGATTTATTGTGACAATATAGAACTAAAAGATTCTTTATACCTCCCCTGGACTTTGTCTGCATCTCCCTAAGGAAGATAAACTTCATAGTCTGGGAAACCCCGGCATAACAGCACCAGGGGTAAAATGCTACCGGTTTGGACCGGTTCGGGAGAACTGGTAGCAGATATTGGGACTGGTTCGCTGAACCGGTAGCAAACGCTGGCTGGCCACGCCCCCGAACTGATCCACGGCCCGCAGTCCTGCCATGCTTCCCTGCCTTCCCTGTGGCCTTCCTGGCATCCACATGGCCATCTTGCGAAGGCAGGCAAGTGGAAGGCCATGTGGAAGGCAGGCAAGCATGGCAGGGCTGCGGGGAAGGGAACTAGCAGCTTACTCCCTTCCCCGCAGCCCTGCCATGCTTGCCTGCCTTCCATGCTGCCTTCCCAGCATCCCTGTGGCCACCTTGCAAAGGTGCAGCAGCCCCGGGGCTGGGATGTCTGCCTACCCTCCTAGAGCACCACCGCAGCACCGCTGTCTCTCTCAGCCCTGGAGCAGCAACTGCATCTCCACCAAGGGCTGCCCGCCGTCAGCTTTGCCAATATGCTGGCTCTGTTGGGCATGCTGAATATGCCGGCGGAGGATCTAGAAGGTAAGGCCAATGCTTGTGGGGGGAGGGAGGGAGACCCGCTGTGCTCGGCTCCTTGGAGGGACATGGCGAGGCTCGCTTGCCTTTTGGGCCTTGCACGCTTGGCTTCCACGGTTGACCGCCACCCACTTGTCTTCCCTTCTGCCTTGGGTCCTGCCTGCCCTCCCGGAGCACCGCTGTGCTGTTGCTGTTTGCTTTTTTTCCTTCTCCCGCTGTGAAACGAAAGCGAATGGCGGCAGGGTTGCTTTGGGAGGTTACTTCGGGCAGGCAGATGTCTGCAGCCAGGCAGAGGGTGAGGGTGGCGAGAACAGTGGCGGCAGGCAAGGGAGTGTGAAGATGAAGAGCTACCTGCACTAGCCCACCCGGGTAAGCGCTGCTACCCAGGCCAAAGGGAAAGTGCTGCAGGCTCTGTGATGAAATGGCTGGACCTGGCCTCTCCCCATGCGGGGGGCTTCTGCCCCTCTTGCTCCATTTCTTCAATGCCAGGAGGCTCAGCGGTGCAGCTGAGCCTCCTTCCCCAGAACAATGGACTCCGCGGGCCGAGTTCCTGGAGTGGCGCCAGCGGTCAAAGAGAGCAGGCAGGTGGGTGGGTGGGAATCCAATGGGCTGCTTTGGAGCCCCAAGCCCTACAGAGCTGGCATAGGAGGCATGGTGGAAGGCGACCTTTTCTACAGCATCCCCCTCCCCTCTTTAGATCGCCCTGCAGGGCAGAATGTGCTTCAGTATGTGCTGCTCCTGGCTCTAACAGTGAGTGACATATGTGATGTCAAGTTGGCCACGCCCACCCAGTCACATGACCACCAAGCCACGCCCACCAAGCCACGCCCACAGAACCGGTAGCAACAATTTTTAGATTTCACCACTGAGCGGCATCCTTGCATTTTGCTTTTCTGACAATCTATTCTAAAAATAAGAAACTTAACTTGGGTAACTTCAGACAAAGGAATTAAGACAGAGAAGATGTTTTTGAATCAAGCTTCATGGCTTCTACAAGGTCATGGACATGGACATACAATTTTCCTAATAGCAAACGTCTTCTACAGAACTCACCAATATGTCTGGAGACTCAGTCAGCATGAAAATGTCCCAGCCAGGGCGTAAAATGGGGCAAAACTCAATTAACAAATGTTTCACTTAACAACAGAAAGTTTGAGCGCAATTGTGGTTGTAAATCAAGGATTACCTGTACATTAGAGGCTAGCAACTATCAATATCAGTCTTATCAATATTATAAATGGCTGGTTGAGGATAAGACTGAAGTTGTTTTAAATTGGATAGACCAAAGGGATTGTGACAGGGGTGGGTTCTAATTTTTTTTACTACTGGTTCTGTGGGTGTGGCTTATTTTGTGGATGTGGCTTGATGGTCATGTGACAATTCTTTAGGATTTAGCAGAGGTACTGGTCTACCAGGCTTTTAACTGCTTGCAGAGCTGTACCGGTCTACTCATTTGTTTTTGGAGGCACCGGTCTACTCATTTGTTTTTGGAGGCACCGGTCTACTCATTTGTTTTTGGAGGCACCGGTCTACTCATTTGTTTTTGGAGGCACCGGTCTACCACCACACTGCCTTTTAACACTGATCAGCTGTAGGGCGGCCCTTTGAAGCCCCGACAAGAGTTTAAACAGTTTTTTTCCTTCTAGCTGATCAGCTGGGACTCAGGAGGCAGCAATAGATTGGGGGTGGAGCCAAATAAAAGGTAAAAATAATGCAGGGGGGCGGGGGGGGCAGAACCGGTTCGGTGATATCATATCGTCACTGCTACCGGCTCGGCGGAACCGGGCGGAACCGGGAGGAACCCACCACTGGATTGTGATAAGAAAGAAAAGTATACGTGACAAATTTTACTTTTGACAGTCTATTCTTTGCATCCTGATTTTTGTTCCTCGGGTCCTAGGTTCTCCTCCACCTGCTTCATTCCTTTGATACCTGTTCGACCACTTTCATATCATTTCTACTCATAAGTGAGCTTCAGGCCCAGCGGATTCTTAATCAAACTTCCTATTTTGCTCTAGTGTCTCTTGTCAATCTGGATTTGTTTTGCTGGTTGGACCTGTTTTTGGCATGAGCTGGGTCACACATTTTAAGTATTACCCCGAGTTTCTGTGCTCCTAATTGTGCAAAGAGGACTGAGCTGGCTCTTGCCAAGTCTTCCCATGCTTTGCTTCCTCGTGAAAGGGGCTCAGCTACAGGGAAAGAATTTCAATCTATTCTTGGCATCTCGGTGTTATTTTCTTCGTAGATCAAGCCTACAATCAAATACCTGTTGGGTGCATAGTGTGCTCAGTGAAGGTTACATAATTAAGCAAATAGATGTCCTTTTTGTGTGGCCAGAGCTACATTCTTTGGATCGTTTCTTCCAAGGAAAACATTAAAAATAAAAAAATTAAAAGGACTGCATACATAGAATGGAAACTGGCATCCCATGGAGATTATTTAATTGCAAAGTAAATTGTACATTAGAAGAAATCAACAATATAACATTTTAACACAGTCATTAAAAATCCTGATTTTACCGGATAATTTTTTAAATCCAGTTTCTAAAATTGGCCAAAGGCAAGGAGAATCTATCTGGGGCAGGGGTTGAAAGAAAATCCCTTTCTTCCAAAGTGTATATCCTGCCGTAAACAAGTGAAATTTCAGCCAAAAGTTGAAATAGGCCTCATTCAGTCACAACTCAAGCTCCACCCCTTGTGTACTTTACGTGTGTCATAACAAAAGAGGGCTCGTATGTATTGCAGTGTCACTATATACATTGGTCATGGAAGTTTAGTGTTATTTTTACAAGCTAGGTCTTGCCTGAAAATAGGTTGGTATTTTTTGTTTTCTGTTCAATCCTGTCTGATTCTCGGAGACTGTTTGGATAAACCCCTGCAGTTTTCTTGGTTTTTTTCCCCCAGAAGTGATTTCCCATTGCCTCCTTCCTAGGGCTGAGAGAGGGTCTCCTTAGGTTATGGGTCCCCGACCCCTGAGGCGTGGCCTACAACCGTGCCTTGACCCTTTCAGAACTGGGCTGCAGTGGTGACAGGCAAGTGGAACTATCCCCTTACACAGATACATCCACGCTGGTCCGTAAATGAAAATGTCGGGAAATTTTGCTTTAGATTACTTAATTAACTTTGCGCCTAGGTTAGAACTAGAACTCACAGTCTCCTGGTCGCTAGCCTGATGCTAAACTACTATACCTAACTGGCACTCGTGTTGGTTATTAAGTGAGTTTTGCCCCGCTTTACAACCTTTCTTGACACAATTGTTAAATGAATCACTACAGTGGCTAAGTTAGTAGCACAGTTGTTAAATGAATCTGATGTCTCCATTGACTTTGCTTGTCAGAAGGTAGCAATAGATGATGAATACGTGCCAGTTGCCAAGCATCCTAATTTTGATCTTGTGGCCATGTGTGAAAAATGGTCATATGTCACCTTTTTCAGTGCTGTTGTAAGTTCAAACAAGCACTAAATGAACGGTTGTAAATCGAGGACTACCTGTGTTCGATCTGGGTTCCAAATGGAGTGGTCATCTGGATTTTTGCAGCCCAGCTTTGGTAGCTAAATTTAAATTTATGCAATTGACTTATTCATGTCAATTCATTCAAATTTATGCAATTGACTTATTCATGTGCCCATAACCTTATTTTTCCATCCCTCTGCTAGAAAATTAAGATGATAAGATAGCAATCATGGCAATTTTTCACCTTTATGGGAAACAAACAAAAATTCTGCCGGGAGCTTTGGGAACAAAAACCCCACAAAATAAAAGGCAGCCATATTGGCATAAAAATAATCCCTGCGGCAGTATAAATTTTGAAAGCTGTTGGAAAAATAGGTGGTCAATTGCTAAAGGTACAGATCATATTATAGGGTGATCCGATCCAGGCTGTAAAAATCTGGTGACCATTACATGGTACCAAAACATATGCAAAAAATGTTTGTAGCCATCTTGTGGTTCTCTTGATTTTTACAACTCAGATGTGGTGGCTCTAGTGCTGCATACAAAACCTAAATGGCTGGTTCCCAAATGTCCAATCATCAGTAGTTTTTTCTAAAAAAAAAAAAAAAAGTGGCAGCAGTGAAATTCTATAGAACTTGTAAGCAATCTGCTTTTCCATTCTTAGGAACTTATCTCCTCGCCCTGTTCTTGGGCTTCAGCAGAAGGACCGTTTTGTTCACAGGTTCTTAAAGGGGAAAGGAGTGTCAATTGCATTATACATCTCTCTTCACATGAATTGTTCAGATTTCTTTTTCATTTGGTCTGCTGCAGTGTTTTTCAAACTTGACGATGTTAAAATGTGTGGACTTCAACTCCGAGAATTCCCCAGCCATCATGCTGAGTTGAGAATTCTGGGATTTGAAATCCACACATTTTAAAGTTGCCAAGTTTGAAACACACTGCTCTGCCCAATTTTCTGGCACCAGGGACTGGTTTTGGGAGAGAAATTGTCTTCCACAGACCATGTGTGTTTGTGTGAGGTGGGGATGGTTCTGCACACAACCTAGATCCCGCACACATACAAATGAAGCTTTGCTCCCTCACCTGCCACTTGTGTGGCCTGGTCCTAACAGGCCATGGACTTGTACTGGTTGGTCGAGGAGTTAGGACATGGACTGATACCGGTCTGTGGTCCGGGGACTGGGGACCCTTGCTCTACTAGATCTCGGGTGCAAAAATCCAAACCATCACTAGATGCCTCAAACCTTAACCCAGAAGACTGAGGAAAAAGTCAAGATTTTGCTGTATCTGCTCTTTGCCACACCTCCTTCGTTGTCCTTCTGAGTTTTATAGCGCAATTCTGCTAACTTTTCAGTGTTTGTGTACCATCAGAAAAGGCAAAAAAACCAAACAAATCCAGAACATTCATCAAATTAATCCCAGTACTTTTCCTGGGTTAAACTGATAACAGTTCTCTTTTTAAAAATTAACGCAGCAGGGAATAGCTTGCTGAAAGCTGCCTTATGGACAGTGTGTGTGTCTCTCTCTGTGTGTGTATAACTGCTAGCAACTCTTTGTTTTTCTTCTGTATGAAGTGAGATAGAGGCAAATTTGTCCTATTAGCTCACAGCCTTCAGCATCTTGTTCATAATGTTGTTTGCTTTATAGGTGCTATTTTGGGGCAGTGCAGCAACTTGGATTCCAAACTGAAAAAGTGACTCGGAGCATAGAGAGACTTTCCTGCTGCAAACTCAAGGAAAAATCCACTGGATTTAAGAAGATTCCGACAAGTATGACAATCACATTTCCCTTTAGTAACAGAAATACTCCTAGTCTTTGGAATATTGTATGTCGTCCTCCATCCTGCCCTCCAGCCACTCGTGCTATTGTGCTAATATACAATCAGCAACCGGACGAATCTCTGAATGTAAAATTGCCATTTTATTGGCACAGCATAGCTTTTTAAATGCAACAGAGGAATGCTGAACTGGAAGCTTCAAAATTATCCTGATATAGGCCTGCCTGCATCAGTGTGACATATGTAAAAAAAGGAGACAGAGCTTTGATATCTGGTTAGGACAGTCATCTTTTACCCTTCCTCCAGTCACTCCTGGAGCGACTCCTATATGGCTCAGTTTTTGTGGGTTGCATTTCTTCATACGGCCAGACACTATATACAACGTATTCTGGAAACATGCGGAAGCAGAGGAAGCTAGCAATTTATTCATTTATTTATTTTAGTGTATGTTGTACGTGATGGGAGATGGTGTAACAGGATTTCTGTTGATCCAGGACCTGCACTAGCTTCCAGCAGGGCCCTGGGTTGAATGACATTTTTACTGTCTCCCATTGTTCACTAGAAAAGATGCTCTGATTGGTTTGGTTTGTTCCCTGTTCTCTGTGTTTCTGAAGAGAATTGGGAAAAAAAGTTTTAGAAGAATAGAATAGAAAAGTTATTGATTTAGTCATCTGACGATATCAAAGGTATAAAACAAATCAATATAGATGTATAAATTTCTACTGCATTCTGCAAAAATGTTTTCAAATAATTTTACAGCCTTTATTGTGCAGAACTGGTGATCCAGTCCTTCAAATGCTCGAGTCTAAACCATAACTTCAGCAAAATTTGCAGCACATACTGTGATATCTGCTAACTAGTACTGTACATCTCAAGCTGCTACACAAGGAATGATGGCCAACATGCTTCAGTGATGATTTTTAAGATTCTCAGGACAGAAACTTTCCCCCAATGGTAATAAATGCCAATGGTGGTTTGGAGATGGAAATAAAAGTGAAGGGAGAGAAAGGAATATTCCAAAGTAAAAGGAGACTTGGAGTTGCATCAGGAGAGCAGTGTGGTCTTTGTCTGATGGATGAAAACAAGGAAAAAAAAAAAGAACAAACTTCTGAAGAAATCAATAGAAACTAAAGAAAGCAAGTAATTTCCTCTATGTTGCTGAGGAAACTTTTGCATTTCACACTGATGATTAGATTCCCAAAGCTGAGATCTGCTTGTTTGTGATTTGGCATATTGAATGAACATTGTCATGCATGATGATTGAATGACCCTAACTTACTGCAATGTATGAAAATTGCTGAAGAATAGGATAGTATTTGCTAGGTATATACAGATAGTCCTCAACTTGCAACAGTTCATTTAGTGATCATTCAAAGTTACAATGGTACTGAAAAGTGACTTATGACCGTTTTTCACACTTATAACTGGTGCAGCATCCCCATGGTCACATGATCAAAATTCAGATACTTGGCAAGTAGTTCATATTTATGACCGTTTAGTGTCCTGAGGTCATGTGATCCCGTTCTGTGATCTTCTGATAACCAGAATCAATGGGGACACCAGATTCATTTAGCAACCAGGTTACTAGCGTAACAAATGCAATGAGTCACTTAACAACTGTGGCAAGAAAAATCATAAAATGGGGCAAAGTCACTGAACAAATGTTACACTTAGCAACGTAAATTTTGGGATCAATCGTGATCCCAAGGACCACCTATAACGTTCCTTGATAGGAATGAGGCATACTGGTTAGGCCCACATACATTCCAAGCCACAATTTGATGTTTTTGATGTTGAGTTGATATATTCAGTAAAATAACCTTAAGCAAACCCTGATTTAATCCAATATATGAACCCAGACTGTCCAAATTTCTGTACTGTCCCTATTTCATAAAGGGCAGTAAATTTTGTTCGTTGTTGCATGATATAATTTTGGTGTAGCCAATCTGATGGTTAAAGAAACCAGGAAACCGTGAATTCTAGTCCCACCTTAGGCACAAAGCCAACTGGATGACCTTGGGCCAGTCACTCTGTCCTAGGAAGCAAGCAAGGGCAAACCATTTCCCAAAAAACAAAACAAAACACCATATCAAGAAAACTGCAGGAACTTGTCCAAGCAGTCATTTGGAATCAACACCAGCTTGAAGGCACAAAATAAAACATGTAATTTTAACATCTATATTTGTCATTGCCATTAAGTGTTTGCCATGTGTGGTGCAGTAGCTAAATTTGCAGCAGAGTGACAAGAGACTCTGGACCACTAGAGAGATGTTTGTGGGTGCTAACATGCCCAGCAAATCCTCCTTTTATGTTAGTCAGGGTTTGTATCCTATTTCATGTTCTTCAGATGTCATAGTCCCAACACCTTGGAAAAGGTGCGTTGACACCTTTGATGCATCTGATATTTCATTAGACTGTAAAAATAATTTTATTCAGATAGGCTTTTGATGTTTAATAATGAGTGGGCAGTGTTTTGGAGGGGAGTGATCTTACTCTGCCTTGAGGGGTGGGTTTAATATTTTATTGTACGAGTTGCTTTTATGTTAGATATTCATACACTGCCTCATATACGGGAAGTTTCATTTATAAACAAACTGTACGATACCATGCTACGGAGTAGCAGTAGAAGAGGATCAAGATGGGGGCATGACTGCCCCCCTGCAGCTCTGCCCAATTTTTATTGAATTGTATTGCACCACGTAATCACAAACGCCATCAAGGTTTTTTTCAAGAATTTCTCTGAATCGATCAGCGACCTTTGGACCATTCTTGAAAAATAAATTTGGGGACTGGCTGCATTCCTGTGCTTTGCTTAGAAGGGGGTTCCTCAGCTTCTCACCCCAAAAGATTGAGGTTAGTTGAGATAGTGGAGAGCTTTATGAATTCACCTTCTGGGAAGCCAGCGATTTGTGTAAGGCCACCCTGCTCATTTTCTCAAGAGGGCTGGTAACATGTCTCCATTAGGCTGTGGCACCTGTGGCTGCGTTCTCATGCTTTGCACAAGGAATAACAGAATAATAGAGTTGGAAGGGACCTTGTAGGTCATCTAGTCCAACCCCCGCCCAAGCAGGAGACCCTACACCATTTCTGACAGATGGCAGTCCAGTCTCTTCTTGAAAGCCTCCAGTGATGAGGCTCCCACAACATCTGAAGGCAAGCTGTTCCATTGGTTGATGGTTCTCATTGTCAGAAAATTCCTAATTTCTAGGTTGAATCTCTCCTTGACCAATATCCATCCATTATTCCTTGTCTGACCTTCGGGTGCTTTGAAAAACAGGTTGAACCCCTCCTCTCTTGAGACAGCCCCTCAAATATTGGAACACTGCTATCATGTCTCCCCTGGTCCTTCTCTTCCCTAGACTAGCCATGCCCAGTTCTGTAACGGTTCTTCATATGTTTTAGCCTGCAGTCCCCTAACCATCTTTGTTGCTCTTCTCTGCACTCTTTCTAGAGTCTCAACAAGGAAAAGACAGTCAAATGTAAATGTTACAGATATAGCTATCCATCATTTTTAAAAAATTTATTTAAAAAAGACTAGCACTTACAGAAATAAAAAAATCCCAACAAGCATGCATCTCTCCCCCCCCCCTCCCCGCTCCCCACCCTTTTGCTTTGGAAGGAAACTCTATGCCTTTAAATCTCCTGCAAACTGAGAAAAACAAGCTGTGATTTATATAAGCTGGGCAATCATGTGATTTGCAGGAAAGCGCTCTCTGCCCCCCCTCCGCCCCTCCCGGCTCTTCATCCCCACGCTGGCCTCCCACTGGCACGCCGCGGAGTTTGGAGGCGGCGGCAGCAGCGGCGGCGGCGGTGGGGCCTGATCAGGGGGCGGAAAGGAAAGGAAATGGCGGGGAGGGGAGGAGGGAAAGATTCATTCAGAAAGAGGGAAAGCAAAAATAAACAAGGAACAAGGCGGGAAAAAAGGAGAAAGGGGAGGGGGCGGCGGCGGAGGAGACCAAAAGGGCCTCCCGCCTTGTTTTCATTTCTATCGCTCGCTCTTCTTCGCGAAGCCCTCGAAGGTCAATTTGCCGCCCTCCCGGCACTCGCTGACCCGGGTCGTGGGGAGGCATCTTGCGCGCCCTTTGCGCTTTCGCGCCCTTTGCTTCACCGGGTGAGAAGCCTCGGTAGATAGTCCTGGCTGCTTGACTGAATCTGTGCTCTCCTTTGCAGATTTACAGCTACCTTTTTTCTCGAGGACCTACTTGGAGACAGGCGGGGGGTGGTGTTCAGTGCTCCAGATCCTCTTGGATCTCCTCTTGGAGATCCTCTTGGCTCTCCAAGAGGACAAGCGGCTTGTAGAAGCCTAAACTCGGGACTTTGCCCTCCCTCACCAGTCAGTTCTCATTCCAAACCCTGCCTGTGGTTTTCTTAAAAGCACAGGCTTCTCCCTTAGAAGGGAGAAAGCCAAGTCCACCCGTTTGACCTCTAGCGAGACTTCCTAGAAGACCATGAAGGCATCGCTCTGAAACATCACAAGTGATCCTTGGCAGACTTCTGTCAGCTGTACGAAGCTATCCAGATCCTGCCTGTGTGCTGACGGACTTGCCCTGGTCACAGAAATCCGGCAGGAAAGTCCAAAAAACTTTCTCCAATAAACTGTCTTCTTTCAGATTTGTTGGGCTGCAGTATAATTCCATTTACGGTTGCTTAGGAGCCGTTTGAAATTATGAGGGACCCCAAGAAAGGTACTTACGCCTCAGATTCAAAGGGGTCTATGAGAATTCACCATAGCCAACTCGCCATGCCTAACTCACCACGGCCATCTCGCCACAGGATAACTTACTGAGGGACAAGAGTTACACTAATATCAAAGAAGTGGTGGAATAGAATAATTAAAGAAAGAATGCAAAAGGAGTGAGAAAATAAAATGTGAATGGCAAAAATTAAAAGTATTTTTAATTTATTTTAAATAATTAAATGGAATTGTTACATTGTCCCACAGCGAGTTGTCCCGTGGCCAGTTGTCCCATTCCCAATTCGAAGGCCCTCCTGTGGTCATGTGATTACATTATGGACATTTGGCAATCAGCCTGCATTTACAGCTATTTACAATGTCCCCCCAGTCACATGATCATGTTTTATTTACATTTTTTGTTGGAAACTGGCATTTACTTCTGGTTTATAGCCTGCCCACCCCCAAAAAAATGCCTATTGCAAATTCACTTGACTACTACAAAAAAAAAGTCATAAAATCTGGTCAGTGATGATGACCTGGTTGAAAAACCAGCACAAGTTAATGATCATAATTCCAGACTCGATTGAAAGTTGAGGACTACCTGTAGTGAATATTGGAAGGAACAGATTGAAAAAAAGCTATTTTATGTGGCATCATTCCTCTTTCTTAATGTTAAAAACAAAAGGCAACATCGTGAACAATCATTCTTTTTCCAGTTGCCTGGATTCAGGAACGTTTGGTATTTTCAATGTAGGGAAATCAGTGAGGCTGGAGCTGTGTGGGTGTGCATCATTAAGTGTTCTCCATTTAGGGAAGAGCTGGCTTTGATGCATAGCCAGAGCATTGCATTCTTGCAAGGAAGATTAAAAAACAAGCAATTGATCAGAATTTTACCTTTTTTAGAAAGGTAAAATGGTGAGATGATAACCAGTGCTTTACCTTGGGGAGGAATGAAATATGAGCTTCCAGAGCAGCTCACAAGCTGGGAATTTAAGCATGATTGCAGATCAGGCATAGTTGTCATTCAGTTTGTGTGGGGTGTTCTGTGACTGCATGCTTTAATGCAGTCAGCTTCCTTTATGTTAATTCTCAAATTTTCTCTGAGCATTCATTATAATATTTTATCTTGTTTGAGAGGGATTCCTGTGTTTCCTAACTGCGTCTGAGCTTTCATGATATGATTGTTGTTTGTCATCAAAGGAAGTGAAGCCTAACAACCAGGCAATAATGTCACATGTTGCAGATGTGCAGATACCTGCAACAGCACCACCTCCTAATCTCTGCTATTGTGAAAACATTGTTCAGTTCTTGCTGTCTTCTAAAACCCAGTTAAGGATGCTGTAACAAAGCAAATTATAGCAAACAAAAAGCCTTCATATGTTTGTAGATTGCTTTTCTTCCTGTCTGGTCTTTCCCACCAGTAGATGCTTTGCAGCTGCTTGTCTCTGCCCATCTAATCAGAGGAAAAGTCTACTAAATTCAGTAGGAGTTTCTCCCCTTATTACGGGTAGTCCTTGACTTACGACCATAATTGAGCCCAAAGTTTCTTTTGCTAAGTAAGACTTGTTAAGTGAGTTTTGCCCCATTTTACAACCTTTCTTGCCACAGTTGTTACGTGAATCACTACAGTTGTTAAGTACCATATTTTTCGGACTATAAGACGCACCGGACTATAAGACACACCTGAATTTAGAAGAGAAAAACAACAAAAAGAAGTTTTTGGCCTCCCTATCCCCCTTTTTCGGGCCTTTTCTCTGCCCGTTTTTGAGACTTTTTTTGGCCTGTTTGGGGGGCTTTTTTTGGCCTGTTTTTGAGGCTTTTTTGGCCCATTTTTTTCAGAAGGATGATCTCGACCCCAGGACAGTGCAGCTATTGTACAGTATATATGAATCAGTTGCCAAGTGTCTGAATTTTGATTACGTGACCATGGGGCTGCTGCAGAGGTCATTGTGAAAAATGATCATAAATCACTTTTTTCAGTGCAGGTTCAACTTTGAACAGTCACTAAATGAATTGTAAGTCGAGGACTACCTGTATATGTAAGAGTGCAGTCTCATGTCAGTTTGGATCTCAGCATTGGCCAAGACTTTCGGGAATTGCTATCTTAGCGTATCTGGGGAACACCAGGCAGGATACAGGTTTCTGGAAGTTGGAATGTTTTGGACATGAAAGCTATGTTTCTTCTGAAACAGTAAAAGAAAACATGATAAGGTGGGCTAGGGACATAGGGCACAACATTCAATTGGCAAATTGGGAGAAATTGTGGAAACAAAACATTAAAATGACAAGAGCCACATCCTATAAAGAGAACCTTATCAAAATGTTTTACAGATGGCACCTAGCACCAGCCAGATTAGCCAAAATATACCCGAACGCCTCCTCACTCTGTTGGAAGTGCAAAACAAAAAAGGGGACATATTACCATGCTTGGTGGAAATGTACGAAGGCCCAACAATACTGGCAAGACATAAAGGAAACTATTGAGGAAATAATAAACCTACAAGTAGAAAACACTCCAGAATTCTTTTTATTTGGCATCATAACAGCACAATACACCAAAGAAACAAAATATCTTATTATACATATTCTGACAGCAGCACGATTACTGTTCGCTCAAAATTGGAAATTAGATCAACTCCCAACTAAAGATAAAATAATCTCAAAGATAACAGAATGTGCCGAAATGGATAGATTGACACTGGAACTCCAGGATAAGGAAGAAAGTGAATACTATCTTGTGTGGCACCGATGGTACCAATGGCTGGAAAGGAAAATCAGTACAAATGTAGATGACAGAAAATAGGGCGAAAAATTAAAAATAGACCAATACAGGGAAGATGCAAGATTATCTTTAATTTAAAACACTTGAACCAAGAATTTACTACTTCTTTACTAATTTATAAAGTAATACAATATATACTCTGTTGATGACTAAAACATATATGTAGAATGTGGTGTGGGTATGTAGGTGGTGGGATTTCGTTTGTATTGTCTTCATATTTTTGTTTATAACTCAATAATAAAAAAAAGAAAGCTATGTTTCTTCTGAAAGCTTTCATAAAGAAGAAGGTAACACTGCAGGTAGTCCTCAAATTATGGTCTTTCATTTAACAATTCAAAGTTATAGTGATCTTGGGAAAAAGTGACTTAGGATGTATCCTTGCATTTATGACCATCAACCAACCCCTGCCATCATGTAATCACAATTCAGTGCTTGGCAGCTGGCTTTGCATTTATTGCTACAGGCAGCATCCTGTAATGATGTGATTGTGATTTGTTACCTTTTTTTGCTGCCAATGAGGAAGCTGGATTTGTTTAATAACTGCCATAAAAATTATCATAAGATCAGGTCCGATTCAGCTTAACAACTGCAATGACGTATGATGGAAATTTCAGCCCCAACTGAAGTTATATGTCGAGGACTACCTGTAATGAGTCGTCTCTTAGCTGTTCAATGGAAGCTTTCCTTTTGAAATACAGGTAGTCCTTGACTTGCAACAGTTCATTTAGTGACCGTTCAAAGTTACAGCGTCACTGAAAAAAGTGACTTATAACCACTGCAAGTTCCAAAAAACTTGCCTCTAGAAGTTGTGAATTCTCCAACACTGGAAGTTTTTAAGAAGAGATTGGACAACCATTTGTCTGAAATAGTATAGGATTTCCTATCTGAGCAGGGGATTGGATTAGAAGGCCTCCAAGATCCCTTCCTGTTCTGTTCTGTTCTGATTCTGTTCTGTTCTGTTCTGTTCTGATCTGATTCCGTTCCTTTCCATTCCGTTCTTTACTCTACTCTACTCTACTCTACTCTACTCTACTCTACTCTACTCTTCACAATTACAACCTTTGCAGCATCCCCATGACCACATCACCAAAATTCAAATGCTTGGCAACTGGCTCATATTTACGACCGTTGCTGTCTCCCAAGCTCATATGATCACTCTTTGTGACCTTCTGACAAACAAAGTCAGTGGGGAAGCCGGATTCACTTAACAACCGGGTTACTAACTTATCAACTTATTAACTTATCAACCGGGAGGTCTTTTTATCAGGTTCGCCTGATTCGCCAGTTGCGTCCCTTTCTGGATCGGGGCTCGTTAAATACGGTCACTCATGCCCTCGTCACTTCACGCCTGGACTACTGTAATTCTCTCTACATGGGGCTCCCCTTGAGGAGCACCCGGAGGCTCCAGCTGGTCCAGAATGCGGCCGCACGGGTAGTTATGGGAGCAGCATGGCGCTCCCATGTGGCTCCCCTCCTGCGCGAGCTGCACTGGCTCCCTGTGGTCTTCCGGGTGCACTTCAAGGTCTTAGTTACCACCTTTAGAGCACTCCATGGCTTAGGACCGGGGTACTTATGAGACCGCCTTCTGCCACCAATAGCCTCTCACCGCCCAGTACGCTCCCATAGAGAGGGGCTTCTCAGGGTGCCGTCAGCCAAACAGTGTCGACTGGCGGCCCCCAGGGGGAGAGCCTTTTCTGTGGGGGCACCCACCATCTGGAATGAGCTCCCCCCAGAGATACAGAAGATTCCGGATCTGCGCACTTTCCGCCGTGCCCTCAAAACATTCCTGTTTCAGCAGGCCGGCCTGGCCTAACTTTCCCTTTATATTGCTTTCGATTTTATTTTAAACTGGGATGTATTGAATTATCTAGGACCAGAGTGTTTAGTATATTTTAATTGGTTTTTGTTTAATTAACATTTGTATTACATGTATTTTTTATCGTTCGCTGTTCACCACCCTGAGTCCCTCAGGAATAGGGCGGTATATAAATTTAATAAATAAATAAATAAATAAATAAATAAATAAATAAATAAATAAATAAATAAATAAATAAACTGCAGTGATTCACTGTTAAAACTGGCAAGAAAGGTTGTAAAATGGGGCAAAGCTCACTTAACAAATGTCACACTTAACAACAAATTTTGGGCTCAATTGTCATAAATTGAGGACTTCCTATAAATAATAACTGGATGGGATTTTTTTCAAAGCTAGAAGAGCAGAGGAAATCCCTCCCCCTCATATAACATAGTCTGCACCTCCTATTGTTTTGGCTGGCATCCTGTCCACTTTGACTTTTAGTACTACAACTTCTGTACTGGATCAGAGCAGAAAATTCAATTACTCTTTCCAAAGGAGAAAATTTGATAGGACCTTTTGCTCTTTTTGAGGCTGTATTTGGAAATCAGAGATATGCTAACTTGGCATGTAGAAGATTTGTTTATCACATTTTTAACACTTAAAAAAAAAAGCTTAAAGCTAGGGGGTATTACCATACTTTTTGCAAAACAAATTCAATCATTAATTAAACTGCTTTTTCAAAAGTTGGCCCTGATCATACAACCAGCTTGATGATTTACTCTTGGGCTTCACGTGTTATCAGAGAGAAGGGGAGGGGAATTCCCATTTGCCATTTTGCAAATTCCTCTCCTGTATCTCTTATCTTTTACAATATGTTCTTATTAAACACAACACCTCTCTTAATATTTTAGTCTTTCTTTTTAAATAATGAAATTCAACTTTTTGTTAATTAAATGCGCCCCTTTCTAAAGCTTTTACAAAATCAATGCTGTTCTTTCTGAGAAGGAAGGAAAATTGGATTATGTACACTCTTTTTTCCATAGAGAGTTGCATTGTGGGTATAAAATAGCAATACTTTATTTTCAGTTGCTTTGTTAATTATTCTTAATGCTGAGATTGCACTTGCTGAGATTGTTAACTGTTACAAGGCAGTCCGTTTTACTATCATTATTTGTTCATAATGCTTTTTGATTACCTTGTTTTTTTTAAAAGATGGTTTTCTTTCCCTTTACAGTTTGATTCCGCTTCAAATACAATGTTATCACTAGTCCAGTCCTAAGAATAATTGGCTTCACACATCCCCCTAAGCCATGGATTGTTTGCTCAGCATCCCATGGTGGTCTGGTTCACACATTCCACTGAGCAAAAGCCAAAATAGCACATTGATACATTAATGTGATATGTGAAAGTTATAGATTCTATAGAATTCAGTGAGAATTGCTCCTTGTGGTTTTTTCCACTGTCTCATGATGCTGGCATTATGAAAACAGAGATGGCCAACAAGGAAAACTTACAAGGAATTGGGCAAATACATGAATGAGGCTACCAGTGGATGCTAATCCTAAAGCTATGTCCAAGCTTAGTATACATCTCTGGATGTGAGCGGGAAAGTGGGAATGGGCTTATTGTCCTCTTTCATATGCAGTCCTCACAGTGGCATCTGTTTGGCCCTCTGGGAGCAGAATGTTGTTGGTATGACCCGAGAGGCCTTGTTTTATGTTCTTAGGCGTTTATGTATTTTGCAAGAAGCTGTCTTACCACATTCCTTTACACTGTCAAGCTCATGCTTCAGACTGTTATGTGAGGCAAGTTGGTTCAAAGTGCTCTTAAACTTGATTAATTTAGTAACTAGGCTGTGTGTATGCAGCTGAGAGTCTAGCATGTTGGGTAGAATAATGGAAACCGGAGGGGAAGACTGAATCTTACAGTGAAAAGCTGAAACATGGCTGCATTAAAATATCAATCAGAATAGAGCTGGAAGGGACTTTGGAGGTCTTCTAGTCCAACCTCTTGCTCAAGGAGGAGACCCTATACCAGGGGTGTCAAACTCGATTTCATTGAGGGTCGCATCAGGGTTGTGTTTGACCTCAGGGGGCCAAAGTGGGCATGGCCAGGGGGGCATGGCCAGCTCATTGTCACTCGTGTTGGGGTGCCTGTGGTGGCCCGAGTGCTCTGCCAGAGAAAATGGGCTCCCGAGTTCCATTTTTGGCTGCAACGGCCTCCTGCAACCCTCTGTCAGTGAAAATGGAGCTTGGGAGGGCCACATGCACCCCTCCCAACCCACATGCAGTTTTTGCTGGCAGGGGCACCGCGGGCCAGGCCTTTCTCTATTTCCAGGGTGGCCTCGCGAGCCAGATCTGAGGACCCCGCGGGCCAGATCCACCCCCCCAGGCCTTGAGTTTGACACCCCTGCCCTATACCATTTCAGATAAGTGACTATCCACTCTTCTTAAAAACCCAGTGATGAAGCACCCACAACTTCTGAAGGCAAGCTGTCCACTGGTTAATTTTTCTCACTGTTACGAAGTTTCTCCTTAGTTCCAAAGTTGCTTCTCTCCTTGATTAGTTTCCATCTGTTGTTTCTTGTCCTTCCCTCTGGTGCTTTGGAAACTTAAATTTAAGTTTCCTTGTCTGCTTCTTATGCATATACGTTGAAGGACTTAATGAGAGTGCATGCATTTAGGTAAACCAAAATTATTCCCTTCCGTAACAGACTGTCCTTAGGAAGGACACATGCCAAACTAATACAAACATGAATGGATTTATTCCTAGACATCGGCTTCTGAACTGAACATCTCCAAAGCCAGCTGTCTCAGTTCAACAAGATCCAATAAAGACAGTCAAAGAAGAGCTCATCGGTGCTCAAAGATGTGCTTGTTTCATTTCTGACCTGAAGTCCAGTCCTGCTATTAGATCTTTTGATGCAGGGAAAGAAAAGCTAAACATTCAGTTAACCCAGGAATCTTGTGCATGAACATTCTTTCTCTAAGACAGGTTATCCATTATCTGCTCTTGCTTTCTCCAGAGCCTCCCCCCCAGTTTTTACCAATTTTGTGTGTGTGTGTGTGTGTGTGTGTGTGTGTGTGAGAGAGAGAGAGAGAGAGAGAGAGAGAGAGAGAGAGAGAGAGAGAGAAGGAGGGAGGGGGAGAGAGAGAAATTCAGGTGTGTGAATAATAGCCTTTTATTTGAGAAATCTGAGTACAACAGCAGATTGCTCAATAGCTGTTTTTCTTTGTTTAACAACTCGCCAACAACTGGGCGAACTGATTTTTCTTTCCAAACAGTGTTCTCCAATCTTGTTTATTCTAGGAAGAGGGATCTCCAATGCATCAGATAAGTTAAATGTTTCCTCTTAGGCATCCCCCGAACATTGCTCTTGATATACATATACACTTAATTAAAAAAACAAGTGTGGGATGACCCAATTTTATGTGCGTCTTCTATAATGTGTAATTTAAGCCAATGGCATGTAAAAAAAAAACACCTCATAATTCAAGTGACCATTCGAGGAAGGTTCTGAATGCTACAAGAAAGATTGCTGCTCTTTAATGACTTTACATAAATTGTTTTTATTTTAAAATTTATATTCCTCAAGCTTCTATTTTGTGACTTGATTTTGGCTTACAGATGTCTGGGTATGATAAATCAAAACCAGCAACCCATTAAAATCCAGCAGCTTCAGCTATGAAACTCAAAATCTTTAAACATTTTGTAAAGATAACAACCATATTTTATAAGTACTCATTCATCATGGTTTTTTTTTTTTTTACCAAAGGAAAGTAAATAAGTATGACAAACTCATTGCCCCAATAAGCAGATTGCCAATTGTAGCCTTTTTTTTTCTTTTTCTTTTTCTTTTTTTTTTGCAGCTGCCTTTTCCAAGTTCTAACCTTTCAGATCTGTTCTGTATATAACCCCCCAAATTTCTGGCTAGAATACTCAGTCAGACCCAGCAGAGTATTGTTACATTCTGTTTGCATCTAGTATCTTAATAAGTACCTCTCTTTCTCTCTGTTAATATGCATAGAAAAAAAAAAGCTGTAAAGAAAGCGTTTCTCTCCTCACGCTATATTTCCTACCACAGCATCTCTTTCAGCCTCTTGATATAGATTCAGTGATTGACATTATCCCCTGTAGCAAGCTGTCCTGAAACTTTTTTTTTTTTTTTTGCAATAAGGGCTGAGGCCTTCTTTGCAAAGCTAATTAACTACTTTGCTCTTGAACTGAGGAAATCCATTTACACAATTAAAATAAACAGAAACCTACGGATACATTGAGGGAAGTTAACCAATATAACTTTCCTTTTCAACTAATTAACTCAGGCAAATTGTTTGTTGTGCTGATAAATTACTGCTCCCTTGGAAAGAAGTTGTTACAGTTCACCCCATGCTGGTAAGAAAGCAGCAGGAAGTTATGGCATATAAAGGAGAGACTGGTTGAGAAGAAAAATGTTGGTTGGGTGGCTCCACTTTAAAAAAAAAAAAAAAACTTTTCAGCTATTAGGCTTTCTGACTGTAAGGAAACTAGGAACATGCTATTAAGACTTCTTTCCTGAAAGTCATAAAAATGCAGACAGTCTTACTCTCTAGATAAATAAAAGGGGAAATATGACAGAAGTATGGGCAATTTCATAATGCAGGACAACTGCAGTAATGGACTGGACTCGAGCAGAACTAAAAGTCCTGGATAGGAAGACCAGAAAAACAATGAAAATGAATTCATCCGCATAGCAACACTCATGGACTTTACTTATCAAGGAGCATAGATGGGCATGGAATGTTGCAAGTATACCAGATAGTTGAAGAATTTAAAAGGGCATTGGAAGAATATCTGAAGGACAGTGTAGAAGATGTACTAGTATTCCATGAAGGCTTACTGAATATCAAAGAGACCAAACAGGCCTACAAGAAAGACCAAATGAAGAATAGAAAAGACACGCGGTAAGGCAAAGTATTACATGGCCAGTATGCACACATCTGTGCAAATCTGCTTGCTTGCTTGCATGTGTGTGTGCGCACCCACACACAGGCAAAGCATATAACAACAAGATCTGACAGTGGCTAACAGCAGGAAAGTTGAAGAAAGAGACAGAGAGACTACTTCTGGCTGCACGTAAGACCAAGCTGTAAGAACAAAATGCATACAAAGCCAGAACTGAGATGACAGCAAATGCCACTTCGGTGAAGAAGAAACAATGCATCACTTAGCTGTTGTGAGAAGATTACACAAGCTGACTCCAAACAATGGCAAGTAGCAACAATGATGCATTGGAATATCTGTAAGAAATATTGTTTTCCTGCAAGCAAGAACTGAGGACCAAGCACTAGAGAAAGTAACAGAAAATGAAGAAACTAAAGTACTCAGGGATTTTAGAATTCAAATAGACAAGTATCTGCCACGCAGCATCTCAGACTTAACAATGATTGATAAGAAAGACACAGTCTGGGTTGTGAATGTTGCAGTACCTGGAAAGAACAGAATAAGGGAAAAAGTACTAGAGAAAATTGTACTGGAGAAAAATCACAAAACACAAAGACAACAAATAGAAGTAGAGCAACTGTTACAAAAGAAAGCAAGGATAGTACCAATAATAATAGGTGCCTTGGGTGCAATTCCAAGACATCCAGGTGAAATTCCAAGAGCATCTCCAAAGAGCACCATCAGCATTGCCCAAATCACCATCAATCAATTGCAAAGGGTAGCTTTATTTTGAATGGCTTACATCCTGCGACAATACCTTTAATATTATTAAAGAACAACATCTGTCTATCCCAGGTCCTTAAGAAGGACTTGATAGGAGGACCAAAATGCCAAATCCAGATTAAACACTTGACTGACTGTGCAACCAACCATAATAATAATTTGTTAAATTTATATGCCACCCAATTTCCAACAACTCTGGTCTGCTTAAGAATTTTTTTAAAAAGCCAAAAGAATAGGAAAAGCACACCAACACACACAAATAGCATAAAACAGAAGAAAAACAATGGCACAGAAACCCAAAAAGTAAGAAACTAGTATTAGCCATCCTCAACAAAAGCCTGGGTGAAAAACCACATCTTTAAGGCCCTGTGAAACACCAGCAGGATGAGAGCTGTTTGAATTTCAGGAGGAGCTTCATTCCAGAGGGCAGGTGCTACTATCTAGAAGATGCATTTCTGGAGCCCCGATAGGTGGCATTGTTTAACTGATGGGATCCAGAGTGTGGCAACTCTGCTATACTGAAACTGCCAGGCAGATGCTGAGGGAGAAAGGCTGCCTCCCAGGTAACCATGTTAAACCAGTGCCATGGTTTAGAGATCCTGACAAAAACCTTAAATTGAAGCAAACTGGCAACCAGTGCAGCTGACAAGGCAGAGGTGTTACATGACATACTGAGGTATGTTCACATTGCCCATACCACTTCATTCTGAACCAGCTGAAGTTCCTGGGTACAAGTCTTCAAGCAAGATTTGTTTTTTATTTGTAGAAAAAATTCTTAATTTATAATTTTTTAAAATGGTCAGTGATATTGAAAGTTGCCAAGAGAGCAAGGAGCACAAGAATGGATACACCACCATCATCCTGCCACAGGTCATCCAGGACCCAAAATTGCCTCAATGCTAAATTCTAGCCTGAAACCAGACTGAAAAAGGGCTAGATAATCTGTTTCTTCCAGGGTTCTCATCAGAAGGAAGTAAAAGTCACTTTTGAATTTCTATATGAATCTTTTGAAATGCAGGGAACAACTAATCAGCAATTCTGAAATGATGTTTGCCAGTCACAATGCACAAAAGACAATGGCAACACTCAAGGCAATTCATCATGATAACAGTTCTGTTATCAGTTGCCACTGAGTTGCCACTGAGTACCTGTTGGATACACTCTAGAAGTCTTTAGACCAAAACACAATAACAGAGTTGGAAGGGATTTTAGAAGTCTTCTAGTCTAACATCCATGATTGCTTATTTGTTCCCTATGACTATCATTAAGTATTGTACCTTATGATTTTTGACGAATGTATCTTTTCTTTTATGTACACCGAGAGCATATGCACCAAGACAAATACCTTGTGCGTCCAATCACACTTGGCCAATAAAGAATTCTATTCTATTCTATTCTATTCTATTCTATTCTATTCTATTCTATTCTATTCTATTCTATTCTATTCTATCATTTCAGAAGTCATTGTCCAATATCTTCTTAAAAACGTCCAGCGATGGAGCACAATTTCTGAAGACAAGCTGTTCCACTGATTAATTGTTCTGTGAGGAAATTTCTACTTATTTCTAGGTTGGTTCTCTCTTTGATTAGTTTCTATCTATTGCTTCTTGTTCTGCCTTCAGATGCTTTGGAGCAGGGGTGTCAAACTGGCAGCCCATGGGCTGGATGCGTTATGCATATGCCATGCCCACCCCAGCTCTGTGAATGGGAAAAATGTCACAAAATGTCACGTGACTGCAATGTGATGCCGCGAGTTTGACACCCATGCTTTGGAGAATAGGTTGACCTGCTCTTTTTTGTGGTAGCTCTTAGTCCTTCTTTTTATTAAACTAGACACCCAATTCCTGCACCTATTCATAAATTTTAGCCTCCAGTCCCCTAATCACCTTTTTTTATAAAGAGTTTCCAAGATTTTTGAGTTGTTTTCCCTTTTAGGATTTTCATCCAATGAATCTTTCCCAAGTTCTCTTGAGTTTGTTAAAATCAGTTCTTTTAAAATCTAAGACACTGGTATCATTGTGTTCTATTGCTTGTTTTTGCATTTCATTGAATTCTGGTATGACGTAGTCACTCTCACCCAAGATTCCTGCAGTTTCAACTCCCTCTATCACTTCTCTGTTCAGTATGGCTGTCCCTCTAGTTCCATCCTCTACCTTTGTCAACTAGTTGGTCAGGAACCTATTCGATTTCTCACTTGGTGCGGAATTAGTCTTCCAGTTGATGTCAGGGTAATTAAAGTCCCCCATTACTATTGTAGTGTGTTTCCTACATATATTTGTTAATTGGTTAGCAAAAAGTACATCTATTTTTTCTGCTTCATTGGGTGGCCCATAGTATACACCTATGGCAATGTCATTCTTTTTTTTTCATTTATATCAGGGCTGTCAAATTCACGGCCTGTAGGCTGGATGCATCATGCGCTGGCCATGCCCATGGCCGATTTAGCGAAGGGGAAAAAAGTTGCAAAATGTCACGTGATGATGTGAGTTTGACACCCCTGTTTTCTAGGAAACATATGCATTCTAGGAAGTTTTCGTCTTTGGTTTCGTGCATTTCTGTAGCAATATACCATGTTTCCCCGAAAATAAGACCCTGTCTTATATTTTTTTGAACCCTGAAATAAGCACTTGGCCTTATTGCCATGCGCTCAAAAGCCCGATTGGGCTTATTCTCTTGTTTTGGGGAAAACAGGGTAGTGGTTTTTTACATATAGTGCAACTCCACCTCCTCTTTTATGGGGTTTGGATTTTTTTTGAACAGTTTATATCCTTCTATCAGTATGTACCAGTCATGAGTTTTATCCCACCAAGTTTCTGTAATTCCAACTATATCATATCTACCTTCATGTATTAATAATTCAAGTTCATCCTGTTTGTTCCCCAAACTTTGTGCATTTGTGTATAGGCATTTGAGATTTATGTCTGACTCTGAGTATGCTTCCTATGTCTCCTATTTGGTGTTTGAGAATAGGTGACCTGTTCTGTGGTAGCCCCTTAGATATTGGAACACTGCTAACATGTCACTTCTAGTCCTTCTTTTCATTAAACTAGACATACCCAATTCCTGCAACTATTCATAATTTTAACCTCCAGTCCCCTAATCATCTTTGTTGCTTCTCTCTGCACTCTTTCTACTGTAGAGTCTCAACATTTTTTTTACATTGTGGCAAATCTGGATGCAGTATTCCAAGTGTGGTCTTACCAAAGCCTTATAAAGTGGTATGATTTTCACATGATTTTTAAAATAACTCTTCAGTCCAAGTAAGCATCAGGAAAATACTAGGGATCGGAAACTTCATCAGCTTAATTTTCGACATCTGCATCAATCTTTAACAACCAGTTAGAAGTTTGGGATCCATCTGTCACTACTCATATCCATTTAACATATATTGTCTGATATTGGTAATTAATACAACGCTCCTTTTTTAATTCTGGCGTATGAGTGTGTGACCTTCTATGAAAAAACAGACACACAAATCAAAACCCAATTTCATTTCTCTTTAGGAAAATTAATAAAAGTTAGAAATATACAAACCAGATCATTAACCAGCTCAGACTCTCACCTTCCCGTAGCAATTTAATCTTTCTGACATTTATATGGAAGATGTTTTAATGCATTGTTCAATCTCCTCCAGTGTTGTATAGGGATATAGTGATGAGTTATTTCCCACTCTACAAAGGATGTCTTGAGGCACACAGTTTCATTATTCTTGTCATTATCTTATCATATAAAATAACATCTATTCATAATCCTTAGCTAACAGATCATCTTCTGTTTGGCACTACATGGTTTTTGTAGAAATTTTCTGATTGTAGTGTCTCAGTAAAAGGAAAGGATTTACCAATCATGCCATGTAAGAGTTAAGTCAAGCAATGCTTCTAAAACAGTCCTTTTTTCAAACAATGGGCTCTATATGAATCTACCTGTGTGTGGTACTTCTATGGATGCTGTCTGTTCTCTAGGAACAAAAACATAAGCAGCACAGTTGGGTTTTTTCTGGTTCTGAAGGACTGAAGAAGCTTCTTGGATGAGAAACGAAACATTTTCAAAAAACCCAAGAAAAGTCCAGTTGCCTTTTAAAACAGCATGCTTGGGACAATCATAACCTGGATGATTGGGAATCTATATAGACATAAGCTATACAGGTTCTGATTAAAACTTCTCTGTTTTACTTTACATGTGCCCCTATTCTATCAATCAGCTACCTGTTACCATGCATGCTTGCTAATATAGAGGGATATAGAAGATATAGAGGGAATACTGAAGGAGGCTGGGAAGAATTGGTTACAGGCCTCTGTTGCAGCAGTTCTCTGACTCAAATATGGCTAAAGGTAGCAAGAGACTTTTGACCCAAAGGTTTATGGGAGCTTTTGTGAATGAACCTAAATGAATACAGCCCTAATCTGCCATTGAGCAATTAAATGTTAAAGCGAGGAAAGCATTTCCTTTAGAGATGGAAATAACCATCAGAAACAGAAGGATATAGAACAAGCAAAGAGAGTGTTATATACAGGATCCAATGTGGGTCGGTCACCAGGACCAGAGGTTAAGTCTTCCAAGTTTTCGGACTCGTGCTGAAATCCATCTTCAGAGAACTACTCTCTCTCCAGAATGTGTAGATTCTGCTAGAGAAAAGTTCCCTGAGGATGGGAGTCCGAAAGTTCAGAAAACTTAACCTCTGGTCCTGGTGACCGACCCAGATTGGGTCTTGCAACATTATCCTGGGACTTGTATATTTGCCTTTATTCCTGAGAGAGTGGTATATGGCTCACAATTTCTTACCATACCACATAAATATATTTTGTGACATTTGTGTCTAAGCGAAGACAAGCTTGGAGATCTGTATATTTTTATTCTATTAAATCATTATTTTTCTCTATTGGCATTCTTCTTAGCAACTTTTACAAGCCATCTCTCAAAAATAATGTTATTTCATTTAAATAGAGTGTTTTATTGAAAAAAAAAAAGAACAGTTGATTTCCCTTTCCTTAAGGTAACTGTGAAGCATGAAAAAAAATTTTTTTTAGAGTTTCATAGAAATTGTGCAATATAAATTCCTTATGGCCAGAGAAGACCTCAATGCGAGATACTCCCCAAATAGTTTCTGTGGAAAAGACTCATATTTCTCCAAACTCTGCTCCTCCCTTTCCCTCTGTTCCTCGTTTCCAAAGTAAAAGCCCTCCCCTTCTAAGAAATTTAAGAAATTTATATTGTTGCTATCTGATCGTTGTAGAAAATCTCCTTCAACTACTTACGATTTTTTTTCCAAAGACAGGAAATCAACAACTTTAGGTTCCATCCGAAAAAGGAATCTAGATTTACTTTGCATAGCATTAGATGAGGTTAACCTGATTTTAAAATAACCCGTTCAGAGAAAAGCAGTAAAACTTGGGTTTTTAATAACCTCTTTTGTATGCGGCCAACTCCAGTGTTCATTTTCCCAGCCCTGGTCTGAGATCAAAGGCAACTTACCAAAGGATTCCAGTCATGGTATGAACATTCATCAACCAAGTCTCCCCAAAATCAGGAAATGTTACTGAGAAGTTAATGTATACATTGTACATGATCTGATTCTCTTTGCCTAATCTGCAAAACAGCTGCCTGGTTTTTAGACCAACTGTCTACTTAAGAGGTTTCATATGCCTCACTAATTGCAGAAGCCAAGGTTGACAAGATGGCTCCCAGGATCACCTCTGCATGTGATTTGTAAGATGGGCATTAGAGTCAGGTCTTATTCAAGTCCAGGTCTCCTGTTCTGGGAGAGTCTACATCGGCCTTCTTTGCATGACACACTTAAGTGGATCATGGGGAATGGTGACTAACATGTTGCATGAACCCCCAAACCCAGGCAATTGACCCATCTCTAAGGAGGTTAGTTTTAGCCCAGTCCTGAGGCTGTTTGTTAAAAGTCCATGCTTGTGATTGTGGTGATCCCGCTTGAGAGATACTGGGCTTTCATTTATTAGTTTAGATGCAGGAGAAAGGAGGAAGCTGGACCAGTGGTCTCCCAGTCTCTTTTCTGGTGAGTGAGTGTTATTCTGGTGAGACTGGTCTATCAGGGCAACCTGGTCTACCCAATTATGGGACAGAGTATACTGCTTCCGCTTTTGCCTTTCAGCCCCAATCCAGGAGCCTTCACAGGCAATCACTTTTGGAATAACCTATTTTTGTGTGTTGAATTTACGTTTACTGACAAAGAAATAAAGGGAAACCAGTATAGATCTATTTCAAGCTATTTAGCTCTCATCAGCTAGCCATACCCTTCTGGGATTTGAACCCGGGTTACTTGCATATATTAGGTAGATGTATTAACCTCTTCCTGGTGAGTGAAAGAGTTTGAAGATGGTCTGCAGATGAACAACCTCTTTATTTCATGTATTGTCAATACATAAAGACAGCTACCGTATTTTTCGGAGTATAAGACACACCTTTTTCCCCAAAAAAAGAGGGTGAAAATCTGGGTGCAACTTATACTCCGAATGTAGCCCCTCCCAGCTTCTCAAACGGAGGTTTCAAAGGCTGAAAAAAGCATCAGAAAAGAAGCTTCAGAAAAGAAGCCCCCAAACAGAGCTTCAGAGAGCTTCAGAAAAGAAGCCCCCAAACAGAGCTTCAGAGGCTTTTTTTCTGAAGCTCTCTTTCAGAGGCTTTCAGAGGCAAGAAAAGAAAGTTTTTTCTGAAACAGAGTTTCAGGAGTTTCAGTGGCAGAAAAAAAAGCAAGGCACAGAGTTCACAACCAAGTAACCTGTTGCTAAAATTCACCTCTGGGAACAGCTGATTGGGGGTATTCCGGGAGGCCGATCTACCTGCCAATCAGATTTTTTTCTTATTTTCCTCCCCAAAAACTAAGATGCGTCT
This sequence comes from Pituophis catenifer annectens, assembly GCF_029215685.1. Taxonomy (NCBI): domain Eukaryota; kingdom Metazoa; phylum Chordata; class Lepidosauria; order Squamata; family Colubridae; genus Pituophis; species Pituophis catenifer. The sequence goes on from NW_027256882.1 coordinate 160,028,664, forward strand.
TATACTTCGGTGCGTCTTATACTCCGAAAAATAGGGTAACCATTAGTTGTCTTTGTGTATTGCCAATACATTGGAAGGGATGTCTCAATACACTATATCTAGCAAATAAGCCTTTAGAAACATGGGGGAGAGCACATTGCCAGCCTCTCCAGTGCATCCTTAGAGCAACCAGACTGTGATTCAGTTTATGCCACAACACAGCCTGGTTTGTGGCTCACTGCTGTGAACCTTGCTAAATATATGTGAACCAGGGCGCTCTGTTTATTTAAAGAACCATGTACAATATTGCCTGCATCTCACAGACACCTTGCATTCAAACTCAATTGCTTAGGGGAAATCTCCCCTCCCCTTGCCTTTTTGGAAGGATACTTGCATAAAATATGGGAAAACTAGCCCCCTTTCAGCCTACACTTTATTAATCAGCACAGCTTTTCTTTCAACCCCTCCCCTCTGTACCTGTGCTAAACTCGGTTATTATCAACTAGATGCTGAGGATAAGCATTGCATTTTAATGGTCTGCGAGTTCTTTGTCCTCCCTATACAAATAATTTTGGCTCTGTTACAAGGATGGATGTATTAAGCTGGCCTGCTGCATTTATCAGCTGTGTCACTCACCTTAAACCCAGCTGCTTTGTTTTCACTTTTGTAATAAATGGAGTGTGCAATGGTCTTTACTTGCAGATTCCAGAGGAATCCTTTCCTGCAGTATACCGAATTTGGAAAACTTTCTGGGCTCCGAAGATCAGTCCCTTTAGCCCAGATATAGGAAGAAGTTGAAAGAAAGATACTTTTATTTTTGTTCCAAAACCTCAGAAAAAAGAATTAACCAGAATTTTGTAAGATTGCAGCAATGCAGCCCTGTTCGTAGAAATTCCCAGCCAAATTTCTGGGAATAAAAAGTTTATTTTGGAAAGAGAAGAACAGAGGCCAATAACATTAGGACAAAGAATTTCACACAAAAAAATACATACATTCAATCTAACTAATTTATTAGACATAGATTAACTACTTGTACACATTTTGAGTTTTTGAACATTTGCTAGGTATTTTGTAGAAATAATCTTTAGCCTTTGATAAGATGCCATTAGAAAGATTCAGGCAGAAAGCAAAGTCATTTTTATATAAGAATGAGTTTTGTGAAAACAGCCTGCTAGTGGAGACTGTTTTGTCCAGTTATATAATACCCTGCATTTTTGATGTCAATAAACTAACCAACAAATCAAAAACTTACCTGACCTCTTAATTATCTTTCTTAACAACTGCAAACATACAATTTATACAAAGCCTTCCAATTGTAATCAGACGGGCAGGCTATAAAACAAAGTCATCATGTAAATTATTATGGAAGATCAAAATATAACATCTGGCCCCGTCAGATTTCCCAGCAGGAAGTTAATTTAGCAGACCCTCTAGAGACATTGCTGAACGGCATTAAAAGCAAAAATGCTTTATTTCAAAGGTATTCATATTGCTTTAGGGTATGCCAACAGTGCAATCAGAGGCATGCTAGTGAAATAAGCCTCTAATGCTTGAATGATATTCTTAAGTAAATGTGCAAAAAGAATCAGCAACTTTATTGTGAGAAAGAAATTTTGGGAGAGCCCATTTCATTAAATCAAGTTTTCTCCTATCAGCGGAACACCAATCAATCAGTTTAAGAACGTTGGGTCAAATCCATGACCATAATTAAAGTCTTTGAGACTCGGGTATCCAGGAGACAAAATATTACTGAATATTTTGTATCATGATTTTTGTTTTTACAAATTCTAACCTGCTTTTCTGCCTATAGACATTCAATGTTTGTAAAAACTGCAACCTTGTATTTTTTTTTTTTAAAAAAAGCTTGCTCAAGCAATTTATCGTCAAAATTAAGGCTTGAAATATAGCTTAGTGCTATTTAAAGCAAATCGTTTACTCCTATTGATTTCAGTGAGTTTAATCCAAACAAAGATTACCTTTTATCCAAAAATTCAGAATTTAAAAATGTATGGTGTGACATAATGCAGAATCAGCATTAAAGTTGCCTTTGGATTGCTCAAAGAAAAGTTGAAGACCGAGGGTTCAGAATGGCTGAAATCTAAGCGAACAGAATACAGTATGTGAAGTTGCAGAGTATACTTAGTTCTTCCAATTTATGTGCCATGGAGTGATGCCTGTATGAGAAATCTTTGGTGCTGAAGCAGTGGTGAAATCCAAATTTTTTTACTACTGGTTCTGTGGGTGTGGCTTGATCGGTGTGGCATGGCTTGGTGGGCGTGGTACGGGAAGGATACTGCAAAATTTCCATTCCCACCACATTCCAGGGGAAGGATACTGCAAAATCCCCATTCCCTCCACTCTGGGGCCAGCCAGAGGTGATATTTGCCAGTTCCCTGAACTACTCAAAATTTCCGCTACCGGTTCTCCAGAACCTGCTGGATTTCACCCCTGTGCTGAAGTCCAGATCCCATTCAACAAAGTATAGATGAGGATCCACAAAACAGAAGGGCTGGTTTAAAATATCTTATAATGATGTGTACTGACAACAGTACTCTCCTCTCTCTCTCTCTCTCTCTCTCTCTCTCTCTCTCTCTCTCTCTCTCTCTCTCTCTCTCTCTCTCTCTTCTCTCTCTCTCTCCCTCCCTCCCTCCCTCCCTCCCCCACCCCTTTCTGTGTATGTGTGTCTATGCATGTCTGTGTGTTTGCTTTCTGAAGGTTATTACTTTGGTGACTTAAGTTATTTATTACCTTGCATTTGATAGCTGGGATATAGTTTATTGCCCAGCAGTCTTCCACATCATAAAGTCGTCAGGTCAATTCCTGGTGACTCTGTGAATATATCCAAGTTGTTTTCTTGGTAATAGTATAGCAATGGCTTCTTCCAGGTTTTTGTTTTGTTTAATTTTGAACTTCACAATCTAGCCTATAATCCTGCCCATTTCCTAAAGGTTTCCCATTCAGTACTAACATAGTCCATTCTCCTTAGCTTTTTCACATGAGCTGTGCGTTGTGGCCAGGAAATACACTGTGAGGATCTAGGTAATGTTGTTTCCATAATATTTTCTGATATACCTATGGGTTAAAAAATAATTACAATTTAATTACAAATTTTTTTCCATCTTTTCAGTGATCAACAACAGAGAAATGGAGTGTTACGAAATTCCTTATCTGTTTGCTTTGTGACACAAAAGATTAATGTGGTAGTTAATTGAAAAAGCAGAAGAACTGTAAGTATGTATTGCTCCCTTATGACATTATATTAATCCACTGAAATGAAATTGATTTGACAATGTTGCAATTAGAGAGGGATGTCTGTTAATACTGTATTGAAAATTGGGTTTTGTCCATTGGAATGAAAAATGTAGTCATGAAGAGGAATTTGCTTACATCTCTGAAAACACATGTTTTCTGTGACTTTGTTTATGTAAGCCTTGAAGACCTGGATGTTCCCGTCAGTCCTGGGTTAAGAAGATGGCAGGTCTGTTTTGGGAATATAGGAGGCTGAGGGTTTTGTTTTTATTTTTCTGTTGCATATACGTTTTTTACTTTGTTTTTAATGTTGCACACTGCCCAGAACTCCAGTAGAGTTGGGCAGCTTTAAAAATTTGACAAACTAAATAAAGAAGCTATTCTCCATAATTCCTTGAATGTTAGAAGATTTTATGGACATGTGTTTTTAATTTTGGTCCTACTGGTCCAATTTTTCTATAAGCAAGATGTTCAGCTTTTATTAATCCCTCTTTTCCCTAAATTCGCATCCTGTTCATGTTGAATACTCTTCTTGAAGGTCTTTTAATCTGTAGCAGCCACTTTCAAGTAGGACTAATGCAGAAGGAGAACTGCAATTCCAGGAACTTAATTCTGCTCGTGGTTCACAGATCTGGGTCTTAAGAGGGCTCTCCCTGCCTGAGGTCTTCCAGATGTGTTGAGACTTGACCATAATTCCCAGCACCCCCAAGGCCAGATTTAGGACATGCAATCCTAATGGGCTACATTGCTAGTTTTAATTCTAGCAGATCGGGGAAGGCTGTCGTAATGTTTAAACATATGTAAGTTCATGGAGGCCTTGTTTAGTAGGGAGAACCTTGGCCACATCCCTGGAGCCTGGAACTTAGACACGTGGCCTATGAAAGTTCATATTAACATGCTTATCTAGTAGACCGATCCTTCTGTCGAGCCTTTCCATGTTTTCCTGCCTTGCAAATTCTTTCCCAGGAACCGCAAATAGATTATGAAGTCTGAACACGTATAATATGCTTTAAATGAGGATCTAGCTTTTAATTTTTTTGTGTGTGGCTGTCAAGCTGTTTTTTTTCCTCCCAATTACCATGTACTGTAGTATAGTGATGACTCTTTGTGCTCAGAAAAGAAAGTACAGGGTTCTGCAAAGAATAATGCCAGGAGGAAAACACACTTAACCATTCTTTTAAGGTGGGTTAAATCATAAACATGGCTTTTTAGAGTTACAGGTAGAGCTTCACTTAACAACAGCTCATTTAGTGACCGTTCAAAGTTACAATGGCACTGAAAAATGTGACTTATGACCCTTTTTTCACATTTATGACCTTTGCAGCATCTCCAGGATCATGTGATCAAAATTCAGATGTTTGGCAACTTGTTTATATTGATCCCCTTTTGCGACTTTCTGACAAGCAAAGTCAATGGGGAAACCCGATTCACTTAACAACCGGGTTACTAACTTATCAGCTGCGGTGATTCACTTAACAACTGTGGCAAGAAAGGTTGTAAAATGGGGCAAAACTCACTTAACAAATGTCTCACTTAACAAGAAAAACATTGGGCTCATTTGTGTTCGTAAGTTGAGGACTACCTGTACTGGATTTTGCCTTTATGAAAATTCTGTTTCTCCATTGGAGATAAATGTAGATACAAGTTCTCCCATCCCAAGTACTGCATGCAGCTGACATACCGGGCTAAAAACAACAACACAGTACTACTTTTTGCTCTTTGCTGGATATTTTTATTTTGGAAAGTTTTTCCTGTAAGTTCATGGAGTTGAACCTAATGTAAGCTATTTGTGAATAATTGGGAAAAAATGCTGAAGTGCTCTTTGAAGCACTTCTCAAAGATAATGTGATCTCTTCTGAGTCCATGGACTAAAGTCTTTGCCAATGGGAACAAAATCAGTATGACTGCTAAAGAAATTAAGCTGAAATCTAGAAAGATTGGTTAGTTGCACCTAGCCTAAAAGACTGTTCTTTCAGCTCCCAATTTCAAGAAGTGGGGAATAATAGTAATCTACCTTCATCTGATTAATTTGCTATAAGATTTCGCTGAAAACTTAGTGCAATGCCTTAAATATGCTAAATGTTAAATATAGCTTAAATATTCAGTGTTATATAAACATCATAAATAATAGGACTAATCATTAAAAAAACAGTAAAAATCAAACACTGTGGATACTGCTTGGGTTACCAGAGCATTCTGCAAAAGGGGGACATGACCTCCTTTTGTCTTTATGCCCTTCATCCAACAGATATAGTAGCCTCCAATCAAATATTGTCCAGTGTTTTGAGTGCTTTGTGTGTTTTTTTTTTGTTTAAATTTGGACTGTTTCTACAACATTGGTTATTCAAAGTTTCATATATTGTGATCTTGATAATTGTCTGCTTCTTTTTCCCCCCTCATCCATCATCAACTGACTCAGACACTTAGATTTACATTATTTCTTTCTTGATTACAGCAACCAGCTTCAATCCAGCGCCTTCAAAAGTAAAATTACAGTAGACTGTAACTCACATGATGGTGAAATTTGGAAAGCATGTCATTAATTCTATATTATCACAAGCATATGTTCTTTAAAATCAGGACTGTTAAAAAAAATTACAATCGAACAACCAGATGCTAGAAAAAAATAATTTAATGTGTGTATATATATATATATGGCTAAGTACAGTTTTTGCAGGTTTTTGCTGTAATTTTTCTCACAATGCCAAGAAAGTCATTCCCCCTCTTCCTTTCTTTTTTAATTGTTTATGTTTTCTTTTGCCTGTTCAGATATATGGCAACCTTTCAGAGGGGAGACTAGAACCCGTGCTTCTGTACTCTAAGTCCAGCTTCTTTACCATTACTCCACCCTGGCTCTTAACAGAAGATATGCAAACCAGATTTTTGTTCCTCAATAGGTAATCCCAAAATGTATGAATGTGAGAAGAGCTGTATTGTTGATTGTTAATTTTTTTAAAAAAGAAGCACCCAACAAAGCAAATTCAGACAGTTGACTCAAACAGATCCAATGGACAATTAATCAGTGGAACAGCTTGCCTCCAGAAGTTGTGGGTGCTCCATCACTGGAGGTTTTCAAGAAGAGATTGGACAATCATTTCTCTGGAATGGTACAGAGTGTCCTGCTAAAGCAGGGGGTTGAACTAGAGGACCTCCAAGGCAGTGGTGGGATTCAAATTTTTTTACTACCAGTTCTGTGGGCGTGGCTTGGTGGGCGTGGCATGGCTTGGTGGGCGTGGCATGGTGGGCGTGGCAGGGGAAGGATAATGTAAAAAGCCCCGTTTCCTCCCGATCAGCTGGGACTCAGGAGACAGAGAATAGATGGGGGTGGGGCCAGTCAGAGGTGGCATTTACCAGTTCTCCGAACTACTCAACTTTTCCGCTACCGGTTCTCCAGAACTGGTCAGAACCTGCTGAATATCTCCTCTGCTCCAAGGTCTCTTCCAACCCTGTTATTCTTTGTTATTCGGTGCCCTTTTTCTTACCCCTAATTTGTTTGGCTTACCGTTTCTTTCTCCTTTTTGGTGCTTTGCATTGTGTTGGTCTCCTCACAAGGAAATACCATGATTGGTACATGGTTGTGTCTTTATATGTGAGCATTTCAAATGGTCACATACCATTTTTCAAGCACCCTGTAAGGATGGAGAGAGGGAAACTCAGACTGATGGCATACATTGAAGGAAGCAATGCAGGTTTGCCAGTCTTAACTCATATTGCCACTCCAGCTCTCTTGGGCTAGCCCATTTGTGTGCGACTTTTGATATCCAGAGTTCCCTTAACAAAATTAGATGGCACAGAGTTCTAATCAGCCAAAAAGAAAATATACTGCTTATACTGCCTCTTTTAGCTGAAACCAACCAACCCAACAGTAGGAAAAAAGGGCCCCCAATAAAGACCATCCTCTTGGGTGACACATCTTATAGTGTCACACCTTAGCAGCTGAAATTATAGCTGGCTAAAAAGTATGGCTTTTTAAAAAGTTCTTAAAATGAACTTTTAAAAAAGTTCTGCTTCATTGACTACGCTAAAGCCTTTGATTGTGTGGATCACAACAAATTGTGGCAAGTTCTTAAAGAGATGGGAGTTCCAGACCATCTTATTTGTCTCTTGAGAAACCTATATGCGGGTCAAGAAGCAACAGTGAGAACTGGACATGGAACCACCGATTGGTTCAAAATTGGGAAAGGAGTCCGGCAAGACTGTATACTGTCACCCTGCCTATTTAACTTATACACAGAGCACATTATTGATTGATTGATTGATTGATTGATTGATTGATTCGATTTATATGCTGCCCTTCTCCGGAGACTCAGGGCGGCTTACAATGTGTTAAGCAATAGCCTTCATACTTTTGTATATACCTGCTTAGTAGGGCTTTTGGCCCCTCCTAAGTGGTGTTCTTTTTTGTACAAAGTCAGCTTATTGGCCCCACAATCTGGGTCCTCATTTTACCTACTTCGGAAGGATGGACGGCTCAGTCAACCTTGAGCCTGGTGAGATTTGAACTCACAGTAATTGCAGGCAGTCGGCAGCTAAGTGCTTTAATCATGAGAAAGGCGGGGCTCGATGAATCAAAAGTTGGAATTAAGATTGCCGGAAGAAATATCAACAACCTCAGATATGCAGATGATACCACTCTAATGGCAGAAAGTGAAGGGGAACTAAAGAGCCTCTTGATGCGGGTGAAGAAGAAGAGTGTAAAGTTGGCTTGAAACTCAACATTAAGAAAACAGGCCCTCTCAATTCCTGGCAAATAGTTGGGGAAGAAATGGAGGTACTGACAGATTTTATTTTACTAGACTCCAAGATCACCGCAGATGGGGACTGCAGCCAAGAATTTAAAAGATGCTTGCTCCTGGGGAGGAAAGCTATGGCAAATCTAGACAGCATACTAAAAAGCAGAGACATCACCCTGACAACTAAAGTGTGTATAGTCAAGGCTATGGTTTTCCTAGTTGCAATGTATGGCTGTGAAAGTTGGAGCATAAAAAAGGCTGAGCGTCAAAGAATTGAGGCCTTTGAACTATGGTGCTGGAGAAGACTCCTGCAAGTCCCTTGGACTGCAAGGCGATCAAACCGGTCAGTCCTAGAGGAGATCAACCCTGATTGCTCTTTAGAAGGCCAGGTCCTGAAGATGAAACTGAAATACTTTGGCCACCTAATGAGAAGGAAGGACTCACTGGAGAAGAACCTAATGATTGAGGGCAAAAGAAGAAGTGGACGACAGAGAATGAGGTGGCTGGATGGAGTCACTGATTCAGTAGGCGTGAGCTTAAATGGACTCCAGAGGATGGTAGAGGATAGGAAGGCCTGGAAGAACGTTGTCCATGGGGTCACGATGGGTCAGACACGACTTCGCAACTAACAACAACAAAAAAGTATGCCATCCCAGGGAAGAAAAGTGCTCATCTCTGATATAAAGGATGGGTGTGCTATCTTTTTTGAATCAAAGGCCACCATTGGGGACTAATGCAGAAAAAACAAGCTAGGAAAAAAAGGGCTTGTCATCTGTATCCCTCTCCCTTAAAACCTATAGACTCTTTAGAAAGTCAATTGATTCCTTCTGGCCAATCCGTTTTCATTTTTTAAATAACTGAATTAATCTCATTTATTTACTGAAATTAAGTAGCAGATGGAGAAGAAAGCTGGGACCATTTAGAAAGCCTTGGAGAGGACATAAGGTTGACCCATGGTTTCGTGACATCTATTTTAGATTGCAGTTATATCACCAGCATTGAGCTATGCTCATCCTTTGGTCTGAGATACTTGCTGTAATTCAATGTTTCTCAGTCTTGGCTGCTTGATGTGGACTTCCTCTCCCAGAATTCCTCAGCCAGTGGGAAATAGAAGGCCACACATCATCAAGCTGCCAAAGTTAAAAAAAAATAACACTGCTCTAATCGAAAGAGATACAGCAATGCAAACATTGGAGGAAAACCTTTCGGGGTCTTAGTTCAGAGGAAAAAAGAGTGTGGATAACTTGATCTCTTTGAGTTCTGGGTCTGTGCACTGTCAACCTGCATCTCTTAATAAACTCTCCCCAAGCAAACTCAAAAGTGCTTTTTCAGAAGGCAACTGGACTGTTTGTTTTTCTTTGAGAAAGAAGAACAAAAATGTTTTGTTTCTCATCCAAGAAGCTTCATCAGTTGTGATGGCGGGTGGGGTAGGTTCTGACCGGATGGAGGGGTGGGTGCAGTGGTGAAATCCAATTTTTTTTACTACTAGTTCTGTTGGCGTTGCTTGGTGGGCGTGGTATGGCTTGGTGGGCGTGGCTTGGGCGTGGCAGAGGAAGGATACTGCAAAATCTCCATTCCCTCCCCACTCCAGGGGAAGGATACTTCAAAATCCCCATTCCCTCCCCACTCCAGGGGAAGGATACTTCAAAATCCCCATTCCCTCCCCACTCCAGGGGAAGGAGACTGCAAAATCCCCATTCCCTCCCCACCCTTTGGGGAAGGATATTGCAAAATCTCCATTCCCACCCCACTCTGGGGCCAGCCAGAGGTAGGTATTTGCTGGTTCCCTGAACTACTCAAAATTTCCGCTACCGGTTCTCCAGAACCTGTCAGAACCTGTCACCCCTGGGTGGGTGGGTTGGAAAGATTGTGTTTCTTTGCAGTCATCTGGTCGTTAGCATTCTCTTGCCCTCAGGGTCACCTGAATCAGAGAGCAGTTGGTTGTGGAACTGCTGCAAGAACTGGGTTGTGAAGTTTCTTAGATGAGAAATGTACTGTTGAAAAAGCACCTTTGAGTTTGAGACAATTATGACCTGGATGATTGAGAATCTCCACAGACACCTCCCCAAGTAAATAAACCTCTTTGAAGATAGAGGTTTATTTGATGAATTCCCTTGATGAATGTCTATTTGGGTAAGAGTCTCATTATACCCAGTGGGATCTATTCCTGTGTGTAAGATGGCTCTTTTGTTTTTCTTCCCTGGGTTACTCCAGCTCTTTGCTTACTGTACCTTCAAAAAGCACTTTCTTTACCAATTTCTTTTGTCCAGCTTTTTTTTTCTCTCCCTTTTTCATTTGGGAAATAGGCTGAGAGAAACAGTTGACTAATTTGCACATTTTAACAATTCTGGGCTAAAGAGATTCTCTCCCTCCCACCCTTCTCCCGCAAAGTATTAGATGGATGGTATTATGTGGTATTTACATTTTTCATTTTTTAATGGAAATAATTTCGTCTTCTTTTCTGAGGATTAGCTTCCAGCAGAGATGATCTTCCCCGTAGTCACTCTTAGCAGAAAGATTATGAGCTCAGGCCACCTTTGAGCAACTCAGCCCAAGCACATAAGGATTCCGGCTGCTTTCCCGTATTATTCACAGGAGGTTGATATCTGGTCCAAACTAATAGCAGGAGAACGATCAACCCAGCTTCCTCCCACTTGGCTCACTCTGGATGCAATGATTACTGCTAACCGATGTAGCTGTGGATGATGAGCTTTGTCGTTCAGACAGGGGCACCAGTTTGGAGAAGGCTGAGTCTGCAAGAGGTCAGGTTGGGGATGGTTGCATTGGGCAGTAGAAACTGCAAGCAACTGCAATTTTACTTCCAGGGCAAAGAGAATACTTTATGAGCTCTGCTGGTATCTGATAGGTATCTTCTGTAGAACTTGAATCATGATCTAGACTTGGCTATTTTGGGGGAAGCAATGGGCTCTTGGGAGTTTTCTACAAAATCTTCCGAACAATTCCTGATCTGATTTGAAAGAAGGAACTCTGTGTGACACAAACTGGGCCACTCTCTTGTTTACTTTTGTCATGACCTTTGACATGCAAGTCTCTTCAGTTTTGTCAGTATAGGAGTATTAAAGCTGGTCTACTTAAACAGTTAAGGATTACTAAGTAATGTAACCCCATAATCTGTATGGACCCCTTTTGCACTTGTTTAAATGTTAAGTACCATCCCTTTTCTTCATCCACAGTTCTCATGTGCCTGTGCTATATAGCTGTCAAAGTGACCTGTTTAACCTATACAGAACTTCTTTCAAAGTGTTACTTCATGGAATTCTCTCCTTCCCTCCCTCCCTCCCTCCCTCCCACACAAACATGGGTCTCCATTTCCAACTGCTTCCTTTTCTTTGTAAGAAGCTTGTTAATGGACTCTTGATTGTATGGTTGCAGCACTGTTTCTTTGTGTAAGCAAAGCAGAAGTGGAGTTAACTACTTCTTCTTTGATGATACATGACAGGCCAATGACCATGTGGTGGCTTTTTTTTTTTTTTTTGCACAATTTTTTTCCCCACAAGAAGCATGAGGGCTCCACTGTGCTGCATAAATTGCACAGTGTGTAGGTAGCGACATAGAATAAAGTACACTCACTTCTGAGGTGCCAGCCCTTTCCAAAGGAGCTAGCCAAGTAAATTCTGTAAGACAGGATGAAACAAAAGGATAAACTCCTTGAGGATGATCAGGCTTCTTACAGCATAATCTTCAGAGCCGACTAAAGTTCATCAGATGCATGTCTTTAAAACCCATATCTTAATAGGGAGGAAGGGAAATTATAAATGAAGTGGCTTAATGGCCACAGAACATAGTTTCTAGTGGTTCTTCTAATATAAAAACTAAATCATCTGCGAATGCTTGTAATTTATATTTTTCTTTTTTGATTTCCATTCCTTGTATTTCTGAATCTTGTTTAATACGTCTGGTTAAGACGTGGACAGCCTTGTCTCGTTCCTTTTTTTATATTAAAATTTTCTGTCACGTCTCCATTCACCATCACTTTAGCTCTCTGGTGCGTGTAAATTGCCTTTATCATATTTGTAAATTTTTCACCAAAGTCTATGCATTTTAACTGTTGCAACATAAATTGCCAACACAGAACATAAAAAGGAGAGGAGGTTGTTATTTTTTGTGTTAACCCACAATGTGCTGTTTTGGGGCTTGGCGTTCATGTGAACTTATACAATGTGGTGTATAAGTCATGATTGATGGCTTATCACACTAAGTATGAGTGAAGCCAGTTGCAGATGAGTTAGGAACACAAAGTGAAAGAAACCCTGGATCTGCATGATTATGCAGAGTATGAAACATCTCTGTTTAAGCTTAAATATATAGTATTTAAGGAATGGCTACTGTTTGTTCCTCAGTGTTCTCTTGCGAAAGCTAGACTGCTGTGGTTCCCCTCAGCTCCCTTCTCCCATGCTGATGCCATCATCCTCTTCCCAACTCACATTTGTCAAGTTGTAGCCTTCAGGCAGATCGGTGGAGGTTCAGTATGGCTGCCACAGCAGGGTACACAAGGTTAGGCACCTTCAGGCATCCTCTTGTCCAGCCAGGTTGTAGCATCGTGGGAGGACTTGGGGATGAGGAGGATGGAATGGAAAATGAATGTGCCCCTCACGAGAATTGGTTATCGCCTTCAGTTCTCAGGGATGAACAGACTGGGTATTCCTGGTTAAAAAGTCAGCATAGTGAGCTTCATTGCAACAATAATTATGGACTAAAAATGCTTCCTTCAATAAGCCATTGTTTTTTAATGGTTGGAGTTGGATTGAGTGGGAAAAGCCAGGGTCTATCCCACCTTCAGCCAAAGAAGCTCACTGGGTGACTTTGGACCAGTCCTGCACTGTCATCCAACCTCCCACCCAGAAATGTTGCTCATCTTATTTATTTGTTTTAGAGCAAACGGTTTACCGTAATTATAAATTCAAGACAACGTAAGTGAAATGCCTTCTTTCTGTTTCTCCTCATAACACCCCCTGGTGAGCTAGGTTTGGCTGAAGAAAAATAGAAGAGGAGAATGCTGCTATATCTTGGGTTTCTGGATAAAATCAGGATACAAATCAAACAAATAAATAGACCCAGGGAATAACAAGAGGCCCATAAATGTGCCAGGCAAGGCTGGAATATGAGGTTCTCTTGAATGTGCAACTGTTGATAAATCTTCTAAGTATTCAGAAGATTCTGAGGTGAGGGGGTCCTTCAGGCAGTCTGAGAAAACAGCCTCACCAAACCGTGTGGCATGTTTGAACAAGTGTTGAGAGAAGCAAAAGAATGTGGGTGGATAAACAAAGGAGTGGGACTCCTCCCTATCACAGAGTCTGCCTGGAAATACCTGTGACACTATAGACCTACCTGATGAGGTCTGGTTGGCTTATTTGCCTATCAGGGTGCTTTGATCATGCTCTGACTGCCAATGGCTCTCACATCAGTCTCTTCTATCCCAGGTTCCATATGACTAACTGGAAATATCAGGGACGGATGCTGTCATTTTTCCAAGCAAAACAAGTGTGATCCAAGCTCTGTTCTCTCCAGCAATGCCACCAAGATGGAAGTCCAAGTTTTTACAATCCATCAGAGCTTTCAATGACTTCCATCAGCAAACGTCCTCAAAGTTCGCTGCTTATCACATAATTTCTTTTTCTTTTTTTATATATATAATCAGGGTATCTGGCTTGGCTTGTACATATTTTTGGAGACTCGTATTATTATGGCATTTTTACTGAAAATGTATATTTCTCTTTTTTATGCACCAAATGGTATCTATTTTAAAGTCACGTTGTTTTGCAAGTAGCAATCTCCATTTGATTTTAGCATCCATGATGGTGCCATGGTTTTAAAAGTCTTCATTATATATTCTTTTTCTCAGTTGATTGGAAATGGCCATTTGAAACAATAGGAAAAGATGGACCAGCATCATATTGGAGGGAGTGAGGAGGAGAACAGATAAATTACCGTAGTTATAAACTCCATGCTGAAATATTACAATTGGACCATCTAAAGCAGTGGTGGCAAACCTATGGCACGTGTGCCAGAGGTGGCACACAGAGCCCTCTCTGTGGGAACATGAGCTGTCACCCCAGCTTTGCTCTGCCATTCATGCGCGCGCGCCTCCCACCAGCCAGCTGGTCTTCGAATCTCTGCCGTGCATGTGTGGGGGCGGGGCGCATGTGTGGGGCCGCACACTAATGTGTGCATGTGGGGCCCCCAAGCACACATGTATGGGGAGAGGGGTGCATGTGGGGGGGCAGCGGTGCATGCATGGGGGCGGGGGCACATGCGCAAGGAACAGGGCTCATGTTCCTGCTGTGCGCATGCATGGGGGCGTGGCACATGTGCAGGGCCCACACACACATTGCATTTTGGGGGTTTGCGTGAACGCTTTGGGCACTTGGACTGGAAAAGGTTAGCCTTTTCACTGTAAAGGGAACATTAGGAACATTTCTGTCCAGCTTGTAAATTGCTGGATTTATTCTACTATGACTCTTCCTGAGACCCCTGAGCAAACCTGCAGGAATTATCTGCTCAAATGGAAACCGCTAGTTATTTAATCGTTCCAAATCACGATTCCGTGAAACACTTATTGGGTGCGTTAATGCATTTAATGGATATGGCTACAAACAGGTTATGGTGTCCTGTCTTTTCTTGAGTGTTTTGTTGAAGCACTTCCTTTGTAGACTTTGCCCTTGGAGACAATCCAGAGAGAAAATAAGGAGGCACTGAGAAGACTAGTGAGAGCAGTTATTTGCTACTTTGGGAAACATTGGTGAACAGGCTGAGGCACAATAAACCATAGAAACATACAGTACATAGTTATTTTAAAAAAATAATCAGAACGCCACTGCTGGCATGCAAGTAATACAGCTATTTCCACCTTTACTGCTTAATTAAAAGCATCCTTGCTTTACTTGGCAAGCCGAGCTTGGAAGCTATGTAAAAGTGCCCTCATTAATGCCACCTTGGTTAATTGTTAAAATCTGTCTGTGTCCCTTTATTGTGGTTGAGCATGAGGTGGAATAGACTGTCCTGAACGATAAAACTTTGGAAGCATTTAGCATTACTCTGATAGATACAAGAGCACTCCTTCAGTTCTCTCTTCATTCTAGAAAGCAATAGCAATTACAATAGCACTTAGGTTCATATACCACTTCATAACGCTTAATAGCACTCTTTAAAGCAGTTTACAGAGTCAGCATATTGGTCCCCAACAATCTGGGCCCTCATTTTACCGAACTGTTTTCAGTTGGGGAAGGTCCTATCCCATCATTTAATGTAAGAAATCATGTTACAGCAGACTGAAAAAGAAACACCATGTCAAGATTGCTGTAAATGGCACATGTTGAATGATGGTAACATACAAACTTTGTTTTTTGAGAGGAATGTGTTTAACAACATAAAATATTGATTAATATCCTTAAAAACTCCAGTAAATAGACTAGGCAGGACCTGCCCTAAGTGAAGCCACGTTGGACATAGTTGAACAAGGCCTATGTCTCCAGATGATTGGTAAATTTATCTTTAATGGCAGTTTCCACTATCTTCCCTAGAACAGATGCTCAGCTGACAAGCCTTTAATTTTCTAGATCTCTCCATGACTCCTCCTTAAAAATTGAAGCTACCGGTATGTTGGCCGCCTTACATTTCTCAATTACAGAGGCTGAGTGTAGAGACAGGTTAGATATTTTAGTGCAAAGGTCCACAATCTCAGATTTAAACTTCTTAATCCTTTGGTGGATGCCATCACGGCCTGATAACTGGTGATTATCAAAAGAAGAATTTTCATATGGAAGTATTCCTCCAAGTAGAGATTGTTTTGGTGTCAGAATTGGCTATTGATTTCTTCATTGTGCCTAGACTAATATTTCTGTAAAACTGCAGAGACATAATTATTAGGTTTCAAGATTGTGCCAAGCCATGGTTTATTTGATGTTGTCAATAGAAAAAAGCACTAGTTTACAGCCACATATGATTTGTTGGTTTTGGCTTACCATGTTGTGTCAACCCAATCACTGTGGTCTGGAAACCATGTTGTATGGTTATATTAATCATGGCTATGTTGTGCAAACCTGATCAGTAAATTATGAGTAGATAACTAGAGACTTAATTTGATTTTCTTACTCTTCCATATCTAGTTATTCAATTATGCCTATTGATTTGGGAATAGAAAAATAAACAATGGTTGCTTTCATACATATTTATGCATGGATCATTTAAACGCAGCCTTTCACAATCCATCTGCAGTTGAGTTTGTATGACATACCAAACTAGTCACCCCACCTAGTTTGGGTGATCATACTACTGCTGTGTCTGAACTATAACAATCTGAATGATCATTGGACAGTAGCAAGGTATTTTAGTTTTCTGTATCTCTGGGTCACCATTTAATGGTCATCTGGATTTATGCAGGCCAGATATGATAGCCCATTCACTGAGCCACAAACTAGATTATAGCTAGCTATCTTATGAAAATGCAGCCACCGCGTCTGGATTTGGTTGTTATTTTATTCTTTGCAGAGCCAGAAATGAATAATCTGCATTTTTGATGGGGAACATTCTGGGGATTTGAAATTTTAATTCATCTCCTATCCCCAAGTGGACTTTATTCCTCTTGGGTCTCAGGGAGTTCCTTTCCCAGGAGGAAGGAGGATAACTTTTCTTTGTGGGATAAAGGTTTGAGCTTTATCCACATCAAAGGTCTTATTTAAAGGGAGAAGCAGGATGGCACTTGTTTCTAAGGCCTGTTCTCAGTCATTGCACTATAATCAACAAAGATCTTTTGGTCTGTACACAGACATGTGCTGACACATATATGTATGTGTTTGTAGCGTCCAACTCATTACCTGGTGCTGCATGCAATCCCTGGGATCAGAAGTACTGCTTGCCTACTGGAATACCTAACTGAGCTGTGTGATCTACTGCTTACAGTTTCCGCTGAAGCAGTAGCTTGCAATGCTGCATGTGGTCCTAAGCCATTTTTGAATTGGCCCTGTGCCAGGGGTGGAATTAAAAAATTTCCCCTACCGGTTCTGTGGGCGTGGCTTGTTGGGGGAGGTCATGTGACTGGGTGGGCATGGCCAACTTGACATCACTCACATCGAGGGGCTCCTCACCGGCCCCTCCCCTCCCAGCCACTCCTTGTTGCGAATGGCAGGAAAATGGGGAGGGGAATATTCCTGCCTACCATCCTTCCCTCAGTCTGTGCTGAGATTGAGAAATGGATGACAGGCAGGAAAATCCCCTTCCCCATTTTCCTGCCTTTCACAAAAATGGCTCCATTCCAGATGCTCTCCTTCCCCCCCGTCCCCCTCCCTCCTGGGGACTACCTTAAAAGGGACAGGCTGCAGCAGCTCCATTGTGAATGGGGGGAGAAAAGTTAGCATTCTCTCTGCTGCATTTAACATTGAATTCTGTGGAATATTGAAGCTGGAAGAGGTGAGCAGCGACTGGCCGGGTGTGGGTGGGGCCAGGGAGGGGTAATTACTACCGGTTTGGCGAACTGTTGCCCATAATTCCTAGCAGTTCGCCCGAACCGGTCCGAACCGGTAGGATTTCACTCCTTCGGAAATCATACCAATAGCCATAAATTTCTAAGAAACACAGGTATGATTTCCTGCTGATTGTTTGGCAGAAAAAAAAAATAGTAATTCTTTCCTGGTGAAGGGCATTTTATTCCTCTTACTTTAATCTTCCTAACTTGTCCAGAGTAGACAAGATTGCAATCTCATTATGTCATCCTGGGTGTTGACCAGAACCCTCATCAACCCCATTATTCAGTTCATTAATAAAAACGTTTAATAATACCTGCCCTAAGATAGATACATGCAATTATTGCGGTCCCAACAATGTAGAACCATCAGGGCAAACTCTCTCAGTGCAATTGACCAGCCAGTTGTGGGCTTAACCATATTTATGTTATTATTTATTTATTTGTATCCTGCCTTTATTGTTTTTTTTACAACTAATTCGAAGTGGCAAACATATCCAACACACCTTCCTCCTCCTATTTATCCACAACAACAGCTCTGTGAAGTGGATTGGGCTCAGAGAGAACGATTGGCCCAAAGTCACCCACCTGGCTTTCATGGCTAATGCAGGACTACAACTCACGGTCTCCCTCTTTCTAACCTGGTGTCTTAAAACACACTTATTTAAATGTTATCTATTTAATTTAATAATAGTTTATAGATAGTTTTATTTGTTATTTAAAACACTTTAACAGGTTGTCAATAAAAACTCATCAAAATCTTTGCTGTAATCAAGGTAGAGTGCATCTGTAGCATTTCCCCTTCTCTACGAACATAATTGCTTTGTCAGAGAAGGAGATGAAACTTTTTCACATGATTTGTTTTTAACAAAGCCACATTGACTCTTAAAAATCACGGCATTGTCTTCCCCGTGGTAACTACTAGTTTGCTTCATTATTTTCTCTATTTGGATTTTCTTTTTTGTTTCTTGAAGAGAGGAATCACATTGGTTCTTCTTCAATTCTTTGACACAGTTTTCCTTGAAGATAACTGACAAAGGTTCTGACAATTCTTCAACAAGTCCCTTAGTGTTTAGGGCGCATTTCATCAAGGCCTGGGGACGTGAAGGCATTCAAATTACCAAGAAGTTCTTTTACCACATCCTCGTTGACTTACATCCTCCCCTGATGTGCTCGTTCCCAGTTTATACTACTCAAATCTTCATTTTCTTGGCTGTGAAGACAAAGGAAAATAAGAGTTGAGTTTCTCTGCTTTTTCATGGTCATATCTTCTCTTGGTCATCAGAAGCCTTGATTAAGACTTCTCTATTTGGAATAAGCAATGGATACCTTGTCTAGTTTGTCTTCTTTTAGATGTTGACATTTGAATAAGGCATTCTTAATGAATTTTTCTTCTCTACTAGCCTTAGCTCATTTTTTGTCTTTACTGACCTCATTTCTGCATTTTTTGAGGTGAAGATTTGTTGGCTTCCTTGGTAATTAACACTTTCTTCCATGTCCAACAAGCATTTTTCTTTAGTTTCATTTCCTTCACACACTGCCTATTCAACCTGCTGATTTCTTTAGAAGTCTCTTAGTTTTCTTTTTCATTGAAATTGTCTAGGAGCGCGCTATTATATTCTCAATTTCCTTTTTTGTTTTTACAATCAACAACTCTACAATGCGTGGAGCTTTGCACCCAAAGACCCTTCCACTTCAAATATCTTCAACTAACTCTTCCTTGTTCCTAAGGATCAAGTCGTAGGAAACAGATCCCCTAGTGACTAAATCTTTTGAAAGAGAAAATTATGCAGGATCCTATCTGAGTCAGTCACGGGGACCAGAAGTTTAGTCTTCTGAGCTTTCGGACTCGTTTTGGAGCCCATCCTCAGGGAACTTCTCTCTACCAGAATGTGTGGAGAGATGTTCCCTGATGTTGAACTCCAGCATGAGTCCAAAAACTCAGAAGGCCAAATCTCTGGTCCCAGTGACCAACCCAGATTGGATCCTGCAACATTATCCTGGGACACATATATTTGCTTTCATTTGTGTGAGAAAATGATCGCCACGAATTTATCTGACGTGGTGTTTAGCAGGGTTTGTCTTCCACTGAATGTTTTTGTAGCTGAAATCTCCCATCACATAGGGTTTTTTTTCCTAATGCTTCTGCCTGCTGAAAGTATCTCTCTTAGCAAAATGTCCTTCCTGTTGGCTTTCAGCATTTGTGCTACTTTCAGCCCAGTAGACCTTGGTAAAAACAGGCACTACCTCCTCTTTTGTCTTGCTGGTTCCTTTGTACTCAAATTCCACTGGTGGAATTCATCCTATCATGCATGTGTAATCCTTGCTATATTTTACTTTCATAATATTTCATTATGCAGCTTTGTTTTTATTTCATGGCACACTTTTGCCTTCTATTGGCTTGCTTGCTCATGCCTAGTATAACCATCTGCACCCGGCCTTCATCCATGCCCATTCCATTTTATATCCCCATTAGTTATGATTAGTTCCCTGAATTACTTTTTCATAGGCGTCAAATAGCACTTCTGCTGTTTCCCAAGGACTTTCTGACTTGTATATACACTATCTCACATCAACTCAGATTTGTGTTTTTTGTTTTTTTTTAAATTTGATTTATATGCCGCCCTTCTCCGGAGACTCAGGGTGGCTTACAATGTGCTCAGCAATAGCCTTCATCCTTTTTGTATATTTATACAAAGTCAGCTTATTGCCCCCACAACTGGGTCCTCAATTTACCTATCTTAGAAAGGATGGAAGGCTGAGTCAACCTTGAGCCTTGGCGAGATTCGAACCTGCAGTAATTGCAGGCAGCTGTTCTTAATAACAGGATGCTTTAGACCACTGTACTACCAAGGCTCTTGTTGTATTGGGTCTACACTAATTTTTCATCAAACCGTTTCTTTTTGTGGTGTTGCTGCATTAAGGAAATTCAGCGGGCTGTTACTTGCCAAAACTGACTGACCAGAGAAATGGTGTTTTCTTTTTTCCATATGTGGACATTTTCTCTTGCCTGTTGTCTTCATCGGGTTCCACAGTTCCTTATCTAATTGTTTCTGAGAAAGAAGAAGCTTGTCATACCTATTATTTTTTTAAAAAAAGAAAAAGCAATATGAGGAAGGAAGAATGAAAAAAGTTCAGAGCTGTTCCCTATGGCTTAGTTTTAAAAAAATGTTTTTCTATCTGTGGCCAGTGGAAAATTAAACTAGCATAGATTTTGCTGTCTCCATTATTAAGTCAAGTCCCCTCTATTCTGGTTTATAGCTTGCGGGCAGTGTCCCAATATCTCATGCAGAGAAAGTCGTGTTTTCTCCAGCTCCTAAAAAGTCTCCAAGTGGCAGGAAAGCCACCTATCAGCCACAGCACTGCTGCCAGTCACAGATCCAGAGATCCAGCCATTCACCCCCTTCTTCAACTGCCATCTTTGCAAACCTTGAAACTAAACAAAAGAGGTAGAAGAGGCGCCTTTCATCCTTGGTCTTTTAAGCTCTCCTCATCTCAGAAATCTAGATCAGACTGAATTGCTGACAGCAGAAAACAAAGAGGGAATCAGTTCTTTCACTTGCTTCACCATATATTTCCCATCCTCACTGCCACTGATGTTCAGTTCTATTCAGGCTGATCCAGGCTCCCAAGACAGGGATCAGCTCGGAGATCTGGTGGGTATAAGGGAGAACCCAATTTGAAAGGTTTGGAATCTCTCCTTGCTCCCAAACAGGATGGCTCTGGAGAACAGTGCACAAAGATTGGGTTTAAGGAGATGTCCCAGATGTTAACAAACTAAGATGGCTATGAGATGCTAAACTGATCCCTCCTGTTACAGGTGACTGATTGTAGCACTGGCAGCATGCTCCACAAATTATGCCCATTGTAAACAGTGGTGGAATTCAATTTTTTTTACTCCTGGTTCTGTGGGTGTGGCTTGGTGGGCATGGGGTGGCTTGGTAGGTGTGGCTTGGTTTGCATGGCAGAGGTAGGATACTGCAAAATCTCAATTCTCTCCCCACTCCTGGAGGAAGGATATTGCAAAATCTCCATTCCTATCTATTTGCCGGTTCTGACAGGTTCTGGAGAACTGGTAGCGGAAATTTTGAGCAATTCAGAGAACCGGCAAATACCACCTCTGACTGGCCCCAGAGTGGGGTGGGAATGGAGATTTTGCAATATCCTTCCCCCAGGAGTGGGGAGGGAATGGAGTATCCTTCCCCTGGAGTGGGGTGGGAATGGAGATTTTACAGTATCCTTCCCCTGCCACGCCCACCAAGCCATGCCCACAGAACCAGTAGTAAAAAAATTTGAATTCCACCACTGAGTTTATGAAACAGCTCTAGTGGTCTTCTGGACCAGTAGTCCCCAATCTTTTTGGCTCTGTGGATTGGCGGTGGCGGAGGTGGCAGCAAAGGCGAGGGCATGGTTTCACATGCACAAATGCAGCTTCACATGTGTGCACACTTGCCCACCGCTTGTGGCAGCCCAGTTCCTAATGGGTTGTGGCCTGGCAGTAGGCTGTGGATTGGGAGGTTGGGGAGCCCTGTTCTGGACAACAGTTGCTAAAACCACATCTGAAATAGTCTGCTGAAAGGTTGGTGGAGTGTGTATGATGGGTGAATTGGGAAAGAAACTAGATTTTGGTGATCTGCTTTATCCTGTTCTTTGTTCCACCAATCTGTCAGCTAGGTTATCTTTGGACATGGACTTACTATTATAGTCTTCTAAAAGATTGATTCTGTAGTTATATGCTCAGAAATAGCCCAAATGACAAACCATCAGCACATTGGAATGGTTGCAGGGAGCACTAATCAATTTTCCTCAGGTTTTACTCCATGTCCTTCCTTATGACCTGCCTTCCAGGCTAAAAGAACTCTTGTCAATTTCCCCCTGGCTCTCATATACATGTAATTCAAATAATATGGGCTCAAGGAAACAGCAGTGCTAATAGCAATGATTCTATGATAATAAGATAGGTACGATTGTTGAGTTTCTGGGCTGCAGCCTTGATCTTTATATCTGAGGTTGATGGACCTACAGCTTCTCTTCTGTGGAGATCTTTTCTTGTAGTGGGTGGCAGTGCAGGTGACTTATTCCCCGAACTATTGGGGAAAAACAGTAGGAAAAGCTCAACTTTAGTCACCTCCTGATAAGGGAGGCTGTATCTGTTCTGCACATTGAACAGAATATACAGACGAACAGAGGAGCTGCTAAGTATCTGTGGTTCTCCATCTGGAGTGTCGCATTCCATCTGGAGTGCTTCTATACCCTATGATGCCAATTTCCTGATCCAGATCAAACAGCACAATAAGCCAAATATCTTTAGAATATACATCCCTTATAATCAAACATGCAGGCTGATGCATCGTCTTGAATCATTGCAGCTTATTATGCTTGAACTGTGGAACAACCCTTACTTCAAATTCTGGCTTATTTGGTAAATGTGTATATTTAAGATCAAGATTGGGAAGCTTGTATTCCACCAGTTGTTGCTGAAGTCTACTCTTTCCCAGCAATTCGTGCTAGCATCTTAACACAGGATGCTACAATTTTAAATTCTCTTAACAACTGAAGGCTTATGTAATATCTTCCACCCGGATATACTTCAACGAGCAGGAGAATCCAGACAGAAGTGATCAGCCAGCTTCCATTGCTATGAATGTTTGGTTTCATTAAACTACAATTCCTCAGAATTTTGGCTAATTATTGCACAATAATACCTTCCGACCACCTGTCTCACCTGTCAAATAAGCATAAAAGAAGACTATCCCAAATATCTTGCTTTAAAAAGAGTACAACAAAGAATTAGAACTAAGAAGAAATTTCCTAACTGAGAGAGCAATCAACCAGTGGAAAAGCTTGCCTTCAGAAATTGTGGGTGCTCCATCACTGGAAGCTTTCAAAAAAGAAACTGGACAACCATTTGTCTCAAATTGTATAGGGTCTCCTGCTCGAGCAGAGGGGTTGGACTAGAAGACCTCCAAGGTCCCTTCCAACTCTATTTTTCTATGTTCTATATTCTAAATAGAGTAAAACAGCCCTACGGGCATTATGAACTTGTCTGAGATATATTATCAGGAAGTTCTTCTGACTCCTGGTTTCTTTCGCTTGCCATTAATTTGTAATGTTCTGCAAGTTTTATGATGAGGACAGCTGGAGTCCTGTAGAAATAAATAAGCAAACTGTGGAATATGCAGTGTAGGGAAGTAAAGAATGTGAGTGCCTAAGGGGGAAGAGAAGAAGCTTGGCAATATGGATGTAACAATTTCTTTCTTGCACAACAAGAAGGCAATGTCTCTTGCAGCTAATCTGCTAGCATACATGCCCAGTGTTTTGACTCTCACCCTCATCCAGTGGTCGGTTGCTACCGGTTCGCACCGGATCGGACAAAGCGGCGGCGGCAGCAGGAGGCTCCGCCCACCCACCTGGACGCTTCTGCACATGTCCAGAAGCGCCCTGTGCACATGCGAGCGCGTGCACAAGCAAACTGGCAGCGACGGAATTTGGAACCCGCCCCTGCCCTCATCATCACCATCCCCAAGGACCACTGTTCTCATTTTTCTCCTAAGATCTGCCTGGAATATCATTATCTGGCACAGATTTATGATAGGGATGCATGGAAACAGAGGCTGCGTTTAAATCAGCAAATATGTCTGTTGACAAAACCCAAAACGCAAAGTAGATTCTTGGAACAACAGCATTCTTATTAGTGTCATCCGCTCTTGAGGATAAATACAGCTCTCCTTAGTGTCTGCTGAGAGGGAAACAAGAGACAGGTGACAAATCACGACTTTTTAAACATCTCCCCCTCCCCAATCAGCTATAAATATAATAATGAGTCATTAGTAAAATAGCAGCTTGGAGTCAGAAGAAAGACTGTTTCTGTTCAGAGATCTTGTACTGAAGTGCTTGAGATATTCAGGCAATTTTTAGCCCCAGTCCATTAGAATCACTTCCTTCTCCTGCCTTATTACTGTCGTATTTTAATTATCCCTGAACAGCTCCCCTTCATTTCCCTATGGATGTGTTAAGCTCCTGCCATATTTTGCATCCAAAAGCACTGAAATTTTATTGTACATTTATGTACTGAGTCTTCCTGCATTTGGTAATAATTCATAGAGAGATGAGAATCTCAGGAGTTGGCCAATGGTGACCTCAGCACCAAATCTATGGCCTCAGTTGCCACCCCGCCCTCTCACACACACATCCCAATTGATGTTAATTTTCATGTTCTAATTTTATTGCTGTTCTTCTAAACGTCTAATGACATTTTATTGGGATGAGTCAACAGTAATACAAAATGTTTTTGTGCCTTTGGCCTGCATGTATAGTCCCTTGGCTTATTTAAACCTTAACAATGGTTGCTTCTTGCCAGATTAGATGCAAGAGGACACTTATTTATCTAATTCGTGTAAAACTGAGAATGGAAGAGGAGCAATACATACTTTTCTTATTGTGATGCCATAAAGTGAACTAAAATAAGGAGAATCAGATTACACAGAGTTCAAGAAAGATGTTTCTCTTCCTTATCTGCCCCATCACACTTCATTCATGAAGTGAAGTCTTCTGAACTCTAAGCCAAGTAGCAAAACACAATTATTGTAGTCCCATAATGTGCTATTCTTCAGCCAAGACATCATGTAATGGCTTATCATGATAGCCTAATTCACACCATTTGCCAGGACAGTGGCTGGTTTCCTATTAATATGCTGAATGCCAATCTTTCAACCCCATTGTAGCTTAGACTAGGATGGGGCACAAACCCAGTTAATAGCCTTCTATCTTATATCAAGCTTGCAAGTGAACAAATTGCCAGCTAAGTAATGGCATGGGAGAAATAATTCTAATCCAGTGATGGCGAACCTTTTCGGCACCAAGTGCCAAAACTAGAACGTGTGTGCGTGCCAGAGCCCGGAAACCCAAAAACCAGCTGGCCAGTGCGCATGTGTGCGCTGGCCAGCTGGTCTTTGGATTTCCAGCACTCCGGCTCGTGCAAAGACCAGCTGGCCGGCACACATGTGTGCGCTGGAAACCGGAAGACCAGCTGGCAACAGCCCATATGCCCACAGAGAGGGCTCTGCGTGCCACCTCTAGCACGCGTGCCATAGGTTCACCATCACGGTTCTAATCCATAACACAGCAACCAGAGAGATGTTGTTCCTTCAGAGGAATAATCCCATTTGGCTAGAAACATGGGGGAGGTTGTGCTTCATTATTGCTCCTGTTTGGAGGGGCCTTAGAATGCAACCAATGAAATGGCAAAGGACAACATTAGTTATGGAAATAATGGATGTTCAAGATGAATGGTCTATGAAATCAAGTATGCTCTACACTTTATTGGTTAAGAGCCAGAATAGAAGAATTAAATTCTCTTGGGCAAATCTACATCTCTCAAGGCATCTCCATTAGAAAGTGTTTTTGCAGCAGTTCAGAAACACCTCCAAATCTCTGGAATTCCACCATGTTGTTTCACTTTGGATCTTGTGGGGTTTTGTTTTGTTTTTGGCTGAAGCCAGAAGAAAAGTGATATTTTGTTCTGCAAGACCTGATCCATTTTTCATTAGAAATTCTTGCCTTATCTGCCTCCCAGCTCCTCAGGACCAGCCACTTATTAATATTTCATACTTCACAGTGGTGGCTTGGTGGCTTTGCAGCTCTCCCTCTCATAGCAAACTGTTGGATCATTTCACATAGAGAAATGAACGTAGTGTAGTCAGCAAGAACATAAGAGTAGGGAGAGAGACCACTAGCAATTTATTTTCTTCCTCTTTTGTTTGCACAGGGGGTTTTGTCAGAACCAGCTGTAGAATAAGTAGCTGAGAGCAAATCCTGATTAATGATGTTTCCTTATTATCTCCCAACGCATTTCAGCTTCAGATAAAGAAAAGATTACCATGTTTTGCCTCTACGTATTTCTAGACAGTAGGGAATGAAAATTGGCAGTATGAAAGTGCCTTCAGCTTAACCTTTCCCATAAGCTTGCTGTGGAGATAAATTAGATAGTGGAAAACAGCCATGCACATTGTTCTGGGCAACTTCAAGGAAAAGGGATGGATACATACATAAAAATCATAGAAGGAGATGAGGCAAAAATTTTTACAGTCTTTGTGCACTAATTTCCTGGCCAAGGTGTACCCAACTGCATAGAAATAACATATTCTTCTTCAATCCATAGTGTCTTACATAATCCTGGTTTTAGGTACAATTGCTATTTCATGGATTGAAGGAATTTGAAGCAAACAAGCTAGGGCCAAAATTGTCTTGATTTTGGTTCTTCCCGTCTACCCTCCTAAGTTATTGTTTTGTCCTACCATCCATAACTGCAGTAACATTAGGCTTTTTATGGGGTCTTGACTGTGAACTTCTTCAGAAGAACTGCTGTTTGCTTGCTTGCCTTTGATTGAGATTCGAAATACAGGCCAACAGGAATTTATGGACTGCTTGATGTAAGCAGCCCTTGTGTTAATCTGTAGGGAAATAAATGTCAAATGTTTGCAGATAGAAAGTTCAAGCTGACTGAAGGGGAATTTGAAGGCAAAAAAAAAAAAAAAGAGTTGGTGGAGGAACTTCTAAGATGCAACTTCCATTTTCTTTTGGCATCTCTTCAATGCCCAGAAAAGGCCTCATGTTTGCAAGTCTACAATGTGTGTGCGTCCGTGCTCGTGCTCGCCTGTGTTAGGGCTGGATTGCTCAAGGTGGAAAAATGAAACATTAAGTCTTGACTCCTTTTACAAAAAGAGGTGTTGTTGATGTGTATTCAGAAACCAGTAAAGCTATTCCCTTTTTTTTTTTTTATGTTCTGCCAGTGAAGAACTAGAATTAGTGGCTCTTGCTTTTAACTTTTTAAATAAAAAATAATGCATTGGAAGATCAAAATGGAAAGAATAGGAAACACAGTATAAAACCAATGAATTACAAACAAGCAGATGGCTCTTGCATTTTGCACACTTTAACATGAATTGTTTTATAAGCTTTTAGTGTACCTTTCAAGAAAAAAAAAGGTAATTTAAGAATGACAGTAAGGAACCTGCACAATTATAATTAACATACTGAACTAAAGGAAATCTGGTGGTTTTCAAATAAGCCCTGATATAATGGATTGAGCATTTTATATTTTAATTATAAATGTCAATTATGAATTAGAGGTGTGGGTTGGTTTGGTTTTGGCTAGTTTAAAATAGTTAGACCAATCATTTTTCTCTCCATGTTTTTCTATTTGCATTAGTTTAGGAAGTTCATGTCCCATCATATCTTGCTACAAAATGTTACATCCTCCCCCCCACTGCCACCCCAATACTTGGTATTTTTCATGCTGGATGTTGTGTTGTCCTTTTTAAGGTGGCCTCTCCAATGCCAATTCAAAAACCTGGTGTGATGAACACATTAACAGGAAAAATGGCTGCAGTGTTTCGCTCTAAAGAAGCCCTATTCACATTTTGGGGTGGGAAGGGTGGGGGCAGGAAGATTCAGAAGTCTCCTCAAAGCAGCTGCCGTACATTGGCAGGCACATAAATTCTGAGACTGCTAGAAATAGGCCTGTCAGTTCTGAAATATCACTGAATTTCATTAATCTTGAATGTGCATTACCACTCTGGCTCTGATAGGGACTGGGGCTGTGTGCTCATTACTTTCTAAATACCAGAAAACATGATATGGATTCTTGAAAGGGAGACAGCAGGGAAGGGCTTAGCAAGCATGTGAACTAGTCCACTGCCATCTCGTCTGTGAATGAGGGGTCTGCCTTGTGGTATTGTGCCAGAGAAGGAGAGGATTAAGGGACGGAGGTCAGTAACGCAGTAACTAAACTGAGGTGATTTTTCAAGGGCAGGAAGAGGTCACTCAGAGCAGATGCTGGATGTGAAGACAATGGATGAAGGCCCCTGAACTCGAGGTGCTAGATGTTGAAAAGAACACGAGTCCAGCGTGGGATGGGTGTGGGATCAGATTGCTGAATAGCAAATGATCGGTGGGGGGGGGGGTTGAGGGGGGAGGAGAGATGGCAATGGAATAAGAGCTGGACTTGGGAAGAAACTGAGGAGAAATTGGGATAAGAAGTTTGGTTATTGATTTCTGCCTTGTTGCTGATCAGGAAAGATGCCAATTCTGGCCTCTGTTATTTATAATAAACCTGATGCTCCCTGAATTATTCAGCAGGAGCTGTGATCTCAGTTACAGAGCATGTCCCCGTGGTACAAAGAGAGAGAGAGAAAAAGGGGGAAAATGAGATTGTGGACTGTGCAAACTCTTTAGTGCACAATTTGAAAGGGCAGTGACAGATGGGAACTTACATTGTATGTAATCAAGCCAGATCTGAATAGGGTCCTCTCTCTTTTTTTTTTTCTCCAGATCAACCAACTGTTGATCCATTGGTTGCAACATGTCCATCTAATTTGGACCTGGCTGGAATCACTATGTTTTCATGGCATTTCAATATGAACAAAAGATCAGAACGAAAATAGGTGTGGGCCAGAAAGGAATGAGTGAGTTTACTTGATCTATTTTAGACAAAAAAAGGAACCTAAATAAATATTCGAGTTCCCTTCAATAGCCCATTTATTTACATTCTGTAACGTAACATCTCTATAATGAGAGGTACCAGCATTTGAAAAAGGACATATTTTTGAGATATGTATAAATGCGTTCTGAGGCTAGTGGCTCTTTTTGCTGTCCATAGTTTGGTCTTCATTATATTTAATTTTATTCCCATTTTTCTTCACTGTGGTCTTTAATTTCTAGTATAGCACTAGCCTTCGCAGATCCTTTGCATTTTTGGCTACCAGTGCAGTGATATCAAGGCTGTGGTGAAATCCAAATTTTTTTACTATCGGTTCTGTGGGCGTGGCTTAGTGGGCATGGTGTGGCTTGGTAGGTGTGGCAGGGGAAGGATACTGCAAAATCGAGTGGGTACAAATGGGTACAAAAGGAGAATGTACAGTCAACATTATTGGGACTTTTGGAGATCCAAGCATGAGTGAGAATGGTGATTGTTTAATAAAAAACTGCTTAGGAAAACTGTGCATGTTTCAAATATGTAGTTTAAGTCTATTCATAGTATTGAAGCCAGAAGAATGATCCAATACATCAAAAGGCATGAATGAGTTGGCTGTTTTTAATCCAAGGATAAAAAGTGCAGGATAAAAAGGAGAGATTCTGAATGTGAACAGTGGATATTTTTTGTGAGACTTGGAAAAATAGAGAATGGAAGGAAAGGGAGAAAGAGAAACTGGAAGAGAAAGTATGAGACCTGGATGAGAAGAAGAAAGACTACATTCCTGAAAGAATGAATAAGTTATGGTGGTAAGAAAAATACTACAGAAGTGGAAGCTGCCAGAGAGAGTGTGAAAACAATGATGTCACAGAATGTCAGAGAAACGTATGGGCTGATGGGAAGCAGAGATGCTTGATGAAAGGTGAAAGAGTTGTGGATGCAAAAAAAAAAAATCCATAAAAGAGAATATTTGTTGCCAAAACGAGGATGAGAAAGCTATCTAGTGTATAAAAACCAAAAAAAAGAGGATAGTTTCAAAGAAGATAATCAAGGAGAACAAAAGACTTTTAAAACTAGACTAAAGGAAATGCGGAACAGTTTTAGTAAAATTTGAAAACATGTTTTGGAAATAGATGAAAGAGATTCAACAAGAAGATTCCCATAGAATCAACTGAATTAAAAAATAAAGTAATGAAATCATTTGGGATAAAACTAAAACGAAGGAATGCTGGAAGGGGTATATTGGAAATTAGTTTGGCAAAGATACATTGAAAAATAAAATTGAAACCGATTCTATAAATGAAAATTGATGAAAAGATAGTCATAGACATTTTGGAGAAATGTATAAATGTGAGGAAAAAACTTCGTTATATCTTTTTTGTTAGGGGCATTGTAAAGTAAAGTAAGCTTCAAATAAAGAAGGTTTTGTGTTCTTTTGTTGGTGACTGCTAAATGCAGTAAAAATGGTAGATGATGGAAGGAAAGCATGTGTAAGAATAAACAAAAACACATACAAAAAAAGGGAGAGGTGAATGTCATAACCAGAAGAGCCTTGAAAGACTCTCCAGAGGTTACAGAGCCTCTGAAGGTGAAGGTCCTGGGAGCCTAAGTAGGTTTTTTTTGTCAGTTTTTCCACTCAAGGTGGTGACATAAGGAGAAGAAACAGAACCCCAAAAGTCATCAAGTGCCTTCGTAGATGATGTTGCCAAGAATGGGTTATTTATTGACTGCCTCCCTTCCATGTGCTTAAAAGCCACTCCAAGCACAAAGGACTTTGAATGATTATACATCCCAAAGTTCATAGGTCAAGCTACAACATAGAAGTACACTAAAATCAAAATATATCAACAACATCATACAACTCACACATATAACACTGGCTGAAGTGATCAATACGTTTTACTGTTGGGAATCACAAATTCCAGCCTCCAAAGGCCTGGTGGAATAACTAACTGTTAATGGATTTTCTGAAAAGCAATCGATTTAAGAGTTAAGATGGCATTTCCTCAGCAAAGGGCTATGGGGGGTGGTTTGCTTACCACAATCTAGGGGATGGGCAGATACAATTGGAAGTCAGAAGTCCCATGGCCAACTCATGTTCCATGACAGTCCTTGAAGGTGACAACCAGCACACTGAATTGCACCTAGAAGCTACGTGGCAATGCATGTAGTTCTTGAAGAGGTGGGGAAATTGAGATAATGCCCATGACTACTTGAGCCACTGCATTCTGCACCAGTTGTGGCTTCCAAACACTTTACAAGAGCAGCCTCACAGTTTGCATAGCAATCGTCCAACCAAGAGATGATTAAGGCAAAAGCGATTGTTAGGAGAGTTTCCCATCCTAGGTTGTAACTGGCACAAAGGTAGACTTGTGTGTGAAGGAACTTGTTGAATGTCAAGCCACTTACAGGGCCTAATGAAGAAAAACAAGAATCATATAGTAGCACAGTGGACTAAAGCACTGTTATTAACATCTGCTGCTTGCAATTACTGCAAGTTCAAATCTCATCAGGCTCAAGGTTGACTCAGCCTTCCATCCTTTCAAAGGTAGGTAAAATGAGGACCCAGATTGTGGGGGCAATAAACTGACTTTATATAAATATACAAAAGTATGAAGGCTATTGCTTAACACTTTGTAAGCCATATATATATATATATATATATATATATATATATATATATATATATATATATATATATATATATATATATAAAACTGCAATGGACACCTCCAGTTAGCCTTCTATTGATGAGTTCATTATGGCAGTGTCTGTATGAAATTTTGAATCTTTTCCAAGATTTCTGGGACCTGAACTCAATTGCCATAACTGAAATAAACCACAACACTGCCAAATGTCGATTGTTTATGTCTAAATCTCCTCCTGTTTCTTTCTCGGCCTCCTCACAAATACTCATCGCCCTCCTAGCTGTAATTGCCACCTGCTCATCAAGGAGTTCTTAATCAGGAAGGATCTTCAGGTTACAAGCCAATTGCATATCCATCCATAACTAAAGATATTATTTCTCCAGCATTGGATGACTTCTGAACCCAAGGCCATTCCAGCAATCTGGGATTGGTTCTAAGCCTATTATTCCCATCCAGATTTGCAAACCTTCAAGTACCAGAACAGTATCTTGATGACACCATTTCAGCCCAAGGCCAAAATAACTACTATCTATTTACTGATAATTCCTAGCCCTGCAAAGGCTATTGTACTTTGGCTATGTCATGCGAGCTGATCACTTGAAAGGTCAATCAAGTTGGGAGTGACCAGAGGAAAAAGGAGAAGGGGCCATCTTAATACCCATTGACTGGACACTAAAGGATGACACTGGGATGATTATGGTGAATCTGAAGGGGGTGGTGCAAGACAGAGGGGCATGGAGAATGCTGATCCATAGAGTGGAGGGTGTTGGACATGACTGAATGGCTGATGGTGAGCACAGCCTAGCCCTGTGTTGATAAATGACTTTGCCCTGTGGTTTCATGTAAGCGTGAAATGGGAGTGGAATGGAATTTAACAGGGAGAAAGGTAAATTCTGCATTTGAACAGGAAAAACAGAAGACATAAATATAGGATGAGCTGAGCTGGCTTGGTAGTGGTATAGTACATGTGAAAAGGATCAGGGTGTGCTTATTGACCATGAAGTTGGTAGAAAGGCAAATAACCATTCCATTCTTCTCTGCCATGGCTGTACCTCCCTGGGAATACTGTGGACACCTGAGAATTAAAAATTGATTGTGGCAAATTGAATAAGTTTAAAGGTTATCAGGATGGTAAGGGGTTTGGGAACCTAGCCATATGACAAACAATCAAATGATATTTATCATATAGAAGAAACAACTGAAGGGCAATGCAGTAGCATTTTTCAAACATCTCAAAAGATTTATCAGATGGGCAAGGGACTGAACATATTCTCTATTGCTCTAGAGGGCAGAAATCTAGACCACTGGATAAAATTACAAGAAATAGCAATAGCGCTTAGACTTCTTTACGGCTCCATAATGCTTTACAACCCTCTCTAAGCAGTTTATAGAGTCAGCATATTGCCCCCAACATTCTAGGTTCTCATTTGACCGACCTTGGAAGGATGGAAGGCTGAATCAACCTTGAGCTGGTTGATGTGTGGCAATCGAACTAGTGGGAATCGAACTGCCAAACTGCTTGAATTTGCAGTCAGCAGGATTACCCTGCAGTACTGCATTCTAACCACTGTACCATCCCGGCTCTTAGAAAGCAGTTCAGGCTAGACATCAAGACAAATACCATGATCGAATCAGTGGGACAGTCTGCCATATGAAGTGGTGAGTTCTTTGATGAAGTCTTCAAAGAAAGTCTGGAGGTCATCTGTTAGAGAAGCTCTAGTGGCACATGTACATTAAATAGGAGGTTGGACAAGATGACTTCTGAGGTACCAACAGCAAATGGTTCAGCATTGAGCAGGGAAAAAGGCAAGGATGTTTGCTGTCTTCTTGCTTGTTTAGTGTACTTTTGAATACATTCCTTATATGTTTATGGTGACGTTTGAAGTGTGTTGGTTGAAAGCATGAATGTACATGTACTTTATGTAGGCAATGCTGATTGAATGATTTGCATTGAATGTTAGATTGTATAATACAAGAACAAATATGGAACTGAAAATTAATGTATCAAAATCCAAGGTAGTCTTGTTAGAGAAATGAACAATTGCAAATTATACATGAATGGGGGGAAAACTAGAAGAAATAGATGGAATTTGGGTATATTTGTAGAATGTTTCTGAATGATGGGAATACGCACAGAGAAATCTTAAGACATGCCAATGCTGGTAGGGAGATAATGAGTTGTATGTGATCAACTAAAGGAATGAATGTTTTCTGAAAGAAGTGAAAATGAGTTGACATAAATGTGTTCCTCCTGCCCACTTTGTTTTATGCAAATGAGTCCAGTCTGGAGAAACATAAAAGTAATTTGAATCAAATTATTTTTGGGCATAAGCTGCTTAAGAAATGTAGGCGAGGAGGAACTTCCATTAGATATGTTTGCTACCTTCTTTGTAAAAATAATAAAGGTGGAATACAAATAAATAAATAAATAAAATTAAAAGAGATCGGTATGGATTGAGTATGAAATGTGAATTGAAAACAAAAGTATAAAATAAAAACATTGAGATGATTTGATCTTATGGAATGGGGATTAGATCACAGGACACGTTTGAAATAAGGGTGAATACATTGAGAGGAAGGGGAAACCAAGCTGATGGGATTCAGGAAAAGAGAAGCGAGAAGTTTAAAGAACAAAAGACAGTGTATGAAAGTTTGTGAACACAGTAGAAGCAGGTATGGTTTGCAAGGATATCAACATACTGGGATACATAGCACAAGTTTTAGTTCTAGCTGTTTCCTTTTCTTTTTCTTATCTCCTGTCTTTGCCTTAACTATTTCTGTCTTTGCCAAAAACTATATATGTTTTTGATGCTCTGCACATCATTGCTTATCTAGAAGAGGAATAGTGACTGTGATGGGTGTAGTATAGTAGTGTATGATGGGAAACGGTATGAAACTTTGTATAGTGCCTTCTTAAGGTTGTTAAGGCATTTTACTAGATGATGTATGTCAGTGGTTCCCAATCTTTTGAGCACCAGGAACCGTTTCCATGGAGAGAGGTTTTTCTGTGGACCGGAGGGGGCATGAAATATATAGAATAGAATATAGAGTTGGAAGGGACCTTGGAGGTCTTCTAGTCCAACCCCCTGCCCAGGCAGGAAACCCTACACCACTTCAGACAAATGGTTATCCAACATCTTCTTAAAACTTT
The DNA here is from genome assembly GCF_029215685.1 of Pituophis catenifer annectens. Taxonomy (NCBI): domain Eukaryota; kingdom Metazoa; phylum Chordata; class Lepidosauria; order Squamata; family Colubridae; genus Pituophis; species Pituophis catenifer. The sequence continues at coordinate 160,063,375 of NW_027256882.1, forward strand.
TCAGTATTGGAGCATTCACAACTTCTGCAGGCAAGTTGTTCCACTTATTAATCATTCTGTCAGGAATTTTCTCCTTAGTTCTAAGTTTCTTCTCTCCTTGATTAGTTTCCACCCATTGCTTCTTATTCTACCCTCAGGTGCTTTGGAGAATAGTTTGACTCCCTCTTCTTTGTGGCAAACCCTGAGATATTGGGTGATATATAATTATATATGATTTCATGTGCTGTCTGCATCCTGCAGAGAAGGCTTCGCTCATTTTCACGGCCCGGTTTCTGGCATGCCGCGGCCTGGTGTCAGTCCACAGACCAGAGATTGGGGACACCTGATGTAAGTTATAGGGTTTCTTCTTAGATTCATGCATTCTTATCCCTATCCTAGATTATTCTCACGCAAGTGTCTCCTAGTTGTGTAGGATTTCTAAAAAATTGTATTCTAAATTAGTTGAGGAAATCTACACCACAACAAATTGTACACCTGAAGCTTATCATTGGGAGTGGTGAACAAACGTTGCATTTTCTGTTTCATATCGGGCTTGAAACTGAGGAGAGAAGTGGTTTTGAAGGTATGTTATATATAGTTGTGTGTCTCACCATAGAGCAGTCTTTCTCAACCTTGGAAGCTTGAAGATGGGTGGACTTCAACTCCCAGAATCCCCCAGCCAGCAGCGCTGGCTGGGGGATTCTGGGACTTGAAGTCCACCTATCTTCAAGCTTCCAAGGTTGAGAAACACTGCCATAGAGGAAGGTGTGGTTAGGATGTTGCCTTAGGCTTGAGTGAAAATAATTTTTGCATTAAGACCCCATTAGTATTGGGCAGAGTGAGTCATCCACCCTGGGGATGGATGCTGGGGAGAAAGGGCTGAAGAGAATATTGCTGTTGTGTATGACACATGGACCCCAGGAGCTAAGTTGCTACCAGTGCTGCTTTTATTAAGTGGAAGCAATTCTTCTTTTTTTAAAAAAAAAGAAGACGACCATTTGTTAAAGTTTAAACATATCATTTACTATGCTTCCAGCAGCTCTCTCTGGATTTGGAGGCTTCCCCCCCCTCCGCCCCAGTCTATGCCAGTTATGCCCTGCAATCATCAGTTCTTACCAATGTAGCACAAGAGATTCTATCCCAGGTGCAAAACTGACTGCTGTTTGTGTGGTTGTAGTAAGTGTACACACTATGGATCTTGGAAGAGCAGCATTTTGCCTGGGGCTGACTGTATCCGGCAACAAAGCTCAGAGACTATTAAAGATCAGCCAAAATGGCCTCACATACTTTTTCTGCACGAAAGTGAACTGCTCTTGAATACAGGAAAATGAAATAAAATGACTGTCTCTAAGCTTATCGGGAGATATGCAAAACAGGAAGCCTTTAAATTTATCTTCCCTTCCTGACAGTTTCTTCCACTGACTTTCAGCCGAGTTGTCCAGAGGGGTTATGCAAGCAATTATGGTTCAGAGTTCACAGATCTTCATTCTGTCCCCTTCCTTCTGGCTCTATGGCTTTCCCCCTCCCCCTCTCTCCAACCCCCCACCTCCCGCCAAGAAAAATATATCCAGATCAATACAGAACATCCAGATTCTGCATCGCGGGGAAGGCGTTAAAACTCAATGTAGTATGAAGATCTAGCTAGGTTTGAGTTGCAACTATCAACCTTAGCTGAGATTCAAGCATCCAGTCTTGGTGGTGATGTAGGAAAAAGTAGTTAAATCTTCCTGTAGAAACAACAGTGCAAAGACATTTTCCCTTTTTTTATCAACAGAAGGAAATCCAATGAGTAACAAGCAGAAGAAACCTAAAAGCGAGATACAGGCAGTCCATGATTTGTTCATTTAGTGACCGTTCAAGGTTACAATAGCATGGGGAAAAAAACTGACTTACAAACCGTTTTTCACACTTAATGACCTTTGCAGCATCCCCATGGTCACGTGGTCAAAATTCAGACGCCCTGGCAACTGATTCATATTTATAACAGTTGCAGTGTTCCAGGGTCATGTGATCACTTTTTGTGACCATCTGGCAATGGGGGAATTCCCCAGATTCACTTAACAACCGTGTCACTAACTTAACAACTGCAGCGATTCACTTAACAACTATGGCAATGTCATAAAATGGGGCAAAATCCACTTAACAAATGTCTCACTTAGCAACAGAAATTTTGGGCCCAACTGTGGTCGTAAGTCGAGGACTACCTGTATGCACAGAACAGTTTGAGCATTTGGAGGCACTGTGTTTTCTCAGACCCCTCTGGTTAAACTGGATTTTATAGGATTGCTCTCCCCAGCATGGCCCACACATTTGGAACGGTTCAACCTGGAAAGGCTGGTTAGTATATGCAAGGTTTAGCCAGAAGGATCAAGGGTGCATTCCTAGGTAAATAGACCAAAAACCTCAGGATTTCATGGCTATCAGAACAAAAGCAGAATTGCAGTCCTTCTTGTGTTGCTCTCTTGACTAGTCTATAGACTTGAGGTCAGCCTGCTTAATCCACAGCTTACCATTCATGAATATTGGGATGTTCCACAAGAAATAACATTTTCTTAGGACAAAATAAGTCCTATGCTGGAGATGTGTGTGCTCCCTTCGTTTTATGTACAAACGAAGAGCATACAAAGAAGTATTTCTACTACAGGCCTACAGAAAATTTCCCAGAGAAATATTGTGCCCACTAGACTCTCATAGACATATTATTATGCAGAGTTCTTGACTCAACTCAGGCAGGTTTGTTGCATATTCAGGAAGCATCTAAAGTAAAGGTTCCCCTTGTACATATGTGCTAGTCGTTCCCGATTCTAGGGGGCAGTGCTCATCTCCATTTCAAAGCCAAAGAGCCAGTGCTGTCCGAAGACGTCTCCGTGGTCATGTGACCGGCATGATTAAATGCCAAAGGTGCACAGAATGCTGTTACCTTCCCACCAAACGTGGTCCCTATTTTTCTACTTGCATTTTTTACCTGCTTTCGAACTGCTAGGTTGGCAGAAGTTGGGACAAGTCACGGGAGCTCACCCCATTACGCAGCACTAGGGATTCAAACTACTGAACTGCCAACCTTTCGATCGACAAGCTCAGTGTCTTAGCCACTGAGCCTACATACCATATTTTGTACGTACTAGGCCAAAATTGATCAGCCACACTCAGAGCATTCAGCCCCTGTGTTTGGTTTAGATTCATTGTTTTGTAAAAACATAATTCATAAAATGACGGATGTGCATATGGTGTGAATGCAACCATTAAGGAGCATTTAATAGTATTTTTGCAAAGGGCTTAACTACTCACTCACGGATATCAAACCAGTAAAAGAGAAGTTCTCAACTAATTGGCATTAACTCACAGTGAATTTTGTCCATTAGAATTGGAGACGCTAACTTTCTGGCTTGAGAATTTAGTCTTAACACACAACATAGCACAAATTCTTTACATTCCTAATCAGTTTTCTGTTTATACTGACTTTTGTAGGCTGGAGGGGCTTCCACTTTGATAAATGCCTGGTGTCTATAACTCTTCCTCCTGATATATCTGGGAAAATGGCATCAACATCCTTGTGGACAAGCTATCTGTCTGTAATCCTGTTGCAAGCCACCATTTTTAGATTATCTATTTGTCACATACCTTTTGACCAAGCCAAGTTGCATCTATTACTTTTACCCTTTTGCTGGTGATAGAAATGGGATATTGGCATCTCACCACTGGAAATTAATTGCTTAGTACTGAAGACATAAAATCTTTTAGACTTTTATGCAATACACCTTTACAAAGGATCGTTTGAACTGTTAATTGGATGCTTTTAAATAGAATTTACAGACTTAAAAAGAATGGGATGTATTATGTTTAAGTGATTAAATCTCTCATTGTGTACTCTGATAGAAAACATGGATTCTGTTATATAACTTGGATTGCATTTTTAACCATATGTTCCTATATATATATATATATTTGCTTGATTGTATTGATGTGTATAAAGAGAACAGAAAGAAGTAAAAAATATTGAAAAAGACATGAAAGGATGATACTGGAGAAGAAGAGAAGAAACTGATAAATTTGGAAGGGTTAATGGCTTAATTAAAATATGGCACATTGCCCATCTTACTGCATTCTGCTACTGCATTCTGCAGCCCATTAAAGAATAAAAAACCCAATAAGTTTTATAAAGTAAGAATATTCATTATTGATTACAAGGTTCAGTAACCATTGCTTAATGTTTTGAGTAGAGGATGTCTTGTAATTAATTTGAAAATCTATAGCCACCTTTAGGTCTGGGTTTCAGTTTTTTCAAGCAAGTGTGTCTGTGTGTATTTAGGTGTTTTTGTGTGGTTTTTTAAAGCACCACTTCAAAATGTGTTTAGTGTAGTGACATCTTAACACTTTTGTGCCATCTAGTATAGGTAATCAGGAGAACAATAGTCAGATGTTTCTAGACCTGTAGGTGTATGAAAATAAAAAGCAATTGTTTATATATTTGTTAGTTCGTAAAGTCCTGCCAGATTCAAGGGTTAATAATAAGAAGGTTATGAAAAAAAGCAAGTTAATGTAACCTATTAACCCCAAGCCATATGCAATGCTTGTTTCTGCCCATCTAATTAGAACACAGAATTTTCTGAAGTGGTTGACCTACCACTCCCAGCCAGCCTGGTTAATGGCGAGGAATGTTGGGAATTGTAACGCAGCCACAATTACAACTTCATCACTCCCAACTTATTTTAGCATCGTGGGATGAATCTCAGTGACTATTACCCATGTTCTGAAAACAGGCTTATCCAGTTACTGAGACAAATTCGACAAGAATATAGCAACTTTCTAAAATAGTTGTTCCCTATTCATAAATTCCTTGACTCAATTCTTGTACTTGTGCCAGCTGCCTTCTGCTGGCATAGGCTCCATTCTTCCTCCCTTTCTCTTTTGAAATGAAAAGTATTTCTGGTGTTCTTCTGCCTTGAGTAATGGAAAACAAGTGAATCACCAAGATCACTGCTGAAGGCTTGCTAGTTCTCTTAGCTCAAAGGTTGAGAGAGTGTGATTGTGATTTTTTTCCCTTCTTTTTAAACAAAACACCAGTCAAATATGAAAAGGAGCATAAGAGGAACAAAAACCAGACATGCCAATGAAAGAAAAAGAATAAGGGGGAAAAACTCAAGGAGTGTGGGGAAAATGTCTGTATTTGTTTTCAAAAAGACATTTGTGGATGTATGGATTTTAGCTCCCAGAATTCTGGGTGTGTACTAGTTGGGGAATTTTGGGAGCTGAAGTCCACACAAGTTACCAAGATGAGATGTAGTGGGCCAGACAAAGGTTATCTACCAAGAAAGCATATGCCAGCCAAATCTTAAATTAACCTGAATCCTGCATACTTACGGAGGAAATGTTATTGGGAAAGGTTTCGGTGTATAGTGTCCCTCAAGATGAGAATTAAGTTCTCCCTTGCAATCAAATTATATATTGCACCTTTCTTTTGGTGCTTTCTAGGGCAGAATATAATATTGCAGTGCCCTCAATATAGCACCAGTTAACTTTCCAATTCTTTTTGAAGAAAGTTGTATGACAGGCTTCATTCCTACAGATCCCAGAAGCCAGCAAACAGGCAGAGAACCCCATGGACCAATCAGGGCTGCTCCTCCTCTAAATGACCAATAGGAAAAGCATATCAACTGCTCCAATACCTAAGGGGCTACCACAAAGAAGAGCAGGACGACTTGTTCTCCAAAGTATCAGAAGGCAGGACAAGAAGCAATGGATGGAAATCAATTAAGGAGAGAAGCAACCTAGAACTAAGGAGAAATTTCCTGACAGTTAAAACAATTAATCAGGGGAACAACTTGCCTCCAGAAGTTCTGGGTGCTCCAATTCTGGAGGTTTTTAAGAAGAGATTGGACAGCCATTTGTCTGAAATGGTATAGAGCCAGGATGGCGAACCTATGGCACACGTACCAGAGGTGGCGCACAGTAGTCTCTCTGTGGGCACGCGAGCCAGCTCTGCTCTGCCACACATGTGTGCGCGCCTCCCACTGGCCAGCTGGTCTTCAGGTCTCTGCTGTGCATGCGCAGGAGAGCGGGGCGCATGTGGGGGACTGCGCGGGGTGCAGGTCACATGTGGGGGGCTGCGCGCACGTTGCATTTTGCGGGGTTCAGGCGCGCGCACATTCGGTCTGGAAAAGGTTAGCCATCACTGGTATAGGGTCTTCTGCTTGATCAGAGGGTTCGACTGGAAGACCTCTAAGGTCCCTTCCAACTTTGTTATTCTGTTATCGCCAATCACACACAAATGGAAGGAAGGCAAAGAAGAAAAAAGTGCTCATCCAAAAAGAAAGAGATAGGTGGATGGGGAAGTCATCTATCTTCACTTCACCTGGGCTACTGGACACGTGTGGGGTTAGTGATAATAATCTGCCAAGAATCAAACATCCCAGATCAATCCCAGCTGTGTTTTAAAATGGAATCAGCAGAGGGGTATGCATTTGTATGACAGAATGAAAAAACAGAAACCAATCTGGGAAGTTGCTGTGAAGGAGAATCTCTGTAGCCATTAAACCTTCTTTCCGCTTTAAAAAAATCAATGAAGAGAAGGTAATGTGAATGGAAGCAGGGAGGCAAGCATTCCCAGCAATGGGGTAAAAGATGGCCCACATGTTTTGTAGAGCTTCAGCACTGCAAACAGGTACTTTAATTTAAAAAAAAAAAATTGGATACACTGCAGCAGAGCTAGAGTTTAATCTGCTCTGCTGCAGAAACAAATGATGGCATGGTAACACACAACTTTTGAAGACATTCTGGAGTGATATATAGACCCAGCATGTTACTTATTCAGAGATTGCTTGTATTTGCTGGAAATAGGTACTTTGCCCAATAAGGGGTGCGAAAACTGCTTACTGACCTATAAATAAATACTTGTGTAGTTCTTCTCACAGTTGTGGACAGTAGGTATGGGTCAATCTGCAATTGGCTCTCTGCTTTCAGAAGATACATTTTACTGTCATTGTATGCATCCCTACACATCTCCTAAATGGGATTGCTGCTGGGCCTTGAAAACGGCAAATTGTGATCAAAGCAAGGGCTTCACAAATCTATTATACAAATAGGAAACCGCAAGCATGGCCTCTGAGGGCAACCTACCCACTTTTCCTGATAGTGTACAGTATAAGTACATGGTTTCACTATCCCATATGGGTACTTCAATGAGCTTGTGATGAGGAAAATAATCAGCACGTGTATAGCTCATTTGGCATTAATCAGTTATAGCACTTCAGGAAACACAGCATGTTTTTGTGTACTTTTTTTAAGTGGATCGGCACACCTCTGTACACAAATACAGATCCCTGCAATTTATACATTTAATGTATTGACTTTGTAATGATAGCCTTTTTATTACTGCACATGTTTTCATAATGAAGAACTCTTATAGACGAGAACCACTATTAAATTTTAAGGACAGATGTCTGAATAGTTTGTATGGTTTATATTTCAGCCATGCAGGCAGGAATTATAATGCATTGAAATTATTTTTATTCATTTATATCCCACCTTTATTATTTTTGTAAATAACTCAAGGAGGCAAACATACGTAATACCCCTTCCTCCTCCCCACAACAACAACCCTTGTGAAGTGGGTTGGACTGAGAAAGAGTAACTGGCCCAAAGTCACCCAACCGAACTTTCATGCCTAAGGTGGGACTCGAACTCACACTCTCCTAGTTTCTAGCCTGGTGCCTTAACCTCTTATCCTGCTCTTCAATTCAAAAATGGAGAAGGAAGGTAAAAAGGTAAAAGTAAAGGTTCCCCCGCACATGCGTGCTAGTCGTTTCCGGCTCTAGGAAGGAAGGTAGATGTTGAAATTAAGACTACTGTGCTATTTGAGCTGCAAAACTCCAGACAATTGCTAGATGGCAGGCAAGATGCCCCTTGCTTCTACCAATAGTTGCCTGGATTTTACAGCCCAAGTTTCATCAACCTAGTAAAAGTGGTTACGAAAGGACAGGCCAGTTGGAGAACTAAGGCGGTTGTGTTCATAATTCGCACAGGTTTTTGGTAAAACGTTTCTTCCTTCCACTCCACAGATGCAAAACAGAAAGAGATGATCCAAAACCCAAACAAGCAGTCAAGTGCATGAATCAAAACTTCTCCAACTGCAAGTGAGGAAATTTGAAGAACAATTCATTCGGTGCTTATTAAAATGGAAAGGTCAGAGTCACGGGCTGTAGAGTGCCCTTAGCTCTCTTTCTGCACCCGGTTTTAGTCTTCCACACATGCCGTTTGTCATAGATTCCCCAACCATCCCGCTCCCCTCTCCAGGAAGTAACCGAGATGACATTATATTTCATATGGTTTCCCTTCTGGTTGAATAGCCTGAGACATTTGCATGGCCCTGTGCAGCTGTCCTGTGCAGCTGTGAGCCTTTTGTGATAAGCCTGTGTGTCCGACATGCTTGTAAATCAGGAAGAGAAGTCTGCAAGTTCAAGAAGTGCACAGGGAAGCGGGGAGGGGAGGGGGCTAGTTTCTGCAGGATAATGCCCCGACGGTGTAAATTAATCACCGTTGAACTTTTATTCTGGTAGATTTACTGCAGAACAAAACCCTAAGCAGCAAAGAGAACATTGTGCTGTTTTTTTTTGGCTGTTCCTTATTTGGATTCATACATTTCATGATCTTGATTCTTTGGGGCCTAGTTTTAATTTATTAGCTTAAAATATTGATAGGCTGCTTTTTTGTATTTATAGTTTACTACACAAAGCAAATAAACACGTTTACTACATATAATAAGCTAATACTTATAATCATATTAAATTAATGTGTTGAACAAGCATCAGAGGACTCACATCAGACAGCGGAATTTCATTCAAGGAAGGGCATTTGTAAACATTTCTCTTGTTAGCTGCTAGACCTCTGCACTTTGAAATTTAAAGGTTATTTCAATTTTGAAAAGACATTCAGGGAATGTTATCATGCCAGAACGTGCCAAAATACAATTTTTTTTAAAAAAAAATTAAAATTGTGCCTTTGGATTTGAAGTAGAGGCCATAAGCTTTTTTGAAAAATAAAGATTGAGATAGCACTAATGCATTTACATATAATCCATGACTTAAGACGCATCTGAGCCCAAAATATAAGTGCCAAGCAAGACTGTTGTTAATTTAGCTTTGCCCCAATTTACGACCTTTCTTGCCACAGTTGTTAAATTAATCACTGCAGTTATTCGTAACACAGTGGTTAAGTGAATCGGGCTTCCCCCATTGACTTTTTTTTTTTTTTAATTTGATTTATATGCCGCCCTTCTCCGGAGACTCAGGGCGGCTTACAATGCGTTAAGCAATAGCCTTCATCCTTTTGTATATTTATACAAAGTCAGCTTATTGCCCCCACAAACTGGGTCCTCAATTTACTTACCTTAGAAAGGATGGAAGGCTGAGTCGACCTTGAGCCTGGCAAGATTCGAACTTACTAATTGCAGACAGCTGGAGTTAAATTACAATGCATTAGTCTGCTGAGCTATCCAGGCTCCTTCTGACTTTGCTTGTCAGAAGGTTGCAAAAGATAATCACATGACCCTGGGACACTGCAACCGTCATAAATACATGCCAGTTGTCCAACCTCTGAAGTTCGTTCACAAGTCCATGGGGATGCAGCAATGGTCATTAAGTGTAAAAAAATGGTCATAAGTCACTTTTGTCAGTGCCGTTGCAACTTCAAACACTCACTAAACGAATGGTCGTAAATCGAGGGCTACCTGTATTTTGTAAATGTGCTGGCCTGCACAGAAAAAAAACCCAGAGATGATGAGATGGTATTTGATGATATTTATCTTGGGGGAGTGGGTGCTGTAGGACCATGGAGAAGACAGCTTCCAATGCACTGGAGGAACTTTTGCTGAGACTTCTCTGGCTCTTACCACTAATCTACCACTAATCTTTTGAGTTATTTCAGGAAGAAGGAAGGAAGAGTAACATTTGTCCATGGTGTAGCTGTGCCTCTCTAGAACATGTCTAAGATCTTTCTACAGTTCATTCTAAAGGAATGCAATTTTGGTAGCACAGGACAAACTGTATTTAAATCATATATGTTTGTGGTTGTTGAACTTCTAATCTAGAAACCTCAGTGTTCCTGGCTGAGTAGCTTAAAAGCCTTCCACTTAAGAGATGAGGTAATCAAAAGGAAGCAAGGCAAATATATTGCCTTAAACAATGCACAGGAAGATTTTTTTTTTTAAAAAAAAATGTCAAGTAAGTAAATTATTGTTCTAAATTATATAAATGATAAATTTTGAGTGTTTCCAGCCAGAAGTATTTTGGCAAACTAAATTCAAAACCCAAAGAATATTATTTTTTTTCTGATATGCAAGCGTCCAGAAAAATGGGTTTCGCTGCGTTTAGTAGAATTTCCATTTATTGCTGTGTATGAGTAGCGTAAGTACATCCCTTCCAGTCTGCAATGTCAACAGGACAGGAAGATATTATGCATTCCAAGTTGCCATTAAAGCGCATTAATTAATCTAAAGAAGGTAGAATCTATCTTGAGGATAAGTGATCGTAGGGGCACTCCCAGGTAGTTTCCTTGGCAGCAACCTTAAAGTATTCCTCCAGAATGATTTTTTTTTTTTACTTTCTTAGTCTAGCCAACGGCTTTGGCACTCCCTGTGGATCTTCCATCTGAGTGCTATCTAGGCCAGTGTTTTTTCAAACTTGGCAACTTTTAAGATGTATGGGTTCCAACTCCCAGAATTCCCCAGCCAGCACGCTGGCTGGGGAATTCTGGGAGTTGAAGTCCACACATGTTAAAGTTGTCAAGTTTGAAAAAAAAAACCACATCCCACAAGAAAAGATTCCTCAAGGTGTCTGGAAACACACATTTTCAAACAACAAAATCCATCTGTTTTCCATATACTCTGTGGGTCTGTGTACAGGGAGAGATTAATCTATTTGATTTATATTGAAAGAAGGCAGTTGAATGCCTTTGCTATGTAATTAGAATGCCTAACAATAAGAAGTTTAATAATATGGTACCACTGACAGGCACAGTAGTATTTTAGCTTTTGAAATGAAAGGACAGGGAAGCACAGATGAAAGGTGGAATAAGAGTGGGTTTTCCCCCCTTTTCTTTTATCGGTGTTTTAAAACCCAGGGATGGAGAAGACATTCAGTTAACTGTGTTTTTTTTTTTAATACAATAATAACAATTATACAAAAACAATTATTGTTTTTTTAAAAACAATAATAACAATAATGTATTCCTCTTCCTTGGTACAATGCTATAAAAGGAATTGCAAAGATTGCAGTTTTCCCCCTCCCACCCTTCTTATTCCTTCCAAATATATATGGCAATCAGGAACCTCAGGAGGATGGGTGCAATAATGTGACTGAAGCATCACCTCTCTTTAACATCCATTGCAGTACTTACACACAGTTAAAAAAAAAGGGGGCAAGTGCCACACTTGTCACCTAGACTTTGTTTTCCTTCCTTCCCCCTGATGCCCCTGACAGTGTCCTGTCCTACTTGTTGGCTCAAGCACTCTTCTCTCCTTGGTCATTCGGTTCCTTAAAAGGTCTCTAGTACTGTCAGGCACAATGAACCAGAACAACTCCATGAGAGGGCCAAACAGTTTCTTTATTGTCGATTGCCTGTTTACAAGAATCTCACCAGACTGACTGCATTCACTTGGAAACCGGCAGATAAAGCTTGCAATATCTGCCATTTCCTCCCACGTAGCGACACCAAGCTGGCTCGTCTTTATACTCCCCTTTAGCTGGTGATTCCACCACACTTACTCAGTTAATTAGGTGAATCTTTTACTACAGAGAACTTTGTGGGTGGCTAAATATGTACGTTGGTACATGCATTTGTGAGTTTCCTTTGTTATATTAAAAATGTTGTGAACGTTACTCCAAAAATGAGGTATTGGGGATGTAGTGAATTCTACTGATGATATAAGCACTATATTCCCTGACATGGGTACTTTTTACATATTTATCATCAACATTATTTACTTCTTCACATCCCTCTTTTTTTTGTACAAGAATAAAATGCATACTTAGTGTTCTTTCCTTCTCTTTTTCCCTACAGCCATTGAACTGTGACGGTACAGTGGTTAGAATGCAATACTGCAGGCTGACTTTGCTCACTGCCAGGAGTTCGATCCTGAGCGGCTCAAGGCTGACTCAGCCTTCCATCCTTCTGAGGTCAGTAAAATGAAGACCCAGATTGTTGGGGGCAATATGCTGACATTTGTAAACCATTTAGAGAGGACTGTAAAGCACTGTGAAGTGGTATATAAGTGCTATTGCTATTGCTAAGTGCTATTGTGAGATACCTTGAGTTACGAAAAAGGGATTGGCCCAAAGTCTCTCAGTAAGTTGGCTTACTGGGATGGTGGATGAAAGTGGGTGAACCTGGGGTTTCCTGCTCCTGGCCCAACACAGCTGCTGCTTTATGACTTTAGGTGGTTTCCTGTAAGAGTTAAAGAACTTACATAAAACTGTATTATATATAAAAACATTTTTGCCATTTGATTAAGCCCTTGTTAATCAATTGTAAAAAAGATATTGAGACTCTAGAAAAGTCTTTCCAGTGCAGAGAAGAGCAGCAAAGATGATTAGGGGACTGAAGGCTAAAACATTATGAAGAACAGTTACAGGATTTGAGTACATCTAGTTTAATGAAAAGCACTAGGAGTGACATGATAGCAGTGTTCCAATATCTAAGATATTGCTACAAAGAAGAGGGAATCAAACTATTCTCCAAAGCACCTGAAGGCAGGACAAGAAGCAATGGATGGAAACTAACCAAGGAGAGAACCAACCTAGAACTAAGGAGAAATTTCCTGACAGAACAATTAATCAGTGGAACGACTTGCCTCCAGAAGCTGTGGATGCTCCAACACTGGAAGTTTTTAAAAAGAGATTGGAGAGCCATTTGTCTGAAATGGTATAGACTTTCCTGTCTGAACAGGGGGTTGGACTAGAAAACCTCCAAAGTCCTTTCCAACTCTTTTATTTTGTATTCTGTAAATGCTGTCTGAAAAGAACTGGCATTACCAGTTTCCGAAACTCCAAAAGGCTATGTGCTTGTGCTCTTCCAGAAAGATGGAATTACTGCTGTTTTCTAGATAACCCTTGATCTCTTACAAGGTGGGTGTCCAAAATATCCTTTCTCTGTTATAACATGTAATGTGGGTAAAAAAATATTTGGAGAAGCTCCTCTCACAGGTAGGAAGGGCCTGATCCATATAAGGGCTAATGGGTAATCATCAGTAACTTGAATTCAGCCCAAAAATCTACTGGCAATCAAAGTTCCAGAGAAAATATATGTTAATTTATTAAACTGGTTAGTGCAGGCTTAATACCAAATTCTGATCTGTTTTTCTCAAAGAAACAAACAGGCTTAATCTGAATTGCACCAAAAACCTGTTTGACTAGAGCAAGAGTGGGGGGGAAACTGTGCTTGCGTTTTTGTGATACAAATAACACCCTACCTCCAGTGTTAGGTTGACAGGTAGGAAATATTTGCCAAGCTATAATTTTGTGGCTGTCCAATTTAAAATGTAACAAGGATGCCACTGTGCTATGTTACCTTAAGAGACAACTTTTCCAGTATGGACTTATTTTGCTACAGATACTAAGATACTTGCTTAGTAGTGGAGGTATTAACATTTTGTGCCAATATCTTTTGGTGAGGGGAAAACCATATCATCAGTCATTTTGGCATAGATAGAGACCATTACAATATACACTTGGGAAACTATTGGCAAAATAATGGTCAACATAAGAAATGCTCTAGGCCAGGTCTGCCAAACTCCTGGCCCGTGGGCCGGATGCATCATGTGCTGGCCACACCCAGTTTAGCAAAGGAGAAAAAAGTCCTGATATGTCACGTGACGATGCTGTGACGATGTGAGTTTGATGCCTCTGCTCTAGAAACAGTTCTACCAGATTTTTGGTGCAAAGATCCTGATGATCTCAGAGAGCTACACACCAAGTTTGAAGTCTTTTCTGGCGAGTAGAGTAGAGTAGAGTAGAGTAGAGTAGAGTAGAGTAGAGTAGAGTAGAGTAGAGTAGAGTAGAGTAGAGTAGGGCAGGGCAGAATAGAATAGAATAGAATAGAATAGAATAGAATGGAATGGAATGGAATGGAATGGAATGGAGTGGAGTGGAGTGGAGTGGAGTGGAGTGGAGTGGAGTGGAGTGGAGTGGAGTGGAGTGGAGTGGAATGGAATGGAATGGAATAGAATAGAATAGAATAGAATAGAATAGAATAGAATAGAATAGAATCACTATTCTGCATTTCTGTATGCCTGAATAGGTGGCTCAGTGGCTAAGACACTGAGCTTATCGATCAGAAAGGTTGGCAGTTTGGCGGTTCGAATCCCTAGTATAGGTCTCCTGCATGAGCAGGGGGTTGGACTAGATGACCTCCGAGATCCTTTCCAACTCTGTTACTGTAAGCCATAGGAACTTTCAAGAGTTTTCCATGCAGCCATTCCCTTAATGTTTAATGAGACATGGATGATGTTTTTGTCATATCCAGGGACAACCAGGAACTAGAGAATTGGGCTGCCTAAATATTAGATCTCCATCACTGGAGGTTTTAAAGAAGAGACTGGACAATCACTTGTCTCAGAGGGTATAGTTCCTCGTGAGGAACTTGGACTTGAGCTTGGACTGGACTAGAAGACCTCCAAGGTCCCTTCCAGATTCTATTCTATTCTATTTTACTCATTTCTCCCAAAAGCTATTGTCAGCCAAAAGCACATAGCATATAAAAAACTGAAAGCTATTTGAGTTCAGCCTTACAATCCAAACTGTACATATTAGATGAGTATTTAATGTAAAGATTCAACATTAGAAGAGAATTTTCCCAGTCCAAATGTGTGGACAAATCCCTGATCTGGACAGCCATGAAGGAAGGAAAGGCAGGAAGATATCATGAAGACCTAGAAACCTACTTTCAAGACTCAGACTCGAGAGTCTTTAGTACATTGGAAATAATGGAATGACCCAATCATGTCCGAATGCAAAGAAAGACAACCTGTTTTCAAGTGTGGCTGATGAAAACAGGAGCCTGAGTGGCGTAGGAGGCTAATGCCTCCTAAAGCAGCATTTAACATCCAGCTGCCTGCAATTACTGCGAGTTCAATTCTCACCAGGCTCAAGGTTGACTCAGCCTTCCATCCTTTCTAAGGTGGGTAAATTGAGGACCCAGTTTGTGGGGGCAATAAGCTGACTTTGTATAAAATATACAAAAGTATGAAGGCTATTGCTTAACGCATTGTAAGCCGCCCTGAGTCTCCGGAGAAGGGCGGCATATAAATCAAATTAAAATTTTAAAAAATTAAAATTAAAGTACCACATGTGGTTGCAACAGGGTTTTCAGTGGAAAAATTGCTTCCTTAAAAATCACAGAATCCTTTAATATTTTGTTTATCACGACGCATTAAAACTACAGATGCATGCAGTGAAAGGATGAGAAAAGGAGACTGGGTCTGATAGCCAGATCCACAAATGCTTGGCTTGGTTCTTCTGCTTGATAACATGGCTGGTGAATATACTAGCAACCTAAGAGATGACTTGCAAGGAGTTTTCTCCTTCTCTTCACATGCTTAAGGTACATGTGGAAAGATTACAAGTGAATCTGAGGTTATGAATTCTCACGAGTGAACCGTCTGTCCTGGTCGCTCATGTTTTGGTTATCTAGGTGGATTACTGTAGCGTCCTCTACGTGGGACTGCCCTTGAAGGAAATCCAGAAGCTACAATTGGTCCAGAACATAGGAGTGTAAGTAGTTATTGGCATGAACTTGGGATGCCCATGTTACACCTCTGCTCTACAAAGCAGTTTCAAGATGCTGTTTCTCCACTTTACATGACATGCGGCTGGGTTATTTGAGAAGCTGCCCCACCCTCCAGTTTTTGTTTTTTTACCATGGCTCCTGCTTTTTGGAACATCACAGCCCCCAAAATTAGGTTGGGTCCAGTCCTGCTGGCCTTCCAGAAAGCTCTTAAGACTTGTCTATCTTCTTGAATTTTTTTTTTTTAATTTGATTTATATGCCGCCCTTCTCCGAAGACTCAGGGAGGCTTACAATGCGTTAAGCAATAGCCTTCATACTTTTGTATATTTATACAAAGTCAGCTTATTGCCCCCACAAACTGGGTCCTCAATTTACCCACCTTAGAAAGGATGGAAGGCTGAGTCAACCTTGAGCCTGGGGAGATTCGAACTGGTGTAATTGCAGACAGCTGGATGTTAATTACGGTGCTTTAGTCTGCAGAGCTAAACCAGGGAGATTTGGGAGATAGGAAGCTTGTTGAGCCCGTGAGGTGGCTTTAACTTACTGTGATTGGTTTATCCTCCGTAGCCATTTAATGCTTTTCTTTCGTATGCTTTCGTTTTACTGTAATCATTTGTGGTGAGTGCTTTGCGTTGTTTTAGCTGCCCAGAGTGCTGTTGTGAGACGGGTGGTCACAGAAATCGAATAAGAAACAGACTGTATGAGTTCTGTTGGAGGCCCAGATACTGTATATCGTATCAATTTGCTTGAAATGCTCCCTTCATTTCCATAAATCTTCTATAAACCGACTGTGGCAAAAAGAGAGAAACTATTATGAGAAGGATAGCTTAATTGTTATTTGTATACTTCTCTTTCTCCCTCCCTCCCTCTCTCTCTCTCTCTCTCTCTCTCTCTCTCTCTCTTTCAATACCCAAAGGTTCATTTGTTTGCTTTTTAAATACACATTATCAGGGTAACAAGAGAACAATGGTAAGCGTAGGACAGGTGACTGGGAATAATCAGTGAAGCTCTTCAAGAACAGTCTTAAATGCAGTGGTATTTTTTCACCAGGAGCAGAGAAATGGGCTCCAGGCTTGCCCACTTAACAGTCTGCTGCAGCTCCATAACATCTGCCTATGGGGGGAAAGTTACTGTTCAGCGCTTAGGAATGCATAGCCAATGTGACAGCAATAGGAAATAACCTCAGAGATTATAGTGGGGGCCATGAAGGGGCAGCAAATTCAAAACACAGACTGAATGTAAACAACATCTTCTCCACTGCAGAGCTCCTACCCTGGGAGATTTTCAGACCAGCAAGAGAGCCATGGTGACTAAATAAATACAAGCTCAATGCAGCAGCCTGTTGATTGATTGAGTTTAGAACATTCAAGTTAGACAGAAATATATTGTGATTAACCAGGCAGGGCATTTGTAAAAATAACAACCGAAATTGCTGGGTATGTTAAAAACTGTAAGTGCCATCTTAGAAAAGGAGTTCCTTCTTCTCTTGCAAGAAGGAAATGCTTTTTCTTTAAGGTCTGCCAAAAGACAGATAGATTGCGAGTCTTATAGAAACGAAGAGAGAATCTTCTTCGGGATGGTTTTATTCCCAGGCAAAATGGACGTGGGATTAAATGTGATGATTAATCAAGTGTCAATTTAATGATAACCAGTTTGGTTTTTCTGTATGGCAGCCATAATAAATAAATAGTTTCAGAATAATAGAGTGTGAAGGGACCTCGAAGATCTTCTAGTCCAGTGTTGGCGAACCTTTTCGGCACTGAGTGTGTGGCTCACACACACATACACACATATCCTGGAAACCAGAAGAGCAGCCGCCCGCTGCACATGCACGCACTGGGAAGATAATCTTCCGGTTTTTGGCGCGCACATGTGCACCGCCCACCTGGTCTTCCAGTTTCTGGCGCATGCACATGAAGACCAGCTAGCTGGCAGAAACTGGAATATCATCTTCCCAACATTCACATGCGCATCAGACAGCTGCTCTTCCAGTTTTCGGTGCTCCCGCGCGCATGAAAAACTAATTGGCCAGCATCCAGAAGATCAACGGGCAACGGCTTGCGTGCCCGGAGAGATGGCTCTGCGTGCCACTTCTGGCACCTGTGCCATAGGTTCGCCATCACAGTTCTAGTGCAACTTCCTTTCAGGTCTTGCCTTCAGCTTCCCTCCCCTTCCTTATATTGAATCTGAATTCAAAAGTCAGTGATGCTTGGGCACTCCACGAGGAGCAGACACTCTATAGATTCATGAATACATGACATATAAGCAGATTCTCATTTGCAATCTTAGCTTCTCCCACCCACATGCTCACTAGTCTCATAAACTCGACCACAAATATTGGTCACACAAATGCCTCCTTCACCAGATCCATTGGCGGAAAAGGAAAAGCCAAAAAAGGCTTGCCACAGAAATTTATCAACTGAATCCAGGTCTGTATTAACAAACTAAACTAGTCTAAGGGACCAGACAAGCATGCTGAATAAATGTACTGGATGATGAAAGTGTCCAGCTGCCAACTTCTCCTCCTGGGCGCTGCCACTTGGCTTGCTGGCATTCCCTGAAACATGTAGGGCACCTGAGGAGAGCTCATCAGCTGTGTTGCTGTGGGTCATATCCAGTGGTGGGATTCAAATAATTTAACAACCGGTTCTCTGCCCTAATGATCAGCTGGGTAGGTGTGGCTCGGTGGTCATGTGACCGTGTGGGCATGGCCAACTCAACGTCACTCAGGTCGATGGGCACTTCGCCTGAGCTGTTACAATGTAATAAGGGTTAACCAGAGAGGCAGTTTCTGTAAGCAGGGCAATAAAGATTAGGCTAGAAACAACACCAGAATGTTTCCTTCCTACCTTCCTTACAGGATTAGCCCTGTAAAGTGGAAAAAAACGAAATAAGATTTCTTCCAACAACCGGTTCTCCGAACTATTTAGAAAGTTAACAACCAGTTCTCCCGAATAGGTGCGTACTGGCTGAATCCCACCACTGGTCATATCTGAACAGCAAAGACACCACGAGTAACTTTTAAAGAAGGAATGCCCCATTGCTATCTGAGTTTCCAATTCGAAAAGCAAGCTGCTACATTTGGGGCAAGGCCCGGGCATCGGAGTGCTAGAACTGTTCCGTTGTACTTTCTGAACGGGAATTATTAAAACCCAATCAAGGTGTTGCCAGCTTAACAGGTATACATAAATTGAAGCGACACTAAGTTTGTCTCTGCCAATGTTGACTCTTCCTTTCCAGTTTATTTTGTGTCTTGGTTTCCCTGGCTGGTCAACACATCACACAATCATCATGTTGAAAGAGGCCATTTAGATCTCTGAATCCCAACTCAGTGCCGGAATCCAAATTAAAGTATTTCTCCAGACCAAGTGAAGGGGAGTCTATCGCTCCTCTGAATAATTCTTTCCACTGTTGAACAGCTTTTACTGTCAGGAAGGGATGTTCTGCACCATGCAATGATGAAGAACAGAGGTTCTTCTGTTTGACATCCTTTCACATGTTGCCAGAGTCCCCTCTTGGTCTTCTTTTTTTCCCCTAAGGCTCAACTTCCAATTGATTTACCTTCATCGGCTTCCTTTCTAGACCCCTGATTAGCATTGCGGATTTTCTCTGAAGAACTTAAGTTTTTTTTTTTTTTTTAATGTGGCGCTCAGAACCAGACACAGTATGCAAGGTTGGATCTGATCCATCTAAAATAAAGTGTTGAACTATTACAGGTAGTCCTCGACTTAGAACAGTTCATTTAGCGACCGTTTGAAGTTACAACGGCACTCAAAAAAAGTGACTTATGACCGTTTTTCTCACTTACGACAATGGCAGCATCTCGATGGTCACGTGATCAAAATTCAAGTTGCTTGGCAACTGACTCCCATTTATGACAGTTGCAATGTCCTGGGTCATGTGATCACCTTTTATGACCGTCTGACAAGCAAAGTCAATGGGGAAGCCAGATTTCACTTAACAACCGTGTTACTAAGTTAACCACTGCAATGATTCACTGAACAACCGCAACATGAAAGGCTGTACAATGGAGCAAAATTCAATTAATGGTCTCGCTTAGCAACAGAAATGTTGGGCTCAGTTGTAGTTGTATATTGAGGACTATCTGTACTTTCCACAACTCTGTAACTACTATTGATGAAGTCTAAAACTGAATGTGCCCTTTTGACAGCTCCAGCATATTGCTGATTCAAATTCAGTTTGCAGTCAACTAGTACAGTGGCCCCCAATCTTTTGGGCACCAGGGACTGGTTCAGGGGTGAAATCCTACCGGTTCGGACCGGTTCGGGTGAACTGCTAGGGATTATGGGCATCAGTTCGCCGAACCAGTAGTAATTACCCCTCCTTGATCCCACCCACTCCTGGCCGGTTGCTGCTCACCTCTTCCATCCGCTCGATATTCCACAGAATTCAATGTTAAATGCAGCAGAGAGAATGCTAACTTTTCTCCCTCCATTCAGAACGGAGCTGCTGCAGCCTGTCCCTTTAAGGAGGCTGCAGGCCCAGGAGGGAGCAGGCTGGGTGGGAATCATAAAGGGAGCAGCAGCTCCGTTCTGAATGGAGGGAGAAAAGTTAGCCTTCTCTCTGCCACAGAATTCAATGTTAAATGCAGCAGAGAGAATGCTAACTTTTCTCCCTCCATTCAGAACGGAGCTGCTGCAGCCTGTCCCTTTTAAGGTAGTCCCCAGGAGGGAGAGGAATGGGGGGGTGGAGGTGGGATGGAGCCATTTTTGTGAAAGGCAGGAAAATGGGGAAGGGGATTTTCCTGCCTGTCATCCATTCCTCAATCTCAGCACAAACTGAGAGAAGGATGGTAGGCAGGAATATTCCCCTCCCCATTTTCCTGCCATTCGCAACAAGGAGTGGCTGGGAGGGGAGGGGCCGGTGAGGAGCCCCTCGATGTGAGTGATGTCGAGTTGGCCATGCCCACCCAGTCACATGACCTCCCCCAACAAGCCACGCCCACAGAACTGGTAGGGGAAAATTTTTAATTTCACTCCTGGACTGGTTCCGTGGAGAGAGGTTTTTCCGTGGATCGGAGGGGTGTGTGGTTTCGTGTGCTGCCTATGGATGGAGCTTCGCTTGTTTGTGCGGCCTGGTTTCTGGCATGCTGTGGCCCAGTGCTGGTCCACAGACTGAGGGTAGGCGACCCCTGAACTAATATTCTAATATCTTTTCTTCAAAAACACAATTGCCAAGCTAGGTATCTTGATTGAGACTATTTTTCCTTCTCTGTTCTTTTTCTGAGAGAAATGGGTGGTTTATAAATATGAAAAATAAATAATAAATGGTATTCATTTATATAGGTAGATCTTGGCCTGTAAATGAATACGTGTCCTCAACCACAATTGAGCCCAAATTTCTGTTGCTAAGTGAGACATTTGTTAAGTAAGTTTTGTCCCCATTTATGACATCACTTGTCACGATTGTTAAGTGAATTGCTAAGTTAGTAACACGATGGTTAAGTGAATCTGGCTTCCCCATTGAGTATGCTTGTCAGAAGGTCGCAAAAGGTGATCACATGACCCGGGACATTGCAACCGTCACAAATATGAGTGAGTTAAATTTTGATCCTATGATCATGGGGATGGCTGCAATGGTTGTAAATGTGAAAAACGGTCATGTCTTTTTTTTTTCAGTGCTGTTGTAACTTCAAACCAGGGGTGAAATGCTTCCGGTTCGGACTGGATCGCCCGATCTGGTAGCGATGGCGGCGGGTGGTTCGGAAAACCGGTAGCAAAAATCCCTGCGCCCCCCTCCCCCATGCCCAGCTGAGCCACACAATCATCAGAGGCTTTTTTTTTTTTTTTTTACTTTTAAAAGCATTTTTTCTACAACCTCTTCCAACGAAAAAATGCTTTTAAAAATAAAATTAAAAAACGCCTCTGACGATCGCGCAGCTCAGCTGGGATCGTCAGAGGCTTTTCAAAGCATTTTTTTCTGCAACCTCTTGGCCGAAGAGGTGGTAAAAAAAAATGCTTTGAAAAGTCTCCGACGATCCCAGCTGAGTTGCCTGATCATCAGAGAGGCTTTTCAAAGCATTTTTTAAAAAGCCTCCCTGACGATCCCAGCTGAGTTGCCTGATCATCAGAGAGGCTTTTCAAAGCATTTTTTAAAAGCCTCTCTGACGATCCCAGCTGAGTTGCCTGATCGTCAGAGGCTTTTCAAAGCATTAGAAAAAATGCTTTGAAAAGTTAAAAAAAAAAAAAGTTGGCCACGCCCACCCAGTCACATTACCCCCCCCACCAAGCCACGCCCACAGAACCAGTAGTAACAAATTTTACATTTCACCCCTGCTTCAAACTCACTAAATGAACCATTTAGTCAAAGACTACCAGTATTCATTTAATAAACCTCTCTACCCCCCCTCCCTTCCAGATTTGTCTTTCAAACCTGCCTAAGTCGAGTGGCCATACCTATTTCACCCATTTTAGCTATGCACGGGCTGAAGAGCATTCTTCATTCTGTTTGTTTTGGGTCTCTCTTCCTCTCCTTTCATGGGACGACCGAAGTTTGTTACATTAAGAAGATGGAATGAAAATTCCTCCCTATTTTTTTTTTTTCCACATCATACAAGGTTTTATATACCTCTCGGTTTTGTTTTTTTTTGTTTTTTGTTTTTTGCAGGCTAAAAAGATATCCAGATGTGAGGTTGTTTCTCAAGTGCTGGAGTCTCTGATGTGACAGGAGAATTTCCAAGCGCTAGGCTAATTGCCAAGGTTCTTTTTAAAAACTAAAAGCCAGAAATACCGCTGCTGTTATTGCCTGTGTATATATCTATGCGTACGAGAGAGAAAGAGAGGGGCTATCACTGCACACACATGCAAACTATGATATCCTGGGAGGGCATGGGGCCTCTGTTTTTGCAGACAGTCCTATGAATGTGACCTTGTCAGAACTGAACTCTGGTCTGTTTAAAATAGGAATCAGAGCCAGAAAAATGTTGTTGACTAAGCTAAACTCCCAGCCCAAACAAGAAAGCTTTTATGTATTACTTCCTGTCCAGGAGAACCCCAAGGTCAGTTTGAACTTTGCAGAGCAGGGGAATATAATGCAACTGCAATTATCTCAGCAGATCCCACAAGGCAGCCTCCTCCTTGTCCAGGAGCTTCACACACTTGGCTGGAATGTAAAACCCTCTATAGCAGAGTTTCTCAACCTTGGCAGTTTGAAGACGTGTGGACTTCAACTCCCAGAATTCCCCAGCCAGCAATGCTGGCTGGGGAATTCTGGGAGTTGAAGTCCACACGTCTTCAAACTGCCAAGGTTGAGAAACTCTGCTCTATAGCCTGCTCTCCTTCAAGGCTTCCAGATTGCCTCAGAAAGCTACACTTTCTATCTTTGCCCTTCTCCTCCTCATGTAGGTGCTTCGTGGAGATCTGTCCCTACTGTATACTGATAGTTCCTGACTCACTAGCTATATATCACTGGCCTTCAGCCTAACTTCAGGTGAATTACATATGGTAGAAAGAAGGATCGCCAAATATAACTGTAAGCAGTGGTAGGATCCAACTAATTTAACAACCGGTTCGTCCTAAAGACCGTGTGGGCGTGGCTGGGGGTGTCATGTGACTGGGCGTGGCCAACTCGATGTCACTCACGGCAAGGTGGGGTGGCGTAGGCAGGCTGAAGCAGCAATGGCGATGGCCGGAGACTTACCTTTGTGCAGCAACAGCAACGATGATTCTCTGATGCCTCATCTCTTGCCTGGTCTCGCTGCTGGAAGTTTTTGCAGTAGGAAATGGCAAGCGGCTACTTCCGGCCTTTGTTTGTGCAGCTAGGCACACGACCCCACCCCAAGACACTGGCCTGCAGCCGCCACTCTGCCGGTGAGAGAAGCCTCCAGCCACTGGTCTTTTTTGGTGTAAGAAGCCTGCAATCACCGCTCTTTGCTGGCACAAGGGGCCTCCAGCTGCCACTTCTTTGCCGGTGTGAGGGGCCTGCAGCAGCCACTGCCACTTTGCCGGCATGAGCAGCCTCCAGCCTCCTTCTCTTTGCTGGCTGGAACCAAGACGGCAGTGGCGGCTGGAGGCGTCTCGTGCCAGCAAAGAGCGGCAGCTATAAGCTTCTCGTGCCAAAAAAGACCAGCGGCTGGAGGCTTCTCATGCTGGCAAAGAGGCAATGGCTGCAGGCTTCTCAGTGTGGGGGAACACTGTGAGGCTCGGCCACCTTTCGGGCCCTGCTCTAGGCTGCTGCCTGCTTGACCTCCACTCCACCTCAGGTCCTGCATCCAGCCCACGACAAGGGGACATGCTGCTTCCAGGCCTGCCCGGCCAGTGGATGGGCAAGCAAGCAGCTCTTGGGGGAGGCATTTTCTCTCAGGCCTCCTACCCAGAAGGTCCTGCGGAAACCAAAGCTGGGCCCGAAATGTGGCAGAGCCTCACCATGTCCCCCCCACTGAGGCGGTCCTTCAGCTGAGCACACCAAGCCTGGAGCGGATCTTCCTTCCCCGCCGTCAGCCTTACCTTTCAGCCCATGGGGCTTGTTCCATTCTCACAGTGGTGGCCCGACTTGAGGCGAAGGGCAAGTGGGTGGCATGAGGGTGGAGGCCCTGGGAAAGGCCAGAGCCAGGAACTGGTGCGTCACCTGACCTGAGGTGAAGGGTGAGTGGGCAGAAGGATGGCAAGAGCCAGGCCCGAAAGGCGGCCGAACCACACTGTGTCCACCCCGAGGTGGCCCTTCGGCTGAGCGCCTTATCTTCGCGGGCAGCCACAGTGAGCAGAGCAGCCGAGGCAAGATAGGGCTGTGCGGGGTGGGGTGGGAAGGGCCAGCCAGTGGTGAGATTGGCCGGTTTGCTGAACAGCGCAGAATCTTAACAACTGGTTCACCCGAACCAGCCCGAACCAGCTGAATCCCACTTCTGACTGTTAGCCAAAGGTAGACCACCAATCTACACAGGCTGAATAGTGTTCCCTGATCTTCCACCAATCTACACAGGCTGAATAGTGTTCCCTGATCTTTCTTCTTCTTCTTCTTCTTCTTCTTCTTCTTCTTCTTCTTCTTCTTCTTCTTCTTCTTCTTCTTCTTCTTCTTCTTCTTCTTCTTCTTCTTCTTCTTCTTCTTCTTCCTCCTCTTCCTCCTCTCTCTTCTTCTTCTTCTTCTTCTTCTTCTTCTTCTTCTTCTTCTTCTTCTTCTTCTTCTTCTTCTTCTTCTTCTTCTTCTTCTTCTTCTTCTTCTTCTTTCTGCTACATGTCTTAAATTTACCCCACTCTTCATATTTTGACTGTAGAATATTTCTAACAATACTCTGCAGGGATGGGGAACTATGGCCCTTTTGTTTGTTGATGTTGGTGTTTCCTCTTCTGTATGACAGGCCATTAAGCATTATGGCCTTTTTATGACTGGTGGGCTTCAGGAATTCTGGGAGTTGAAGTTCACCAGTCATAAAAGGGCCATAGTTCCCTACCTCTGCTTAATGGCCTGTCATACAGAAGAGGAAACACGAAAATCAACAAACAAAAACACAGGATGGAAATAAATACATAAATAAACAACAAACCAACAAAGAAATTAAATGAAATGAGCAGGAGGTTAAAACAATCTACCTGCACAGTTATTGTACAAGTTATATCCACAAGTGTGGACATTCCAAGGAATAAAAGATCCTCTATTATACATGTATAAATAACTACAGTATGTGTAGCTGCTACATTTGGCAGCATTATCAGGATTCCCACTCATGGTGTCAGGCCTGGAAGCCATTTTTTGTATTGGACCTTCAGACCTGCCACATTTACTACTGTGGGAAATTGGGAGGTGGGATTGTGTAGAGCAGGGGAAATATATAGTCATAACAACATACCTTTCTCAGAGGTTCAAGGACATCTTGCCCTGCACCTGGGAGTTTGGAACTGGGAGGCATCTCCAGTTGGGGTGACGCTCTGATTGGACCATGTGATGGACTTGTGGGTGTTGGACAGGGACTTGAACTTTCTTTTGGGTGAGGGAAACCCTGGAAGCTTTCAGGTTCGGGTTTCCTCAGATGTGCCAATCTCTAATAAAATGTAACTTTGAGGAAATTCAAGCCTCGGAGTTTTCTTTCATTGGGGGTGTTACTTGGAACTCTGACACATGGCATATCTTGAACTAGCAATTTGAGAAATACCAATCTCTAAGCATTATCAGTGGAAGGAGACAAACTTATAGACACTTTGAACCATGTCCATAGGCTCTTTTTCTAACTCGCTAAATTAAAAAAAAAACCACTAGGACACTAAATTAAGAAGTTCTACAAATAAGTTTGGAAAATAAGTTTGTAAAACCTCAAGTGGACTATTGTACTATTCATGTACCTGAAGAGTAACAAAGCAAAATAAATTTTAAGAGAGAGAGAGAGAGAGAGAGAAAATGAGAACATTTCTGGGCCTGTTCCCACAAGTTAATTCATATAAAAAATACTAGGAGTAAATATGTAGTCACAGCTGCAAAGATTTTGCCTTCCCTAGGTTTATACCAACAGACCAGAGCTGGAGGTATGATGCTACTACAGTCCTGTAAAGGATTTGGGTTCCAATGTAATTACTATTTTGAGTAATTTCAGCTTCTGTTCTAATAAGTCTTATTCTTGGGCAGAAAGTGAATCTGATGGGTGCCTGCAGAGTTGTTCATAATCCACGGAGTTCCCTGGGCGACCTTCAACCTGAGTATTATTCAGGAACTAGCTCTTGTAAGAAGTTAATAATAGAAGAAGTTTCATTTTCAAGCCTACCCTATGGGCTTTTTCTCATTTCTAAAAATCCAGGTGTTGCCCTCAGGAGGTGCATCTGTATCTGAAGATGCATAAAAGCAAAGCTCAAAGAGAGTTTACACTTCTGGCAAAACAATCTTCTTGAGAAAGAGATTTGCACTGCTAAGTAGACGTTTCTCATATTTCTAAGACAGAGCCACACACACCAGAACTCACGGACTCATCAACAGTGATTACACGAGAGCCCAACTTGATTAAGAGGTTGCTGAAGTGCAAAAAATATGACATTGACAGGTAATTGATGTGTTTTCACATCCATCCAGCCATGCATATGCCATTGTTACATTAATCTCCCCGTGTGGAATTTGATAAAACAGATACAAAGTGCTGGATTCTTCATCATGTGTCTAAATCTACCTTGTGGAAGTTGAATGCAGAATACACACCTTTCCCCTGCAACCTATTCGGCAATAGCACTTAGACTTATATACCACTTCATAGTGCTTTACAGCTCTTTCCAAACAGTTTACAAATGTCAGGGTAATGCCTCCAACAATCTGGGTCCTCATTTTACCAACCTTGAAAGGATGGAAGGCTGAGTCAACCTTGAACCGGTTAGGATCAAACTCTTGCTTCTGTGGGCAGACTTAACCTGCAATACTGCATTCTAACCACTGAGCCACCATGGCTCCTATTTAAGGTCATTATTATTACAAATGTGTTTATATATGATTTTATGTCTGATTCAAGTCATTTGCAATATGACTGTGAGGTCAGTTTTCAGGAAGCAGTTAACATAGCTTGGCCTCTAAACCAAAAAGGACTTCAAATATTTTCCCTTTCCTTCAACTTGGTTAGAAGCAGTGTGGCTTAAGTTACATACTGTTTATAAAGTGTTTTGCATATAACTTGGCAGAATTAGTTTAGGATAAAGAGATGATTGTATAACCATATAGGCTGGCAGCCTATGATGCTGGTGAAACTCATCACAATATGGACTACAGTCTTCATTAAAAATATTTGCGTTTGAAACAAGTTCAACCAACCAGCCTTCTACTTCCTGTGGCAATATACTGTGTGAGACTGGACTGTTTTCTTACTAAACATTATTATCATGATGAATGGTCTAAGTTTCTACTATGTACTGGAAACCTTTCTCTGTTCCTTGTATCTTTCATCTTTTGGTAACAAATCAAATGCAATAATTTATTTTGAATGGATGGACTTTACTGGTTCAGTTCATTCGTTGTGTTTCTGTTATATCAGAGTCAAAAAAATGTCCTATCTTTAAAAAAAGAGAATAAAGATGTATGTTTTACAGGTCTAGATACAAATCTGATTTAAATAGATAACACATATGGTATTCATCTTATACAAATATTCTGTGTTCTAGCTACCATTTTGGAAAATGTCAAGATATGCGGATGGGGCTGATGTAGGCTAAGGCAAGCCATTCTTTGAAGAACTATTTTTGGTCTGGAAAATATTGCAGAATATATATAGGTAGTCCTCAACTTGCAACAGTTCATGTAGTAACCATTCAAAGATACAATGGCATTGAAAAAAGTGACTTATGACTGTTTTTCAGTTATGACCGTTGCAGCTTCCCCATGATCATATGATCAAAATTCAGATGCTTGGCCACTGGTTCACATTTATGACAGTTGCTGTGTCCCAAGGTCATGTGATCACCTTTTGCGACCTTCTGACAAAGTCAGTGGGGAAGCCAGATTCACTTAACAACCGGATTACTAACTAGTCAAGTGATTCACTTAACAAATGTGGCAAGAAAGGTCGTAAAAAGGGGCAAAACTCACTTAACAAATGTCTCACTTAACAGCAGAAATTTTGGGCTTGATTGTGGTCGTAAGTCGAGGAGTACTTGTAGAAGCAAAGAAAGTATCTAGGTGGGTATATACCTTAACCCTCAGATTATCTCCAGTTCTTCTCAGACTATTTCAAGACAAAGTACCAAGGTGATGGTTTTAACTGTCAAAGCTGGGATAGCCTTGTTCAACTTGGTGTTCTCCAGATTTAATAAATGACAATTCCCACCATCCGCAGAGAGCACGGCTATTATGGAAGGACAATCACTTTTCACATAGGCCAACCCAATTTTTAAGAGCCGCATTGTTGTCTCTCGAAATGTAGAAGGTGACCCAGGAGGAAGGTTTTGGTTGTGTGTTTATTCAGGAATCTGCTCCTTGGAGAAGCCAAATTCTTTTTTTGAACATATAATTTTGACTGCACAGTTGAGTGTATTTTTTTTTCCTGATGCTTATGCATATTTTGGTGGTTTGACGATATCTTTTTTTAATTGCTGGGAGTCACCTTGAATATATTTCCTTTCTTTGTAGAAAGACATCTAGCAATATATAGTAGTAGTAAAGCTATCAGAGCATTTTATTAAATTGTAAACATCAAGATCACACAAACGTTACCTCAGTAACAAGCCTGGTGCAGATTTATACTTAACAATGAAAGGTAAACTAAAAAAAATAGGAAAGAAGGGAAACTAGAATTTGTATAGTGGTAGAATTAATGAATATACAGAGAAACAAACTGGCATGTTTGCTATTTGATGCTTTCCCTTGAGGCTAGTGCTAATTCCTTGCTATACTCTGTGTGTGTGTGTGTGTGTGTGTGTGTGTGTGTGTGTGTTCCTTTCTATCTTAAACTGGATGCAAGCAATGTATACAGACCAATAGTTCCAGTTCATTTATAAACCTTTGTAATTTATAGAAAACCTCTGAATATTGCTTGTAACCTTCAATTGGGCAAAATCCTGCAACATAGGGCAACAATTTTTATCCAAAATCCATGAACCATGATTCCCATGGGATTGAAATTTAGCAAACTAAATTTTGGGGCTTCTTCAATGCCACCATGCCACCATGCAGCTACCATCAGCCGCAGTCACGTGATTGCCATTTCCAATGTTCCCTGCCAGCTTTGCACAAGGAAAGTCAGTTAGGACGTTGTCCCCACTTCCATTGCTATTTTTGCCATTGTTTCTCTATTTAGGTACAGAAATATCTTTGAAACAATGACTCAACAGATCATGGGTTGTCTCATAAAAGCTGTAAACAATATGATGATTAACTCTAAAGCCGTAACATTACCTGATTGATGGGAGTCTAGAGGCTAAATCCAAAATCGTTCCCACTGTAATCAAAAACAGAGAACACAACGTGACATGTTCTGACAACTTCCATCAAACTCCCTCTGGAATCGAAGTCTGGGGCAGACTGATCAAATTGGCTCATCCTCCCTGGCAGAGGGAGCTCCATTGCAAAGTCCCAGAGCAATTAGGGGATGATCTGATCACAATAAGAAGAGATGTTAATGTCACTCATCCTCAGATCATTTCACAACTACCCCAAGACAGATCTAATGGGCAAGCACCTCAGTCATCTGGTTTAGGTTCATGGTTGCTATGGTGATCTTTCAGGCCCTTCTAAGACCTCACCAAGAGAAGGAAGCCATCAGCCTCTATCTATCTATCTATCTATCTATCTATCTATCTATCTATCTATCTATCTATCGTGATCATACTATTAGCCAGGAGACTACAACACTAGTTATTTGGCTTCAGAAGAGCACTAGTCTATTTATTTCACACTCATGTGCATATCCAAGTGTGCATTACAGGGGGCAAACTAGCTCTGCAGCAGAAAAGTAAGCAGCGTCATCTGGGGTGTTCTCATACCATCAATGTTGCCTCACAGTCAGGTGTCACATCCGGGCAGGTCCACACTGGCAGGGGTCTGACTGTCTGCATGAAACCCCGCCATGTTTCCGAGTGAAGTGGTACCTATTTATCTACTTGCATGTAACATGCTTTCAAACTGCTAGGTGGGCAGAAGCTGAGGCAAGTGACGGGAGCTCACTCTGCCACGCGGTGCTAGGACTCAAACTGCTGGAGCAGAGACCATCTCCAGCATCTTTAAGCCACCGAAGTACAGTGTCTCTCCACCAACTTAGTGAAGGGTTTGAATAGCTAAGGCAGGGAAGCCACCGAGTAGCTCAGCAGGGAGGTTGGTACAGCAGCAGGAGTCTCAGTATTCCTTGGAGTCCAACTTCAAATGGTTTATATGGCTATAGATTAATTTTAGTATCTCAGGAACCATACTTATGAATAACACAGTACAAAGTGAACATTGGACTCATTAGGCCTTGGGGGAGTTCCGAGCTATTCTGCCAAGCTGCTCCTGTCAGCATAACATTAGGAAAAAATAAAAAAACAAACACGTTTTGAATTTACTTACCCAAAGCCTAGGAGTTGTAGAAATAAAATCTATAAAATTCAATGGGTAACTAGCAAGACTTCCATATATAGAAAGATTTAATGAGAAATGATATTTTAACACAATGCAAATCACTGAAAAGCTACAGCCCAGCCTACTTTGCAGAGTTGCTGCAGGGATAAATTGTAAAATATAACATACTTTTAGCTGCTGGAGGAAAAATGGGATAGAAATCAAACATATACATAAACATTTATTGGATGGAAATGTTGGTGGAAAAAGGAGAAACCAGAGTTACACACACAAAGTATTCCAAATAAAGCTAATTTCCATTAGGCAATTTTAAGTACGTACATTTGAATTGGTGAAATAAAATCATGGATCTTCAAATACCATATGCACAGGCTTTCTTGCAGAGAAAAGGACCTTAGCAACTCTGGAGTCATAATTAGGTGTCACCAGGAAGACCAAGATTGAGAATGAAGTTTCACATCTTTAAGAGAATTTGAGAACTGAATCAGAGCTACCACTCAGTAGTAACCAACCATTTATGTTTTGCATTGTGAATAAGCTCCATTTTTTTGAGGTTACTGATTCAATCTAAAAATTCTTTAGAGTCTGCCTTTAGTGGCTTAGCAATATCAACCAGCAACCATAAACAATGATTGAGGAGCGGGGGGGGGGGGGGGGGGGCTGATATCTAAACTATGCAAAGAATACTAAATTGTCTACCCACAATAAGGATTCTTGTTCCCCCCCCCTCCAAAAAGGAGAGTAAACTACAAAACCACACAGAAGAACAGATATATGCAACAGCCATTCTGTGACTGCCTCAGCTGTAGGAGAATTTTTGATAGAATAGGCCCGATATAATATCCCAAAGAAACCCATTTTACCTCCTGTTCTCCTCCACTGTCAATAGACAAGAATCTTCTGCATTTCACCCTTGTAACAAAGGATCTAGATTGGTCTGGGTTTGGAAGATAGCATGTCTCAAGTGTGTATTAGATACAGGTAGTTCTTGATTTATGATCACAATTGAGCCCAAAATTTCCACTGCTAAGTAAGACAGATGTTAAGTGAGTTTTGCCCCATTTTATGACCTTTGTTGCCACAGTTGTCAAGTGAATCACTGCAAGTCAGATTAGTAACTTGACAAGTGAATCTGGCTTCCCCATTGACTTTGCTTGTCAGATCTCAAAAGGGGATCACATGACCCCGGGACATTGCTATCATCATCAATATGAGCCAATTTCCAAGCATCTGAATTTTGATCATGTGACCATGGGGATTCTGCCGTGGTGAAAGACAATCATAAGTCACTTTTTCCAATGCTGTTGTAACTTTGAATGGTCAATAAACAAATAGTTGTAAGTCAAGGACTACCTGTACTGGCATTTTTTAGGTGGGGCTAATAAGAGCACTTACTTATAGAGGCAGTTCTCACCTGTACTCATACTTTAAATGTCTTTGCAGTTAAATGTTAGGTCTTCAGATCATTAGTCCTGCATACGTTCCATTTCCTTCTATTCAAAATGCTTGAGGTATGCTTGTCTCTTTTATGTTGATAAACATGTTTATTTGCCTCAATATTTGCTCACTCAGACACATGGCAGTTGTTTTCTTCTTTACCAAGGAGGAACTGCAAGGAACAAAATGAATGAAAGACTTGCGAAATAAATTCCTATGTCCCTAATTATTCCTGATGAAGAAATATGGTACAGAACAAATATTTTGTTCTTTCAGGAGGAATCTTCTTCGGGACGTGTTGAAGGTCAAGCCAAGAAGTTTTAGTTAGACCAAACGCACTGAGAAGCTGGAGCTTCTACTTTCCAGTTATATACCACAGAAATTTAGCAATTTGCCATTTGAATGAAAGTACAAAGCAGTCACTGCCTACGATTCTCACCAGAGGTGGGTTTCAGCAGGTTCTGACCAGTTCTGGAGAACCAGTAGCGGAAATTTTGAATAGTTCGGAGAACCGGTAGTAAAAATGGAGACTGGCCCCGCCCCCATCTATTCTCTGCCTCCCAAGTCCCAGCTGATTGGGAGGAAATGGGGATTTTGCAGTAACCTTCCCCTGGAGTGGGGTGGGAATGGAGATTTTACAGTTATCCTTCCTCCTGCCACACCCACCAAGCCACACCACCAAGCGATGCCCACAGAACTGGTAGTAAAAAAATTTGAAACCCACCACTGATTCTCACCCAAATGCACATGTACCCCATAAAGTCTAACTGATTAACTATGCAAACCCAAGGTTCTGAACAGTTTGCATGGGAAAATGAGAACTGAACAAGTTGCTAGCATTCTATTCTGTTCAACTTCAAATCATTTTTATTTACAGGAAGTAGTGTCTGTCTATCGGAGATACAGAAAAGCCTGAGCATCTCTATTCCTACTGCATAGATGGAGTTGAATCCCTAGGTACTCTTCATATAAACAAAATACCACGAAGCAGGTTTTGGATAATTATATGCAAAGGTATCTTTGCATGCACAAGGCAAAGGCATGGGTTGATCTAACTACAAACTTAATTTGTCCATTGAAAGTCATTTACAGAATACCTCTAAAGTTACCAATCTGGCAGCGATACAATAAAAGGCAGAAGCCGGGTTTTCCTTGTGTAGCTTCGATGCTTTACTACAAACAGTTCGACGGCTTCATTAAGATTTGTCTGCATTGTTCTTTAGGAGTGTTTCACCAATGCTGTGAGGCAGCTACTTCCTCTCTCTCTAAAGGAGAAGGAGGAATAAGATTGCAGACATAGGAAATCTGACATCACCAGTAGTGATGCTTTGGAAAATGCAAGCAGCTTTAATGCTAATAACTATCTTACACACACACACACACACACACACACACACCCCAATCACCTCTGTTCTTCATTTCTGTATATATACTGACTATCTGAATGCACTGAAACGTGCCAATCTTCATTTCTGTGCATATACTGACAATTGGATACGCAAATATTTTAACGTAAAAGCTTTATGTAAGATGAAGCAAGACACAAGACATTAATAACGGTTGGGGCAGTTGATTCCTACAATCGCACACTTTAAAATGGACATTCATGCATAAATTAAAGCTCCCTCACTGTTCAATCCCGGAGAAGCCTCTACGCTTCTACGTGTGCAAAAGAAGAAGGTGTTCAGCGCTACAGAGAAAAAAAACAGTAATGCCTTTAAAAAAAAAAAATGTTAATGAGATGGTGCAAAGGCAAGAGGGAAGCAGCCCGGTTCTCTTCCTCAAATTACTGCAGCTTGAATGTATCTCATTCAGCCTTCAGAATTTACCAGGAAGTTGAGACTTGGATCCTGCACGAAGCCCAGCCTTCAGCTTGCCAGGAAGTGGGGGTGGGGGGTGGGGGCTTCCTCTATATATCAAAGCAGCTGTTGCTGAAGGAATGATGCAAAGCTCCCCAAATCGGTGAGCCTGGCAGCTGCCCTTTTCAGAGACAGCTGAGACCGGTTCTGCTGACAGAACTATTTCGAGTTGATGGCAGATCTCCTGCTCTAATATGCTGAAACCTCGGCTTTGCCTTGTCGCCTTGTCTAAGAACTGCCACAGAGCCTGCTTTCTAGCTGCAAGCATCGCTTGATTTGAACGGAGCATCTGCCACCAACTGCCACGGAGATGTCATCCCCTCCCCCAACCCTTGCAGCATCCTCCAGGCTGAGCTCCATGCAATGTTGCTGCCCCATTCCTGTTTAAAGGTTGGGCAAAACAAGGCAGTCCTGAAATGGTCCTACGTTGTGGAGGGTTAAATAGTTCCACCTGAAAACATTCAGGAGAGATGGAGAGGGTGGAGCCACCGGTGCTGCTAGGATTGGATCAGAAGCACCGATTTAGAGCCCCACAGTCTAGGAAGACTCTCCAACAATGCACAGAAGCTGGCAGTGGCCAGTTTTATGGACTGGTCAAGACTGCAGTGGGGCACCTTTTAAAAGAAATCATTTCTCAATGTTTGAGCAGCAGGAAGCTAAGCCAGTCAGATGCTACTTTTAATAAGATTCTTTTCCCCTTTGCACCCCTGGAGTGTGCACTGATGATGTTTCTACAAGAAAACAAGCAAGCTCAAAGAGCATCAAGGATCCCCCATGCCAATGTTCAGCTACAAACACAGATAGTCCTCAGCTTATGACCACAACTGAAACAAAACGTTCTTTTGCTAAGCGAGACAGGTAAGTGATTTCCCCCCACACCCCAGTTTTACAACCTTTCTTGCCACAGAGGTTAAGTGAATCACCGTGCAGTTGTTAAGTTAGTAACACGGTTGTTAAGTGAATCTGGCTTCCCGGTTTTCTCGTCAGAAGTTCGTAAAAAGGTGATCCCATGACCCCGGGAGACCGTAACCATCATAAATATGAGTCAGTTACCAAGCATCTGAATTTTGATCATGAGACCATGGGGATGCTGCGACGGTCGTAAGACTGACAAAGGGTGATAAGCCGCCCTGAATCTTCGGAGAGGGGCGGCATATAAATTGAATTAATTAAATTAAATTAAATCAGTCACTATTTTCAGTGCTGATGTAAATTTGAATGGTCGCTAAATGAACTTTTGTAAGTTGAGGACCACCTGTATTCTCCTTTGTCAGAGCGCATGCTATTTTAGAGTTGGTTTCGATTGACCAACTCTAGAGGAATGAATGAACGAAGCCAGCCAATCAGAATACTTGAGTAGTCTATCACTTGTCACTCTTGTGCGTAAGTCAAAAAAGGTTTCCAGAACAATTAAACAGTTTCTACCCTCAGGATTAAAATCTAAAAGTCAGCATCAAAGGGAGGGGGGGGGACGACAAAACAAAACAGAAGAAGCAACCCAGCAACTAGATCCTAATTTTAAAGTTTTTATAATTAATCGGTTGAAAAAGAGCCAGAAAATGTTGCTTTTCCAAGAAAGCCTTCCCCTTCTCTCCCTCTTTTGCCTGTCTGATGCCAGAGGGCAGCTGATAGAAGCGGATGTTGATGGAGATGGGTTTTCATCACCTCCTAGTGATTGGAACTAACTTCCTTCTTCCTTATTGCAACTTGATAGAACAGCTGATGGCCAAAGGAAAAGACTATATATCTTTTGAACTTATGCTATTCCTTGTAAAATATTCTGTGGTCTGTGAGAATGCCCTCTAAACTGGAGTCTTTTCAGTTTCATCAGGAAGCAGATAGACAAGACCAGAGGTTCAAATGGCAATTGTTTCACCCAACAGGGTCTAAAGACAACTCACCATGGACAACTCATCACAGGACAACTTGCCGCGGGACAATGGAATGCTTTATTAATTGTTTCATTCGGATACTTCTATTGTTGTTGACTACATTTTCATCCAAATTATTATAACACCGGATTGACCTTCTTTATTTTATTATTCTTGGCAACAATTCCGTCGAAATCAATTTAACTTTTGTATTGGTTGAATTGTCCAACTATGGCGAATTGGCCATAGCTCATTGGCTGTGGCGAGTTGTCCCATTCTGCATCAAACATTAGAGTATTATCTTTTCCATACTGGGCAAACTGATGGGGAACCTATTCCGCCACCCAGACCTCTGCTTGGCAATCTTGGTGGGGGAGAAGAGACAACACTTGGAAAGCAAGCATGAGAATCATCCTGAGATGTGATAATAACATTACATCAATAGAAATGCCATTAGACTCTGTGCATTGTACATCACATCAGCTTGTCTACCTACAGAGGTGCAAAGGCTGCAACTTGGAGTCACAAACGATGAGTAAGTGATCAATAGTCTTGGGGGCATCTAAGCAGATTTCTGAAAATTAAGGGCTCCAAATCCAATCCTGGGCTGCCTATCTTTAAAAGAATGGATTAAAGATGTCCCAGATGCCCCTCGAGGGAGAGGAGGGACAACAGAGAAGTGTACAAGGTTAAGAAAAAGCCTGGTGGGGGGAATGGGAATAGGGCAATGCCCACCAGGAGTAGTGGAGGGCATATTGTCCAGGATCTCGCAATTCTGACAATGCCCCTGGCCATGCTAGCAGGGAATGTGGGAGTTTGTTTCAGCATACCAAGATGGAAAAGACTGGCATGCTTTCAAGCACATATTATATATACCAGTGATGGCTAACCTTTTTGCCATCGCGTGCCAGGAAGGGGGGTGGGGTGGGGGAGGGTCGCGCGCATGTGTGTATGCCCACAACCATAATTCTATGCCGACCGGAAGTTGGCAAACGGGCCATTTTTGGCCTCAGGAGGACCTCCGGGGGAGGGTGGGAAAGGCCATTTTTGCCCTCCCTAGACTCCTAGAGAGGCTCTGGAGGCTGGGGACAGCAAAAAAAACGGGCCTTCCGGTCCCACTGGAAGTTGATAAATGGGTCGTTTCTGGCCTCTGGAGGGCCTCCAGGGAGGTTGGGAAGGCAATTTTCACCCTCCCCAGACTCCTAAGAAAGGCTCTGGAGCCAGGTGAGAGAGAAAAATGGGCCTTCCCCACCACCACCACCCCTGAGGCCCTCCGGAGGCAGGAAACAGCCTGTTTCCCTACTTCTAGTGGGCCCAGAAGGCCCGAAAATAAGCTGGAGCTGAGCTCGTGTGCCCACTGATATGGCTATGTGTACCACTAGTGGCATAGGTTCGCCATCTTGGATATATACTATTACATATTGAATTATGTAATAAAAAGTATTAGAAGGGAAGAGCCTCTTTGATAAGAAATTAAGAGAATCTATCCTGCTCACGTCAAACAGTGCAATCTTTATTTTGCCTCCTTAAAGAACTTTTAATTTGCTGTTGTTGTTTTTTTATGCATGTCCTGTATGTCCCTGATTGTTATTTTTGGTTGACTTCTCTCTGCTACTGTTCTCACTTCTTTCCTAAGCTCTTTTGTAAGCTGAATGTCAGGGAGTTTTTTTAAAAAAACCAAAAAAACAGGGCAGGCAGATTTGTAAAATCACAAGGTTTTGTTAAAAAATAATAATAATCCAGAAAGGTCACCTCCGAAGAGAGGGAGAAAGTGAAAGGGCAAGAAAGTGGCTGCCCTGAGGAGGTGCTGGGGGAGAACCTTCTAAGCAGCAGATGTAGAACCATTCTCCTAACTGTTGCATAACAACAAAGCTGAAAAGAAAGTCTTCACAAACAACCTTTGCTGGGAGGTGGGGAAAAACCACAGGATGCTCGCAGCTGCTTTTTCACCTGCCTTCCCTGCACTCATACATAGGAATGCTCAGCTGCTAAAGGCTTACTTTGTCCCAGGTTCAGATCAAAATCCAAAGTGCTGAGCTCACCACCTTCACATGTCAACACATGTCTTTAACGCTGCAGATTTTGGGCCTGAATGGGAGAGGAAGTGTGGAGGGACATTGATATTTCTTCCTGCCCTGATGCGTGACCCTCTTGAGATGAATAGAAAAGACGCTGCCCTTAAAGGACCCTTTGGATTTCATAATGATGGGACAATAAAGGTTTAGTAAGGCTCCAAGCCAAAGTGTTCAAGGAACTTGGTTGAAATAAAGAGATTAACCAGATGGATAGTTGTTCCCTTGCCAGCGTCAGGCACAGGAAAAACTGCACACACGGAAAAATGTTTTCTCCTGGTTTCAATGTGGCCTTGGCCACTATAATTAGCTGAACCACACAAATTCAGGTCAATTTGATTGTGACTTCAGAACAATAAACTTCTCTGCTGAAAGAGAATCGAATTGCTCTCTGGGGCTTATTCGGGGGAGGGGGTAGCTTCCCATGTGAACAGACTTCTGTGGAATAGGCATTAAGCCCACCGGTACTGCAGAATAGCACTGGGGGGGGGGGACACTCCAAAATCTAATTCTTTGCTTTGATCAAAGAAGTAACAGGAAGCAGGTGGGGTAATTCAACAGTTAACTGCCAAAGCAAACTTGCTGGATAACTTCCAGCAAACCATCTCAGCTTGAATCTGAGCTTCTCCCTGAAATATGGGGACAACTATGCTATTTCCACCTTAAAGGTTAAGAATAAACATTATATGGGACAATCTATGGTAGAGAGGAGAGATTAAAGTGAGACGAAATGTAAGAGACGTGAGGACAACAGTTTGAAAGTGATGTAAAGTGAGCTTTCTGGAATGGTCTGGAAAGATAATATTTCTGTGTTTCAGCGGTCCTCTTTCCAGGAAAATTTCTGCTATTTCTGGTAAATGCTTAGACAGTTTTCCCAGGGCTCAATCGTGCAGCTTTGCAGATGGGGAAATTGCATATGCATAAAAAGTGATTAAAACACTCGTATATCAACGGAAAAATTGTATGCTGGAACCACACACATTTGCAGAATGTTGAAGAAAGAGTCAGTTAATGCAGTCAGGCAATGGTTGCTCAGTGACTGGGTTTGTGCCTTAGTTAATTGGTTTAACCATGGTTTATGGGATAAATGCTT
Organism: Pituophis catenifer annectens; assembly: GCF_029215685.1. Lineage (NCBI taxonomy): Eukaryota > Metazoa > Chordata > Lepidosauria > Squamata > Colubridae > Pituophis > Pituophis catenifer. The sequence continues at coordinate 160,102,429 of NW_027256882.1, forward strand.
GCTTTGTTAAATGCTTAATCAAAGTTTGTGCAATAAACTGCAAAATCTAAGCCAGAATTGTAATATATAATTTCCCTAACTAGACTTAGCACACAAAGTCAGAACCAAACCATCATACTACAGTGTGGCTTACATTAGAAGATGTGTCAGCTCTGAAGTAGTACCCCAGCCCTGCCCCCCACCCCTGATATTGCTGCTAAAGTGAACAACAATTGGTATCTGTGTCTTTAAGAACTATACTGCAGGTAGTCCTTGACTTATGACTACAATTGGGAGCAGAATTTCCATTGCTAACAAGGCAATTATTAAGTGAATCATGCAGGCATTAAGCAAATCTATCTCTCCTCATTGATTTTTGCTTCTCGAAGCTGGCTGAGAAGGTCACAAATGGCCATCACATGACCTTGGGATGCAACCATCGTAAATGCCTTCCGGTTGCCAAGTGCCTAAACTTTGAACAAAGGACTATGAGGATATTCTGATGATTGTAAGTGCAAGGACCAATCATAAGTCATTTTTCCCCCAGTGCCATTGATCACTAAATGAACGGTTGTATCGAGGACTACCTCTATACACAACAGAAGCCACCTCCCTTTGGGGCATAAGAGGAAACCTATATATCACTTGCCATGCAGTTATTAAAGGTAATGAAATAATGCAAAATTCTTCTACTGTTCTGGAACTTGGAGTACAAAGATAAAGCTTTGGAGAGTAGGAAGAAAATGTTACCTGACATTCTTTCTCAAAATTTTTATTAGCGGGTTACCTCATCAAAAACTGGTTTTCTACGCCTTCAATCATCTTATTCTAGAAAAATATCACCAGTTGATGGGTAAACCTCAGGCAGACACAAAGCTAGGGACATCACAAAGCCAATCCAGTAGGAAAACCAAAAGCAGATCATATCCCTCGATGAACTAAAAGTGGGAATCGTCTTGAGAAATAAAGTTCTGAGCAAATGAAAGTCATTAAAGTCTTTCAGTCCCTTAATCCCACACAGAAAAACAAAAGAAAGAATTGGAGTCCACCATGTGAAAACATAGATTGAAACATTCCCCTCAATTCTAAAGGATTAAACAATAATAATAATCTACAATATTAGCCAAGGTTTTCCTCAGGGAGAAGATGCCTAGTCCAAAAATAGATAGAAAAGGAACCCGTGGTATCTTTGCTTCCTGCTTGTTTTTTCAAGCTTCTGGTATTGGACACTGATAAAAGCATATATTTTTGTCTTGCTCCGGAAGACTGACTTATTTCAGAAGTTCCTCTGGCCAAGGTTAACGTCCAAACTGTTGAATAATATTTCTTCTGCATCTATTTTAAAAAAGAAGATCTTAAAGGCTATCCTGCCTGCTGAGGATAATTTCACAATCCTAACCTTTGAAAATTACCGATTAAACTCCCTGGTTATTCAGTTCGAAAGCAGAATCAGAGGGAACAATTGCCAGACTACAGTTGGAAGAGGGATATTGTACCGTCATATTTCTCCTTTAAACAATGGAAAAACAGCAACTACTGCACGTATCCCTCTGGGATTTTCCTCCTCCTCGTCCACCACCTCCTCCTCTCCTTTCTCTTGGATGTCAGACTTGAAATCCCACGAGGGAAGTGGAGATGGTCACAAGGAAGCACAGTTGTGCAGAAATAGGCAAAGTTGACAGATGAAGCACTTCCCCCAATGTGGGTGGAAGAGGGGAAGGAAACTATCTTAAAGGAAATCATTACCCTATGAGAAAAGCCAACTAAATTTAAGTGTGACAGTAGTGGGAATAAGAGCCAACTGGCTCTGGCATAGCTTCCTTTCCTCCTTTTGTTTGCACATGCATGTAATCTGGGTTCAAAGTGTACCAAGCTGCATGTGATTTCTTTTGATAGGATGTAGCATAATGCATACGTCCAGCCATGGAGGTTTGTTCAACAAATCATGATAACAATAACCTACTACAAGACATGAAACTCGCTAGTAAGAGGAAGCTTTTCTCAAAGATCTATGTAGTTCCCAGGACTGGAGTTTCCTGGAAAACTGGGAGTGTTGAGGATTGGATGAAATTAAACTAAGGGCTTTGCTTTCACTTAGAGCAGGGGTGTCAAACTTGCGGCCCATAGGCCAGATGCGTCATGTGCTGGCCACGCCCACGCCCAGTTTAGCAAAGGGGGGAAAAGTTGCGATATGTCATGTGACGCCGCGGGTTTGACACCCCTGCCCTAAAAGATCCAGTCAAATGGTAACAATGGCCTCCTGCATTGCTATCACAACAAACATGGATCTTTTAAACCTCTTGAAACAGCAGAATGGACAACTATAGGTAGTCCTTGATTTATGACCACAATTGAGCCCATCATTTCTGTTGCTAAGCAAAATATTTAAGTGAGTTTTGCCCCCATTTCTTGCCACAGTTGCTAAGTGAATCACTGCAGTTGTTAAGCTAGTAACATGGTTGTTAAGTGAATCTGGCTTCCCCGTTGACTTTGCTTGTCAGAAGTTCGCAAAAGAGGACATGAGTCCGGGACATTGCAATCGTCATAACTTTGAACCAGTTGTCAGGCATCTGAATGTAAATCACATGACCATGGGGATACTGCAATGGTCATACATGTGAAAAATGGTCATAAGTCACTTTTTTCAATAGCTTTGTAACTGCAAACGGTCACTAAATGAACTGTTGTAAACCGAGGACTACCTTTATGATGTTTGCTCATTCTCTTGGTGGAGCAATATAAAAGTTGCCTCTTGCTCTACAATCTCCTTCTTTGAATCTTTGAATCTCTTAATATATAAACATGGTCCTTTATATTTTGTGACGTCCGTAAGACCTTTTGAATCAGGTACCTGGCCCATTTTAAAAAACTTTTTTAAAAAAAAATCCCACCTTCATTTTTATAAATAATTCAAGGCAACAAATATATCTAATATTCTTCCTCCTCCTATTTTCCTCACAGCAATAACCCCGTGAAGTGAATTGAACTAAGAGAGAGTGATTGGCCCAAAGTCACCCTGCCGGCTTTTATTCCTCACTCACTCCTGCTTTAACTCTGAGATTCTATTCAGAGGTTAAGCTAAGCTGAACAGCTGAATTAACAATGTACATGGAATCATTTTACACATACATGCCCCATCTTTTTCCCTTTACTTGCTGGTCTTAATGTTTGTAACTTAGAAAGGCATTAGAAACCGGGAGCTTCTATCTGATGTTGCCAGAAACCAGGTCTTCTACTTAGACAAAATCTAGGTACCAGTTCCAATTTTGGACATTCAAAACAAGCTTTTTAGCTGTGGGAACACAGCAAGGAATGTTAAACCCCCCCCATACACACACACACTTATTCTTTTCTGTTATTTCTATGTTACATGTCATGACAAAGCTTTCCCAGAGCAGTCCATATGCATATTTAAAAATTAAACTATAACTAAAATCGCATCCTTATTACTATGATGTACATCTATTCAATGCTTCTATAACTGCTGCTCTTTCAAATTATGGAGTATTAGAATTTTGGGACAAGGGAGGAAGAAGAATTGATCAAACTGAGATCCTAAACAATAAATCTGTAAGTGTCTAATCTCTTGTCCATTCAAAGTCCCTAGATTTAAAGGAAAAACAAAAAGCAAAGATAGCTAGGTTGGCTGTCTGCAGATTTTCAAGTTCCATTTTAAGATAGCGTTTTTTCTCAGGACAATTCGAAATCCCCAAATTGCATCCAACCTCTAGAAGTCTTATTAGGCAGATGGCAAGCAAGACAAAGGAATAAGGAGGACACTGACCTAGAATCTGTATTCAATCACCATCATCATGCTAAGCCACAATACGATTTGTTTCACTTTAGATTAGTGTGATGCATGAACTCAGATGTGGTTTATGGTTTAGCGCGATGCATGAATCCAGTTTAACTTTAATTACGGTACATTCAAATCATCCAGCCTTTTACTGTAGGTTCGTACTGTTGGTATGCTGTTCAAAGCAGCCAAGCATATTTTAGCCTGGCGTATTGTGTGAAGTCTAGGGACTTAATGTTTCAGAATGTCATGAAAGCTAACACAATAGATTTTGTTAGCCAAAGAGAAAAATGCTGTCTTAGAGTTCTGCACAAGTCCAGTGAACCAAACCAAACACATAAAAGAATGGCTCAGGACACATTGAAGTCAGAGGTGATACTTGCACAGCAACTAGCACAGAGTTAACTAAACTAACATAGCTGCCAGAGCTGATGGCATCCACAGGCAGTCAAAAGAAAGTCATAAGGAAACAGCCTCATGGGATTGCAAGTCCTGCTCCTTTTGAATCTGTGTGGTGATGTCCAATGGTGGGTTTCAACATTTTTTACTACCGGTTCTGTGGATGTGGCTTGGTGGGCATGGTATGGCTTGGTGGCCGTGACTTGGTGGGCATGGCAGGGGAAGGATACTGCAAAATCCCCATTCCCACCCCACTCCTGGGCAAGGATACTGCAAAATCTCCATTTCCTCCCGATCAGCTGGGACTCGGGAGGCAGAAAATAGATGGGGCGGGGACAGACAAAATTTTTACTACCGGTTCTCCGAATTACTCAAAATTTCCACTACCGGTTCTCCAGAACTGGTCAGAACCTGCTGAAACCCACCTCTGGTGATGTCCCATGTGAGCAGTGGAGCCAGCAGTATGATGCTGCTTTCATCATTCTGACCAAACCAACAAGATCCTGCAGATGCCCATTGAAAACATGAAAATAGTGTGGTTGCCACTCATGACACAGTCTTTGCTCTTTTTTTCTCTGAGAGGTGATGTCTATGCAACTGTGTAGAAATGTAGTCAATCCCTCAAATTCAAGACTTCCAGCAAGTTTTCTCCACTAGGTTTCAATGGGTAGGCGGGCAGGCAGGAAAGCTGAACTGAGAGAAGATGAGATATCAACTGGGGCAATGGTGAAATCCAAATTTTTATACTACCAGTTCTGTGGGCGTGTCTTGGTGGGCGTGTTGTGTCTTGGTGGGCGTGGCAGGGGAAGGATATTGCAAAATCCTAATTTCCTCCTCACTCCTGGGGGAAGGATATTGCAAAATTTCCATTCCCACCCCACTCTGGTGCCAGCCAGAGGTAGTATTTGTCGGTTCTCCGAACTATTCAAAATTTCCACTACCGGTTCTCCAGAATCTGTCAGAACCTGCTGGATTTCACCTCTGAACTGGGGCTTTAGAGGTGATAACTGCCACTGAATTGCACCGAAAACCAGTGCAGATCCTGTGGTAGTCCTGGTCCATGATTCAGTCTACATACTGCCATAACTACAGGTCGTCCTCGACTTGCAACAGTTCATTTAGTGATCATTCAAAGTTACAACGGCACTGAAAAAAAGTGACTTGTGACCATTTTTCACCCTTACAACCACTGTAGCATCCCCATGGTTGCGTGATTTACATTCAGATGCTTGAGAACTGATTCACATTTACGACGATAGCAGCATCCCAGAGTCATGGGATCCCCTTTGCCGACCTCCTGACAAGCAAAGTCCATGGGAAAGGCAGATTCACTTAACAACCAGCTTACTAATTTAAGAACTGCAGTGATTCACTTCACAAATGTGGCGAGAAAAGTCGCAAAATGGGGCAAACTCACTTAATCGATTTCTCACTTAGCAACATAAATTTTGGCCTCAGTTGTGGTCATGAGATGAAGACAACCTGTATTTTGAGCTTTGGTGGCGCGGTGGTTAGAATGCAGTACTGCAGGCTATTTCTGCTGCCTGCTGGCTGCCTGCAGTTTGGCAGTTCGAATTTCACCAGGCTCAAGTCTGACTCAGCCTTACATCCTTCCGGGGTTGGTAAAATGAGGACCCAGATTGTTGGGGGCAATAGGCTGACTCTGTAAATTGTTTAGAGAGGGCTGGAAAGTACTGTGAAGCAGTATATAAGTGTAAGTGCTATTGCTATTTTAGTTCAAAATAGTGAACTATGGTGAACCTCTGAATGGCCTTCAAAGGCCGCCCTAAGTAGGTCAAACTGCAATACTCTAACCACAAGGTAACCAAGATATGAGTCAATGAGAGGAAAGCTTCCTGTTCCAGAAATTGCTTCGATTGGTACACACGATATAATTGTCTGAAGGCCTCTTCACCACAGCCTTTACCTCCTGTTTCATATTGCACTAAGCTACGCTGCGATTTCTTTATTTTTAGCAGGGCAGTGGGTTTTCGAAATTAAATGTGTACCCTGCCTTTGTTCTTAAGGAACTTAGAGCAACACAGGAGTACAGCTCACCCATCAATTTATCCCCACAGCAACAAACTTCTACAATATAGCTGGGCAACACTCAGGACATTTTAATTGCTAGCAGCACAGTGCAGTAACACCCGCTCTTTCTCCACCGCTGCCCTCATGACAATTGACATTGGCTGTGTCTACGTGAGCGACATGTTATATTTCTGCAGGTGAGACCAGCCTGCAGTAACCTGGATAGCTGGAGGGGGAAACGGCAACCTTCATAATTCCCCACATGGCCAACACTCAACTGAGGTGGGCAGCCAGTGTGAGGAAGCGGCAATGTTGCTATGAAAGGGAAGTACTATTTTCTCTCGCTGACTGCACCCTCTTGGTTGTCGATTACCATGGTGCTCCAGCTGGCTTAGCAAAGGTTTGTGGGGAGGGGCAAGGTCTCTCTAAGGCAGAAACCCACTGAGGGGCCTCTGCTGTTGAAAGAGTTGTGAGAGCATCTCCATAAACACAGTTGGGATGAAACTCAATCTATCGCCAGAGTTTCCCTATTTAGGAGAATCTGCTGGAGTGGGGCTGCTAAATTAACTCTTGACTCCTGGGGTATGATGTCATATGACCCTTATGGCATAAGGTTACCATTCATTCCAGCAATGCACCCAATAGGAAGGCAGGCGGCTGATTCCATGCCTGCCTACCTTATTTATGTCTGTTTATGCGTCTCTCTAAATAACAGTCCAGCTATACTTTCCCACATAATCTTCTATTATAAGGGAGGGAGGGAGGGAGGAGGAAGAGGAGGAGGGAGACCCACTCTAGTTCCTTCCCCTTTCACTCACCTTTGCTGTTTCACGAATGATGTGCACGAAGACAGTTGCTTAGGGAGGATTAGCAAATTATTGTCCCAAAGGTTCACAGCAAGGGGTTGTATGTTAGAAGTCTCAGTCTGAAGCCTTTACTTATTGTTTTCATCCTCCGGGGAGCACAGCATGCTTATTTATCGCTAATATTTTTAATCTGCTCAATAACTTGCTATTTGGATGGATGGCATATGAATTCTTTTATTGTGCCGTGGTTCCGATTTCTTAATATTACACTTTTATGAGAAGCAGTAAATGAAGTGGTGGCTGGCTTTTAAAAACAAACAAACAAACAAAAAAAAAAACAAGTAATCCACCCACCATTTTATTTACTGCTTCTCATCTTTGCAAAAGTGCTCTGAGGAAGTGAGGCTGAACATGAAACATTTCGGACGAGCTTTGTGGCAGAATAACTGTTTGGGTCTGGTTCTGATCCGTGCTGAGCTACTCAAAACCACCATTCCGCAGGGAGTTTTCTAGGGGCATAATTCTGAGGGGGGGGGAGGTGTTGGGGTTTTTTTGTTTTGTTTTTATGTATTGGGGATCTCCAAGCTATCAATTGGCAGTATCACTTGGGAATAACATATTTGATGGGGAATAAATTGATTCCAGACAACATCTTCCTTCTACCTCTCATCAAATAATCAGTGCTTTCAAAACTTAATAGAACAGAACAGAACAGAACAGAATAACAAAGTTGGAAGAGACCTTGGAGGCAAGAGTGTGCTTCAAAAATTTTAGCATGGGGTTCTCTGCCCGATTGCTGGGTGGGCGTGGCTATGGTGGGTATAGCCTAGTCAGTCTCCTGCACCACTTTTTGCCCTCCCCAGGCTCCAGAGGCTTTCCTCAAGCTTCCGGGAGGGCAAAACTGGCCTCCCCAGGCTCCAGAAGCCCTTTGGAGGCTGGAAACAGGCCTGTTTCCAGCCTTCCTGAACTTCCAGTAGGCCCGGGTTTTGCCCTTCCTGAGCCCCCGTTGCATCCTGCACTTACTTGCATCCAAAAGGGGCCACGTGGGGACTCCTGGGAGGGGCGGGCAGGGCCAGCCAGGAATGGGATTTGGGGGTTCTCCAAACTGCACAGAATCTTAGCTAGAGTTTCTCCCAAATCCCCGTGAACCCCCAGCAGCCCACCCCTGCTTGGAGGTCTTTATAATATTATTTGTCTGTTCTGCAAAACAGAACTGGGCATCATATCTAACTGCTGCACATATGTGACCATCTTCCCGCAATCTTAATCATATTTTTTTCAAATATGTTATTTCTAGAAACTAACATTAAACAGGTTATACAAAGCCATTATATTTCTCACACAGTCTGTTTTTTTTTTTTAAATAGACAAACTTGTTAGTTCTCATTATTCGTTTACAGGCTTTTTAAAAATGCAATTCATATGTTAAAAGCTTAAAAACTAACTAGCCAATAACATTTTAAAATAACATATGCCTTTATTCACAATTCTCCTGTAGTATGTTATATACCAGTCTTATGATATGAAAGAATGGTGCTTGATTTTTTTTTTTGAAAAATGTAAATCTAGCAGCTGTGGCATAGAAGTGTCATAATTCCATATTTCTGAAATTACACATTATGTTATATCTTTTTTTTTTATCCTTCCGGATAAAAAATGGAAGTGTTTTACCTTCTCTGAATGCCTTTTTGTGAATTTGCTGTTTAAAGAGGACACAGAGTCCCTGTAGCAAGTGGGCGTGAAGTAATAAAGAATAGTGACTGAGGAGAAAAACAATGGTAAATTAAAATGGCCACTGCTTACAGAGGACTAGTGGAGTGTCTGTGCATAATATGTTTACTTAGACTTCAAAAAGAGGTGTTGAATGACAGAAGATCCACTGGGAGCTGCAGCTTCCTAGTCCTTTGAATACTAGATTTCACAGATAAAAAGGGAGAGCTGTTTTCCTGAGGTTATCAGAAGCATATCAGACTATCTGGCTGGCTTTTGCTAGATTGGATGGTTCCAGCAAGGCAATTCAGAGGAACTTCTGAACTGAGAGCATCAGACAGGACCACTGCTGGGCAACTAGAAATCCCAGGGCCACAGAAAGTGGACAAATGTCCCCAAATCCTCTTTTGGTGGCCCTGGGAGACCCTTGATTGCAGTAAACAGACGGCCCACTTCCATATTATTTTGAAATAGGAAATAGATGAACACTGTGTGAAAAAAGTAGTGAAAAAAGTAAGGTTCTACATTTAGGCAAGAAAAACAAAATGCACAGGTATAGTATATGTGGTACTTTGCTCAATAGTAGTAACTGTGAGAGGGATCTTGGAGTCCTAGTGGACAACCATTTAGATATGAGCCAGCAGTGTGCAGCAGCTGCCAAAAAAGCCAACACAGTTCTGGGCTGCATAAACAGAGGGATAGAATCAAGATCATGTGAAATGTTAATACCACTTTATAATGCTTTGGTAAGGCCACACTTGGAATACTGCATTCAGTTTTGGTCGCCACGATGTAAAAAAGATGTTGAGACTCTAGAAAGAGTGCAGAGAAGAGCAACAAAGATCATTAGGGGACTAGAGACTAAAACATATGAAGAATGGTTGCAGGAACTGGGTATGTCTAGTTTAATGAAAAGAAGGACTAGGGGAGACATGATAGCAGTGTTCCAATATCTCAGGGGCTGCCACAAAGAAGAGGGAGTTAAACTATTCTCCAAAGCACCTCAGGGTAGAACAACAAGCAATGGGTGGAAACTAATCAAGGAGAGAAGCAATTTAGAACTAAGGAGAAATTTCTTGACAGTTAAAACAGTTAATCGGTGGAACAACTTGCCTCCAGAAGTTGTGAATGCTCCAACACTGGACATTTTTAAGAAGATGTTGGATAACCATTTGTCTGAAGTGGTGTAGGGTTTTCTGCCTGGGCAGGGGGTTGGACTAGAAGACCTCCAAGGTCGAACTCTGTTATTCTATTCTATTCTATTCTATTCTATTCTATTCTATTCTATTCTATTCTATTCTATTCTATTCTATTCTATTCTATTCTATTCTGGAAGTTTCTGCACTGCCTTCCCAAGCAACCTTCCCCATTGCTAGCATTGGAAATGAGGCAACATCTGGAGTGCTACAGGTTACCACAAAAAGGCACCGTTTCCATTCGCAGCTTCATTTTTTCACACTTCTGCTGCTGGAGGGAAGACAAAAAGAGTGTTGTGCTTTTGATGTGCGGTGCAATTGGAAAGGGTTGATTTGCCCACACCCCTTCCCCACCTTCTTGTGGGATGCTAGCAGAGCTCCAGGAGATTAGATGATTACAGCTAGAATCTCCCCCTCCCTCCCCCCCCCCCGCCCTACCTGCCTAAAACCATTTTTAAACTCCCTGTAACACAAAGTTTGCTTAGGTATTTGATGTTTCCTCTTCTCATGAATTGCCAGAAGTTAACGTAGGTGGTTATTTTAGAGGCTTAGAAAGGGATTACCAAGAACACCCACATGCAAGAGAGAAAAAGAGAATCAAACCCGTAAGAATGAGACAGAGCCTATTTCCCCTACCGTTGCTGGCAAGGAAACAGTTCTCTCTGTCAGAACTGGGATCATAGAAGAGACAGATTTAGCGATGGGATTTCTCTTAGTGTGTCTTCGCCTATGCAATCAAAAGCACTAAATATGCCTTATAGTTTTTGGGGTCGTATATATTCCTTTTTAAACCATAAGGAGCCTTGGTGGTGCAGCAGACTAAAGTGTTGTTAAGTAGCACTTAGCTGCCAGCTGCCTGCAATTACTGCGAGTTCAAATCTCACCAGGCTCAAGGTTGACTCAGCCTTCCATCCTTCCGAGGTAGTAAAATGAGGACCCGGATTGTGGGGGCAATAAGCTGACTTTGTATAAAATAGAACACCGCTTAGGGGGGGCCGAAAGCCCTACTAAGCAGGTATATACAAAAGTAGGAAGGCTATTGCTTAACGCATTGTAAGCCGCCCTGAGTCTCCGGAGAAGGGAGGCATATAAATTGAACCAATAAATAAATAAATAAATAAATAAATAAATAAATAAATAAGTCTTTAAATTATGAAGTACGGTGGGGACAGTGATGTGGCGGTGTGGAGGAAGATGGTCACAGCTAATGCATGATGTGGGACTTTTTAACTTTGGAGCTGAACACTCTCACAGAAGAGTTATGGGAAAAGTGAGGGTACCCCAATTATATTTAGCCACCGAATTAGCAGAATAACAGAGTTGGAAGGGACCTTGGAGGTCTTCTAGTCCAACCCTCTGCTCAAGCAGGAAACCCTATATATATATATATATATATATATATATATATATATATATATATATATATATATGTAGGTCTTTGGTTATTCGGGTCTTCTCCCACGTAAAATTGGAAGTGTCTTGGCGACGTTTCGACGAAGTCTCATTCGTCATCTTCAGGCTGGTGTTCTCGGCTTCGTGCTTCCAGGAGCAATGTGAGATCTCAGCTGTCTCTTCCTTTTAAAAGGAAGAGACAGCTGAGATCTCACATTGCTCCTGGAAGCACGAAGCCGAGAACACCAGCCTGAAGATGACGAATGAGACTTCGTCGAAACGTCGCCAAGACACTTCCAATTTTACGTGGGAGAAGACCCGAATAACCAAAGACCTACATACAAACACCCGCGAAAACCTGAGAATATATATATATATATATATATATATATATATATATATATATATATATATATATATATATATATTTGATTTATATGCCACCCTTCTCTGGAGACTTAGGGTGGCTTACAGTGCGTTAAGCAATAGCCTTCATACTTTTGTATATTTTATACAAAGTCAGCTTATTGCTCCCACAAACTGGGTCCTCAATTTACCTACCTTAGAAAGGATGGAAGGCTGAGTCAACCTTGAGCCTGGCAAGATTCGAACTTACTTTAATTGCAGACAGCTGGTGTTAAATTACAGTGCTTAGTCTGCAGAGCTATCCAGGCTCTGCAGAGCTATATACCATTAGTTCACATCTAATTTACCATATTCCTTTCCCCCCCTTCCCACAATGAATGTGTGATACTGCACTTTGGAAGAATACATAGGGGAACCAGAGAAGAATGTTTAAGATGCCAGAGTGGGGATCTTTAGTTTTCAGAAAGGGTTAAGGAATTTAGGAAAAGCAAAAATGATTGAAAAAAGGAGGCACTCTCTGGATTTGGAAAGCCATCCAAGGTTTTAGGGCTGGTACAAATGTGATATTTACAAGAGGACAGCTTAAAAGTGCCCTACTTAGCTAATTCTATCTATAAAATGGAATGAAGCTGGCTTCATTTCAGATACTACTAACATATTTTGAGTTTGTGGGTAACTCTAGACTGAGGATGGCACACTGTTGGTGATTCAATACAGGGTGGGATGAGGGAACACAGTGGGTTGCCCATGTCATATGAGGAGAACTATGGTTTTTCAGATTTTTTCCTCGGTTTCCTGGGGTTGGGCAGTTGGATCTCTTTTCTTCCTTTTAAATCTGTGTGGAATTTATTTTAGGGTTTACATTACAGCTTTCGGATTTCCCAATCCCGCTCCAATGGTGGGCCACTGATTTTCAGCAATTGATTTTAGAGGGGGAGTACGAGAGGAGAACTATCACGAAGGCTCAAAGTCTCTCCTCAGCTACAAAAATCAGCGGCCGGAGATGCAGTGGCTGAAAATCGTAGCTCTGCTCATGTACCTCTTCTGCTTGCACTTAAATGCTACTACACTATCCTATTTGAGCAAAACACTTTGAATTGTCTGAATTATTTATGATCTGCAGAAGCTGTAGGTTTTACAGTGATGTTTGCCTGAAGTTGGTTTTCCAAGAGTGAGGATAGGTTAAATGAGTCAGATTGGGGGAATTTCTTATGTGCATAGCGAGAAGGGCACATATGAACACATTCTGACTACTTCGTTCTTTCAAAAATCCCTCCGTGGTAGCAAAGTTAGGGTCACTCAGATGATCATCTGATGTAGTTATCCTTTAAATATCATGGACTACAACTATCTTCATCTTAAGCCATTACAGGCACCAGGTTCCAGAAAGTTGTAAAATAATTAGAAGCGGAAAAAATAATTTGGAGTTTTGTTTCTGGGAATTCTGCATGAAAGTAACCAAACAGAAAACAAAGGAGTTCAAGGCTGTTGATTTCCCCCAACATTTAATAGAATGTTAACTTCTCAAAGAAGCTTCTGTCTATGAGCTCCTGTTGTGAACAAAGAAGTTACGTGACCCAAAAGAAGCAAAAGAAAAGAAGCATATTGTATTAAAGAAATGTATTGCAATATTATGCAATATCACCCGGACAGTTAACTTTAATAAAAAAATTAAAAACAGAATAAATGACTGTTGAAATATTCTCTTCCTCTTCCTCCTCCCATTCCTCCTCCCATTCTTTCTTAACATTCCTTCTGCATCCCATGGTGATGGCCTCTATATAACCTCTTAGCTCCATGATCATCAAAACACTCAGTACGTATCGCCCTTGCAATTCCTGGGGAAAACAGTTTCCTTAAACCAGGGGTCAGCAACCTGCGGCTCTGGAGCCGCATGTGGCTCTTTCATCCCTCTGCTGTGGTTCCCTGTCACTCAAAATATGTGTCACAACCGCCAATGTGCGACACCCGCCAGCACACGATTTATTAAGCTTTTCAACCCCCGGTAGGCCAACCATGGATAAATCCAAGAAAAGAAAAGTTTCAGAAGAAAACAGAACGTTTAATTCAACTACATCTGCTAGTTTTGTGGCCGCTCAAGAAATAGTCAGGCGCAGGAAGGGTTTTGTGGCTCCCGGTGTTTTCTTTTCTGTGGGAAATGGGTCCAAATGGCTCTTTGAGTATTTAAGGTTGCAGACCCCTGCCTTAAACCATGTGCACATCGGTTATATGAATGGACCTTAAGTACAGCAGAACCCCTACAGGGCCCAAGGAGAATGTCTTTCATGAGCAGGAGATGTAAATTGGTTCATCCAATGGAGCAACCCTTAAGGGGCCGAGGCTGATCACTGAAAAACACCAGCCAAAGCTCTGCATCAAACCAACCACTGCTTAATAACGCATTCCAGTCCTCTTGCTGACTCCACTTTTCTTTGTGCTGAAGAGGTATTTTCCTTAGAGGAAATCTCCAGTCTTTTAGTGCAGCTTGGCAGTCTTAACAGGATACTAACATCCTGATCCCCCGCCCAATCTTTGCAGCTACTTTTTGAAACCAACCTGGCTGCCGCACCCCAAGAGCACAAGTAAACTTTCCTTTAATAGGCACTGATTAGTCTCTCCAGCCCACCCAAGCTGGGCTGCGGAAGTCCTCCGCAGCCAGTCATATCCTGACGCTTTCCTGGGTTGTTGTGACTTGGAGAGAACTTGCTGTAACTTGGGCACTACAATCTGGTGCAATGCAACAGTTTGCCAGGACTGTGTCAGGCTTATGCAACATACCAACATACCCTGCAGACATTCAGGTATGCCTATGTGCATTACGAGACACATTCTGGTAGCTGATGCTAATACTGGAAGCACTGTAGGAAAATGGGAGTTTTCCCCTCCATTTAAACATTCCTTTGTTTTAGTTTCCAAGAGAACTAAACTTGTGCCTGTTGCTTTCTTTCTTTCTTTTTTTGAAGTTTTTAATTTTTATTTCTTATAAACATACTTAAATGTACAGTCTCTTATCCATTGTTAATCATACATACTATCTTTTAACTTTCATATTAGTTCATTCCTCATCCTAAAAAATTAAGGTATATTAAAGTATATTCGGGGTTGCTCTTCTACCATTTCCTCTATTTTACCACAACCTTTCCTCACCTTCTTCCTTTCCCTTCCTTCTTCTATCCCTTTCTACTTTCTTCTTCCTCCGCTCCTTCCCCTTCTCCCCTTCCCCTTCCCCTCCCCTACTCCTCCCCTCTTCCTCCCTTTCTAACCCTCTCTCCTACTCTTATTCCCCTCCCTTTCTTCCTCTCCTTTTCCCTCTCTTCTATACCTCTCTCTCCTTTCCTCTCTTCTCCTCTCCTATCCATCCCTCTGCGCCTGTTGCTTTCACACATCTCTACCTTTTCAGAAACCAAGATACAACAAAAGGAAAGAGCCTGCATTATTTAATAGCAGAACAGTTAGTCCTTGTTTAGTGACAGTCCACAGCTAAGATGGTGATGGAAAAATAACTTTGCAACCAATTTTTGTATTTTATCACCTTCACAGGTCTGTAAAGCAAAGGAAAGCTGAAATAAGATCTTAAGCAGAGATAAAGTTTGTTTAGTGGCCGCTTCACTCAATGAGTGTGTTGCCAATCCCAATTGTCATCAATAAATGTGAACTACTTCTATATCTAAGATAATAGATAGAATTTTTTAAGACCATCATATAGTCACACTGTCACCATCAAAGCTGACACCAGCCGGAACATAGAACAATTCAAAGAAGTAATGCAAGATCAGAAGATGTGGAGAGACCTGGCCCATGGAATCGCCAAGAGCTGGATACTGAATCGATAACATTATCATCATCATAGTCACATTGCAGGATCTTGATTGTTGAGGTGAAATCTTCTCCACCTATGCTTGAATCAACAGAAAACTTTCCTGGCATGAAATTTGTTATTCATATTTTGTCTGCCTGCCCCCACCCTCTCTATCACTATCTATCTATCTATCTATCTATCTATCTATCTATCTATCTATCTATCTACCTACCTACCTACCTATCTATCTTCTATCTATCTATCTATCTATCTATCTATCTATCTATCTATCTATCTATCTTCTATCATCTATCTATCATCTACCTATCTACCTACCTACCTACTTATCATCTACTTACCTACCTATCTATCTTCTATCATCTATCATCTACCTATCTACTTACCTATCTACCTATCATCCATCCATCTATCTATCTACCTACCTACCTACCTACCTACCTATCCTATCATCTAATCTATCATCTATGTATCTAATTTTAAATCTGCCCAGCTCCCTCACAATATTACTTTACTTTACTTTACTTTTATTAGACTTCTATACCGCCCTTCTCCCGAAGGACTCAGGGCGGTGTACAGCCATATTAAAACACATAAAATTTACAAAATTTAAAAACCCTTAAAATCAAATATACCAAAATTTGGCCCACAAATTAAAAACTAACATACACCCATTAAAATTCATATTCATATTAGGCTAGCCCGGCTTGTTGAAACAAGAGGGTCTTCAGGGCGCGGCGAAAGGTGCGCAGGTCGGGGATCATACGCACATCTATTGCAGATTCCTACCCTGCCTCTGTTTCAAATTAGTCCCAGTCCCCTAATTTTTCCTCTGCGATAATAGGTAACAAGGTCTAAGAGCTTCTAATTTCCTGAAAGGTTTTAGAATAAGTAGAAGAAAAGATACTTTAATGCAAGTGTAGTTAAAGTAAACATAATTCAAGACTGTTTCAGTCATGGCCTGGAGAGAAGATGACCCACAAGTCATGTATGTATGGTAGAAAAAAGATGTTGCCAGGGTATGCTTACTCCATGGTTAGGTGCAAATAGGGAAAGGTCCTTACTTATTCTGCATTTAATATTAGCAAACCTGGAAGACTTGCACCAATGTATTAATGGAAAGGGCAACACAGTCTCTCCTCCCCACATGTCTTAACTAAACATGGGAGGAAAGAAAAGGTGGGTTTTTCCAAGTCAGAATGAACATGTATGTCCCATCAGAAACCTCACAGGAGCTGTGATTGTCTTGAGTTTAAACGCTGTTTTCCAAGCTGTTCCAGATTATGCAAATCACCAAAGGGTAATTAATTCAGCCAAATTTATCATCTGCAATTACAAGTTCATTATTTATCTTCCATTTCTCAATTGCCATTTATAGTCCCATGTTTATTATGCATTGTTTGCATTAGAATTCTCCCCAGCCGGTCTAATTGGAGTATATCGATGAGTATCTCAGCATGGCATAAATGCATCTGAAATGCATAACTACAAAGTATAAATGGAAGAAATGGCTACTTTATGAGTGTCCCAAATTCTGGATTTCACATTTTCATTTTAAAAGTCATTTCTCTTAGACCACAGTCATACGGTTTTATGTCTACTCAGAAGCAAGCTTTACTGCTTTAGTCACAGTACAGATTATCAAGGCAACAGGAATGCTTCGAATGTTGAAAAGGATGACAATAACAACAGCACCAACAAATTGGCTTCAATAAATAGGAAGGTTTTCTCTGATTTTTCCCAAAGTATCATGGAGCTTTTTAGTTAGCATTCAAACTTCAAGTCACTTGCACCATTACCTTATTAAATTGTTATTTTACCCTAGGTCTCCCCCCCCCCTGGTACTCTCAATCTAAAGGAATCAGGCATGTGGTTTTGAAATTTCTCGCATACTCCCAGAGAGTGAATGTTAGTTGTACTAAAAAGGCTTTTCAGCTGTCAAATATGACAGGTCTCCTGATCAAGCAGCACTAAATCTGAAGGCTTCTTACATCTCCGGATGTCATCGGGGACCATGACTCCTGAGGCAAAAAGACATCAGTCTGTCAATCAGCCCCTTCTAGCAGTTTCTCTGCATTCCACCAGGAACAGCAAACCAGCTCTCCTAGTTCCTAAAGACATGGGGTCTGGAGCTTTTCCCACGTGAATCCTGGGAGAGTTTGCTGAGATTAAAAGTACACCATTACAGTACTTAAAGGGTTTTTGTAGGTCCCAGTGCCCTCTAAGTTTGCTTGCGTGCCACAAGGGAGCAGAGAACAAGAATGGGAAGCAAGGGTCGTTAAGGAACTGAAAGAAAGCGACATTGGTCATAGGGTGAACTCATCCTCTAGAAAACTACCAGGAAAATCTGTTTGGATGTGGATATTTTACCCTGCCCCCTCTAAGCATCAGGACAGAGGAACAAAGAACAATATGTGGGTGGCACTAAGTCGGGACTTCTGCTTCCTGGGAAAATTGCTCAACTTTTCTTCACAGCCTCCCAGTCGTGCAATCTCTTCAGAAATTTCACTAGACGCTGAACTCATGGTCATAAGGGGTTGAAGTGCCCTCATTTTTGTTGAGAATGACGGATGAGATCAATTGCTGCAGTGAATTCCATGGCTTGCGTACAACTGTCACACTTGGGCACTGTAGTCATGGATTTGCAGAATATAAAAAGCATTGGTCAGAGGTTAAAGGGTAATGATTAACTCATGAAATGTTTGGAAATTTAAGCATAATCTGTCATGGACTTTAGTGTCATAATTTGCCTTATTAGGGCATTAGATTCATTTATTATTCTGGCCCAGCTGTGAAGGTAATTCCTTCCTTCCTTCCTTCCTTCCTTCCTTCCTTCCTTCCTTCCTTCCCTTCCTCCCTCCCTCCCTCCCTTCCCTTCCCTTCCCTCCCTCCCTCCCTCCCTCCCTCCTCCCTTTCTCCCTCCCTCCCTCCCTCCTGCAATCACAATACAGGACCTTACAGGCTTTACAGCAAACTACAGTAACACTAAAACATCTAAGGTGAAAATATAAATGTCCTAAAATAAACCAATAAGAAGTACAAAATAGAAAAACTCCTAAACTATTGATGATACATTGGTGTTGCCACAAGAACGGAGCAACAGTGTCATGATTAGGGTCTCCATTGCCCATTCAGCAGTAACCATGAATCCTCAAGGACTCTAGAATTACAGATCTGCTTTTTTAAAGCCAGGCAATGCCACCCCATCAAGAGACAACACTGGAACCAAACCCCACCCCACAATGGATGAACAGCATTCATCAACAACAAGTATCTTACTTAAGTTCAGCCTATTTCATCCCATTCAGACATGGACAATCTCCAGATACTGGGTCAAGATGTTGACAGCATCTCCTAGATGCCCTGGGCATCATTATTATACTATGATACTATAGCCTGAAATACAAACAGCTCTCACAGAGGCTGCTGCATAAATGTGTGAGACAGTAGAGGGGGAGAGAACCAATCCTTCTGATACCCCCTAAAGGAGAAAGCATTGTTGATCTCCTGAAGGAACTGAAATTGCCTACTCAGGAAGGAGTAAAAGTCACCTAAAACAATGCCAGCAATCCTGAAGTGTTGCAGGCAGTCCAGCAGATGCCATGAAATAACTTAGTTAGTTAGTTAGTTTAGTTTATTATATTTATATACCGTCCCTCTCCCGAGGGACTCGGGGTGGTGAACAGCCAGCAAATAAAATACACAGATACAAAATTTAAAACAATATTAAAATCTAATTAAATCAATTTGGCTCATAGTTAAAAACCCTATATTAAAACCCCTAATTTTTTTAAAACAATTCTTGTTTCAGGCAGTAGATCAATAATGGAAAATTAATCTGCTGGAGCTTTGTTGTTTGTAATAACCACACCTATTATTTTGTTGTCTTTCAATATTGGGGAAGCAGACTATCGGTATTACATTTCCAATACTGAAGTAACAATTCATTATTCCATGGACCAGCTTCTAATGTAGAACTACAGAATCCTCATTTTGTGTTCAATACAAATGTCTTGGACAGACCGCATAAAATAGAATCAGCTGAGAAGTCTTGGGGTGCTCATCTCTCCTCCCAACAATAAGGGGGAAATGGAGGAGGCCTACATAAGGATTACTGCAGCTAAATAATGTGAAAACATTATCTATCTATCTATCTATCTATCTATCTATCTATCCATCCATCCATCCATCCATTCAGCTAGCTAGGTGGCTATCTACTATCTATCTATCTATCTATCTATCTATCTATCTATCTATCTATCCATCCATCCATCCATCCATCCATCCATCCATTCAGTTAGCTATGTGGCTATCTATATCTATCTATCTATCTATCTATCTATCTATCTATCTATCTATCTATCCATCCATCCATCCATCCATCCATTCAGTTAGCTATGTGGCTATCTATATCTATCTATCTATCTATCTATCTATCTATCTATCTATCTATCTATCTATCTATCCATCCATTCAGTTAGCTATGTGGCTATCTATATCTATCTATCTATCTATCTATCTATCTATCTATCTATCTATCTATCTATCCATCCATCCCTCCCTCCCTCCCTCCCCTCCTCCTCCTCCTCCTCCTCCTCCTCCTTCTCTCTCTCTCTCTCTCTCTCCCTCTCTCTCTCTCTCTCTCTCTCTCTCTCTCTCTCTCTCTCTCTCATTTACCTTCAATCTCCTCCTCCCCACCCTCTCCAATCTATCAGAATTGTTTGCCTCCCATCTCACCTAGAGACAACTCTGGATGGCTTACAAACATTAAAAGCCAATAAAACATTTAGTTTGCATGACCTAAATTTATAGTATTTATGACATAGGATGACCTTGTCTTCATTTCCACAAATATTGCAATTTAACTTCCTATTTTTAAAAAAAAACCAAAATCACTTGCAGTCCTCACACTGAGTCCAACCTTCTGGCCACTAACAACCTGGAGAATCTTGACATCTGATGGATCTTAATTGATCCCAGCCATGCCCTGGAGCAGTGGCAAAGCGAGGAAGTACCACTGTGATGAGGCCATACTTTTTCACCTTCTTCCCCTTTAACAAAATGTTACCAGGGAGATACGGTCTGTGGTATCTGCATATTATTTCCCTGGAACATGGAAGTTTGGACCTTTCGGTTCTAAAGTTCACAGCCCATTATTCATGCTGTTTGTTGGCCCGAGGAACTACTGCTGATTGATGGGAGATGCTTTGACCTCTGGCCCCAGCAGAGGAAAATGCTACAGCCCCACCCTGCTGCCTAAGGAGGGAAAGCCGTGCCCATAGAGAACCTCAGTGTAGGCCTTTCTTTGTGGGGGGAGACAGTATTTTCCCCTTGCTTATGTTTCTAAGCAGAGCTGGGCATCGGGAGAAAAGAAAAGTAGGTCCTTCTGGACAGATGGAAAGGCCGTAATGATCCTAAGGTGGTGAGAACATATCATACTGCCCTAGGGAAGATTGTCTGAGAACAGGGACTGGCTAAATGTGCTCTGAATGGCCTATTCATCTGGCTAAAATCTTCTATTACCGTATATATTTGCCGGTGTTATTTAGATTTGTATGCTGCTGAATTCTTCCAGCTAGTGCTGTTTCAAAGTGTTGATGGCATGACTGGAAAACAATACAACGGTTCATTTAGTGACCGTTCGAAGTTACAACAGCACTGAAAAAAAGTGACTTATGACCGTTTTCCACACTTATGACCACTGCAGCATCCCCCATGGTCATAAGATCAAAACTCAGATGCCCGACAATGGACTCATATTTATGACCGCTGGCAGTGTCCCAAGTTAATGTAAAACACTATTTGCGACTTTCTGATGAGCAAAGTCAATGGGGATTCACTTAACAACTGTGTTTAGCTTAACCACTGCACTGATTCACTTCACAACTGAGGCAAGAAAGGTTCATTGCAGTATCCCCTTGTCACATGATCAGTATTGGGATGTTTGGGAACTGGCATATATTTATGACCGTTGCAGTGTGTGTTGTGGTCCGCCAGCAGCCTGCAGAGCTGGCAGCAGAGTCGGACAGTGAGGAGGCTGGGGAGGACGATGGGCCAGTCCTGGAGTCTGGGGAAGGCTCAGACGAGGGCTCTGCATCAGAGGCAGAGAAAGGGCCATCTGGGAGGTACATGCTGCCTCCGAGTCTCCAGAGTTGAACTTCAGTGAGGCAGAGGAACAGGGGGAGCCTGTTCCCAATGCGCGCATGTGCAGAGCTGCCAGAAGGCAAGAACAGCTAAAACAAAAGGGACAACTCGGGAGTAGGGCTGGGAGATGATTGGCCCCCTCCCATAAGACTTAAAAGAGGAGCAAAGGCACATGGGCCTTTGCAGGAAGCAACGTTTGTTCATTTGGTTCAGTTTAAAGCCTGAAGCTCTGTTTGATTCTAGACTCCATGTGGCTTTGCCAATTAGGTCTTTGGCAGCATGTCAAGGGAGATAAAGGTGGGTGATTATCCCGAAGGACTCCTCCCAAAGGACTCTTTATAACTAATTGGGACTCATCAGTGAATGAACAGAATTCACAGCTGTTGCAATAAAAGAGGTTTTTGGGATTACTTGTGTGTTTAAATGACTCAGGAAGCCTAGGTCAGCACAGTGTGCAAGGGTCATATGATCATCTTTTGCGACCTTCTGACAAGCAAAGTCAGTGGGGAATCCAGATTCACTTAATGACTGTGTTAGCTTAACAACTGCGGTGATTCACTTAACAATTATGGCAAGAAACGTCGTAAAATGGGCCAAAATCCACTTAAGAATCATCTTGCTTAGCAACAGAAATTTTGGGGTCAATTGGGGTCATAAGTCAAGGACTCCCTGTATTTTCTTGACTCAAAGCCCTGCCTCTGAGAGAATCGGCTCCAAGAGTTGTCTCAAGTTGAAGCAGGTGACCCTGTAGATATCTTTTTTCTCCAGTCATGATGTTTTGCTGCCTGATTGGGACAAGGTCGGAAGACTCTGCAGCTGTTCAGCTTGGAAGAGGAAAAGGTGCTTCAAAGTGCCTGGGGTATTTGTGTTGCACCTGTTAGCAACTTCTTAAAGCAGCTGCATCTTTTCCCAAGATTGCACAGCTGCCCTTTGCAGCTACAGGGCAGTTCTGGGAATAGACACTTTTGATTTAAGGAATTGCTGACAGGTGGCAACTGCATACCCAAGCACACCCCAAAGTCCTTTCTGCTTTTCAATCTAAACTGCTGCACAATCCCATGAATGTGGGTATGGATGCATGGAAGCTGGCTGAAACCAACTTTAGACAGTGATTGACAGTGCTCATCACTCCACTTTTGGACAGGAAGCTTGTTTCAGGTTTCTAAGAGTGATGTATGACAGGGGTGTCAAACTCAAGGCCCAGCTTAACACCGCAGTTCTTAAGCTGCGCCCATGGGGTGCTTTGATCTAGCCCGCGGGGCCAACCTGGAAACAGCAAAGGACCGGCCCATGGTGCCTCTGCCAATGAAAACGGAACTCAGGAGGACTATGTGTGGCCCTCCCGAGTTCCGTTTTCGCTGGCAGAGGGTTGCAGGAGGCCATCATAGCTGAAAATGGAGCTCAGGTGCCTGTTTTTGCTGGCAGAACATTCGGGCTGCCACAGGCACCCCCAACATGAGTGACATCAAGCTGGCCACACCCACCCTGCCCATGCCCACCCTGGGCCACTGAGGTCAAACACAATCCTGATGTGGCCCTCAATGAAATTGAGTTTGACACCCCTGATGTACGATATATCTAGCGCGTCCTGGTAGGGCTGCTGCAGCAGCTCCCAATGTTAAATCCAGAGTCCTGTGATACGCTTAATTTTTTTTTAAAAAAACTAGTCAGTTGCCTTTTAGGTTCTGAATAATTTTTTTTAAATCGGCCAAGTTACCTAAGCCTTTTAATCTTCATTTTTGTGGCATGAATTATATTTATGAAGCCTTCATTGTCTTCACATTAAATATAAAAAAAAAACATTACACACAAAAATATTAAATATAGTCTTGTTATTTATATTGTTCTTCAGTTTTTATAATGGTTTGTTTAGTATGTGTTAATAGTTGAGATTGTTCTTGGTGAACAATAAATTTTGTTACATATTGTTTTTGTGCTGGGCTATGGCCTTCAAGATGTCTATCTAGCCAGCTGTCTGTCCATCCTTAATATTCTATGGTGATGTAATATCATGCTTACATTATTGTTATAGTGGAGATAAAAGCAGGGAGGCATTCCTCGCAGGACAAAACATATATAATGATCCCCATAATGAATACAGGTAGTCCTTGACTTATGATCACAAATGGGACCAGAATTTCTGCTGTTAAGCAAGGAGTTTGTTAAATGAGATCTGCCTGATTTTAAAACTTTTTTTTTTTTGCCATGGTTGCAGAGGTGGGTTTCAGCAGGTTCTGACCAGTTCTGGAGAACCAGTAGTGGAAATTTTGAGTAGTTCGGAGAACCGGTAGTAAATATTCTGACTGGCCCCGCCCCCATCTATTCTCTGCTTCCCGAGTCCCAGCTGATTGGGAGGAAATGGGGATTTTGCAGTAACCTTCCCCTGCCATGCCCCCCAAGCCACGCCCCCCAAGCCATGCCACGCCCCCAAGCCACACCCACAGAACCGGTAGTAAAAAAATTTGAAACCCACCACTGCATGGTTGATAAGTGAATCATTAAGTGAATCACATAGTCGTTAAGCAAATTGGCTTCCCCCCATTGACTTTGCATGTGAGAAGCCAGCTGGGAAGGTCACAAGCGACGATCACATGACCCAGGAAGTTGCAAGCACTTTGAAATACACTCTGGTTGCCAACCACCCAAATTTTGATCACGGGACTGTGGAGATGCTGTTGTGGTTATAAGTGTAAGGACCGGTCATAAGTCATTTTTTTCCAGTGCCATTGTAACGTTAAAGGATTGCTAAATGAATGGTTATAAATTGAGGACCACCTGTAATTGAACCTACATTTTAAGCTAGTGCACCATTAAGTCTTTCTTGACTCTAATCATAATTTGCATGTTCATTTATGATTGGTTGTGTAAAGGATCTCCTCTATACCGGACTACGGTTCTTCTCCAGTAGAAAAGGGCAGACAGCTGTTTTTCTTAAGGCTCCTGCAGTGGCCGAACCAATCAGAGCACTGGGAGAGGAAATGCTGGCTATTTTTGAACATTCCTTAGGTGATTTCTTGTCTGGAATTGCTTGAAGTCCTTGACTTTAATTCTTTACTTTTCTCATGGCTGGGATTCAGGTACACAAATCTGAAAATTATTGGTTTGAGTCTCAATGCAGCAAGAGCTCCCTAAATCAAGGTAGATCCAACTGAAGGTGGGATTTACGCCTAAATCTCTAGGGTGTTTCCAAGTGAGACTTTTATTATACAATTGCTCATTTACAGAATTTTAGGGGAAAGGAATGTCATGGTAAATGTCTAACTACTACATCTCCCTGATCACCCGGACCTGCAAGGGTTAACTGATCACATATCCCATAACCCATGTAACCACTCCTTACCTCTTTGCCCCTCCTCCTGGGTATAAAGGCTCCGACCACATGGTCCACAGAGTATTCCAGATGTATACCTGAAAGAGAAAGGTACAAGGTCAGTGACCTCCAGTACCATTAAATCTATAATAAAGTTACAGAAAAGAATCGAAGTCTGCCTTTGAGTTATTGGGCTAGATCCAGCTTTCAACAAGGAAGAAAGGCTGAAGATTGTTTTTCATTTGCAGTTGACTTACATTTTCCCACCACTTATGATTGTTTAATGAAGTATAGACTAGACAACACATACAGTGTCTTCTGATTGCTAGTACCATAAGTGCAGGGCGCACACGGAGGCTTGGGGAGGGCCGGAAGTTTGGGAAGGCCAGAAATAGCCCCTGGGGAGGCTGTTTTCGCCCTCCCGGAGGTTCGAGGAAAAGCTCCAGAGCCTGGGGAGGGCAAAAATGCTCCCCTCGCCATGGTGCAGGAAGCCAACTAGGCCATGCCCATCATGGTCACGTCCACCCAGCAACCGGGCAGAGAACCCCTTGCTAAAATTTTTGAAGTCCACCCCTGCTCTGAAGGGAGATCTACTATGGAAGGAGACCATACAGCAAAGACTCTTTCCTTAGTTATTGCTGCCTAAAAGGATGTCCAGAGAGGAACTGAGAAGATGACTATTAAAACAGACAGGTTCACGTAAAATTTAAGGCCTACAAGAGATGCAGTCCTCCAAACTGAGTTGAGCATCAGCTTGTCAAATGTGGAAGCGTATATGTATTCCATGCATCTAATAGCAATACCACTTAGACTTATATACCACTTCGCAGCCCTCTCTAAGCAGTTTATAGGGTCAGCATATTACCCCCAACTATGTAAGGATAAAGTGCAGCCTTACAGAGCCAGCTGCAGATGTGCTGGCTCACAACTCCCAAAGACCTGGTGGTTGGTTAAAGTGCAGTTGGCAGAATGGAAGCTTCTGGTTTTAATATGGTTTCGAAAGCTGACAGCCATCCCCCCTGTCCATAATATGGAAGCCATATTAACACCAGAAGCTTCCACACTGCCAGCAGTTTTGCAGCCTAACTCTGCCCACAGCCTGGAATTTGATCCTGACGGACTCAAAGTTGACTCAGCCTTCCATCCTTCCGAGGTCAATAAAATGAGGACCCAGATTGTTGAGGGCAATAGTCTGACTCTGTAAACCTCTCAGAGAGGGCTGTAAAACACTGTGAAGCAGCATATAAATCAAAGTGCTATTGCTGTAACCACAAATTAAGATAGACAACACATCCGAAGATGTCAGGGTGTAGGAGAATGGGATCACACCTGATCTGGGACTTCCTGAAGTTCCCAAATAGCTTTCAAAGACATCCAGACTGGCAGCATGTTAAATGACACAGGCCCTATAAAAACACCAGTCAGAATTCCTCCCCGCCCCCATCATATGATGATCACTATCATCATAGTGTTTTGAACATTTGAAAATATTATCTAATTGTTGCCATTCATCAACCTCATAACCCAACCTGGTGCCCTCCAACTGTGGTGCTGTCTACATTTTCAAAATCGATTTCAAGATTTCAAAATTGATTTAAGGGAGGCTGACAATTACGGGAATTGAAGTTTTAAGGAGGACTTTAGATTGGAGAGTCCAGCCTAGATCTTCTTGCTTGAGAAGGAAACCCATCCTTGCCCGGCAAGGAAAAAGCTTGCCTTTTGCCATGCTTTCACATTGATTCTCCAAGACCAGGCCAACTCAGTTCAGCCATGTCAATTGTGAGCTTATGAAGTCCAGCTGCCTCTTTTACTGTCTACTGAAAATAGTAGATTCCTGTTGTGGGCCTCAGTGCCAGCTGCAGGATTTGGTAACAGAAGTCCTGGCCAAACATTCTCAGTGGGCCTCTTTAACCTAGACAGCTCTAGTGTGCATTTTGTTATGCAAGTATGCTTGAGTGTGTGTGTGTGTGCACGCCTTATAACGGATGTGTTACAAACATGTACGGCTGGAACACAACGTGCTCGTTTCAACTGTGCTGCTGCTATTAAAACAACAGTAACGTTGGTCTTTCCCACCCCACCTCCCTCTTGTCCAGGAGCTGCAGAATATAAAGTACTATATATATATATATATATATACAAACACAGTGTTTTCTTCTCAAAAACAGAATTAACTAGAATCAGATGTCCTGCAATTTATTTCCTCCTTTTTTAAAAACAACATGTATTTTTTTCCTCTCATTTCTAGTAATATAACCACCATGGTATGCACAGGAGGGCTTCTATTCGCAAAAACCTTGAAGATGTTTAGACGTTGAGAAAACACAAAAGTTTTGGTTTTTTTACTTGCGTATGTGAACCTCCATCCCTCCTTGATGTCAGTATGACTGGTGGTCAAATTTATAATTTCAGAAATGGAAGGCAAATTTTGCCCTTCCACCAGCAATGTTCCTACATGGAGTACATCTTCCTCATAAGAATAAACAGCCATTCATTTTTTATGGGGGAAAAAAGGAAAAATACACAGAACAATATTTACAGAAGACTAAACTTGCTTCTCAGATAACCTTCTCCCTTGCTTTCAAGAATTGGCTGTTGTTTATCAATATGTCCCTGAATCTCAGGGGTGAAATTCAGCAGGTTCTGACAGGTTCTGGAGAACCGGTAGTGGAAATTTTGAGTAGTTTGGAGAACTGGCAAATACAGCCTCTGGCTGGCCCTAGAGTGGGGTGGGAATGGAGATTTTGCAGTATCCTTCCCCCAGGATTGGGGAGGGAATGGGGATTTTGCAGTATCCTGCCCCTGGAGTGGGATGGAAATGGAGATTTTACAATATCCTTCCCCTGCCACACCCACCAAGCCACACCACGTCCACCAAGCCACGCCCACAGAACCAGTAGTAAAAAAAAATTGAATCCCACCACTGCTTAATCTGCATGTCTGCTTTTGGAGTTTTCTTTCTTGACTGGGTTACCCTTGTGCTGGAATTTGGGAGAAGAGAATGGAACTGGCTTTATAGGTGTCATTGGATGGTGCCATGCAAGGTTTTAAAGAAGCTTCAGTCAAGGAACTAGAAGGTTACTACACTTCCAAACTCCTGGAAGAAAGGTATCAATTTAACAAAGAAATAATAACAATCAGAATAAAGCAGAAACAGGAACTCTATGGCTCAGAGAAATATAGTGCTCTGTGAGGATATTACTGAGGTGATACATTAGCAGCCAATTCCATGTTACATCAAGGATAAAGCTGAATCTCACTCACCACACAGCTGCCATTTCCTTGCCCCATCAAATGTTCTGCAGAACAAAAAGGGGTGAGCAGAATAATTATTGATGTAAACATCACAGCTCAATTTTGATGGAAAACCAGATAATGTTTGGAAAAGAGCAGGATGCCAAGACATTAACCATTTAAACCCAGAATTTATTTGTTTGTTCAATATCAGTAACCACCCATTTCAAATATGAATGATTGAGGGACCTAGGAATATCTAGCTTATCAAAGAGAAGGATTAGGAGGGACATGATAACTGTCTTCTAGTACCTGAGGGGTTGTCACAGTGAAGAGGGGATTGACTTATTCTCCAAAGCACTAGGACAAGCAATGAGTGGAAACTTGTTAAGGAGAGATCCAACCTAGGAGAAATTTTCTGACAGTGAGAACAATCAATGGAAAAGCTTGCCTCCTAGGGTTGTGGGTGCTTCATCACTGGAGGTTTTCAAAAACAGACTGGACAACCATTTGACTGGGATGGCTTAAGATCTCCTGCCATCAGCATGGGGTTGGACTACAAGACCTCAGCCATATGATTCAATGTTCTATAAGTAGATGGTGAACAATCATAAAAAAACAAGTACAAGTATAGTAGTCCTCAATTTACAGCAACAATTGAGGAAAGGAGCGCGCATGCGCGGCCCCCGTTGCAAACCGGTAGTAAAGGTAAGTAAAACCTACCCCTGGTGGGGCCAGTCAGAATTTTTACTACCGGTTCTCCGAACTACTCAAAACGTCCACTACCAGTTCTCCAAAACTGGTCAGAACCTGCTGAAACCCACCTCTGATGCCTGGTCACCCCTTCACTGACAATCTTCTGTCATATTTCTCCCTACCTGTCACTATCTGCATTCACAATAATCGCATCCACATAATTGCCTTCCCGAGTTCATTGTTAACCAATCTGAAAGTAATCCACATCTTCTCAACTCCTTAATGCGAAGCAGAGCCTCTCCTCCATACCATTTTTTTTTAAATGTGTATGTTGGCAGTCCTAAAACAATGGTTCCAAACATACCGATGGCTAGCATTTTGCATCATCTCTCTTTACCACATGAACTTGGGAAAATACCACAAGCGAGCTTTCTTAAACTCCTCACAGGGACCCCTGGAGCGCAGGGAAGCTGTCATTACCCTCCAGACAAAAGAAGAGAGCCTCTCTCCTTGCTTTGTGACGGGATAAAGTGAGACAGAAGGGTCCAGGCAAAAAGAAGAGGGTGAACTCTTCAGGGGTCAAGGAGGCAGGGAAGGAGGAGGAGGAGAAACGATCGGTTGGGCTCCTTACTGTGACTCATTCTTCTCCAGATGGCCTGGAGAAGCCCATCTGTGTCTCCCCAGGGTCATACAGGCCAGTTCCTCTGCTTTAGAAGGGTAACTGTTCTTGACAATGAGGGCAAAGGGCAAAGGCAGGGGAGGGGGCTCCTGCCAAAGGGGAAAAGCCCCATTGTCCCATTTATCCCAAGGCCATCAGCACCAGATGTGCAGGAGAGAGAGAGAGAGAGAGAGAGAGAGAGAGGGAGAGGGAGAGGGAGGGAGGGAGGTGTAAAAAAGGACAGGTATGAATAATCACCTTCCATTGCTTCCATAGCATCCCTAGCAGTGACCTCAAGGCCAGAACAAGAGTCAGGCTAGCTGGCTGGTCTTCCTAGCAAAACAATCACAATTCCAGTGGAGCCCCACCCCCCCACTCCCTCCCTTGGATAATCCATACGTTTACTTAGGGGGTCCAATATTTTTCTTTTCTGGATTTCCTGCTTATAGCAGCATAGTTATCGTAACTAGTGGATATACACATTTATGTCTGATTTTACTTGAGTGGCAATATAGCACAACCCTAGATATGTTTACTCTGGTCAGTCTCTTCCAAGGCTAGCTGATTTCATGAATGCACCACCCTTAATGTTTTCTTGGCAACAGTACGGAAGTGGTTTGCCACATCGCCTTCTTCTGGGATATATATATATATATATATATATATATATATATATATATATATATATATATATATGTATAATACATATATATATATATGTGTGTGTGTGTGTGTGTACACACACACACACACACACACACACTTTTTTATCTTCCTAGTCTAGCCTACATCTTTGGTATTCCCTTAGAAGTTTCCATCCAAAGACTCACCAGGCAAAATATTGCTTAGCTTTTGAGACAAAGTCAGCAAAGCATTGCTACCTGATTGAGGTCCACCTGACTTCCTTGAACAACTTAAGGGACTTGTACAGTTTAGAAAGCTTATTCCAAAATAAGTCTGGAACTGACCTTAAGACAATCTTTGATGTGATATAGACTTAAAATGTTAAAAAAAGAGATACAGATTTATATGTGTACTAAAGAAAGAAAAACATGTGAACAGCAGGAAACAATAAAAATAAAAAGTAAGTTGGACTTCCCTCCCAAATATCTGCCTAAATAAAAAAGCAGTTTGACCAATAATTCTTTGTTTACTTGCCAGAGAATAAGCACCATTTCATCCATCAGAACATCCTAGATTTACATTGTTCTCTCTCTTTGCATGGGAAGTCTTCCTCTGCAGCCATGATTAAAAAGGCATTTAAGTCATTTTTCCTCTTGAAGGGAGGAGAAATTTATAAAAATATATAATAGTATTTGGGGGAATTCTATATTAGAATAGAGATAGTTCTCGAATTATGACCACAACTGAGCTCAAAATTTTTGTTGAACATAGAATAATAGAGTTGGATGGGACCTTGGAGGTCTTCCAGTCCAACCCCTGCTCGAGCAGGAGACCTTATACCATTTCAGACAAATGGTTGTCCAGTATCTTTTTGAAAGCCTCTAGTAATGGAGCACCCACAATTCCTGAAGGCAAGATATTGCTATGCAAAACATTTTCAATGCCCTTGTAACTTCGAACGAAGTTGAACTATTGTACGAATCATAGATAAATGAACTATTGTAAGTTGAGGACTACCTGAATAAGGTAAAATCTTATTCAAGTCATGCTTGCTCCTGTTGATATGGAGATGCAGTTTTCTTGACTATAATCTGGAAGTTCACTTTGTGAATCCCTTTTTCCAAGAGGATTGCTTACTTCCCAGTCTAGCATACGGTCACGGGATTCCTTGGTGGTCCCCCATCCCGGCAGGCTCAAGCCTCCTGAACTTTTGAGCCCAGACTTGATCAGCCAGGTGCTGCCACCTGCTGAGACATTTAAGTGGACCAAACACATTATTACATTTGTGTGCTGGTCTCTCACTTTCTCTTTCTCACACACGCACACAGACAATATAATATCATGGGATTTGGCAATATGGGAAACTAGATTATACCTAGCTAGCTTCACACCTTGTACTAAACTAAAATGTGGTTTAATTTTGGCTTACGTAGGTGCTTGAATTTAGGTGTGAAGTATCCTATGGTTACTTGTTCAACAAACCATGGTAAAAAAAGGCCATGCAATGTGGAAATCTAGTCATTGAAATAAATCAATGATTCATTTAGATCAGGAGTGTCCAACCCAGAGGTGAAATGCTCCCGGATCGGACCAGATTGCCCGGTCCGGTAGCGATCTTGGCTGGTGGTTTGGCGATCCGGTAGCGATGGCAGAGTGAAGCTCCGCCCATCTGCCCGGGTATCATTACTTCCTGGTTTTAACCAGGAAGTAATGTGTTTTTTTTTACCTTCTGCGCATGCGCAGGTTTTGCGCATGCACAGGTTTTGCACATGAGCAGGTTTTGCACATAGGCAGTGTCAGGATTCGGCGTTCCAGGCAGGTTTTGCGCATACGCAGGTCTGCATGTGCACATGATGCACACACACACGTTAGCGAAGCACACGTGCAAAGCACACATGCAAAGCACACGTGCGCGGGGTGCATGCACTTCCAAACTGGTAAGGAAGGTAAGTAGATTTCACCCCTGGTCCAACCCATGGACTTCATGCAGCCCTGGACAGCAAGTAATGTGGCCCCACAAGATCATAAACCTTTAATATTATTATATAATTTTTAGCATTTTTTAGCGATACTATATCTTTTATATGTCGCCCAAGACTACTCCTTTTCACTCGATGCAGCCCAGGCAAGCCAAAAGGTTGGTCGCCCCTGAATTAGATCATCGTTTATTCTGGTAAGGATAGAGAGTAAATCAAATCTGTTGGTAGACCTGATTTGCAGAAGATCAAAAAGATATACCCAATTGCATAGTAACTGTAACAGTTAAAAACTCCTCCCATCCCCACCAAAAAAAAAAAAACCTTCATATTATTCAAGAGTATATTTTTTGTGCGGAAAAGGTATGAGATTTTATATATTTAAAATAAATTTCCAGGCTCATATTTTAATTCTGTAATAACGTCTTGCAGCAAGCTAAATTTGGCTAATGCTGGGAATCTAGTTATAGATCCATCTGAAATAATTTTTATAGAGAATCAAACAGATTTCTCCAGAATTTCAGAGATGCTTTCTTCTGGACATTCTGGAGAAGTTAGGATCTTCTGTATACATGCGAAATGTGTGCACAAGTAGCCTTAGTTTAGACTGCCATATCATAGGACTAACTACAGAGGAATGGCAGAAAGGCATAATAAAGGTATGTAAACAACCATTCCTGTTTTGCTGATTCCACACTGCAAGGCCTAACCCCAGGAACATGACCTGCTGGTGGGATATGCTCCAAGGCAGGTGGCTAGTTTTTGTGGCAAAGAGAATGCAGGACCAGACGGGTCTTTTGGTCTAAACCACTAAGGTGTTTTTAGAGGACCTACTTTAAGGCCCCATTCCAGCACTTCCTCATTGCTAGGGCTGCTTCCTTTCCCATCCCAAAGAACATCATCAGCGTTCAAGGTTCTAGCTCTGCCTTATGTTTTTCCATAGAAAGGTAGAAGCAGATTTTGGAGATCCAGCTGCAAAATGTAAAGATTCCGGCTTATAAAAGCAAGGTTCAGGCCTATCTACTGCAATTTTGCCATTCCTTTTCCCCCCTCTTTATATGTCCTGCCTTAGTTGTGATCAAATCAACTTTCTACAGCTATTAAAGGTAAAGGTTCCCCTCGCACATATGTGCTAGTCGTTCCTGACTCTAGGGGGCAGTGCTCATCTCCGTTTCAAAGCCGAAGAGCCAGCACTGTCTGAAGATGTCTCCATGGTCATGTGGCCGACATGACTAAACGCCAAAGGCGCACGGAACGCTGTTACCTTCCCACCAAAGGTGGTCCCTATTTTTCTACTTGCATTTTTTACCTGCTTTCGAACTGTTAGGTTGGCAGAAGCTGGGACAAGTAACGGGAGCTCACCCCGTTACCCAGCACTAGGGATTCGAACCGCTGAACTGCCGACCTTTTGATTGACAAACTCAGTGTCTTAGCCACTGAGCCACCGCATTCCTTCTACAGCTATTACTAGTGTTCATAAGCTGACATTCTAGTTTATTTCAGATGTAACAGAAAACCAGTTTAGCCCAGGGGTCAGCAACCTGCGGCTCTGGAGCCGCATGTGGCTCTTTCACCTCTCTTCTGTGGCTCCCTGTCATTCAAAATATGCGTCAGAACCCCCGATGTGCAACACCCGCCAGCATGCGATTTATTGAGCTTTTCAACCCCCGGTAGGCCAACCATGGATAAATCCAAGAAAAGAAAAGTTTCAGAAGAAAATAGAATGTTTAATTCAACTACGTATGGCCACTTAAGAAATAGTCAGGCACGGGAAGGGTTTTGTGGCTCCCGGTGTTTTCTTTTATGTGGGAAATGGGTCCAAATGGCTCTTTGAGTGTTTAAGGTTGCAGACCCCTGGTTTAGCCTCTCTAGATGCAGTATCCTTGGCCACAAGTTGGAGATTGCCGTTTTATTTTTCAATGGTGCCGATATCAGTTCTTTCCAGATCCTTTTCCTGAAAGTTCCTCTCCTCCATCAGATGAAGCCAGGTTATTCCCTGATCTGGAATAACAAACTGCTACAATCCAGACAGGGAGAGCGCCCACAATCTCTGCAATATGCTCCTTTGTTTTTCTTATGTAATGGGGTCAGCACAGCATCCATTTTTAAAAAGCATTTCCTCTACACTTCCAAGGTTAATTTGACTCTGTTCAATGTGTTACAGCAAATACATACATGGTTATGTATTTACATACCAACTACAGAGTGGTATTTACTAGGGGGCACAAAGCTTAATATGAATCATCATTTCAGTTCTGACCAAATGTTAACTCCGCTTGCTTTGGAGCCCAATGTCAACAGAGATAAAAAGAAAGAGAAGATTGATGAACTAGCTGATCCTACAACAGCACTCAAATGGGCATATGCAGTTTGCCTACTGCTTTTCTGTTTGGTTTCTTAGGAAAAATAGCTAAGACTCCGTTCCTCAACCAATCACATCCTTTACCATTTTTAAACTCTTATTATTTTTTCCCCCCAAATCTAACTGGGGGACTTTTAGTGGATTTAGTGAAGCATGAGAAAAGAGATACAGAAATGCGACCGGAAATATCGAATAGTGCCATTTTAACCATTCTAAAACCAAACAGGGGAAATGTGTTAAGGGGCTGAGGTGTAAATGCATGCGGGGACCTGAACTATATAAAAATTGCATATATTGTAGTAAGTAAGAGCTATATAAAAATTGCATATATTGTAGTAAGGGTTTTTCATCTAATAAAAGTTACTAACTTCTTCGGAGTTCTGCTTGCTTCCCTGTCTATAAATACACACCCCGCTCTTCCGGAAAAAAAAAGAGGGCAGCTACATCACCGAGAAGAAACAAACAAGACTACAATACGGGACGACTTTAATCGTGAATTTACAAGAGCCATCGCAAAGCAGAGCCACCGTTTCCTGTTCGTTTTAGAATCGACTTTCAACTTTTGGTTTTTTTTTTTAAATAAAAAAAAAAAAGAGGCCAGATTCTCGGGGAAGGCGCCGATCTGCAGTTTTTAAGAACCACTGGGCGGGCCCGTCAACGTTAAGTTACGCTGGTCTGCTTTTTATTTTTCTTTTACTCCAAGTATAATCTAATAACATATCGGGAGGGTATACAGTACCCGAGGAACAGAAAGGATCGGCTTTCATTCTCCCTGGAGAGAGAGGCTGTAACATTCCTTGCAGTAATTTAAAATTTTATTTTCTTTCACTCGGAGGGCGTTGCACAGCCTCCCGAACGTAAAACTTCAAAATCTTCAATTCCCCTCCTACACATTTCTCCCCCCCCCTCCCTTCCCCTCCCCTTCAACCAGCGGTGCCTGTTGGGAGAAGCCAGTCGTCCTACAAGGCGGCCAGCCCCAAAGGGGGCGTGGCCACGCCTGCCCTTCTCTTTCCTCCGGCGCCTGGAATGTTTGTTAGGTAAACACCGCATAGTAAGAGTTTTAGCCACGCCTCCTTCGCTCTCCCCTCGCTCACCCTCTCTCTCTCCCTCTCTCTCTCTCTCTCTCTCTGGGCCAATGGAAACGCTGGAGCGGTTTCAAGGCTACTCCCTGTGTAGAGAGCCACTGGGCTGGTGGTAACAAAATAACAAAAGCGTCGAAGGTTGCAAGAGTAACGGGGCTCCTTCCAACGCCCCCCCCGCCCCCTCCTCGGCTTGGCTCCCCGTTTTGGGCCCTTATGCACGGCGGAGAGCCTGTTTTTGGTCCGATTTGTGGAAAACCGCCGGGCGGAAGCGAAGCGCAGAAAGGAACCGGAGCTCGCTTGTTGTTTATCTGGAGGGAGAGGACTGGAAACCGCCTGTGTCCCATTTCCTCGCGCTTGTGCGTGTGTTGTGTTGTGTTGTGCGTGTGTGTGTGTGTGCGCGAGAGGAGAGAGAGAGAGTGTGGGGTTGCCTCCCCCCACCCCCCCACTTTTGCTTCAGCCCTGGATTCTCCATGTTGGACCCGATCTGAGGAGCATCTACACGGCTGCCTTTGCAAAGAGCTTACTCCTCGGCTTTGCAACTGAAGGAGGAGCGGGGCGGACTCCCTTCTCCATCGCGCCCATTCCTTCTCTTGCTTCCTCTCCCTCCCTCCCCCCCCACTCATCCTCCTCCTCCTCCTCGGATATTTCCCTCCTCCGGACTAAAGGATCCCCAGGGTCTGTGGGATTGTTAGATGGAAAGCCGGTCTATCATCACCCAAGTGCAGAGGGACGAAGCCTTGGTCTTTTCAAAACAAGGTAAGGGCGAAGTCGAAGTTAGAAACTTGTTTTCTTCCTAGCTGGCCAGCCGTCCTGGGGGGGGGGGAGGGGGAGGGAAGAGACCCTCTTCTCTCTCTCTTCCCCCTTAAAACAGCCTCGGGTTTTTTTTAAAAAAAAAAGTGCGCGCGTGGGTGGTTCACTACTACTTGATCCGTGCAAAAATAATAATATAATAAAGGAGGAACTCTGAAAGTCCTGACGTGGGTGGAAGGAGATGCGTGTTTCTTTAAAAAAAAAAAAGGAAAAACACTTTCCTCCCAAATGGTGGGGAGGGTACGCGCGTTTTTTAAGAGGAAAAAAAAAAGCTTCCCCCCCCCATCGCGTCCTGATGTATCGCGTAGAGCTTGCGTTCGCGAATGTCAGTCAATCCGTTTCGATTTGGGGGGGGGGGGGCAGGTAGCTACAGGTCTGTGCGAGGATTCCCCTCCCCTCCCTTCCCTTCCCCAAATGTCGAACTCGACCGGGCCCCTGTGCGAATTGGGGGTGGGGGTGATGGTGGGGTGAGAAGTGAACTTGGTTTCCCTTGGTTGCCTTCCCCTGGGAACGGCCTTGTTTTTTCCTCGGTTTCCCCCCCCCCACCCTTCCACCCCGCCTGGTCCGAGGGAGCCAGACAGGCAGGGGAGAATTTGGGCGCTTCTTGCATAGACACCACACACTCTCTTAATGAGGAAGGGAGAAAACTCTCTGAACGCTTGTTTTTCACCCATCTCTCTTTCTTTCTCCCTCCCTTCTTTCCTTCGCTTGTAGCTCTTCCGCGCGTGCGTAGCTAAACAGGCACTTGAACCTCTTCCAAACGTTGCTGTTGAATCGTTCCGGATCTGGAGCTGGTGGGTGGGTGATTTTCTTCTCTTTTTTTTTCTTTTTGTACCCAAATCCCAAATCTTAAAAGTCACATTAGAATCATTTTATTTATTTTTATTTTATTTTATGTTTATTTTATTGCCCACCCCAGGTCTTTTCCTAGCGTCTAAAATGAAGCGTCTAAAATGAAGACGAAGCCATTACGTTGACATAGACACAAACGCACATCTCTCCATAAATCTTTAAAAAAAAAAAAGACCGAAAGTGTCGATGACGGCATATCCATATTCTCTGCGCGACGACTTTCCGTGTTTTTTTTACAATATGTTCCGGTGGAATGTAGTCATAGTACTACGGGGGCTTTTGAGGTTGACGATCCGGATCGCATTTACTATAGAGCGAGGAAGCGGAGGCTACCGAACAGGTTTCCTCCGGATAGTTTAATGCCACCATTGGGCGGAAGGCGAAATGCCCGTTTCCTAAATGTTTGAGACTTGTATTTTCAGTATCCTAAAAAAATAAAAAACAAAAAACATTGTTTTCCTCTTTGGAGGTTCGCACAGGATTGGATTGGATGGGATCGTTGCGTTTTAATGTTGCCACCTATTTATGTTGCTTTTCTCCTAACACACCCCCCCCCCCTTTCGTTTGTGCTGGTGTTTATTCAGCTGATGTTGGCTAACCAGATTTTTCTGCTTCCCTATTGGCCAAACGACTCCCCCTCCCCTTGCGCTCTTGACAGAAAGGGTCTTGGGGAGAAGCAATGGGGGTGGGGGAAAGGCTGGACAACTTGTCCTCTGCTGGATGTCACTTAATTGCTCTCCAGTGGCAAATCTAGATTCGGTGTAGCTACTTCCACTCTCTCCCCAGGTAAATGAATGTAGGAGTTGATTTCTCTCCCCCTCCCCCCCACCTTGCAGATTTACATGCAGCTAAATATGCAAAAGTTATCCCAGATGCATTTGGGCAGCTCTTCCCAAACTGTTGCCTTCCAGGTGGTTTGCCAACTGTGGGAGTTGCAGTCCTACGCCCTATCAGGATGTCAGGTTAGGGCAGGCAGCTTCTAAGGATTGGGCATACCCGCTCTCTGTTGAGGTGGAGAGGGAATTAAAAATGGAGTTTTGTTTCTGCATTGTGTTCTTAATTCTGGGCCGTGTCTACCACCCACTACAGCTATTATGAGTCCAGGTTATTTTATTCCCAACTCCTTCTGATTCTTTTGTATTTATGGTGATTTGTGAATAACGATCTAATCATCGATAACATCCCATTATTTTGTCACTGGTCTTGATAAAAGTTTGCCAGATCAAAAAATTGGATGCTCTGCAGTGCCGCAGAGCTGGATGTGTTTTGTGATGGAATCTGAATTTCAGATGTTCCAAAAGAAGGGGTCATCCATCAAATTCTCTTGAAATGGGTCTTTACAAGAAGGAAGGTTGGGGGGGAAGGAGGAAGGTTGGAAAGTTCTTATTTGCCAAGAACCCATACCTGATCACCTGAGTACATGCAGTAGGTATCAAGAAAAGTGAAAGGGACTGATTTGGAGAAAGCAAAGTAATCCTGTGCATAATGATTCAGGAGGAAGACCCACAAGACAATAGGTCCTTAGAATAAGATTAAAAGGCTGAAGAGGGGGGGAAATAGCTGGTGTTAAAGATTTGCTTTGGAGTAAACAGTCATGCATAAAATTGAATTGGTGCATTTAATGAAATGCTTGATCATATTCTCCCCCCCCCCCCACCTGCTTCTCCTCAGTGCCTGGAACAGTTTCTCGTTGCCAGCTCTCCATTTGCCCTCCCCCCCTTTTTTAAAAGTTGTCTCTTTTCAGGGAAATGGAGGTTTTGGTGGCAGCCATCCAGAGAAGCTTGGATATGGAAGCCTCTGGTGAACAAACAAGATGCAAATTAAGCTAAGGCCTTAGCAGGGCCTGCCAAAGTACATTTAAGCCCACTAGCCAGTTTCCGAATACTGCAGCTCTCCCCTGTAATTTTAACAGGCAGTGTTCTCTGCAATCTTTGTTGATCAAGGAATGTGAATAAAGGTTTGTAGGAGGACTTGTTGATAAAGGCCTTGGGGCAGAGCCTGGGGGCTGGGTGCATTTTATTAGCAATCTGTATAGCTGGCATCAAATAGAGAATGCAGGTTGTTTTTTACTTGATGGATTGGCAGTCAGGTGAGGATTTCTACTCTTGGGAGAGGATCCTGGATTCTGAACCAGGTCTATTTTCTGATGCTGTTTTTTTTTTTTTACTGAAAGTTTGGTGTAGTACTTAAGGCATAGCCTGTTGGGGGGTGCAAAATAGTGAGTTCTAGTTCTGTCCTAGGCACAAAGTCAGCTGGGTGATCTTGGGCAAGTCATTTTCTCTCAGCCCTAAGAATAGGCAAACCACTTTTGAAAACCCTTACCAAGAAAACTGCAGGAATCTGATAGTCTTCAAGAATCGAACACAATTGAATAGAAAAGTTATTGAAATGCACTATAGGAATAGCACTTAGACTTATATATCACTTCGCAATGTTTTACAGCCCTCTCTGAGAGGCTGACAGATCTGGTCAGCCTATTGCCCCCAACAATCTGGGTCCTTATTTTACCAACCTCGGAAGGATGGAAGGCTGAGTTAATCTTAACTCTGGTGAGATTCGAACTGCCAAATTGCAGGCAGCCTGCAGTACTGCATTCTAACCACTGCGCCACCACGGCTCTTCCACTATAAGGTAGTAAATGGTGTTTTTTGTTTTTTACCAAAAGAGAGTCAGTTTGGTCTAATGGTTAAGGTACCAGGCTAGAAAAAGTGAGTCGATTTCTAGTCTCATCTTAGACATGAAAGCCAACTGGGTGACCTTGGGCCAATCATGCTCTCAGCCCAATTCACCTCACAGTGCTCTTGTTGTGGGGAAAATAGGAGGAGGAAAGTGTATTGAATATGTTCGCACCCTTGCATTATTTGTAAAAAAAATAAAAAAACAAGGATACAAATAAAATAAATCAAATATGCTAGTGTCCAAAGGAAGAGGATCTGATGGCTGTGTGCTTAGTTTAAGTAAAAAAAAAATGGTAAAAAAAAATAAGAGCAGAATAACACTGAGACCCCTTCTCAACTATTTCAAAATTAACCAGCAAGAAAGAAGAGGACAAATTGGTAGGTGGTTGTTTATAATCGCTGTCCCTCAGTTATGGAACTGCTTTTCGTTAAAGGTCACCTTTAAATTGGAAGGGTTTAAGCGCAAAACAAGTTGATGTTGATATTTAGAGACGGGTGGAAGAATTATTTTGTGAAACATTGTAAATCGTTGCAAATAGCTCTGAACTTTAGAGAAAGAAGAGATGGACATGAAACTCAACATTTTATATGAAGAAGCATGTGGATTCTGGAAGGCAAATGATGGCAAGCTTATTTTTGTTGACAAGAAAGGCATTACGTATCCATAAAAGTTCATCAATGCCGGACAGATTAATAAATGCAAATTTCAGAAATCAGTGGAATCTGAAACGTGGGAAGAAAATCCATTCTATACATAACATGTACCTAGGTCAGAATGTAATAATTCAGCTCGTATGAATATGTCACAGCCATTGAATCTTAGGTCTGATGTGAACTTGGCTACAATTTGCCAAATCTCCAATCAATCCTTGTGCTCCTCTCCTTTTAGAAGTACATTTTTGGAATGTGAAGTCGATTTGTCAAATGGAAGGCTGCTACTGTATATCAGAGTTAGAAAGAGGAGAGGCCACACATACCATGGGGAAGGTAAAAATGAAAGCAAAAATGGGTTATACAAAATATATGTACACAATGCATATTTGGGGGGAGGAGGGCAAGGTTTTTTTTGGGGGGACAACAGTTTGTCAGGATTAGCATATTTTCAGGATATCCATGAGGGTAGCCAAGCAGGAGGCTTTTCATTGTCCAGCAGAGTAATATACCAAAGAACAACAAGAGCCTTTTTTAAAGGATTCTAACTGTTCCCAACATTGTTGGGGTTGTGCGGATTGATCCAGGGCGAAGTCTGTCCCAGTTATTACATTCCTTTCTAGGTTTTTGTATTCTGTATTCTGTTGGAGGGAGAGCGTATGGATCCATTAAATGGGAATTGCAGGAGGAATCCGCTGTTGCCATGAGCTCTTTTGTTCTCCTGTAACATGTTAAATTTTGTGCAGGAGTTAGTAGCACAGACTGATGTAGGAAGCTCTCATGCTTGCAGACAGTGGTTGCCTCTGAGATTGATCTAGGGCGAGTAGGTGACGTCATTCAGGTTTTCAGCTTCCCTTCCCTTTGCTGAGTTCATGTTCTGGAGCTGGGCATCCGTGTCTCGTGTTCTGTAAAACCAAGAACCGCCATTTGGGAGTCCACCCACTCCTGTTCCCAGGAGCCTTGGAACAAAGCTAACATTAGTCTGGTTTAATGGGAAGGGATGATTTCTATTTATGAGCAGAGGACATGCTCCTCGCGTGGCTTTGCTTTTTGTTGCAGCACCCACGGTCTTTTAAAATTAATATTGAAGACTGGAAATCTGTCTTTGGAATTTAGTAGGGATTGATTTAATTGGGATATCTGCCGCCTTTTTTTTTTTAATAGTCTGTCTTTTTGTCTCATGGTTTCAAGAAATAAGAGTTGT
This sequence comes from Pituophis catenifer annectens, assembly GCF_029215685.1. Classification (NCBI taxonomy): domain Eukaryota; kingdom Metazoa; phylum Chordata; class Lepidosauria; order Squamata; family Colubridae; genus Pituophis; species Pituophis catenifer. The sequence continues at coordinate 160,144,202 of NW_027256882.1, forward strand.
TTGAATGGAAGGTCTCAAATGGTAGGATACCTGAACACTGGTGTGTGTGTGTCTGTATGTGTAGAAATGTATGAAATGGTGGAGATAAGAGGATCCCTGTAGCAAATGAAGCCAGGGAAATGCTCTTCCTACACCCCACCCCACAAGGAGAGAGGATTGGTTTCAGAGCCAAACTCTTTTATTTTAACTGTAGAATTAATGGGAAATGCATGAACGCAGCAGCAAATGTCCTTTTACTGGTTTGCTGCTTTTTTAACAGGAGGGCTTTGAGAAATTTTAGAAGTTTGTGATAATTATGTTTAAAAAGAGGCGAGTTTGAAAAGTAAAAGAAACGTTGGTTTAATTTGTACAGGAATGTTTGGAATGGCATTCCTTTCTGTTTGGATCATACCATACACAGCTTCCCAAAAAGCAAAGGCATCTTTCAGAGCATGCGTTGATACAAGTTTAATAACTGAAGGTTGCTGCCTAGCAGGGTGGATTTGATTTAAATCGAGTTGATTTAAATCACAATTTAAATCATGATTTAAATCACTAGTAAAAAGGCTTGATTTAAATCAACTCGATTTAAATCATAATTTTTAAAGAGCAACTCATCTCTGCTACTCCTTTGACCCACTGTTGACTCACCGATAGTCCCAGTGTTGCAGAATATACAGCCTCATGCTACATAATTAAGTTCCATTTCATGCTGAATAAACTAAATTATTTATGTATCTTAAATAGAAAACTATCTTACGATAGATTTTTACTCCAAAAGTTTTTTATTAAAATAAATTCGATAAAAATAAAAAAAAATTGATTTAAATAAAAAAAACTGATTTTTTTGATTTTTTTTAAAAAAATAATAGATTTTTATCCACCCTGCTGCCTAGAATATTCCCTAAAGAACTTTTTCCTGAATTTGATGGGTTTCGTATTTTTTACAGATGAGTGCAAAGTTTTGACTGACTTTTTTTTAAAAGGAAGACTACTTTACTCCGACTACTTTTTAAAAAAAAAACTGGTTAAAGAATTCTGTGGGAAACAAACATGTGGGTTAAACATTAGGGATGAATACACACACAGTCTCAGAGATGAGCTACCTAACGTTCCAGGACCTTGTTAGTTTGGGTAAGACCTCCAGAGATGTCATCCAATTTGAATGTTTAAATGATGGGTTGAAAATCATTAACCTTATGAGGTAGAATCATATAAACTAGGATTAATTAAGGCAGTTCAACTTTTAAATCAATTTTTTTAAAAAATGTCTACCTCCTCCTTGGGAGTATAACATTTTTGCAATAATATTTAAAGGCCACCAGAGCTTTCAGTTAAGTTGTATACCTGTGAGAGACACAAACATGCACACTGTCACACACACTGGTTTTTAAAAACTGGGCTAGGCTGCTAATAAAACCTAGACACTTGTACAAATGGGTAAGATTAAATATTGCCTTTAATGGGGCAGTCGCTTCATAGCATTGTGGTGATATAGGTTTCTTCACCAATGAAGCTTTTTCTACTGAGTAATTATTGTGATGCTTCAAAGGAAAGGGGCAGCCTTATATTCTGCCCCATGTTTTAAAGAGGTAGACTAATGCTCGAGCAAAGAGGAGGTAATTGCCTGATGAGAATTGCTAAATGGATTTCAAGCATCCTCAGACAGAGTTATTGTTGTAGTTAAAAGACCCCAAGAAATCCAGCTTTGATTACAGAACATCCCCTTAGTTATATAGAAACTACTTTGAAGAAAATATATTTGATGTCAGCAGTGATGTCATGCAAGGGCATCTGCTAGCAGAATATTCCTCCTTTCACGTTTGAGCTAGCAGGGCTAACAGAAGGGATAAAGTCCTTTAAAATAATAATAATAATAATAACCATAGTTCTGAAATTCCCTATAACAGATTTGTACCCCAGAGGGAATCCTTCAGCCAGAATCTTCATTTTTCAGATCGCCACACTCAACATTTTAATTTATCGACTGAAAAATTCCTTCTGGAACCATATTTAAATTTTAGGAGATAGCAGAGTATGCCTGCCCAATTCTGATTTGAGGTTCTACTTGTTTTTGAAATGTTAACGGGGGTCTCTGGATTCAGCTGGTTGATGGAGTTATGTAAGTATTAGATCAGCCTTCCCCATCTTTGTGATTATCTAGATCTGTGAACTTCAACTTCCAGAATGTTTAGCAATTGTCACACTTATACAGAAATACTGGGAGTTGAAGGCTATATCTCTGGAGGGTGTCCAAGTTGGGAAAGGCTGCACCAGAAGATCCCTGGAAAAGAGATGGGTTGGTTCTGTGCAGTTGGATATACAGGTAGAACAAATCTATGGGATGAAATCAGGGTGGATTTGATTTAAATCGAATTGATTTAAATCACAATTTAAATCACTAGTAAAAAGGCTTGATTTAAATCAACTCGATTTAAATCATAATTTTTAAAGAGCAACTGTCATCTCTGCTACTCCTTTGACCCACTGTTGACTCACCGATAGTCCCAGTGTTGCAGAATATACAGCCTCATGCTACATAACTAAACTCCATTTCATGCTGAATAAACTAAATTATTTATGTATCTTAAATAGAAAACTATCCTACAATAGATTTTTACCCCAAAAGTTTTTTATTAAAATAAATTTGATAAAAATAAAAAAAAATCCCATTTAAATTTTAAAAAATCTGATTTTTTTGATTTTTTTAAAAAAAATCATTGATTTTTATCCACCCTGGATGAAATATGGATAGTAACTCATATATTGAAGTATGTTTTTGCCATCAAGTTAGTGAGCAATCTTGAAAATAGGCTACAGGTAGTCCTCGACTTACAACAGCTTATTTAGTGACTGAAGTTACAATGGCATTGAAATAAGTAATTTACGACAGTTTTTCATACTTACAACAGTTGCCGCATCCCATGGTCACACAATCAAATTTCAGATGCTTAGCAACTCATGTTTATGACGGTTGCCTGTCCCACGGTCATGAGATCACTTTTTGCAACCACTTGACAAGCAAAGTCCATGAAGAAGCCAGATTCACTTAACAACTTTGTTACTAACTTGACAACTGCAGTGATTCACTTAACAACTGTGGCAAGAAAATTTATAAAATGGGGCAAAACTCACTTAATAAATGTCTTGCTTAGCAACAGAAATTTTTGGGCTCAATTGTGGTCATAACTCAACGACTACCTGTATTAAAAATTAACCATATGTATACTTGGTTAATAAAGTAAAGAGTGGGAGAAATGGTTGCATGGCTTAAATAAAGACCTGGAGAAAGCTGGAATTCCAAATACTATTATATATTCTTCGTGCATTTCTTGATATTTTAGCAACCAGATCTAACTCCAGAGGGACTAGAAAGCCAGTATAGAAAGAACCAGGAAGGAGGGGAAGAAGAGGCTCTTCACAAAAGCATCCGGTTGCACAATTGTTCTCTGAAATTTAAAATATGCTTCAGGAGGAAACTGCAGCTGATAAAAGGAAGGAACAGGTTAAATCCAGTGATATATACAAAATTACGTAATACTTGTATCAAAATGATAAACAATCTCCTATCTCATTCTTCACCACCTCAAATCTGCCTTCAGTCTTCAGAAATACTTGCTTAATGATTGGAAATTATGGATGAAACATGCTTTTCAACTTGTTCACCACAAGATTTGTGGTCCCCCCCCCCCTTTCATAAAGAGGTGGGGAAAACATGGATGGTTTCAGATTTGGGTTTTCCCAGATGTGCCAATATGACATCTTCAATAAAATGGAACTTTGAGGAAATTCAAGCCTCGGAGTCTTCTTTCGTTGGGGGTGTTACTTGAACCCTGACATTTTTTGCCTGTCATTTTGTGGAAAACCTTGTGTCCTATCATTTACTAGGGCAGTGTTTCCTAAACTTGGCAACTTTAAGATGTCTGGTTTTCAACTCCCAAAATTCCTCAGCCAGTATGTCTGGTTGGAGAATTCTAGGAGTTGAAGTACACACCTCTTCAAGTTCATAAGGTTGGGAAACACTCTTGTTAGAGTCAGTAGTTTGGGGACTGAGCAAGGTTTTTCCCTGCTAAGAATATCACAAAGACATAAAAGGTTTTCCTGTCTTCATTTGCTTAAAAGCTGTTCTGTTCTCCAGTTTTCCCCACATTGTGTCTTCCACTAGGGAAGACTCCATAGTGAAACATTCAAGGAGGGGCAATTTCTGAATATCAGTTGCATCATAAGCTATTTTTCTCACCCTACGTTTCCTTCTCTTCCCTATTCATTAATGAATTATATGATAGAAGTATGCAAAATTACAGGAAGTTTACATCCAGCTATTGCCAGTTAGCACTTAATTTTGTTAGGACCAGCAGATTTATGTAACTACCGTAGTTACCAGAGAGAAGACATGAGCTGTTTCTTAGAATCATCTTAAAAAGAGATAAAGCCTTGTTCACCTTATATCTAGTAGTCCCAAAGGTGCTTTTTAAAAAGACAATGGACTTTCTTGGATTTTTTTTTCTTTGAAAACATTTCACTTCTCATCCAGAAAGCTTCTTCAGAATCTGAAGAAGCTTTTTGGATGAAAAATGAAATGCTTCCAAAGAAAAATAAAACCTAAGAAAGTCCAGCTGCCTTTTGGAAAAGCACTTTTGGGACAATCATGACTTGGGTGATTTGAGAATCTCCATAGATACTTGTTTCTAGCAGATACTTCCTTGAAATGTTCAAGCAGGACATGTAATCCTTGAAAGCCAGTTTTGTGGTATATGCTGCTTTGGAAGATGAAGTCTTCGCTTAGCTAATCTATAGGCTTATTTTACATGCATTAAAATGTCAAAAAAGTGCTTTAAACCCCCTTCCACTTCATGCCTCTGGGCATGTTAATTTAAAAAATGCCATGGCCAAAAAAGCTTAGAAATATCCAGCAATAAAAATTGGATTCCAGCAGCTAGGAGCTTTCTCTTCTCACATTGCCCTACACCCACAACCAGAGCTTGAGCATCTGAAAGTAAAGTCTAGGAACTCAGGAAGTAATATATATGGGATTTGGGTGTGTTTTCGGGTCCCTTTGCCCTTCCTCCTCCCTTCCCCAGCCTGCATCTTCTCAAAAGGAAGCTTATCTCTGTCTTCTGCTGAAAGGAAGAAGAGATGACCTAGAGAAGACTTGTTGATCATGAATTAGTGGCAGGAAAACGGATTTCTCAATTCCCACTAACTTCCATCAACCCTGAAGCCTGTTGTGCCAGCGAAATTCAAGAGGTTTTATTGGGAAGTGGATGCATTAAGTCATGTAATTCCATAAGGCTGTGCTAAATTGTCTAGGAATAAGCACCTTGAATGGTGGTCATATCCTGAGAACTCCACGAACCCATCTGTTTTCTTATCAACACTATGAAATGATTGACTCTTTCCTTCTGGGATCCCCACCCCATTCCACCTGTCCCACAATCTGAGAAGCTTGGGATTTCCTAGTGTCTCTTATTCAGTAACCAGCCAGGAACTGGCATTTGATGTCACCTGCTTTGGCAGTAAAGCTCTTCTTGGACCGTTTACATAGAATGAATGAGGGAAGTCCAAGATCGACTGTCTATCCACAGCAACTGCAGCTTCAGGCTTTTATAGGGTAAATAGAAGACTTGAAAGAAAAGCTTTCCACATCTTGCTTAACCCACGCAGAATCCTCAAAGATGTTGATGTTGGGAATACCCACTAACTGCAGAATGGAAATTCTGTTCAGCTGTGTTTAAACTCGACAGTGAATTTCTGAGGTTACATCTGTGTGAATGGGGGATGCTGGGGATGTGCTCAAGGGACATGGCTTCCTCTGCACATACTGGGAATTTATGGAGGTAATTAGTTGAACAGTGTATATCTATATCTCATTGGCTAGGTCCATAAAGCCAAAAGTAAGCAGGGCACATTAGAGCTAACAGTGGAGAATTGAATATGTTTCATTTTCTATACACACATGTTATTTTTTTTTAAAGTTTCTGAAAGAGATATAACTTTGGTCCCAAAGTGTATTTTTATACTGTAGTTCTGTCTTCCGTAAGGGAGGAAATGGCCCTTAGCATATTTAATGTGCATCAACATTTCTGGCATTAGGTTGGAGAGTTGGGTAACGTCTTTTCTATGTGTGTTGACTAACCCTCTGGAAGTTGCAATCCTATCATCATTGTGTGAGGGTTTCCATTTTCAGTATTGCGGTTAATTCATCTGAAGAGTTAAGTTTTATCAGGACAAACACTTCTGCTGCTTCTGTTGCATCTGCGAGTTTTTTCTTTTTCCTTTGAAGTATATGTAAACTTCTATTCTTAAAACATAATATTGCTACTGAACCAACGAAGACTTGTGACAGGAGCTGGAACAATCCCAGATCCATGGTTGTAGGGATGCCCAAAACTGTGTGCTAAAACATTTGCTTCTGGGCATCTTTTTAAGAGAGAGGTGCTTGAGTTATGCTGCTTCTACTCATCGCATTGCATGTGTTTTGCTGTATTAGGTTGCAGGGTAGGGGTGGGGGAAGCCAATGAGAAGCTGCCAGGATACCGTTCCATTGCTCTTACAAAGCCTCTGAATAAGCCATCGCTCATTTTTCATCCCTTGTTCTGAAAACAACCATAATCGCTTCATACAGAAAACAAAACAACATATCTTTTTTTTAATCACGACCAACACGTTATCATAATTATTTCCACAGCTATTTCCAAGTTGTCCTCCTGAAACAGGAGGTGGCCTTATCCTACTCCAGTTGAACTGCTGACACATGCCATTGTGAACGGTTATAAGGCTCATTTTAGATTTTATTTTCTGATTCCTGCTTCTGATTCCTATTGTAGCAGGCACTTTTAAGAAATAGAAACAGATTGAAACTATGCTGCAGAAATATGTCCATAGCCATTCCAATTCCCAAATCTGCTCCTTGCAATTGAAAAAGATGACTTACATTCTTTCAAAGGCTTAGGCTTTGGCAGATCTCCAAGTTCCTCCTCGGAAGCTAGTAATTGATACTAGGCTAAGATGGCTGAAGGAAAGGATTGACCGCTAGCAGGGTTGAAAACAACTTGCTCATAATCCAGACAGTAGTTCTGTCCTTTATGCTTCCTGACATAACCGGTTGTTAATCAGCAGTAGGGAAGTCATTATCTTCTCTCATCTCTATGGAGTGATAAGCTGTATAGAGCTTCAGCCTTACAACTGGCATAAAAATCACTGCTGTAACATTACTAAAATGGAAGCAGTCTTCTGAAAGTGCAGCTGCCTGTTCGTGTAATAAAAGTACAGCTGAGCGCTCTGAAGAAGAAGATGGGGAATTTCTCCTTTCCCTAATTGCAGAACCACGAAGGATTTGCTCCCTCTGAAATCCGTGCAGAGATCTGAACGTTCTGGGATGTGTCAAATAGGCGTCTGCATATAAAATACGAGGCTAAGTCAGGGAAAGATAAAGCAAAGGCTAAAATGCATTGCTAAAATGCTGTCTGCCTTGGAATCCTCTATATCTGATTGCTGTTATTGGATGTTGGCCAAGATATGAAGGAACCTTTTACCTATGCAAGCAGCCTGTTTGTGAACAAGCTCTGCGAAAATCTAATTAATGAGCCAGGTGGAGCATGGAACAAGGAAATTGGTTTGAGCTACTGGCAGGATTAATGCACTGTCTTCTGCCATAGTTTATTGGAGAAGCCACAACAGGGATTAATGGACATACTAATGGACATTCTAAGCCATGATTTACAAAATGTGGTAGCTTGTACACTCTAAGGATGTGAAGAACTCTGTGGTCCAGTAACAGGACATCTAGTGTCTCGCAGAGTGAGAGGTTTCAAAACATGGTGGACAAGGATCAGAGAGACATTTCAGTTTTATCTGTTAAGGGAGGCATCAATCTGTTCATTGGAGGAAGGGGTTTCTAAAAAAGAAGAGCAATCATTTCATAGAAATACCACCTTAATGCACTCACAAATAAATGTGGGCTGAGGTATACTAACTTAATTTCAAAGATTCTGTAATCTAACAGTTCCCCCCTGGCATTATAAACCTGATTAATGAGACTTTGCGTGAATCTGGTTTCCTTAATTATGCTCAGTGGTTAGAAACTTGACAGGATCAGACCTAGTCCAGAATATTATCAACTATGTTTCATTCCAGAATAATCAATCCTGGCCTTTAGAACAATTCAGGTGGAGTTTTTTAAGAGAGAGAAAAAATGGAATAATGACATCAGAATAGTCTATCACCTGACCATCAAATTTTACACATAAAATGGTTCACATGATATTAAACAACCAAATAAACCTACCATGAATGGATGCATCCATTCTCTCAATCCAAGTTACGTAATGGAGTTGTTATTTTAGGTTGGTATCTTGAAAGCTACTGTACTCGGAGAAGGAACTACTATGTATGTTTCCTTCAGCTCCTGGAGAAAAGGTAAGGGAGAGTTAATTAAAAACTATAATTTCTGGATTCATCTTAAATTGGGAAATTATGATTCAGTTTTGAAACCAACATGGTTTAGAATTTGGCTTGCTTCAGTGCTGGTAACCATAGCTTCTCTCCAAAATGATAGTTAATTACAGCTTTCCCAATTTAATTGGACTGTACAAAATGAGGATCCAAAGATTGAATACAGTTGTTTGCTGTATTTCTTGACTTAAGAAACCAAAATATAATTGACCAAGAGGGGATTAGCTGTAGCCTCCATAATATGTCAAATTTTCCTTAGAGGTGGGGCTGCTAATCTCTTTTACGGTTGGGTAACTGAGGTGCTCTCTTAGTTCATTTGATTTTGCTTAAGGCAATGGAACATTTAAATGCAGATCAGGCAATGTGGCCGTGGGACCCTAACAATTGGCCTTCAAGTAATTTGTCCTTGTGTTGTGCAAGGGTTTGATAACAGTACGAGAAGATAAGTCTTTATCTTCTGAGCTGATTATTGAGATGGATTGTCCAACATATTGAGAGAACAGGATTGCAGCAATGGTTTCTCTAGAATGTACTCTTTTCTTTGAAAATTTCTCCTTCTCCTTGTCGACCGGTCTTCCTTGATTGTGCTCCTTCAGGAACTAGTACATATAACTTATATAGTCTCCAACAAGTCTGCCCATTGGCAGTACTGGCTGGGATGATGACAGTTGTAGTTTAACATAGCTAAATGATGCCAGATTGGGACAGCTGGTATAGGACTGTGCCTAGCATATATGCTTATTTCTTCCTGTAGACATTAAAATGGTTCTTGCTGTTTTTGTTGATGATCTGTGGGACAATTTTCCCCAAAGAGACTGCAACCCGTGATTTAGGACGATACAGGAAACAAGTTTAAAAATATAAAAATATGCATCCTTGTATTTTCCATCATCCCTCATCCCATTCCGCTGAAGTAAGGGGAATTGGCAGCAAGAAGGAAATCTCTGAAGCTTTCAGGCAAGCTGCTGTGGGTCTTTATTAAGGTTGCTTTGTTTTGTCTTCTTGGTTGTGATTCGACATTGTTACTCTTTTATTGGGCTTATTGTTTAGCAGCAGAGTAGATATTTTGTCTGCCTACAAACAAATGTCTCCAGTCTCCTCCACTTCTTGTTGTTGTTATAAATAATTTTATTAAAAATCTAAAAACAAGGGTGTAAAGTAATATAGAATCGGGAAGAAAGAAATCAAAGACAGAGCTAAAAATGCAAGAAATAAAGAAAAAATATAATAAAAACAGAAAAGATACAAAGAAGTAGCTTCTTATTTTCTTTACAGCAGCTGTAAGTATAATTATAAATTTACCTTTTCTCTAAAATTACATCGTGCGTTTCTTCTTTCTATAATTTATCCTGTCTAATTATAAAAACCATAAATCATAAGTTCATTTTTTTTTCCATTTTACACAAAAAATACATAAGGAGTTTGCAGTCAGCCATAAACACAGATACTGTCTTCTCTAATCAAACAAGTCAGTTTGATCGCCTCAGCAAGTTTTATCGTCCTCGCCAACCATTGCTCCATTGTGAGTATTGTCAAATCTTTCCATCTTTGTGCATTCAATAATCTTGCTATCGTTATTAACGAAGCTCCCCAGTCTGAACTTAAAATGGAAATTACAGGATATTACTTTCAAAGATCTTCTGAGAGAGCCATTAGGAAGTTTATTTTGGACAGAGTGGATCTAAAATGGAATTGAAGGTCCAGGGACCCTCCGGTCTGGAAGATATACACACACAGGTCTCTGGTGAGTTTTCTGATCAGTCTTTGCAGTGTTTTCTCATTGATTTTTCTCTTCCTCTTCTTTTCAGCTCTTTGCAAGGTGTATACGCTGGCTGCAGCAGAGTCAGAGTTCACCAGTTAGTGCTATCAATGTTGTTTCCCACTAAGGGTACCTGCAAAGTGAAGATAGTATGGACTTCACCCAGGAGCAACTGGCGTCTCAATGCATAGAAACTAACTAGGTGTGCACAAACAGAGAAGGGGGCTCTTATTTTCATAACTTCTTTTCCAGTCTTTTGGCAAAGTTGCTGGATATGCTCATTCTGGGTTCAGCTGTTCAGCAGAATGCACAACAAGGGTAATAACACCAAATTCTGACCTATGTATTTATGATATCATTGCTAGTTGCTCCAAAACATACTTGTGTCTTGATATCTCATGCAAGTAGGTAAGTTGTGGTGTTTGCATTATGATGTCACATTTGTTTCATTTATATTTTGCATGCATATGGAACTACTGTGAGGCCCACAGCATATTTCATGAAAAGATTTCGGGAGCTTGGAATCACATGGTTACATTTTTTTCTCCATATAATCTGGAAAGGGAAAAAATAACTAGAATGAAGGGGCAGTGAATGTGGGGCCAAGGGAATACACATGAAGGGCATCAAGTTGAGGAAGGTCATAGCTATGAAATAAGAAATTCTCCACAATGACTTTGTAGGTTCATCTCTGTAGCTTTTTTTGGAGTTGGCCAGAAAAGGTAGCCATTCCTTCATGCAAGAACAACTTCATACTCACAATTTCCAGCCCTGGAATTTCTTCCATACAGATGCTGACCAAGCCTGCTTCCCCCCCCCCACACCAAGAAAGCCAATGGCTAGAGCAGCTCAAAATATTCAGAGTTTAGTGTGTTTTGTCTGATAATTTTTGATTTCCACATGAAAGTAACCATGTGATAGAGCATGCTGGCTGGGGAATTCTGATAGTTGAAGTCCAAGCAAGCTTAAAATGGCTAAGATTGAGCATCACCGTTGTAGAGACATAGGAATAAAGGTAAAGGTTCCCCTTGCACATATGTGCTACTTGTTCCCGACTCTAGGGGGCGGTGCTCATCTCCGTTTCATAGCCGAAGAGCCAGCGCTGTGCGAAGACGTCTCCATGGTCAGGTGGCTGGCATGACTAAATGCCAAAAGTGCAAGGAATGCTGTTACCTTCCCACCAAAGGTGGTCCCTATTTTTCTACTTGCATTTTTTATATGCTTTCGAACTGCTAGGTTGGCAGAAGCTGGGACAAGTAACAGGAGCTCACCCCGTTATGTGGCACTAGGGATTCGAACTGCTGAACCACCAACCTATTGACAAGCTCAGTGTCTTAGCCACTGAGCCACCACATCCCACAGACATAGACATAGGAATAGTCCCTGCTAAATTATTATATAATAATAGTCCCTGATGCCTGTATTGTAGATTTCCAGTGTGAGCAGGAAGCAAGCACATCATCCTTTTCTTGGTGCTGGTTTTTGCCCTCCTAGTTCCAAACAAGCTTGAGTATGTCTTCTGTATTTCTTAGGGTAAAATATTTCAGAGCACAGTTCCCTAAAACAGCAGAAAAGCTAGCTTCCAATTTTCATCTGATTAATATGGTATTTTATCCCTCAGCTGAGCTATTCCCCTTAGAGTTATCCTCCATATTTTCATGTTACATTAAATACTATTTTGATATTATTGCAAGCTATTTTTGCTTGCAATAATAAAATACCACTTCCTATTTCAATTACCGTAGGATTAGTACAGCTTAAAAAAAAGATCAGGTGGCTTTGAATTTTGATGTAAGAAATATTGTGACCGTGATTAGAGCGAAGGATATAAAGAGGAGGAGTTAGCAATGCAATGCTTATCCACCATATTTAAAATCATTTTACATAGAACATGTGCAATAAGATGGCAACATTTTAGGAGCCTGGTTTAGCTCAACAGACAGAAGCACTGTAATTTAACACCAGCTGTCTGCAATTAAAGTAAGATTGAATCCCGCCAGGCTCATGGTTGACTCAGCCTTCCATCCTTTCTAAGGTAGGTAAATTGAGGACCCAGTTTGTGGGGGCAATAAGCTGACTTTGTATAAAATATACAAAAGTATGAAGGCTATTGCTTAACGCACTGTAAGCCGCCCTGAGTCTCCGGAGAAGGGCGGCATATAAATAAAGTTAAAAAAACAAACAAACCATGTAACATTACTAATCACAAAAAACTGAGCAGGGTTAGTTGATCCATGCTGATCCAGCCATTCTAGGGTGGTTCCACAGTTTTACAGAACCAAATAATTCATTGTGTTCCAGCTGGACTAGTATGATCTATAAAAGGAAATGGAACAGTCTGTCTGGTGTTTCCTAGAACAATAGATTTTGCACATTCCTCATATTTGGGTGGAAGACAACCAAGAAATCCCCTAACTATAGACTGACTAGGGAAGTTCGGGGGAAAAAAATCTGACTGTCTCAAAAGGCATTTTATTATTAAATGTAATATTAAATAACTCTAATGAAATAAATGCAAAGTGATTGTAAATCTGCATGGTCATGCATTGACCAAGGTTAGCCTGCTTCTAACCTGTGCTATACAACAATAAAATACTGGTGGTGTTGGAGAGGTTTCTGTAACTCTCTTAGAGGGAAGATGGGGGTGTAATAAAATTATTTGGATGTTTTTGCGTTTGTTTCAAGGAACGCCCTAAACAAGTTTAACAAGTGCTTGACAATTAAGTGGAATAGTGCCTGCATATTTCCCCATTTAGCTCCATACATTGAGAGCCTTTTCCAGCCTGGTGCCCATCTGATGTATTTTACTAATAGTTAGCATTCAGGATGCAGACGATATGGGATTGTGAGAGGTGATTCTCAGATTGATGAGAAGACAAGAAGCCATTTCCAAAGCAATCACACGGGAAAACTGCCCCACTTACATAAAAGAGCCAAGCTTCCCCACTTTTACATTGAACATGTGCAGGCTTTCACCAGAAACGTGCCATTTTAATTTGCCTATATATAAGTTTCTTACATGGAAGTAGAGTCCTTGTGTTGTTACTAATCATCTTCCTGATTTGAAGAACTTTGAGAAACTTTGAATAAACCCTTCCAGTCTAGGTTGCTATACCAGTCTGATAGAAATCATAGATTTGGAGAACAGTTAGGTTGGATGAGACTGGACTAATGTCTCTGGCTGAAATTATATATTAATGCTGACTTTCCCATTATTCCCACCAAGGAATGTCTCCTTTCTCCTTCCCTATGCAAAAATAGGAAAGGATGTCAAAAGCATAGGGAGCAGCAATCCTATTCAAGGCTTAATCCACTTATATTCTTACTTTGTTTTTAAAAAACAAGGTGATTGTGCCATCCTAATAGGGTAGATTCCCTACATCAGCAGCCCCTAACCTTTTGGGCACCAGGGACCAGATCCACGGGGGAAAAAATTGTTCTGTGGACTGGGAAAGGCATGGGTTCATGTGCTACCTAGATCCTGCGCATGTGCAGATGAAGCTTCGCTCACTTGCATGACCCAGTTCCTAATGGGCTGCAACCCGGGGATTGATGACCCCTGCCCTACATGAATTCCCTAGAGGGAAAAAAACATTTGCAAGGTGGATTAAAGGTAAAAAAAAAAAAGCTAACGTTAAATCAATTTCCCTCATCAAATCCCTTCCATATATTTTTTCCATAGAGGGAGGGAGGGAGGAAATCTTAGTACAAATAATGCATTAGGTGCTGAGTTTGGTTGTAGCCATGTGTGTGGAAGCAAAAAATAGATCTGAACAAGTTTGATGTTTTTATTTTTCTATATTTAAAAACAATGGTTCTAGTCCCAGCTGCAATAAGTAATGGTTTCTTGGCAAAACAGCTTTCAGAAAGGCCTCTGAAGCTGGTTTTAAAACCTCCTGGAGAAAATAAAAGAGTTTTGTTACCAAAGATACCTTACTTAAAACAGACCTTCCAATTAATACATTAGGAACGTGGGGGTAACATTTATGCAAAAATTCTCTCTGGTAGGAGAGGGAACTGGGGAACGACATAAGTGCTAATTCTTGAGCGCAGAACTTGCTTTCTGAAAGAAACAGCAATATGTGTTTTCACATATCTTGGAAGGCAAGATATGTGAATAGGGGAAAGTTCAGCTGTGGGCAAGCAGAACATATATCAGCAGAACCCCTGTGGTCTTCTTGATCTCCACCTTCAGATCCACACAACAATCCATCAGGTCTCCTGATCTGCTATATGGAAATATAGAAAGTCAAACTTTGTCTATTACAGTCAAAGTCTTTGTAACTTGGGTCAAATAACATATTTGTTCAAGATTAAATCCAAGATGGCTGCTGTTTACATCAACCCTGTGACTTGAATTTCAAGTGTACAAGAAGTCCATACGAAGTGCGTTCTTATAGTTGAACCTTTTCAGATATAAGAGCTAATTTCAAGTAGAAGGTGGAGTTTTTCTTCCATTGGAAGTTTGATATACAAACTGGGTTTTGGTCTCCAGGCCTGTAAATGGTGCAGAGTTTATATGCACTAAGTGCATTTTCATTGTCAAACCTCTAGATTTGTCTTAAGAAAGCAATAAGACCCTTGCTGCTGGATCTCAGTGTAACTATATAGGTAATTCTCATTTAATAAGTGCCACAGTCAGCAATCATTCACAGTTTGTTAATGAAAAAGTAACTTCGTGACAAATATGTGCAATTATGACCTTTGAAGATCTGCAAAGCAAAGGAAACCTGAATAAGATCCTAAGGGCAGTCACATTTTCACACAGTGACCACTTCCTTTAATGACTGAGTTGCTAGTCCCAATTCTGGTTACTCATTGAGGACTACCTGTATTCAAGCTTGATTAAGGCTCCCAGAATTCTGTGTTGTCTCTGGAATTAACTTGTATTTTCTTCAAAAGGAAAATTCTCCTTAAAGTTGAACTCGGTGTCTACTGGCATTTTTCGTGGCAACTGTACAGAAGTGGTTGGCCATTGTGCCTTTAAGGGTTTTTTTTTCAACTTCTTAATCTAGCCTACAGCCTAGAATTCTCTGGTGGTCTCGCATCCAACTATTAATTGATCCAACTCTCGTACATGTTTGGGTTTGACAAAATGGGCGGGCACTATGCTGCCATCTGCTGCTCTTTTAAATATAATCTACAGAGGAAAAATCACTTTGAATGTAATTTGGCTTGCCCCAAAGGAAATGTATGGGGCGTTTTCATCTCCTTACCTTTTTTATGTCTCTTTCCTTCCCCATTTCCTTTATATTTAGAGAGAGTTTGAAACATCATGTACTGACGCATAAAAATCTACATACGTTATTTTACAATTAGTTGCATTTTTCAATAGTAAAGAACATATGAAAAATAACTTTTTCAGACAATTTTTCACTTCAGAAAGAAGCTGAACGGAAGCTGTTTGCCATCGACACTTGCAGCGTGAAATTGTAACTTGGATTTCTAGTGACTGAGATGTGGCACACCTGATATTCCCAAGTGTTGATAGTAATATTATTAAACCTAAGAGCAAATTTCTTTTCTCTGGACAAAAGACAAGTGCAGTTTCCCCAGACATGGCTTGGATACTTCAGTGGAACATTCTTCTAAGGACATTGGCATTTTATCTGTCAGAAAGCAGGATAATAAGAAGGGAAAATTTGATTGTGTTGGAAAATGGGACAGCGGCCCTTTCAACAGCACAGATCAAAGGACCCATGTCGGTGGTTTGTTTGCTGTTCAACCTAGAGCCACTTCCCCAGGCTGATTTCTTTCAGAGGCTGGAGATGACAACTCTCACATTTTCAGGCCTACGAGTTGTAATTGCTTGCATCTGGATATCAGGCTGGCCTGGCCTCACTTTGGAACCCGTGCAATAGCTTCTACCAACCCTGTTGGTAAAACAGCTGCTGTGTTTGTCAGTGTACCAGTTTCAGGTGTGTCCCTCATTAATATTTTGCAGCAATATACTCTAATATCAAGGCTGCAATTTGCCTGAAGAAGGGATGGTTTGCTTTAAACGAGTGATCTTGGATCTTTTAATTCATTTACTTGGCATTAAATCCTCTGTGTGTCTCTCTCTTCAAAGAGTTTTCGAAGCCACTCGCTTTTAGCAATCGTGAATCTCTGATTTTTGGGGATTCTTGGGGATCGAGGGCCAAAATGGTTTGGGGCTAAAAATGCCAGACTAGAACTGGGAAATTCTTGTATTCTTATTTTATGGTAAATTATTCTCAACCTTCTATAGAAAGATAATCTTGAAATATATTGGATACAGGTATTCCTCGACTTACAATTGAGCCCAAAATTTCCATAGATAAGCAAGATTTGTTAAGTCAGTTTTTGTTTGAATATCTAAAACCATATCTGGCAACAGACAATGGCATATTATTTGCTGTTAAATCTTAAGCTATATCTGAAAACAAATCCATAGTTTGCTTTAAGCCCTTTTTTTCAATAATTGCAAATGCTTGCCCGTTGTGATCTAAATTTTATGTGTACCTGGATTTAAGATGACACTAGACTTGATCACCCCAGTAATTTCAGCATAAACCAAGCCGCCTCATCCTGTTATGTTTCTGATGCATTGGACTTCAATTCCTAGCTGCATGTTAAGGATATTACTTATTGGTTGAACACTTCTGGAGGACACTAGATAGGGGGAAACTCATAAAGCACCATGGTACCTCCTTGTGCCTCTTTCACGTCATGGTTGAAGGGTGACAATTTCAAGTGCAGTGTTAGTGCCCTCCAACATGCTGAATTGCCATCAGAATGGTGCTACTGGTGATTAATGCTGCAAGTTGTCTCTGAACAAATTACTTCTTTGGGTGAATAAGTTTTGGTATGTCTGCTTTAAAAATATACATATGCATCTTATACAAGCAGGGAGGGGGGGAGGGAGATTTTTTTTTTGCGGTAGTTGTTAAGTAAACACCATGGTCATTAAGCAAACAGTTGCCTACTTGTTGGCAATCTGAAGTCCTCTCCTTGTCCAGACAGGAATGATCAAAGAATTGTTCTACTTACTAACTTCATTCTGTTACAGTGATCAGCTATGCTAAAAGCCACTTTTTCCCCAGAAGCCTTAGCCTTCAATGTTGTGTACAGGTAATTCTCATTTAGTGACCAGTTGGGACCAGCAACTCGGTCATTAAGCAAAGTATTCACTAAGTGAGACCATAACTCTGCTTATGATCAGTTTTCCTTCTGCTTTATAGACCTGTGAAATGTGAGGATTGATTGTAAAGTTTCTTTTTCATCGCCATAATTGAAAATGGTTACTAAACCAGGCAGTTGGTAAACAAGAACTGAGTGTATTCCTAGGCTGTGAAAAGGTATGGAAGCAGATGGACTTACCATGTTTCCTACAGTCAGAATATTGAATGTGGAGAATATTGAACTGGAGAGTGGAAAACAGTACAATCAATGTAGATAGATATTACTTGAACTACAGTAAGGGGAAATATTTACACATTAATGGTATCCCAGATTTGAGGTTTTTTTCTGGGTAAAGGTTGTATAAGATCAACTGATGTGATTTTCATTACAGTAAAACTGCAATGGCCAGCTAGGTGTCAGCATATACTATTCTAGTCAAGCAGAATTAAACCTGGTTACTACTAGAATGAGAGACTACCAGGAATTCCAGGGCTTTATGCTAAAGAGAGAACTTAAGAAAAAGAAGTCACAACCTATTTCCTTATTGCCATGAAGTCACCATCTTGCGCTTCCACTGTTTTGAGACAGACAAACTTGTCCCTTGAATGAGGTGAGAATGAATTCCTTCACATCACTGGAATTGTAG
Organism: Pituophis catenifer annectens; assembly: GCF_029215685.1. NCBI lineage: Eukaryota > Metazoa > Chordata > Lepidosauria > Squamata > Colubridae > Pituophis > Pituophis catenifer. The sequence goes on from NW_027256882.1 coordinate 160,162,183, forward strand.
AAATGGGTTGACCATTGGAATCAATTATGATCCAGCGATGATGTAGCTCAGCAACCCTGTAACACTCTCGGATAGTTTAGCCCTATATATCAAGTGAATACATGGCAGTCATAGGCCACTTTTTGACACACAAGTTCATGGTGCTCCTTTGAACCAACCTGTTCTAAGCTATGCCCTTCTTTATGGTATCTGCCTCCTAGCGCAGAGATCCAGTGCACTGTGGTTCTGACTGGGAGGGGAGAGCCTCTGTAATAAATAGATTTTTGATTACTTCTGCATTTGAACAGGGTCCAAAATGTGCATAAAGCATGAAGTCTGCCACTTCAGCACTATAAACTCTTGCTTCCTCTCCTCAGAAGATAGGAGAGAAAGGAGTTGTTACGTCTTGGATGTACTGCTTAGAGTGACATCTACTTTGGACACAAGATGGAATCATGGGTGGATGTGACTATTAGTTCACCAGGATGCCTGGTAAACATTGTTGGCTGTATGACAGTTGGGGAGTGATTGATAGTTTGGCCAGATGTCAGAACCATGCATATGGCAGAAACAGAGAAACTATATAGAATAACTTTTATTTTCCTTCCCCCCCCCCTTCCTGTATGTTGTTGACTGCATAGAGGCAGAAAGCATATTGTATTTTTCCCTGTTTATTTTTTAAGAAGTGTTTGTGATTTACAAAAATATAAATATCAGCAACACGGTTTCTAAGGCAGTTAATTATAGATAATACACATGTACACGCGGAGAGACAGAGAACGGTTTTCAAAGGTAACTGTGGAAATCTGCAAAAATGTTTTCATGAAAAGAACGATGGAATTCCATTACCTATCAGGTCTTACCTGTCTTTTGCTGATGGATTCTGGGGTTGTTTTTTTTTTTTGTTTGTTGTTGTTGTTTCTATTTTTTCTTCCTGTCACGACTGCATAGTTATTTTCATTCCTTCCAAATTCCATAACGAACTGAACTTATGCTGAAAAATTGAATAGGATTTTTTTTAAAAGTTGATTTTTTTACATCCATTATTTTGAGCACCGAATCTGGATCCATTTAAAATGTCTGCTGACATTTTTCTCCCTCCCTTTCTCATTTTTCTTTTTGAGAGCAGAGTTGTCATTAAAAAACAAAAAACTGGAATAACAACAACTTGTGCAATTTTCCTGTTTCTCCCATTGTCACAATTTTGGCAACAGCAGGACTCCCTGGGTCTGCTGCTATTTGTTCAGGAATCAAAACACAGTCGAGCAGTCTGAAAACGCTCCAGATTGTCGTCTTCCAGCACCGAGAGGCCTTTAAAATATAAACGCCATTTTGTAATTAGTTCCTGAGCAGCCTCTGGCTCTGCTGCGATGCATCATGGCAGTTGTACATGGAGGAAACCTAACCTCCCTTCCTAGAGGGAGATTTTATGCAGGCAGACTTTCCTACTTGGGTTTCAACTAAATCTTAACGCTGAGGCGATTGGATGGTTTACTGTGAATGCGGCATGCTTCACAAAATAGACAGAGGAATGGAGGTTGCTCAGGAATAGGACTTGCACAAGGTTTCCGGTTCAATCTACCACATCAAAAGATTTCCACCTGAAACCCTGGCAGTGGTTGACTTTATGCATTTCATGGAGTGCTTGGCAGTTGGCAAATCTGACTTCACACACCTGGACTGCCAAAACAAACCCTATTAGAGTTTAATGTGAGGTATCAACCCAATCAGGATGAGGAACTTGTTACCCTCTGGAGGTTGTTGAATTACACGTTGGTATTGTTTATTAATGTACGCACTGACTTATGCTAGCTGGGAATTGTAGTTCAGCATTTGGCAAGAGCAATAATGGCAACTTGGCAAAACTGAACTGGATAAGCCATCTGGTCCAGTACAGGTAGTCCTTGACTTACGATCAAAATTGAGGCCAAAATTTCTGTTGTTAAGTGAGATAACTTAAGTGAATTCTGCCCCATATTACAATTTTTCTTGCCATAGTTGTTAAGTGAATCACTACAGTTGATAAATTAGTAACTCGGTTGTCAAGTGAATCTGGATTCCCCATTGATTTTGCTTGTCAAAAAGTTGCAGAAGGTGATCACATGACCCTGGGCAACGGTCATAAGTATGAACCAGTTGCCAAGCATCTGAATTTTGATCACATGATCGGGGGGGGGTTGCTACAAAAGTCGTTAACTATGAAAAATGGTCATAAGTCACTTTTTTCAGTGCTGTTGTAATTTTGAACGGTCACTAAATGAACTGTTGTAAGTTGAGGACTATCTGTATAAAGTGACTTTGGGTATTCTCATTGATAAAACAGTGCTGATGGCATGGGGTATTGGACTGGCACCAGAGAAATCCAGGATCAGCCACAGAAGCAGCTCGGTGCTTTTGGACTGCATGCTTCTTCTCAACTCAACCTAACTTACACAGTTGTGAGGAAAATTGGGATGAGGGAGTACTTTGTTTGCTGCCTTGAGCGTGTGAAAGATGGGACATAAATCTAATAAATAATCCCAGGAAAATCTCACAAAGAAGGAACTTAGTATGAGCTTTGTGCCACACACAGTCATTGCTTGATGTCTGGTTGCAAACCAGGAGAGGATATAGAGCAGAGGTGTCAAACTGGCGGCCCGCGGGCCAGTTGCGTCACATGCAGGCCACACCCACCCCTACTCTGCTAAGGGAAAAACATCACGAAACGTCCCGTGACAACAACATGACGATGCAAGTTTGACACCCGTGATATAGAGGAAGATTAAATGGATTAGACAGGTTTGGGGGAAGAAGGGTGGCTGAGCAAGATGAATAACTTCTTACTAGAAGCCGCTGACTTGTTTGTTAGGGCCATCTTGTAGCTTATGAAGTTTGGTAGTGGTGATCTACCAACAAGTTGGTAATAGGAAAGCAGGAAAATGGACCTTTCATGAGGTCAGAAGGATTCCTCTACAGGCTTGATTTGTTTTAATGATAGGCAGCTGAAGATGTGAACCAACACCCCACCCCCACCCCCCACTGAAAAGTGCTGGCTGCAAGTTAAGGAGAAGACTCTTCTTGCAGCACCAGCCAGCCCGTTCACACCTGCATCTTGTCATGTGATGACATGCATGAATGAACTTGTCTGTAGAATAAATGGTACATTTGCCAGAGGGAGTCAGATTGCCTTTGGCTCCTTCAGCCATGTTGGGCTTTGTCTTCGCTAACATAAGCCAGATAAGAGACAAGGGAACTAACTACCGTAGTCTATAGGAGGAGAATACCGGATTTTGTAGATTCCTCGCAACTATTCTTCAGGCCATTTTGTGTGATTTTGTGTATCCACCTGGAAACTTGTTTTGTGTGGTTGTATGATAATTAAGTGTGAACCAAGAATATGATGAGGATGTCAAGGGATTTTCTCCAGTGGCTTTGCCAAGATAATTTTATATAATGGAGGTAGAATGGAAAGCTTTTTTGAGGGTGTAAATCCAGTTTTCAAAAAGATTTTAATGAATATCTCCCTTCAAACTTTTAGTATTCAGTTAAACCTCATCTGTCGTGCTTTCAGAGTTATTAATTTAGGTGATCTTTTTTTTTAATTAGAAGAGCAATTGCTGTAAATGGTGGCTTATTGGGGCTAAGAAAAGATTAAAGTGGTAAGCACATACTCCTTCTCAAAAATGTAGCCGCTGTTCAAGTTTATTAGAAGATGATGCTTTAACTCAGGGGTGTCAAACTTGCTGCCCACGCGAGCCGGATGCATCACCCGCTGGCCACCCCCACCCCCGGTTTAGTGGAGGAAAAAAGTGACGACAACGTGACGCTGCAAGTTTGGCAGCCCTGCTTTAACTTATTTAAGAGTGAAAACCTTAAGTATTTGGCTCTCCAGCATTTATTTATCTATTAGATTTTTATCCCACCTTTATTTTTTTTATAAACAACTCAAGGTGCTGAATATACCTAATATCCCTTCTCCCTCCTATTTTCCTCACAACAACAACCCTGTGAGGTAGATAGATTGGGCTGAGAGAGAATGACTGGCCCAAGATCACCCAGCTGGATTCCATACCTAAGGTGGGACTAGAACTCACTGTCTCCTGGTTTCTAGGCCAGCACCTTAGTTACTACACCACACTGGCTCCCTAATGCCAAAGTACATATCTGAGGTATAAAAATATATTGCCAAAGTGCATGTCTGAGGTTATACAAATGGTTCATCCTTAAAAATAATTTGTTTTTCCCCCAGTTTTTCAAGTTCTCTGTCTTCTGCTAACCCTTCAGCCAGCCTTCAGTGAAACTGGCAAGGAGTGGTTCCATTGGCCAGAATTTCTTGTTTCCATTTCTTTGTTTCCAGTGTAGCATAAAGTAGTCAGCGGTCTGGTCGCAAATAAGGATATGTCGTAATGTGGTTTGTTTGGCTTAATACAGTCCAGTCCAGTCCTATTTTATTTTTATTTCTGTTCTGTGAACCAGGCCATCATGGCTTATTCAGCAAAAAGTGGTTATATTCTAGCTAGGTTGATGGGCGTTCAGATAGAGGTGTTCATTTCATATCAGCACATTTCGCAAAAACAAATTGTTTCCTGTTAAGGTGTTTGGGGAAAAACAAAGAGAAGGAAGCACTGCCTTCTTAATCCTTCCCACCTGACCAGGAAATAATAGAATAATAACAGAGTAACAGAGTTGGAAGGGACCTTGGAGATCTTCTAGTCTAACCCTCGGCTCACGTAGGAGACCTTATACTATTCCAGGCAGGTAAACAAAACAAACAAAATGTTAAAAAAATTACAATATTTATGTAGTTACTTACCAAGCACATCTAAATTATATTAAAGTAACCAAAATATCTTTACAATCTCCAAGGCATGTCACAACTTTTGAGTACCCCTAATATTTGGAAATTGAAAAATTTGACCTTCCCTACATTCAGCCTCTTCTTAAAAGCCTCCAGTGATGGATTACCCACAATTTCTGAAGGCAAGCTGTTCCACTGGTTAATTGTTAACCAGCTAATAGAGAGAGTTGGTTAGAAAGAGAAGAGGGTGGCTGTTCTTGGTTAAAGGACAAAACAACGGAGATAAGGCAGCCAGCTGAAATAATGCAACAAATGGAGAAAGCGCACGTTTGCACCTTAAAAGCAGCTGCGGGATTTGTTATAATATTTGGCCTCACATACAGTACAAGGGGAGCATAAGTAGCAGAAGACTGCACTGATTTGAAAGAATCTCAGCAGTGTGTGGTGAAGATAAGGAACAGTATATAGCAGTGACGGCGAACCTTTTCCGCACCAAGTGCCGAAACTGGAATGTGTGCATGTGCCAGAGAACCCCAAACACCAGCTGGCCGGTGCGTATGTGTGCACCAGCCAGCTGGTCTTCCAGTTTCTAGTGCATGCATGTGCGCCAACCAGCTTGTCTTTGGATTTCCGGCGGTTCGGCACACGCGAAGACCAGCTGGCCGGCACGCATGCACTCGCCGGAAATTGGAAGGGCAGCTGGTGACAGCCCGAGTGCCCACAGAGAGGGCTCTGCATGCCACCTCTGGCAAGCATGCTGTAGGTTCACCATCACGGGTATATAGTATAGGAAGGGCTCATGGGAAAAGTAATTTTAGAGTTCCTTTTCTCCTTTACTTTTTTCCTCCTAATCCTCTAATATCCCTAGGCCCATCTTTAGTTCAAGTTGTAGATGTAGGCAATAGAACATTTTAGGCATATAAATAAACTATTTAATTTATTTGTATCCTGTTTTTATTATTTTTATAACTCAAAGCATGGGGCTCCCCTTGAAGAGCACTCGGAGGCTCCAACTGGTCCAGAATGCGGTCGCACGGGTGGTTATGGGCGCGACTCGTTGTGCCCATGTGACACCTCTCCTGCGTGAGCTGCACTGGCTCCCAGTGGTCTTCCGGGTGCGATTCAAGGTGTTGGTTACCACCTTTAAAGCGCTCCATGGCGTAGGACCCGGGTACCTTCCAGACCGACTTCTGCCACCAGTAGCCTCCCACTGGCCAGTCTGCTCCCACAGAGAGGGACTCCTCAGGATGCCATCGGCCAAGGTATGTTGGCTGGCGACACCCAGGGGGAGGGCCTTCTCTGTGGGAGCTCCTGCCCTATGGAATGAACTGCCCCCGGAATTGCGCAAGATCTCCGACCTCCGTGTATTTCGCTGTGCCCTCAAGACCCTGCTGTTCTGCCAGGCCGGCTATCAAAGTAAATGATTTTAAATTGGGTGTTTTAAATTTCTGGGTTTTAATTTAGGCCGAAATTATTTAATAATTTTAATTATTTTTTAATTTATATCTGTATATTTTTGTGTTTTAATAGGCTGTACACCGCCCTGAGTCCTTCGGGAGAAGGGCGGTATAGAAATAAAATTATTATTATTATTATTATTATTATTATTATTATTATTATTATTATTATTATTATTATTATTATTATTATTATTAAAAGCGGCAAACATATCCAACATACCTTTCTCCTCCTATTTTTCCACACAACAACCACCTTGTGAGGTAGGTTAGGCTGAGAGAGAATGACTGGCCCAAAGTCACCCACCTGGCTTTCATGGCTAAGGTGGGACTTGAACTCAAAGCCTCCTGCTTTCTAGCCTGGTGCCTTAACCACTAGATATGGGCGAGCTACAACTGTCAGCCTTTCTTGTCATTGACAGTGCAAAATCGAGAGGACTAACTTTACTGTAGCCTTTTCCCGCCCTTTCTTTTAAGCTCCGGGGCCAGGAATCCAAAAATAGTATTTTCCTGTTCCTTCCTTATTGTATTGCCCATGTAAGAATCACAATGGCAGAAGTGTTTTTTATCTTCTCCTTGGAAAAAGTCCCATAGTGTAGGGAAGATGATGTTTTCTCACACACAACCTTTTGGCAACCGGCCTGCATTTATGGCCTTTCACAGTGTCTCACTGTTACATGACCATATTTTTTTTTTGTTTTTGCCAAAAAGTGGCATTTACTTCCAGTTTTTAGCAAAACCAACTCATAGCGAAGAATTGGTTGGCTTAACATCCACAGCGTTCACTTAACAACTCTGGTGGTTGCTTTATGTCTGCCATAAAAGTCATAAAATCAGGTTGTCACATAGGTAACTTGCTTTATGACCATGACTACTTACACCTGTAATAGACAGGCTTAAGACTTATGGTCTTAAATTAAGGCTACCTGTAAATTCCCTCTACCCATAATACTGTAGGCCTAAAGAGTAGCAAGTTTTAAGCAGAGAGAGGAAAAGCTTTTGCAAGGTATTTTGGCCCATGATTCTAAGAGTACGTTGAAATAATACTGCATTGAGTTTTTAAAATCCCCCTATTAGGGATGTTTGTCTTTCGCAGATGAGCATTTTATGATACAATCAATTTATATTTTCAGTTGAAATGGGCAGAATGAATGCAAAATACCTTTTCCCAGTTAATATTCTAAACCAACAGAAAGTATATGCTTTTAGGGTGAAAGTACTACAGAGAAAAATGTTTTGATAGTGACATTTTTTTTCTCACGCAGTTAGCATGTTATAAAAGATTCGTGATCGAATTTGGGGCAATTGTTGGATAATAATTATGATCATTCTAGGCTTTGGGCTGTGAAACTAAGAATGCAGAAACTGGTTTGGCGGAATCTCCAAAAGGCAGAACTTCTATTAGCGAGGGAGGAAGTTGGATGTACTTTGAGAATGAGCAGATCTACACAAATAGGCATGGAAAGACAACGTGTGGGTTGCCTCCTTGCAAGGCGTCTTTAGTTTTCTTTTGTTCAAAATGCATTCTGATAATAGATTCTGATAACTTTTTAACATCTTAAAACATCTGCTAATGATGCAAGGGCTTTGATATTGGAACAGTATATCTGCACCTAAGTGTCTGTTGCAAACTATGTCACCAAAGTGTCAAAGCATGTGCTATGACATCACAGCGCAGCTCTGTCCTTTTGTACCTGCGTTGTAATGTTGCATGCAAGTATGAAGGAGTAGAGTTGGGTCACAGTGTCATGATGCACACATTCTCATCTGTCTCTTCCCCGCTTCCTTTATTACCCTGAACACTTTTTTTCAATTTAATCCAGGTTCATGAGATAGAAGATTCCTTGGTCTGTCTGGAAAAATAAAACCCTTTTAAAGAGATCTGTATTCTACTATTAATGAGATATGAGATATTTATGAATAATAATTATTGCTTGTTTTTGCTCTGTTCCTCTTCCCTCCAGATCTCTCTTTCATTTTATAACCTGTTTTTTACTCTATGAGCCTACATGCTGGAATTACGTTACATTGATTAGCTCTGTACATTGTGCTGAACCACAATGCTTGGCCATAGTTCGTTAACTAAACCATATTAGGTTGGCTTTAAATAACTTGCTAAGCCACAGATGTCAAACTCGCTGCATCACACTGCCATCACATGACGTTTTGTGATATTTTTTTCCCATTCGTGGAGCTGGGGTGAGCGTGGCCTGCATGTAACGCATCCGGCCCATGGCCGCCAGTTTGACACCCCTGTGCTAAGCAGAAGCCAAAAAAAAAAAAAAGAGAAAGTGTAGCTTGGTGTGATGTCAGCCTAGATTTCCCTATCAATTGTAAGTTTTTTCCTAGAGAAGTTTGTTATGGTCCCCTTAAAAACTCTGCATTGCTTCTTCATTGTGTTGCTTCAAAAGTCAGAAACAAAACCTTGAAGTTCTGTGATGGAAGGAACAGAAACATATTTTGGAAAGTGGAGCTTTGATTTCATTTGAAAAATGCTAGATGTGGAGTTTGTGACTTTTGGCAATTCTTTGCAGACCATTGCTCAAGAAGGTTGATTCTTCTTATCTTAAAAAAAAGTCTCCAGATCTTTTTGGAGAAACAAAGACATGAAAGTGTGTGGATGAGTCCTTGTGAACTCTCCAACGTAAAGCTGACCCACATTTTGATTTTTGAATTGCGCAATGATGCCTTCCTTCTTAGTAAGCTTTTTGTCCTCATTACAATCCTGTGAAGTTAAGTTCATGGTTGAGTGGAATGTTTTTGCTGGGCCATCTGTAGTCATTGACCCAAACTCAACCAACATCTTTTTGCTGCTTTGTGTGACTGATAGTACCCAAAACTAATTTGCAAAGATGACAAATACATGTGCACCCTCCAAATTATTTTTCAGGTCTACTTTGAGGATCAGAAATACCTATTTAAATTTACCTTGTAGGGTTTTGCTTGTTGCCAATTATAATATCTACTGCAGATATACCTTAGCTGAACTTGACAGCTGGCAGAGAAGGCATGGGACAGACAGGAGGAGAAGAAGAGAAACTGGTGGCAGCAGCAGTGCAGATGAAGGAAAAGAAAACATATTTTCTATAGTGCCTATTGCCAGCTTTTTAATTTTGCTCCAGTTGTTGCAATATTGACTGGATTTTTCCCTTTTAAACTAGGGTTAAGGTGCAGTTTGCTGAAAGCATGAAATCAACAAACATATTTAGATTCTAGGGCCATGGTTTAACATTTCCCAAGATAAGTTTTATCATCCATCGCCAAATTTCATTCTTTAGTTAAATGTTAACATAAGCCTTCAGGTCTTCCACAAAATTGTCCTATCCTGGGAAACCTTCAGTAGGGACTTCAACCTTAATCCAGAACTGAAAAAAATGCCTATGAATAAGTAACTATGAACTGAAAAAGCTTCTTGGATGAGAATCGAAACATCTTCAAGGAAAACCAAAGGCCAATTGCCTTTTGAAAAAGCACCTTTGGGACAACCATGACCTGGATGACTGAGAATCTCCATAGACAATAAGTGACACCATTTTCTTGGCAATTACTTCCTCTTTGTTTTGATTAAATCATATAAGGGAAAGAGAGTTCACCATCTCCGAAGATAGTCTGTTCCTTTATTGAATGGTTCCTACTTTTAGAACATTTTTTTTTTAAATTTACAGCTAAAATTTAGTTTGTAATCCATTAATCCTTTGATTTCTTGTCCTGTCTTCAACTGTTTTGAATAATACTTCCTTATATGTGACATATTTCAGATGCTTGAAGACAGCTGTCGTGTCTCCCTGAAATCTTCTCCAGACTAAATACACTTGATACCTCCAACCATTCCACCACCTTGGTTGCTTTAGTCTGTTAATGTCCTTTCTAAAATACAATGTCTAAACCTGAATGCAATATTCTAGGTATGGCATGACCAATGCAGATTATTCAACAGCAATGACTTCTGTTGATATTGATGCTATTTTTCTGTGGATGCAACAGGATTCCATGTAATTTTTTTTGCAGCATTATCATATGATTGATTGGGTCATATTCCGCTTCTGAGTCCCCAAGACAACCAGTTTCTATCTGCTTGTGCTGCTTTTTCTGATCCTGTATTCATATTTTTTCTTAGCTGTTGTCGTCCCTTCCACTTGAGACAAGAATTTAGCTTTTATCTAGATGAAGCTGGACTTGGCAACCTGGTCCTTAAACCTGGAATCAAGTAGGAATAGATAGCTACTTGGCTCTTGCTTGCATTGACAGGTTTTATTTTCTTGTTAATCTAGACTCAGTTGTTCCATATGTGCTTCCATAGATAAATCAGGAGTATGTTCAGCAGGTAGGGCATTGCTCACTCATGGAAAGTGATCAGGAAAGTGCAATCTTGATAAACAGTGAGCTCTTAACAAGGCCGCATAGTTAGCAAGTGCCAGGTAATTCACATCTGCAACCTACATAGATTCATATCTTGGATAACAGCACCCAGCCCTCTGGGCCATCAAGTTAATAAAGCTCCCTCAAAATATTTGGAGGATATCAGATTGTCCATTCCTGCGATAAACTTTAGTCTGTCAAAAACTAGCCCATAATGGATCACAAAGTATCTGCTGACCATCAGTTATCATTCTAATCATTCCTTGAACTTTTCAACCAAGCCCTTGGTGCCCAGATCTGTATCTCGGGCTTTTCCCCTCCCCTCTTACTCAAGTGAAAGGCTCTTTGGGATTCCTAACAGAGCAAATGAAAAGTTTTCCATTAACCAAGGTCAGAGCCAGAGGGACATGTGTCTGACTTTGGATGGCCAGTTTGAGGTCTAAGGGTGTACCTATAAGTTTATTTCTGGATATTATACAGTGACCTTGAGAACCAAGGTCATCCATCCATTAAAAAAAACAGTTCCTTTGTAGATTTGGAGATGTAAATTTTGGACATAGAGGGGATGTTTTTTTCTGATAATTTCTTACCTCCTTCACCTAAGAACAAGGTTTGTTGACTTTTAACATTGGAATATGTCTTAGATGTTCTGCTTCTCTTTCTTCCAGTTTGTCTCACATACAAATAGGACTTTGATTACTCGGCCTCTAAGAGATCCTTCCGTAGTTTGCAGAGTGAGAGCATGTCTACATATCTCTGCTTTTGCAGAAGTTTTAAGACTTGAGATTTCATTGTTTTAAAGAGATCCCGTTTATTGATGGCAAAGAAACAGAAAGCAGTACGTTACTACTTTCTGTGTTGTATCATACGGAGCATTTTGAGTTTTACATGTATTACGATTGAAGAGTATGAAAAAAATATTTGCCTTTAAATGGAAGTTTGTGGGACTTTAATAATGTGGAGGAATAGTTAAAACTGGCCCGATCATTTTAAAAGGTTTTGGGGCTACCGAATTTTGGACCACTTCATTCTCTGTTGCTTTCGTACAGATGGAGGTTACATTCCCGCACAAGTCAGACTTACAGTTTGGATTTGATGGTTCACAGTGCAGTTTTTTTGAAATTGCGGCACTGTTACATTCAGAAAACCTGGCTCAACTCTTTTTCGTTGCAAGGGAGGTCTTGCAGAAGACTTTTTATCTACTGTAGTGGAATGCAGATAAACGGGGTTAAGTTTTTGAATTCCAATGGAAGATGAGCCGAGTTGCATCTTCCAGGCTATTGTGCCAGACCTCTCTGAAGTTTGCAAATCAAGTATAAAACTAATTCTGCTGCTACAGTATTGTGCTTACTTCTAGAATATATACATACATTTAGAAAACCATACGCTATGAGAAGATGCACTCAAGACTGTATGTTTAGATGGATTTTTTCCTAGCTATTTGGGTAAAAACAAAACGTGAGAGAGTGCATGTAAGAACAAACACTTGCTAAACGTAACACTGTTCAGAAACGATCTGCTTTTTCCTATTCATTGGGATGAATCATTCCAGGATCTTGCTCAAAAGTCCAGCAATGATTGTCACTTTCTTGGATAAATCCAGTACGAAGAATGAGTTTATATGACTAATGCACTGTAACAAAATATGATTGGGGGACGGGGGCACTTCAGGATAATCATGCCTTAGCTTTCATATCCAGTCCTACTGGATGGACTCATGAAAGCAAACATAGCTTGTAGAGTGCAACCTACAGTCCTGCACTGAAGTATCTAATTGGTCTGATGCAGGGGTGGGTTCTACTTACTTTTACTACCGGTTCGCAACAGAGCCGTGCGTGCTCGCTTCGCACGTGCAGAAGCTTCTGCACATGCGCAAAAGCATTTTGATGATGTCAGGGTCAGTGGGCGGAGCCTCCTGCCAGTTTTACTACTGGTTCTATAGAACTGGTGCGAACCGGGGGCAACCCACCACTGGTCTGATGGCTCCTGAGTTTCCCTGCTTCTCATTGGCTGCCCGTGAAATTGTCCCATTTCCTTGCTTGGGGAACCTCATGCTTTTCAGCCCCTATCTTTAGTAATCCTTTTTCCATCCAACTGTATTCGTCTGCAAGCAGTCCTTGACTTACAGCCATAATTGAACCCAGAATTATAGTCATAAATTGTGTTCGTTAAGTGACTCTCCACGTCACCATGGCTGATTTTACAACCCTTTTTACATCAGTTGTTAAGTGAACCCAATGGTTCTTTTTTTTTTTTTTTTGCTGGAAATCAGAAATTAAACCCTGAACTTTGGAACCGGGTTGTAAGTAGCTCTGGGGAAGTCCATTGTAACTTTAAATGGTCACTAAACGACCAATTGTAAGGCAAGGACTTACCAGTAACCTACTTCATAAGTTTTCCCAGTCTTCCCATAAGCGTCAACGATGGAAGAGCATGCATGGATTGGTCAATATTTGTGGATCTATAGTGCCACCTGCTGGTTTCTCCTGGACATTGTGAGAAATGGAGGCAAGATTCAGCCTCTTCATTATTTTCATAAGCTCTGACAAAATGAAGCCCTTTCCCCAAAGCTAAAGATTGACTTATTGACAGCATTAAAGCAAAGAAGAGATGAGATGTATTGATGGATCCTTGTTGTTGTCCCGCTCTATGTAGAGTACAATTGACAATGTGGAAAAGGATTCTTTAAAAAAAAAAAAAGTTGATTATTTCTGACTAGTCATCATCCCTGCCAAAAATGCTTACCTGAGTGTGTGTGTGTGTGTGTGTGTGTGTGTGTGTGTGTGTAATGAAATGTTCTCCTGAGCTGCAGACCTGCAACAAGTTCTTATTGTAACTATTCTTCTGTTTGTAGTGTTGGTGTCCAAATCCTCTCCGAAGAAGCCTCGTGGCCGGAGCATCTTCAAGGCTCTTTTCTGTTGCCTTCGTGCACAGAATGTGGGGCAGACGGCCTTTGGCAACAATCATGGGCTGCATAAGGAAGAGACAAACACCATTGCCAAGGTGAGGAAATGCTGGTGTGATGACAGCTGAATCCACCCATCTACCCAGAGGGTTTGCAAACGCAGCTAGTGGGCTTGGGAGCTACTTTTTCTACTTCCTTTTTCTTTCTGGATTCTGGCATTCCCGATGTTAAATGGGTGTCCTTAGGATATAACCTCTACCTGCTTCCCCAGGCATCAAATACTCACCTTGCTGTCTCTGAATGTCCTTTCTTGCTTTTAATTTTCTCCCGCCTGTGTATCACTCCTTTTTTTTTTTTTAATTACGCAAACAAACCCTTGATCCTGTGCTCCAAAAAAAAAAACCCACCAGTGGCTCTTTTGTTCTTTTATAAAATTGCCTGCAGCAGGAAAATATCTGGTTGTACTGAAAGCAATTGCTTTTAGAATTGTTTTGGAAATCAGGGCAGCTTTTCCTAACCCAACCGTTTGTCACTGTGTAAGGGCTGACATTCCCAGAATTTGCAACTGGAGATGTTGGAAGCTGCAGTCTCAACACATCTAGGAAATGCCCAGTTGTGGAAGGCTGTGGTATCTGTAACTGGTATCTATGGAGAGTGCTATAATATAGAACGAGGAAATAAATTGCCCATATGAAGATTTCTCTGCTTCTCCATGGGTTGGGAAGCCACAGCTAATCACGGGAGAGTAGAACAATGAAAAGCAAACCAGTTTTATCCAGAAATGGACTTCATTCTATTTTCTATAGTTGTGTAAGCAGACAGAAAAAGACCTTAAATATTATAGCTGATGGTGTATATATCTATCCTTTCTTTAAAACTACACGGTTTAGTTGCCTTGTCTCTGAGATGTGGATGAATATCCTCTTTAAAAAGAGGACATTAATTTCCACTATTAAAAGGAAAAAAAAACTTTGATTATGCATAGCAAGGATGGGGAACCTTTTTATGGACAGGAGCTCTTAAAATCATGTGTCATCTGCTCTTCCCTTCTTTTTTTATTTTGGCCTGCAGTTGACTCAATTAGATATAAACCTAACAGAGATGCAATGCACTTATTTTGCTTGTGATTTCTTTATTTTTGAAAGACGCCTGTAAGTAAATAAGTAAGAGCACTGCTTGATTTCCGTCTGTTGCCCCAAATATCTGCAGCACGATCAAAGAAATTGGGGCTGCATTAACAGACTTAAAGTCCCCTTCATGTGTTAATCTAAAACATCCTCTAAGCTTTTCAAGCATGTAGCGCTTGTAATTTTTCAGAGTCCCTCGGCTACCCTTTTCTTCATGTGCCATGGCTGTTCTGTGTGAGAAATATGTATAGTAATGTGTGAAGCCAGCCTTTGCAACGCTGTTCCTTGACAGAGGCTTTGCTGAAATCCCCGAAGAATAGTATCACAGTCTCATCTTTCTCATAAACCTACATCTTTGCTCTCCTCTTTTTTTCCCCCCTTTTAGTCTGATCTGTTGCAGTGTCTTCAATACCAGTTTTATCAGGTATGTGTTTGTTCTAAAGGCAAGAGAGATCAGTATCTGCTCTTGAGCCAAGTCTTCATTTGTCCTCTGGAAATAAATGGCAGGCGTAAGGAGTTCCTCATTGAGAGAAAATCCCCAGTAAGGGGCAGCAAACAGTGGCATTTGGGGTCCTGCTTACTATGGATTGAGTAACAGTTCAATGTGTCTGCTGGTTTAATATTACCAGTATTTTCAGTGAGACTTAGTTGCAATTAACTTCAGTTTTGATGTGTTAATTCAAATAATGTGTGTGGCAGCAAGGAAGGAAAATAATGCAGTAGATACTCAGCTCTAGCTTGGTGGTAACAACCTTGCCTCTCTGTGTGTCCGCGGGCTCACACATTTGTATATGTGAACAAAGAAAAACGATCCTATTCTGACTAAGCAAATTTCTGTTCATCTCCTGTGAAATGGGGGGGGGGGGGTTCTGCTTGTCTTGCTGTTGAGAGCAAATTTTTGCAAGCAGGAATGTGGCATGGTGTAATTCACACCAACAGCAAATGTGTTAGTGAAACTCTCCTCTGTCAGTTGCTGTGAGCATTCACAGGACTGACGACCATTTTCCCATTTGGGATGCAGGAATTTTGTCATTCAGAGTACAGCTTGGACTACAGCAAGAGTTTATCCTTAGTAGAAAGTTAATATTCTCAAGCCAATTCTGTAGCCAGAAATGATAAAATTCAGACATGGGTTTATCAATAGTTTTGTGTCAATGAAGTCACTGAGACATCGGGGGGGATATCTCGTGGCAGTGTTTTCCCAACTCAACAATTTGGAGTTTTGCAGAACGTATTCTTGAATGCAAACTGCTGCTCCTTCTTTGGTGTGCATATGCACTCCTTTTCTCTGTTTTGTAGAGGTGTCCTCCCACATGCCAGCAACATGGATCAACAAGTAAATTGCTCCTAGAAAATGTAGCTGTCTGTCAAATAAATAGAGACAGTTTCCCCTGGAGCTTAAAAAATGCTATGATGAAGAATGATGGGGGTAATAAAGAGAAAAGTTGTTCCCTGTTTGCCTGAAAATGACAGTAACTACTTTGAAAAGGGATCTAATGTTTGCTGTAGAAAATTTTAATATGTCAACACAGTATGCAAATTCAAGGCATATTCACCTATTCATAACTGGCTTTGACCAAATTCTGAAATGTACTTGTCTGAAAGAATACATAATGGAAATTACTTTGCTTTTAGAAAGTTTTAGAAAAAAAGAATCGAAACTTAACTGGACAATGGTACATCCTTAGTCTAAAAATAAAGTCATTGAGGCTTTAATGTGGGCATGAGGTGATTATTGGATGGAGAGGGAGACAATAGAAATATACAGGCTACAGCCTACAGTGTGTAACACTGGAATTATTCTACATTTTAAAAAGCATCTGTATGAATTGTACTCCTGCGTTAAAAATAACTGTAGATTAAAAATAGATCTGTTAGTTAATGGGAAGAAAAGCACTTTTGAGATACAGGTAATCCTTGATTTAAGACCAGAAAATTTGTTGTTAAGAAATTTGGTCATTAAATGAGATATTCCATGACTACGACTTGCAATATTGATTTTGTTTCTGAGAAATCAGCTGCAAAGGTCTCAAATGATGATCACATGACCCTGGGATGCTGCAGCCATCAAAAATTCAAGGCCCTTGCCAAGCGCTTAAATTTTGATCATGGGACCAAGGACAGGGCAGCAGTTATTAGTGCAAGGGCCAGTCGTAAATCACTTTTGTCAACACCATCATCATTTCAAACGGGGCTAATGGAATGGTCATAAGTCAAGGATACTTGTATTTTTATTGTGGAGGTTAAGGATCTCTAGAGGTCTAAAACCTGAGGTGATATGCACATTTTAAATATTAGGCCTAGGGCAGTGGTTCTCAACCTTCCTAATGCCGCGACCCTTTAATACAGTTCCTCATGTTGTAGTGACCCCCAACCATAAAATTATTTCTAAAACCATTGAAAATATGTGTTTTCCAATGGTCTTAGGCGACCCCTGTGAAAGGGTCGTTCGACCCCCAAAGGGGTCCCGACCCACAGGTTGAGAACCACTGGCCTAGGGGTTGTTGTTTTTTTGGCCATGCTTTTTTTCTCTGCAGACAGACTTAGACTTAGAATAACTTTATTGTCACTTCGAATGTACACTAATCGGCATACATTAAAATGAAATTTCATTGCATACAGTTCTCAAAGGATCACCACCTCCAATATACACTACATAACCATGACAGAATAAATAAATAAAAAATTATGCATATACCCACATATATTATATGACACAGAGAAACAACACAGTCTAGTTCGGATGTATACACGTACATGGTGAGGAAAACAAATCTTGCAAGTTTCCCAGACGGATGGCATAGGGAACAAAGCTGTTACAGAATCTGGTAGTCCTGCTAGAAATACTTCGAAACCTCCTCCCAGGGTGGATTAGTTGCTGAAACAAGAACTTTCCAAATGACAAAATATGGTACTTTTTAATATAACTGCATGAAGCTTGTTAAATGTGCCTCACAACAGCGTCATTTCTTTTGGTAAGATGCCCAGAAGCATTTGGGAATGCATGGCATATAAAGCAGAGCAGGGCAGGAATTTAGATTGAAAGGGAAATGGGCTATGATGCATGAGACAGGGCTCGGGTAACATTTTCAAGCAGTTCCTTAAAGCAGCTGCATCTGTTCCAAGCAATTGCAGCTTGATGTTGGATTGAAAGAGTGGCTGACAGTTGCTATGTTCCTGCAGCTTTGCACAGCTGTAAGATAAAAGTTCCAAAATTAAACTTGTAGAATTAAAACAGGATACAACGCATATCACAAAATGTGGTTCTTGCAGCCAGCGGAAGCTAAGCTCACTTTTCTTTTTCTAGATTCCTGGAACATGCCTTCTCCCTGAGGTGACTCAACAAGACCAGGGCCGAATATGTGTGGTGATTGACCTGGATGAGACCTTAGTGCACAGTTCCTTCAAGGTGAAACCCTTGAGTAGCTCCCTAGTTTCAGTATTGTTGCATAATGGATAAACAAGAACAAGAAGACCCGGAGGGCATACTAGATCAGGGGAATGAAGGTCTGCTTTAGAGGGAACATCTGATTTAAATTTCCTCCTGCTGTTTGATGCCTTTCACATATATTGGCCGATATGCAGGTAGTCTTTGAATATATGATTCTAATGGAGTCTGCTCATCATGGTCATGAGTAGTAATGGTTGCAAAATGGGTTGGTCGCGTGATTGGCCCATGGTCCGATTCTATGACCTTTTTTGCAACAGCCGTTAAGTAAATCCGTTGTTAAGTGAACATTGCATTGTTAAGCAAAATAATGGATTTCTGTGGGCACAATTTTGCCCAAAACCTGGAAATGCTGATTTTCTGCAAAATGGTAGTAAAATGTGGTCATGTGATCTCAGGATGCTACAAACAACTGTGAATTTAGTTGTGTTACCGAGCACCCAAAGTTTGACCATGTGACCATATCGGGGGAGGGGAGGCTGACCATTGGAGCTTTGAATCCTGTTTATAAGTAGCCCCAAGGTAGATCTTTGTAACTTCAAATGGTCCCTGAGCAACAACGAAGGACCGGCCCACGGTGCCTCTGACAGTGAAAATGGAGTCGCGGCCCTCCCGGGCTCCATTTTCAGCTGCAACTGCCTCCTGCAACCCTCTGTCAGCGAAAATAGAACATGGGAGGCCTCCGTTTTCGCTGGCAGAGGGCTGCAGGAGGCTATTGCGGCTGAAAACAGCGCCTTGATGAGTGACATCATCTGGCCATGCCCCCTGGCCACGCCCCTCCCCTGGCCCACCGAGGTCAAACACAATCTTCATACAGCCCTCAATGAAATCAAATTTGACACCCATGACCTATATCATACTAAAAGGAGTAGTTGTTCAGCACATCTCTTCATATATGTTCTGCCCTTGGAAAGAGTGATGATCTTACCAAAGAAGATCAAAATTTATTCCATCACTACAACTACATCTCCTCTAAGCCCCAAGTAGTAGCCTCAATTTACAATTTATGAATTCAGAGCTTCTTAGTGGAGGCACTGTGTTGCTTATTCTAGGTCAGTATTTCTTAATCTCAGTAATTTAAGATGTGTTGACTTGCAACACCCAGAATTCCCCCAGCCATCATGCTGGCTGTGAAATTCTGTAAGTTGAAGTCTGTGCGTCTTAAATTCACTGAGGTTTAGGAACACTGAATTATATAATAACAAATTTGTGTTGGCGACTCCCATCAACAAATGGGAAGAATCTGTCAGAAGTTAGAATTAGCATGACTAAAACATGCCTGATCCATCAGGAATTTAGGTTTTTGATATATAGTGCTTCAGGCATTTAAGGTAGTTTTTTTTTTTAAAAACGAGACAAAATGCAGAATCTTGCAATGGAAATGGAAGCAGAGCCTATTAAATAATGTCATTTAAAAATCCTGGAAAGAAGTCAGGAGCTGTCTTTAGACAGAAAATTTGGGAAGAGGGTCCTGCCGGGGTGGGGGTGGGGGGAGAATAGCGCAAGATTTGTTTGCCAAATTAACATGTTCCTTTTAACAAAATTCTCAGCCAATCAACAACGCTGACTTCATTGTGCCGGTTGAGATAGAGGGAACAACTCATGAGGTAAGCCTCTTGCTCTTCACAGTTGGAAGTTGGATGGGTTTGGCGATATTTTGCTTCTGGTACCAAGTGTGCGTTTAAGACTTTTCTCTTAGCCAAGACCACCTGCAAAAGAGAAGAGGAGGAAGGTCTGCGGTGAAGGCCTCAGCCTGGTTCAAGTAATCCAGGATAGGCTGTTACCAGGCAACACGGCCTATTCTTGATTACTTGTTTCAGGAGGCGGCTTCTTGCAACATAGGGTTGATGTTCCATCATAGTGACCTCCCTGATTGGATGATGCACCAGCAGGAGCTTCCAGAGAGGAAAAGTCACCAGGTGAAGAATGGCAGAGACCACCAAGGACTATTGAGACTTAATCTACATTTGTTTTGGTTCTCTGCTCCCTAAAATGTCTGAAATAGTAGCTATATAATCCTGCAGTTGGTTTCTGATAATGTAGCTACTCCTTACCTATCAACAAGAGAAAGTGTTCTTACAATGGACTTGGCAGATTTTAAAATGGTGGGCTGTAGCAAAGGCTGGAAATGTAACTTAAAAGATTCTGCAGATTTCACGAACCAGCCAGTGGGCGCAGCTTCTTAATAAAAAGTACAGCAAAGAACCACCCTCTTTAAAATAAGTAAAGGTACCTTTACTCAACATCGTCCAGCAACTTGTCCCCTTGCTTCTTTTGGGGAATGTCCTTTATAGAGAATATACAGCAGATTATAAAGCAGTAATTCGAATGTACCTTTCTTGAGATCTGTGATAGCATATTTGCTTTGTTCCAAGAGTAAATATAATTATATGATGCATAGTTCCTGTTCAAATTATATATTTCCTCTTCCAAGGAATATAGGATAGCGTAGTTGGTCCTTCCCGCCTTTTTTATCTGTATAGAAAAATCCTGTGAGGTGCCTTAGATTAAAATATGGTGTCTTCTGTTGAGTGTAACAGCTGAGCAGAGACTTGAACTGAGGTCTCCTTGTCCAAGGCTGATACCTCAACCAGTTTATCATCTGGCTTTCATTGGTGACACTGAGGAGGTACCAGTATGAAGTTCCATCATAAAAATTTGCCCTTCTTCCCTTCCCTTCCTATTTTATTTGTTAGTTTTATATTCTGCCTTTCCTCCAGGAGTTTCTCACCTCTGAGATGATCAGACACTGGATGTCTAAGGCAACCTTCCAAAACATTGGTATTTTTAAGACGCATTGGGAATGCAATTCCCAGAATTTGGGGGGGGGGGGGATTTATGCAGCCGTTCCAGAAACTTAGGCTGAGATCACTTATTATGTTTGCAAAGTTAGATTTCCAGTCCTGCTAAAGTTTTCCCCCTATCCTTCATTCATTTTATTGAGCAAACACAGATCTCTGTAACTGGATGCTTGCCAAATAATAATATGAATAGAGTCTGGAAATGCTGTTATATTTCCTATGTGACTTGCCCCTATGTGTCAGACCCTGAGGGATAAAAGAAGGCTGGGTAATGAAGGGAAGAGTGTGTGGTGGGATAGATTATGACACGAGAGTTATGGATTGGATGTCTGACCAGAAAAAAGACAATATCTGCATTTATTGCGGTCTGGAAACCCCTTTATAGACTTTTTGCCTGAAAGAGAAAAAAACAAGCTTATGATTTATGGATTTGTTGATTAGACAGAAGAGATTGTAGAAAGAAAAGAGCTATGTGGTAACCTTAAAAGTAAGAGGTAAATTTATAATTGGACTTATAACTGCTGTAAAGAAGACTGGACATTATTTCTTTGTATTATTTCTTTCTCTATTTTTCTTTTACTTTTATTTCCTTTCTTGCATTTTTAGCATTTTCTTTAATTTCTTCTTTTGTTTTTCTCACTTATATTAGTTTGTATCTTCTTTTAAGAAAATGTTCAATAAAAATTATACAAAAAAGGGTTATGGGTTGGAGAAGCAATTCTGCCAACTCTTTTCCACCTTCCACTTCACCCTTAAAATATTTGCCATGCTTTGCATATTTTGGCAACACAGGAATTAAGCCTGACCTTTAACTATTCCAGTTCTAAAGCACACTGCAGATATAAGAAAGTACTTTATGTACCATCTCCTCACCTTTCTGTTAATCTCTAGGTGTATGTGCTGAAGCGGCCATTTGTAGATGAATTCCTGAGGCGAATGGGGGAGCTGTTTGAATGTGTGCTCTTCACTGCCAGCTTAGCTAAGGTGAGTGAGTTCCAGATAGCTTTGCCGGACTTGTAGCTATGCTTTCAAAGTTCCCTGGTGCTATAATGAGAAGAATTTGTCACTTAAATTTTGTGAAATTGGTACGATGTAATTATAGATTTGCAGGGAATTTAAATTCTTATTAATAACTGACCACAGAAGGTTCATATATATATATATATTCTCTCAGCCCAGCCTACCTCATCTTACATAGGTGGGGAAAATAGGAGGAAAAAGAATATTAGCTACGTTCACCATCTTGAGTGATTTATAAAAATGGGAGATGATAGATTAGATTAGATTAGATAGATAGATAGATAGATAGATAGATAGATAGATAGATAGATAGATGATAGATAGATAGATAGATGAGAGAGAGAGAGAGAGAGAGAGAGAGAAGAGGGAGAGAGAGAGAGAGAATTTTGTATATACACACACAGGCACATACACATGGAGAGAGAAAGGAAAGAAAGAAGAAAAAGAAGAAGAAAGAAAGAAAGAAAAAGAAAGAATAGCCAATTCCACAAAACTTCACTTAAAAGAATCAATGCCAAGTAACAAATTCTGCTTTTATGGGACCTGGTCACAGAGGCATAGTATTCAGATTATCTTGACTGCTGGGTCCTTTCATTGTCATTGTTTTGTTTCTACTCACAAAGCACTCCCCTCATCTCTTTCTCTCTCCTGGCTAGTATGCTGACCCAGTGACTGACCTTCTGGACAAGTGTGGAGTCTTCCGGGCCCGCCTTTTCCGGGAGTCGTGCGTGTTCCATCAGGGATGCTACGTGAAGGATCTCAGCCGGCTGGGCCGTGATCTGCGCAAAACCCTGATCCTGGACAATTCTCCAGCTTCCTACATCTTCCATCCAGAGAACGCGGTGGGCTTTTTACTCTCTAACTTTCCATACATGATGGCTAAGGAGTGGAATTGTGGATTAATTTGTAGTTCTGATTTTGATAGATCACTTGGCTAAAAAAAACCATTTTAATCTGGTTTTGGGGAAGAACTTTTTAAAAAACCAATAGCACCTTCAAGAGTTGTTGTTCCCTTGCTTCTAAACTCTTGATGTGTACTGTGACATTTGCTTTCTTGAGCTGAACATAAATGACGGTTGGTTTGCTTTGGGAGTGGCATTCCCTCTTCAGTGACAGAAAGGGGGGGCGTGTGTCTTCTCAGATCCCTAGCCAGAGATTTATAGGAACAGTGTGGAGGCAGATGCTGATCTTCTTTTTCACCTTATCATTGCAAGACTTTCTCGTCTTCATGTAGAGATAGCTGAGAAATCCGGATTCCGGTTTGACATCGCGGCGAGACAGCCGGGAAAATAGCAGGCTCTAAGGAGTCCCGCTAAAAACCCGGCTGCCGAACCGCCGCTGATGGGTCTTCGGACCAGAACCGTTCTGCAGGGACGGGGTAGGAAGAGAGGCGCCTCAGACGACCAAGAGGAACAGGCAAATTCCTCAGAGGTCGGAGGGAACTCTGTGAGTCGGCGGTGGGGGGCGGCAGCCATGGCGGCTGCCACGAAGCTGGGACAAACCGAACTAAGAGACGGGCAAGAGGAAAGAGGAAAAGAAGCTCTTTGAAGCCGGGTGAGTGACACCAACCTAGGCTTGAAATAACTCTAGAGCAACGATGGTTACTTGTAAGACCTCTAGCCTTAAAATAGCGGCTGTGGATTTGAGGGGCATAGAAGATTTTGGAAAGTAACTTCAGGAGGAAAAGACCCGCTAGGAAATTTACTCTGGTATAGATCCAATTGGAACAATTCAACATTGAGACATGCTGAAAAGATTGGGAAAAATTCT
This sequence comes from Pituophis catenifer annectens, assembly GCF_029215685.1. Classification (NCBI taxonomy): domain Eukaryota; kingdom Metazoa; phylum Chordata; class Lepidosauria; order Squamata; family Colubridae; genus Pituophis; species Pituophis catenifer. Next base: position 160,185,826 of record NW_027256882.1, read on the forward strand.
CAAATTAGAATTGGACTTTGAAAAAGGAAAAAAGAAAAAGGTATGGATTCATTTTTAAAACTTAAAAGAAGAAGAGAGTTAAATTGGACTGTTACATAATTGCAACAAAATGGATATTGGCGTGACTAAGGGAAAGTGTGGATTGCAGAGATACACCTTCTGTTTTAAAAAGAAACACTGCAACTTGCTGTTTGTTTTGGAACACTCTGAAATTACAAATAATAGCCGTGGGATTTTGGTGGAGGAGGTTTCTTCTTTGTCTACAGATGGCTTCTTCAGTGGAAAGAAAGAGAAAATATAATGGAACTTTCATAACTGTTACTTATTGGCGCAGGAACAAAAGAAGTCAAATGGCGCAGGAACAAAAGAAGGAAAGTTGATGTACTTTGCAGGGAATAGATGTAACAAAAAGAATTTAAAATGACACATGGAGAATTAATTTTGGGAATTTTGAATTCGAAAGGGAATATATGTTGATAGACAAGGAAATGTAGAAATAAAATATATTCGGTTGGGAAAAAAGAATATAAAAATAGTCTGATTAAAAATGAAAATGTAATGTTTAGATGAATATTAATTATAAAAAGGAGGTGTTCATAGATGGATAAGGATGGAAAATAAAACAATGTGATTAAAATAGAAAAATAAAGTGAAGATGGATAATATTGTTAAAAAGGAGACTCTTATAGATGATTAAGAATGAATATGAATATGAGAAGAATCCAAGAAATTTTATTGATTTATATTGTTTGATGTAAGAATTAAGTCTCAATGTTAAACTGCAGAAAAAATTGAGAATGATAACATGATTAAATATGAATAACTATTGTATAGATGGAAGGTAAAATAAAAAGGGATTACACAGAGATAAACAGTAAAATTAAGAATATGCTTAATGAATATGCTGGAAACAGTCAAATAACAGATGAATATGCTGGGAAACAGCCAAAATAATAGATGGAGATTTTTTTTTTGGGTGTGATAGTAAAAGACGAATATGCTGGGAAACAGCTAAAATAATATGAATATGCTGGGAAACAGCCAAAACATAGATGATTATGCTGGGAAACAGCCAAAATAATATGAATATGCTGGGAAACAGTCAAAATAATATATAGAGATGTTTATTTTGGGTGTGATAGTAAAATAAAGATGAATATGCTGGGAAACAGCCAAACAACATGAATATGCTGGTAATCAGCCAAAACAATAGACGACAATGCTGGGAAACAGCCAAATAATAAATGAATATGCTGGAAAACAGCCAAAAGAAGATGATCAAGAGACAGATAATTAAAATAAATATGATTTAAACTGGAATTGATAGTAATAATAAAATGATTATGTTGGGATTAGTATTAAAAATAAAGGTGACTGTTGATATGAATAGTAAAATGAAGATGATAAGATTAATAATGAAATGACTCTGTAAAATGAAGAGTGTAATGTGTGATAAACGGGGTAAGTTAAAAGAGATTAGGATTTAAAGACTTAAGGTAATGGGTCCTAGGATATGGGTATATAGATAGAATTTAGGGTAATGATTGTAATTAAATACTGAGTTGTGTTATTTGGAAATTAAGATTTGTGGTGATATAATAGAAAAGTAAATGTTTAGATTAAGATTACAACGGTGGAAAAAAATTCTGTTTTGGCTTTTACTTTAAAAGATGTAATGGTAGAGATGTGGGAAAGAGCTTGATAAAGAGGGGTAAGCGATTGTACCTATTCATGACCGGATCAGTGCTCCGTTCTTAAAAGATGTATTTTATGTTTATGTTTTTAAAAAATTAAAAAAAAAAAATTCAAAAAAAAAAGATAGCTGAGAAATTCTCTCTCAGCTCCTCCCCTTCCATCTTTCCCAGTTTACTGAATGCTGTCCTACACACCAAGATTATAATCAGAAAGAATTCAGCTAATTCTCTCTTGTTGACTGGCATTCCTACAGCCCCTGTCTAGCTTCTTGCCTTTAAAGTGGCCTCATCCCAGTAACATGCCACTCTGTTTAATATTTGAAATATTTAACCAACTTTAAGCAGTTCACAGATTCCACTCTCCAGTGTAGGAAAACTCCCATCGCCACAGTTCTAACTAGACAGGGATTTTTTTCCCCCTTCCTTTCTCAAAGCACTAGGCCATCCAGCTGAGCTGGATTCGAAGGAGAATTAAAACAGGAAAAAAAAAAAAACCTCACTTATTCACACAATCCGTAAATGAAGTAGTAGGAATTCATTAACACAATATATGCTAATAAGCACTAACTTGGACAGCCTTTAAAAGGCTTGACTAAATTCCTGAAAGACAGGTCTCTCAAAAGACAATGGGCCTTAAAAATCTCTACATGGCCTCCCAAAAACTTGGGAACAATATGCTCCCAAATGCCCATGACAGGAGGAAAAGAGCAGGGAGGTTTATATCTCCATCTTACTAGGCTCCCCAGAGCATCTGTTGATCACTGTGAGAAACTAGCCTTGGCCTGATCCAGCAGAGGCCAAAGGGGTTGCAGCCAAGAGTTAAATAATTGCTGTTAACATTTTAATGCCACTCCTCCGATCCTAGTTTTGCCAGGGTTGTTTTACTTTTTCAAAATACAGTACCTTGTTCCCTGCCTGCTTGCTTCTGATTGACTTCTCTTTATCTCTCTGACTGCCCTGTAGGTGCCGGTCCAGTCTTGGTTTGATGATATGACAGACACTGAGCTGCTGAACCTGATTCCTGTGTTTGAGGAGTTGAGTGGAGCGGAAGATGTCTACACCAGCCTCGGCCAACTAAGGGCACCCTAACATTTTCCTAGTGCTGTGGCCGCTGGGGAAACTACTTTTTTTTTTCACTCTGTGCCTTCAGTATTGGCCAGGAGGGAAAGGGAACAGTGCAATTGCTCCCCATCACCCTGCCACAAGGCAGATACAAGCACTTTGGAGGCAATAACCTGCCTGGCTGCCTTCTGCGCAATGCCAGAGCAGTTTCCAACCAGGGTATGGCTGGATGCTAGAGCTTCTAGCCTTTCCACCAAGAGCAGGGACATCCAAAATAACCCCACCCCATTCCCAATAGTGCTAGTATCTATGCACTGCACCCCAACCTTTAGGGGATCGATCCTTCCTCCCTCCCTCCCTCCCCTCCCGTCCCCAAGGCAATGCCAAATGTTTTGGATGGATTCTTTAAAAGGTACATCCTCCTCACTTGCTTTTACATATTCTTGGCAGTGCTTCTTACACAGCCCCCAGGCGAAAATATGTGGAGACTTCTCATCTCTTGGCTGGGAGTCAGGATGGCCGCCTCTACACTCTCAAGATATTTCTGTTCTTGCCTGATCTTCTCATATAAGATCTTTCTGGGTTGTTTTGAAGTTGTTGCTTTCTTTGCCTGTTTTGTGAAGCTACCTTTGCTTCGCAACCTCTGGTTCCGGGCCTCATCGCCCTGCTGGCTTTGAGAAACCCTTCCTCACGTGTGTGTGTGTGTGTGTGTGTGTGTGTTTGTTTTTAACATTCTGTCTTGCAGTTGTGTTTTGCCTCTGATGAAAGGTGAGACCCCTGGACTTAGAAAATACTTTGCAGCAACCCCCACAACACTAGTAACACATAGCATTAGTGAGGACAAAGCTAGCCAGCCCCACCAATGCCACACTCCTTATTTGCTCAAAGACGAAGCGTCCCTGCACTCCAGCTTTGATCAGTTCCTTTGGGGTGGGTGGGTGAAGGAAGTGACTTCATTGCCTTAAAAAGGGCACCCAGTTAGGAAGCTGCCAGGACAGTAGGGTGCCTACCCTCGACCCAGTTCTTCCATTGTCTTTCAGTGTGGAAGATGGAAGGATTCTGATGGTCGTCCCCTGATGGTTTTTATCTTGCTTGATGATGCTGAAGGCATAACTTCCCACTCAGGTTGCTCTAGGTTCCATCGTTATAACATGACAGCCCTTAGTCCCCCTTGGATGGTGACAACGAGTTGGGGAATGAATCTGTTAGAAGCTAGGAGACTTTCCATGTACGCACAAGCCTGCTTCGTATGTCATTTGCCTTAACAACTGCCTCGCTGCCTCTGTGCTGCAGCTGCTTGGCAGCAAGCAACTGTGCCTCTTTTGGTGTGGCCTCTCCAATTCCCGCTCTTCCCCGCTCCCCCCCCCCAAACTGGTTTCAGCTCCAAGCAACCAAAAGTAGTTGGAGAGTTTGTTAATATTTATATCGCAGGGAGTCGCCGGTGGACATTGGTTTTGTTCTTCCTAGGGTTAAGGTCCTCTTTCCTTTCGAACTGTGCCTGACATACTGTGAACATGTGCTTCTCAAGTGCCACTGGGAGCAAGGGAAACCAAATGGATTAACAGTGCCGGCTTGCTTTTTTCTTTCTTCCTCCCCCCCACCATCAGCAATATATTGCAAGAGAATCTAATCTGTGTTTAGCCATTGTAGGGCTGGTAGCAAAGAGGGGTGAGGAGGGTAGAGTCCATGGGGCTCTTTTTTAAAAAATAAAAATGGTGCTGCCTTATTGTTTAAGGGGTGGCGGGCAAGTTACAGGTCATCTCATCACCTCAGGACCAAAGCATTGACCGCTGCTGTTTGTCAACCAGCCAGCTGTTAGCCTGACCAACACGCTACTTGATATTTTCATCCCTGTTTTAAGTGTGCTGATCAGTTTTCAGTGGAGCCCTGAGACTGTGTGTGCACACTTAGTCAAACTTCAGTCAATTCTTGAGCGGCATAGGCCCTGTTGTCCCGTGTCCCCCCCCCTCCCGGTCCCCCCCATTTTTCCTGGCTTCGTTTTTCTGGTCCTGTTTGGTCTCCTTTGCTGAAGGTCTGGATTCCTGTGTTTGGGGGAGGGCAGGACGGGGGATAGGTTTCCAATTTCAGACACCAATGAGGAAGTTCTTTCCCTCCCTTGCAGTTCAGCCAGCAGCTGCTTACGCACACAAGCCAGGAGGAGCCGTTAAACTTTGCAAAGTTAATGAATGTTGGAAAGAACAAACCCTTTTTGTTTTCCCTTCCTATTCTCACAGCGTTGTTCTTGCTTTGTGTCAGCCGAAGACCAATTGCCTCTCTCTTCCTTCCTCCCTCTCATGCCAGCAGCTACCCCAGCCTTTTCTTCAAGATGAAACAGGTTTCTAGTCCTTTGTTGGACCGAGGTTAGATGCTGCCCCCTGAAGGGAAAAAAGAAAAGAAAAAAACCAGTTCCCAGTAACCTTAGCCAGTATGGTCATATGTGAGGGATGCTGGGGATTGTAGTCCAATATGCTCTATCTACATTTGCTGCAGAAATCACTTTTTTTAAGCCTTAAAGAGGGTGGGATTACGATGAGAAGAAAGCAACCCATATATTCTCCTCTCTAAATTGAGTGGGCAACATCGCAGTCCTGGCGTGGAGGGATCTGTATGAAATGAGTCTGATCTGAAAAGAGGCAGATTTTTTTTTGGGGGGGGGGTGTATTTGGTTTTATCAAGTTGTGGGAAAGAAACTGGTTGCTGAAAATCATGTGGACGTGGTGATAAATCCCTTCGGACAATCCTGCGTGGAGGGAAAAACAGTGATCGTAGGACTTCAGTAAGTAGCAGCGCCTGCCATGTTGCCCATAAACGCCCATTCCCACTCTTGATTGTAAATCATGTTTTAGAGCCATAAGGATTCCTGGGTCCAAACTACCATGTTGGGATTGTGCCTTGATTGAACTATGGTTAATGAGGGTAGAACTCCAGCCTAGAGGCGGCCCCAGCACTTTACCAGGGCCATGCCTTTAATGGCTGCCCCATGTACTGACTACACTAAAGACACATACACACATAAATCTACCCACGCTTGTTTATGGTACCTTTTTTACATCCAGTCTTGTTTGGTGCTCCCATTTCATACAAGAAATGGAGGCTGTTGGCTTTTGAAGAAAAGAAGCCTCCAGCTTTCCCTTCTCTTCTCCCTTCTCCTCATTAAACTGTACAAATTTATCACATGTCCTCACTTGCTGGGTTTTTTGTTTTTTGTTTTTTTTGTTTTTTTTTTAATGTTTTAATTGAAAAAAAATCCCAAAACTTGAAGCTGGCACTTGTTGCCATTATGAACTCTTTCTATTTTTGGAATCTTTGTATTAACTGCAATTAAAGAAATAAAAAGAGATCAAACTGTGTCTTTTCATTAAGCGTTTGAGTGGGTAGCTCTCTGAGGGGGAAAAAAACTAAGGTTTTGTAGCTGCGCAAGTAAGTCTGGAACACTAAATATCCTTTACGGTATTCGGTGGAGAAATGCACAAAGCTGCACAAAAAGGCTGGTTCTTGGAGTGACTGCAGCATCAGGCAACGATGTATGTTTAAAAAACCCGATGCAAAAATTGCTTTCGATTTTTTTTTTCCTCCAAAGAATCAATTTGCATAATACAGCTGCCATCCTAACTGAAAGCCAAGTATAATTATGTTAAACTTGGTTTCAAAATCATCTAATAATTGTTGATTTATAAATAAAGCATAGGTATATTTCTGCATTGCAGCCAGATGATACTGGACGTAGGGCTTGTTTTCCATTTTCCAACCTAGCATTCTTCAGATACAGCTGACAGTCCCAGCTTGCCCAACCAATAGGCCAGCACCTGGATTGGGGAGGGAGAGTATGGTAGGAACGTTTGAGATATGCCTCCTGGCTTTTCAATTGTGTGTTGGGGTTTGGAAGACTTGCTCCCATAACTATTCATCCTTTGAAGTTGTGGGGAATCCTCAGACAACCTTTATGAACCATGTAAACATTGATGGACTCTACCTGGTTTGAACTGGAGCCAAACAAATAAGCATCACCCTGCAAAGACCCAGAAATAAACATTTGAGAATTTGCTCTCAGTCGTTTCTATGTTTTATATCCTTAACTTCTGCCAAAAGAGATCCTGAGTGTGTTGGGAAAGAGGCTATTTTCCATTGCAGTGGTTCTAGATGTAGCTGGTTCAGAAAGAGACTTTTTCCCTCTCGTAATCAAAATTATTTAGTTGAAGTTTCTTGGTACCCTCATTGCAGAGTAGAGTAGAACCAGACTCTGGGAGAAGAGATTGGGGGGGGGGTGTTCCCATCAGAAAGAATTGGGGGGAGAATTTCATATGATTGAATTCACTTCAGTTTTTCAGTTATGAGGCAGAGCTGGATGGGGCAAGCAATACATTAACCAGTTTGAAGAGCTGAGGGGGGAAAATACACCTTGTAAGAGTCTGGAAGTGGTAGCTAAGAGGCCTGGAGAACTGCATTTGGCTCACAGGCTAAGGGTACCCAGCTTCTCTTAATACCTTAAATAAGCTAGGTGCAGGGAGTGAGGAAAACACCAGCACCTGGTTTATTCATCCATTCAGTTTGAATGCTGCCTGATTGTAGGAGCAACATTAACACCAACAAAATATGAAAAATTATCTCGTGTATAAAAATAATTGCAAAATAAGTGTAATGTAGCAGTCCAAATAACCAATATAAAACATTACAAACTAGAATTCCATCCAAAGTCCTGAGTAAATAACCAGGTTTTCAAGGTTTTCAAAGTTATTGGGAAGGAGGTCATATGGGTCTTGGGTGGGAGCCCTATTCTAAAGGGCAAATCAGTCTTGGAATGAGCCACCTTACTGGGTCATATGCAAGCAGAAACCAAAGAAGACTGTGGTTTTTCAAATAACCACGCTCTGCCACATAGGGCTTTGTAGATAATAACCAGCACCTTGAGTTACACCTGGAAATACAGGCAACCAGTCTAGTTCACAGAGCAGAAAGATGTCACATCAACAGGCTGAGGCAATATTATCACTGCTTGTAGCATTGTATTGTGGCTCAGTTGAAGCTTCGGAGTGGTCTTCAAAGGCAGCCTCACGTAGAGCATGTTGCAATAGTTGAGCCATGAGATGACACTGTGAGTAAAGTGATCCAGGAAAGGATGCAACTGATACACTAGATGGAGTTGTGCAAACACCTTCCTGGCCACAGCAGCTACCTGCTCTTCAAGCAGAAGCTGTGAGTATGGGAGAGCCCCCATATTGCATGCCATTCCTGACCAGGGAGGTATAACCCCATCAAGGAGAAGATAGAAAATCCTTGTGCCTGGACAGTCCTGACAGTCACAGCCCCTCACTCATGGTAGGACTGGTCTGCAGTTGGTTTCTCCCCAATCAACCTCCAATTGATAAACTACACATGGGATGCTCAACCACCTACATTGGGCACATCAGCTTTGGCCTTCAGCATCTCTGCAGCAGAGTATGCCACTCCAGTGTGGGGCACATGATCTGCACACATGAAATAAGTTGATGTCACCATCAATGAAGCAGTATGCTTAGTGACAGGTTGTCTCAAACCTACACCAATTGATAAAATATATCCTTTTGCTGGCATTGCCCCACCAAAGACCAGGAGAGAAGTAGCAACAGATGCTGAGAGAACTAAGCAAGAGAATGGTTCTTGACATCCTCTGAACTGACATACTGTATGCTCCTAACCCGCTGACTCAGTTCTAGGAACAGCTTTATGGCAAGAACAAACATTCTTGAGGGTACACAAGAACAAAATTGAATTAAAAGATGGAGGAAGGAGACCATAGAGCAAGGAATAACATTAAAGGAGGATACGGCTGAAGGATCTGACCTCCCTTATACTACTTGGAGGGCCCTGAATGGGTTGAGAGTTGGAGTGCCTAAGTGTAATATGCTCAAGTGGAGGCTCTTAGCAGATAACAACACATTATGTTAATGTGGAGAGACACAGAGCCTGGCCCATCTACTGGTATATCAGCTACTACCTGAAACATGTGCCGATGGTGACTTATTTTTGGCCAAAAGTACATCAAGAAGGTGGCTTCATTCTGGCAGTTTAAAGTTTGATCGAGACACGGGAGGAGGAGGAGGAAGGAGAAGGAGAAGGAGAAGGAGAAGGAGAAGGAGAAGGAGAAGGAGAAGGAGAAGAAGACTCCAGGCACTAGCACTGAATTTCAACAGCCTCACTTGGCTAACCTGGGATCGAAAGATACAGTTGTATATCATCTCCATATTGATGATATGAAAACGAGTAGTAGAGCCCTGGGGAGTGACCTACCCCAACCCCCACCCCTCAGCATCGGAAATAATTTGCAAAGAAAGGAAGAAACCACTACAATTTGATGCCCCCAAATCCCAACCATTCCCAATCCAGCAGTTCTGTCCGTGGATCATGGGCAGCTTCTAGAATATAGTCTCAATTCTGGCTATTGGCTCATCTTCTTCCCTGCACGATGAGCTTGCTCTGCCTCTCTGTCTACTGTCTTTTGCATTGCATTTCCGAGCAAACCACTTTAATGTGGTTTAATGCCATATTCCTTCCTGCTCCCATTTTGTTGCATTATTGATGTAACCCTGCATTTCAGAAAAATCAATGGAAAACTGGGATGGCAGCAATAAAGAGAGGGCTGGCCCAGGAACCCCTGTAGCTCCTCCTAGTTCAAGGTTTTCAACGACGACAAACAAACAAACAAAAAAAATTAGATGTTTTCCCTACATGAATCCAAGTCATTGGGCAAGGCCAGCTCTGTTTGGACCAGGCAGCTCACAAGGCAGGCAGAATGCAAATATAATCATATCTGTATGAGCTGGCCTGGATCCTCCGGTCAGAGGCTGTTCTGAATGGGAAGGGACTATTTTCTCTGCCTGGCAGACTCAGCCTTAGGGAGAAGTGCAAGTTATCTCCAGCAAATTCTTGGTAAGTGTGGGCATGGTTTATGGGGTGGTTGAAGCCGTGCTTAGGAGGAAGGTGGGAAAGAGTGGGAGGAGATGGAGAACCCTCCATAAGGGATGGGTATCAAGCTAAGCTGATGGAAGTTGTTTTTCCCAGAACAGCCTCAGGAGAAAAATCAGATTGAAGAAAGAAGTGGCAAGGTTTCCTGAAAATGCAAGCACTTAACTAGCAGTGCAGTCTTACGGGTATTTGAGCCCCACGTAAAGTTACAGCCTTAAGAATGCTCAAAGGGAGCTTATTTAAGGCAGCCCACTGAACTGTGTGAATTGAATTACAATATATTTCTTTAAGCAAATTAAGCCTCCAAGATAGGTGTGGGCTGGTTGCAGCCATTGCCTCAAATAGGATCCACCTTGCATACCCTTAAATGTCCTCTGTTTGTTGGGATGTCATTTCTTACAAGACTGAAACTGGGAAATGAAGTCAGGGTCAGAGACAGAATTTGGGCTTGGCTACCTTCAGTTCCATGTGGTTGTGTGAACATGTCTGATATGAATTGAGCTTTAGCACCCAATAAGTGATATTTTTGTCGACAGCTTCTAAGGTCGGTTAGTGGCTCTTTGAAATTTCCTTGGACAGCTCTGTATTTATTTATTTAATCACTTTATGTGGCTGCCCATCTCATAAATGTGACTCTGAGCAGCTGACAACACCTTAAAACTAAAAAATATTAGCAAAGGATAAAAATCTACCATGGACACCAAGGAAAACACCAATCAACACAAACATTCTAATAGACCAGTGGGTCTCAACCTTCCTAATGCTGCGACCCTTTAATACAGTTCCTCATGTTGTGGTGATCCCCAACCATAAAATTATTCCTAAAACCATTGAAAATATGTGTTTTCTGATGGCCTTAGGTGACCCCTGTGAAAGGGTTGTTCGACCCCCAAAGGGGTCCCGACCCACAGGTTGAGAACCACTGTAATAGACCATCTAACTTCCCCAGTCCCAGGCCCTGGAGCACATCCAGGTCTTCAATGGTTTTGAAAAGGCCAGGGGGATCAGGGCCAATCAGATCTTGGGGGCTTTGGGGGCTTCAGAGGACTGGCCCTGAATAAAGTCTAAATGTACCAAGAAGGACTGGGTATACTCAATCCAATCAAGTGCATTCTTACTACAAGTTTTACATGTTGCAGATTACAAAATATTGGAACAAAAGCTAGGGGATAGAAAACAAGGGAAAGGGTATGGAGCAGAGAAAATCTACTTGAAGAGCAATCTTCAATATTTGGTAGAGAGGCTACAACCAAGCCTGCTAAACCTTCGGTTCAGGGCAAGACAATGAGATCAGACTTTTGCTTTGAAAAAAGCAAATGGAAGATATGAAGAAGCCAGATTAATCAACGTGATTACAATGAACGCCCAGCCCATTCTCAGGCATTTGTTTTGATAGCAAAAAGCTTTTCGAATTTGATTGACCGCAATGATTCTGCTTTTTGTTACTTTAGAGCTGACAAAGCTCCTTCCAGGATATTAAAAGCTGTAGCAGGTCTAAAATATGCACCGATGGCTTCAGACTTTATACCAGTTTGATGACCGTATCTTCATCTCCCAAGGCTGCTCGTTCTCCCTTGGGCATCCTTAACTTTTGCTGTGCCAGCATCTGAATAGCAATTCCCCAGAGGACTATGTCAGAGCTAAATTAGACGATACTGTCCCATATGCACAATTTTACACCGCCCTCTTTTTTCTCTCTCAATTTTAATCAGCCCATGTTAATTGAAGGTTATGGAAGAAGAAGGAACTGTCTTATATTGTATATGAAAATATTGATCTCCCCAGTCCAACAATATTTGATGAGTTTGACATTGGTTCCCCAGAATTTTCCAAGTGTTCTAAACCACACTTGGAATGCATGGATTGTTCCTAGAATATTCTGTATCAAAAGCTGGTATTCCACCACTGAGCAATGCCCATTCCATCTCTAGTGTTCTCCATATCTTTCCAGTGTTGCCTCAAAGGACTTGCATGAGTGACATCACCGATCCTTCAGAAAGTATTGTGTTGAGGATTCCTTCAAGAGCAATGCAAATGAGTCATTAATGCAAGCAATAAACTGTTTCAGAGAGCTATCTACATCAGGCCTGATGAAATGCCTGTTTTAGATGGGGTTGGCTGTGTGTAGGGGATGTTTTATTGAATTTATTATTTTTTGTTTACTTTTAAATCTTATTTGTGGGTTGTGGGAGAACGGCATGGAAAAGCATGATTAGAATTTGTTCCACAACACAGAACAAAGGTCCTTGGTACTCTCTGAGCTTGATGGTTTTCTTGCAGACATTTCATTCCCCAAACTAGGTAACATCATCATCATCATCATCATTAGTTCAATTTATATGCCGCCCTTCTCCGGAGACTCAAGGTGGCTTACAATGCGTTAAGCAATAGCCTTCATACTTTTTTTTGTATATACCTGCTTATTAGGGCTTTCGCCCCCCCCCCCAAAAGCGGAGTTCCTTTTTATACAAAGTCAGTTTATTGCCCCCACAAACCAGGTCCTCATTTTACCTATCTTGAAAGAATGGAAGGCTGAGTCAACTTTGAGCCTGGTGAGATTTGAACTTTGCAGTAATTGCAGGCAGCTGGTGCTATTTAACAGCACTTTAGTCTGCTGCGCCACCAAGGCTCTTGTCATCAGTGCTCCAAAGATGTTATTTAGTTTGGGGAATGAAACATCTGCAAGAAATGCAATCAAGCTCAGAGAGCATCAAGGGACCTCGCAGTTCAATCTTGAGTTACAAATAATATCTTCTAGAGATCCATATGTTACATTTTGTGATGATATATATTGTATAAAAGTAGAGAAATGTGTCCCCAACCCCCAAGATGGGAGATAACACAGGTAGTTTAGCACTGATGATGTTACCTGGCTTGGCTAGTGAAACATCTGCAAGAAAACAACCAAGCTCAGAGAGCACCAAGGACCCTTCATTTCAACCGTGAGCTACAAATATTCTCCTTTATCAATAACACAGAATAGGAGTGGGCAACCTATGTCCCGCCATGCTGAACCACAGTTCCCAGCATTCCTCACTACTGGTTATACTAGTTGAGAATGTTGCAAGCTGTAGTTCAGCAACACTGAGAAAACCATAGAGTGAAGCATACAATCAGAGTAGTAAATCATCATGACAAAGTAGATGAGTAGATAAAACCAATAACTATGAAAAGCCAGATGGTATGCCAGAGCAAGTGAAACAAAAGGAATATCTGGCATCTTGGGGGGAAAAAATCAGCATTGGTTCAAGTCATATCTTTGGGAGAGAGTTAATTCCACAAGCAGTGCACTGACGAAAGGAAGGATTGCTTTCTTCCTTAAGCACTTAAGTAGCTTGTAGTATTGTAACAGATTAGTACAAAGCAGATTACCTTTGCCTGGAGAAAATATCTAAAGCTATTAAGGACATAGTACATAAACACCTTTGCCATTACAAAAAAATCCCACCCCTCTGGAAATTCTATGAATATTTTGAGATGAGAGGTTATCCCAGTGATGGCTAACCTTTTTCTCGTCGTATGCCAAAAGCGTGCATGCACTGCATATGATAGTGTGCATGAGTGCCACATCCATAATGCAATTCGGCCCCTGCTCATGTGCGCACGACCCCCCTGCCCCCCGTTTTGAGCCTAATAGGCCTCCTGGGCTCAAAAAAGGGTCATGGGGGGCGGGGGGGTGCTGCACCCTCCCATGCCCTGTTTTGGGCCTAGTAGGCCCAAAAAATGGGCCGCAGGAGGGGCACACCGCCCCCTCCTGCTCCCTCTGCACATGCACACACGACCCCCTGTGCATGCACGCGCGTCTTCCACATGCACCCCCTCGGCATCCCAAAAATCAGCTGGCCAGCGGGAGGTGTGCACATATTAGTGGTGGAGCTGAGTTGGGTGATGGCTCACATCAGTGGTGGGTTGCTCCCGGTTCGCACCGGTTCACAAGAACCGGTGGTAAAAAAATTTAATAGTTCGGAGAACCGGTAATAAGATTGGCTGGCCACCCCCCCGAACCAGTTCTCGGCCCGGTCGCCGGTTGCTTACCCCGCCCACCATCATTGCCTGCATGCAGCCCTGGGGCTCCGCCCTTTGCCAGCCAGGAGCACTGCTGCCAGTCGCTCCCATGCATCCGGCTGCCTGCCTGCCTCGTCACCGCCACCATGAGGAAAGGCCCCGAAGTTCTGCTGCCTGGGATCGACGTGGGCTGCCGCAGGGAGAAGCCAGGTATGGCTGGCTGGATGCTGCCCAGAGCTGAGCTCGAGGATGGCAGGAGGAGGAACGTTGCCTCTTAGCTGGCTCGACCGAGGGATAAGCCATCCACCCCAGACACATGGGAGCAGAGCAGAAGGCGAAACTTGCCCCAGAGGCCGCCATCCCCTGGGCGCGTGGGGCCCAGCATCCCCACGACCTTCCTAGGGCCCTGGGTCTACCTGCGAGGGCCGGTGTGCGGAACCCGTGGGCCAAAGATGGCGAGTTTTCCATGGGGGCTTCCCGGGCTCTGACCGGATCAGAGAGCCATCAGAAGGTGCGAGATGCGCGCCTCATTTCCTCTGCGGGGCCGGGCCAAGTTTGAAAAAGTTCCCCGCCGGCGCCGGACGGGGTCTGGTGGCTGCAGCAGCAGCGATGGCATCCAGGCAGATCCAACAGGTGAGAGCGCAGGAGGCGCCGTGCAGGTGCGCCTTTGCAAAGCGGCCTCACGGCCGGCGCCTCCTTTCCCCATCCAGGGCTGCTGCCTACACTGCCAGGGAACCGGCAGAGGGAGTAGGGAGGGTGGGCGCGAGGGGGTCCTATCCAACTGGGCTTTTGCAAAACCAGGCACAAGTTGGGGATTCCGATGCTCCACACGTGTTTTGTGTGGCTCGTGGGGAGAGGGGGGTGGGCGGGAATCCGAGCCTGTGGATTGGCTTTTTTAGGGTGGGGGGCCAGGATCTCCGATGACTGGGACTTCCAAGGGATGCCCCTGGCTTTGCAGCGGAGGGGTCTTTAAACCTGCCTTATCTGCATTCCTTTTCTTTGCAAAGATCCGTCCCCCCCAAAAAAAGGACGGGTTGCCCAAACCTCCGAGGAGGTTGTAGGAAAAAAAATCCCTTTGAAAGCTTCTGGCGATCCAAGCAGATTTGCCTGATTGGCAGAAGCTTCTAAAAGCATTGTTTTCTGCAACCTCTTAAGGTTGTAGAAAAAATGCTTTTAAAAGTAAAAGTTAAAAAAAAAAAGTTGGCCACGCCTACACAGTCACATTACCCCCCAAGCCACACCCACAAAATAAGCCACGCCCACAGAACCGGTAGTAAAAAAAGATTAGAACCCACCCCTGGCTCACATGCCCGCAGAAAGGGCTCCGTGTGCCAGCTGTGGCACACGTGCCATAGATTCACCATCACAGAGTTATCCTATATGGAATACACATTACCAAAACACCAGATTTCTTTGCTGGATACCACTGGGCACTTCTCTCAGAACATCCTACAGAGCCCCCAGTTATGTTATTGTAGTTAACAGGGAGCAGGGACATCTGATGCAAGACCTAGATGGAGTTACCATATGATTCTTTGTCATTTATAGAATCTAAAATTCGGCTGCGTATACGTGAAATGCTTTCCAGACATAGTTTAGTAACTGGTGCTGGGCAACTTTACTGCTTCCAAAGTTATTCCAGCTATCAATGATTCTGGAGAAAACTCTTGAGCAGTCGAGAACTTGATAAGATGACAGGAACTTAGCTGGATTGCCAGTGACTTGTTCTTCCAACTTCTAGAGCCCCCATTTGAGTTTCCACAAAGGTCTAAAAGCAGTTTACGGTGACATGGATGAGGATGGGACTCATGGGATCTGGACAATTTTGCAGCATTTGACAGAGCTCAGCATTAGCCAATGTATCTGCTAAATATTGTATGTGTGTATCTCTCAAATTGGATCGAGAGAAGGAGGCTGGAGGCCTTTCTCTGCTATGACTTTTAAACTGAATGTCCTGGGATGATTCTTCCGAAGCAAGGAAATGTTAGTTATGAATAGAAAACTCATTGATTTTGCAGGACTGACCCACAAACAGGAAGGAGAGTGCAGCGTCCTTCCTGAGTGTCTTTCCTGCAAAACCCCTTATGGGTGGTGCTGACCCATTCGGATGCCATCGTTTCTATGAAAGTGTGTCTTCAGGAGGAAGTTTGCTCTTCACTTTGCTCCATAAGGGAGTTGCTTTAGAAAGTCAATAGGTTTTCCCTAATCTTTGCATAGGAGAATCTCTGCTTCCAGAGTGTGAAAGCCCTCACCAGATTCCTCAAGTCTGAACCTTAGCCAAGAGAGGAAAGGCTGGGCGATTCTTTCCAGAGTCAAGGCCAAGGACCTGCCTTTTTCTCTGGAACTCCAGCTGGTCCAGATTAATCAGTTTCATCCCTGGGGAATGTCTATAACTATAGATTCTCAACTTGACTTTCTTGGGGGTTCCCCCCCCCCCCTTTGACAATGTTTCATTTGTCATCCAAGTTCAGAACTGAAGAAGCTTCTTAGATGAGAAGCGAATTGTTTTCAAAGGAAAAAACCAGTTTTTCCCCTGGATATGTAGAAGCATTGCTAAGATGTTTTATGGAGCATAACAGGAGTCTGCCTCTTGCTGGACTCCTGTTAAACCCCCACCACCTGGCTTCAATGAACTGGGGAGAAGAAGGCAGAAGTAGGAAAGATGCCTTTATGGCTTTGTCAATGGAGTCCACTTCGATCTCCCCAAATGCTTCACTTGGCTTTGGTGTTTCTCTTTCTCCAGGCTACATTCAAGAGAAAAGTTGTGCTGTGCCCATTGCAAGAAGAATAGAGATTTGTGTACTGTAAATATTTGCACCACTTCCAGTGCTCTGCATGCATGACTAGAAAGACCCACTTATAACAAGAAGCAAAAAAAAAAAAAAGTGTGTGTATGTGTGTATTAGAAAGAATTGGCAGTGGTGCACACACTTGCTGCAATTTAATTCCTCCATCACAGAAACTAATACTGTCTATTTTATCCCAAGGGAAGGGCAGGGTAGATGTGCTTAAGGCACCCTGTAAGTGCTCCATAAAACATCTTAGCAATGCTTCTACATATCCGGGGGGGGGGGAACAGGATGGGACGGGACGGGGGGGACAAGAGCTTTGGAATTCTATTCAGATCAACTCCTGGCAGCAAAGAGTCAGCTCAGAAAAGCTACTTCATCTGAATCTATACGCAGTTCACCTTTCCTGAAGCTCAGAGAGACAGAGAGACGTCCATATTATTATTATTATTTATTCAATTTATATACCGCCCTTCTCCTATTGGACTCAGGGCGGTGGACAGCCAAGGATAAAAAACATACCAATACAAAATTTAAAATCAATTAAAAGAATTATACAGCTTTGGCCCACAGTTTAAAACAATCCAATTAAAACCCAATTTACACTTAAAAGCTAAGAAGCTAAAAAGGGCTCACCCCAAAGCCACGGATGATCTCGCCCAGCGGCTTCACATAAATGTTGAACAGAAGGGGCGAGAGGACCGACCCTTGCGGCACCCCACAAACAAGGTGCCTCGGGGTCGACCTTTGCCCCCCTGCCAACACTGACTGCAACCGGTCAGAGAGATAGGAGGAGAACCACCGCAAAACGGTGCCCCCCACTCCCAACCCCTCCAACCGGTGCAGCAAGATACCATGGTCGATGGTATCAAAAGCCGCTGAGAGATCTAACAGGACCAGGATAGAGGATCAACCCCTATCCCGAGCCCTCCAGAGATCATCCACCAACGCGATCAATGCCATTTCTGTGCTGTACCCAGGCCAGAAGCCGGACTGGATCCAGATAGACAGCTTCATCCAGGTACCCAGGAAGCTGTTGCGCCACCACACTCTCAACAACCTTCGCCAGGAAGGGAAGGTTGGAGACCAGACGATAGTTAGCCAAAACCGCCGGGTCCAGAACAGGCTTCTTGAGGAGGGGCCTCACCACTGCCTCTTTCAAGGCGGACGGCAAGACACCCTCCCTCAACGAAGCGTTGATAATCCCCTGGAGCCAGCCTTGCGTAATCTCCCGGGAGGCCAGCACCAACCAGGAGGGACATGGGTCCAGTAAACATGTGGTCGCGTTCAACCGCCCCAGTATCCTGTCCACGTCCTCGGGAGCAACAGGATTGAACTCATCCCAAATGACATTCTCAAGACCGGCACCCATCATCCCACCTGTACTTACCCAGTCAGAGACCTGGCCTTCCCGAATCTGAGTGATTTTATCGTGCAGATACTGAACAAAATCCTCAGCACGACCCTGCAAGGGATCCTCCTGCGCTCCCAGGTGGAGGAGGGAGCGGGTCATCCTAAACAGGGCGGCCGGGCGGTTATCTGCCGATGCAATAAGAGCAGCAAAATAATCACATTTTGTCACTTTTATCGCCACTAGGTAGGTCTTAATATAAGATCTTACCAGTGTTCGGTCGGATTTGGAGCGACTAGATCTCCAACTGCTCTCTAAGCGTCTTTTCTGGTGCTTCATCCCCCTCAGCTCCTCAGAGAACCAAGGGGCCAGGCAGACTTGGCGACAGGTCAGAGGCCGCAAAGGCATGACTCGGTCCAAAGCGTCAGCGGCCGTCCTATCCCAGGTGGCCACCAGCTCCTCAGCCGAGCCTTGGGGTCCTTGGTACTCTCTGAGTATGGTGAGCTTTTTTTTTTTTTAGATATTTAATGTTCAAACTAGGTAACATCATCAGTGCTCCAATGATCTTACTTAGTTTGCTAATGAAACATCTACAAGAAAACTATCAAGATCAGAGAGCATCAAGGACAGTGGTGGGTTGCCCCTGGTTCGGGCCAGTTATATAGAACCAGTAGTAAAACCAGTGGGAGGCTCCACCCACTGACCCTAACATCATCAAAACGCTTCTGCGCATGTGCAGAAGAGCGTGCGTGTGCGCGAGCAAAGCAAGCACACGTGTGCGACCCCGTTGCGAACCGGTAGTAAAGGTAAGTAGAACCCACCCCTGATCAAGGACCACTCATTTCAACCCTGACCTATAAATATTATCCTCTAGAGGTCCATATGTTACATTAAGGGAAAATATACAATATATAAAAATAGAGAAATGTCCTGCCCCTCCCCCCAAAAATGGGAGGTGGAAATCATGTGAAACATCAGATATCAGAGATTGACATAATGTAATATCCGTATCTCTGTTCTGAGAGTTTGATGGAAGCTAGACCATTCCAATAGACTCTATACCAGGGGTGAAATCCAGCAGGTTCTGACAGGTTCTGGAGAACCGGTAGCGGAAATTTTGAGCAGTTTGGAGAACAGGCAAATATCACCTCTGGCTGGCCCCAGAGTGGGGTGGGAATGGGGATTTTGCAATATCCTTCCCCTGCCATGCCCACCAAGCCACACCCACCAAGCCACACCACGTCCACCAAGCCACGCCCACAGGACCGGTAGTAAAAAAAAATTGGATTTCACCCCTGCTCTATACTGCAGCGGTCCCCAACCTGTGGGCTGTGAAGGGTTTGCAAACCCATGAAGGATTTGCAACCAGGCCGCAAAAATGACTGGGTATCCTCACTTATGCAAGCAGTGTGCGAGCGTGTGTGTGTTCCATTTAAGTGAGTAGCAGGTGCTTGTGAACGTTGCTTGTGCAAAAGAAGCTGCACATGTGTGCACTTGCCGGCCGCTCACACAGAACCATCTCCTCTCCCCCTGCCCCCCTACCAGTCGGCAAAGCCGGAAACATTGGGGAACTCTGTTATTCTGTATATCCTTCTCTGCAACCCTGTTAAGCTGAGAGCTCCTAAAACAAATGCACTGTAAATGGAGAGATGGCAACCCTTTGGAGCTTGCTGGATCAAAAATTAAGTTAACGCTCAACTTGACTCTGCTATCTTGTGAACTCTTCCCACTCTGTGAACAATAGAGAAACAATGCATTTATTCTTTAAAAATATAGAATATTTATTTTATATCGTGTATGGTGTTATGTATTATATAAAAAAATGTCAAATAATTACAAAAAATGAAATAGAAGTAAAAATAATTTTTGGAAGGTCCAGATGCTGCATAGAGCATACCCCATTTTCACGCAACTCCAAGTCTCTGAAAATTGCACAATTACAGGGCACGCTTTTGAGAATAGTTCAGTGGTGGGTTGCCCCCGGTTCAGACCGGTTCTATAGAACCGGTAGTAAAACCGGTGGGAGGCTCTGCCCACCGACCCCAATGTCATCAGGAAGCTTCTGCGCATGTGCATGCGTGGCCCCGTTGCGAACCAGTAGTAAAGGTAAGTAGAATCAGTGGTGGGTTGCCCCCAGTTCGGACCGGTTCACAAGAACCGGTAGTAAAACCAGCAGAAGGCTCCGCCCACTGACCCAGCTGTCATCAAAGTTGATCTGCACATGCGCAGAAGAGAGCATGAGTGTGCGGGCATGATGCAAACCGATAGTAAAGGTAAGTAGAACCCACCCCTGAGTAGAACCCACCCCTGGAATAGTTGTTGGGTGTCGGTGAATGCTGGCATGCCATCCAAACATCATGGTGTGTCATCTTTGACATGCATGTCATAGGTTCGCCATTACGGTGTATAGTCATCTCAACTGCAATGGTAGAGGCAGTTTGGTGTAATGGTTAAGACATTTGTCTAGAAACCAGGAACCCTGAGTTCTAGTCCTATCTTAGACATGAAGGTGACCCTGGATCAGTCACTGTCTCAGACCTAAGAAGGAGGGCAAATCACTTTTCTATTCTCCCCACTCCCACTAAAATGTCCTTAGCGTCACCAGGAACCCTGCTTCTCTCAAGAGTGCCTTTCTTATTATCCACCTAAAGTGTAAGTGGAAAGCCCACAAGACTGTAAAAAAAATTTCTCTTTGTCCCTTGTGAGAATTTAGGAGTCTCTTTTGAGAGCCGGTTAGACACAGGTAGAGGAGGAAATTCATTTCATTTGGATTTCAATTTGCCCTCTTGAACCATCATGCAGACTCCAGAATGCACTCGTTCACATGCTGAAATCCCCATCGTTCAGAATTCACTAGGGCCAATTCCAACTTTAAAAAAAGGCATGTCACACTGTAGGTTTATTTTAATAAGGGGATGAAAGGGCATCCCAAATTGTATTTATATTAAGGACATTTTCCTTGCAAAATGTTGACACGCAAGGAGAAATATGTATATTTCGGATACATGTTTTCCTGGTTGCAAACGGAATTGAAGTTGGGAAGATGAATTTAATGGTGGGCAAAAGAGGAACCAGATAAAATTGAAACAGGCTGATATGCTGATTCCTTCTTTGAACCCGTTCTCCTACACTATGCTTGACATATGCACCCTGTATGCCTGGTGCCATACAGCCAGGGTGAGAAAGCTTTGTATTTTCTTCCCATTGTTATTGGACTCCAAGTTCCATCAGCTCCAGCCAGTTTGTCAAGGTTGGTGGAGAAAAAAGCCAACAATAGTTAAAAACCTAGAGATCCTCTAAAACTGCCATAGAGGACAACTAGTCTCTCTGCATCATCATTTGCGTGCACATACACATATTATCTTTAACACAGAGATGTGAAAATCCAAAGTTACACATCTCCATATTAGCATCATGCAGGATGTCCCATGCCTGACTCAACTTGACCCTTTGAACTCAGCTTCTCAGCCATGCCGTAGGGGAATGGAATGTTGAATGGGACACGTCGGCTTGTGTATGTATCAGAGAGAATGTCTGGGCTTAAATGATCAAATGGGTCGAACCCTTTTCCAAAGCATCAAAAGACAAGACAAGAAACAATGGATGGAAACTAACCAAGGAGAGAAGCAACTTAGAACTAAGGAGAAATTTCCTAACGGTGAGAGCAATCAACCAGTAGAACAGCTTGCCTTCAGAAGTTATGGGTGCTTCATCATTGGAGGGTGTCAACCATTTTTCTGAAATGGTATAGGGCCGTGATGGCGAACCTATGGCACGGGTGCCACAGGTGGCACGCGGAGCCATATCTGTGGGCACATGAGTGTTGCCCTAGCTCAGCTCTAGCACGCATGTGCGCACTGGCCAGCTGATTTTTGGGCCTTCCAGGCCCACTGGAAGTCAGGAAATGGGCCATTTCCGGCTTCCAGAGGGCCTCTGGGGGGGTGGGGAAGGCTGTTTTCACCCTCCTCAGGCTCCAAGAAAGCCTCTGGAGTCTGGGGAGGGCAAATAATGGGCCTACCGGGCCTATTGGGCCCACCGCTAAGGGGGTCGCGTGCGCATGCGTGGGGGTGCAGGGTGTCATTGAATTATGGGTGTGGGCACTCACGCACGCAACGCCCCCACGCTCCCCACGCTTTTGGCACGCAATGGCAAAAAGGTTAGCCATCACTGGTATAGGGTCTCCTGCTCGAGCAGGAGGTTGGACTAGAAGACCTCCAAGGTCTCTTCAAACTATGTTATTCTATGAAATTCTATGATGCTGCCTCTTGGTTAGTCAAAATCTGGATCTCTCCGTAACCTAGCCAAAACACACACACAGCAAGAATGCCCCCTAGCGGTTTCTTGTCATACTAAATAATGGTCACTAATGAAA
Source organism: Pituophis catenifer annectens (assembly GCF_029215685.1). Taxonomy (NCBI): domain Eukaryota; kingdom Metazoa; phylum Chordata; class Lepidosauria; order Squamata; family Colubridae; genus Pituophis; species Pituophis catenifer. Next base: position 160,208,041 of record NW_027256882.1, read on the forward strand.
TTATTACAAATCCAAAAAATAGCAATTTTCAGGCTTATTATAAAAAGCAACTACTGTCAAAAATTATTAATAATCATGATGACAGTTGTTATTATAAACCCATTATGCACTTCACAAACTATTATCTTGTGTCTGTCAGAACACAAACTGGAACTCAGGCGTTTAACAATGCAAAGTGACAGCTTTTGAATATTGCTCTCCAAGATGTGCTAGCCCTTATCTGCTTTGGAAGGCTGCAGTAGGCTGAACTACTTATTTATTGCTATTATTTATCTGCTGCCTTTGAATGACTGTAAGCGGCTTACAACAATACATTAAAAACATCCATAAAATCTAAAATGTTACAAATACATAATCATTTTTTTAAAAAAAATGTTGCTTCCATAAAACTCATTCAGCAAAAGATCCATGGAACAGTAAACTCTTCAGTTGTTTTGTTTTGTTTTTTTAAATAATAAAAGGGTGGGAACTGACTGGCCTGCTAGGTACAAGTTATTCCAACATGAGGGACTGGCACTGAAGACACATAGGCCTTAACCCACCAAACTCTCTAGGGTTGACTGCTTGAAGCATGTCCTCTAAGCCAAAAAGTACAGAATGGGGAATCTGGAGTGAAGACAGGCATTTGGGGACCACCGTGGTGGCACAGCGGTTAGAATGCAGTACTGCAAGCTTCTTCTGCTGACTGCCGGCTGCCTGCAATTCGATTCTCACTGGCTCAAGGTTGACTCAGCCTTCTATCCTTCCAAGGTGGGTAAAATGAGGACCCAGATTGCTGGGGGCAATATGCTAACTGTGTAAACTGCTTAGAGAGGGCTGTAAAGCCACAATGTAAAGCACTGTGAAGTCTAGGTGCTAAGTGCTATAATGCTCATTCAAAGGATGACCTCTCTCAGTGGTTTAATGAGGATGCTAAAGAAGATGTCCTTGTTTTTGCTTGGCAGGTTGTGAATAGTCTGAAAACTGGAAGACAGCATGGCCCTGACCAGCGCCTTCAAGGCTGTAACCAATATGCCCGGACTGATCATCTGGAGAGTTGAGGTAGGATAAATACAGCTCTTGCAACGTCCACTTGAAGGTTTCTTTCCTCTCCCAGATTCAGTTGAATGTTGACCATTTTGTTCCATGTTGGGCCTTTTTAGAACCTGACGTCTAGGTAACATCCTGGCTAGATTGTAAAGGTGTTTGCCAATCATACGATTGCACTATATGGACTGGCTCATTCATCTGGAAGAAATTTGATGTGTCTGAGATTAAATCTGAGTGTTAAATGTACTTTCCCCACCACCACCACTGTTTGATGAATAAAGTTTATGAAAATAGTAGACTCTAGAAGTTTAAAACCTCCAAAAAACAAACAAACCCCACCTTGCAAAATACTTATAAAATAGACACAAGGGTCTTGTAGTCAGCTTCTTTTAAAATTGAATGTAAAAGATTCGGGCGCTTTTGTTTTGGGACAGAATTAGATGGCTTTTGCAGGCAAAGGATAACAGACAATTCAACCCCTCCCTCCCCAAATTAGAGAAGACCTGGTGAAATATTCATAGTGTAAGAACATAAATATATCAGTCACTGACCTCTTTCCCTTGTTCCCACATGGCATTTTAGGGGGAAATGAGAAAAAAAAAAGTAATGTTTTTCTACAGAGTGTCTACTTTTCTGCAACATCTGACTGTAGCCAGATCCAGAGAACTGACCTAATGCACCCATATTTGATTTTGGATTCAGAGTTTATCAGTCAGATAGTCCTCGACTCACAATAGTTCATTTAGTGACCATTCAAAATTACAATGGTATTGGGAAAAGTGTCTTTTAAGACCATTGCGTTTGACCATTCCTCTGGTCAAACGATCAAAATTCAGACGCTTGGCAACTGGCTCATATTTATGACGGTTGCAGTGTCCCGGGGGCATGTGATCACTTTTTGCAAACTAAGCCAGATTCCCTTAACAACCATGTTACTAACTGAACAACTGCAGTGATTCACTTAATAAATGTGGCAAGAAAGGTTGTAAAATGGGGCAGAACAACTTTCTCACTTAGCAAAAGGCATTTTGAGCTCAATTATGATTGTAAATTGAGGACTACTTGTACACTTCTGTACCAGATGGGATGGTAATAGCTTTGAAGTTGCTATTCTTGTTCTGTGTCATTGCACCGAAACCTTGGCAATTTATTGAAAATTCTCCAGATGTCTATCCGGAAACGCCATTCTACTTTCTGAGCGTTCCTTAAATAGATCATTAAAGCCAAAGTAAATAATAGAAATGGAAGTCTGGTACACACTAAATACAGTAGAAGGAAGCTGCCCTGAATATACTTATTGGCTTCAGGAACGAGGGATGCTTGTAGGTTGGAGATGCTGGGTGGTGGTGGCGCAGTCATGGCACAGTGGTTAGAATGCAGTATTGCAGGCTACTTCTGCTGACTGCCGATTGCCAGCAGTTTAGTAGTTCGAATCTCACCAGGCTCAAGGTTGACTCAGGTTTCCATCCTTCCGAGATGGGTAAAATGAGGACCCAGGTTATTGGGGGCAATAGGCTGACTCTGTAAACTGCTTAGAGAGGGCTGTAAATCACTATGAAGCGGTATATAAGTCTAAGTGCTATTGCTATTGGGCAGAGACCCAATGGGTCAAGATCTTGACTGTAGCCATGGTTTTATTTGGGCACATCTTTTAATGGTATGTTCTTCTTTTCAGAAAATGGATCTAGTATTGGTGCCTCCCCAAACTCATGGCAACTTCTATGAAGGTGACTGCTATGTTCTCCTTTCAGTAAGTAACCTGAAAGTTGGCTATGATGCATTTCTGTACAATGTAACTTTTGCAGGGGGTGGGTGGGTGTTGAATCTGCCACATACTCAAAAGACTATATTTGCAATCATAGGCAAAACACCAAATATTATGGTGTCATATGGCTATGAGCACTATGTAACTCCAGAAAAAGACAAATGATCCACTCCCAGGACTAACTGTTAGGACAGGCAGCGAAAAGCACAGCAAAAGAAAGACTTTACGCTCTAAGCTAATAGTTCTTCCACCTTTAGAGAAGTGTTTCTCAAGCTTGGCAGCCTGAAGATGTGTAGATTTCAATGCCCAACTGGCTGGGGAATTTTGGGAGTTGAAGGCCATACATCTTCAAGCTGCCAAGGTTGAAAAACATGCTTTAAAATCTGGAGTTTGAACCTCAGATTATCTGCAAATAAAGTTGTGTTGTTAAATTGTCTAGCAGTAATATTGATGTACCACTAGGATTAAAAAATATTTTTGGGCTTTGGGTACAAACTCACTGGAATACTAAGATGGAAGCATCCCAGATACTCAGTTAAGTCCCTTCTTTAATTTTCTGAAGGAACATAAAAGATAAGGGTAAATCCAGCTGTTTACAATCCCCAAGTATTCAACTTCGATTTATGTTATGCACCATAACCTTCATCCTATCCACAGACCCGTAAATTGGGCAGCATCCTTTCCTATGATGTTCACTACTGGATTGGAAGCTGCTCCTCACGAGATGAACAGGGCTCTGCTGCCATTTATACCATCCAACTGGACGACTATCTTGGTGGAGTCCCAGTGCAGCACCGGGAGGTGCAAGGCTATGAATCTGAGCTCTTCAAAGGGTACTTTAAGAAAGGGGTCATGTAAGTATGCTTGATCTTTGCCAAAAGACTGAAAAGATCATTTGAGAAGAAGGCCTTGAGGGTGGGGTGGGGAGTAGGCTTTTCTTAATGGTGAATATGATGTGTGTCTGTGTGCACATGATGGCCAGGGAATAGAAATAGAAATAATAGAAATAGCAATAGAAATAATAGAAATAGCATTTTTTTTATTGGGCACATGTGATTGGACACACAAGGAATTTGTCTCCAGTGCATAAGCTCTCAGTGTACATACAAGCAACAAGTGATAAATCATGATTATAATCATAAAATACATTCATCATAAATCATAAGATACAATACTCAGTGATAGTCATAGGATACGAAACAAGCAATCAACATAAATCATACTAGGATACTAAATAAAACAATTAATATAAATTGTAAGATACAAGTCACAAAGTTATAGTCATAAGAAGATAAGGAATAGGTAATTAATAGAAAAGATGAGAAAGATATATATAGCCCTAGAAGACAGTGTTGGGATTTAAAAATTTTTACTACTGGCATGGCTTGGCGGGTGTGGCTTGGTGGGCATAGCAGAAGAAAGATACTGTAAAATCTCCATTCCCTCCCCACTCCAGGGGAAGGTTACTGCAAAATCCCCATTTCCTCCCGATCAGCTGGGACTTGGGAGGCAGAGAATAGATGGGGGCGGGGCCAGTCAGAGGTGGTATTTACCGGTCCTCTGAACTACTCAAAATGTCTGCTACCAGTTCTCCAGAACTGGTCAGAACCTGCTGAATACCACCTCTGCTACTAGGTAGTTTGACAATGTTGTGGGAATTAATTGTTTAGCAGAGTGATGGCATGGGGGGAAATCATTTTTCCCCATGTATTTGCTTCAGTGTCAGTTATGGCACTTCATAGCATAAAATTGCTGAAGGACACTTTGATGTGCTGATCATCTATTGCAGAAGAATTATTTTCTTTCCACAATATGCCTTTTGCTTTTAATAAAAATACCTGTGAGCTGAATTTACAGGATATGCATTACTTAATCGAACCACTAGATGGGGATAGTCACACCACAGTAGGTGCAAACAACAGGCTTTCCCACTGTGGGCTTAAAATATACTCCACCCATCCTTGACAGTAACTGACAGAGAACTATACTGCTGGGAGTTGGTTAACTCCGTTCCTGATCTGTAGCCCATCTCCACTTTCTCTGTTCCCAGTCACTGCAATCCCCTGAATTCTCCTGAAACAATTAGCCACAAAGCCTCTCTCTCACACACAGGTGGTATTAGTTGTATAAATCTCTAAGGCAGTGGTGAAATCCAATTTTTTTTACTACCGGCTCTGTGGGCGTGACTTGGGCATGGTGTGGCTTGGTGGGTGTGGCATGGAACGGATACTGCAAAATCTCCATTCCCACCCCACTCCTGGGGGAAGGATATTACAAAATCTACATTCCCATCCCACTCTGGGGTCAGCCAGAGGTGGTATTTGCCGGTTCTCCAAACTATTCAAAATTTCTGCTACCAGTTCTCCAGAACCTGTCAGAACCTGCTGGATTTCAGCCCTGCTCTAAGGGTCATCTTTAGCAAAATTAAGTATTCTTAATCCTCAGTAACTGTTATCCAGCTTGTCTGGCTATCATATCTTTTTCCTTTTCCTCTAACTTGGGACAGCTACAAGAAAGGAGGCTGGGCATCTGGCTTCAACCATACCGAGACCAATGTCTACAATGTCAAGCGGCTTCTACATGTCAAAGGAAAAAGAAACGTTATGGCCAGAGAAGTAAGTTTGAGACCCAACCGTGGTTTGACTCCTACATTTCACATAAGCCGCGCGCTATGATTGACTGCATCTTTTGATCATTCCCTGTTTGCTCTTGTATGCTCCTCATCTGTAGGTGGAGATAAGCTGGGACAGCTTTAACCTTGGTGATGTATTCCTCCTAGATCTGGGTAAAATCATTGTCCAGTGGAATGGTCCAGAAAGCAACAAGCAGGAGCGGCTGAAGGTAGATACTGACCAAAAGGGTAGCAGGGTTGCTTGGATTATGGTACTTCTTCTCAGCTCCATCTGAGAGTCTATGACACACAGGAATTTTGCAAAACTTTCTCTTTGTTCATGTCTATGGAGATTCTCAGTCATCCAGGTCATGGTAGTCCCAAAGGTGCTTTTTCAAGAGACAACTGGACTTTCTGGTTTTTCTTTGAAGACGTTTCGCTTCTCATCCAAGAAGCTGAACTGAAGAAGCTTCTTGGATGAGAAGTGAAACGTCTTCAAAGAAGTCCAGTTGCCTCTTGAAAAAAGCACCTTTGGGTTTCTCTTTGTTCCTGTTGTCCCTGAGTCAGGCATGTCCTTTCTTGGAGTGGGGAAGAAAATAATTCCCTTCCTTAGGGACAAGGAAAAAATGTTAAGACAAATGGAAGGCAAACCCTCTTTTGTTATATTTGTTTCAATATCATCATGAACGTAAGTTTTATAGAACTATTGTTTTTATATTTTTTTATTTTTTATTTTTTTTAAAAAAATATTGAAAATTATTAAAAATTACAGGAAAAAAATAGCAATATAAATAGAATTGCAGAGAGTAATATAATACATATAGAGTTTTAAGGCATCAATTTTCGTCTAGAAATAGTACAGACCTCCATTAAACCAAATCATCAAAAAGAGAAAAGATTATCCAGAAGAAAAAATTCTCAACTGCCATGCAATATTCCTATAAATATTTACGCCCAGTCACACTAAGATTATTATTTTACATTCTTCTTCAGATTTCTTTTTTGCAGCCAAGCATACCACCGGTCCTAACTCATATATAGCTCCGATTCTTGTCTATCTCGCAAGAGTCCGGTAAGCTTATCTGCCTCTGCACAATCCATGATCTTTGCGGTTGACATAGCCTCCGATGGGATATTTTTGGATTTCCATTCTTGCGCAAACGAGATCCTGGCTGCAATGATGATGTGGAGAGAGAGATACCAATTAGATTTGTTGAAATTCTCTGGTTTCATGCCTAGTAAAAACGTTTCCGGGTTCAATTTTATCCTACATCCTATGATTTCTAAAATCCATTTTTGAATTCTGGCCCAATATTCTCTTACTCGGGGACAGGTCCACCAAATATGAAAGTAAGTTCCCATAGCGGCATTACATTTCCAACAAACTGTGAAGTGAAACGTCTTCAAAGAAAAAACAAGACAGTCCAGTTGCCTCTTGAAAAAGCACTTTTGGGTTTCTCTTTGTTCCTGTTGTCCCTGAGTCAGGCATGTCCTTTCTTAAAGCCATGGAGTGGGGAAGAAAAGAATTCCTTTCCTTAGGGACAAGGCAAAAATGGTAAGACAAATGGAAGACAAGCCCTCTTTTGTTATATTTGTTTCAATATCATCATGAACGTAAGTTTCATAGAACTATTGTTTTTATAGATCAGCTTCTGTGGATATAGAACTTTGAGCTGAAGATCTTATTCCAAATCCAGAAATTGCTAGGATAAAGAATGGGGTTGTCCCAAACTAAAAACTCAATTTAATATTTAATGAAATCATTTCCTATCATTTTAATATACATTAAATCAATGTCATTATCAAGATTAATGTTCACATGTTTAACCATTTCTCCCTCTTATCACATGCAAATGTAGATTTTAAGGGCAGCATTTAGTATTGGGTGGGGGTCCTCTCTGAGCTTGTTTGCTTTCCTGCAAATGTTTCATTACCAAACTAGGTAACATAATCAGTGCCTACTTGGTAATGAAGTGTCTGCAAGAAAACAACCAAGCTCTGAGAGCAGGAAGGACCCCCCCCCCCATTTCAATCCTGAGTTACAAATATTCTCTTCTATTTAATGTCGTTTTGGAGGATCATACTTAAGCCTTTTGCGGCTACGTGAATTTCTAGGGCTTCGTCTTGTGTATCTGTGGTGTACATGAAGCCACACACAGCTAAAAGAAGTTATGAAATGAGCTATATTTGCTTATGGTAACACCATGGCAAGCAAAACTCAGAGGAAGAGTGGATGGTTAGCATGCAAAAGGTCTTGGGTTCAATCCCTAGCAATTTCAGAAAAGGCAGAGACAATTTGAGGTTACCTGAAGGACCATCTCTTCCCTGAGGGACATCCACTGGTCCTATCAGGTCCACAGGGAGACATTCTGTGGGTACCATCTGCATTCCATCTGACAGGATCTAGGAGATGACTGTTTTCTGCCATGGCATTCATCTTCTTACACATAATACTTCCTGTGGTGAGGTTAGCCCCAACCCTTATGGCCGTCCATAAAGTTCTCAAAATGTGTTTCTTTTCAGCAAGCCTGGGGAGCACCTGGTAATAGGAAACCTGCATGCTGGTTATATTGCTTGTAAACATATTCCCTCTCATGGTCTTCTTTAGCCATATTTATATTTTTAATCCCCATCTGGGCTCCAAGATCACCGCAGATGGGGACTGCAGCCAAGAAATTAAAAGACGCTTGCTCCTGGGAAGGAAAGCTATGGCAAACCTAGACAGCATACTAAAAAGCAGAAACATCACCTTGCCAACAAAAGTGCGTATAGTCAAGGCTATGGTTTTCCCAGTTGCAATATATGGCTGTGAAAGTTGGACCATAAGAAAGACTGAGCGCCAAAGAATTGAGGCCTTTGAACTATGGTGCTGGAGAAGACTCCTGCAAGTCCCTTGGACTGCAAGGCGATCAAACCGGTCAGTCCTAGAGGAGATCAACCCTAACTGCTCTTTAGAAGGCCAGATCCTGAAGATGAAACTCAAATACTTTGGCCACCTAATGAGAAGGAAGGACTCACTGGAGAAGACCCCAATGCTGGGAAAGATTGAGAGCAAAAGAAGAAGGGGATGACAGAGAATGAGGTGGCTGGATGGAGTCACTGAAGCAGTCAGCGTGAGCTTAAATGGACTCCAGAGGATGGTAAAGGACAGGAAGGCCTGGAGGAACATTGTCCATGGGGTCACGATGGGTCAGATACGACTTTGCAACTAACAACAACAAGAACAACATACTTTTAATCGGTTTGCAAAATGTTTTAATTCTTGGTTTTACTGTAGGGTCATTTTGGGTGAGATGAATAGCTCTATAACTTTGACAAATAATAAATAAATTTCCTAATATGGCACACAGAGAATCAATGCCACTCAGAATCAGCTGAACTGAGCTAGACTGGTCAATAATCTAATTTCATATGAGGTGACTTCCCATGTTTCTTCTCTCTTTCTTAGGCTATGCTTCTTGCCCAAGATATCCGCGACAGAGAACGTGGAGGCCGTGCTGAAATTGGAGTCATAGAGGGTGACGATGAAGAAGCCAGTTCAGATTTGATGAAAGTGTTGGAGAGTGAGCTGGGAGAAAGGACTCAAGAAATCAAACCTGCCATTTCTGATGAGATGGTGGACCAACAGCAGAAGGCCAGCCTCTTCCTCTATTGGTGTGTTGAAAATTTTTACTCGTGGCCAAGACTTGACCATAGTTGTTATTGATGGAGCAATTGCACGACTGGGATGGATTGTGAATGTTGATGAAACTTCCATTGAAAAAATGTTATAGATAACCTAGATGGGTCTGGATTGGAAGAAAGCAAAAACTGCCAACTTTAGCTTTCAGCAACACTTTGAAAAGGAAAGGAAACATGAGATTTTGGGGAAACTGGAGAATCATGCATTGAAGCTTATAGAATTTGGTGTGTCAAGGCAAGGAAAGAGGCAGACTGGAGTAGATGGCAACCAAAGGGAAGTATGTGGAGCTAACACTGCAGGATGATGGTAAAGCCAGAATAATATCAGTCAGGCAAGAAAAGCTGGAATAAATATGTCAATCAAGATAAAATACTAAATCTTATTGGTGCAAATTTGTAGGCCTGTGAATGGTTTCAAAACCCAAACCAAAATTATCTCTGAAGCTACTGTAGTTATCTTTCAAACTATCTCTGAAGTTTATTGGAACTTCTTCACTGATGCTACTTACTTGATAGGTCGCTATTTTTCTAGATTTTGTTTTGCTTTAAATAAGAGCTATAAAATTATAGTCAGATAGTAACTTAACATCCATTTCGGCTCTAAGTCAGGGTTATATACTTGCTGAACATTCACAAATCATTCCACCTTGCCAGACTGTAGTTAATACAATCACAAACTAACTAAAGGTAAAGGTAAATGTTCCCCTCGCACATATGTGCTAGTCGTTCCCCACTCTAGGGGGCGGTGCTTATCTCCATTTCAAAGCCGAAGAGCCAGTGCTGTCCAAAGACATTTCCATGGTCATGTGGCCGGCATGACTAAACGCCAGAGGCACATGGAACGCTGTTACCTTCCCACCAAAGATGGTCCCTATTTTTCTACTTGCCTTTTTTTACATGCTTTTGAACTGCTAGTTGGCAGAAGCTGGGACAAGTAACGGGAGCTCACCCCGTTACGCGGCACTAGGGATTCGAACCGCTGAACTGCCGACCTTTCGATCGACAAGCTCAGCATCTTTGCCACTGAGCCACCGTGTCCCTCACACAAACTAACTACCAAGGTATTAAAACAGAGAAGAAGCAGCTAATGAATCACACAGCTGAATGATGGTCTCTCTGGATGGATTCAGACATGCTTATGCATCAGTTATTTATAGTAACTTGGGTAGTCCTTGCATTAGAGATGAAATGGTAATTGTCTCTATTGAAACATGTCAGAATGGGAAGTATTGATATTTATTTATTTATTTATTAATTTAATTTGTATACCGCCCTTCTCCCAGAAGGGACTCAGGGCGGTGAACAGCCAAAATTAAAAAACATACAAATGCAAAAGTTAAGATAATTAAAAGAATTAAATCATTGGCTACCCAAATTTAAAACCCCAAATCCATAAAATTTAAAATCCCAATTAAAAAACCATTTAGGCTAGGCCGGCTTGATGAAATAAAAACGTCTTCAGGGCTTTACGGAAGGTCCGGAGGTCCGGGATCAATCGTATTCCAGGAGGCAGCTCATTCCACAGGGCGGGTGCCCCCACAGAGAAGGCTCGTCCCCTGGGGGCCGCCAGCCGACATTGCCTGACCGACGGCACCCCAAGGAGGCCCTCTCTGTGAGAGCGTATTGGCCGGTGGGAGGTTATCGGTAGCAGCAGGCGGTCTCGCAAATACCCTGGCCCTAAGCCATGGAGCGCTTTAAAGATGAGAACCAACACCTTAAAGCGCACCCGGAAGACCACCGGGAGCCAATGCAGCTCGCGCAGGAGAGGTGTTACGTGGGAGCACCACGTCGCTCCCATAATCACCCGCGCGGCCGCATTCTGCACCAGCTGGAGCCTCCGGGTGCTCCTCAGGGGGAGCCCCATGTAGAGAGCGTTACAGTAGTCCAGGCGTGACGTAACCAAGGCATGAGTGACTGTGCACAAGGAGTCCCGATCCAGAAAGGGGCGCAACTGGCGTATCAGGCGAACCTGATAAAAAGCCCCCCTGGCCACGGCCGTCATATGCTCTTCTAAAGACAGCCGTGTGTCCAGGAGGACGCCCAAGTTGCGAGCCCCCTCTGTGGGGGTCAATGACTCGCCCCCAATAGCCAGAGATGGCACCAGCTGGCTATACTGGGACGCCGGCATCCACAGCCACTCGGTCTTGGAAGGGTTAAGCCGAAGCCTGTTCCTCCCCATCCAGACCCGCACGGCCTCCAGACACTGGGACATCACTTCGAGGGCATCATTGGGGTGGTCTGGGGTGGAAATGTACAGCTGAGTGTCATCAGCGTACAGATGGCATCGCACCCCAAAACCACGGATGATCTCACCCAGCGGCTTCACATAAATGTTGAACAGGAGCGGCGAGAGGACCGACCCTTGCGGCACCCCGCAAGCAAGGCGCCTCGAGGTCGACCTCTGCCCCCCTGCCAACACAGACTGCGACCGGTCAGAGAGATAGGAGGAGAACCACCGCAACACGGTGCCTCCCACCCCCAGTCCCTCCAGCCGGCGCAGCATGATACCATGGTCGATGGTATCAAAAGCCGCTGAGAGGTCTAACAGGACCAGAACAGAGGAACAACCCCTGTCCCGAGCCCTCCAGAGATCATCCACCAATGCGACCAATGCCGTCTCCGTGCTGTACCCAGGCCTGAAGCCGGACTGGCACGGATCTAGATAGACGGTTTCATCCAGGAACTGTGGGAGCTGTCGCGCAACCACACTCTCCACAACCTTCGCAACAAAGCGAAGGTTGGAGACCGGACGATAGTTTGCCAAAACGGCCGGGTCCAGAGAAGGCTTCTTGAGGAGGGGCCTCACCACCGCCTCTTTCAAGGCGGGAGGCAAGAAACCCTCTCTCAGAGAAGCATTTATAATCCTCTGGAGCCAGCCACGTGTTACCTCCCAGGTGGCCAGTACCAGCCAGGAGGGGCACGGGTCCAATAAACATGTGGTTGCGTTTAACCTCCCCAGGATCCTGTCCACGTCCTCAGGAGTCACAGGGTCGAACTCATCCCAGGTAACATTCTCAAGACCAGCCTCAGTCACCCCGCCGGGATCTACCCAGTCAGAGTCCAAGCCTCTTAAGTATTTAATTTGTGATTTTATTTATTTATTTATTTATTTATTTATTTATTTATTTATTTATTTATTTATTTATTAAATTTTTATACCGCCCCCTCTCCCGAAGGACTCGGGGTGGTGAACAGCCAGAATTAAAAACACACAATACAAATATTAAAATACATTAAAACAAATTAAATTATCTTTGGCTTCTCCAATTTTAAAACCCCTTACCCATAAAATTCACCCAATTAAAATTTTAACCCAGCCCGGCTTGCTGAAATAAAAAAAGTCTTCAGGGCCCGGCGGAAGGTCCGGAGGTCCGGGATTAGTCGTATCCCTGGGGGTAGCTCATTCCAGAGGGCGGGTGCCCCCACAGAGAAGGCTCTTCCCCGGGGGGTCGCCAGCCGACATTGCCTGACAGACGGCACCCTGAGGAGACCCTCTCTGTGGGAGCGTGTTGGCCGGTGGGAGGTTATCGGAGGCAGAAGGTGGTCTCGTAAATAACCGGGTCCTAAGCCATGGAGCGCTTTGAAGATGAGAACCAACACCTTGAAGCGTGATGGTTAACTTACCCTTAATCAATCAATTAATTAACATTTACTTGTGACTTCCAGTTTGCTGTTCGTCGCTGCTAGACGTTCCTTCGGGATCGTCAGCTTCCACTGCCTGTCAGAGCCGCCTTCACAACAGAATGGCGGCTCGAAAAAACTCCGTTTCCATGAGGAAATGGAGATAGAGCCGGCAGGGGTGGGTAGAACTCTCTGCGGAGTCCCAAAAGTTTTTTTTTTACTTTTGGGACGGAGCGGATGAGATGCCCCATATCCCCAGCCGCTGCTCCGGGCTTTGGGAGACCTCTGCTAATGCAGAGCCAGGTGTCAAAAGCAAGCCTGCAAATTTAACAGATTACTCAAAGAAAATGTGAGCTGGACCTGTAATACTGAACTGCAAGTATTTTACTTATCTTTTAAAAATTACTTAAGAGAAGGGAGGAAAAGAAAGAGGAAAAAAAAAAAGCCTTTTAAAATGGCGTCTGCCGTGGCTGGAGGAGAGGCTGAAAGGGAAAGTCCTTCCGTTTTCTATTATTACAATGTAGCGGAATAAATACCACTGGCTACATTTGTAGACAAAACTTCGCTCCTGTGTCTTTTTCTCTCTTTTTCCCCTGGAGACTTGATATTGTTGTTGATTGGAAAGAAGTCTTTCTTCTTGTTTTTTTTTCTTTAACAAAGCCTGCCTGGGCGGAAGTATGGCACTGAGACTAACAAAGTCAGATAAACAAGTGGGGGGGGGGATTCCCCCACCAACAATTTAAAGGAACAAGTTTTAACTCTTCAGTCTCAGCAACCTGATTTTAATATAATAGAATTTTTCTTAGAGGAGATTGCAAGAAGGGAGGAGATTGTGAATCAGCAACTTGAAAAATTTAAGCAGAAAATTAAAGAATTGGTGAAATCTAAGTTTGATTTTTTGCAGAAAAAATTCTCAAAAGTGGCTAATGGTTTTACAGAATTTATGATACAGTTGGACACAAATACTAATTTATTAGAGTCTAAAATGGAAGAAATTCAAGATAAATTGGACAATAGAACTCAAAAAATTGAAAATGATCTGACAAACACTCAGGATAATAGTTCAGAAGAAAAACCTAAAATGGATGCTGATCAAAAGTCTGGTAATGTAGAAAATTTGCAACAGAGGATTGAAAAGGAGATTCTAATGGTACAATATAATTTAACAGAATATGCGATAAGATTGAGGGGTTTGCAGGAAAATAACAGAGATGATTTAAGGAAAATATCTTCTGAAATTCTAGCTGGGATTCTAAAGGTTCAACCTGAGGAAGTGTTTTGTAGGATTGACAGAGTTTATCGAATAAACTCCTGGATTGCCAAGCAAAGGCAATTGCCTAGAGATGTGGTGATTTATTTTACAGATAAAGAAATTAGGAATAATATCGTGCAAAATTCCTTCAATTCTAATTTGCAATTGTATGGAAGAAAGATTTGGATTTACAAGGAACTCCCACCTAAGATATTAATGGAAAGGAAGAAATTTGGTTTTCTGGTGAATGAGTTAAAAAAGAGAAATATCCCATTTAGGTGGGATGCTCCAGCTGGTATTATATTCAGATATCAAGGAGAAAGGTACCAGCTAAATACTGTTGAAAGAGCGGAAGAATTTTATCAAAATAGGTTGAAAATGAATTTAACATTTTCAGGTATAATACAGGATAAGCAGAAGGAGCTGGAAATAAAGGTAAAACATCGAATTATAGAGACTGTACCAGATAAATTGCCTTTGGATTTATCGGACATCCCAGCTGGACTATCTACAAATTTGAGAGAAGTGGCATCTAACCTTAATGTGATGACTTATCAAGGCAAGGACAAGCATGGAAACCAATTAGGGGATATACAAGGGATAAAAAAGAAACATGAGACACAAAAACAAAATCAACAAGACCAATCTACAAAGCAGAAGGAAAACCGACCAGATGATACACAATTTGTTGAAAGGAAACCAGGATGGAAACCAAACCCACAAAAAAAAAGAAAAAAAGAAATAGATGGCATAAAATAGAAATTTCTAAATCAAGCAACAGTGAAGCCAGTGACTTTAAAATATGAATGATTATGTGTAAATATAGAAGAGGCGACGTATTGGTTAATATCATCCTGAGGAATGTGGCAGATCTCTGCATGGCCGTAATCTGGGGATGTGAAAAGAGCCTTAAACTGATGGATTTGAATTATCCACTTTGGAATATCTTTTTGTGTTGATAAACATATTATAATTAACTTGAATCACAAGGCAAGAGAATTATCCTGGGGCATGCAGAAGATCGGGTTGTTACCCACTACGATGATGGGAATCAATAATCCTGATGAAACCCACAATTATTACTATATGGAATATAATTATAATGTCACTCGGGTGGTTGTTTTTACTTTTATACATATAAGAAGATATTTACTACTGATGGGGGCAGATATGATTGAAGATCCTGAATAAACTGTTGCACCAGCAAGCTATGTTACCCTATTATGGATGTTGGTTCTACCAATCTAGTGGAAAGACCTCAAAGAAGATATTATATGGACTATAAATTTAAAGTCATTGTCTTTTCTTTTTTTTATTTAGACATAATGGAATATATAGACATATATTTTTAAGTAGTGTGGGCAGTGAATCAAAGATATCAAAGATATTGAGAATTGTTGTGTATGATAGTGGGTGAATAAGCTGATTAGTAGATTGATTAGTCTAAGAAAAGGGATTTCTAAGTGATATATTTAGGGGAGTGGTGGAAATGGATAGAGTGGAATAAATGTTAAACTAGATTTTATGGGGAAGGCCGCTTTGAAATGTTATAGTAATATATATAGAAGATTAAATGTTAAAGTAGGACTTATCGTATAGTTTTAAGGTGGAAGGTGGTTTTGAATGGTTGTAATAATATATAGATAGGAGAAAAAGGGCAGATTATTGCCAAATTGGGAGTTAGAATACTATTATGCTAAATTAGAAGTTATTCTATAATGTTATAGTATAATGTCCTTTTTTTTTCTTTTTTTTCTTTCTTTTCTTTTTTCTGAAATGTATGGATAAGGGGGGATGTCATAATATTAATAATATTTTTAGTAAGTAAAGGTCAATATTTAGAGGAGGGAGTAAGTAATCTGTTATGAATTAGGGTTTTTTTTTTCTTTTTGTTACGAAGAAGTCACAGGGGGGGATGGGCGGGGAGGGGGGGTTAGGGAGGGGGAGGGAGAGGGGAAAAAAAAAAGGGGGGGGAAATTTGTATTTGAAAACTTTTTCAATAAAAAAAAAAACAAACATTTACTTGTGTGGCCTCACGCTCATACTTCACACTGGATACTCCAGGAAGAATTAATTGTACCTGTAAGAAATTCTAAAAGAAATAGTTCAGGAATTCTGCCATTTCCAGCATTCAAACTAACCAAACAAGCAATCTTGTCTTCTTTTCTAGTGTTACAGACTCTGGAGGAGAAATAGAAATTACAGAAGAAGCCAAACGTCCTCTCAGGCAGGAATTATTAAACCACAATGTAAGTCTAAGATTGACATGGCATAAATGGTGCTAAACTGAGCTTCTTAGCTCTAGTACAGGGATGTAAAACTCAATGGCTGCATCAGGGTTGTGTTTGACCTCAGGGGGCCAGGTTGGTTGTGGTCAGGGTGGGCGTGGCCAGCTCAACGTCACTCGTGTTGGGTAGCCCTGTGGTGGCCCGAGCATTCTGCCAGCGAAAACTGGCTCCCGAGCTCCATTTTCGCTGGCAGAGCCATTGCGGGCCGATCCTTCGCTGTTTCCAGGTTGGCCCCACGGGCCAGATCTAAGCACCCCACGGGCCGGATCCAGCCCCCGGGCCTTGATTTTGACACCCCTGCTCTAATACATCAACAGAGTAGCCTGTTGGATTATTACATAAAGTGGATTGAAGCCCTATGTTCTTTTGCTGACAGTGTTTTCCTAGAAATATTTAACTAAAATCCAAACATATGGCAAACATATGATGGCACAAGATTTTGGAGAGATAAGTTTGTGTTTGCTATGGTCAATTTAATCAGTTAGTCAGAAAGCCCTATTTTCTGCCAAATGATACTCTTGAACATTAATAACATAGCTTGGGCTTTGCACAATTGGCTAGGCTAAAACGTGATTGGCTGAGTTGTATCTCAGTGTGTTGTGTGAATACAGCTGGGGATATGTGAATGCTACAAGTGGAATTTTTTCTCCACTTGTCTGTCAGTTGCGGATCCCTACAATAAACTTGACCTTATCCTGCTACCATACAAAATATATCAAATATTTTTGCCCACTGTTCAATTTAGGGTTGGTGTTTGACAGGGGCCTTAGTTTAGTAGCGGACACCTATTTTGCTCATGAGGGATTTGTGCTTCAGCCTTTGCTGAAGAGGGATTTCTGGTAAGACTAAGTGTCAGGTTTCAATGTCGCCTCAACCTGCATTTACTCTAGTGCTGACACTAAGAACTCCTGCCTTAAAAACTTGGAGAACTGAGACAGGTGGATGAATGATCCAAGCTGTGTAAAGGCATTTTCCTATAGTCTTTTTGTCAGGGGTGTGTGCAGGAAATTAGGATTCTTAATTTTTACCAATTTCACCATTGCTGTAAAACCAATTCAGCCAGTGGTGAAATCCATTTTTTATACTATCAGTTCTGTGGGCGTGGCTTGGTGGGCATGGCAGGGGAAGGATACTGCAAAATCTCCCGTCCCACCCCACTCTGGGACCAGCCAGAGGTGGTATTTGCCAGTTCTCCGAACTACTCAAAATTTCCGCTACTGGTTCTCCAGAACCTGCTGGATTTCACCCCTGAATTCAGCGGCCCATGAAATCCATTTTTGCACTGATTTGAACTTTTTTTTTTTTTTTTTTTTTGCAATAAGTGATTTACACTATTTATACCATACTCTTAATGATCTCCTTTGGGCTTTAGGATTGCTACATTCTGGATCACAGCGGGATGAAAATCTATGTCTGGAAGGGGAAAGGAGCCACTAAGATGGAGAAACAAACAGCCATGTCGAAAGCCTTGGTATGGTGGAGTAATCCATTCCAACTGAAATGGCCGCTTCCCAGTTCTTTCTCTTTTAAAAACTAGATTCTAAATAGATTTCTTAACGTGGTACTTTAAAACGTAAAGCTTACATGCTCCAGTTGCTAGTGGTGTGAAATATTTTTAAAAATTGTAACACACTTGTGTGTTTGTTTGTTCTTTAAAGATCAGTGTTAATTTGCATCAGGCTCTCTTCTAATAGAACAACCCAAACCTTTGCAGATTGTACACATACAGTAATCACTAGACAGAGCAGGATCTTCAACAGGCCTATTGTACGCATGAGCTACTGCTCAGATATGCAGGGGTAAAACTCTGAATCAGCCCTATTAAAACAGTAGAGTGAGAACCTTATGTAGCTTTGTTGCCATCTTGTAGTTGTCTGGCTTTTTGCAGCCCAGATATGATAATATATCTAAGAAAAATTGTTGGAGAGAAAAGGCAACTATATACTGGTACATCTATCATACATTTCCCTTTTGGGGTCTGCAGTGTTACAAAAACAGCAGAAAAGAAGTAAGAAATAGTAAGCCAAAAAAATACAGCATATGGTTAATAATAAAAAATAAAAAACTAATAAAACTGATAAAAACATTTTAATCGTAAAAGAAAAAGGAAAGGATATATATGTTTGTGTGTGTATATCTATATATCTATATCTATATTTATAAATCTATCCATCTATCCATCTATCCATCTATCTATATGTAGATATAGATGTACCCTGTTTCCCCCAAAATAAGACATCCCCTGATAATAAGCCCAATCAGGCTTTTGAGCGCATGGCAATAAGGCCAAGCGCTTATTTCAGGGTTCAAAAAAATATAAGACAGGGTCTTATTTTCAGGGAAACACGGTAGATGTAGATGTAGATATGATTTATACTATCACTATTCACTCTATTACTGTGGAACTTTTTCTCATGGCAAACTGTCTTTGCCACCACACCTTCCATACACACTACTTTGGGTCTTCTCTTTTATTTTTTTAACTTTTGTAGGATTTTGTCATCTCTGTCCAACCACACCTTCACTTCGTCATCTTCTCCTTTCTGTCGACCTGTTTCCTAAGTCATTCTTTCTATATAACCCAATTACGTCAATAGACTTCCTTCCAGCTAATCACCGATTTGGAGTCAATCCAGCTTAATTCATCATCCATTCAGAAAACTCTCTTTTATCATACACACTTCGGATATACTCCATTTCATTGCATTCGACTTACTTTATATTTCTCAAGACCCATACAATTGTCACTTCCACAGAATCAAGTCGGCAGAATCATGCTCATATACTGTAAATAACCATTTTCACTTCTGTTATCTAATTTGACAGAACAGATCAGTTACTCCTCACAACTTTTCTATTAACAAACATTCGTCAATGTTCTGTTGAAATGCAAAAACCAGATTTACTGAAAGCAATATGTTTCAACATTGACAACTTTAAGATGTGTGGACCTCAATCCCCACAATTCCCCAACCAGTTTCCTAAGTCTACACATCTTAAAGTTGCCAACACTGAGTTAGGGTGATAACAGTTAGGGTGTAAACAGAATTGTTATGCTGTTTGTCTTGTTCCTATAGGAATTTATTAGGCAGAAAGGCTATTCTTCTAGCACCAATGTGGAGACTGTGCATGATGGAGCAGAATCTGCCATGTTCAAGCAGCTGTTTCAAAATTGGACAGTCCAGGAACAGACTGTAGGGCTAGGAACAGCCCACAACGTGGGAAGAATCGGTAAGAAAGATCTTGTTGCTGAATATGATGCTGTATGCCATCTGAAAAGAGAATTTCATAACATCCTGATCTGATTTTTTTCCTGTCATTGAAACCATCTTGTAACAAGGCTACAGAATCCCAGGGCTACAAAAATTCAGACGGCCATTAGATGGCACCAAAGAATTATAGAGCTCTCTGGGTCTTTTTGCTGCTATTTAGTGATCAACTCAAGTCATAGAGAGCCAATTTGGTATACTAGTTAGGTGCTGCTGGGCTAAATAGTCATGAAAGCCGGCTGGGCGGCTTTGCAGCCTAATTTACCTCACAGGGCTATTGTGGGGAAAATAGGAGGTCGGAACATTATATGTGCCATCTTGAGTTGTAGAAACTAAAGGTAAAATCTAAATGTAATTATTTCCATGCTGAAATCATCTCATCAACACGATTTGAGGATGGATGGATTTTTTTAGGATGAAAGCATGAATTTTACACACACACACACACACACACACACACACACACACACCACATGTCACTGCAGTAAGCTGGAAATCTGAACTGGGACCCTCAGCTGCTCAGTCATTATTCACCCTTGCACAAATCCTTGTTCCACTCCCCAGGACAGACAATGCCAATCTCTCCTTCTGTAATAATATTCTGTCATTATTTGCAACATTAATCCCTGGATTCCTAAACTTCTTATCCCGAATTTTAGCTCTTGGCTCCTCCCACCCAGCCACCCACTCTTTTTTAAAATTTAGGATAAAACACTAGAGTAGTGATGGCGACTCTTTAAGACATCGAGTGCCCAAACTGCGCATGTGGTATGCCCAAACTGAAAGGTGCGCGTGTGCAAACGCACAATGTGTGAACATACACTAACATGCGCATGCGTGGACATGTGTGAATGAGTGAATGTGCGGACATGCGTGCAGACATGCATGCAGACATGCATGCAGACATGTGCACATGCACAGCAGAGACCTGAAGACCAGCTGGCCGGCAGGAGGTGGGGCATCCCAACATCAGCAGCGCGGCAAGAGGTAAGTTCTTTTACTTTCGTGAGCTTCTGTTTTGTCGTTTTCAGAAGCTCAGGAAAGAAACGCCACAGAGATCTGACCTGGGGTGACGGTGCACGTGCCAGTAGAGAGGGCTCTGTGTGCCATCTCTGGCACGCGTGCCATAGGTTCGCCGTCATGGCACTAGAGAGTAACTTGCTCTGTAACCCACATGCCAGAGGTAGAAAAACTATGAGCTGCCAGCAGTTGCCGAATGGGTTGCTATAAATGGGTTAATGGCCAATTTCTCCCTACCATTTCTTAAGAGGGAGATACAGGTAGTCCTCGGCTTACGACCACAATTGAGCCCAACATTTATGTTGCTAAGTGAGGAGTTTGTTAAGTCCCCATTTTACGACCTTCCTTGCCACAGTTGTTAAGTGAATCACTGCAGTTGTTAAGTTAGTAACACGGTTGTTAGGTGAATCTGGCTTCGCCATTGACTTTGCTTCTCAGAAGATTGCAAAAAAGAGTCATCACATGACTCCGGGACAAAGCAACCGTCATAAATATGAACTGGTTGCCAAGCATCTGAATGTAAATCACATGACCATGGGGATGCTGTAATGGTTGTAAGTATGAAAAATGATCATATGTCAATTTTTTCCCTTTGAACTGTCATTAAACGAACTGTTGGAAGTCGAAGATTACATGTCCTGAATAGTTTAGCAATCTCTGGAAATCCATGCCTTCTTCTTGTCTAATTCAGGCCAATCTGATTTGTGATATGCCTCTACTTAATCATGATTTGCGGATGCTTTCGGTTTCTTTAATTTCGCCCATCTTCGCGTGAGAGCATGCTTTCCCCTTACAGAGCTCTGGTCTGAATTATCCCCTCCTTCTTTTCAAGCTAAGGTGAGCCAGGAGAGATTTGACGTTATTGCCTTGCATGCTTTGCCACAGCTGGCAGCCCAGGAGAGGATGGTAGATGATGGGGAAGGAAACGTTGAGGTAAGAGTTACAATTTCTGTTTTCTGCTGTGGAATTCTGGATTCTCTCTGTTGACTTTCTTGCGAGTATAACCCGACTTTTATCCCCCCCCTGTTTCTTAAATGGAATCTTCTTGATAACTGATCAAAGAGAGAAGCAACCTGGAATTAAGGAGAGATTTCCTAACAGTGAGGACAATAAACCAGTAGAACAGCTTGCCTTCAGAAGTTGTGGGCGCTTCATCACTGGATGTTTTTAAAAAGAGACTAGACCTGTGATGGCGAACCTATGGCACGTGTAGCCATATCAGAGGGCATGCGAGCTCAACTCCAGCACGCATGCATGCGCCAGCCAGCTGATTTTTGGGCCTGGGCCTACTGGAAGTAAGGAAACAGGCTGTTTCCTGCCTCTGGAGGGTCTCGGGGGGTGATAGGGAAAGCCCATTTTTCTCTCTCCTCAGGCTCCAGAGCCTTTCTAGGAGCTTGGGGAGGGTGAAAACGGCCTTCCCCACCCCCCCGGAAGCCCTCCGGAGGCAGGAAATGGGATGTTTTCCAACTTCCGGTTGGACGGGAAGTTGACAAATGGCCCATTTCCTGCCTCCAGAGGGCCTCCGGGGGGAGGAGGCCGTTTTCACCCTCCCCAAGCTCCTAGAAAGGCTCTGGAGCTTGGAGAGAGAGAAAAACAGGCCATCGCATGCCAGGAGCGGGGAGGGGGAGCGGGGGGTTGTCCGCGCATGCATGGGGGCAGGGCGCATACACGACTTCCTCCCCCCGGGCACACGATGGCAAAAAGGTTCACCATCACTGGACTAGACAATCACTTATCTGAAATGGTATAGTTTCTCCTGTTTGAGCAAGGGGCTGGACTGGAAGACCTCCAAGGTCCCTTCCAGCTCGTTCATTCTATTCTATCTCTGATAGGGAATAGCGAATTTTGCAGGCACAGAGATGCACAACATAGCATCATTATCATGCCAGGCATTATATATTCTGCGCTCTGTAACAGCACACCGTAACATCATGCTTGCCACACGACCCCGGAAACATCTTTGGACAGCGCTAGCTCCATGAAATGGAAATGAGCAATGCTGCCCCCTATAGTCAGCAATGACTAGCGGAGTAAAATCTGTAGGGACTCCTTTATGTTCCTATTTTATATAATGACTATAGAATGGGAGTGTTTGTCACTTAGCTTTTGACATTTGGAGGGATCCATATCTGTGCTGATACATCTGCTAGGTTACAAATGCTAGAAAGCTGGAAGCGTGAAACATATGCCTGGTGTGCTTCCAGATGAAACTATTAATATGCAAACACACTATCTTATTCACAGATGTTTACTGAAAGTCCAGATACAGCCATTGTCATCATCGATTTCTAACTTTCCCACATTTTTCTATCATTTCATATATGTTTATTTCTTTACAAGTAAGGATCTATAGGAAATATCTACAATATCTATGGTATGCAGGTCTTGAAATGTTAGTAGGTCAAAAGATGTAGATAAGGTTGTGCATCCATTTCAATTACCAATCACAAAGCAAATGCCTCATGTATTATTACTACTACTACTACTACTACTACTACTACTACTATTATTATTATTATTATTATTATTATTATTATTATTATTATTATTATTATTATTCATTGCACAGTCAGCCAGATGTTCAGACTGGGTTTGGCATTTTTGTCTACCTATCAAGTCCTTACCAAGGACCTGGGATAGACAAATTTGGATGTTTGACAGTGTCACAGATATTGTTGCAGGATGGAAGCAGTTCCAAGTAAATCTGCCTTCTGCAGTTGACTGATGGCGAACATGTCAATGCCTGTGGTGTTCAAGTAGTGCTCCAGTTATTTTGGGATTGCTTCCAAGGCTCTTCTTCTTCTTCTTCTTCTTCTTCTTCTTCTTCTTCTTCTTCTTCTTCTTCTTCTTCTTCTTCTTCTTCTTCTTCTTCTTCTTCTTCTTCTTCTTCTTCTTCTTCTTCTTCTTCTCCTTCTCCTCCTCCTCCTCCTCCTCCTCCTCCACCTCCTCCTCCTCCTCCTCCTCCTCCTCCTCCTCCTCCTCCTCCTCCTCCTCCTCCTCCTCCTTCTTATTATTATCCATCTCAAAAAGTTAAAAGTTAGAAAGGCTATACATTTTCTTCTCAACAACAGCTATATCTGTCCTTTATTTCATCATCTCTAGGTCTGGAGGATTGAGAACCTGGAGTTGGTAGAAGTGGACAAACAATGGCATGGATTTTTCTATGGTGGAGACTGCTATTTAATCCTATATACCTATGAGTTGAAAAATAAGCCACATTACATACTTTACATCTGGCAGGTAGGTGTAAAATCTCAAATGTAAAGCTTCTAAACAGGTGTCCCAAGAAAGGCAACTGTCAGCCCTGGAGCCATCTTTAATTGGAGTCTTCAGGGCTGCCACAGTGGTGGATGGGCAAGCTGTGGGAATGGGAGGGGGCCGTGGAGATAGCGTGGGGTATGTAGTCATAACAATGTTTTTCCCTTGGGAGTCAAGGACATTCAGCCTGCACCTGGGGAGGCATGACTGGAAGTCAACTACAGTTGGGACAGTGACCTGATTGGACCATGTGATGCACATGTGGATGGAGGGGAAGGAACTTCGACTTTACTTTGGGTGTGGAAAACCCGGGGCTTTCAGATTCGGGTTTTCCCAGATGTGCCAATATGACATCTCTAATAAATTCAAGCTTTGAGGAAAATGCCTGCCTTGGAGTTTTGATTCTGTTGGGGGTGTTACTTGGAACCCTGACAGCCATTGGACTTTGTTTTTTTCTTTGAAGACGTTTCACTTCTCATCCAAGAAGCTCTTGCTCTAAACTGAAGAAGCTTCTTGGATGAGAAGCGAAACGTCTTCAAGGAAAAAACAAAAAAGTCCAGTTGCCTTTTTTAAAAGCACTATTGGGACAACCATGACCTGGATGACTGAAAATCTTCATAGACATTCTTAACAGGTACAAGCAATTTCTTTGAATTCAAACCAGGACTGAATTGCCCATAGTTGATATACCGTATTTTTCGGAGTATAAGACAAACTGGACTATAAGACGCACCTACCTTTTTTGGTGAGGAAAACAAGAAAAAGAAATCTGCCTCTGCCTCTGCCGCTGCCTCCCAGCAATTTTGCCTCGTTGCAGCAAACAGCAAACAGCCTGCTTTACTTTCATTTTCGTTTTCACCATAGCTTGATTAGCACAAGAAAAAAAAAAATCTGCTCCAGCAATTTACCTCCTTGCAGCAAGCAGCAGAGGCCTTGAAAAACAGCTGAGAGCAAAACAGCTGAGAGTCGGGAGGCCTATCCAATCAACTTGTGCTAATTAGGCTGTGCTGAAGCTGAAACGAGCTGTTTCTTCTTGCTGCTTGTTGCAAGGAGGTAACTGCTGGGAGGCAGAAGCCAAAGGGTGGGGGTCAGTGGGTGGGCAGGACTACATTTGATGTATAAGAGGCGCCTAAATTTTCATCCCCTTTTAGGGGGGGGGAAAGGTGCATCTTATACTCCGAAAAATATGGTAATTGAATTACATTTCAAGATGTACTTATTGCTCATTCCAGTTATCCCAAATTGGGTAAAAGTGGGTTTTGTTTGGGTAACAACACATGAACCTATCACAACAGGGATATTTAGATTGACTTAAAGTGTTTTCCCTACATTGGGTAAAAAGGACATTCTGCTAAGGGGTTTGGGGTCATGAAGGGAAAAAAATTAGGAAGCGCTGGCTTATGTACTGGATCTGGCTACGCAATGAAAGAATTGTTCTCCAAGGCCTGAGAATATTTACGTTGTGCTAGAATCTGCTATAAAGTGATTTGTTTCCTTGAACCCTCTGTGCATCTTCCTAGGTCCACAATATATATATTAGCAATTTCAACAGAATGTCCTCCATATAGATGGCACTGGAGCCAGGTTGTCCAGATGTTTATTTATGTGTCATTGCCTTGTTTTAATCCTCCCCACTCCCATGTTTTTAGCAGTGGAGGAGAAAATATAAGGATAAATGTCAGTATTTCAGTGCGACAATTGATGCGAGGACAGAAAATTGGATCACCCCTTTTCAAGTTTGCTGTTTTCATCATAGTTGTCTCGGCTATGATGAAATCATGGAAACTGAGAATCCCCACAGATATATCATCATAGTGTTTTACAACTGAAATTTCAAAGCTAGCTGGAGAGAAAGATGTATTACTTCCTTGTGAAGTAGATTTATATCATCTCTTGCAATTAATCCAAAGTGTTTGTACCTACTCTTATAAAATCTGAATTCAAATCTCTCCATAACAAGCTTAGGTAGGCAGGTAGAGATTTCACCGACATAAGATAAAATGTTTTGTGAAGTAGATTAGACAGAGAGACCCTGATGTTACAATCAGCCAGTGATGATAGGGCTAAATGGAGATTTGAACCCAGATCTCGCCAGTCTAATTCCAAAACCGCTAATGAGACACACAAGTGGTGATTTTTAACCAATGCATACTATAAGTGTAAGATGACAATAGGAGCCACAATTCCTTCCCAATTAAACCATGTAGCATTTTCTCTATGTTATCCAGGGACGCCATACAACAGTGGATGAGCTTGCAGCCTCGGCTTATCTTGCAGTGCAAATGGATCAACAATTCAATGGGGAACCTGTGCAGGTCCGAGTGACTATGGGCAAGGAGCCACGTCACTTCCTGTCCATCTTCAAAGGCAAACTTGTTATCTTTGAGGTAGGAAACAGGTTTATGCAGCATTTACTCTTCCACAAAAATACTGCATCCAGTTTTGGTCACCACACTATAAAAAAGATGTTGAGACTCTAGAAAAAGTGCAGAGAAGAGCAACCAAGATGATTAGGGGACTGGAAGCTAAAACATACGATGCACTGTTGCAAGTACTCGGTATGGCTAGTCTAGTGAAGAGAAGGGGAGACATGATAGCAGTATTCCAGTATTTGAGGGGCTGCCACAGAGAGGAAGGGAGTCAAGCTATTTTCCAAGGCAGCCGAAGGCCAAACAAGGAATAATGGATGGAAGCTGATCAAGGAGAGATTCAACCTAGAAGTAAGGAGAAATTTTCTGATAGTGAGAACCATCAACCAATGGAACAGCTTCAGAGGTAGTGCTTCATCACTGGAAGCTTTCAAGAAGAGATTGGACTACCATTTTTTTTTTAATTTGATTTATATGCCGCCCTTCTCCGGAGACTCAGGGCGGCTTACAATGCGTTAAGCAATAGCCTTCATACTTTTGTATATTTATACAAAATCAGCTTACTGCCCCCACAAACTGAGTCCTCAATTTACCTACCTTAGAAAGGATGGAAGGCTGAGTCAACCTTGAGCCTGGTGAGATTCGAACTTACAGTAATTGCAGACAGCTGGTGTTAATCACAATGCTATCAGTCTGCTGAGCCACCAGGCCCTCAGTCTGCTGAGCCACCAGGCCATTTGTATGTAGGGTCTCCTGCTTGGGAGGGGGGTTGGACTAGATGACCTACAAAGTCCCTTCCAACTCTGTAATCTGTAAATCTGTACATTTGATATACAGCAATGACAATACCAATAGAAAATAAATATTACATTTACCGCAAAGATCTGACATTCAGAGAAAATTGGTGCAAGATGCTTATTCATTGGCTTTTTCTTGCCACCGAACTAATTGCCAAAATAGATAACTCATGCTCAAAAACTGCTGGAAATACAATAATCAGGCTGGATCACTTTTTGTACACAGTGACACTTTTTGTACAAAGTTCAAAGACTCTGGAAGATTGAAATAAATTTTAAATACGGACTTCTCCCTCTTACCACTAATTTTTTTGCTACGCAATTTCTGAAAAAAGTATACAGAATTGGCTCTGTAGATGATAAAAGATACTAGGTTACTTTAGACGTCTTACTGAAAATTATAATTCCTTTCATAGAAGAAAGGCAGACTAAGATTTGTCAGCATGCTTCAATGTCAAGAATTAACTTTGTATTTAAATAACTAATCTGTTAATGATTTTTTTTTAAGCTAAGAGACCATTTATGGAGTATAATTCTGCACAAAAACTTGTGCCACATCTGCAATTGATTTTTCCTAACATAATACTTTAAACTAATAGATTTTGTCTGATTCAGGATAATAAGGATGGGCTTCCTTAGCTTGGCTAGAAACTCCCGCAAAATACTTATTCAGATGGGTGATGTTTAATTACATTGCATGCCAACACTCATTTAATTTGATTTTGACAATGGCTTTTAAGCAGTGGGTAGCAATAGCAATAGCAATTAGACTTATATACCACTTCATAGTGCTTTACAGCCCTCTCTAAGCGGTTTACAGAGTCAGCCTGTTGCCCCCAACTATCTGGGTCCTCATTTTACCCAGATGGAAGGCTGATTCAACTTTGAGCTGGTGAGATTCGATCTGCTGAACTGTAGCTAGCAGTCAGCTGAAGTAGCCTGTAGTACTGCACTCTAACCACTGCACCAACTCAATGATAAGATTGGAGTTGATATTTTATCCTTGGTGAGCTGTTACATTTTGGGGTTAGTTTTTTTGGCTTAGTTTTATCCTATAAAAAACTGAATCTGAGATAAGATTTGCATCTAAGGTTAGGGTTAGCAATTCCTGAAATCTAATTTAGAATAAGCATGACATTGAAATTCAGGTTGAGATTGTATGTATAGTGAGCATATTACATTTTCTTTTTGATTAACTTACCTTGTAGAAAAAACTACGGGACAAATATATTCTGAGGGGAAAAAAACCTGTATTTAGGCTTAGGATAAGGATCACCTGACGCCTAGGGACTGTCAAAAGACTGTGATGGTTAGATTTGGGGTGCTTTTTTATATTCAACACAAGAATCTCACATTTCCCTTTTTGCTCACCTTTTCTTAAAGGGAAAAGCTATGAGAAAAAGACATTCTAATAGAAAATCTCCACATAATTAGGGTTAACATGTCCTAAGGTCTAGACACAAAACAAGTGTGAATGTTACATTTGCAGTACAAATTAAGTGGAACTCTTACATTTGCATTTTGCATCTTCAATTTTGCTCTTGGTAAAAAGATCATGTGAAGTTTTAGTTAGTACCACTTTACAAAGCCTTAGTAAGGCCACGCTTGGAATATTGCATCCAGTTTTGGTCACTACAATATAAAAAAAGGTGTTGGGATTCTTGAAAGAGTGAAAAGAAGAGCAACAAAAATGATAAGGGGGCAATAATAAAACATGATTGCAGGAACTGGGTATGTCTTGTCTTTGAAAAGGACTAGGGGAGACATGATAGCAGTGTTCCAATATTTAAGGGGCTCCTACAAAGAATATACAAAGAATAGGTCAACCTATTTTCCAAAGCACCAGAAGTCAAGACAAAAAGCAATGGATGGAAATTAATCAAGGAGAGAAGCAACCTAGAACTAAGGAGAAATTTCCTAGCAGTAAGAACAACCAACCAGTGGAATGGCTTGCCTTCAGAAATTGTGGGTGCTCCATCACTGGAGGCTTTCAAGAAGAGATTGGACAACCATTTGTCTGAAATGGTGTAGGGTCTCCAGCTTGAGCAGGGGGCTGGACTAGATGATCTCCAAGCTGTCTTCCAACTCTGTTATTCTATATCTACAAATGGACAGTGAGAGGAGAATCAGCCCTTAGGTTAGGATTAGACTTTCTTGGAGTCCAGAATCAAAATAAATGTCACAGTCAAACTCAGAGTGCCATAATATTGATAATTGGGGGCGTTACCTTTCTATTTTGATTCAGTTGGAAAACCTGTGGAAACTGCCACACTGAGGGAACTGTGAATTTAGGATTAGAAGCCTTTGAAGTCCTGACTAAAAATAACTTTTTGACAACTAGGGTGGGGTGCCTTTTTAAATATCCTCATCCATTTCCATTTTATCTCATTTTTACTGCAGGGAAAAGACATTCTGAGGTGGAAAATTGGTACTTAGCGTTAGGTTTCCTTAAAGTCTGAACTCAAAACAATGGTGACTGCTAGGTTCAGAGTAAGTTTTAATGGACAGTGGGATTCTTTCATTCGATTCAGTTTTCTTCCTGGGGGAAAAAACAACAACAAAACAAGCAAATAAACAAAAACAAATCCAACCCCTAGTCAAATAAAATCTGCAATTTTAGGCTTCTCTGAAAATGATCATGAGAGAAATACCAGATGACATTTTATGATAATGAGTTTGTTACGTTTGCTTTTTTGACTCTGTTTTGCTCCTGGACAGAAACAGTGGGGGAAAAAACCATGCAGTATAAAAGAAATGATATAGTAGTATTGGGAGATATATCCATCTGATTCAGTTCCAAGCTGGGAGAAAGACACTGGAAACATGAAGGCTGATTGGAAAGAGGGTTTAATGGTGAAGCAGAAGCATATGGGTGGTTTTGGGCAGCTGACCCCATGGAGTGGAGAGTGAGGGATATTTATACCTTCTCTTGGGGTTTGAACTTGAACTTCCTGTTCCTGTGCAAGAACATGTATCTTATTGGCTGTTGTAGGGTCATAGCTAATCCGGTAGGCTGTTTGAGAAGTTTGATTGAAGCTTGGGCTGATGTAATGTCCTTAGGAGATTTTGCAATGCAGTGAGCCCTGCTGCTAAATAATCCTATTATGTCCTGAAGGGTCAGGTCTTAATCCCATCACCCTGGAGCTCAAGGTCTTTTGTCTTGTAGATAGGATGGCCCAGTCTTTCTTAATGGGCACCAGATATCTACTGAGGGCAGGGAGCAGGTTTCTGTCTTTAGAAACATGTTTTTCCTTTAGGGAAATATAATCTTTTGCCTTTTTAAATATTTCTTAAAATATTTCATTCTTCTAGGAGGGGTGACTTCCCTCAGCAGCCTCAGGTTAGGTGCCCCTGACATTCAGGCTCCAAATGAGATTGAGAGATAGCAACAATTGTTTCTTGCAAAACAATTATTGGGGAAAAAATGTCTGGATAAAAACCTCTGCTAAGGCCTCACCTTGTATTCCTATGTTGGCTAATGGATTCCAAATGGGTCTTTTAGTTCTGTCATGTCTGTGGAAGAGGCAGATCTTCCAGAGAGGACGCACAGATACATCTGGGTTGACACCAGTGGTGGGATTCAAATTTTTTTACTACCGATTCTGTGGGCGGGGCTTGGTGGGTGTGGCTTGGTGGGCGTGGTAGGGGAAGGATACTGTAAAATCTCCATTCCCTCCCCACTCCAGGGGAAGGTTACTACAAAATCCCCATTTTCTCCCAATCAGCTGGAACTTGGGAGGCAGAGAATAGGGGTGGGGCTGGTCAGAGGTGGTATTTACTGGTTGTCTGAACTACTCAAAATTTCCGCTACCAGTTCTCCAGAACTGGTCAGAACCTGCTGAATACCACCTCTGGTTGACACAAACAAAAATAAGTTATGTTCAAGAGATTACATATGGCAGGACAAGAAGCAATGGATGGAAATTAATCAAGGAGAGAACAAGCCTAGGACTAAGAAGAAATTTCCTGACAGTGAGAACAATTAATCAGAGGAATGGCTTGCCTTCAGAGGTTGTCTGAACACCTGAGGTTTTTAAGATGAGATGGAACAGCCATTTGAAATAGTACGGGGTTGGACTATAAGACCTCCAAGGATCCTTCCAACTCTGTTATTCTGTTATTAAGTAACATTGAATGCCTGGGACAAATACAGGAAAGGAATAAACTCAGAGATTCTCCTTCTTGCCTATGAATGTCTATGTTGAGGAAGATACTAAAGAAATAGAAAGACAATGATTTGTTCAGATTAAAAGATTTTATTATGAACAGGACAGCATTAAAGATTTTTTAGTCTTTTGCTACCCGGTGCATTCCCACACTTCACTGGTTTCAATACCTTCAGATAAACAGCTCAGCAACAAAAGAATTAGGGAAACAAAAAGGGAATTCTGAGAATCCGAAAAATCTTCTAATTCATAGTACTCAACATTCGTTAGGCACAGTGAAAAATAGTAAAATATGTCTCAGAATCTGAACAAGTCAAAGATGATATGATTAAATGGATGCAAAAGTTGAATATGCTAATAGAGATGGAGCAGTGGGAACAGAAAAAGTATTAAATTTACTTTAAATATTCCAGTTACAGTTTATTAAATTTAGCAGCTGTTTCCCTGAAATGTTAGGATTGCAATAAACAGATTGGATCCGTCTTCCATATGTGGTGACAATATTGCATAATTCCAATGACATTGGAAAATCATCACAGAACAATTTTGAAAGTTATAATATCATTCTATCCTGAAATATTTTTTTATTAAATTTTGATTGACTATGTGTCATCAAGCCAATGTTGATCCTTAGTTACTACACAGATTTTCCCTAGAATAACCTAACCTGGTCCTTCAAGTCTTCCAGTGATTTGCATGATAAATGAAAATTATTCAGTCAGTTTTAACCTTAACAAAATTGCAGAGAATCTTAATAATAAAAGTCTAAATTACATGGTATCTTTCAGATGTTTCAGCCTACAACTCCCAGAATCCTTTGCCATCAGCTGTGCTGATGAGAGTTGATCAAAAAACACCTGGAGAGTGCTTTTTGCATCACAAAGTTGGTTTGCAGCAAAGTTGGTTTGTTCTGCCTTTTTGTCACATTCTCTGCAGGGCGGGACATCCAGGAAAGAGAGAAATGAATTGGAACCCCCAGTGAGGCTCTTCCAGATCCGTGGAATAGAGATTTTCAACAGAAAAGCTGTGGAGGTGCCGGCTTCTGCTGCCTCTCTCAATTCCAATGATGTCTTCTTGCTTAAGACACAGGGAGACCATTATCTATGGTATGGCAAGGTGAGACCAAGAGCTTTAGGAGTTGGAGAAAATGTCTACATTAGCCTTCCATTAACTTCCAAGTCATTACGACAATGGCCTTTTATTTTATCATTTTACATCAAAAGGAACGGTGTGCATTCATACATGCACAATTAAAATAAAATGATTATTTGGCATGCAGAATCTAGGCTTTAGGGAAGAGGGACAATTCATATATTTTTTATTTAAGAAAGTTTGAGAAGAGATGAAATTGGATAGTATTTCTGCCCAACTTCTCTTGTGGTTCCCCCCCCCCACTTCTGTGATTTTCATGGCAGGGTTCTAGTGGAGATGAACGAGAAATGGCTAAGGAGCTGGCTGCTATTATCTGTGACGGACTTCAAGAGACTGTGGCTGAGGGACAAGAACCGGCTGAATTTTGGGAGCTGCTTGGAGGCAAAGCCCCTTATTCAAGTGATAAAAAGTAATGACTTCTAATTTTTTTGTCTTTTAATGACCCCGTAATCCCTTGCATAGGGGTGGAGTCAGGGCAACTGTATGGAGTTGAGTGTTTACTGGCCGGATGCCCTTCCTGTCACCAAGGCAGAGTTCGCAGCAGATATTTTCACATTGTGCCCAGAGAGAGAAATATTTGCCTCTACCTAGGATCGAATTCACAGCCTCCTGATTGTGAGGCGAGAGCTCCACCTCTAGGCCACTGCAACCCTCTAATGACTTTTATCTCAATCATTAATATTTTGGCCTTCAGAATGTTCACTAAGCCTAGTGTGAAATCTTCCAAAGAGGCCATTTTTAATTTTATAGGGTCTTTAACTGGGCCTTTAACTTACAAGCTGAAATTATTTTTATGGCTATAAGTTATTACTGTATAATTTTTTGAGTTAAATTTTTATGTTTGATGCTTGAATTTGTGCATTTGTACACTAACTCAAATATTTAAGTGTATTTTACTGGAAACCTTGTCACATTGATTATAAGGATTTGGTAGCGCTTTTGAAGGATAAACGGTAAAAGGAAAGCAAGAACTCGAGATGTTCTTGAGGAGGCTTCCAGGGTTCGTCATTTTTTGGTAGAGTTGGCTGGATCTGCAGGGACAGTTTAGCAACCTCAGTGGTTGCCCATCTTGAAGGATCTAGGTCACCTAATCCATCTTTGTCTTGCAGACTGCAGCAAGAGATCCCTGATCATCCTCCAAGGCTTTTTGAATGCTCCAACAAAACTGGACGTTTTGTGGTCATTGAGATCACTGACTTTACTCAAGACGATCTGAGTGAAAGTGATGTTATGCTGCTGGATACTTGGGACCAGGTGATAATTGGGAGCAGGAAAACCTCCTCCTTTTCAACCTCTATTTTTTTAGATGTGCATACAACCTCGGCTGAAGAGGTTGTAAAAAAAAAAATGCTTTTAAAGCCTCTGACGATCCCAGCTGACTTGCCTGATCTGCAGAAGCTTTTTTTCCCTTTAAAAACATTTTTTCTATAACCTCTTCGGCTAAAGAAGTTATAGAAAAAATGCTTTTAAAAGCCTCTGATGATCCCAGCTGAGCCGTGCGATCATCAGAGGCTTTTTTTTTTACTTTTAAAAGCATTTTTTTTCGGGCAAAGTGGTTATAGAACAGTGGTTCTCAACCTGTGGGTCAGGACCCCTTTGGGAGTCGAACAACCCTTTCACAGGGGTCGCCTAAGACCATCGGAAAACACATATTTTCAATGGTTTTAGGAATAATTTTATGGTTGGAGGTCACCAGAAGATGAGGAACTGTATTAAAGGATCGCGGCATTAGGAAGGTTGAGACCCACTGTTATAGAAAAAATGCTTTTAAAAATTAAAAAAAGCCTCTGATGATTGCGCGGCTCAGCTGGGCAATGGGGGGGGGGCAGAGATTTTTGCTACCGGTTCTCCGAACCACCCGCCTCCATCGCTACCAGATCGGGTGATCCGGTCCGAACCGGAAGCGTTTCACCCCTGCATTGAAGCTAAATGCAAGGAGCTTTGTAATGTACCTCTGTTTAACTAAAACATCATGTCACAAGATATATTGATGGCTACAAGCTTGGATGGACTTGAGGGGAGTCACAAAATCATGGAGGATAAAGCCTTTAATGAATATTAATGTTAATGACGGAGTACAACCTTGAATAGCAGACAGCTTCAGTTCTCAAATGCCAGCTATTTAGAAAGGGATGGAAAGAGAGGTGGGTTAACCTGACCCAGAATCAGCCTCATGCTCAAAATGTTACGCTTCTAAGATAACAAAAACAGTTTTTCTGACATAGGCTTCCTGAAGGACAAACACGATATACAATGAAAATAGCCACAGCACATTGCATTTCTAGGTAACTGGGTTAATATATCCATGACTGTCTAGGGCAGTGTGTAAATCTGTCACTGTTTTTCTGTGCTTCTAAAGTTTTACATAAGCAGCTGGTAGATTCTATACAGGTAGTCCTTGACTTACAACTGTTCGTTTAGTGACCATTCAAAGTTATAACGGCAGTGATTAAAGTGACTTATGACCAGTTTTCACACTTAGAATCCCCACAATCCCGTGATCAAAATGCAGACGCTTGGCAGCCGACTCGTACTTGTGACGACGGCCATGTCCCAGGGTCACATGATCCCCTTTTGTGACCTTCTGACAAGCAAAGTCAATGGGGAAGCCAGGTTCACTTAATAACCGTGCAACTAATTTTTTTTTTTTTTTCATTAATTTATATGCCGCCCTTCTCCGGAGACTCAGGGTGGCTTACAATGTGCTAAGTAATAGCCTTCATTCTTTTGTATATTTATACAAAGTCAGCTTATTGCCCCCACAATCCGGGTCCTCATTTTACCTACCTTAGAAAGGATGGAAGGCTGAGTCAACCTTGAGCCTTGGCGAGATTCGAACCTGCAGTAATTGCAGGCAGCTGTTCTTTAATAACAGGGTGCTTTAGACCACTGTACTACCAAGGCAATTTAACAACCAAGGGGAATCACTTAACAACCGTGGCAAGAAAGGTGAGGTAAAAATGGGGTAAAACTCACTTAACCACTATCTCACCTAGAAACAGAAATTTTGGACCGAATTGTGGTCGTAAGTCGAGGCCTACCTGTAGTCTGACATAGCATGAACATTTCTACTGTATACAGTCAATGCAAACCATGTTTTGAACTGTGTGGTAGGGCAAAGACAGCCCCTGCTTGCGATTCTTTAAAGCCTCCATATCTTTCCTTATAGCTGCCCTCAGCATCTGCCACATGATTTTATTTTTATATGACACCCATCTCACTCAGGGGTGGGTTCTAAAATTTTTTACTACTGGTTCTGTGGGCATGGCTTATTTTGTGGGTGTGGTTTGATGGTCATGTGACAATTCTTTATGATTTAGCAGAGATATTAGTCTACCAGGCTTTTAACTGCTTGCAGAGCTGTACTGGTCTACCCATTTGTTTTTGGAGCGTTCCAGTCTACCCATTTGTTTTTGGAGCACACTGGTCTACCACCACACTGCCTTTTACCACTGATCAGTTGTAGGGCGGCCCTTTGAAGCGCCGCGGCAAGAGTTGAAACCGTTTTTTTCCTTCTAGCCAATCAGCTGGGACTCGGGAGGCAGCAAATAGATTGGGGGCGGGGCCAGGCAGAGGTGGTATTTACCGGTTCTCCAAACTACTCAAAATTTCCACTACCGGTTCGCAAGAACCGGGGAGTACTGGCAGCAACCCACCACTGATCTCACTTCAGGGAATAAATGAATGATTCAGGGAAGGAAAAATGATGTTTCAAAGAATTGTGCTAGGCTTGTATCTCCACATCTCCACACAACTGCTTCTTTGGAAATGAACTTGAATTATGATATGGCCCTGCTCCCTAAGCTTAAGAGAAGGCCAACATATCCTTTCACAAAAGTTCACAACTGATGGCCCTTCAGCTAACGTCGGACAGCTGATTGGAAAAATATTAAACTTGGGGAAAGTATTTTTATTGACTGTGAATGAGGAACTTGTGGCCCTTTCAGATTTTCCTGTAATGTCAGCATGGGGTAGCTAGGCAGATGTAGGATTTAAGTGGGAATGAGGTAGGGAAGGGAGGGAAAAAAATAGCCTGAAATCTTTTGATGTATGTGAGTTCAGTAAATTCTCATTCAATTGTGCTATTTTTCCAAAGGGTCACTTAGAGATTTATCTCAATGTTTCAACAAACACAAGGGGATTTTAACAGAACTGGTAATTGATATGATACTAGGAATTGGTCTCATATGTAATCTGTAACCAACCTATATAATCAACCTGTTTTCCCCTCACCACTTCCTATGCCATGCATTTGCTGAAGTGAGCTACCTTTTGTGCCTTTTAATAAAATGTGTTAGTTAGAAGAGATATTACCAGATTCTTTTTTTTTTTTTTTACTACAATAGACTACTGTAAACCGGGGTGAAATGTAAAATTTGTTACTACCTGTTCTGTGGGCATGGCTTGGTGGGGGGGGGTGTAATGTGACTGGGTGGGCGTGGCCAACTTTTTTTTTTTTAAAACTTTTCAAAGCATTTTTGAAAAGCCTCTGCCGATCAGGAAACTCATCTGGGATCGTCAGAGAGGCTTTTTAAAAAATACCTCTCTGCCAATCAGGCAACTCAGCTGGGATTGTAGTAGAATCCCAGTAGACTTTTCAAAGCATTTTTTTTACCACCTCTTCGGCCAAGAGGTTTCAGAAAAAAATGCTTTGAAAAGCCTCTGACTATCCCAGCTGAGCCACGCGATCATTAGAGGCTTTTTTTTTTTTACTTTTAAAAGCATTTTTTCATCGGAAGAGGTTGTAGAAAAAATGCTTTTAAAAGTAAAAAAAAAAAAAAAAAAAGCTTCTGATGATCCTGCGGCTCAGCTGGGCATGGGGGGGGGGGGCACAGAGATTTTTGCTACCAGTTCTCTGAACCACCCGCCACCATCGCTACTGGATCGGGCGATCCGGTCCGAACCGGGAGCATTTCACCCCTGCTGTAAACTCTTCCTACAGCACTGGTCCTAAAACTCAACAGGCTTTCAAACTCACGTCTAGTTAGAGTCTTGTTTCAGCAAAAGAGTTCCTAACTCTCACCATTTCCAAGCTAAAAGTTTCGTCTTTCGCTCAGGTTACTTGAAAACTGCTGCTCTTCTCCCCTTTCCCCCTCCTCAGGTGTTCATGTGGGTTGGCAAAGAAGCCAATGAGGTTGAGAAGAAGGAGGCCTTGGCAACTGCTCAGGAATATCTGCAAACCCACCCTAGTGGGAGGGAGGTTGATACTCCCATCCTAGTGATTAAGCAAGGTTTTGAACCTCCCAACTTCACGGGCTGGTTCCTGGCTTGGGATCCTAACAAATGGAGCGTAAGTGAAAACTACAATATATCTAAAACACACCATTTCTTATTACCTCAGCCCTGGAATATTTAATGAGAAGCCCATCAGCATGACTTTTTAAAATGAATAAAGCACTTATTTTGTGTATTTGGACATTTAGTGGTTACAAAGATTTATTTATCTATTCATTTATCATATTTAAGAACTGCCCATCTCCCTCAGAGTATTATTAGTACCGTATTAGAAACCATACCTGTATGTCCAAATTTTGTTTGGTGAGCATAGAATTTTTTTTAAAATTTGATTTATATGCCGCCCTTCTCCAGAGCCTCAGGGCGGCTTACAATGCGTTAAGCAGTAGCCTTCATACTTTTGTATATTTATACAAAGTCAGCTTATTGCCCCCACAAACTGGGTCCTCAATTTACTTACCTTAGAAAGGATGGAAGGCTGAGTCAACCTTGAGCCTAGCGAGATTCGATC
Source organism: Pituophis catenifer annectens (assembly GCF_029215685.1). Taxonomy (NCBI): domain Eukaryota; kingdom Metazoa; phylum Chordata; class Lepidosauria; order Squamata; family Colubridae; genus Pituophis; species Pituophis catenifer. The sequence goes on from NW_027256882.1 coordinate 160,246,065, forward strand.
TTACTTTAATTGCAGACAGCTGGTGTTAAATTACAGAGCTCTGTCTGTTGAGCTATCCAGGCTCCCTTTCCAATTTCTCCATTTAATGTTGAAAAAGAGTTTATTCCAAACCTAATAACAACAATTGATAGCTATATTGAACATTCCAAGGATTAATATACTTCTTCTTATCATTCCAGTACAATACTCTTGTAATAAGAGAGTATCGGCAGGGCAGAAGTTCTTCCTTCCCATTCTTTTTAATGGGAGGAGGAAGGGTATTTAAAGCACCTCTTGAACTGGTGTGGTGTGACCAGGGTGTAGTGCAGTTTGGTAGACATATTTTCTCAACTTCCCAGTTTACAATTGAGAGTGACTCTCCTCTGTGTGTATATCACAAGTTCAGTTCCCGGCACTCATATTTAATCGTGAAATAACTCTCTAAGTGATGGGCTTTTGTGTTTTTTGCAGGAAGGGAAGACATACGAGCAGCTGAAGAAGGAACTGAGAGATGCCAATGACGTTATCAGAATTGCAGATGTAAGTCGGTTTGCTTATACTGGGAGAACCGCTGCCCATGGTTAAGCAATTGGCTGGAAAAGAAATTAGAAGCTGCTGTATTTCAGTCATATCCAGTCACTGATCCTATGAGCCCAGAGGTGGAGACGTAGTGGTCCTTCAGATGCCCAAAAGATACCAAGCATTATGGGAAGATACTAGACATTACAATTCAGTATTACCGAAGGAACATATGTGATCTGAGGTGATACATTCCTGTATTTTCTATAGTAGCTCTCCATGGCCTTGGATGGAGATGCTTTCTCAGAAACTGCTTCCTAAGATCCTTCAAACAGGAAATGTTGGAAACTGAAAACATGATTTGCCTATGAGCTCCAGTCACATTACATACTCCATCCTGCAGCCTTATAAGTCAATGTAGTATATTGGGCTCGTGCTGATGCACTTCTGTTCACCTTCCTTGACCCATCTCCTCTTAGCTTCTTCAGTACCTCAGTGAAGGCGGCTTTGGATTGAAGACATGTTTTTGAGTTTCCTGGGCAAAAGTCATTTCTAAGGTTGTGTGCTGCTCAAAGATGGTGGCAGTGATAGAATAATTTAAAGCTCCTGTTAAGACTATTTTCAGAGAAGGGTTTCCACAACATCCTACACAGTTCATAGTTATTCCCCCCCCACAACACCTTTTTTTTTTTTTTTAAATTTGATTTATATGCCGCCCTTCTCCGAAGACTCAGGGCGGCTTACAATGTGCTCAGCAATAGCCTTCATCCTTTTTGTATATTTTTATACAAAGTCAGCTTATTGCCCCCACAACTGGGTCCTCATTTCACCTACCTTAGAAAGGACGGAAGGCTGAGTCAACCTTGAGCCTTGGCGAGATTCGAACCCTGCAGTAATTGCAGGCAGCTGGTCTTAATAACCAGCTTAATAACAGGGTGCCTTAAACCCTTGTACTACCAAGGCTCTTGACCTTTACTGGGGACCAGCTGCCCTGCCTAATCTCTGCATCAGGCACAACTTGTCCCCAATCAGCAGGAGAAAACATTCCATACCTAAAACAGTGAGAGAACATGGGGTAGAAAAGGTAGTTCTTACTCTTTAAATTAAGCCATTTGTTTATTATTTATTTATTTATTTATTTAATTAAATTTTTATACCGCCCTTCTCCAAAATAGGACTCAGGGCGGTGCACAGCCAAGGTAAAAACAAGACATATATACAAACATGGTGAATCTAAAAAACTATTTAAAATAATTAAATGTTTTGGCCGAATTAAAACCATTTCCAATTTAAAATCAATTTAAAAATTAAAAAATTTGGTCAAGCCAGCCCAGCTTGTTGGAATAAATAGGTTTTTAGGGCCCGACGAAAAATCGGTAATTTGGTATTTAATGATGAGCTATAACTAAATCTTTGCAAAAGAGGGCACCAGCAAACATTAGGCTAGAAGAGGGATGGAGAACCTGTGACCTCCCATCTGTTTACCTACAATTTCCAGCCTCATTTACCATTGATTGTTATCTAGGGTTACATCTGGAGAGGCCACGGATGTCATTTCCCTGCCATGGAATGTCCTGCCAATAACCTCTAGATCCATGATGGCAAACCTGTGGCACACAGAGCCCTCTCTGCGGGCATGCGAGCTGTCATCCCAGCTCAGCTTCGCCGTGCATGTGTGTGTGCCTCCCACTGGCCAGCTTGTTTTCGGGTCTCTGCCGTGCATGTGTGTGGGGTGGGGCATATGTGGGAGACACATGTGCATGCACGGGGAGGTGGGGCACACCCATGGGGGTCGTGCACGCATGCATGGGTTACATGCAGGGCAGGGGTGAAATGCTCCCGGTTCGGGAGCATTTTAAAAGCAAAAATAAATAAATAATGCTTTTAAAAGAAAAAAAAAAAAGCATCTGACGATCAGGCAACTCAGCTGGGATCATCAGAGTCTTTTAAAAGCATTTTTTTTACAACCTCTCCTGCCAAAGAGGTTGTAGAAAAAATGCTTTTAAAAGTAAAAAAAAAAAAAAAAAAGTTGTCCACATCCACCCAATCACATTATCCCCCACCAAGCCACACCCACAGAACCGGTAGTAACAAATTTTGCATTTCACCACTGATGCGGGGGTCATGCGCGCATGAGCAGGGGGGCATGCGGGGGGGTTGCACAAGCATTGCATTATGGGTGTGCGTGCACGTGCGCTTTTGGCATTTGGTGCCGAAAAGGTTAGCCATCACTGCTCTAGATGTCTTGGAAAACCATTCTAGCAGGGAAGCCTGGGGGTTTTAGTTCCACTTCTTTTGAGGCTACCAGAAGACTGGTTCAGGAGATAAATTTTTCAGCCAGCTTTTAAGAATTTGGTGTGCTCTGTTTAGGATGACAGACTTGAGACCCTGAGCAGCAGCAAGAGTTCAATCTATTCTCTAGAAGTTCTGCTCTCCAGCCTGGAGGACTTACCCGAAGACGTGGATCCTGCTAAGAAGGAGGTGAGTCCTATCGAGCATTTGCCATGGGTTGAGAAAAGTAACCTGACTTAGCCTCAAAGATTCCATAAAGACATGCCTGTTGTTTTAAAACTGAGGGGCAGGATTGATCATTTTAGACTTGCAGGTAGTATATTCCTAATTCTCATGGCTGCACAAATCAGCTCTAAATATTTTGGGTTATACCTGGTAACATGCCAGGCTTCTGAAATCATAAGATTAAGAGATAAACCTGGACTTAAAACAGCCCCCCCCAAATAGAGATTTCAGAAGCTTGAATTGCAACTCAATGCCAAGTATATCTCCCCAGTTCTCATTCATCTAAAAAATTAGCATATCAGGAAGGATTGTAGCCCTGTCTCATTGAAGGCTTATTTTTTCCCTCTTATATAGTCAGCCTGCAGTTAAATAATTAGGACAGCACGTGTTAATTCCTTTATCATTACCTCAATCCATTTTTCAGTCCTTTGCCAAGGTTTCTCATGACAACCATATTTTAAACAGCATCAAGTTATGTTTTTTAGTGCATAATGTTCAGTGTGGTAAGCCCTTTATGTTTCAATAGAATAGACTATCCAGTGTAGTTTCTTCCTGTAATCAAAATAAGTCTCTTAAAAGCAATTGGCATGATTAATTTAGTCTGGTGGGATCTGTAGAGCTAATTTTAACCAAATTGGGAGAAATCCCATTGTTTCTACACTCTGCTTCAGCCTCATCCTTCTTACTCATCTGTTGTTATTTTTCCCCATCCATAGAATTTCCTGTCAGATGATGATTTTATGAGAGTCTTTGGAATCCCCCGGGAAAAGTTCGCTACCCTTCCTACTTGGAAGCAACTTCACATGAAAAAAGAAAGGGGTCTTTTCTGAGGAAAAAGAAAATACGGCATTTCTCAAACTCGAAAATGGGAACCATCTTTCTTGGGTTTCTCTTGCGTTCGAGAAGGAGCCAAGTCCAGAAGCAGCTTGCTTCAGGAGCTGTCTTTTTTTTTTAAGAGCGTATCCATATTGGGCCTAAGTACATTCAGAAAGTTGTTTTAATCTATTAAGGGCTGCTGCTGTCCAGGAAGTTTATTCTCCCCGCTGTCATCAACTACCCACTCTCTAACCAGCCATTTTTTTAGCAGAAAAGTCACTACTTGTGAAGTAAACTGAACTGCTGAAACTTGGCAGATCCACTAGTAATTGGGGCTATGCTTTGGGCAAGTATCTACCCTATAAATAGCAACTGGGTTGACCCCTGGAAATCCAAGCTTTTTGGCAGGGCTGCTGCTTTGAAGCATGTACTGTTACATGATCATCATTAAATATGTGAATAGTACCTTATTTGCTCTGATCCTTATCTATTTTCAAGGAATATTGGAACTGTGAAAGGGAGACCTGTACTGGAATTATAAGAAGGCGTTCTTGGGTTACAACTCCCATTATTCCTAATGATTATGCTGGTTAGGAACTGTGGTGGCACAATGGTTAGAATGCAGTATTGCAGGCTAATTCAGCTCACTGTTAGAAGTTCGATCCTGACCGGCTCAAGGTTAACTCAGCCTTCCATCCTTCTGAGATTGGTAAAATGAGGACCCAGATTGCTGGGGGCAATATGCTGACTCTGTAAACCGCTTAGAGTGCTGTAAAAGCACTGTGAAGCGGTATATAAGTCTAAGTGCTATTGCTATTGGGATGGATGGGTACTTGAGGCTATCCAGCACAGACTGGCCTTCCCCTTTAAGGTTGCATACAAAGGGCGCTGGACTATAGATGCTTCATTTCAGAAGTTTAGCAAGGTGATTGTTCTTGCCCTTGCACTTTTTAAAATGATACGTGAATTTGTATTACCCATGAATAAAATGAACAATTGGAGGTTAGGGCTGGGCAAGAAACAAGCATGTTACTTACTTTTAATGACTGGATTTCATTCTGTGGGACAGGCACTCATTCTCAGTTCAACCTACATCAAATTACATAGTGCCACATTAAGCACCTGAAGGGAATGCCAGATAGAAAATTAAATAATGGAATAAGCTAATTTCTCTTGACAAGATACATATGCTGTATTTTTTTTTATAATATACCGTTTTTTTAAAAGAATATTTCAACCCTCCTCTAAATTGCTCACAACAGTGTCATCTATAGCATTGACTGCCACCTATCAAGGTTTATCTAAAAACAAGCATACCAAAATCCCACTTTACCTTAACTTAGTGCAATCTTCTACCACCTCTGTTCTAGCTTTGACTTGAGGAAACTCATTAAAGACTGCCATGCTTTCTTTCCCTGATATGCTTCCAATTACTCACAATCAGGCATAGTTCACAACAAATTCCTGAGCACACACACTGTTGCAGAAGCACATCGCAGCAGCTGCCATTTTGGCATTGTATACAAGTAAGCCATCTTATATCCAGCACCAATCCACTCCTGATGCAGGAGCTCATTTAACAATTGGGATTGGCAACTTGGTCATTAGGTAAAGCTATCACTAAATGAAACAGTAATTGTATGATCTTATTTCAGCTTTTCTTTTGTTTACGGACCGTGAAGGTCATGAATACAAGGATTGGTCACAAAATTATAGTGTACAGAATCTTGGGGTATCTCAGTGCATACTTCCCTCCATGTAGATGCAATTCCATTGAAGATTACTTGCTCAGTGCGGTTGGTCAGCCAATTGTGAATCCATCTGGTGGTGATATTGTCTATCTCACATTTTTCTATCTTACCAAGACATAGGCTGCAGTCCATTTTGTCAAATGCCTTAGTGAAGTCTAAATATACTATGTCCACAGAATTACCCTGATCCACCAATTTAGTAACCTTGTCAAAGAAGACAATAAGTTTTGTCTGGCATTACCCGTTTTTGACAAAGCCATGCTGGTTTCTAGTAACTGTCTAACTTGACTCTGCTGATGTATCAGACCACGTACCCCTGGATAAGAGAAAAAATCTCCTGCCCCCATCTAGGCCACTTTGAACAGTGACATTCAGCAGCACCAAGATCAGACCTAAAGTTGTCCACCACCACCAGGCCAACTCAGATGCACAAACCTTGGGGAATGCTGTAATTGCCCCCGAGATTTAGTACTTACCAGGATCTGCCACACACTATTTCAAGTGGTATTCTCTTTATGTTGATAGAACCCTGTGGAACTAGCCCAGGCTGGTTCAGGTCCATGTGGCTTTTGTCCTTGAAGAAACTTCAGAGAAACTTCTCCACAGCCTCCAAAACACATGTGAAAACACACCTTGTTCTTGTGCAATTTTCAGAGGATCCAGAGGCTGCGTGAGCGCATACCCCATTCTCACACAGCTTCTGAAAATTATGTAACAGTGGGGTATACTTTCAAGAATAGTTGAGTATTGGTGAATGCTGGCTTATCACCTAAAATGTCACTGTGTGTCACCTTTAATATATATATCATAGGTCGCCATCACTGGCCTAAGCTATGCTAAAAGATGTCATCTCTTTAACAAGTTAATATGGACATAAAGTAACCAAACTGATGTTGCATGTGGGTACTGAAGACATCCATCTTACCCTGTGCAAAAGCCAATTTCAGCATAGGTTACTAAACAGATGTGTTTGTCTACAACAGTGACACAGTAACCTGTTACATTTGTTCAAATACTACAAACTACAGCAGGAAACAAAACATGGATCTTCTATTAAAGAAGACTCATTTTTCTGGTGGACGACAACTACAATGCCTCACTGCTGCTATTCCAGACACTTTTAGAATCTAGGACAGAGGGCGCAGGACAAGAAAAATTTAAAAAAATTTAAGATCCTAGTTTACTTATTGGTAGTAACTACGTCAAAGGGACTTAACAACTGACTTAAATAGAAACAGGAAGGCAATTCTAGTCTTCATTGCTAACACACTACGTCTGAAGAGGGGCTGCAGGAAGTTTCCAAGGGGTATAAGGAATGTCTGGTCTTCATGATTCAGCTATTTACCTCACAGACAAATTCTCTCTCGTTTGGTGTCTTCCGGATGACTGTCAGTCTTAGTCTCAACTTGTCACTGGCATTCAGAAAAACCCACCCCTTCCTTCCCTCTCATGAATCCTTTACCTTATTTATTTCACTTCTTCTTCACAAAGACACTTCATTAATCAGAATAGAGTTATTAATAACTCAGCAAAATACATATGCTGTCCCTCTGGTTAAGCACTTTAAATGTATGCAAAAGGCACGTGACGTTTGCTGACAGTCAGTTTCAAAGAATCCTACTGATTTCATTTACAGAAAATAAAGACAGATTTGTCACATTTCCGAAAGCTAATGCGAACAATATGACAGGCTTGAATAAGAGGCCACAACCCTCATAAACTTACCATTACAATCACAGAAGGAACTTGTACTTTATTTGTTACATTAACATCTGTTTGCAACATTTTGTTGGTCACATTCCACAAAACTCATTTCTGTGTTTTCGAAAGACATTCAATGTTCTTCATTCTTGGCTTTAGAATTGGGAACTAGTCTGACATTCCCAGTCTGACAAACCAATCTTGCCTAGCTTGATTCGGACAACTCTGGATCTTCTCCACATTCAAACCGCACAAAATCCAACACAGATATACCAGTCGGCTGAAGGTATTGTCCCAAGGAAATTGTTGGCTCCATAACGTATGGCTGGGCAAGCATCTTTGTTTCAGATTCATCTCCGGGTTCGTCTTCCAGAGAACCCACAGAGAGAGGGGCCATACCTACCACATGCTGGGCCAATCTCCTGCTCAGTTCAGCAATGTCAGACTTTGGGTCTTCCTCCGAGGAACTGCAGATCACCATGGCACCGTATTTGCCAAATAACATGTTAGAAAGCAATGAGCTGCTTTCAGAGGGTGACCCGTGTACGTAAGAGCCGATGAAGAAATTCTCAGGCACTGATATGCATGCTGCCCTCTTAACAACCATGTTCTCGCCTAGCTTGCCTTTAAAAGAAAAGAGAGAAAAAATTTAAAAAGGGGGAGAAGAAGAAGCAGAGAGAACAGCATGAACTACTAGAGGTGCAGAGAATGTTTCAGGGCTCACCAACATGTGGCAAAGCAACAATGTGAGTAAGATGAAATATTTGAAGGGTCCCCTTAAAATTAGGATAGTAGTTTAAGAGTTGGCTGTCCCCCAGATGGCGGAGACTGGACTGGATCTCTTTAGGCCAATTACTCTTTCTCAGTCCAACTTCCCTCTCCCAGGAATGTTGTAGGTGGAGGAATAAATGAGCAGAGGCCTACATGTATGTTGCCTTAAGCTCTTGGGAGAACAGATGGAATATAAATAGATAGAATATTATATCTCTCCATCAGTCATAAATTCCATACATTCAAAAGTAAAACATAGTGCATGAAAACAGGAAATTGTTACCACTCCTTTCTGCCCGTTGCTGGCTATTAACTGGGCACCAAACACTCACCTATCGCCAGAGCAAGTTGGTCAGTAAGCAAAGATCCCTCTGGTCCTGTCCTGACTTGAGAAAGCTCATCAGAATTTAAGAAACGCTAGAAAACATTCAAACATGGTATCAATTAATTTTTTTAATGGAAACCTGCAAAGTAAATCCAGGGACTAGTTCTTTTTAACGACTTGGCTGTATGCATTGCTTTCCTTCTGATGTGGTAAGGAATTTGGAATAATAAAAATGGAATGAAGAGAAAGGTGCAAACCACATCAGCAGCAAACTGTCAGCAAGAAGCAATAGTCTAATGTCCCAGGTACAACAATAAAGGGCATCTATAGTGTTTTCTTGCAGTATTTTTCTTTTGTCAAACTCATCCAATCTGCCACCCACAAATAGTAATAGGACTGTTTCATAGGACTGTTGTGCTCTTACAGCAAATCATATCTATAAAGCTTCAGAAATTGCCAGCTACTGGTTTGTAAAAGTTATTTAACTTTAAAAGGTAAAGGTAAACATATGTGCTAGTCGTTCCTGACTCTAGGGGGCGGTGCTCATCTCTGTTTCAAAGCCGAAGAGCCAGCGCTGTCCGAAGACATCTCCGTGGTCATGCGGCCGGCATGACTAAATGCTAAAGGTGCATAGAACGCTGTTACCTTCCCACCAAAGGTGGCGTTCTGTCCCTGTCTCTCTCTCACACACACACACAGACAGCCAGGGTTAAATAAACTGGCAGACAACCAATTCTTTCGATAAGAGGATTGGCAGCAACCCAGTAGCTGCTTGCCAAGACTTTACTCATAAACAAAATACACACAGTTCAAGAATTGTCAAGTCCAGTCCGTAATTAAATCCAAGGCAGATAATGTTGTTTCCAAAAATGCAATGTGACTCAATAGTAGTTAGTTTTGTCCGTCACAGAGTCTGAATGGCCACCTCACCTCCTTTTATACCCTGTGGGGTGTGGTCCAGTGACTCAGCTTAATCTCTGGCATGCCTCTTCTTCTGTTGCGCGCACTTATCTCTGCGATGCTGTCGAGGATCCAGCCAAGACTCATCTCCCTCATTACTGTCCACCTGTGGCTGCGTGGACGTGCTTGGCCCCGGGCCTATCTCTTGACCTTCGGCGGACACCGAAGGCATTGCCAGAGAGGAGGGTCCTGGAGAGGGAGGCCTTGCCGACTCCTCTCCTTCACTCTTGGAGTCCTCTCCTGCCGATGACACAGGCTCAGGTAATGGAGCCACAACAGGTGGTCCCTATTTTTCTACTTGCATTTTTTACGTGCTTTCGAACTGCTAGGTTGGCAGAAGCTGGGACAAGTAACGGGAGGCATTTAGGATTTCTAAGGATTCGAACTGCTGAACTGCCGACCTCTTGATCGACAAGCTCAGCGCCTTAGCTGCTGAGCCACCACGTCCCTTTTTAACTTTAAATGTATTTAATTTTTTAAAAAGACCATCTGCTATCTAGTTAATGTAGTGCTGGGTTAAAACCAAGTTAAACAGTAGAACTATTTTGAAAAAACAGTAAATGAATTTTAAACACACATAATAAGTACAGCAACACTGGTGGACACACACTTGAGGGAGAAAAAGCCTAACTGACTTGTAGGTGCTATTCTTTTCCTGGAAGGCAACATGCAACAGAACTACAGAGGAAGCCTCCTTCATTCTAGGCCAGATTCTGATGGAGATGGGAACAGGACGTCCAATGAAAGTACAAGATGGCCATTAACCATTGTCAAAAGGGGCAGCAATTTCCAGAGCCTTTGAGACATGCTGCTAGATATCCTTTAGCTTCACTGAGCACAGATGATGTATGTAAACTCTGTACCTTTCCCAACAACATCCAATTCCTAACTGTTAAAAAAAATGTGAAAATAAGCTCAGTATAAAATAAGCTCACGAAGAGGTCAAAATCATACATCAGAGACCTTGAGTGTTACCCACATGTATACTAAATGTATATGCCACCCACCTCACTATCAAGAGCGACAGTGGGCTGTCTAAATTTACCAGGGCCTCAGCTCAACTGAGGTGATTTTTTTTGAGGGGAAGGTTTCTGTGTCCTATAACAGGACTGAGGCTGCATTTTTAGCCCAAGTGCTCAAGTAGCTACTCCGATCTCCATCTCACTGCACAGCGTTGTTTGCAAAGGAACATAAACGCAGGGCTTGTGTGCAGGAACGTGTGGGATCAGGACACCTGATCCATTGCCGAAACCTTGCTTGCAAAAAGCTGCATTATGTGGGAAGGCTCACGTGCAAAACCTGTGCTCTCAACAGAGAGATGCTAAAAATGCTACCTGGCTACTGCTTTAATATGGCAGGTTTTACAGAAGACTAACACAAACACGGGATGTAGTATAATTGTGCCTCCAAAAGAAAAAAAGCTGCAAGGAAAGTGAGCACTAAAGCTTTGTTTCATTAACCAAGTATCTTTCAAAACCACACTGGTTTCTCTCTCTGCATATGCTTAGCTAAAGGGGTGCAAACTGACACTGGGAAACCAAGAAAGAATTCCCTGCAGCTCCACTATTACAACACTTGTTTCCATAGCAAAAGTAAGGTGCCTACAGACACAGAAGGTTGTATAGCCTATGAAACATAGAGTCCTCTTTGGTTTCACTGCTGGAGTTTGACAGTAGTCATAATTGGCGGCATGTTTTATAGCACTTTAAGGTAAGCAGCACTTGAGAATCTGTGTGTTTTGAGATACTCTTCACACAACTCAGAAAATAAACAACTACTACTACTACAACAGAACTGTCAACTTCCCAAAGTAGAACAAAACCCCCAGATCAACTGATGTAGAAATTCTGTTTATTTTGCATCATTGGTCCATCTACTATAGTCATCACCTCACCATAAGATGTCAACAATGGACCCTTGCCATGAAAAAAAAATAATGAGGGATTCCTGTCCTGGAGCATAAAGCTCCTATGTTTTCTGGAGAATTTTATCCACCATAAGAGTAGAACATAATCTAGCCTGGAAAAAAGAGAGAATGGTGGATTCAGGCTAAGATGATCCTGAACCAGGAAATGGCCTAAATTACTAGAGGTTTTCTCACAATACAGCAATATATGAAATTGTACATAAATAAATTTCATTCACTTACTTAATAGATGCAAGGCATGAGCTACGAGGCAATTTTGCAGCAAGCTGCATTTTTTTTCTGAAGGACTTAATGCCAAAGAATCATTGCATTTTTGCAGGCGCTTCTGAGGAGATACCTTAGTATCACTTAGTATGGGGAATACATACCTGTTTTCTGTTATTTCAAAATGCGTACCTGTTTCTGATCAGCAATGCACTAGTTTCTTAGACTAAGTCTCATGTGCCATGCTGGCCAGCCCCCACCTAAAAAGCTACCTTTTACATTTTTAATTGCCCAACTAAAATTTTGTTTGAAGGTGCTCCTGAAGAACCAACCAGCAAGAAGATTTAAATGTAGTGCTTTGAAACATTAGTATCATTCCTTCAAAATTACCAAATATTTTTGAGGCCCACATACATGTGTTTACATCATTCTTACCTTAGCATATGTGTTTGACTGGTCTATAGTCTCCTTATGGTGAATCATTGTTCCAATAGCTACTTGCTGAACCAGCTGTTGAAATTTAACGTTTTTGGCCACAAAATCGGTCTCACAGTTTACCTGGCAGAAAAGCATGGCTAATTTAGAAATATCTCACCAGCAGTTATATTACTAAAGAGGTTACAATAGAGCTAGACACACAGACTTTCCCAAAGTCAAGCTTGGTGAAAGTGACATTCTTCTCTCTTCCTTATCCTGTAAAAATATCCTGTATTCTAAAACTACAATGAATCAAAGCTAAACATAGCGTATGCAAGATAATTGATAAATACTATTTTAATGTCCAAAATAGAGTAGAGTAGAGTAGAGTAGAGTAGAGTAGAGTAGAGTAGAGTAGAGTAGAGTAGAGTAGAATAGAATAGAATAGAATAGAATAGAATAGAATAGAATAGAATAGAATAGAATAGAATAGAATAGAATAGAATAGGAATTCTTGATTGACCAAGTGTGATTGGACACACAAGGAATTTGTCTTGATGCATACGCTCTTGGTGTACATAAAAGAAAAGATACATTCATCAAGAATCATAAGGTACAACACTTAATGATAGTCATAGGGTACAAATAAGCAATCAAATCATATTAGGAAACAGTCAATATAAATCTTAAGGATACCAGCAACAAGGTTACAGTCATACAGTCATAAGTGGGAGGAGATGGGTGATAGGAGCGATGAGAAGATTAATAGTAATGCAGACTTAGTAACTAGTTTGACAGTGTTGAGGGAATTATTTGTTTAGCAGAGTGATGGCAATCTGGGAAAAACTGTGCTTGTGTCTAGTTGTTCTGGTGTGCAGTGCTCTATAGCGTCGTTTTGAGGGTAGGAGTTGAAACAGTTTATGTCCAGGATGTGAGGGGTCTGTAAAAATTTTCACAGCTCTCTTAGCTCTCTGTTTAACTGTGTGTTTAATACTACTAATTAATTATTACCTGGACCTACTTCTAGAGTAAAGATAGCCCCACCACTGTAAGGTTTGTACTTGTCTAAGGAGAACTGAATGTAAAATGGCTGTTAATAGGATCCTTAGTAGCTCCATTGCCTGTTCCCCCTGCCCCAAGACTATGAAAACGGTTGCCAAACCATTGCAGCTATCTCTTTGTCTTTGACACAGACTCTGAGCAGGATCCTATTACAAAAAAGCAGGATCCCAGCACTATATCATTTTATTCAATGCCAGTATTGCTCAACCAAAACAATAAAATAAAGGGGAAAACCCAGGAAGCTAAACACACCATTTGTTTAAAAACCTTTGACCAGTGAACTGACCTATACTTTAGATAAATTAGATTTCCTGATATTTGAATCTGGGAAAGACCAGGAAAATTTCCTGCATTACCTCAACAGGCTCAAAAGCAAGTATTTATGTTTATACTGTTACTCGGAGACGTAAAGAAAGTGGCTTTTCTAAGAGAGCACTTGCTTCCAAACTTATACCCAGAGAGGCTTTTCGGAATTACAGCAAACTATAATGCAAACGTTCCTTTCTCTTTTGTCTTTGACATTCTCGCTATCCCTGATCTGCTGCCTATGGTAAGAGAGCAGTGGTGCAGAGACCAGTTTCAAAGTCAAATTATCCCATTGGGAATTTGAAATAGGCTGTTTTGGAATTTTGGAAGCAGTAATTTAAGTTTGACACCGTTCACTTTGAACGCGCTATCTAGGTAAGTGAGGCAGCTCATTTTAAATGCAAAAGGGCTGTCTGAATTTAGGACGAATTATTTTAATTTAAATGGTTCAAATTTAAAAATTTTTGAAGACCCCCTTCCAAAGAGACTTGTAGCCCCAAACGTCGAAGAGCACCATGTTCAAGGCAGAGCACACCTATATGCTAAGGAGAAGCATATTCCCATATAATCATTCTTGCTCCAAGATGCCTAATATTTATTTCTTTAACCAATTTATATAGCTGCCCATCTGCCAAAAGGAAACCTGAGCAGTAAACAACACAAAAACACAATTCAATAAAGCCACTTAAAACAGTAAACCGCACTGAGGCTCTGATAAAAACATCCATCCACCCACCAACCGGTCACTCATGCCCTCGTCACTTCCCGCCTGGACTACTGGAATGCTCTCTACATGGGGCTCCCCTTGAAGAGCACCTGGAGGCTCCAACTGGTCCAGAATGTGGCCGCGCGGGCGATTATGGGAGCGTCATGGCGCTCCCATGTAACACCTTTCCTGCGCAAGCTGCACTGGCTCCCAGTGGTCCTCCGGGTGCGATTCAAAGTGTTGGTGACCATCTTTAAAGCGCTCCATGGCTTAGGGCCGGGATATTTACGGGACCGCCTTCTGCCACCGAGAGCCTCCCACTGGCCAATACGCTCCCACAGAGAGAGGCTCCTCTGGGTGCCGTCCGCCAAACAATGCCGACTGGCGGCCCCCAGGGGGAGAGCTTTCTCTGTGGGAGCACCTGCCCTCTGGAACGAACTCTCCCCGGAGATACGGACGATTCCAGACTTACGTACTTTCTGTCGGGCCCTCAAAATCTTTTTATTTCATCAAGTCGGGCTGGCCTAATCTCTCTAATTGTGTATTTTAATTTGGATTTTTAATGGGGGATTTTAATTGTCGGGCCAAATTGTTTAATTCATTTTTAAATTGTTTTTATATTTTGTATTTGATGTTTTTTACTTCTGGCTGTTCACCACCCTGAGTCCTTCGGGAGAAGGGTGGTATATAAATTTAAATATTAAATTAAATTAAATTAAATTAAATTAACCACCCTATGCCATCTTTATAAACAATCTGGCCTCAGTGCCTGGAAGAAAACAAGGTCTTCATTCTTCGGGCCAAAGGAAAGACTCACCTCTACCATTATTGCTGAGCTTCCCTCTTGAAGCAGCCCTATTAGACCTTCTGTTGTCTTCCGCCCTTGAAGTTTCAACGCTTTGCTCCATCCCTCCTTCTGTGCTTGTTCGTGCAGCCAGACTTCAGCCTTTGAAGACAAACCCCAGCATGAAATATAATTATTCGCCCATCTATCCACCCATACGTACAAATACAGTTAGTCCTCGACTTACAACAGTCCATTTAATGACCGTTCAAAGTTACAACGGCAGAGAAAACATTATGACTGATGACCATTTTTCACACTTATAACCGCTGTAGCATTCCCCCATGGCCAGGTGATTTACATTTGGATGCTGGACAACTGACTCACATTTATGATGGTTGCAGTGTCCTGGGGTCATGTGATCACCTTTTGCGACCTTCTGACAAGCAAAGTCAATGGGGAAGCCAGATTCACTTAACAAATGTGTTACTAATTTAACTGCAGTGATTCATTTAACAAATGTGTCAAGGAAATGAGGCAAAACTAACTTAACAAATTTCTCACTTAACAACATAAATTTTGGGCTCAATTGTGGTCATAAATTGAGGACTATCTGTATATAAAAAGAAAAGGATATATAATCCAGAAGTAAATTAAGAAAAAAACAAGATAAATTAAACCATCAAACATCTCACAAGGGAACTACCACCCATTCTGATTGAGAGACAGACATATGTTAAAGGGCTCATTTAAATAGGCACTGAGGAACATATAAATCTTGGGCGGAATAGTGTTCAAGAGGGCAGTATCATGACAAAGAATGCCCACCTCCGGTATCCCAGTAACATTGTTTAATTGAGGGGATATTAAATAAAAACAAATGTATTCTCCCATTATACTTCTACAAAAGAGGTGAATAGCTCTGAATGTGTCCCTATTATAAAAATACTTTGTAAGTAGAAAGTTAGAAAATCATTGAAAAGTTCCTCGGTCACATTCCAGTTTTTCCCATGTATGGATTTTCAGAGTAGCAGGAACAGCAGTGGGTGGTTACATATTTGAGCACTCCTCTTCCTGCTCACTCTTGAACTGTATAAAAGTTTGTCAGTGGCACAGAAAAGACAATGCCAAAAATGTGATTTTATAATTTGTTTGCCTATGAAAGTATGTACGGATTCACAAGGCAAGAAGAAACAAGAGCCAGTACAGATTTAATTATATTTACTCCAGGCTAAATTCCCCAATGTCAATAGGATTTACTGTTTTGTCAGCAAGCACAAGATTGCTGCTTTAAGACGAAATTGTACCTCAGATTTTAAAACAAGATTTTTTTTGGAAGCAGCATGTTGATAAGACGGAAAAAGAATGAGCAAATGAAAGATATGGATTACAATATCATACACATGCACAAATTATTCTTACTTCTTCTACGTTATCATCGTATTTTTCCAGGGCTTTCTTGCAGTTCACAAAGGAATAGCCAGTTTTCTTCCTAAGTTTCATCAGTGCTTCCTTTGCTGCCAGGGCAGGAATGCCAAGATGAAGGAAACGAGGCAAATGCCATTGCTGTATGGGGGAAAAACAACAAATAAAATGAAAAGGTTTGATATTGCCACTGACCCATCTGTGGATAGCAAAGTGAAGAAGAATTAAGAATGTGATCCCATACAGCAGAGTTCCCCTACCCTTCTGGCTTTGCAGACCGGTGGGGGAGGGGGGATGGTTCTGTGTGAGTGGAGGCAAGCATGTGCAGCTCCATTTGCACGAGTGGTGCGCAGGTGTGCACACTGCTCACACAAATGGAGTGCACACGCATGTGCTTGCCCATTGCTCACACCACTTCCATGGCCCGGTTCTGAACAGCTCAAGGCCTGATAATGGGCCACAGCCGGGAGTTGGGGACTTTTGCCATACAGTTGCTTGGAAATCAATTCCACTGATCTTACCAGAAATGACCCCTAGCAGAAAAACATACAATCAGAATTCTAAGTTTGACAAAGTCCCAAAGAGAATGTGCAGGTACCAATTCACCTGTAGCAAAGCTGTCTTTTGATCTGGTGAGAACATACAGAAAAGAGATGCTTTTCTCAGATGCTGAAGAAATGAGAGGGCAGATATGTAGTCCATTGTGCCAAACTGGCTTCTGAAGCATGGAAGAAACCTCTGTTTTTTAATGTTTGTAATAAATTACTCTAGGAAGTTTACAATATGAAATACACCACCTACAAAATCACAGTGTATTTAATAATAGATTAAAAACTGTAACACACAATTCCACAATAAAACATCCAACTTCAATGAGCCTTTCCTTGTAGAGATGATAAGTAAATCAACCTCCAAAACTCCTTTTCAAAAATATAGTTTTTACTACTTTTCTAAACACTAACACGGTATCGACCATTTGCACTTTTGGAGGGAAAGTTTTCTAGAGTAGAAGCAACTGTTGAAAAGGACTACCTGCAACCTATCAGAGAGGAGGCTCCTCTCTCTTATTGTTCACAGGGAGTGGGAAGATTGAAGATCCAATCTGGGTCAGTCAACGGGACCAGAGGTTAGTCTTCCTCTAGTAAACCTCTGGTCCCAGTGACCAACCCACATTGGATTCTGCAACATTATCATGGGACATGTATATTTACCTCCATCCGTGGGCAGATTCAATTTGAAGATGGTCCCAGAGAAACCTGAGACTGAAGCTAGTCAAGGTTTACAGGTTAAAACTAACTATTTTGAACTGTACCCATAAGTCAATGCAGCATAGAATTGTTGTCACGTGACTGTAGCAGCTCTTAGTTGCCAGTAAATTGCCCATCATTTTGCACCAGATTGCAGTTTCCAAATAGTTTGCAAAGGCAGCCTTATGTAAAGCCCATGGAAGAAGTCCACCCTTGAGGACGTGAATGACTACTTCCTGATCTTCCAATTTCAAATAAGCCCTATTAGTTGAATGGGCTGATTGTGCCTTCCAGTCAGCCTTGATTCCGAGTGACTGACTAGACAAGTTCCTGCGGCTTTCTTGGTAAGTTTTCGGAAGTGGTTTGCATTGTCCCTGGAGCGGGGGGGGGGGGGGGAGAGAGAGAGAGAGAGGGCGGTACTGGCCCAAAATCATCCAGCTTTATGGCCAAAGCGGGACTAAAACTCACACCCTACCGGTTTCTAATCCTGGTGCCTTAAAACCACGACACCAAACTAATTTATATTCGGCCATTCTATACAAAGATTCATTATAATGATAGCCTTTGGAAATTTAAAAAAAAATAACATTTGAATCGGAGGCAGAAATAGGGAAGTCTCACGTTAAGTTCCCACGCATGCAATTCTATTGTTTTAAAGGCAAAGAGGAGCCTCGCAACCTCCCCTTATAAAAAGAAACGTGGGAACCCGCTCTAGTGTTGGTGATCTGGATGGAAACAGACCGCAAGCAGAACCATTGCAGGTAAAGTGGCTCAAGTTTCGGCATCGCCTCCAGGCAGGCGCCCCTCTCACCTGCGGCACCAAAGCGCCCCTCGCTTGCAAGGAGACCAGAGTCCACCCCAGCCCCGAAACTCGCAGCATGTCGAGGACGCGAAAATTAGACGTCATCAACCCTCTACGTTATGCGACGAGGGAGAACCGGCTTCCTTAGGGTGAAGTCCGCGCGCGCGCAGAACGGGCCTACCTTCCCTCGAAGCTGATTCGCTCTAACCCACCTAGGGCTAGGCGTTTCATTGGTTGAAGCAAGACGCCGCTGAGCCGTAGAGAAGGGAAGGCAGCCAGATCGGCGTCGTGCTGGGTTTAGACCGGTGGGTTTCCCCCCACCATCCCAAAAATTGACAGTTTTTTTAAGATGGACTTTAATGCTGTTTAATGATGCAAATACTTACTGATTTACCATTTGCAGTATAATAATTGACGGAGATCAAGTAACATAAATTATTTTAGTTCATGAAATATACTGCTCAAAAAAATAAAGGGAACACAAGCAGAAGACATCCGAGATCTGAATGAATGAAATAGCCTTATTAAATACTTTGGTCTTTACATACAGTAGTTTATACACTGCTCAAACAACTAAAGGGAACCCAAAACTACTGTATGTAACGAACAAAGTATTTAATAAGGCTATTTCATTCATTCAGATCTCGGATGTCTTCTGCTTGTGTTCATTTTTTTGAGCAGTGTAGTTGGCATATAATATTATGGTCCTTAAGATCATCAATAAATGATCTTAGGGAACCACAATATCTTCCATGCAATGCAGCAAGAATAAATATTGTTGCAGCTGTACTTCTACAGTCGATATGCAATGCAGAATCTATTTACAAAATGCACACACACATATATCACTAGCATCTTTTAAGATACAGTATACAACAAATTCGACTGAAGCCTTGATTCCTAAATGAATGGGACAGTATAGTGTTGGAAATACAAATGCAGCGTTTGTCTACGGGTACATACAAACATCACGTTCCACTTTGTATAAGTTATTGTAAAGAGGAAGACATAAAAATATCTCAAAATGAGAAAAGGCACCATGTGTTTTAATGCACATATTATATGCTTCACTTTGCCTAGCTGGCACATTCTTGAACTTGTACTTTTAAGCAAGAACCAACACTTGAATTCCACATCATTCTTAGGACAGTTTTATGGAACCCTGTGGATTTCAGAGGGAACTTGAGTTTGTTTCTCAGATTCTGATTAGTGGTTTAACTGCGGCCTTAATTGCCACTTTGGATTGAGAATGTGACAGCCTTGGACCACATTGTGCCTCTATGGCTTGATTCCAGAGAGCCCTAGTTTTCAAAGGACCTTCTAGCTAGAGATTAAATGATAAAATGTTGCTGGAAGAGGATGAAGAGCAAAATCAGAATTTTAGTCATGGGGAAAAAAACTCCCTACTCTAGAAGCAGTCACTAAATCCAACAACACTGGACAATATGTCTGCTGGGGAAGTGGATTCTAGGTATAATAGTGAGATGGCATTAATCATACTTTGGATCACCTCTAGCAGGACTGGGATAGAAGTGGTGCATCTATCTTAGCCTTCCTTGGTCCCACTTTACAAGGTCCCAGAGTTCTTGGCTTTCCCCACTCCTATTTAAATTACATGAACCTACTGGGTAAGGGTGAAATCATGACAGCGCATGGTCAGGTGTCATAAGTGTGCTGATGATTGCTAATATTTTGACTCTTGACAAACCAAGTGATGATACTGAGCTTCTATCTTAAGGTCTGCAGGCTCCGGCAGCCCAAATGGGGAGAAACAAGCTTAGGCTCAATTTTAATAAAATTTGAATAGTTATGGGGTTTAAAACCACACACTCCACCCCCAATCTGGAGATTTTCCATCACTGGTTCTGGATGGGGTTGCATTGCCCCACACACCATTGGTGTGCAATTCTGGGATTTCTCCTAGGGCCTAGGCTTTCAACTTCTATTTAAGGGTAAAAAAAGAACCTTTGCACAAATCCATCTTGTGCGTCATTTGCACCCATACCTGGACCAGGAGGCCCTTAGGATAGTCATTCATGCTTTGATCACCTTGTATTTGCACTACTATAATGTGCTCTATGGAACTAATTTTGAAAAATCACACGAAGCCTATAACTGAACCAGAATGCAACAGCAGTAGGTAGGGACCACCTTGCTATACCAGAGTAAATACAACTGTGCGAGCTGCATAAGCTCCTAATAGATTTCTGCATCAGTTCAAGATGCTGGTTGTTATTCTGCATGACTCAGGGTCTAGATTATTTGTGGGATCATCTGTTTCCAATTATTTCTGAAATGTTCTAAATCCTTTTCATTCAACAGTACCATCTTAGGGGACCTACAAAATGTATCTTTGTTCATCCCTGTGAAACAGTGTATCACCTAAGATTCAGATGCCCTGACTCTGATGTGGACTTTTATGTTGCCCCAAATGTTATGTGCTTCAGTATGTGTTTTTAACTTGCTGTTTTTCTCACCCAGGATCAGATGTCAAAGGGCAGACATGCAATTCAAATAAATGAATAATTTTTCCTAAGTGCAGCAAAGAGTCCACCTCTGTTCACCATTAGAACTACTGCATTCATATGAGCCACAGTGGCGCAGTGGTTAGAATGCAGTACTGTGGGCTACTTCTGCGGCCTGCCAGCTGCCTGCAATTTAGCAGTTCAAATCTCACCAGGCTCAAGGTTGACTCAGCCTTCCATCCTTCAGAGTTGGGTAAAATGAGGACCCAGATTGTTGGGGGCAATATGCTGACTCTATAAACCGCTTAGAGAGGGCTGTAAAGCACTGTAAAGCGGTATATAAGTCTAAGTGCTATTGCTATTCTGTCTTTTGCACACAAACCATTTGGTGCCTGATAGCCACTTTTGAACATACCTGCAAAAAAGAACAAAATGAGCCATCCCTGAAAGCCATATCACACCTAGAAAATACACACTCTTAAAGACATAATAGGGATGCGGTGCTCAGTGGCTAAGGGGCTGAGCTTGTTGATAGAAAGGTCGGCAGTTCAGCGGTTCAAATCCGTAGTGCTGTGTAACGGGTGAGCTCCTGTTACTTGTCCCAGCTTCTGCCAACCTAGCAGTTCGAAAGCACGTAAAAAATGCAAGTAGAAAAATAGGGACCACCATTGGTGGGAAGGTAACAGTGTTCTGTGCGCCTTTGGCGTTTAGACATGCCGGCCACATGACCAGGGAGAGATCTTCGGACAGTGCTGGCTCTTCGGCTTTGAAACGGAGATGAGCACCGCCCCCTTGAGTCGGGAACGACTAGTACATATGAGCGAGGGGAACCTTTACCTTTTAATGACGTAACTTCAGATTTCTCTCACAGTCTCTTCAGGAAAAGAGGAGGAAGTCAGTAGAGAGAATGGCTACCTCCTATGTTAAATTTCCACTGGCAATACATGCTTGGTAGAACTGCTGCTGTTTCTCAGACAGGATCTGTTCTTACAGAAATTAGTGAAAGATACCAAGTTCATTCCATGCTGAATTCTCAAATCACAATGTTTGTTTTCTTTAAAAAAATAGATGGAAAATGAATGTTCCACTGTGTAAGACCAAAGGTAGTCTTTAACCAACTTAATTCTTGCTGGTCACTTTGTAGATGTTAATATTCTCAGTCTCATTCCTAAAGGTGAGTTTTGTGGTGAAGTGCATAGGGAGCAGAGTCTCAAAAAACAGTGCTGTACTATGTTCCTCTCTCATTTTTGAAGACAAGTAGACAATAGATTGAGCACCACATACATGCTGGAGAGTCCTTATCAGGAGTGGGTAAGTGTCCTTGAGATAGACAATATCTGCACCCAGGATGAGGTCATAATTTTGAGGGAAATCCTTGTGGTCCAGACCCCATGATAGAGCACAAACCCTGGTCCGTGCAATGCATTGTGCAGGCAAATTCCGATGGACGTTCTCCTCTATCTGCTTCAAGGCTACAGGAAGATCTGTGATGGTTACATGGCCTCCTAAAAGAAAAAAAAGAAAAGGAACTCTGAACAACAAAAAGCTTTCAAGGGTTTAGATCACAGGTATTATCCACAAATAACCAAATTATTTCCAGCTGTGCTAAAAACAATAATAACAAGTCAGAAATATCATCATAAAGCTTCATGTTGAATTCAATATATCTATGCATAACAATATACCAATAAGGAACCCTGAGATTGAGTGGCATATAAATGTAATAAAAAAAATTAAGTACAGGTAATCCTCGACTTACAACAGTTCATTTAGTGATCTTCAAAGTTACAGTGACACTGAAAAAAGTGACATGACCATCTTTCATACTTACAATCATTGTGATATCCCCATGGTCATGTGATCAAAATTTGAACACTTGGCAGCTGACTCATATTTATAAGGGTTACAGTGTTCCAGGGTCATGTGATCACTTTTTGCGACTTTCTGAGAAGCAAAGTCAATGGGGAAGCCAGATTCACTTAAGAACCGTGATACTAACTTAACAACTGCAGTGATTCACTTAACAACTGTGGCAAGAAAGGTCGTAAAATGGGGCAAAATTCACTTGATGACTGTTTCACTTAGCAACAAAAATTTTGGGCTCAGTTGCGATCCTAACTTGAGGACTACCTTAGGTTTTTAACACATTATAGATCACAGTGACTCACAATCTGTCCCCATGAAACTTTCACCTGCATTATAACATCCAAGGTTTAACCAATACAGGTAAGTCCTTGACTTACAACCGTTCCTCTAGTGACCTTTAAAGTTACAACGGCGCTACAAAAAGTGACTTTATGATAATATTTCACACTTACAACCATTGCAGCATCTTTCTTCATTGTCATATGATCAAATTTGGGACACTTGGCAACTGCATGTATTTCTGACGTGCGGTTACAGTGTCCCAGAGTCATGTGATCACCTTTTGTGACCTTCTGACAAGTAAATGGGGAAGCCAGATTCACTTAACAACCATGTTATTAATTTAGTGAATGCTGGTGGCACAGTGGTTAGAATGTAATATTGCAAGCTAACTCTCCCCACAACCTGGAGTTTGATCCTGATGGGCTCAAGGTTGACTCAGCCTTCCATCTTTCCAAGGACAATAAAATGAGGACCCAGATTATTGGGGGCTATACACTGACATTGTAAACTACACAGAGAGTGCTATAAAACAATGGGGAAGTATATGTGTCTAAGTGCTATTGCTACTAACTTAACAGTGATTCATTTTAACAACTGTGGCAAGAAAAGTTATAAAACAGGGAAAAACTCACTTAACTATCTTGCTTAGCAACAGAAATTCTGGGGTCAATTGTGGTTGTAAGTTGAGGATTATCTTCCCTATCTTTGTCTGCAGTTAATTCAACATACCAAGAAGTGCTGCGAGGATCCCAACAACACCTGTCCCAGCACCAAGCTCTATCACTTTCTTATCCTGAAAGTTCACCTTCTTTGCTTCAAAATATTCACAGAGAGATAGAGCCTTAAAAACAGATGAGGAAATAACAATTTACAATGAAAACTTCAAACAAAAAAATTAATAGATCAGTCCAAATATATGAGTTATTTTTGTTTCAGAGATTTCTTTTGATACGGGCACCATGTTTTCTATTCTACAAGGTTTTTGTTTCCAAGGGGGCAATGTTTTAGCAATTGTTTTGAGGTACTTTGCAGCCAATTATTTTTTTACATAAATATATTCCCTTCTATTTCATCACCCTGGTTTCGCGCACATCGCAAGTTAATACTTGCAAAATTTATTTCTCCATAAAATTTTTGAGAAACAATGTGTTCCCAGAACAACTGAAACCCTGAAAGTGGTGTTGCCAATTGGAAAAAGGAAGGTCTTTTCCAGGCACATCTGGGTGCCATTGTACAATACAGAATGCTGGATGAGATGGGTCTTAGTCTAATCCAGGGGTGCTGGCTGGGGAATTCTGGAATTAGAAGTCCACATGTCTTAAAGTTGCCGAGGTTGGACATCCCAGGTCTATTCTACCCAGACCTCTATTCAACACTGGCCTAGAAGGCCTTGTCTTTGTTCATCCATATTCCCTGTGACTCTTCTAGGTGCTCTTGAGTCTCAAGTGATCTCAACAGAGTTCATACCTAGAATGTAACAAATCTAGGAAGAATCCTATTTACTATCAAATATTATATATTGGATTGACCTTTTTCTAGTTTTTTTTTCTTGCAAGGAAAAATGTTTTGATTCCCCAATGTTTACATTTTTCCAAATAAGTAATTAGAGTCTATACCTGATGTGTTCCTTATAACTAACTATATCTTGTACAAGTTTATATACAATACAATTAACATTTTCCTCTAGCCCTCTCTCTTATTGTTCTTATTCAATTGCCTCCTCTTTCATATATACATCCTGGCCTTGCTATTTATCCAAAGAAGACACTCTTTCCTCCCTTTGGCACTTTATCTCTGCTTAGCCCTAGGTACCCAACTGTCTGCAGGTAACCATGATAATGAAAAAGTGACAGCATGCATAAATTAATGCCATGGTGTAAACATCACTCTTTTGTCCGTGCACTTTGACATTAGATCCATATATGTAACTCACTGGATTTGTGTCATCATGACATTGCTACACTTTTCAGCCTCTCTCCATTGTGCTCCCCACTGCAAACACCCATGATGCATTTTTATGAGATACTCTTTATCCTTAAGACTTTCAGAATAGCTATATGTTTGCTCAGAGATGCTAATATGGCCATTAAGATATAAATACGTAAAAAAGTTAAGCAAACTTGATAGCAGGGCTTGACTTATTCATTATGATGAATATGTGCTCTTTCAGATGTTATTTTAGCATTTTGACTTTTCCTTTAAGTTTTCTTTGGTTTTAAGTCTCAATAGTGAGACTTAGAGTAGTGTTATGAAAATACTTACACAAACATATTAAATTGTTCTGGATTATCACATGCCAAGCACACGTCTTATGTCTTCATTGACAAAGTTGGTAAAGTCAAGATGCAGATCTGAACATGCACTGAGAAATGAGGCAAATGATGTACCAAAGTACATTAAGCAGCCCTAAAGAAACTGATACAGTTATGTTCATTCCTTGTTGTGAGTTTCTTTTGTATAATTTGTATTTTCCATGTGTTAATGCTATGCAACCAATCCAGCTTCGAAGCTAAGCCAACTGAGGAAAAGAGGTGCCAAAGGGAGTTAAATATGTGCATGTAGGGGTGCCAAATCCCCACTGTCCCCTTTGAAACCAGATCACTCCATGTATTTACTGTAATGAAACACAAAAAGCTTTAAATATTCGTAATGAGGCTTTAAATATTCGTAATGTTTCTTTGTTGTTAAGTCGTTACTGGTGCTGTTGTTAAAATAAATCGACTCCTGGGAATGATCATAAATTGTTAAGACTTTAAATTGTCCAAACTTTCTTCTGCCAACTACTTATACATGCATAAAGGATCTGTTTGAACCAGCAATGCCAGTTATTCGCGTAACCATCTCGATCATTAAAGGAGGAGAATATTTTGTATCTCAGGGTTGAAATGAGGGGTCCTAGGTGCGCTCTCTTGCAATCAAGCTCAGAGAACACCAAGCACCCTTCAATTTCGACCGTCCCAGGCTGGACTTGCGCTCACCGCCTCCCAGACCGGAGCAGCTACTCCCAGCCGCGCTCCGTGGTACTGCGTGATGCTCAGCTCGTGCCCACAGAGCCGGTACCGGGTCTGCACAGGAAAAGCATCAGCAAACAACTCCGGTTCCTGCGGAAACACCGACTGTAAACCCACTTCCACGTCGCCTGCAAACACCAGCGCCGCCATCTTCCCAAGTTTTTCTTAGGGTGCTGGGGGGGGGGGGGGGAGGCGGGTAGCACAGAACGATCCGGGAACAGCTGGCGTACCCTATTCTGATTGGACAGGAGGGACAGCGCCTCTAATAGCTATTGGATCTCAATGGGAAAGGGGGAGGAGCTTAATCTTGCTGAGTTTCTCCACGTAATTTGTTTTGGTGGAGGGTGTTTACTTTGGTTCTACTCGGAATGAGGGACAGATCGCAGGTGTTCCTTAGACATCCCGAAGATTTAATCTCAGGATTACCAGATCCGGGCCAAAAAACAAAACAAAAACGCAGGCGAATATTAGATGGGAACGAAGATAGTTAAGATCATCTGGCCGTTCTGTTAATGCGGAATCAAAATACTTATTACATAGAACAGTATTGTCTGTAATGAACAAAACATTTCCACGCGTTTGTAGCAGGGGCTAAAGAATCTTGACATAACTTTTCCTTCTGACAACTATCTTAACTAGTGAGATCAAAGTAAATCACTCTGCTATTGAAACCAAGGAAGTCGTTATTCAGAATGCAACACTACATTCATCCCCCCCACCCCCCTTTTACTTCGAGAACATCCATAGACAGGATCATACAGGGTATTTGCATCCCTGGATGCCTTTTCTTTGTTTTATTGAAAAACAGGGATATTTTTATATTTGGTACCCTCGGAAATTCTTAGAGTCATTATGACCAGCAATAATATTAGAATGCATCTTATTTTTCTGTAAAATAGTCTGATGCTCTGCAAACATTTGGGAGGGAAATTCAAATAGTCACTGTATGCAAGAAGCTTGATGCAGCTGTGAATTACAAAAACACTTGTCCAAAAATATTCAACAGGGAGGAGGCTCAGGGGAGTATCAGTGATAAGCCCTGCCAGAATGTAAATTTGGGTAGTTGCCCAAGGAATGCTAGTCCAAATCTCACTGAATATTTCTCACTTAATTCACTGTAACAAGTAAATCTGTGTAAAATCACAGCTTTAGTTATGATTACAGTAACTTGGCTGGGCCCAAAATGTAATACAAACGTTTTGCAAATGATTGCTAAACATCATGGCTCTCACTATAATAGAAAGGCAGAATAGAAATCCAGCTAATAAACAGTAACAAATCTATAAATTGTATCAAAACAAGGACAGTTTCTCTCCTCTAAAGTCTTGCTTTCATTAATGCAGAATTTCTTTTTGGCAAATGTAATAGTTTATCCATTATACCATTACATGTGCTGTATTAGGCAACCTATAATTTAAGTCATGGCAATAGTTCACACAAACAGACACTTACCTTTAGTCCTCAATGTCCTACTTGCTTATTTTCATGAAATTTCTGGCTTGGAGCCTGCTGAAGCACCCTACCATTGGCAACCCTGCTCTCTAGCGTCATTCTATGCGTTTGACTAGTAAAATAATAACGCTGCTGCTAGCTGATTTATGAGCCAGGTCCCAAAGGATCAGAAGGACATTCCGTGTTCCCTGACCCATCTCTGTTAGCTTCACAAGACTGGAGGTTTAAGAACAGGGAAAGAAAGCCATTCCCACATTCATGAAAAGTCACCTGTTTGCTGAATGCTGAGCTTGGAGTGGTGGGGTCAGCTCTTGACGCATATCACAGTTAAAAGTTATCTTTGCAAGACATTCAGACAGAAAAAATGCTCTTGTTTGTCTGACCCAGTTAGAGCATTTAACAGAAACCGACACAGAATTAAAGATTAAAAGGCCCAGTGAATCCTTGGTATATTTCCATTCTTTTTAATTTTTTCAGGGATTTAATTTTTCAAGGTATTTGTTTTTATTGTCAGTTTTTAAAAATCCATGTCCTTCTCTACTATTTGGCATAAAGGGGGGGGGAGTAGTTGTTTTTCTGTTTTGAAGTTCTGTTTGCTAACATTCTTCCAACTCCGCTCCTCATTCTCTTTTCTTTAAAAAAATTCTCGAGATGAGAATAAAAACTGAAAATAATTAAAATAATCATGGTACCAGCTAGATGCTAAATGTATATTTGCAGTGGTTATTGAAACCATCAGACATGTTTTATTACATTGTTCATTTTATGATGTTCGTTTGGGGCAGCAAAGCTTTTTAATAAAGACATATGGTTTACCTTTACCTTTAACCAAGTCCCTTGTCCTTTTGATCAGGTTTATTTACAACTCGATTTTCAGACTCGGATGATTCTATTTTTTTCAGTGTATGCCAAATTCTGTCAAGTAATGTGTAAGATACATAGCAGTTTAACACACTTATCTACTTAATTAATCAATTGTATATATTCGGTGTTTTTTTAAAATAAACTGAGCATTGATGTAATAAAGAATCTATAGTCTATAATAACCTATCTGGCAATCTTCTATAATACTAATTATTTGTTCTAGAAAATTATTAAATAGAAAGAACTAGAAAGTAGAGATTGGACTAATTCTACTGCTAGGGCAAATGTGCTGGACTTGGTTGCAGAGTATAGTGACATTGCTATAGGTGCAGTGGTGGGTTGCCCCCGGTTCAGACCGGTTCACAAGAACCGGTAGTAAAACCGGCGGGAGACTCCACCCACCGCGTGCGCACGGTCCTGTTACGAACCGGTAGTAAAGGTAAGTAGAACCCACCCCTGTATAGGGGATGTGTAAGAGCCCTACTTTGTATATGATCAAGCCAAAATAATTCTGATACAACACATTCTGGACACTGAAAGACAACAAGACTAGCCTCTCCTGCCCAGGAATATTGAGTAATCAATCTTGTGTTTTCACAAGACACTTAGATTATAACATGATATTCAAATTGAGAAGAGCTTTAACACTGGCTCAGTTTAATGTTTTGCTGTCAACTATTCTGGAAAACAGACACACACAAAACGTCCATATGCTGCTCAATTATGTCCATGTGATACAGGTGCCATAGAATGTATCATTCACATTTTATTGTGTTGTTGCTTTTATAGAGATATTACAGTTCACTTTAAGTCCCCAAATCTAATAAAATAACCAAGCATTCTGATACCTTCTATACAGATTTTTTTAAACTCATTAAGCAAGACTATCTTGTTCAGAATTAATATTGGGGTGATTTATTTATAAAATTATAGCCTTGAAGAGGTAAATGGATGAAAGCAAGTAATAACAACAACAACAACTAAGTTGCTGGATGGTTGTAGAAAAAAGGAAACATGTATCAAATTAAGATCCTCTCTCTGATCATTCATCCACATCTCTTCACAGAGCAATAGGCTGTCAATTGTACAAAGATGATTATTCTTTAACTACTGCCCTTTCAGTTTCCTGTTGGAGTAGCCAAGCCATTCATCCATCTTTGTCAATGTGCGTCAAAGCCACAGGTCATTGTGATGTTCTGAAGTAAATCTTGGGCAATTAACTCTCTGAAGATGATTTCCTAGCTGATATACCATGAAGTGAGCTGGAGGCTCATAACACAGTTACTAAGAGAGTAAAACTTAATTTCATGGTGTGGGGTTTTTAACATCCCATTGCGTTGCTAATTCTGCTGATGGCCCATTGACATTTTTGGCCAGCAAATGCTTTGAAAATAACAGACAATAGTCAAATGTTTTAATCGTGTGTGTGTGTGTGTGTGTGTGTGTGTGTGTGTGTGTGTGTTTGTGTGCATGTTTCTTTTTTAGACTGGGTGCATTGCAAGCAGTCCTCCAAGTGCTGGCTGAACCACAACTCCATAAAGAATGGCAAAATGGCCAATAATGAGCGAGAAAGCCAATAAGGACAGAAACATTTGAGGGGCAGGAGAACTTCAGATGACCAAATGTGGTTCAACTGGATGAATGAAAAGATGGGCTAAATAGAGAGAATGGGATGGGATGGGATGGGATGGGATGGGATGGGATGGGATGGGATGGGATGGGATGGAATGGAATGGAATACAAGGTAAGGACAAAAAGCTTCTTGAAATGAACGGGAAGCCAGTATAAGAATCAACTAAGAGCCATCATGTGGTCAAACTGATGAAAGGTGAAAGGTGCCATAATGGGGAGGGGACCCAAGAAAAAACTGCACATCAAAATAGCTTCCTCCTGCTTTATCCCAGATCTATCCATCATCCCACATATCTGTCAGCTGGGCTGCTTTGCCAGTCCAAGTGATAAACATGCATTCCAAAACAGGCCAGAGAAGAGATGCAGATAAGAGGAGTTTATATGACACCGTGAAATTGCTTCCTTCCCGGCTGATCCCCTACTCCATCAGCTTGTCAAATGACCTGTTTTTAGACCCAGATTTAATGGACTTCTCCATACTTGATAAAGTGGCAGAACTATTTATTTCATCCTAGTTTCCAAAGAAACGTTTATGGCAAGGGATGGCAGTACTGGCAAAAAACAGCCACAGCTAGCAACATCCAGAAATATCCCACGAAGAACGCAACATGACACTTCCCCAATGTCATAAAAATATTACAAAGTGCAGGACTTGAAAATCCTACTGGAAAGGAGGGGACATGGACATGGACCATGGAAAAGAAAGTGGGTGCCTTCAGGGTTAGACAGAGAAGAGAAGAGAAGACAAACCATGGTCAAATCAAGGCTTTGAAGTCCCTATGCTGCAATTAGTGCTCCTAGGGGACCATCAAATCAAATAGGAAGAAGCAGGAGGAGCAACAAATCTTTTTCTTTTTCTCTTCCTTTCTTTTGGCCACCTTCCCCTTTTCCCTGCTTGGCTCATCTGTTTACAATTTATTGAGCTGTAATTCACTGTAGGCATTAATCTTTCATAGCAGAAAGTAATGAGTGAAGTGGTAAGTGACTACGATGGAGCCTGGTCCGGAGGGCACATTGCCACCCCTATTCATTCCTCTCCCGTCTAGCTTTTGTTCCCTCTTTTTTGGCCTCTTACATTCCAACACCAGAGCAGCAGCACCCTTAATGTGCCCCCGTGTTTCTTCCATAGTGCATCCTGTATGGCAGCTTCCACCACCACTGGGAGAGTGCCCATGGTTGCACTGGCAGCTGGTGGAAGCTTAGACTGCAACTGCTGCTTGTTGAACCCATCAGATAAGGTCCCCTCAACACTTCCCTCTGCCATGCAGCGTAATTATCAACACCACGGGAAAGGGAAAATTGGCCCTCTTTCACTCCTTCAGACATTTAGATCACTCTCTGCAGTGGACACTGTCAAGGGTAACGAACTAGGGCAATTGAGAAGGAAGTATAGATGATATAGATGATATAGATGATATAGATGATATAGATGATATAGATATAGATATAGATATAGATATAGATATAGATATAGATATAGATATAGATATAGATATAGATATAGATATAGATATAGAGTTCAGTGGTTCGAATCCCTAGTGCCGCATAACGGGGTGAACTCCTGTTATTTGTCCCAGCTTCTGCCAACCTAGCAGTTCGAAAGCACGTAAAAAATGCAAGTAGAAAAATAAGGACCACCTTTGGTGGGAAGGTAACAGTGTTCCATGTGCCATTGGCGTTGAGTCATGCCGGCCACATGACCACGAAGACATCTTCAGACAGCACTGGCTCTTCGCCTTTGAAACGTAGATGAGCACCGCCCCCTAGAGTAAGAAATGATTAGCATTTATGTGCGAGGGGAACATTTACCTTTTTATAGATAGGTAGGCAGAAGTCAAAGAAATAAGGAAGAAAAGATTTCCGGGAACCCAGCCTAAGGCTAGATTATATAAAGACTGCTTCTTCTCCAGAGTTACATCTACCTGTCCCATCAGGTCTGGCAAGAGAGGCATGTTAAGTGTCTCATCCATTAAAGAATGTAATTTGACCCAGAAGGAAGTCTTTTTCTGCTTGGCACTCACCATTTGGAACATCAGTCTCTCCCAAAATTAGACTAACCCCCAACCTTGCTGGCCTTCAGGAAGTCTCTTAGGTTATGGTTCAGACATTGTGCCTGGGGATCTGGTGGTGGTACCGAGCCTGCTGGTTGGTTGCATTGTTAATAATGTACTGGTACTGTCCTGCAAATTAGTTTTATTGTTTTGATTAACGGTTTTAATTGGTTTCAATGGCTTTTATTTTGCTTGCATTATTAAGTGTTGTTGTTTTAATTAGGTAAGCCACCCAGAATCACTTAAGTGAGATGGGCAGCAATATAAATGGAACGATTGAATTAAATAAATCAATAAAATCATTGTAGAGAGGGCGTATAGTCTGACCGGGCTCTCATTCTGCTTGACAAGCTGGTTGAAGCAAGATGAAATTTCCTCTTCCTATTCTCTGATTGTGTTTCCGTGTAGATTAAAAAAGCTCACAATTTCAAACCAATACAGTATTTGGGTTTTCTGAAGAAGTCTGATTCTTTTCAAAATCTGCCTTATGCAAGAGGTACTTTCTCTGAAGACTGTGTTTCACATCGATGGTGCAACATTACTAATTATGGCTCTCGTGTAGCCTGTTTCTGCCAATTTCTGAGTGTTGCAGTTTTATTTCTATTTCCTGTCCTGAAAATCACGTGAATCATTCTATTAGACATCTGCATAACAAAGATGGGACTTATTGTTGTGCAGCTGTTTTGCAATTTCAGTTTGCTTGCATCCTATTACTGGTAGAGCTCATAAAATGGGGGGGGGGGAGAACCCTCCTTCAAAGAAAATTGAAGTTCTGCTTTTCAAGAAATATGACTAAATAAATAAAAGTTCTGCTTTTCAAAACAGTACAAGTGAAACTGGATAGATTTTTTAAAAAAGTATTTCTGAAAAGTCCAGGGTATTTCTGCTTGTACTGTGATAAATTCCTCCACTCAGCTGCTATATGGTATCCAGCGCTAATATTTGCACTCTGCAGAGAATATTGTATTTATCTATGGATTTAGAGAATACCGGTTATAATTTCATAAATGAAACACAACATTTCCCATCAATAACGATAACCAGCGGCTTACAATGCGTTAAGCAACAACCTTCATACTTTTGTATATACCTGCTTAGTAGGGCTTTGCCCCCCCCCAAATGGTGTTCTTTTTTATACAAAGTCAGCTTATTGCCCCAACAATCCGTGTCCTCATTTTACCTACCTCGGAAGGATGGAAGGCTGAGTCAACCTTGAGCCTGGTGAGATTTGAACTTGCAGTAATTGCAGGCAGCTGGTGTTACTTAACAGCACTTTAGTCTGCTGCGCCACCAAGGCTCAACCAACATTGAAATGAACATACAAATTACATGGGTTTCTGATAAAAAGCATAGAACATAGAATCGTAGGGCTGGAAGGGACTTTGGAAGTCTTCTAGTCCATTCCCCTGCTCAAAGAAGGAAACTTTATACCATCTTGATCAAATGGCTCTCCTTTCTAAATTTGAAAACCTCCAATGATGAAGCACCCTGTGCTGCAAAAGGCAAGCTATTCCATTGATTAACTGTTCTCACTGACAGAAAAATGCCTCTTAGGTTGGATCTCACTTTAATAAGCTTCCATCCATTATTTCATGTCCTGCTCTCTGATGCTTTGGAGAATATATCAATCTCCTCTTCTTTGTGACAACTCCTCAAGTACTAGAAGACAGTTATCATGTCCCCTTAATCCTTCTCTTTGATAGGATGGACATATCTAACTCCCTCAACCATTCATCATAGGATTTAGCCTCCAGACCCTTTATTATCTTTGTCACTCTTCTCTGCAAACTTTCTGGGGTCTCAGCATTTTTTTTGTATTGTGGTGACTGGAAATATATGCAGTATTCAAGTGTGGCCTCACCAGTGCAGTATAAAGCTGTATTATCATGTCCCATGATCTTGATGCTATCCCTTGGACTGCATTGACTCTTTCAGCAGCTGCAGCACAAAGCTGCTTCATACTTAAGCGGCAGTCTATTAGAACATCTAGATCTCTCTCGCAGTTTCTACTTTTGGGCCAGGTGCCACTTACTTTATACCTGGGCATTTGGTTTTTCCTGTCTAAGTGCAGAAGCTTACTTTTCTCACCAGTGAACTGCATCTTGTTGACTAGGGCTCAATGTTCAAGTCTGTCAAGATCCTTCTGAATCTTGTGTCTATCTTAGCAATTTCCTCCAGCTTGGTGTCTGCGAATTTGATCAGTTTCCCTTCTATCCCCTCGTTTAAAACATTTATGAAAATGTTGAAGAGTACTTGGCCCCAATACAGAATCTTGTGGTTCCCCACTGCATGCTTCCCTCAATGTAATTGTAGTTCCATTGTGGAACTACATGTTGGGTCTTGTAGTCCTCAATGGAATTGCATCTACATGGAGGTTTTTTACTTTAGTAAATTTTACTTGAATGCTTGGATACTTGGATGCTGTCTCATAGAAGTGACCTTAGTATGAAGTGAATACAGCCTCAACATGTAAAAACATGTAGGGTTGAATATGACTTCCCCTCAGAGGGAGGACAGAGGCCTGGCAATGATTGGAAACTGAGGGAAGATAAGGACTGCAGTGTTCTGCCTACCCAAGAATGGGTGAATAAATATTTCAGCTAAACCAGTGGAAGAAGACATTGATTGGTTGTCACTTTAGTCTGTTGAGAAAAGGGTTTTTTTTAATTCTTAAACCAGGAAGGGGAAATCATTTTCTGTTGAGAGCCACAGTCCCTAGAGGAAAATTTGGTCCAAATTGGATAAGTAGAGGAGACCTCACACATAGAGACAATATAACCTGAACTGATATCTAATTAAAGACAGGCATTGCTGCCCACCGATTCCAATTTCCCTCTAGAACCTGACTAAATTGAGTTCTGGAAAATTACTGTAAGTAATCCCAAAGCAAACTCTGACTCTGCCAAAAATAACTAAACAGAAATGCAAATTGTAATTTGGGAATGTCCATTACTTGGTGGACTTGGAGTTTCAGAAATAGAGCCAGTTAATATGCTCT
Organism: Pituophis catenifer annectens; assembly: GCF_029215685.1. Taxonomy (NCBI): domain Eukaryota; kingdom Metazoa; phylum Chordata; class Lepidosauria; order Squamata; family Colubridae; genus Pituophis; species Pituophis catenifer. The sequence continues at coordinate 160,280,905 of NW_027256882.1, forward strand.
GAGGAGATATTCCTCCCCCCCCCTTCAGCTCTCCAAGCCTTGTCTCTCTCCTAAAGCCCCCATTTTACCCTGTTACCCAAACCATGAACCTTCTCCCTCCCCCTTGACCCCATATTTCAAGAGAAAGCAAAAGCTCTTATTCCCAGTTAGGCGCTGTTACCGTACAGATAATCCTCGATTTACAGCAGTTCATTTAGTGACAGTTCAAAGTTACAACAGCAGTGAAAAAAGTGACTTATGACCAGTGGTGAAATCCAAATAATTTTACTACCGGTTCTCTGGGCATGGCTTGGTGGGCGTGGCGGGGAAAGGATACTGCAAAATCTCCATTCCCACCCAACTCCAGGGGAAGGATACTGTAAAATCCCCATTCCCACCCGACTCTGAGGCCAGCCAGAGGTGGTATTTTCCGGTTCTCCAAACTACTCAAAATTTCCGCTACCGGTTCTCCAGAACCTGTCAGAACCTGCTGGATTTCACCCCTGCTTATGACCATTTTTCACAGTAATGACTGTAGCAGCATCCCATTGGTCACGTGATTTACATTTGGATGCTTGACAACTGACTCACAGTTGTCACGGACTCACGGGGTCATGGGATCCCCTTTTGAGACCTTCTGACACGCAAAGCCAATGGTGGAAATCAGATTCACTTAACAACTATGTTACTAATTTAAGAACTGCAGTCATTTGCTTAACAAATGCCGTGAGGAAAGTTGTAAAATGGAGCAAACTCACTTAACAAATTTCTCACCGAACAACCTAAATTTGGGGCTCAAGTGTGGTTGTAAGTTGAGGACTACCTGTATATTCGCACCATCCTTGCTTTTAGAATTCAGGGTTGCAATATGTAGTTTTAAGGCTTTCTTGCAGTTGAGTCTTACAAAACATATTCTGGCAATGAGGTTTTTTTTCTGCCATGCTCTAGTGATGCTTTTACCTAATGCCTGGCCCAAACCTGGGAGGAAACATTTTCCTCTGCTATTGCAGTGTTACATTTATGTCCCCTCCCACTTCCCATTCCAACAGTGGCTAGCCATGTACACAGTCTGAACACTTGATCAGTCATTCTGGTGCTGTTAAGCCCCTAGGAGGCGGGATTGGCCCATCTTTCTATTGGCTACTTTAGACAGATGTGGACACATCCCTTCTCCTCCTGAGCCCTATGCCACATGGTCATTCTGGTTTAAACAATAGGGGAATCTAGATTTCTCAAACCAGTGTCTCCCACTTCATTAACTTAACCCTGAGCCAATCGGCATTGTGGAAGTGTGATTTAGAAAGAAGGATAAGCCCAATTAATCACATGCTGTAGAGGTAGAGCTGCACAACAACAGGAGGGACGCTTGGCATTATAACGATCATTGCCACCAAATGTCTGATACTCAGAACAACTGACGGAGGAAGAGAAAGAGGCCTTGTCTGAATTTTTGGAGATTGATTTGAAATGAGTTTAGATAGACTAGCCTTCTGCCACCTAGTTCCCTTCAGATGTTTGCAAGTCCTTAATTATGATGATGATCACTGCAGGCCAACAGATTTGGTAGGTGTATTATTTGGGATATTTAAACAATTTTGAAAGTATATAGACAACCATCTGACTCATAGAAGACAAACGTGGTGTTCCTGATACAGGTACTCCTCGATTTATGACTGCAATTGTGTTCCAAAATTTATGCTGCTAAGCGAAACATTTATTAAATGAATTTTGCCCATTTTACGACCTTTCTTGCCACAGTTAAGTGAATCATTGCAGTTGTTAAATTAGTAACACAGTTGATAAGCGAATCTGGTTTTCCCATTGACTTTGCTTGTCAAAAGATGATCACATGACACTGGGATACTGCAACCGTCATAAACTATGAACCAGTTACATTTGAATTTTGACTATATGACCATGGGGATGCTGCAACAGTTGTGTGAAAAACGGTTATAAGTCACTTTTTTCAATGCTGTTGTAACTTCGAATGGTCACTAAACAAACTTTTGTAAGTCAAGGACTACCTGTGGTGATAAGACACAAGAAAGAAAGATAACTTGCTTTGGCCATGAGGAAAAAAAAATTCAAAATCCATATTAGAATAAAAAACAATCTTGATTTTACCATCAAGAAAAATATTGCTAAAAGTAGATGACAGGGAAGCCGGAAGGATGATGGCCATACTGAAGAAATTAAATCCGGCTGGTCAGAACCATATGTGTGAGAGAAAAAGAAAACGATAGCGATTCAAATTTAGCTGCACTGGGATTTCCAGAATTACTGGAAAGAAAAAGCAAACTAACAGGGATCGATCCACAGCTGTCATTTATTTTTTAATTAAGCTCTTACCTGAATCGTAAAATATTTGTTTTCTTATAAAGCCGCTTAAGAATCTGAAAAAGGGGCTATCTTTGACTGGTAATTACAGCCCAAAATATAATTTCTCAATTCCCATCATTTATGCGCTAAGATAGGCTGTTAGAAGATTTTCAAGATTTAGCTATAAGAAAAAGCCATGAGTCAGAACATGTATAAATTGCACAACTGTAGGAAGTATTCTGAGCAAAGTAAGCCAATTCCAAGAAAAGATTTATAATACCTATAACCAGATCAATTTTGCCTAGGAAAGATGATGAATTTGGGAGGGGAACAGTAATGAATGTTGAACAAAACTGGCCTCATAATCGCATTGCTTAAAAATGCCTCCATATGCTTTATTTCTGTCCCCATTTATCATTTCAACTAGCTCAGGAAAGCTGGAAAGATTTTTATTTTCTTAGTGATCTATTCTAAGTCCTGTTTGAGAATGAACTGAAATTCAAGAGGAGCATCTCCAGGCTCACTGGTGACTCAGCATGGTCAGTAAAGCTACAATGAATGGAAGAACTGGAAAAGGACTCAAATCTCATCATCTAGATCCCTTTTCCTCCCCACTAGCAGAAGGGAACTCTCAAGTCAACCCAACTCTTATAACCAAAACCACCTGCTCTGTCAAGATTTTGCTAGTCAAGATCTTGGCAAGCCACTAGTATATAAATAGAAAGCAAACTTCCACTAGCTTGGTAGTGAAATATCTGCAAGAAAACAATCAAGTTCAGAGGACAAAGGACCCTATAGTTCAACCCTGAACTACAAAAATTCTCTTCTATTGATATTAGTCACCCTTTAACTAATTGCAGGAGTTTCCAGGGGTACATTATAATTTTTTAAAAAAAAAACTATAAAAACATCATAAACTAAAACAAGATATTATATTATATTAAATCAAGGGAATAAAGCTCTCATACTTCTGTATTACTTTTCAGACTTTTCGGACCTTTGACCACCTCAGTATTGTTTTTGCAACTTCTAGAAAATCTTAAATTTTTCAAACAACTCAGAAAAGAACCCCACAACTTCTCTTACTATGCACTTCCTTTCATTTGTCAGCTATTAACAAAGGTTGCAATGCACACATCCATTTTTCTGGGTTAAAATTCTTACATTGAATCTGCTGGTATTCTGCATCAACCTTTCTGGAAAATAACGGATTGGGCCTTTTAAAAAAAACTAGAGACGAACCAAGTAACAACACAATGCTTTTGAGAATGGACAAAAGATTCTCACAGAAACTATCCTACTATATATGGTGCCCATATAAGATGCCAATGGAGGTGGTCATGCTGGAAAGGTATTTCCAAAGAGGTTATACTTAGGAAGGAAAGGTTAACCTTATTTATTGCTTCAAAAAAAAATCCTAAATTGGAGTGACAAAGTTACTGGTGAACGTCCATGGCTGAAGGTGAACTTAAACCAAGGTCTCCCCAGAACTGGTCTAGCATTTTAACCACTATCTCCCTTCCTTATCTGCTATAATATTCCCAAATCTCTCCAGTGGAAGTTTTGTTGAGAGGTTTGGGGGGTGGGGAGACAGAAACAGAGACAGAGACAGAGAATAGTGAAGAGTCAGCTTTCTCCTCCACATTTATATCTTCCTGAAAATCCTCTACACAAAAAAATAATTACCGGTAAGCTTAGAAAATATAGCTTATTTTAATTGCAAGGGAATTTTCCCTCATACAGTAAATGTAGCAGTTGGGAGGGTTGGATTTTGGAAATCGTAGATACAGGATGAGTAGTATTCCTTTTCCTTCTGATGTATTCCCCGCCCCTCAAAAAAAATAAACACCCCGTCATCCTCTACACGGCAAGCAAGCCTGCAAATGAACGGAAGATAAAGCTGGCAATGCTGCCTACAGATTGCTTGTTGGATTCAAGGTCCTGGTGATGGAAATGGCCATGACTTCTGGAATCCAGTGGGCTATTAATCCTCTGCGGAAATTTGCAGGTACAGGCCAACCTCACCACCCACAAAGATTTCCATCAACAGAAAAAACAGCAGATTTCCAAACACGGCAGAGTGTTATCACCTGGTTTAATACAGGAAAAAAAAAACAAGAACACCTGGAACTTATTTTTATCGTGTTTGGTCAAACACTGGGGCAGGGGAAAGTAATCCCTCCAGGTGGGCAGCTCTCTAGAGCAGTGTTTCTCAACCTTGGAAGCTTGAAGATGGGTGGACTTCAACTCCCAGAATTGAAGTCAGACAGCTTGGCTGTCTCAGGAATTCTGGGAGTTGAAGTCCACAGGTTGTAAAAGGGCCACATTTGCCCACCCCTGCTCTAGAGTCTTTTAAACAGCAATGCCGAATTTTTACCATGGCCTTCTTCCAGGATATTTGTTTTTTCAACTTTAGTTGAAAAAAAAAACTTTAGAGCTTTAGAGCCCTGGTGATCTCCCATCCAAGTACAGACAGTCCCTCGACTTAGAACAGTTCATTTAGTGACCGTTCAAAGTTACAACAGCGCTGAAAAAAGTTACCTATGTCCATTTTTCACACAAACATTGCAGCATACCCATGGTCTCGTGATCAAAATTCAGATGCTTGGCAACTGGTTCATATTTATGACGGGTTGCAGTCAGGGGTGGGCTTCAAAAATTTTAGCAAGGGGTTCTCTGCCCAGTTGCTGGGTGAGCGTGGCCATGGTGGGCATGGCCAAGTCGGCCTCCTGCACACAGCGGGGCGTTTTTGCCCACACTGGGCACCGGAGGCTTTCCTCGAGCCTCCGGGAGAGTGAAAATAGCTTCCCCAGGCTCCGGAGGCCCTCTGGAGGCCGGAAACAAGCCCATTTCCAGCCTTCCCAAACTTCCAGTAGGCCCGTTTTTTGCCCTCCCGGAGCCTCCCCGACCACCCTGCACTTACCTGCATCCAAAATGGGCCGCGTGGGGACTCTTGGGAGGAGAGGGGTAGGCAGGACTAGCCAGGAGTGGGATTTGGAGTTCTCCGAACTGCACAGAGCTAGAGGTTCTCCTGAACTTCTGTGAACCCCCAGCAGCTCACCCCTGGTTGCAGTGTCCTGGGGTCATATGAACATCTTTTGCAACCTTCTGACAAGCAAAATTAATGGGTAAACCAGACTCCCTGAACAATTGCAAGAAAGGTTGTAAAATGCGACAAAACTCACTTAACAAATGTCTCACTTAGCAAAATAAATTTCGGGCTCAATTATGGTCATAAGTTGAGGAATATTGTGTTTAGCTTTGCAGGATCAGCTAAGGTCAGCCAGAAGCTGCCATTTGCTGTAACGTATTATTAAAATGACAACATGACAATGGACTAGATTTAGCAGATAAAAACATTTTAAAACTGAAGATGATGATGATAAATCCAATAAGAAAAATTCTTAACGAAATAGGAAAATGAAAAAAATGCATCTCATAGGGAACGTCAGTCTTCTCCAATCTTGTGTTCTGTAGCTGTGTTGGTCTCCAACTCCCAACTCCCCAGGGTGTGTGTATTTGTGTGTGTGTGTGTGTGTGTGTGTGTGTGTGTGTGTGTGTGTGTGTGTAGGCTGGGAATTCTGGGAGTTCTGGTCCAACACATTTGCAAGGCACCAATTTGGAATAAGATGTTCTGCAATGGGAAATACATTTTGACCATGGAAGAATGGAACAAATCAAATTTGTACTGAGCTAGAAGCAACATATGTAAGAAAAGAGGGAGAGTGATTGTGAGATCGCAGCTGCTATCTCGACCTTTTTAATCACTTTATCCAGAACAATACAGCAAAGCACAGACTACCTCAACAGAAGCCTAAAAACATGTCCAAAAAGCTAATGTGGTTTATTTTGGTCTGCAGTTTGGAGAACCCCCAAATATCACTCCTGGATCACCCAGCTCATCCCTCCCCTCCTCTCCCCTCCCAGGAGTTCCCACATGGCCCGTTTTGGATACAGGTAAGTGCAGGGCGCGTGCGGAGGCTTGGGGAGGGCAAAAAATGGGCCTACTGGAAGTTCGGGAAGGGCCCATTTCCAACCTCCAGAGGGCCTCCGGAGCCTGGGGAGGCCATTTTTGCCCTCCCAGAGGCCCAAGGAAAGGCTCCAGAGCCCGGGGAGGGCAAAAACGCCCTCCCCCCCCACTGTGGTGCAGGAGGCCGACTAGGCTATGCCCACCATGGCCACGCCCACCCAGCAACCGGGCAGAGAACCCCTTGCTATAATTTTTGAAGCCCACCCGTTATTAACCGTTAGTAAAATCAGAGCTTAAGGCAGATTGGAAAGTAATGAAATATTTTTTTTCACAGCCATTTAGAGTGTCCCTGTGTCCTGAGCCTCTTCCTTACAGCTATCCTATCTGAATCCTCCTTTTCTTAAGAGTCAACAGAAAAGTTGGCTGGCAGAATTTGAATGAGCTTCATAGTGTAGAAGGAACTATGCTGGGGAGCAGTGCTGTCTTTGCAGATTTGCCGTAGAAGAATTTCAGGCAATGATTGACAGATATCTTGGCTGCTTTCCCCCCTCCCATACAGAATCGTCTGCTGGCATGAAAAACAACTATTAGTTACTTTCTGTAATGTGTGACAGGATGGGGTTGGGGAGGTGTTCTTCATTCAGTGCTTTTCCTATACAGAATGTTTCTGTTTGTTTTGCCACAAAGATATCAGTCTCCCGGGTGACTGATAGTGTGCCAGAAATAAATAAACAAATAAAATACCTCAGTTGACAAGTCTACTCTATGCAAGGCAGATATCTGGTCTGTCTTGTAACTCATCTTAAAATGGAAGCAGAGGGCAATTTCCAGCAGGAAATCAAGAGATCTTTCTCTCTCTCTCTCTCTCTCCCTCTCTCTCTCTCTCTCTCTTTCCTTCCTTCCTTCCTTCCTTCCTTCCTTCCTTCCTTCCTTCCTTCGACTGACACAACTATGACAACAAACAGCAATAGAAAAACCCTGCCCTGTCTATCAGGCTGCAGCTTGCAGGCAGATCAACTGATCTCTTTCTCAGTATACCAAGGCCACCAACTTGTCAGCTAATAATTGTTTGCTAGTTTTTAACACATGTGATTCAATCTTCTGGAAGACAAACATTTATTTGGAAAATAGTATCAGTCTTTCAGACGATCAATACTCCCTTGTCAAAAACAACAGCAAGAAGCTATATGTCCCTCTGAAGGCAACTGGCACAGAGGGCAATGCCCGTTAACTGGATGGGAAGGGGACTTGCAGCAGACTTAAATGCCAGGTCATATCGCTGCCCGACTGTGTCATCACTAGGTTTATCACAGAGTCTTTAGAGTTTGTATGGCAAGATGTGTATTAGAAAAAGAGAGGGAATACTACTTTAATAGCAATACATTTAAAGAGGAGTTTAGGCTGCTTCTGCAATGAGCTGTGGATGAGACAGAAACAATTTCATGAGGATGTTCCTTAAAAACATGAGCAAGGTATCTGCCTACCACAATAAGCAAGATGATATGAGCTTGAATCCTCAACCTGACATACTGCATTCAACCTGCCAGTGAAGCAGGTACAAAGCAGAGGTTTCAGCAGGTTCTGACCAGTTCTGGAGAACCGGTAGTAGAAATTTTGAGTAGTTCAGAGAACCGGTAAATACGACCTCTGACTGGCCCCGCCCCCATCTATTCTCTGCCTCCCAAGTCCCAGCTGATCGGGAGGAAATGGGGATTTTGCAGTATCCTTCCCCTGGAGTGGGGTGGGAATGGAGATTTTACAGTATCCTTCCCCTGCCACACCCACCAAGCCATGCCACGCCCACCAAGCTACACCCACAGAACCGGTAGTAAAAAATTTTGAATCCTACCACTGGTACAAAGGGCTCTCCCATTATTTCTTAGGGATGGGAACACTGATGCAAAAGAAGAGATTCCCCAAGAATCTTGGTTTCTCTTTGCAGTTTAAAAAGCAATTGCCAATGTATACCATAATCAGGAATGCAGTTAAACCATTATTGCAAAATATGCATTATATGAGTTCTTTTAAAGAAACACTCACTGAGCTGGTTGAAATTAAGCCATGTTTATTATTATCCATTTTTATTAGACTGCATTAGTTTTATGATCATGTATCTGTCCATCCCTTAAAGTCCATTCAGAGTGGAGGAATAGCAGAGTTGGGGGGGAGGTTTATAATGGCCAAAATTGATCTTTTCCGGATTTGAGGAATGGGTTTTAAGAAGGAATAGAAATTATTGGCCATAGCTAATATCTGCCGATTCAGATATAAAGTTAGATTCAGAACATCTTTGAGTATTAACCTACCCAGAATAGTCTGAATCCTTTATTCCAGAATTAATTTTTATCTTTTTTTCTTTCTTTCAACCTCTTTCAACTCTTCAGATAAAGCTTCAGTTTAGGAGTTTTCATCCAAGGTCTTTAGGTTTCAGCTCAGGGCACTGAATAATGGAAAGTTGCATGTTATGTGCATATAGACAAAAATGCATTTCCAAATCTCAAGGCAATCCTTCCAGCAGCCTCACATGTAGCTAGTAAATAGCATAAATTACAAAATTTATCCTGAAAGTTTATAAATATCAATGACCTCCATGTAAAATAGAATAGTATCCCAATGACCACCAAGGAAGGGATGGAATCAACCAAAATGGATACTTCCAGTTAATCATTCAAATCAAAATGGGAAGACCAAAAAGTTGGCAGATTCAAGGTAACTAAATCCAATATCCACGAAATCAAGGTACGATTTCATGTCTGAGTGCTTTGCAATAAAATGGAAAATTTGAGACTGGCCATCATCCAGTTTGGGATTTTCAAAAGAGATTTCACAATAGGCAGCACACAACTAGATTGAATAATACCATCTTATTTACTGATTAATGAATAAAGAATTAATTTATCAACTACTTCAGTCAAAGCTACTCTAAGCAGTGTAGAAAAGCAACTACCACAGTGGTACCGTACAATAACAGTAATACAATGCTGTGGAATCTTTATTTCCCTCTAGTGCTTAGTTTTTAAAATCAAGCAATTAATTATAGCTTGCAAAACCAAAAACAGGATCTACTTACATGAGATTTTGTTTGTTCTTTATAATAATAAAAAAATCCTATTGTAAAGATTTCAATACTCCAAATTTATCTAATTTACCTTAGGCTTTTTATAACTTTCTAGGATCAAAATCTTATTTACTTTTTTGCTAAATTCTTTAAATTCTTAAGTTTATGATTGAAGTTTACCTTTGTTCAGGATTGAAGGCAAACTCATCAGAATCATCAACCGTGATACCATGAAAAATGTGCCACCCATGGATAAGCTGACTCACATTTTTAATATTTTGGTTAAAAATGTGAGTCTGCTTAGCTGCAGATGAATTTATCTGTGAGTCTATCATGAAATGCAGGTATTTTTTTTAAAGTATCCTGGCAGATAAGCCCATCCACAAATAAGCCAAATCTGATTTCTTGGGGTGTATTTTGCTATCTAAAATTCTTGGCTTATCTGTGAGTACATGATTGAGTATTAAACTAGACAGGTGGCACTTCAGCATTTAGGAGTTTTCACTCTCCTACAGTATATCCCACAGTTAACTATAGGTAGGTTTTTAATCCTTCCCAGATCAGTGATGGGTAGAACACCTTGACATGATGGGTGTTGCTACAGCTGGACATGGAATGCCTGAGTGGTTACAGTAGATCTGGGGTTACAGCTGGTTACCTAGGCAACGGAAGAAAAAGTCAATTGGGTTGAAGAGAGAAGAGTGGGAAAGACGCAGGCAGAGAGGGAAGGAGGGAAGGTACTCAGGATGAAAGAGTGGTAATAAATTCTGAAAAAGAACAGAGAAAGCTGAGGGACCAATCCAGAGTAACAGGGAGAAATAACAGTGAAAAAGAAAATGCCACTGTTAGTGTGGAATTATTTTTAAAAGGGACTTTTATTCAGAACACACCCATATCTGCTGAGAGGATCAGGCCTTATCGAAATGGTCATACTGATTTGGGTTATTTGAAGGAATACTTTGGAGGAGCTTATTCAGGAAATGGTTTATTTATTTTTATTCATTTATTTGGAAAATTTATATTGCCGCCTACTCACTCAGAGCGACTCAAGACGGCTTACAGGAAACAGGAAATGATTATGTCTTTATTGTTATTGTTTGGTTAAATTTGTGTTAATCTTTTCCTTATAAATGTTATTAATCTTAGTTTGCTGCCAGTTCTCACGGCATTTCTAAACAACTGACTCCACTACAAGTTTGGTTTGCTAAGATCATCAAAGCAAAACTCCTTGAAAGCAACTTGCTCTTGGACTGAAATCAGAAATGATGATCATTAAATTAACAATTTTCTGTATAAATATTTAAATTAGTAGTGATTAGCTGTTGAGAGGAAAGGAAAGAATTCCATCATGGTTTGAAATGAATGGGGCCAATCCAGTGGTGAAATCCAATTTTTTTTACTACCGATTCTGTGGGCATGGCATGGTGTGGCTTGGTGGGCGTGGCAGGGGAAGGATATTGCAAAATCTTCATTCCCACCCCACTCTGGGGCCAGCCAGAGGTGGTATTTGCCGGTTCTCCAAACTACTCAAAATTTCCACTACCAGTTCTCCAGAATCTGTCAGAACCTGCTGGATTTCACCCCTGGGCCAATCTTACCCTTGCCAGGTGTCCACTGTTTGAGCGGACAGTCCTCTTTTTTCACATTATGTTCACTATTTTTTTTCACAAAATAGTGGACATGTTTTTATTCAAAAGCTTTATGATGAAATGGTACGTACTCTAAAGCTGTACAGTCTAAGAGAATAAGGATAGGAGAATCGCGTTTCGTCTTTTTTTTCATAAATTAGAATGAGACAAAGATCGAATATCCATTGAACTCGATTCTCTGAAAAAATTAATGATGAGATTAAAATAAAAATATATTATAAAATTATGTACAGTTCACATTTTTAAAATGTATTGTAGCTTGTGTCGACTGACCTAAAATGGCGTCGAGTGATGAGAGTGACAGCAGCAAGATTTCAAATTCTTTAAAACAAAAGAGAAGAGTGTGCAAATACACCAAAGACTGGGAAGCTACTTTTGCATGGATTACCAACAACGAAACCGACAGAACAAATACGACAGCCTACTGTAAATTGTGTCAGAATTCGTTCACAATTGAATATAATGGTATAAAAGCTGTCACACAGCATGCAAGCACAAAAAATCATTTAGATAAGGAGAAAATAGCTTCTAGCAACAAGCGAATCAATTCATTTTTCATTGTTAAAGACTCCTCTTTCAGTGAGAAAGTGACTGTAGCTGAAATGGCTGAAACTTACCATGGGATCAAACACCATATTTCTTTCCTGGCTCAAGATTGCGGTATTAAGTTAATGAAGCAAATTTTTGATGATTCAGAAATTGTAAAAAAGATGTCTTGTGGAAGAACCAAATCATCAGCTATTGTCAATGAGGTTTTGTATCCTTTTTCTATTGAGTTGGTTCTCAATTATCTTAAAACTGGAATTCCATTTTCTCTCTCCACTGACGCATCAAACAAGGGAAATCGCAAAATGTATCCCGTTGTTGCACAATATTTTACTTGTGAAGAAGGACTGTGTGTGAAAATGTTAGACTTTTATGAGGATTCTTTCGAAGATTCTACATCAATAAAAAATCAGCTGTGTCGAGTTCTTAGTGATAATGAATTGGAAATAAATAATGTTTCAGCTTATTCAGCAGATAATGCATCGGTCAATTATGGAGTGAACAAATCTGTTTACCAAAAATTATTGCTGGAAAATGACAATATTGTAGCTGCTCGTTGCAATAATCACATTTTACGCAACAGCGCAAAAAATGCATTAAAGCAGTTATCTTTTGATATCGAAAATGTAGTGCTGAAGGTTTTTGCCGAATTTTCGAATTCTGCGAAGAAACGAGAAGAGTTGAAATCATTTTTTGAGTTTTGCGAGTCAGAATTCCATGAAGTTTTGCGCCATGTTCCAACACGTTGGTTAAGTTTGTTTAAAGCGGTCGAAAGACTTCTTTTAAACTGGATACCTCTAAAATTGTATTTTATTTCTCTTGGATCTCATGAGTGCCATAAGGTTATCTAGAACCTTATTTCGGATCAGGAAAATGAACTCGCAAAGGACGATGAACCAACAATTTCAGAATTGTATTTATATTTCACGCACTTCTTCATGTCAATAATGCAAGACACCCTACTGAAGCTGGAAAGCAAGAAAATTCTTGCATGTGATCTTCACATTATCATGTGTAAGCTGCGTGATTCTTTGCAAAAAAAATACGATGAGCAGTTTTTTGGAATGAAAGTTTTATTTGCCTTACGTAAAAAACATTTGCCTGAGAATGCCGTGCAAAAGTTCAAGAAAGAAGCCATCAACGTGTATCAAAGAGCCATTGCGTACCTAGAAAAGTGGTATAATTTCACCGATTCAGTATATGAGACGCTAAATTGTTTCAATCTAATTGATCGCAATAATCCTCCAACTTTAGAAGAAATGACGAACATCTGGTTATTATCACCATGGCGAGAAGAACTTCCACCCAACACTCTCTTCGATGAAATTTCTGCCTTAGAAGAAGTTTATGTTCATCTGCAGGGCGATTCATCCCTTGATAAGTGGACGTACTTTTTCAAGAAAGAGCCTGTTCCGAGTTTACTGAAACTGTTTCAGTATTGTGCATCAATTCCGGTATCAAATGCAAACGTTGAACGAATTTTCAGCGTCATGGGAAATTTGTGGACTGACGAACGTAACCGACTGCTTGTACCATCAGTTCGAAGTGAACTTTGTATATTTTTTAATATTTCTCAACGTTGTACTGAAATTAAAGAATTATTCCTTAAACACAAAGAATTGATCAAAGCTGCGCAGTCAAATAAAAAATACACACGACAGCAAAGAAAAATGTAATTTAATATTTTACATATTATTATAATATATTTGATGTTTTGAATTTTAAGTAAAGTTTTAAAGTAAAGTTTTAAAGTGATTATTTTAATACGTGTTAAAATGTTTGTAAGAAAATATATAATTTAATTGTATTTTTTTTTATTTTTTTACTACTTAACGCCCCCCCCCCCCGCTTGTCCGCTATTTTTTGGAAGCAACCCTAGCCAAAAAACCCTATTTTTTGGCAACCCTAGCCAATCTCCCCTCTCATGCATTAGATGTTTTCATTCTGTAAGGACAGCAAGGGAAACACAGTAACAGAATAACTCAATTCAACCATCAAAAAACAGACTTGCAGAAATATAAGATAGTAGTGGAGATGGGGTTGTCCTTTCTTTATGATTCACATTTTGATGAATGGATTGGCACAAACTACAGTAGATTACATTCTGAAGAAATAGTGGAAGATGTACAGGTTTCTGATAAGATTCTTTATGTCTGGTAACAGCACCAACAGAACCCAGTGTGGATCAAGGAACTTTCAACCTTGTAATAATATTGTAAAGTAATGGAACTTTATCTATTGGAAATGTTGCTGATGAAGAATTTGCGAAGTTTGCATCTTAGCTAGACATCCATTCTCCATTATCAGTTCTAGATTTATACCACATACTGTACATTATTAGGAACTAAGTTCCTTAAGAAATATGAAGCTAAAATTATCATTGCCTCCATTACTTGTTTGCAATTAGGACGGAAGATTCTTTGGAAAAAGATCCAACTAAGTGGTCAAGTGCTAGGATTAATAATCTCACCACAAAAATGGTTCTTTTCCCAAAAATATGAGTGTTGTTGGGTGGAAACCAGAAATTCCAAGCTGAAACAAAGGATTCTTGGAGGATTAGGCAATGTAAGCAAAAATGTTTACTGAGAAATAATAATAGAATAGTAGTGTTCTTGGTATGGTGTGACCTTGTCGTGGGGCTAGTTTCGCTTTTCCCATGACGAAGCCTACATGAATGTTGCTCTCCCCGCTGTAGACCCTGATGTATGTCATGGCTGCTATAGTCGTCACTGATGCATCTGAGAAGATATGCAGTTCCCTTTTCGGTGCGGTGGTTGGTGAGTAGGCAACATACATGCGTTGTATGTGGACATTCTGGAGGCAGTTCAGAGAGGTACGCCATATTTCCCAATTGTCTTTCTGTTCTTGTGGAAGCGGTTCGTCCCAGTCATTGGTGCTTTCCGACAGCGTATGCAGAAGGAGCCTCCCTTGAATTGTTATCGGTGCAGCAAATCCTAGAGGGTCGAACAGACTGTTCACTGCTGACAGAACTCCTCTCCTTGTGAAGGTGGTTTTCTGGGCTGGGACTCTAAAGGTGAAGATGTCTTTCTTCAAGTCCCAACACAGACCGAGGCTCCATTGGATAAGGGGAGGGTCGGTGCTAAAATTGAGGTTCTGCAATCCCTTAGCGTGGTCCTCAGGATTGAAGGCTGCTAGCACTTCTTCGCTTTTGGATGCAATCTTGTGCAGCTTGAGGTGGTGTGCGCCTAGCATCTGACGTGTTCTGCCTAGCAAGTCTATGGCTACTGCTGGAGTGGGTACAGATTTCAAGCCGTCATCAACGTAGAAGTCTCGCTCCACAAAGCGCCTGGCATCTGAACCATACCTGGTCTCTCCTATGTGAGCGGTGTGTTGCAGACCATAGTTGGCGATAGCAGGGGAAGAACCATTCCCAAAGACGTGCACTCGCATTCTGTATTCTGTGACCTGTTGGTTGTGCTGTTTGTCGCTGAACCACAGGAAGCGCAGATAGTTGCGATGATCTTCCCTGACGAGGAATGAGTAAAACATCTGCTGAATGTCAGCCATGATGGCTACAGCTTCCTTTCTGAAACGGATGAGCACGCCTAACAAGCTGTTGGTAAGGTCAGGTCCTGTGAGAAGGACTTTGTTCAGGGAGAGGTTGTGGAACTGTGCACTGGCATCGAAAACCATTCTTATTTGACCTGGTTTTTGTGGGTGGTATACTCCAAAGAATGGTAGGTACCAGCATTCCTCCTCCTTCTCCAGGGCAGGGGCAAGCTCGGCATGCCTGTTCTGGATCATCTTGTCCATGAATTCCACCAGTGGGCTTTCAAAGCGGGCTTCCTGTTCATGAGTCGTCTCAAGCTGAAGAGGCGAGAGAGGGCCTGCTCACGATTGTTCGGCAGGCGCTGTCTGGGCGTACGAAAGGGCAGTGGGGCTACCCAGCTTCCGCTAACATCTTCCTGAAATTCCTTTCCCATGAGCTGCAGAAATTCTTTGTCTTCTATTGACAAGGCTAGGTCATTGTCCTCTTTGCTGGTCTGGAACACTGTTGTACCTAAGTCAGGGTTATTTGTCGAAATCGTGAAGTGCTCTTGACATGGTTTCAAGTGTGATGTTCTCCCGTTGCTTAGAATGGAGGTTGTGAAGATATTCGCCTGATTCGGGGCCTGCAGCCGGTCGACACAGACTGTTCCCAAGATGGCCCACCCGAGTCCTGTCTTGAGGGCAAATGGAGAGCCTGCTGGGCCATTGACCACTGCCTGGGGAGAAAAGGCTGCGGGGGCGTCCATGCCCAACAAGAGCAGGATTTCGGCTTCAGGATCTAGGGCAGGGAAGAGATTAGTCATGTGTCTCAGGTGAGGTATATTGTTTACTACTTCTGGTGTCGCAATTTGACTGCGGTTGTCTGGTAAAGCGTCCCATTCTAGCAGTGGCGGCAATGCGAATTTCGCACTTCCGTCTAATGATTCTATGCAGAGTCCCATGACCTTTCTCCCTGCTGTGCACTGTGCCCCAGTGCATGTTGTAATTGTGAAGTGCGTGTTCTCGGTATAGGCATCAAAGTAGTCGAAGAATGCTGATCTGGCTAATGATTGATTGCTCTGTGTGTCCATTATCACATACATTTTCACAGCTTCTTCCAGGTGCCCAGTTGGGTAGACTTTAGCTAGGCAGATCAGATGGCATGAACGAGGTGATGGTGAGTCTCCGCATACTGAGGTGCAGTTGACATTTGTTGCTGTATCTGGGTGCGCTTTGTTGTCGTGCTGAGGCTCCTTAGTCGGAGTGGGGTTAGGAGTCCGCCGTAGAGTAAGAGCCGAACGTGGAGCAGGAACTGGTTGTGGCGTCGACTCGCGGTCTAGATGCAAGGCGGTTGGGTGCTGGTCACTTTTGCATAGATAACATAGCACCTTAACTGTGCAAGTTTTGGCCATGTGGTCTGCAGACTCACAGCATTTGAAGCAGACTTTGTACTCCCTGATCAGTGCCTTTCTTTCGCCCAGGGGCTTCTTTCGGAATTCTCTGCACTTATTCAGAGAATGCGAGGTCTTGTGCAGTGGACAAACGGGTTCTTCCTTCGCTTTCTGAGGTCGATGTAGAGCACTCTTAGACGGCTTTACATCGGAGTTCCTTGTTGACAGGGGAACAACCTCTGTGCTATGCACTGACACAGAGGCTGTTCCTCTTGCGGCCTGCACTGGGCTCTTGATCGGACCAAGGCTTTGATTGGTTTTTCTGCTGGCATAGGTTCTTCGTATTGTAAAACCTTTATTTCATGGATCATTGTACTTCTTCGACATGTGGGCAACAAATTCTTGAAGGGCGGCGAAGAGTGGTTCTCTGCCAAGGTTCTTTGCCCTGTAATTATCAGCTAGGTCGATCCATGCATCAATCAGTTTCATTGGCAGTTTTTCAACGATAGACCTTTGTGTCTTATACAGGTCGAGACAGCTAAGTCCCGGCAAGGTGGGATCCATTTGTGCTGATCGTAGCTGTGTAAGGAGATTGGAGAAGTTCCATAGTTCTTCAGGGTTACTGAGATCCATGGCAGGGAAGTTGTCGACCCGCTCTAGGAATGAGGATTCTGTCATCGTAGCTGCCCCATACCGCTCATCAAGTATTTCCCATGATAGCTTGAGGGCTTCGACTGGCTCGTACATTTTTGCTGCGTAGACCCCCTTTACTGCTTGTACTGATTGTGGGCCTAGCCATGTGAACATATGACCGAGTTCCTTGGCTGGCTCCAGTCGTTCGCCTTTAATGGCATTTACAAAAAGAAGCTTCCATAGCATGTAATCTATGCCTGATTTGTCGGAGAACTTGTGTACTCCCCTATGTGCCAGGTCCATCCTTCTCCAGGATGTTGCAGTATCCTTTTGGACTTCAGGAGAGTTATACGATGGGGGTGGTGGCAAGGTTCGCCCTACTGTGTTGGCTAGGGCAGGATTAAGTGCCAACGCTGGCTGGTAGTTCCCTACAGAGTGTTTACGGACAATTTCGTCTTTCCATGCCACAGGTGATGATAGGTTCTTTTCCTGGCAGGCAAGTGGAGTACCTCCATTGGGCTGGACGTCGGCACTCGGAACGCCTGGCAGGTTTGGCTGGAACTCCTTAGCCTCCACTCTGAGGTGGTGTCTCATGGTTGTTTGCATGCTTGGCTCCAGAGACGCCTTCATTGCTGCTGAAGGAGTACTCTGGTTGCCCTGAATGTCTTCATTTGCCGGGGTAGATTGTGCATTTTCAAAGGAGGAGTCTCGTGGTCTAGATCTTACAATATCTGCTGTCTGAGTAGTTCGTAGAGCCAGTGGGTGAGGTTCTCCTCTTTGTCCCTGCTGTGGGGAGTTCTGGTCCTCAACATAGGCTTTGACACGCTCATCTGAGTCCTCCTCCTCTAGCTGTCCAGGATTGAAGTTGAGTAAAGCGTGTTCAGCCACCGCCTCTAAAGCTTCAGCCAGTGTTACTTTTTCCAGTGTCTCTTTTTCATACTTCAAATAGTCTAGTCTGGCCTGAACTTTGGCCATTTCTTCCTGTTTTCTGGCCTGAACTTTGGCCAATTCTTCCTTCAGCAATTGTTCTTCCTTTGCCATGCTCAAGGTTGCTTTGGCCACTGCAGCTTCAGCTCGTGCCTCTGCGGCCCGGGCAGCGAAACTCCTCGCTGTGGAGGCTCTGGATGACTGGCTGTGATGGGAAGATGCTTTGGAAGGATGGAAGGAACCTGAGGCAGAAGATTGTTGTGAGACACTGCTACCCTGCTGAACCCGGGATGACTTGTAAGAGGGGACCGCTTGTGTCCAATGAGATGATGCGTGTGAGCGATGGGTTGCTTTGGATTGGGCCTTCTCACTCGCAGCTTTCTTGGAAGAATGAGCGATAGATGCATGTGAGCGTTGGGGTGAGGAGGCTTTCTCCCTTGATGTGCCTTTCGCCTGGAGCGCCATGTGGAAGGAGTTCTTACAACTTTGAAATATTTTCCCACATTCCGCACTCAACATCTCTAAGCGTTGCATGTCCCCCACGAGTTCTGGGTCTTCTAGTTGCTGCTGGATTTTGACAAGATGGCTTTCAGAATTCTTCCATTGCTTATAAAGTTCATCCATTTCATTCACCAACGTGCGGATGCAGCCGTGTGAAAGCTCATCCACGGGCCTGTTGCAGATCTGTTGCAACTTCTCCCAATACCTTTTGTTGCGACGATAATGCTTGTCCCAATCTTCCTTCAGGCTTGACTGCATAACACCAGTGAGCTTCCTATGCTGCCTGAGGTCATAGGTTCTCTGATGAGCTTCAGCCTCTTTGGAATTTTGGACATTCACTTCTGGAATTGTGTCGAGGTTGGGTGATGGAAGGGTCATCATTCCTGATGAATCATATGCTTCTGCCATGATTGGATAAGACTCCACGGCATCCGATGCTTCAGGCGTGTCAAGATTAGCTGGGAGGTTCAACTCTGCTGACTCATTAGAGGTCTCAGCCATGACTGGGAAACTTGGGGAACTTCCTGAAAACTTTAGGAGATGTCATTGCAGTTCGCCTGTTGACCACTGGGGTGCGCTGCAAACTCTAGGGGATGTCGATGCAGTTCACCTGTTGACTGTTGGGGTGCGCTGCAAACTCTAGGAGACGTTGTTGCAGTTTACCTGTTGACCGCTGGGGTGCGTTGCGAGCTTTAGGAGACGTCGTTGCAGTTTGCCTGTTGACCACTGGGGTGCGTTGCAAACTTTAGGAGACGTTGTTGCAGTTTGCCTGTTGACCACTGGGGTGCGCTGCAAACTCTAGGGGATGTCGATGCAGTTCACCTGTTGACTGCTGGGGTGCGTTGCAAACTCTAGGAGACGTTGTTGCAGTTTACCTGTTGACCGCTGGGGTGCGTTGCGAGCTTTAGGAGACGTCGTTGCAGTTTGCCTGTTGACCACTGGGGTGCGTTGCAAACTTTAGGAGACGTTGTTGCAGTTTGCCTGTTGACCACTGGGGTGCGCTGCAAACTCTAGGGGTTGTCGATGCAGTTCACCTGTTGACTGTTGGGGTGCGCTGCAAACTCTAGGAGACGTTGTTGCAGTTTACCTGTTGACCGCTGGGGTGCGTTGCGAGCTTTAGGAGACGTCGTTGCAGTTTGCCTGTTGACCACTGGGGTGCGTTGCAAACTCTAGGAGACGTTGTTGCAGTTTGCCTGTTGACCGCTGGGGTGCGCTGCAAACTCTAGGGGATGTCGATGCAGTTCACCTGTTGACTGCTGGGGTGCGTTGCAAACTCTAGGAGACGTCGTTGCAGTTTGCCTTCTGACCATTGGGGGTGGTTGGTGCGGTACACCTTTGGCCACTAGGGTGCTGTTACCTAACTAATGCTTGGGTTAAACTGGTTTCAGTGTGTTCCTTTGTATAGAGCTGCAAAGCAACTGTCCTATTTGGAGACCCTAAGAGGCTTTCCTCGACTTGGGTTCCTTTGGGCTTTAGTTGCTTGCCCTGTAAAGGGGATTTAGCTTTCCAATATTTTATTCAAGCAAGATTCAAAGCAACAGCATGCACTGTGGCTGGATTGTTTCTTTTCAAATGCACATTGAGTGGTCAGGCTGGGAAGCAATTTGTATCATGCAAATTCAATCTCCAAAGAACCTAGGTGGCTCGGATTACTTTGTGTTAAAATAAGGCTTTTCGTTTTACTGACGAAGTAAACTTCTAAACAACATACACACAAACTTTGCAAAGGTGATTGAAACATGCAGGCCTGGGCCCCTTTATGGCAGGGCAATCTTCTTAGCTAGCCCAAGAATTGTCTTTCTCTTTCTGTCCTTTTACTGCCAAAGGTGATTCAAACATGCAGCCCCTGGGCCTCTTTATGGCAGGGCAATCTTCTTAGCTAGCACAAGAACTGTCTTTCTCTTTCTGTCTTTTACCGCTGAGCAGAATACTTCACTCAGGCAAAGAGAAGGAAAGCAAGTTTTGTCACTTTCGTGGCTAAGCAAAGGTCTCAATTAGATGCAAACAAAGTCCTTTTATAAGTTGTGCACAGAGAAGAGATGCATTTTCACTCAAACAGAATGTCCATCAATGCTCCGAAAGAAAGGGAGGGGTTCAGGCATCTACATCCTTTTACTGTTCTGTTCCCCAGGCATCTGGCTCCACTGAGAACAGGCAGATAAACTCTAGCAAACAGGTTTTCATGCAGATTATATTTATTTGGGAATCCTTGAACACATAAGACTTACAATCATAGTGAGTCCAGGTGAGGTGCATCCATATTTCATAATCTGTCCCATTTCCTAGTGTAAAAGGATGGTAGTTCTGACTCCCTGTTCAGAAAGCATGTTCTCTCTTCTGAGGTAATTCAACATATGGCCGGGTCTTTGTCCTAAAATCCCGGCAAAGAGCCTCAGTGGCCAATCAGACACACAGATAAGATCACATGTCATGGACTACATTTCCCATAATGCAATCTCTCACTACATCTCCCACAATGCAATCTCTTAAGGAGACAGCTCTTAATTCTTAAGGTAACTAACTCACCACAACTCACTATCTGTAACAGCACAAGTAGGATGAAGATATCACAGACTCTTTGTTAGGGCGCTACGACTGAAACACTGTGAGCCTGTTGGAAAGTAGAAAGATGATTTGCATATTTTGTAATGTCACATCGGTGTTCCAAAAAGATCCAATCAAACTGCTGATGAAATCTGGAATAAATTAAATGAGTAACTCAGATTTTAATAACGTGAGGAACTCCCATCAACCTTTGGTAAAGTGTCCCGACAAATTCAGTTAATTGGATGAGGATATAACTTGAGTCATATAAATTGAATGGGTCATATAAATACTATGGATCATCAATGTCTGAGAAGAGCTCCTATTAATTTACAACAGAAATATCATTAGGAGCTGCAAGGATAAGACATATCTAAATACTGGTATCTAACAGTTCTGAGGTTGGCCTTTTTGTCTTAAATAAAGTGACAGTGTCATTTTGCCTGTGTTACCATCAGTTGAGTAGAGAGACTCCATGTGCAATTTGCATTTAAACCCTACTTTTTTAGGACCCTGTAGTCCCTACCCTGGGTAAAGTCAGGGCAATTAGATGTAGCTGAGTGTTTACTGGCCAGATGCTCTTCCTGGCACCTACACAGAGTTCGCAGCAGATATTTTTTGATAAACATCTGCCACTACCTAGGATTGAACTCTCAACCTTCTGAGTGGGAGGCAAGTATCATAATTTGCATCTAAACCTGAATAATAAAACTGGGTGATATTTAATAGCTAAGTGGTTTTCCATACTGGAGACAGAGCATCTAGTTATTGCTGGGTAGAAATGCAAATAAAATATATAAAGACAACATTTTTTTTCAAATAGCAAGAAGTTTTATCCCGTACATTTTGCCATAATAATTGCTCTTATTACTTACCAGTAATTACCCTGAGCTCTCTGGAAACACTGAACCCATGTAGCTTCATCAGTACATGCAGGATATTTAGGAAGAATAATATAAAGTATCTATATTATGTCCTTATTTTGGCAAATCAACCACGGCTTTGACAGATTCACCAATCTGTAATAATTAATTAGGGTTTTGAGTACAGTTAGAATTCTTTTTGAATGTTGGTTTTATATAGGTTTCTTTTGATTTTCTTCCTACCCACCTGAAAATATTTGCAGGTTTGTTTGGGCCATGGAAAAATCCTTACATCTATATTAAGAAATAAAATGTTTAATAATGTAGCAAATTCTTCAACTGGAAACAGCTGACATTCAGTGAGCGAGCGTGTGATTCATTCTATCAGTTTCATATTTTTTTAAAAAATTCCCTGTGGAGCCATTCTTCCAGTAAAAAAGAGCCCGAACAATCCCACATAAAGAAGAATGAAGAAACAGCTGATTTGGGAAAGGTCCATTTGGATTTGTGTCTGTTCATTTGTTCCAACAGATCTTTTTTCTCATATCATTTTTTCTCTTGTCCTGTCTGCAGTACTGAGGCTGCCATTCAAGTAGCATTATTTTCTTCATTTACTACAGTTCCTCTTGGTTTTTTTCATCTTTCTTGCAAACCTTTTCATTACCTATAGAATCACAGAGTTGAAAGGGAGGTCTTCTAGTCCCAACCCTCTGCCCTTATTCCATTGTAGGAAGTTAGGACTCACTCCTCTCCTAGAAGAATGAAATATTCTAGGAAATATTTAAAAAGGCAGAATATTATACCTCCCTGGATGAGAAATGGAGAAACATGTTTTTTAGGCAGGAAGCAGATTCACTCTTAATAGCCCCCACCCTCCTCAATAGCCCACAGCAGATGTCAGCATTTAAGAGATAAAGAGATAGCTAGGTCTATTCATTAGCCCTCACCCAAGATCCAACAAAGGTAGGATTAGCCCTCAGCCATAATAGGAATTGCCCAAAACCCTCTTCCTTACATCATCACCCAGCAAGATTCAACCAGGCCTGGGACTCAAAAGACAACCTACAAAGTTACCCCTGCATGGCCCCATGGGAGTCTGACAACCAATCAGAATACAAGCTCAAATTCAAAGCCCAACAGGGGATATAAATCTATCTCTCTTTCTCACCCATGTGCTCTTTTTTTGCCCAGGACCTCAAAACCATGTGGTCCTGTCCACCATTAAACCATCTTTTCAAGCAGTCTCCATGTTTCCAGTGTCTTTTTCCCCACTTGGAACTGAACCCAAATGGACATTTCTTCCAACACCATCTTGGACAAATGGTTGTTCTATCTTTTCTTGAACACCTCTAGTGATGCAACAGCCTGTGAGGCAAAGTGTTCCACTGACTGTTTGTTCTCACTTTCAGCAAACTTCTCCTTAGTTCCAGGTTGGATTTTCCTCTGACAAGCTTCCATCCATTGCTTCTTGCCCTGCCTTCAGGTGGCTTGGAGAATAAATCCATAAAAGAGCCTGGTGGCGCAGCAGACTAATAGCCTGTTATTAACATTCAGCTGCCTGCAATTACTGCAGGTTCAAATCTCGCCAGGCTCAAGGTTGACTCAGCCTTCCATCCTTTCTAAGGTAGGTAAATTGAGGACCCAGTTTGTGGGGGCAATAAGCTGACTTTGTATAAATATACAAAAGTATGAAGGCTATTGCTTAACGCATTGTAAGCCATCCTGAGTCTCCGGAGAAGGGCGGCATATAAATATTTTTTTTAAAAAAATCAACTCCCTGTTCCCTGGGACAGCCTTTCAAGAACTGAAGTTGGCCAGGTGACCCCCAAGCCTTCACTTTGTTCAGCTAAACATACCTAATTTTCTCAAAGGTGTTTTTTTTCCTAAAAGGCAACTGGACTATGTTTTTTTTTTCCTTTGAGGAAGAAGATGTTTTGCTTCTCATCCAAGAAGCTTCATCAGTTCTAGCTTGATGATGGTGGTGATGGGGGAATGGAAGGATTAGGTCCTGACAAGATGAGGGAGTGGGAGGCAGGATTGGTTGTAAGATGCAAACTACATGTGAGACACATATTATCTGTACTTTATCAGGTATTTTAACTTTGCACTAAAAAAAAATTAATGGATGCCAGTTTGACATACAGACTCAATAGTAATATCAAAGAATTTCAACTTCTCAGGACCCCGAATAACAGATTGCAAAGTGACCATTTTGATTCTAAGAGGCCAACAGTAGAATTGACTTAGAAGTCACATACTGAAGTCACACATATCGAAAGTCTACTTCAAAAGATTCCAACCAACACAATGAGATTTTAACAGATTACTGTGGTTCAGTGGTAATATTGGGAACCACTTCCTGAGAATCTTCTTGCTCACCTGGTCAGCAGTCCTATTGATGCTCTGGTTGATTTATGGATTACGCCTTAACCTGCCTATTCCTGGAATTATACTGAGTGCTCCCCAGGGAAATGAGTGATCAGGGAAATAGAACGTATAAGATTCAGGCTGTTCAGATAAAAGAATAATAGTTCTTTGTGCTTTTAATTAAGTCTTTATTTCAGAAGGCCATGTGGTTTCTGGAATGTGAGATAACCGTCAGCAGCAGCTGCATCTCTTCCAAGAAAATAGTTTTGCCAACGCTGTTTATGCCTTGATAAGTTACTTGGATAAGTTAATGCAGCATTTATATGGCTGCATTCAAAGACTATCCAGTCAGACCAAAGTACAGCAGATGTATGTCTGCCTCTGATTTGACAAACACAACTTGCCACAGCTGTTTTGAATCAGCTGTCCTAAATCCCAGTGACTTCCAGACACTTTTCAATGATCTTTACACTAAGTATGATAGTCTGAATAAACCACACTTGCCTGAATTCACACTACATGCAAAGCCAAAGCCAAATAAATCACATGATGATATAGTATGATGCAAAATGTTGGTTTGGAATCTTTTGCTACCCAGAGTATTGCAGGCTAACTCTGCCTACAGCCAGGAGTTCGATCCTGACCTGCTCAAGGTTGATTCAGCCTTCCATCCTTCAGAGTTGGGTAAAATGAAGATCAAGATTGTTGGGGGCAGTATGCTGACTCTGTAAACCCCTTAGAGAGGGCTGTAAAGCACTGTAAAGCGGTATATAAGTCTAGGTGCCATTGCTAAGTGCTATTTGATCTTTAAACTTATAAATAGCAGTACCAGGCAGAGACTGCTTTCTTTTACATGAGTAAAATGAGATATTAGTATATATAGAATTGTAACTGTTTACTGTTATTGTTATAATGACATATATCTATTTTTAGCGTTTGACTTTTATGTGTTAAAGCACCTTCTTTTTTCTTCTCTTTGACAATAGCATCGCTATTTTTTTTTGTGATTTGCTCTTTTTTCTTTCCTTTTTGTGATTAATTAAACACCAATAATAAATAACCTATGGGTTCCATCATCAAGCGAGTGAGCAAGGAGTCCAATTCTGTTCTAGTGGCTGGTAACGCTGGATGTACCTGGTAGACAGCCCTGGAAAACAGACGATTATGACTGACCCATGCATCATAAAAGCAATCATCCTGATATAACTTAATGCTGCAAAAACAGAAAAAGGAACCACTCACTTTTCTAGGACCAGGGCAACATAAGTAAACAGCGACATGAGCAGGGCCGGATTTAGATGAAAAGAGGCCCTAGGCTATTCCACTTATGAGGCCCTTTCACCTATAGTGAAAGTGTAATTTTAATTTTGCTAACAATTTGAATGTAGGCCCTCTTGATCTTGAGGCCCTAGGCTGAAGCCTAGTTAGCCTATAGGAAAATCCGGCCCTGGACATGAGTTACAGAATAACAGACTTGGAAGGGAGCTTGGAGGTCTTCGGGTGCACGCAGGAGACCCTATATATTCCAGACAAATGGCTGTCCAATCTCTTTAAAACCTCTAGTGATGGAGCACCCACAATTGCACTGATTAATTGTTCTTTTAATTAATTACAATTAATTGTTGACATGAAATTTCTCCTTAATTCTAGGTGGGATCTCTCTTTGGTGACACTGAACCTGGAAGCACTGAATGATCAGAACAACAATTGTGCTGCTTTTATACAAACCTTCCGAAATAATAAATGTAGTAAAATAATTTTAAAATAGGCTGTTGAAAATTGTACCAGCAGAAGCAACATGATATCTATAATACATCTGATGACAACATAACTGCACAGAGTTAGTAGAATCCAGCTCTCCTTCTTGGTTTCTATTGACAAAATCACCGTCAGTCAATTGCAGAAGGCAGCTTTACTTGAAAAAGCTTACAATACCTTTAATACCAACACCATCAAACAACATATGCTTATCCCTTGTTCAGTTCCAAGTGGGGAGAAAGACACTGGAAACATGGAGGCTGTTTGGAAAGATGGTTTAATGGTGGACAGGACCACATGGGTTTTTTGGGGGGTCCTGGCCGAATGAGCACATGGGGGGGAAAGAGAGAGATTTATACCCCCTCTTGGGCTTTGAATTTGAACTTCCTGTTCCTGTGGTAAGGACATGTATTCTGATTGGTTGTCAGACTCCCTGGGGGCTATGCAGGGGTAACTTTGCAGGCTGTCTTGAGTCCCAGGCTTGGTTGAACCTTGCTGGGTGATGCAATCTCCCCAGGTGCCATGTGGTGAGATGGGTAGAGAGCTAATCCTCTTATGTCCTGAGGGTGAAGGTCTTTTGTTTTGTAGATAAGCTGGCCCAGCCTTTTGTCTTGTAGATAGGTTGGCACCAAGATATCTGCTGCTTATGTCTTTAGAAACATGTTTCTCCTTTAGGGAAAATATAATATTCTGCCTTTTTAATATTTCCTAAAATATTTCATTCTTCTAGGAGATGGATGGGTGCTAACTTCCTACAAAATCTAGACATATAGCTGACTGCGTAACCATGAAAATGATACCTTTAACACCATCAAACAATATCTGCCTATCTCAGGTGTATTACAGTACACTAGATTGGTGGACAAAAATGCTAAATCCATTCTAACCATCCTGTTGATTGTGTGACCAATTATAATAAATTTAAAACCTAGTTTATAAACCTTTAACAAGATAATGTACGTGGCTAGTTCTGAACACTAAAAAAAAATCACTACTACTTCTGAGAAGCGGGTTGAGTTGTGACAGTACAGGTACTCCTCGACATAAGACCACAATTGAGCCCAAAATTTATGTTGCTAAGTGAGACATTTGTTAAGTGATTTTCCCATTTTGCAACCTTTCTTGCCACAGTTGTTAAGTGAATCACTGCAGTTGTCAAGTTAGTAACACGGTTGTTTAGTGAATCTGGTTTATCCACCGACTTTGCTTGTCAAAGGTCACGAAAGGTTATCACGTGATCCTGGGACACTGCAGCTGTCATAAATGTGAGACAATTGCCAACAGTCTAAATTTTGATCAGGTGACCATGGGGGGGGATGCTGCAACGGTTGTTAAATATGGAAAATGGTTACTTTTTTATAAGTTACTTTTTTCAGTGATGTTGTAACTTTGAACGGTCACTAAATGAACTGTTGTAAGTCAAAGGACTACCTGTAATGGTTTTTTTTTTTTAAAGTTGGCTCCAAACAATCAACCAATGGAACAGCTTGCCTTCAGAAGTTGTGGGAATTTCATCACTTGAGTCTTTCAAGAAAAGATTGGACTGCCATTTGTCAGAAATGATATAGGGTCTCCTGCTTGAGTGAGGGGTTGGACTAGATGACCTATAAGGTCCCTTCCAACTCTGTTAATCTGTTAAATACACCTTTCGATAACCATTTGCTAACTTCCTAACCTGCAACTACTAGATACAGAATGAGGGAGGTAGAAAGGCAAGGATGTGGACGTTAAAAAATATCTTTTATTCGAATATGTTGGGGGTTTTGTTTTTTGTTTTTTCAGATTTTGCCAGAAATTCGCCATCCATCGAAGGGAACCCATCAATTTTGATAGGCATACAACCAGCTCTTTAAAAGAAAGGCGGGGCAAACTTCCTCCCGCGCTTGCGCTCTGCCGTGACGTTAATTATCCGCGACTTCTACTTACAGGCGAATCCACGTGTTTCGGCATTTCCGGGTCTCTGACTCTGGTTGGCTATGGAGGAGGCAACGGCGGTGCCCCAGAAGCGTTTCTACCGGCAGCGCGCTCATTCAAACCCGCTGGCGGATCACACCTTATTCTAGTGAGTGTAGACAGGGTTTGACCCTAAGCGGTTCCTTAGCTTCTCATTTTTTCCCCCGATAGTTTTCCTGCGAGTTCACAAACGTGTGTCCCCCCTCCGCCTCCCCCCGAAAAGGAACAGCGTCCAATTTCCAGCCAGTGCTTTTATTTCGTGGGAATGCAAATTGCTCACGAGTCCCAGTGGTTTTGGTTTTTTTTTCCGGCTTGGCTGTTCTGAACGCGCAAATGTTGATGCAGCCCTTTGGTGCTGGTCGTATTGAGCTGTGGTTCAGAACATCTAGCAAGCGGGAGGTTCTTGCTGTTGACAAAGTCACCCGAATGTAAATTGAGTTATAGTCTGGGAAAAAAAAAATCTAACGTGAGTCAGGCTTTATCTCTTTACCTAAGTGGGGGAGGGGGGGAGCATGATACTATCTTGTTTCACCCAAGTTATTGATTTTAAAGGACGTTCGTTCTAAAAGATAGCAAGACAACACATTTCTCACCAGCACACTATAATCATTGCTACAGAAGTGCAGATGGCAATAGGGAGATAGGAAAACTTCCAATTTCTGTGGCCACTTGCAATAATGTAGAGTTTAACCAGGATTTACACTGGACATGTATCTTATAATATTCTATAAACCAGGTTAGACTATTCTTGAGTTTAATGTACAGAAGAAAGGCTGTCTGAAGGCCGGTTGGACGTGCAACCGGCATCAAGCCTGTATTGAGGGATGGTAGAGTGTATGCATAGCCCAGTTTCTTGCACATTCTTATTTGCAAACTAGCTCAAAGAAAACCTGCGTGGCCATTGCTAAGAATTCTGGGAGCTGCAAATGCCAACCTATCTGGAGAGTGCCCAGGTCAGAAAAGATTGGCATATCCCTTTTTATGGGAGGATGGCAGCGTGTGGTTTATTCAGTGTTAGGAGTAAATTTTGTTTAATTCAGCCATTATTGCTTGAGTTGAATTTTGTTTAGAAATACTGTAATGTCTTTGGGACCTGATTTCAAAGTATCATTAACACTGCAGTCCTCTGCATACTTGCTTAGAATTAATCCTATGAATCAGAAATGGAGTGATGTAGCAGTCAGTCAATTTTTGTTTTGATCGTTGACCAACATAAAATAACATTCAAAGATGGCACTTTGCAGCCATCTCAATATATTCAGTTTAGCTTGTAAGTTATGAAAAATAACACTTAGAATTACTATTACAGAAACATCACTTAAATTACTCATAGAAACTAATATAGTACAGTATATAATTATGTGAAATAAAAACTTTAGGAAATAAGGTAGATAAAACTATCTAGCTTAATCTATCTTTAGAAAACAGCTCAGATAATTTTATCCCCAAAGTGAGAATTAATTGAATTAGTGGGTTGATTGCAATCCTAAGAATCTATTGACATCATTGGAATTTATCGTGGTTAGTCTTAACATGAAAGTCCCTAAATTATTGTATTTGGGAAATGTTTTGCTTCCAGATTAGTACCTCATTTGACTATAACACATGTCCTTGGAATGTCAGTAGAAGTATAAGTCATTTGAATATTCCTGTGTTTTAAAATAGTCATCTCAGAAGCATCTTGGAAATAACCAACAGATTGTTATAACCACACAGTATCACCACAGTCCACTAACCAACTAAATGCCTCCAAAACAATTTAAGTAAACTGAAAAAAACATGGTAGCCCAAGAAAAAACAAGAGTCATCTGCAACATGTAAGGACTGTAACAGCCACTATGTAGAACAAACAGGTAGAAAACTATCCGAGTGCATTTATGAAACCCAATTATTAGTTAGAAGACAGAATGAGAACTCCTTAATCTTGCAACACATGGACAGATTCAACTATAGCTTTAATTTAGAACACTGAGCATTCTACACCAAGCTAAATCCAAAAATGCTAGGAAATGCCTGGAAACTTGTCATTCAGACAAATCAGCCATCAATAGACACATAAAGACAAACCACATTTATGCACCATTCAAAAAAAAAAAAAAGGAAACAAACAAAAATCCTCTCCAGCAGCCTACACCCAGATAAACATTGTTTAACAGCAAGCAAGCAGAGAACAATACCCTAATCAAGGAACTACCAGGGAGAAAACCACAGGGCAAGCTGCTATATGTAAACAGAGAACAAACCTGCATTCATTAGCAATGCTACCTAGTCAGGTGCAAACAAGCTTGAAAAGCACCAAAAAACTCCACATTAAATGATATTCCAGAATCAGGGTGGATAAAAATCAATGATTTTTTTTAAAAAAAAATAAAAAAAAAATCAGATTTTTTTGATTTTTATTGAATTTATTTTAATAAAAAAACTTTTGGGGTAAAATCTATCGTAAAATAGTTTTCTATTTAAGATACATAAATAATTTAGTTTATTCCTGGCTTCCGGTTTGCTGCTGGCCGCCGCCAGACGTTCCCTTGGGATCGTCAGCTTCCTTTGCCTGTCAGAGCCGCCTTCACAGCGGAATGGCGGCTCGAAAAAACTCCGTTTCCATGAGGAAACGGAGATAGAGCCGGCAGGGGTGGGTAGAACTCTCTGCAGAGTCCCAAAAGTTTTTTTTTTTACTTTTGGGACGGAGCGGATGAGATGCCCCATATCCCCAGCCGCTGCTCCGGGCTTTGGGAGACCTCTGCTAATGCAGAGCCAGGCGTGAAGAGCAAGCCTGCGAATTTAACAGATTACTTAAAGAAAATGTGAGCTGGACCTGTAATATTGAATCGCAAGTATTTTACTTATCTTTTAAAAAAATTATTTAAGAGAAAAGAGGAAAGGAAAGGGGGAGAAAAAAAAAAGCCTTTTAAAATGGCGTCTGCCGCGGCTGGAGAAGAGGCAGAAAGGGAAAGTCCTTCCGTTTTCTATTAATACAATGTAGCGGAATAAACACCACTGGCTACATTTGTAGACAAAACTTCGCTCCTGTGTCTTTTTCTCTCTCTTTTTTCCCTGGAGACTTGACATTGTTATTGATTGGAAAGAAGTCTTTTTTCTTGTTTTTTTTTTTTCTTTTAACAAAGCTTGCCTGGGCGGAAACATGGCACTGAAACTTATAAAGTCAAACAAACAAGTAGTGGGGGGGGGATTCCCCCACTAACAACTTAAAAGAACAAGTTTTAACTCTTCAATCTCAGAAACCTGATTTCAATATAATAGAATTTCTTTTAGAGGAGATTGTAAGAAGGGATGAGATTGTGAATCAGCATCTTGAAAAATTTAAGCAGGAAATTAAAGAATTGGTGAAATCTAAGTTTGATTTTTTGGAGCAAAATTTTTTAAAAGTGGCTAATGGTTTGTCAGAATTTATGATACAGTTGGCTACAAATACTAATTTACTAGAGTCTAAAATGGAAGAAATTCAAGATAAATTGGACAATAGAATTCAAAAAATTGAAAATGATTTGATAAACACTCAGGATAATAGCTCAGAAGAAAAACCTAAAATGGAGGCTGATCAAAAGTCTGGTAATGTAGAAAATCTGCAACAGAGGATTGAAAGAGAGGTTTTAATGGTACAATATAATTTCACAGAATATGCGATAAGACTGAGAGGTTTGCAGGAAAATAACAGAGATGATTTAAGGAAAATATCTTCTGAATTTCTAGCTGGGATTTTAAAGGTTCAACCCGAGGAAGTGTTTTGTAGGATTGACAGTTTACAGAATAAATTCCTGGATTGCCAAGCAAAGGCAACTGCCTAGAGATGTAGTGATTTATTTTACAGATAAAGAAATTAGGAATAATATTGTGCAAAATTCTTTCAATTCTAATTTGCAACTGCATGGAAGAAAGATTTGGATTTACAAAGAACTCCCACCTAAGATATTAATGGAAAGGAAGAATTTTGCTTTTCTGGTGACTGAGTTAAAAAAGAGAAATATCCCATTCAGGTGGGACGCTCCAGTTGGTATCATATTGAGATATCAAGGAGAAAGATACCAGTTAAATACTGTTGAAAGAGCGGAAGAATTTTATCAAAACAGATTGAAAATGAACTTAACGTCTTCAGGTATAATACAGGATAAGCAGAAGGAGTTGGAAATAAAGGGAAAATATCGAGCTACAGAGACTGTACCAGATAAACCGCCTTTGGATTTTTTGGATACCCCAGCGGGATTATTTACAAATCTGAGAGAAGTGGCATCTGACTTTAATGTGATGACCTATCAAGTCAAGGACAAGCATGGAAACCAATTAGGGGATATACAAGGGGCAAAAAAGAAAGATGAGACACAAAAACAAAACCAACAAGATCAATCTACAGAGCAGAATCAAAACCGACTAGTTGATATACAATCCATAGAAAGGAAACCAGGATGGAAATCAAACCCGCAAAAAGAAAAGAAAAAAAGAAATAGGCCGCATAAAAATAGAAATTTCTAAATCAAGCAACAGTGAAGCCAGTGACTTTAAAAATGAATGAGTATGTGAAAATATAGAGGAGGCGACGTATTGGTCAATATTATCCTGAGGATGGTGACAGGCCTCTGCATTGCCGTAATTTTGGGATGTGAAAAGAGCCTTAAACTGATGAATTTTAATTATCTACTTTGGAACTCCTTTTTGTGCTGATAACTATATTATAATTATCTTGAATTATAAGGCAAAAGAGTCATACTGAGGCATGCAGAAGATCTGGTTGTTACCCACTACGATGATGGGAATCAATAATCCTGATGAAAGCCACAATTATCACTACATGGAATATAACTATAATGTCACTCGGGTGGTTGTTTTTACTTTCATACATATAAGAGGATATTTACTACTGATGGGGGTAGATATGATTGAAGATTTTGAATA
The DNA here is from genome assembly GCF_029215685.1 of Pituophis catenifer annectens. NCBI lineage: Eukaryota > Metazoa > Chordata > Lepidosauria > Squamata > Colubridae > Pituophis > Pituophis catenifer. The sequence continues at coordinate 160,313,760 of NW_027256882.1, forward strand.
TACTGTTGCATCAGCAAGCTATGTTACCCTATTATGGATGATGGTTTTAATAATCCAGTGGAAAGACTTTAAAGAAGATATCATATGGATTATAAATTTAAAGTTATTGTCTTTTCTTTTTTACTTAGATATAATGGAATATATATACATATATTTTTAAGTAGAGTGGGCAATGAATTAAAGATATTAAGAATTGTTGTGTATGATAATTTTGCAGGACAGTGGGTGAATAAGCTAGTTTGCAGACTGATTAGTTTAAGAAAAGGGATTTTTAAGTGATATGTTTAGGGGAGTGGAGGAAATGGATAGAGTGGAATAAATGTTAAATTAGGTTTTACGGGGAGGGCCGCTTTGAAATGCTATAGTAATATATATAGATCAAATGTTAAAGTAGGATTTATTGTATAGTTTTAAAGTGGAAGGTGGTTTTGAATTGTAGTAATAATATATAGATATAAGCTTGGGAGAGGAGAAAAAGGGTAGATTATTGCCAAATTGGGAGTCATAATACTATTTTGCTAAATTAGAAGTTATTATACAATGTTATAGTATAATGTCTTTTTTTTTTTTTTTCCTTTCTTGAAATGTATGGATAAAGGGGGATGTTATAATATTAATAATATTTTTAGTAAGTAAAGGTCAGTATTTAGAGGAGGGGGTAAGTAATCTGTTATGAATTAGGTTTTTTGTTATGAAGAAGTCACGGGGGGGACGGGTGGGGAGGGGGGGTTAGGGAGGGGGAGGGGGAGGGAAAAAAAGGGGAAAAAATTTGTATTTGAAAACTTTTTCAATAAAAAAAAAATAATAATAATTTAGTTTATTCCGCATGAAATGGAGCTTAGTTATGTAGCATGAGGCTGTATATTCTGCAACCCTGGGACTATCGGTGAGTCAACAGCGGGTCAAAGGAGTAGCAGAGATGACAATTGCTCTTTAAATATTATGATTTAAATTGAGTTGATTTAAATCAAGCCTTTTTACTAGTGATTTAAATCATGATTTAAATTGTGATTTAAATCAACTCGATTTAAATCAAATCCACCCTGTCCAGAATATAGGCTCAAAGATATTTTTTTCTAAATGTTGCCCTGTTTAAAGATGTTAGGATTCTAGTTTTCAGAATTCTCAAGAGAATGTAGAAACTGATCTATATGTAGTTTCTAGGACTGAGTATTCGTTGAAAATGACTCAAAAGAAGGCCTTCAACACACACAAGAGGAGTTCTGCTGCTCATGAATGCAGCCAGACTTTTTTCAGCTTATGCAAAAAGTGGGGGAGGGGGGAAATGATGCTTTAAGGAATTCTTTTATTCAAATTAATGCAACTTTTAAAGCAGTGGTCTCTTTTTTTCAAACCCAAACAGCTGTATTGAATACTACACCAGCCCTGCAGTTATGTTCAGTCCGAAATAGATCTTTTGAATTTGTTTTTGAAGTGTGCATAGCCTTAATAGTTTCCCTTCTGCAGTGTTTGTTTCATAAACCTCTGGGTTTTTTCCCTCCTAGTCCTGCCAGGCCTGAGGAAATGGACTGGTCTGCACTCTATCCAGAGTTTTTTGCTCCTTTAACCAATGATAATTGGCACGATGATCCAAAGGACATGGAGGAAAGAACCAAATCTAGATATCAAGTGGAATTTGCTGATATTGGCTGCGGTTACGGAGGATTGCTTGGTAATTTTTTTTTTCCTTCTGTTGATACATAAGAAGACTAAGCTGATTTCCAAATTTTAGTGATATGTGAATATTCAGACCATTAGAAACCCTTTCCAGGTATTTTTTTTTTCTTTTGGGACAAGATCTGTGAAGGTTTTGTGATATAATAAAAGGGAGTTAGGCAGGGGTGAAATCCAGCAGGTTCTGACAGGTTCTGGTGAACCGGTAGTAGAAATTTTGAGTAGTTCAGAGAACCGTTAAATACCACCTCTGGCTGGCCCCAGAGTGGGGTGGGAATGGGGATTTAGCAGTATCCTTCCCCTGGAGTGGGGTGGGAACGGAGATTTTGCAGTATCCTTCCCCCAGGAATGGGGAGGGAATGGGGATTTTGCAGTATCCTTCCCCTGCCACGCCCATCAAGCCACGCCCTAGAACCGGTAGTAAAAAAAATTGGATTTCACCACTGGAGTAAGGTATATCTTTTTTTGCCATCTAGGCCTATGGTCTGATTTCCACTGAGGTGATTTTTAGGTGAAGATTGTGGCCATCACGTGTACAATCTGATTAAAATGACCTTGCTGTGCTAAGTATCACATAAATATAGTGAATTTGTGCTCAGTTTTTCACGTGGTCAGTTGTTCCTGCATGAATCGATTCTATGAAGCTATTTTTCAAATCCAGGCAAGTGTGAATTCATAGGAAATAAAGTCTGGAGACTCTGCAAGGCTTCTGAGACTTAAAACTGTTTCTATCTGAAATACTACAGGTCAAAATTTAACTCCTTGCAGCATGTTCCACATTGAAGATACAACTCAGTGAATTCCGTAATGCAGTGACCCACTTAACAACTCTGGCGAGGAAGGTCGTAAAATGGGCCAAAACTCACTCAAAACTCATTTTGGGCTCAGTTGTGGTCGTATATCAAGGGTTACCTGTAAGTCTATCAAAGCTCCTACTCTTGGTACAACTAAGGTGCCATGGAAGCAAACTCTATTCATTGTAGTTTGGTGTCAATAGGTGACAATATAAATATAAATATGGGTAGAGTCAAAGAAGCACATCTGGCCTGTTACTTACATATCCTATGGATATTTATTTATTTATTTATTTATTTTATTTCTATACCGCCCTTCTCCTGCGGGACTCAGGGCGGTGTACAGCCAAGATAAAACATAGCAATATAAAATTTAAAAAACATTTTAAAAAACAATTAAACAATTTTGGCCCGAGTTTAAAACAACCCAATTAAAACCGAATTCAGTTAAAAACTGAGAGGATGGGATCAAGCCAGCCTGGCTAGATGGAATAGGTGTGTTTTCAGGGCCCAACGAAAAGTCCGGAGGTCTGATATCGTGCGTATCTCAGGGGGTAGGTCATTCCAGAGGGCAGGTACTGCCACAGAGAAGGCTCTCCCCCTGGGGGTCGCCAGCCGGCACTGTCTGGCCGACGGCACCCTGAGGAGGCCCTCTCTGTGTGAGCGAACCGGTCGGTGGGAGGCCATTGGCGGCAGAAGGCGGTCTCTCAAATACCCCGGCCCTAAGCCATGGAGCGCTTTAAAGGTGGTCACCAACACCTTGAAGCGCACCCGGAAGACCACAGGAAGCCAGTGCAGCTCGTGCAGGAGAGGTATTATATGTGAGCACCCTGTCGCTCCCATAATCCCCCACGCGGCCGCATTCTGGACCAACTGCAGCCTCCGGGTGCACCCCAAGGGGAGCCCCATGTAGAGAGCATTGCAGTAGTCCAGGCGGGAAGTGACGAGTGCTTGAGTGACCGTGCGTAGGGAGTCCCAATCCAGAAAGGGACGCAACTGGCGTATCAGGCGAATCTGATAAAAAGCCCCCCTGGCCACAGCCGTCATATGCTCTTCCAAAGACAGCCGTGCGTCCAGGAGGACGCCTAAGTTGCGAGCCCTTTCCGTGGGGGCCAGTGATTCACCCCCAATAGCCAGCGATGGCACCAGCTGGCTATATCAGGACGCCGGAAGCCACAGCCACTCGGTCTTGGAAGGGTTGAGTCGGAGCCTGTTTCTCCCCATCCAGGCCCGCATGGCCTCCAGGCACTGGGACATCACTTCAAGGGCATCGTTGTTTCAAGGGATAGATGTTTGTATTCAGTTCCAGGTATGCATCTTATGTTCACCTTTTGTTGACCTTGCTATCTCCTCTTCCCCATCCCCACAACTTCCTAGCCAACATGGATGATAGACATGTTTGGAGATGATAGGAAGAAGAAGTGTATTTGTCAGTCTAGCATGGTCTGTGCAGCCCACCAATTATATGCATCTTGCAAACAATGTTAGTTTGAGGTGGACTTTGCTCTACCATTTTGCCCTTAAGCAAGAGGATATAGTATCATATTCATAATATGTAAGCTGTTAACTATTAAGAGACTCCCAAGTCTGCATGCTTGTTTTGCAGATTTATAACATGCTGGTTGACAATGGGAATTGCAGCAAAAAAAAGGCTTGTCTCTTGCCCTGGTTTTAAAGGTTTTTAGAGTAAATTGAACGATAGAGAGTTGCAGGGTTGTATGTGCTGTGATCAGAGCACAAGAATATAAAATATATACATGTTATAAACTCGGGATTATATAGGTTACCAATTCTGCAAAATGGCCCGGGATCCACAATGGGTATAAAACGTTGACAGGTTGTTAAAAAATATTTCTGCTTCCCTCTGCTGCTTGAGGAAAGGACCAGCAGGATCCAGAAGCTTTAACCCATTGCCACATGACCATGTTTGAGAGATTGTCGAGGCTTGTCATGCACTTCAGGGAGAATCTCTGTTGCCAGAAGCATTCGAAAATTTCTTTGAAAGAACAGCAAGAGGCAGCTCAGGCAGTTGAATATGGTGTTGAATTCCACAGTATCATAATCATGGGACATAATCTGAAGGAGTTATGGCAGCAGCCACTTTGCTGAAAGAAGGCAGGTGTAGATCAAATTAGTTCTCTGAATAAAAAGATGGTTTGGAAATCCTAAGCAAATTTAGCCTTGGCTTTTACGATACAAATGTGGAATTTAAATACAGAAAGAAATATTTTGTCTCACCCAATTTAAATCAGCTTTCCCAAGCTGTTGCCTTTTAGGTGTGGACGCCACCCCTCCCCAAAATGCCAGTTAGGGTGACATTCAGGTTAGTAGATTAAGAATTTTGGAAATTGTAATTCTTTTATATCTGGAGGCCACCAGATTGATAGAACCTGCTACATTTGTTTGCTTGGAATAGAACAAAAAATGGATGAAAAAATTGAGACTGCAATCAAAGCTGGTGGCAATCCAGTTCATGTTAAGTGGATGTTTCCTCCTGATTTCAACAAGAGAACTATTTGTATACAGGTAGTTCTCGAGTTATGGCGGTTATGGAGCCTATCCATTACCCAGTTGTAAGTGTGATGGCCATAAAGCAGGTTATCACATGACTGATCCAAATTTTGACCTTATTTGCTTTGGTCATTAAACAAAATGTAAAGTGACTGCCTCGGTTGCTAAATGCACCAATTGTTTTACCATTAGGCTTTTTTGCAAAATAAATAAATAAATATGGAAGTAAATGCCAGTTTTTTGTAAAAACATTGTAAGGGCGGCATACATATCGAACCAACCAACCAATCAATCAATAAATAATATATGTGACTGTGGGACCCTGCAAACAGCCATAAATGTGGGCCATTAATAAGCATCCAAAATGCAGGAGAGGGGCGGCTGTCAGAATTTAGGAAGTGGTTCATAAGTACCTAACTTCAAACGCTCACTAAGAGAGCAGTCATACGTTGAGGACTACCTGTAGTTACCTCTTATAATGTCACTTTAAGCGGCTTCACTTAAGTTTGATCATGTGAGCAGTTCAAGCAAAGAAGCCCATTTCTTAAATATGAAGGTCCTTACAGGGTTATAATATAAGTAGGTGACAACTGCTTCTGACCACCTTTAATCAAAAAAATGTTCCACTTATTTCAGCAGATTAAATAAGCATGAGACAAGATTGCGATTTTACAAAAAGCAATGACACCAACATGGTGGGAAAGGGGGGGGGGGGGAAAGAGTCACATAAAAGTGTCCAAAATACATCTAACCTAAATATCCAAGGCACCTCTTTGAAATTACCTTAAGTAAAGGTAAAGGTTCCCCTCGCACATATGTGCTAGTCGTTCCCAACTCTAGCGGGCGGTGCTCATCTCTGTTTCAAAGCCGAAGAGCCAGCGCTGTGCGAAGACGTCTCTGTGGTCATGTGGCCGGCATGACTAAATGCCAAAGGCGCACGGAACACTGTTACCTTCCCACCAAAGGTGGCCCCTATTTTTCTACTTGCATTTTTTTATTACATGCTTTCGAACTACTAGGTTGGCAGAAGCTGGGACAAGTAACAGACGCTCACTCCGTTATGTGGTACTAGGGGTTCGAACTGCTGAACTGCCGAAATTTCTGATTGACAAGCTCAGCATCTTAGCCACTGAGCCACCGCATCCCTTTATGAAATTACCTTACCGCCCCTATAATTTTGTCTTCCTGTAGGTGCGATAGGCAGCCTTTCTGGGTTGGTTAGGAATGAATTTGTAAAGTGGGTCACAGATGCTCCCTTCTACCTACAGGATTACTGTAGGATTTTCCTGAATAGGAAAACTTCTGCGAGGATGAACCTGCCATTCATTTAGATTCCTCTTCATCAGCAGGCAAAGTGGGACAGTTGTTTCCCATCCTTGTCCCACTTTGGTGCCGGGGTGCGTTTTGCCACCCCAACTTAAAAAGAGAGGCGAGAGGTTGGCGTTTTGCCACACATTAACTACTCCCTGCTCTTGAAATTAAAAGAAGGAAAGAAATATTCAGGTGGAGGCAGAAGATTTGGAGACTTCACTTAACCTGTAGGGCTTCATGCAGGTGGAATATGGAAATGGGCATAAAATTGCTGATTGCTGTTTTCTTTTGTAGTGGCCCTGTCCCCCTTGTTCCCAAATACACTAATGCTGGGCCTGGAGCTCCGTGTGAAAGTCTCCGATTATGTTTGTGACCGAATCCAGGCACTCAGAGCTTCTCACCCTGGGCAGTTCCAGAATATTTCCTGCGTTCGCAGCAACGCTATGAAGCACCTGCCTAACTTCTTCCGCAAGGGACAGGTGAGTCCCTTGAAAAGCATCGCTGGGGATCCTGCAGGAAGCAGAGCCGTCTCGGAGCCCTGAAAGAGAGTCTTCTCCCACCCTGTTTGGCTCTGGGAGAGTTTTGATTTCAGGGATCTTTGAGATGGCTCACGAGAGGGGATTATTATATTATTAAAAAAGACATTTTATGTACATCCTGCACTGACTTCCCAAAGCATCAAGTAGATGCTTCGGATACCTCTTGTTGCCTGAAGAATGTTTTAATCTAAAAAGCTAAGATTGACTCTAGAGCCGTGATGGTGAACCTATGGCATGCGTGCCACAGGTGGCATGCAGAGCCCTCTCTGCGGGCACACCAGCTGTCACACCAGCCCAGCTGTACAGCACATGCGCGTGTGCCTCCCACCAGCCAGCTGGTCTTCATGTCTCTGCTGCGCATGCACGAGGGGCGGGGCGCAGGCAGAGGATGCATGTGCGGGAGTGGGGTGCATGTGCAGGTTGCCTGCACCAACCTGGATACCACGCGAGGCCCCCCTGCACCCCGGTTTTGGCCTGGAAAGCCTCCCGCACCAACCTGGAAGCCAAAATGGGGTGCAGGGGGCGGGGTGCATGCACGGGGGGGGCGCTCACATTGCATTTGGGGGGTTCGGGCATGCATGTGTGCCTTCAGGCGCGAGCGCGCTTTGGGCACACAGCACCAAAAACGTTAACCATCGCTGCTCTAGAGCAGGGGCGTCAAACTTGCATCGTCACGTCATTAGATGACATATCGGGACTTTTCCCCCCTTAAAACCAGGTGTGGGTGTGGCTGACGCGTGACGCATCCGGCCCACGGGCCACAAGTTTAACACCCCTGCTGTAGGGGAAGCTACTGTGCATGATCCATATGTCCTGCCTGCTGAGAGGCAGCCTTCATTCAAAAGGGAGAGATGATTATAGGTAGTCCTCGCCTTAGAACAGTTCATTTAGCAACTGTTTGAAGTTATAGTGGCACTGAAGAAATAGTGATTTATGACCATTTTTCACACTTAATGATCATCGCAGCCTCCCCATGGTCACGGGATTTACATTTGGGTTCTCGACAACAGGTTGATATTTATGGTGGTTGCAATGTCCCGGGGTCATACGGTGATCCCCTTTTGGGACCTTCCAACAAGTAAAGTCCATGGGTTCACTTAACCACCGTGTTACTAATTTAACAACTGCAGTGATCCGCTTAACCAATGTGGCAAGAAAAGTCGAAAAAATGGGGCAAAACTCACTTAACAAATTTCTCACTTAGCAACGCAAATCCTGGGCTCAATTGTGATCCTAAGTCGAGGACTGCCTGTAATGCTCTTTAGCGACTGAATGTGGTCTGAATGCTGAGTAGGAGAGCTGGGTTGCTGAAAGGCCAGGCCAACCTCCTCCGTGCCTTTTATCTTTTCTTACCTCTCTAGCTCCTCAAAATGTTCTTCCTCTTCCCTGATCCTCATTTCAAGAAGACAAAACACAAATGGCGGATTATCAGCTCCACTTTGCTGGCAGAATATGCCTATATCTTGCGCGAACAGGTGAGCAGGGGATATTCTGGGTTAGCTAAGCAGCCTATGTTTATAATCCAATAAAATTACTCAGCAAAGATTTTAATTTAGTTCTTCCCCTGCTTGCCCATATTTCAGCTGCTCTTTTGATTTTGGCATAAAAGAAAAAATAAGTACAATATTAGAAAGATTCCTTATGGGAGAGCATCTTTCCCACCATAGTAAATTCAAGAGACTCGTCAGCAGGCAGATACCTTCAGATTACTGTTTTGCCTATTCCAGCAACAGTGCAAGCTACTTTTAAGTTGAAAAGTTGAAGTCGTTCTTCACAGTTTTGGGCACAAGATTTTCCCAATATTGATCTGAGATCTGAGATATTTAAATATGTCCCAACAATTGGAGTCTTTTCTAAATGCCAAATAGACATGTACAGTGGTGGGTTTCAAAATTTTTTACTACCGGTTCTGTGGGTGTGGCTTAGTGGGCATGGCAGGGGAAGGATACTGTAAAATCTCCATTCCTACCCCCACTCCAGGGGAAGGATACTGCAAAATCCCCATTTCCTCCCGATCAGCTGGGACTTGGGAAGCAGAGAATAGATGGGGGTGGGGCCAGTCAGAATTTTTACTACCGGTTCTCCAAACTACTCAAAATTTCCGCTACTGGTTCTCTGGAACTGGTCAGAACCTGCTGAAACCCACCTCTGGACATGTATCATTGTGTTAGCCAGTTGCCATAAAAACTGCTGTGGACAATGGGTCCTTCTAGTGAAATACTATTTATTTTTGAGCAATTGCATCTGTTCAAGATACTGGGAAGTAGTGCTAGCTAGCAAGAATGGAAGGGATTGACCCTGAAGTTAATTTTGCATATGATTGCATATCATCATGGATTTGGGCATAGTATAGCCCCTTGATGGCGAACCTGTGGCACGCATGCCCGAAGTGGCACACGGAGCCATGTCACCTGGCATGTGCGGCATCGCCCGTTCCTCTTCCGGGTTTCTGGTGTGCATGGCGTGCACAACAATCAGCTGGTCTTTTTGCATGCAGCAGTGCCGGAAACTAGAAGAGCTGGTCTTCCATTTTCCTGTATGAGTATGGGTGCCGGCCAGCTGATTGTCGTGTGTGCATGTGTGCCAGAAACATGGAAGAGTAGCTGGCTGAAACCGGAAGTTCAGTAGCTGAAACTGGAAGTTCATTTTTGGGGGGGCGCATTCGCCCTGGGCAGCTCCTCTTCCGGGTTGCGGCCCACTTGGTGCCGAAAAGGTTCGCCATCACTGGTACAGCCAATAAATCGATCTAGATCAAGTGGCCAATTTTGACACATAGGGTAGTGTGGAGAAACCATGCCTCAGCGAAAGAGCATACATTTTTCTTTAGAGGATCCAAACAGTATTTTGTTATTGACAAAGAAGTGGGGTATATTTTTCAGATTCCACTGCACTTTTAATTCATTCATTCATTTTCATCATTTGGGAGAATTGGAGGACATGTGCTAGTGAGGATGTAAAAGTCAGTGGAATAGAAGGACTAGACTTTGAGGTTCTTTTTAAAACTTTTTGTTTGAGGCGATGTGACAAAATAGGTTTGTTTAAGCTTACCACTTTAAATCATCCAGACAGAAAAATTGCATTGCCCAAAATAGCCATTGCATATCCAGATGGTCAGCAGTGGAGTCCTACAAGATTCTTGGACAGGCTTCCAACAACTCTTGACAAATTGAGGGAAGGAATTCCAGCTAAGTCCTTGGAGAGTCAGCCAACTCCCAAGCAGAGTTAAACAAAAGATGAGCAGATGATAGATCACAGGATGATTTGTCATTAAGCCAGTAAAAGTCCTGGATTCTCAATTATCTAATAAAAGTCCCTATTGAGATTTTTCCTGTTAAATCGGGTGACTGGAAAAAGGTAGGAGGAATATGACCATACATTTGTATTGACCTAAGTGTTTACAGTACTTGAAGATAGCCCTTAGCCAGTAACAGCCCAACCACACAACATTTTTGGCTTCACTAAATAAGTGAAGCGAGAGCCAGTTTGGTGTGGTTAAGGCATGGGGCCAAAGCAGAATACGGTAGTATATATCCAACATTAGTCTAGAGCTGGGGTGGGGAACGATGGCCCCTTTATGACTTGTGGACTTCAACTCCCAGAATTCTTGAGACAGCCATGCTGGGAGTTGAAGTCCACAGGTCATGAAGGGGCCATCGTTCCCCACCTCTGGTCTAGACAGTTTTATCTCTCCTTTGTGCTCTAATGAATGGAAGATGCGTCTTCCCTTCGAGGATCAATTAATTCATGAGGGCAGATTTTAATTGGTGGCCTCCAGAGTGGACTTTGCCTTTAAATCACAAGGGCAATTCATTTCTTTATTGAAATCTGTCAACGTGCGCTGTCGTGTCAGCGTATCCCAAACCCTAAAGGCCCTGCTTACATTTGGGAATTTCTGATCTGTGAGTAGGGAAGAGTGCCAGTTGCTTGCTGGAGGAAAAGGATCAACTTTCCCCTACATCTCATAGGGAGCTGGTGCTGGCGGGAAACCTTGGAAGTCCTGATTTCTAGCTGCTTCCTGCAGGGCATTCTGGCTGACTCCACTTTCACCTGCCAGAGGAAAAAAGTAGAAAGTGCCTGTGTGCCATCCTTTTTTGGAGTTGAAACCAACGAAATCTTGTCTTTGGGATGAATGGCATCCGGCCTCACCCAGTTGGGATGAATCATATTCTCCCTTCGGCTTTTCCATGACTTCCCCAAAGTTAGCGCTCCCGAGGAAGAGGTTGGGGAAAGCCCAACTGAAGCGCTTCCTATAGGGATGACGGAACTAATGGTGGCCGCGGTACCCTCCCAACAACCCCAAGATTGCAAACATTTTGCCTCAGGTGGGGAGGGAGTCAGAGGTAGCTGGGAATTACTCACGAGTCTGACATTGGTCTTTCTACTGCACAGGGTAGTTTTTGCTCTTGAGATTTTCCTAGTGAACCTGAAATTTGCAGATGCGAATGTCTTTAAACTACTTTTTCCATTGGTTACCAGTCTGGTTATATGAGGGTCTGTCTCGCCTAGTGATGAAATGTAAAATTTGTTACTACCGGTTCTGTGGGCATGGCTTGGTGGGGGAGGGGGGTGTAATGTGACTGGGTGGGCATGGCCATTTTTTTTTTAACTTTTAAAACCATTTTTTCTACAACCTCTTTGGCAAAGAGGTTGTAAAAAAAGTGCTTTCAAAAGACTGACGATCCCAGCTGAGTTGCCTGATTGGCAGAAACTTTTTTTCTTTTAAATGCCTCTGACGATCATGCAACTCAGCTTGGATCGTCAGAGGCATTTAAAAGAAAAAAAGGGTTTTTTTCTTTTAAAAGCCTTTGATGATCCCAGCTGAGCCACGCAATCATCAGAGGCTTTTTTTTTTACTTTTAAAAGCATTTTTTCAGCCGAAGAGGTTGTAGAAAAAATGCTTTTAAAAGTAAAAAAAAGCTTCTGATGATTGTGCTGCTTAGCTGGGCATGGGGGGGAGTGGAGGGGGGGGCAGGGATTTTTGCTACCGGTTCTCCGAACCACCCGCCTCCATCACTACCAGATCGGGCGATCCGGTCTGAACCGGGAGCATTTCACCCCTGGTCTCGCTCCCTGTTTATATAACATAGCTTTCATTTGCCCAGGGCCTAGTATATACCATCACAGATGTGGAAGAGGTGCACACATGGATGGTGAAGCATTTTCGAGAACACCCCCTTTTCGAGGAAGTGCCATTAAAAGAATTGGTAAGAGTGTGTGTGTGTGTGTGTGGCTGGGCAGTTTCTGTCGTAACAGATTTTGCAATTTCAGCCATGATTGTGCATGGGTCTATGTGTCCCGGGGGTGGGGGGAGGGGATGGGGACTAACAAGTATGTTACTCCTTGCACGTTGCATTAAAGTTCCTGATTCCGGTTGCAGCTCATGGGACTTTCTCCGGGCCAGCTGCAATCGGGCGAAGTGCATTTTAAAACAGCGACCAAAATAGCAAACCCATGGAGCAATATAAAAAGAATAAAAGCAATTATAGGTCGTCTTCAACTCCAGGATCACAATTGAGCCCAAAATTTCCGTTGCTAAGCAAGTGATTTGTGCCTCCTTTTGCAACTTTTTTTTTTCTTTTTCTTTTGGTCCCGGCTGCTAAGCGAATCACTGCAGTTATTAAGTGAATCATGCGGTTGTTAAGTGAATCTGGCTTCCTCCATTGACTTTGCTTGTAAAAAAGCCACTGGGGAGGTTACAGACGGTGATCCCATAACTCTGGGACAGTGCAGCTGTCATAAATGCAAGCCAATTGCCAAGCCCCCCCCCCCCCCCAATTTTGATCCTGTGACTGAGGGGATGCTTGCAACAGTTATAAGTGTGAAAACTGGCCATAAGTCACTTTTTTCAATGCCATTGTAGCTTTGATCACTAAATGAATGGATGTAAGTCAAAAATTATGTGTATTCAGAACTTTTCTGTCTCACAAGCTTAGAAGCTTGTTAGTTAGTTAATATCTATTCTCTCTTGTGCCTTGTGATTTTTTAAAAAAACTTTTTAATTTTTTAAAATGACTGTTTTTATATTTTTATTGTTTTTTCAATTGTTCTATATCCCCCAGGATTACGTTTGTGAGATGGATAGCCATAGAAATTTTGTCTGCTTGTCTGTCTGTCTGTCTGTCTGTCTGTCTGTCTGTCTATCTATCTATCTATCTATCTATCTATCTATCTATCTATCTATCTATATCTATCTACAGTATGTAAATGAAAGAAAGAAGATAGGGTTGCAACTGCTTGAAAACCACAGGAAGTACTTCCACACTTCTCTAAAAGAGATTTCTATTCCTCTCCACCCACACTATCTTTCTTTATGTGACATATTGGGAGTTCACTGATAATCCAATAGTGTAACAGCCATTTTAAATGGCTATGTTTAGTAACTAATGAAAGCAAGGGATTTCAGTGAAGAAGAAGATGCGTATGCCAGAATAGATTCATTTGGGGCAAATCCTGCTGTTCCACAAGACATCAAGAAGCTAAATTTAGATGCATTATGCATCCCTTACCTCCTAGAATTGAGGGGGGGAAAAAGACTATTGGGGTCACTGAGGAATACAAATTAGAATAACCATGACTTCAGTACCCATGATGTCTGGGTGTGGGAATTGTAGATCTCACCAGGTTGGGAAAGGTTATTCTACAACACGAGTGTCCAACTCGTTTCATGACGTTTCCCCCATTCCTGGAGCAGGGGAGGGTGTGGCCTGTGCGTGACGCATCTGGCCTGGGGGCCGCCTGTTTGACACCCCTGTTCCACAACCTTGGCATTAAGATCATAAAGTTGACTCCCTATTAAGAGTACCTAGGATTGAAAACCTAAGATTCAGAGCTGCAAGTGAAAGTTAATGAACAGATTTATTCACAAAAGCAGCTTGCTAACTTTTAGTCCATTTGGCAATGCCTGGAAATAGAATTAGAACAACTATGTCAAAAGGCAGCGAAGATAGTACCAATAGTAATGGGCACCTTGAGTGCAATCCCAAAGCAACTGGAGCAACACTTAAACACCATCAGCATTGTCAAAATCGTCATTAGTCAATTGAAAAGGCAGTCTTATTTGGAACAGTTTAGATAGTGTGATTATACCTTTAACACTATCTAACAACAACTCTGTGTTCCAGATCCTTGGGAGCACCTCGATTGGTGGATAAAAATGCCAAATCCAGTCTAAACATGTGGATGATTGTCCGATGGACCATAATAATAATGATGATGATGATGATGATGATGATGATGATGATGATGATGATGGAGGGAAGGACAAAACCCTCCGAATGCTTAGCTTTGGTATTTGCACTTTGCAGAAGTTGCAGGTGGTTGGACCGATTGTGTTTCCATCTTGGGATCACCATTTGGGCAAAAACTGTTTGAGGAGCTATATGATGCGACACGTCCTCATTGGACGTATTTGCTGATCTGGATGTTGTGACCATCCAGTAAAGTAATACCGTTGTTTCTTGAAACAGGCCGCTGACCCCATTGTAAACCACCTAGGGACCTCAACTGAAGAAGGGAAGAAGGTTCAGAGGAATGGAGGCAAAGTCTTCCCGGCTGTCTTCCGTCGGATCAGGGAACAAGAAATAGCAAGAACATGACTGGGAGTTTCCTAAATCCTTGTAGGCATTCATATCTGCAGCAAGAAGACTGGCGAAAGTGTCGGATTGGATGCTTCTGGCTGCACTGGAGTTGACCTTTCATAAATAGGGGTGGATAATCCTTTCTGGTGAAACATTTTCACTATTGCATAAGGATTTTCTTGGTTCACATGTTTGCTTTTTAATTTTGCCCCTAGAAGGAATACATCCAACTGGCTTTCCTGATGATCACATAAAGGTCAGAAGTACACAGCAGGACCAGGAGTTAAGGATGGAGGCGAGGCTCTTTTAAGATAGTTTCATTTGTCACTTTATTTTGTTTATAATAAACTTGGACGGTTTCGTTAAAATAAGTGAATTGTGGGGGATCCAGCTTCCCTTGGTTTGAGAGCATGAATAGGACCCCTTTGGGACTTGGTTCATTCTGGTATTTCTTGTCATCCTCTTTTTATCTCCCCCCCCCCCCAAAGCTCACCTTCAGACCCATATCTTGCACCTCCAATAACTGGTATATGTCACAGGGCAAGTGCCATCCCCTCTTCCTCCAGATCTTTGCCAGTTCTAAAACCCTTTGGGGAATTACCGCAGCGACAAGTTGCCAGCCTGCTCCCCTCATAATGTCGTATGGAAAAAATAGCAATAGCGCTTAGCACTTATATGCCGCTTCACAGTGCTTTACAGCCCTCTCTAAGCAGTTTACAGAGTCAGCATATTACCCCTCAACAATCTGGGTCCTCATTTTTACCAACTTCGGAAGGATGGAAGGCTGAGTCAACCTTGAGCCGGTCAGGATCGAACTGCTGGCAAGTCGGCAGAATTAGCCTGCAATATTGCATTCTAACCACTGCGCCACCATGGCTCCTCTGCAGTGGGCCAGTGCAATTTGCACAAAAGCTGAGGTGCAGATGGGTGAAACGCCTTCCGCCCAAAGCCATCTGTTAGGATACTTTGATCTTTCGTGATTCATCCCTTCACTAGCTTCAGTTGCAGGAGAAACTATCCGTTGCTCACCCCCTTTTCTGTATGAAAGCCAGGCACTTTGCTTAGTCGTTAAATGTTTCTCTGTCTAAAATGCACAGGAGGTAGAAGAAACTCCTGTCCTTCGAAAGCAGCAGACACATAACAGTTGTCATTTCCATGTCGACTGTAGAGCAGGTCCTTTGCTGAGGCGGCTTCCTTTGAAGTGGAAAAATGCTTGTTCTGGACAATGATGATCTATTGGAGCCGTGACAAATGACCTAGCTATCCTCCTTCCCAATCCATTGACTCACTTCTTTGTCCTGCCTAAACCTTTCAAGCCAGTCTTTCCACACCAAAGTTTTTAGTCCATTGCAATGAGTGGGTGTCATTTTCTCTTCCCTTTTTGCCTTTTCGATATTTCACTTCCCCTCCAGGATGGAAATAAAAGTAAAACGGTGCAATCATAATCAGTGCTACTACAAATAGGCTGGGAGAGCTTACGTAGCAATAGCAACAGCACTTAAGACTTATATACTGCTTCACAG
Source organism: Pituophis catenifer annectens (assembly GCF_029215685.1). NCBI lineage: Eukaryota > Metazoa > Chordata > Lepidosauria > Squamata > Colubridae > Pituophis > Pituophis catenifer. The sequence goes on from NW_027256882.1 coordinate 160,329,689, forward strand.
TGCTTTACGGCCTTCTCTAAGCGGTTTACAGAGTCAGAATATTGTCCCCAGCAATCTGAGTCCTCATTTTACCGACCTTGGAAGGATGGAAGTCTGAATCAATCTTGAGCCAGTCAGGATCGAACTCCTGGCAGTGGGCAGATTTAGGCTGCAATACTGCATTCTAACCACTATGCCACCAAATTGATATCTTCCATTTCTGACTGCAAGTGGGTAACCTGAAATGACCCAATAGGCACATTAGGCTCCATTTTTTAGACGGCCTCTTTTGGACTTTGCCTCCATTAAGAATATTTTGGGGGGCGGGGGGAGGTAGTTCTACCCACAATATGAATGGGGGTAGTTACAGTTCTGAGTGATTTAGAACAATTAAAAGACATGAAATCGTAGAACAAAATTGCAAAGGAGAGCTACAATTTAAGAACAGAAACCTTCCAATAGACCAAGATCTAAAAGGCCACGGAAAAGTATTATTAAATGTCAACACTTAGAAATAACTCACTTGGATGGAAATAGTTCAGTCCCAGACAAAACGGGGGTCAGTCGACAGCCAAATCTAAACCTACCTGGATTAATTAGCTAGTTAACTTAAATTTGAGGAATTTGCATGACATGTTTATCATCCTTCCCACCTCTGTACACGCAATGTATATTTTAGCATAGGTACAAGATTATGCATGTAAAATACTACAAACATCCAAATTATTATTTGAATAATCATAAATTTTAATTGCACAAAGATACGTACGCATTTTCTGTAATTTCCTTCGCCACTACTAACCTCAAGGAAGAGCTGGGAGCATTGAAAATTCCCATAAATGTCTGTGCCACCCCCAGCAAGAGCTTGAGAACGGTATTTCTTACACCACTTCAGCCTTTTCATTGCATCTGTTAAGGGTTAGAAATGTATTTTAAAACACTTAAAATGGAGGGGGGGGAATTAAAGATACTCTCACTAGTAACTTCTACTACCGTACTACCAGTGCCATCTTCTCAATTTGTGCAGAATTGGAATACACAGAATTGGCAATGTGTCATAAAAGCTCATCACTCATAGTGTTATCTTTCTTTGGAGACTTAATATGTTCTCATTCAGGATGAGTCACTGTCAAAGGGGAATGCAAGGTGATTGTTGTGCGCGCAAACGTTGTAAACACTCCCCAAGTTATGAGTCACTTCTCAGTTGGGTTAGAAATGCTTGTTACGTTTATTGGATTGTCCTCGTTTCTAACCCTACCCCCACTCCGCAGCTTCCCCGCTGCTCCAGGCGGCCTCGTTACTTTCTGGTTGGCAGCCTGAACCCTGATGTGCATCAATGTTGAATTCTTGAGTAACAAGTACTCGGTGTAGCAAGCTGGGTAATTCCTAGGAAGAAAAGCTCAGGATGAGAGTCTGGCTCAGGGTGAAGGCATGTCTCCCCCACAGTCCAGACACGAGAATTTGTAGACCTCAGAATGATTAAGACCACAGGTTGGGTTCCCTTTTTAAGGAAAATCTTAACTCCTCCCAACGCTGGATCAGGCTAGATTTTTATGACTTGTGTTCCTTTGTATTGGATGGTCCTGCAAGTTATCAGTATTTGGACACTGGGGCCAAGAAGCCACAACGAAAGTCCTGCCACTCTGCTCCTTTTCTCCAACCTGTAAAAAATGGTAGGACACACATATGGTGGTCCTGTCCTGAGGCTCGAAAATATTGGCTAAAAATTAAAGATTGGCTACAGGAAATTACTAATGAACAGTTAGACTTAGAACCGGAACTCTTCCTATTGGGGATCTTCAAAAAAAAAATAATAATGTGAAGGGCACAAAATATCTAGTACTACACATATTAACCGCTGCCAGGATTGCCTACGCTCAATGTTGGAAACAGCCATGTACACCCACAGAGAAACTGGTCATACAAAAGATCATGAACTGCGCAGAAATGGACAAATTAATGCTGAGTTTAAAAGATAAAGAGACATTGATATTTTACAATGTGTGGGAACAGTGGTATAACTGGATAGAACGGAGATAGATTGAAGATGGATAGTTATTAAGTACAAGTAATAGATAAAATAATGTAAATACGCACGATTTAATTTTTGTAAATAATGCACAAATTATTGTCACAAGAAAAACACCACAATTAGCTGTTGTTGAGTGAAATAATTTTTTATGTTTTTAATGTAATGAAAGCTTAATAAAATGTTTATTTAAAAAAATGGTAGGACACTGCCTAATTTGGATGCCCTACCATACGTGGCAGATCAATTCCAGATGGATCTTTTTTTATATCATGAAAAAGCTTTTGTAATAATCAGCTATTCCCCCCCCCCCCGAACCTTCTGTGACAGCCCAAAGATGAATATACATAAATTATGGAAGGTGCCTTCAGTTTGAAAGAGGATGCTTTAAAAATACCTGTTGAGCAGAAGGCAAAAACCTTTGTCTGAAAGAAGCTATCTAAGCAGTTTAGGGCTAAAAAGCACCCACTCTTTGAGTGCATATTTCATTTCAAAGCCAGTTGTGTTTTGGTCTTTATGATTACTCAATCACTTGGTACATACATTCCAACCAGAGTGTTCAGCAATTTTAAAGGCAGATCCCACAGAGCCAGGATCCTTAATATGCCCCCCTCCCGACCATTTTTAATTTTTTAAAAATGAATGGGAAGCTATTCACTAGTAAGCTGCAAAGCAAAACTATGTCCCCCCAGCAGAGTCTGGTTTAAATTCTCTTGTGGTTGTCTAAACCAAAATCCTCTTGATCTAAGAGGAGAAATATATAATGGCGGCTGATTTCTTTTTGCAATTTGGTTTGCTTTCTGGACATACGATGCTTGGTCTTGGCCACCAAGACAGCTATTTCGTGTGTGAATGCTCATATCAGTGCACTCAGAATTCCAAAGGGGTCTTCCAAAAAAACAAAAATTTAAATTGAGGATTCTACTCCAGAGCCATTTCTTGGGTTTAGGAAAGAAGTGGTAAAGTGCAGGTGGGAAGGTCATCAAATTTCTACCTTGCATTTTCTGATGAGCTGCCATCTGTTTTTCAACCACAACAATATACTAGCACACAATAGATACAAACTTAAAGTGAACCGCTCCAAACTCGAAAATATGACTTGAGCAACAGAGTGGTCAATGCCTGGAATGCACTACCTAACTGTGGTTTCATCCCAAAACCCCCAAAATTTTAACCTAAGACTGTCTACTGTTTATTTATTTTTCAAAATTTATATGCCGCCCTTCTCCCGTAGGACTCGGGGCGGCTCACGAGATAAAAACAATACAACAATGCAATACTAAAATTAATCCATTTAAAAATCCCCAAACGATTAAAAGTCTCGCAACAGATCAGGGAATTTGCTGAAAAAGCCATATCATCAGCTCGGTGCGGAAAGTGTGGAGGTCAGGGGCCATCTGGAGCCTGGTGGGTAACATTCCAGAGGGTCAGTGCGGCCACAGAACGCCCTCATCCTGGGGATCGCCAGCCGACATTGTCTGGCCGACGGCACCCAGAGGAGTACTGTTGAATACTGTTGACCTCACCCCATTCCTAAGAGGTCTGTAAGGGGCGTGCATAAGAGCACCAGCGTGCCTACCATCCCTGTCCTAATGTTTTCTCTATTCATATCTATTTTATGTATTCAATTCATCCTTATACTTATATATATTACCTAATACGTTCTTGACAAATAAAATAAAAATAAATAAATCTGTCACTTGGGGTTGAATGTTTTTTCATGGAAAAAAAGTGCAAAGATCAAATTCCTCCCACCATATTTATCCTGTTCTTTGATAGGGCCACTGTATTTGGACTACAAAACTCCAGTCGTCTGGATTTTTCCTGCCAAGATTTTGTTTGCTTACCTTTGATTAAAATAAGTCAACAAACTAATGAATAGAAGAGAGTAAGAATAAGAATAGAGTAGAATAGAATTAGAATAGAGAATAGAAATAGAAATAAAAATAGAAAGAATAGAATAGAATAGAATAGAATAGAATAGAATAGAATAGAATAGAATAGAATAGAATAGAATAGAATAACAGAGTTGGAAGGGACCTTGGAGGTCTTCTAGTCCAACCCCCTGCTTAGGCAGGAAGCCCTACACCACTTCAGACAAATGGTTATCCAACATCTTAAAAACTTCCAGTGTTGGAGCATTCACAACTTCTGGAGGCAAGTTGTTCCACGGATTAATTGTTCTAACTGCCAGGAAATTTCTCCTTAGTTCTAAGTTGCTTCTCTCCTTGATTAGTTTCCACCCATTGCTTCTTGTCCTGCCCTCAGGTGCTTTGGAGAATAGTTTGACTCCCTCTTCTTTGTGGCAGCCCCTGAGATATTGGAACACTGCTATCATGTCTCCCCTACTTGAAGTGTACTTTGTTTATGCACCATACACAAAGCCAGTCTGCATCCTGGAAGGTTCCCAGAGTGATTTACAGACCAGATGTTTTCTTTCTCTGTCCAAACTGTATATGTGTAGTTGGTGCATTCTGAGTAACTTTCTTGTAAATAAGCAGAAATTGCAACTTAAGCCAATTATTCAGCAGCGAAATAGGAGAGACAAGGAATAACAAAAGTCACATCGACAGCGTCTATCCAAGCATACAGTATAGGTAGTCCTTAACTTACAGCTATTCATTTACTGACCATTCAAAGTTACGACAGTGACTTACAACCGATACTCGCACTTAACAACTGTTACAGCCTCGCCACAGTCATGAGATCAAAATTTGGGTGCTTGGCAATTCGCATGTATTGATGACGGTGTCCCAGGGTCATGTGATTGCCATTTGGGACCTTCCCAGCCGGCTTCCGACAAGGAAAGTCAGTGGGGAAAGCCAGATTTGCTTAATAATCATGTTATTAATGACTGCAAGTGATTCACTTAACAGCCATGGCAGAAAGGTCATAAAATTAGACGTGACTCACTTAAGAACTGCCTTACTTAACAGTGGAGATTCTGGTCTCAGTTGTGGTCATAAGTCGAGGACCACCTGTATTTGCGCAGGAAATCCATTCTTCCCAAATGAGTCGTGGAACTTACAAATAAGCAAAAACAAAAACAAAAACAAAAAACCATGTGTTGCAACTCAGTGGCTGGAAATAAGACAATAAATTACAGCTTTACCTAAAATGCCCCAAAGTAGGAAAAAGGATTGAATTTGAATCTCTTCAGAGTTGCAACACTCTCAATGTGGTCCCTGCTGAAAAGCCCCAGTGGCCAATTACAATCCACCAAAGCAGAAGAACACAGAACTATGGAAGAAGGAGCTACGGTATCTGATGTATCCTGAGCCCAAACAGTTCAAGCAAAGGACCACAGGTCATTCTTACAGTTGTCTTACAAGCGGAAAAAGATGTTAAGAGAGGAGTTCTTGATTTTACAGTTTTAATTTTCTTGTTTAAATGCCATTTAAGATTAAAAAAAACATGTAGGCAGACCTGAAGGAGGTACATCAAAGTGGCCCACTTCCAAATAACATCTGAACAGCAGATGGAGGAGGTATTTGGGTTACCTGGTCATCCTTTTTTATTGTGCAGATGATGATAATGATGATAGCAATAGTACTTAGACTTATATACCGCTTCACAGTGCTTTATAGCCCTCTCTAAGTAATTTACAGAGTCAGCATGTTGCCCCCAACAATCTGGGTCCTCATTTTACCCACCTCGGAAGGCTGGAAGGCTGAGTCAACCTTGAGCCTGGTGAGAATCGAACTGCCAAACTGCAGTCAGCCAGCCGTCAGCAGAAGTAGCTGCAGTACTGCATTCTAACCACTGTGCCACCGCGGCTCTTGTGATGATGATGGTGATGACTATGACCCATTCAGTCTTGTCCAACTCTTGGCAATTCTATGGGCCAAGATCTCCACATCTTCCAATCTTGCACTACTTCACTGAGCTGTTCCATCCTCTGATTTGGATGGTGGTGCAGATTACATGTCATCTTTTTTCACTGAAATCACATCCATTATTTCCACATTTCCATTTCTGCTTCAAACTGACACATGCCAATTTTGGAAAGCCAGGCTCCTTTGCCTCTTTTTGGGGGGGACAGCCCACAAGGGGTTGCTTAGTCTTATCTGCAAACAGTCCTGCATTTTATTCCTTAGCACCCTTAGTTCAAATCATCCCAGGAAGTTGGTGGTAGAACAGACTTCCCTTTTCTGGAGAGCTCAATTGTAATCAGGAAGACTAGATGGATAAGCAGGTAAGGCAGCTGTCTCCAAGTCTTCTATTTACAAAATGAAACGTAAACACTGTGAACATTGTAGAAATGGGCAGGACCAATATGTAATTCCCCGGTTTTGGGAAATGACTAGAATCGTGATACCGAGAGAGCACTAAAAACTACAGAATGTAGTTCTGTACAATATATTTGCCGAACATACAGTATTAGACATTCATATTTTAAGCAACGTTGTATTTGTACCCATTGTAATTGCAAAGGTGTGCAGTTTACAAGCCGTGGAGCCAAAATATTATCCAAGATAAACGGTTAAGGTGACCGATTTAATTAAAATTCTAACAATTTCATCTTACTTTATTGGTAATGCATGTATGCAACTAATGATTTAGAAGCAACTCATCCATCATTTAAATAAAGACAGTGACCTCAGTGCATTATTGATCAAATGATACAACCCTTTGCTGCAATGTTTTTTTTTAAATGTGAAGCTTATAGGTTTTTTTTTAAGAAGTTATATTACTAATGGATTTTAGTCATGCATTTTTTTTTTACTTCCAATACCAAAGGGGACTTCTTTGATTATAAAACTAGATAAAAATTGCTCAGATAAATAAACTTTCCTATTTCCACATTTCAGTAACCTAATCTGAAGTCAAAATGGTACCTTCAGATCACAAATGCCTTAAGAAAAAAAAGAAGGAAAGAAAAGATTCGGCTAATGATGCCAGAACTGCATGATACCATGCAACCAGTATCTCCTGGTGTTTTATTTATTTGGAGAAATAACTCATGGCAATTAAAATAAACTGTGAGATCAATTGTACAATTTCACTTACCCACAACCATTTTTAACCTAAACCCAGAATTTTTAAGATTTGACCTTTATGTTGTTGAGTGATAATTCAATAAACACAGCTGGTGGATAAGGCGGCAACTGTCTTCTGTCTGCAGCAAGGATTTTGAATGGAATATTTCACGCACACACAAACACACACTTTTTTTTAAGGAAAGTTCAAAAGTTCCCTCTTACTAATATTACTCCAGTGCTCAACGGAAAATGAGTGAGCTGGGCTATCATATGGTCTTTCCCTGCTATTAGCCCACAGGATTTTTCCCCCTCCATCCAGCTCCATGTTGCTGAGATCCTACGTTAAAAGAAGTTTGTAGCATTACAATTGGAGGAATTATATTCACACACTGCTGCCTTTCTTTCATTCAGTGACCAATCCCTTGCTGCTGTAGATTTGGCACACATGAGAGGAGGATCTAGTTGGAGAGAATCTATATGGAGTGTAAGTAGAGATCCTGTCTACCAAAATTCCAAAATTCTCCATCGTAAATAGGATCTCTTCGTATGTATATCGAGACTCATGTTAAGTCCCCTGGCTGAATGTGGAGCTGGAAGGATACAGTTTCTTTCCCCATCTGCACACAGGGACATACCTAGGAATCCACACCACCATCCAGAGAAAGAAAAGAGGCGCACAGAGATTGTGGCTCCTTCTTTTTGTCCTCCATCTTGCTTGCTCAGAGATCCCAACCACTGATGAGGGGATGATAAAGGGGACACAAGCAAGCAATAGCAACAGCAATACCTACTTAGACTTATATACCGCTTCATAGTGCTTTACAGCCTTCTCTAAGCTGTTTACAGAGTCAGCATATTGCATATTGCCCCCAACAATCTGGCTCCTCATTTTGCCAACCTTGGAAAGATGGAAAGCTGAATCAACCTTGAGCCGGTCAGGATTGAACTGCTGGCTGTGGGCAGAATTAGCCTCCAATACTGCATTCTAGCCACTGCACCACTACTTATTTTATTTATTTATTTTGTCAAGCACGTATAAGATAACAGATATAAGTATAAACATGATTATGAATACATGAAATGGATACGAATAAATGGGGACATTAGGATAGGGATGGTAGGCACGTTGGTGCGCTTATGCATGTCCCTTACAGACCCCTTAGGAATGGAGTGAGGTCAACAGTAGACAGTCTAAGGTTAAAGTTGTGGGGGTCTGGGGAAGAAACCACAGAGTCAGGTAGTGCATTCTAGGCACTCTGTTGTTGAAGTCGTAATTTCTGCAATTGAGTTTGGAGCAGTTTACTTAAGTTTGTATTTATTGTGCACTTGTATATTGTTGTGGTTGAAGCTGAAGTAGTCATTGTCAGGTAGGACATTGTAGCAGATGATTTTATGTACTACATTTAGGTCAGACCGAAGGCAGCGTAGTTCTAAGTTGTCTAAGCCCAAAATTTCTACTACTACTATTACTACGCCCTCTTACTGATGGCATTGCTTTTTTCTAACTAGATGAATGAACATCTTAAAATAATGTGAACACCTATACTGATATAATTGCTTTTTTATATATACAAAAAGCATTGGGACAAAGGAGTGACCTAAAAGTCTGTAGCATAAAATTAATGAGAACTAGCTGAGAAAGATTTGAAAGGGTCATCAAGAGCAGAGATGGGTTTCAGCAGGTTCTGACCAGTTCTGGAGAACCAGTAGTGGAAATTTTAAGTAGTTCGGAGAACCGGTAGTAAACATTCTGACTGGCCCCGCCTCCATCTATTCTCTGCCTCCTAAGTCCCAGCTGATCGGGAGGAAATGGGGATTTTGCAGTAACCTTCCCCTGGAGTGGGGTGGGAATGGAGATTTTACACTATCCTTCCCCTGCCATGCCCACCAAGCCATGCCCACCAAACCATGCCACGCCCACCAAGTCACGCCCACAGAACCGGTAGTAAAAAAATTTGAAACCCACCACTGATCAAGAGATGCCAGGGGTGAGATTCACAGCTGGACACACGATTGCTGATGGAATGACACTTCCTGCAGTTTGAGAGCTCAGGTACCACACACACCTCTTCCTCTTCTCATCCCCCTCTCCTCCACAAGCAATCCTGTAAGGTAGATTGTCTTCTGGGGTTGAGAATGGATGAAAACATGGATGCCAGTCTAATGCCTTAACCACTATATCAGACTAGGACCTACATTGAAAGAAAGTGACTGGCCCATGGTTATCTAGGGAGCTTCTAGAGCTGAAGGTAGATTAGAACCTATGTCTTCTATTTCTACTCCAACACCTTAACCAGTGCCTTAAATAGGCAGCCAGTATAGTTAGTCCTCGACTTATGACCACAATTGAGCCCCAAAATTTCTGTTGCTAGGTGAGACGTTTGTTAAGTGAGTTTTGCCCCATTCTACGACCTTTCTTGCCACAGTGGTCAAGTGAATCACTGCAGCTGATAAATCAGTAACCCGGTTGTTACGTGAATCTGGCTTCCCCATTGACTTTGCTTGTCGGAAGGTCGCCAAAGGGGATCACATGACCTCAGGACATTGCAACCGTCATAAATATGAACCAGTTGCCAAGCAGCTGAATTCTGATCATATGATCATGGGGATGCTACAAAGGTCGTAACTGTGAAAAATGGCCATAAGTCACTTTTTCCAGTGCCGTTGTAACTTTGAACGGTCACTAAATGAACTGTTGTAAGTCGAGGACTACCTGTAATGGTTGATATAAAATTTGGGCAAAATTAATGGCGGAATCCCACTTAAGCCCTTCAGGTCTGCTTACTAATGACATGTGTGCAACTCGTTGGAAATGACTCCTGCCTCTCACACTGTGTGTAGTAGCTCTGAGTTCCTAACGATTAAAGGTTGGGATTAGAGAATTTTAGAGATCTAACATGCTGTGCCCATTCTCCTGGACATTTGCCCCCAAGTGCTGTCCTGACAATACCAGTGCTCCTCATAGTTTGGCAGACCGTACTCTGTTTACTTCTGGAAGGGAACTAAAACCAACTAATTTTCATCATGGTACCAGTCAAAGCAATCTCAGAAGATACAGTCAAACAATTTACTCCTTAATTATTTGAATATAATTACCGGAGACGGGGGGGGGGGGAAACTCTTAAATTTCAAATGCTGGATATTGAGAAGTAATGCAAGGGAAAAGACAGGATGTCCACAGAGGTATAAAAAAATATAAAAGCGAGAGAGAGAAGTAATAAACCTTTTCCAGCCAAATGCCACCTGCCTTGCAGATTACCCCTTCTGCAATCAAGTCACTTGCTAGTCCCAAGTAAAAAAAAAAAATCAACACTGAAATTACAGAAAAAATTACTACATATTCCCTAGGATCAGGGAAAGATCCTAGGAAAAACTCTACAAAGCAGTGTTTTGGCAGTTAGATGCATTGATTTTCTTGAGAAAAATCTGGAGGAGAAAATAATTTTCCGTACATTCTGGGAACATGCTTCTCAGCATACCCTTATGTGGGTATGTACCACTAACCCAGCCTTCCCAGAAGTGCAAAATTGATGGTTTGCATAAATCTTGTTGGAAGAAAAAAATCAAGGAGATTTTGATGTGTAACAGGCTTCACAAACCACACATACATACAAACAAACAAACAAACAAACAAACAAACAAACAAACAAACAAACAAACAAACCTGTTCAACAGAAATACATTATTTCCCTATAATCCTTGTTGGTCACCAAAATACAGTAACCCAGATTGTGTAAGGACTAAGCAGATACAGATGCCCAAGATGTTCGGCTTGGAATAATATCCTTGTGGCTCAACCGTGGGTATGAATTCAATTATTTTGCCTGGTTCATGGTTCAATTTACTGAAAATTCCAGAGCTGGGTTAATTTGGTAACTGGATTAAAGATATGTGAATGAAGCCACTAAGGGGCACAGTTTCTCTTGTACTTTTTCTTTTAGTCAGAGAATCATAAGATATAAAAGGACTGCACAGAACATCTGATAACTGTTACAGCTGCCCATTTATTTTCTTCTTAGCAATTTGTATGAAATATGAACCAGATATGGTACCCCGAACCAGTTATGGATAATTTCAACCAGGAAAAAAGACCAACTTCATCCAACTTTTATTTTGCCTGGCCTAAATCTTCCCCCTTTTTAAATGTGGAAATTTTAAATTTTAAATTCGTCTTATTTATAGGGTCATGGGTAAGGCGTTTTAAATTGGGGAGCCATTTTGGATTTAATTCTGTTTTAAACGTATTTTAATGTTTATATTATATGTTTTTTAAATTTTGGCTGTTCACTGCCCCGAGTCCTTCGGGAGAGGGGGCGGTATAAAAATCTAATAAATAAATAAATAAATAAATAAAACTTTGATTTGCTGGCCCTCTTCCCATTTGCTGCATTAGAAGTTTTTTGCTGCTTCCACTGGACATTTTCAGAGTTTCATCTGGCTGTATTTTTACTATTTTTGAGGATGCACAACCAAAAGTCTCCCTTGTTGGTCCTCCCAGTCCAAAGGCCTGGCACCTGCATCCTGCAACTGCACTTCCATTGTCTGTAGAGATTCTCAGTCATCCAGGTCATGGTTGTCCCAAAGGTGCTTTTTCAGGAGGCAACTGGACTTTCTTGTTTTTGCTTTTGAAGACGTTTCGCTTCTCATCCAAGAAGCTTCTTCAGCTCTGACAGGATAGTGGGGAATGGAAGGCTTTATATTCCTTGCAGACTGCTGATCATTTGCATCCTTTTAGAGCAGAGGTCTTCAAACTTGGCAGCTTTAAGGCTTGTGGACTTCAACTCCCAGAATTCTCTGGGAGAATTCTCTGGCTGGAGAATTCTGGGAGTTGAAGTCCACAAGTCTTAAAGCTGCCAAGTTTGAAGACCTCTGTTTTAGAGGGTCGTTGAAGCACTTGGAGGTTTAACTGTGTCCTCAGGTTCACCTGAGTAGTGCTCCTGGTTCCTGTAGTCTGCAATTTTTCTTCTGGAAATACACTTTTTCCTCTGGAAATACAGTCTACAGGAACCAGAAGCACTACTCAGATGACCCCGAGGACACAGATAAGCCTCCAAGTGCTTCAATGACCCTCTAAAAGGATGCAAATGACCAGCTGTCTGCAAGGAATATAAAGCCTTCCATTCCCCACTATCCTGTCAGAGCTGAAGAAGCTTCTTGGATGAGAAGCGAAAAGTCTTCAGAGAAAAACCAAGGAAGTCCAGTTGCCTCCTGAAAAAGCACTTTTGGTGCACTTTCATTGGATTTTAGAACAATGACCCATATGACTGTCAGTGGAGGGCAGTGGTAGCATGGGGTTTATTGATTCCGGTTTTGGCTGTTCCAGGGGCCAGGATTCTTAGACCAATCTCAATTAGCTCTGGGACAGATCTTTCTGCCCTTCTTGGTCATCTGGTTAGGATTGGATGCTTTGCCACTCGTGTTAGTATAATCAGTGCTTACAGTCCTTGAAAAGAATGGACTTGTAGAGTTAGTCTCTCACATAACTCTTCCTATGGCTTCCAGACAGATTATTTTTGGACGTGGGTTTAGCAGTTTTGCAGAGATTGCAAGAAGCATCTGAAGATGTCCCTCCCTCTTCATCCTTCCTTCATCCCACTCCTGCCAGCATGTTTTGCCAAACCCACCGTTCTCTGCAAGTGTCTAAATATGCCCCCACCCACATCGAGGAGGGCATTTATGGTTGCTTTTCCCATCCCTCAGCATATGCTCAGTGCACCTAGAAATGGAGAAGGCACCATAGAGTTTCCCCCCTCCCCAGCTATCCTGCCCTTAAACTTTTCACTGCCCCACTCAGCTTTAATCAACCTGTTTGCAATTCTCCTTATCTGCTGTGTTCAGCTTTAATTTGCATCTTTAAAAAAAAAAAACATTGGTATGGAGAGTGACTAAAGTTTCAAAGTTTGAAACTCAGGTATCACATTTCTTTGACCCATGGCATGAGAGTTTTGCACCCCTCCAGTAGAAACACCGTGTCCTCTTCTCAGGCCAGGCACCCACAAAGTCAGGGAGAGGTGGTTGCAAACTTTACTGGGAAGTTTGCAAAGCGAATAAACAAGCGACAAAGGAAATGTGAGTGCAAATCAGGGGTGAAATCCAGCAGGTTCTGGAGAACCGGTAGCGGAAATTTTGAGTAGTTCGGAGAACCGGCAAATACCACCTCTGGCTGGCCCCAGAGTTGGGTGGGAATGGAGGTTTTGCAATATCCTTTCCCCCAGGAGTGGGGAGGGACTATGGATTTTGCAGTATCCTTTCCCTGGAGTGGGATGGGAATGGGGATTTTACAGTATCCTTCCCCTGCCACGCCCACCAAGCCACACCATGTCCGCCAAGCCACGCCCACAGAACCGGTAGTAAAAAAAAATTGGATTTCACCACTGGTGCAAATGCGCGCGTGCGCACACACAGGAGAAACCAAGCCCCCCCCAAGTCCTGCAAATTTGCCTCCAGAGAGTGCCCAATCCAAAACAGAAGGACCAAGCGTGGTCAAGCGAGGTTCCAAGTGTCTAACAACGCTGTAGCAGAGTTGTCCAGAGTCACGGTCAACGAGGCTTTAAGCCGGGACACTTAAAGGCACACGGAGTCTGGATAAACGGACGGTTGCTGCTAACGGTGGGACTGACTTGAGCTCGCTGCTTTTCTTAAACGGAAGCGGCTCTGATGTCGCCCGTCTGGAAGTGCGAGATTCCCTTCTTGCGAGGAGTCCCGCAGAACGAACGCCTTCGCTCCGCTCTGCTGTCCGCAAGGTGTGTCTGCTCAGACTCCGCATCTTTCCGAAACCCGGTGTGACGGCTGTGTTTCCTGGTTTACCGGCGATTCCAGCCTCCTCTGCTTGCAGCTCCTCAGGCAGAGGTTCGTCGGAACAGAACTGTCTGCAGATTGTCGAATTTCTCATCCAGAGTCCAAACTGGCCGTGACTCACAGCTGTCCGGGTTTGGCTACCATTTAACTCATCAGTTGGCTCATATAAAGGATCCTTAAGCTTTTTCTTTAGTATTTCTTTTACTGCTATTTCTTTGTATCTATGTATTTCATTTTGTGCCTGTTCACCGCCCTGAGTCCTTCGGGAGAAGGGCGGTATATAAATTTAATAAAAAAAGGGGGAAAAAAAAGACTTATTTATTATTATTTTTTAGTGCTAATTTTTTTTTAAATTTGCATCAAAGAGCCTTGGTGGCGCAGCAGACTAAAGTGCTATTAAGTATTACCAGCTGCCTGCAATTACTGCAAGTTCAAATCTCACCAGGCTCAAGGTTGACTCAGCCTTCCATCCTTTCGAGGTAGGTAAAATGAGGACCCGGATTGTGGGGGCAATAAGCTGACTTTGTATAAAAAAGAACACCGCTTAGGGAGCCCCGAAAGCCCTACTAAGCAGGTATATACAAAAGTATGAAGGCTATTGCTTAATGCATTGTAAGCCGCCCTGAGTTTCCAGAGAAGGACGGCATATAAATCGAACCAATAAATAAATAAATTTAATATAGATGTGGGGTCTGGCCTGGGGGAAAAAAAAATCTGAATTTTTCATCTCTTATTTCACCTTCAGCACTTACTGAGTCTTCATGTCTTGTCAACTAAGCAATGGAAGGGCATTGCCTGGGCTTTGCTTAGGCATTAGTTGGCCTTAATTTGACCCTGAGTATATGATGCTTAAGAGACAGTTTGGTGTAGTGGTTAAAGACTCTGGACTAGAAACCAAGATACTTTGAGTTCTTGTCCTGCCTTGGATACAAAGTCGTCTGGGTGACCTTGGGCCGGTCACTCTCTCTCAGCCCCAGAGAGAAGGCAAGGGCAAACCACTTCCAGAAAAATCTTGCCTTGCAGTGACTTACCTAGCCATTTGCCAGAAGTCAGCTTTGACTCATAGGTGCACATGTGTGTGCGCACACACAGGCAGGCAGGCAGGCAGATAAAGACAGTGCTTGGTGGGAGGAAAAGGAAGCTGGGAATTCCACTGATCCCTTTTGATAACTTGGCCCACAAGAAATAAACACAGATAGACTTCTTTACCAGCCTTACTGTGGCAGAATACAAGTTGGCAATGAGCACATTGCAACTTCCACATCAAGGACTGGAGGGCAGCCCTTTGACCTGACCATCTGTAAAAGCCATGAGATGGTATTTCCATTTTATGGATAAATATTCTTGGGGAAAGCTAGTCTTCATTCCAGATTTTTTTTTTTTTTTTTTTAAATGAAAGCATTCTGGACTCAGAGCACACTTTGTTTTGCAACTTGAAGCAGTTCATAATTCTTTTACATAACTCTACAACTAATTAACTCAAGCTTTCTGAATTTCAGCATTATAATGTGGGAGAGAGTAATGTTGTTATCATTAGTATTTAAAACAATGAAATTTGAAAATTTGCCAATTTCTGAGTCACGCAGTGATCTATTACAGACTCATAATTGCCTTCTTAATTCCATCCCTAATTTATGTGCAACACTTAGCATGTTTCTGCCTTTTTTTCATCCTAAATGTACTCAGCAGTTTAGTTTTTCCTCATATGAAGTGCTTTTTTTTTATGATTGGTTTTATTGCCCTCCTCTGGATATGTTTCCCAGACATACACAACTCCATTCATTCCAATGCTATGATGTTGTCAACTTCAGTCATTGAATGAAAATACCAAGAAGATTTTTTAAAAAGGACTTCATTATGATTATATAACAAGTATAACTCATTGCTATCATTGATGCGATATTTTTTCTCTACTAAGTACTTAAGACTTTAAATTTTCATAAGATTTAAAGATTTTGGAGAAAAAGGGAGGAGAAGGGAGAAGTGAGAAGGGGGAGAAGGAAGAAGGGAGAAAGAAGAAGGGGAAAAGGAGAAAGGGAGGGAGAAGAAGGGGGAAAGAGAGAAAGGGAGAATTGACAAAGGGAGAAATGGAGAATTGAGAAAGGGAGAAGGGAGAATTGAGAAAGGGAGAAAGGGAGCATTGAGAAAGGGAGAAAGGGAGAATTGAGAAAGGGAAAAGGAGAAAGGGAAGGGGAAGAAGGGAGAAAGGGAGAATGGAGAAAGGGAAGAAGGGAGAAAGGGAGAATTGAGAAAGGGAGAAAGGGAGAATTGAGAAAGGGAGAAAGGGAGAATTGAGAAAGGGAGAATTGAGAAAGGGAGAAAGGGAGAAGGAAAAAGGGAAGGAAGGAAAAAGGGGAAGAAGGGAGAAAGAGAAAGGGAGAAGGGAGAGAGGAGAAAGGGAGAAGGGAGAATTCAGAAAGGGAGAAAGGGAGAATTAAGAAAGGGAGAAAGGGAGAATTGAGAAAGGGAGAGAGAAAGGAGAAAGGGAAGAAGGGAGAAAGGGAAGAAGGGAGAAATGGAGAATTGAGAAAGGGAGAAAGGGAGAAGGAAAAAGGGAAGGGGAAGAAGGGAGAAAGAGAGAAAGGGAGAATGGAGAAAGGGAAGAAGAGAGAAAGGGAAGAAGGGAGAAATGGAGAATTGAGAAAGGGAGAAAGGGAGAAGGAAAAAGGGAAGGGGAAGAAGGGAGAAAGAGAGAAAGGGAGAATTGAGAAAGGGAGAAAGGGAGCATTGAGAAAGGGAGAAGGAAAAAGGGAAGGGAGAAGGAAAAAGGGAAGGGGAAGATGGGAGAAAGAGAGAAATGGAGAATTGAGAAAGGGAGAAAGGGAGAAGGAAAAAGGGAAGGGGAAGAAGGGAGAAAGAGAGAAAGGGAGAATGGAGAAAGGGAAGAAGGGAGAAAGGGAAGAAGGGAGAAATGGAGAATTGAGAAAGGGAGGAAGGGAGAAGGAAAAAGGGAAGGGGAAGAAGGGAGAAAGAGAGAAAGGGAGAATTGAGAAAGGGAGAAATGGAGAATTGAGAAAGGGAGAAAGGGAGAAGGAAAAAGGGAAGGGGAAGATGGGAGAAAGAGAGAAAGGGAGAATTGAGAAAGGGAGAAGGAAAAAGGGAAAGGGAGGAGGAAGAAGAGACGAGACGAGTGGAGAGGAGAGGAGAGATACTATGAAGCCTCGAAGAAAGACTTGGCTGCCTCCCAACGCGCACGAGACGGTGGATGCCCTTCTCTGATTGGACGGGTGACGCATCGCGGTGGGGCGGGGCCCTGCCTGACAGCTTATTCAACCGAGCTCTTGAGATAAATACAGGTGGTCCAAGATGCTGCGGCGACACAGCTTTCCGACGCTCTCGCCGGCTTCAGACTTCTCCGCGCAAAGATGTCTCAGACGCTCAAGCTGGCCACGAAGGCATCCTTGCTCGCGAAGCTCTTTCCTGAGCTGTGGGTGGAATCTGTCCTCGGGGCGCGATCGAAAGTTATCAAAAGCCATAAAACTCTGGAGGAGATGCCGGGACCCAGCGCTCTCAGCTTCTTCAACGACCTTTTCTGCAAAAGAGGGCTCTCGCGATTGCACGAACTCCAGGTAAGAGTCGCCTTGAGATGATAGATGACAGACAGACAGACAGACAGACAGACCAATATCATCCCTACACCCTCATCACCACCATGATAATATCTTTCTCTCTGCCTCTCTCTGTCTGTCTGTCTCTGTCTCTCTCTTCCCCCACCCTCCCTCCCCTTTAAGGCTTGAAACTAGTGAGTCTTTTCCTTAATTCCCCATCAAAAAAAGGGATTACGCAGTGTTTTTAATCTCAAAACCCTTTTTGTCTTGCGAGGGCTTATGTAAAACCAATCTAGTCTAAAAAAAAAAACAAAAAACCCTGATCCTATGGACACTTCCCCACTTTTCTATCCATCCAAGATACTTGATAAGCAAAAAACTTTCTGGGATTACCAATCAAAAGATGTGCGGCATTCTAGGCTTTCCTTTTGCAAGGTGTGGTATGTCTATGTGCGTAAGGAATTGGTGTGTGTGTGTGTGTGTGTGTGTGTGTGTGTGTGTGTGTCTTTTTAAAGAAAGGATCACAGATGGGAGATAACCAAGGCTGACTCCCCTGTAAAATATCTGTGAATGAAGCAAGGTAGTTGCACCATCCAAACTTCATCTAAGAGCTCTTTTTCTTAATTACAGTTCCTTCCTTTTTTGGAAGGGGACAGTGGACAGCAGGCATAGAGCACCTTTTGGGAACAGAAGTCATATACAATACAATGAATTCTGCTCCCTCCTCCCCAGTTGTTTATCCAGGGGTGTCCCCAAGGGCCTCTTACTGGGTCAAAAAAAAAAAAAAGGATGCTTGGAAAAGGGGGAGCTCCAGAAAAGAAAAAATGGCAACAGCCAATGGATGAGCAAACTTCTTCTGAATGGATGGCTCTTGACCCATGATTTCTCAAATTGCCCTTTGAATCTTTCATTCTTGGGTTTTTGGGGTTTTTTACTTCATGGATGGTGCCTCGGCTATTTCTTTTTTAAGTGTCTGCCCACAATTCCAATTATCCAAATGAATTATCCCCTTGTAACAATGTGGGGAAGAGATTGGCATCCTTGGCATCCTTAAAGCAGTGTGGAAATGAACCCTCCAAGTTAAGGACATGGCATAAAATACATCCTCATAAGCAATATTTGAGCTATTCTCCAAAGCTTTGCTTAAAAATCTCTGTTGCTCCCCAGGAATCAATGGGAGAGGAATCACAGACATTTAATGACAATTCAGTACAGTTAAGGCAAGACATCCCTGAGCTCAACCACCCCTGGTTTATGATGGCATATTTATAAAAACAGGAGCAGGTATCCTACAAGGTGCAAACGTGTTGTCAAGATCCTCACTTGCATTTATGGAAACCTTGCAGTGCACACTTCTTGTTGCCAACCAAAAGGCTATTTCAGAGATGTCAGTTCAGCGCGTTCTTTCCTACCTTGCTTGTCTACTGTGCTGTGTTAGATGGGCAGCAGCTTTCGTTGAAAAACCTAAGTCACTGAGCTGAGCAAAACCATTTTGACCTTGTGGCCATCTATGGCATTAAACTGTACTTGCGTGTGTGCATGAGACACATTGTGCAATTCTTAAATCACTGATAGTTCTGTGAGGTGTGTACGGATGGGAGTGCCATAGCCCATTCTTGTTTTAACATAACATGTTCCATGAGTATGTTCAATAGTTGTCTCAATAAAACAGTGTTTTACTATAATTGTGGAGATTATCTCCTTCTGCATGCTCTAAAAAAGAGAATATTTTATTTTACTTCCAAAGTCTCTTTGCCATTCATCAATCCTTGTGTTTCCTCTAGCTTTAGCACAGTGGACATGATTTTTTTTAAATTGAAGTGTCCTTGGTGCTGTCGGAGCTTGGTTGTTTTCCTGGTGACTTTTTAAATTGCCTTTATTTAAATTTTCAATGATCCTATTATATAGAATATTTTTCTATTGCAATACAATTCTTCCTTCCAAAGGTATCTGGAATATATTTTGATATTTCCTAAGGGCAAAAAAGTTACTGAGTTACATTAATGAAACAGAGTAGTGCAAGCTACTACCCTATATTGTCAAAATAGGTTTGTAGGTTTAGCAGTACATCATTAGATAGGCAGAAATTTTTTTTCACAATACTTATCTTGTAAAATGTCCTTGCTGGCATCTCAGGGTGGATTTGATTTAAATTGAGTTGATTTAAATCACAATTTAAATCATGATTTAAATCATTAGTAAAAAGGGTTGATTTAAATCAACTCGATTTAAATCATAATTTTTAAAGAGCAACTGTCATCTCTACTATTCCTTTGACCCACTGTTGACTCACCGATAGTCCCAGTGTTGCAGAATATACAGCCTCATGCTACATAACTAAGCTCCATTTCATGCTGAATAAACTAAATTATTTATGTATCTTAAATAGAAAACTATCTTACGATAGATTTTTACCCCAAAAGTTTGTTATTAAAATAAATTCGATAAAAATCAAAAAAATCCGATTTAAATAAAAAAAAATCTGATTTAAATAAAAAAAATCTGATTTTTTTGATTTTTTTTAAAAAAATCATTGATTTTTATCCACCCTGTCTGTAATATCATTATCCTGATTATCTCTGGAAAGAATATGAGGGGTGAAGAGCAGGCAGTTTTGGAATATCATATCAGTGTTAAATTTGTTGAATGTTATACTGGTAATCTAATGTCAATTATTTTCATAAAGGTAAAAAGACCCCCACAAAGGTTTTAGGGTGGGTGAGGCTGTTTGATTTATGCGTCACTGCTATCTTTGGATAGTGTGGGAAGTATTGAGATTAAACATATATCCTCTCTTTGCATGCGTAACCTCTAAGAACAATTGTATATATCAGGGGTGTCAAACTCACGGACCACGGGCCAGATGCGTCACGTGCTGGACACACCCACCCCCATTGTAGCAAAGGGGGGAAAAGTCACAATATGTCATGTGATGACAATGTGACGATGCGAGTTTGACACCCCTGGTATATATGCATTGTCGTGATCCTCTTTTGCTATTTTATTATTTGGGAAATAGTATTTCCCAAAGAGGGAAAAGCAAATGTACCTTTGAAAAATGCTGATGCTTAAATTAAGAACTCAGTTTGGTTTTACTTAGAGTTCTTTCACTTTTCTACTTTATCAAAGAGACACAAAACCATCAGGAGTCAGCAACTTAACAGAAAATGAGACTAAATAATGAAAGCTACTCAAGAGTCTGAAGAACGCTCTAGTCTAGTCTAACCAAATGAATGAAAAGCATAATCCTACACATTTTTAGAGAGCCAACAACCCTTCTGTCCTACTTTTAAGAGTCTACATCACAGAGAATCAATCCAAAGAAGGCGAAACCTATTTTTCAGTCCTATTGATTGCAGTAGAAAAAGCCACTGAATTAATTTTGTCGTGTAATCTTCAGGACTAAAATTGCCCTTTCTTGTCCAATAAGCCACTGTCCTTGCACTGGCAATTTCTAAGCGCTTCTTTAGATACTCAATCCGAGTTAATCCCTTTTCACGTATGTGAAGATGCTTGCATTATAGAGGTTCTAGGATGTACCGCCAATGTATTTAGGTATTCATTTTGGACAACGGATGCTTATCCTTTTTGACATGGAGGTTACCAGTAAGGGAGAAAAATTCTGCAATCATTTTTCCCCGCAGCAAGAAAATGTAACTATTGAGAAACTTGACACATGAAGCATTTCTTCCATGGGTTCAGTATATTTCTACCTGGAGTGGACTGGATTTGAGATTAACAGCCTTTCTACATACTTTCTTATTTAGCAATCATTTCAGTGATTATGCATTATTTGGGGTTAATCGAACAAAAGAGATAGGGGGTGGTGGTGGATATGATTGTGTTTCCTGACTGGATCTTCTTCCCTGAGTGGATCGTTATGGGATGTCTCACCAGCTTCTCTCCTGCTCTCCTCCTAGATCGAAGGCAAGGCGAAATATGGCCCGGTTTGGAAGGCGAGTTTTGGGCCCATCCTCACAGTCCATGTGGCTGATCCCAGTCTGATTGAACAGGTGCTAAGACAGGAAGGCAAGCATCCCATTCGCTCTGACCTCTCCTCCTGGAAGGATTATCGAGTGTGCCGAGGCCATGCATATGGGCTGCTGACAGCGTAAGTATTTGCTGCCTTTTGTTCTCCAGGCAGGTCGGCAGGAGTTCATATTGCAGTAGAGTTCCCCTGAAGGCTGTCCTTGCAGAGGTTATTCCATTCTCATTATTTCCCACCCTGCAAATCATTTCATACATTGATTAGCTATGGAGTAGCTCCCTCTAGTGATTTCCCGGAGGCTTTCAAGAAGGTTTTATGCATCTGAAGATGTGGCTCTGATGGTCATTTAGGCAGCAATTTTAAAAGCCTGTTGCCATTCGTCCCTCAGTTTTATATAAGGAGTTTCTGCTCTTGTGGCAGCTAACTATCAGAATTAGAAAATAAAGAATCAAAGCCCAATATAATACAGTTAAAACTTAGATCCACGCAACTTATAAATCCCGACTGAAAGGGGGAAGAATTACATGCCTCTCCAGGAAGCAAAAAGTTGGGGAAATTGTTGACTCTCTAAAGTTGGCAAGTTGAGAGGGCTGCAGGAACTTAGAAGGACCGAGATAAGACAGGACAAGCCTCACAGTTAGATCAAGGGAATCAGTATCAGTTACTTCGGGCAGCCAAAGCAGGTGAGGTGGGTGGGGGACACAGAGAGCTAAAGGACAGAGTTGTGTGTAGTTGCCCTGAACCATGTCAACTATCTGCTGCCCTCAATTCCAGTGATGTTTCAATCAGTGCCCAAATAAGATCTGACTGCCAGTTCACTTGGGTTTTGGGTGGGGAATGGGGAGGGCTGCTGCCATCTTGCCTCTCACATGAGGCAATATATTATCCTGAAAAAATCCTGTTCCCGAACAATGTGGAGATCAACAGTATCATCTGTTCCCATGACACAAAAAAACATCTTAAGACACCAGAGACTGTAGACAATTGTGTAATTTACCACTACTACCTACACATACTCACAAAACATATGTGTAGGTGGTAGTGGTGAGTTACACAATTGACTATAGTCTCCGATGTCTTAAAATATGTTTTCATGTCATGGGATAAGATGTTTCCTGCCCTCTATATTTCTCATGCAAAATCAGCAGAATTAGGTAGTAATGGAAACTTTAGTGCAAAGACCTCAGATAGTCCTACATGAAGTTCCTACTGTGAACTATTTCACAGTTGGGTTATGTAGTGGGAGGGACACACCTTATTTATTGATTTTTATGTATTACTGGGGTTTATATGCCACTCTAACCCATGGACCCTCCAAAACTACAGCACACAACATCTCCCATCATTGGCCAGACTGGCTGAAGCTGTTGGCCACCATATTTTAGTCACAGCTTGCCTATTTCAAATGCTAAGCTGATATACTTCTCTTTTCTTCTGGCATCTCACCCTTGTGGCTCTGGAAAGGAAGCTGAAATCCTTAAGTAACAGGCCAAGCTTTCTCCCTTACTCTGAGAGCACGAATGGAGACAGTTTGAAACCATCATTACTGGCCCTTTCCTGCCTCAAGGTGTCTTAGCACATCCTCTCTCTGAAGCACCTGCTTCATTTTGTGTTTCTTCCTTTGGAGGACTGCTCACTAGAGCTGATCTGTGGAAGACAAGAGGGAAGAAGTCCCTCATGTTTTCTGGGAACGCGTTACGTGAGAACAGCAGAATCTTGCTGAGGCTTCTGCAAGCCTACAGGCTGGGAAGTGAGAAATCACTGAGGGCCACACGAAGCCGTAGATGACTCAGGCTCCCTTAGTAGGGGTTCTCCCATCTGCTTGGCTGGTGGCTTCCACAGCCTGGACCAAGGCAGGATATGAGTAACAAGAAAAGGAAATGTAACCAAAAGATAAGCACTCAGCCCCATTTGGAGGGGCTTTGGGTGGTTTGTTCCCAGATTATTAGTGGACTATCTATCCCAGTGTGGTGTAATGGTTAAGGCATCAGGGCTAGAAACCAGGAAACTGTGTTCTAATCTTGCCTGGAGCACAAAGCCAGCTGGGTGACCTTGGCCCAGTCACTTTCTCTCAGCCCTAGGAATGTTGCAATGGTAAACCAATATTGAAAAACCTTGTCAGGAAAACCTGCAGGGACTTGTCCAATCAGAATCAGACATAATTGAGTGGGGGGGAGTCTCTTTTACAAGGTTGGAGGTGTAGATCCACCAAGCTAATATTTACCCCTCTTTGGAAAAGGGAGAACGTTCTTACTTGTTTCTAGTTTAGTCTCTGTAGAGCTTTGGGCTTCTCTTCTGTCCAGCAGACTAACGGAGGCTGTTTTCTACCACGCAGGGAAGGTGAGGAGTGGCAGCAAATTCGCAGTATCCTAGGAAAACACATGCTGAAGCCCAAGGAGGTGGAATCTTACACTGGCACCCTGAACGAGGTGGTCAGTGATCTGATCGGCCGGCTGCAGCACCAGAGAAATAGCCACGAGCGACACGTGGTCAAGAATGTGGCCGATGAATTCTATAAGTTTGGATTAGAAGGTACCTTACAGCTTTATGCCCGTTTTATAAAATTGCCCCACAATATTTCATCTGTATCCAAGTTAACACTGGTGGCTTCATTCACAAGTAGAGAAATTTTCGGATAACGGTATAATGTAGTGTAAAGGATATAATGGAGCCAGGCTGAGTTTATCTGAGATAAACTACAATTAGTCCTCAACTTAAAACCATTTGTTTAGCGACAGTTTGAAGTTGTGATAGCACTGAAAAAAAGCGACTTACAACTGGTCCTCACACTTAACAACTGTTGCAGCATCCCATAGTCATGTGAGCTAAATTTTGATGCTTGCCAACCGGCATGTATTTATAAGGATTGCAGTGTCCCAGGTCACATGATTGCCAGAGTCATTTCGATACGAGATGGGCAGCAAATAAATAAATTTTATTTTAAATAAATAATTTTTTTACAAAAAAATTACAAATCTTTCCACCCAGCTTCTCACAAGCAAAGTCAATGGGAGAAGCCAGAATTGCTTAATGACCTCATGATTCACTTAATAACTGCAGTGACAAGTGTGGCAAAAAAAAAAGGTCATAAAATTGGGCATGACTCAACCACCCTGCTTAGCAAAGGAAATTCTGGTCCCAATTGTGGTCGTAAACCGAGGACTACCTATGCACTATTTTTATAGCGTTAATAATACAAGCACATGAGAATATCTAATTTATACTTTTCTCCCCATAAGTCTTTCTTTACTACTTCAGCACAATTATACCATCCCTTAAGGAGTCCTCAATAATTTTCATGTTCCAGGTTTCTTGTAAACCAGGGTTTTAGGCATTTAAAAAATGGCAACTTACGTTGAATTCTACAAAGTGAAAACCTCTAACTTCAATATTTAAATTTAATTGTTCAATTACAATTTTAAAACCCTGATGGTTGCAGAGAAGGATTTGAAAGTGTGTTGCCAGTGCTTGTTAAAAAAAACAAAACAAAACTCAGATACTAAGGAATGAGGTTTGATGGAGAAAGTTTCTGTTGTAATGATTGAAGTGACCATTCATTCAATTCCCTTCCCTAGGTATTTCATCGGTCCTCTTTGAATCCCGCATTGGCTGCCTGGAACCCAAAGTTCCAGAAGAAACAGAGAAGTTCATTAGCTCCATCAACACCATGTTTGTCATGACTCTGCTCACAATGGCCATGCCCAAATTTTTGCACCAAATCTTTCCTAAACCGTGGCAGAAGTTCTGTGAATCTTGGGACTATATGTTTGAGTTTGGTGAGTGTTTGTGCCACTAAATTTACCTACTTTAAGTAATTTTTAAACTAATCTTCGATTGGGAGCTGCCCAGAATTGGCTGAAAGATGGGTGGCTATATAAATGTTAGAAAGAGATAATAGATAGATAGATAGATAGATAGATAGATAGATAGATAGATAGATAGATAGATAGATGATAGATAGATAGGTTAGAGATAGATTAGAGATTAGAGATAGAGAGATATAGATTCCTGCTTTGATGTGATTATCAATATTGCCCTTGTTATTATTTATTATAAAGAATGGTTTTGTAAGGACAAGAAATGTGCTATTTCTCATTTCATTTGCTGTTACAATTTTCTTTTTCTCCTTTCTTCTAAGAGATAGATTATTCAGGAATTTCCCCAAATGCTAAGTCTAGATAGCAGTACTTTGAGGATTTGATTGAAGGATAGTGTGTAAATACCTAAAACAGATAGATCCCTATTGCTGACATGTTACAGAGAGCCAGGGCTGACCTATTTAAAAGGTGATATTCTCCTGTTTGCTTAAAGTCATATTAAAATATATTGAAGCTTGGTTTGAAACAAGAAACATTCAGACCTGACTGATATGTCGCAAAGATTGTTAAATATTTATTGGATGGCTCCAACAGGGAGACAAAGAATAATTTTTTGCCCATTTTTTTTCCAGCCAAAGGACACATTGATAAGCGGATGGCTGAAGTTTCAGAAAAAATCACCCAGGGGGAGAAAGTTGAAGGAAAATACCTCACTTATTATTTGGCACAAGAAAAACTGTCCATGAAATCCATCTATGGAAATGTGACTGAGCTTTTGCTGGCTGGTGTGGATACGGTAAGCACTTGGGGATGCTGTAAAATTGAATATTTTCTATACTCGCAAGCGTTATTTCTCTCTACCTTTGGAAGCCACGTTTAATCCAACTTCAGCTGAAACTAGTTCATACAATGGGGTGGGGGAATTGATAGATGTTGGGGACAAGAGGTTAGATGGATGATGTCATCTTCTTAAAGTGGAGTCAACTGTTCTGCAGGCCATGATAACCTTTTCTTGAATAAATAGTCAAAAGGACCATATTCCCTTCTGTAGCTGTTCTTTAGAGGAAGACAAGGATGTAGGTGTAATGGGATTTTGCTTGAACCTGAAATTTATTTCCTTGCTTAAAGCAAGGACATTTTTCCCCAATCAGAAACTTTCCAGTTGTATTAGATTACATTTCCCATCATTTCCGGTTAGAATAGAATAGAATAGAATTTTTTATTGGCCAAGTGTGATTGGACACACAAGGAATTTGTCTTGGTGCATACACTCTCAGTGTGCATAAAAGAAAAGGTAGGTTCATCAAGAATCATAAGGTACAACATTTAATGATAGTCAGAGGGTACAAATAAGCAATCAGGAAACAATATCAATATAAATCGTAAGGATACAAGCAACAAAGTTACAGTCCTACAGTCATAAGTGGAAGGAGATGGGTGGTGGGAACGATGATGAGAAGATTAATACTAGTGCAGACTTAGTAAATAGTTTGACAGTGTTGAGGCAATTATTTGTTTAGGAGAGTGATGGCGTTCAGGAAAAAACTGTTCTTGTGTCTAGTTGTTCTGGTGTGCAGTGCAGTTAAGGATGGACATAGTCCAGCATATACACAAGGCATTTAAAATATGTAAAGTTGATGACTCTTAGCTTTTTTTAAAAAAAAATGCTTTAAATAATTTTCTGCACTGTGGACTCTTCAGCTCTGCTTAGAATGCAGTTCACAATATTATCTGATCCACTCTTGATCTGACATAATCTGACGAAAGGACGTGGATTCCATCCACGATTCTTAGCTTTTGTTCTTTGGCTGTACGAAAGAAGAACGCCCTAGACAGCTAGCACAAAAACAGCACCTACTACTTAGCAATGATGTTTCCAACCTTGTAGGGGGATTATTCTCTGCACTGCTTAGACTAGTTCTGAATCCATCTCTCTTTCTCTATCCCTGCAGATCTCAAGCACTTTGTCCTGGAGTTTGTATGAGCTGTCTCGTCACTCTCAGATACAAGCGGCCCTCCATGAGGAAATTACCACTGTGATGCAGGACGGCCTCATTCCAACTGCTGCCGATGTAGCTCAGATGCCTCTGTTGAAAGCAGTGGTGAAGGAGGTCCTGAGGTGAGTCTTATTTCAGGAGCAGATGGGAAGCCGGTATGTAGAAGGTAGAAATACAGAAACGTCCTATGCTGATCTTGCGAGGGGAAGCTTAAAAGATGGTCAGGTTTCTTCTTGCCTGAAAGCCTGTTAGCTTTGCTGTCTGGGG
This sequence comes from Pituophis catenifer annectens, assembly GCF_029215685.1. Lineage (NCBI taxonomy): Eukaryota > Metazoa > Chordata > Lepidosauria > Squamata > Colubridae > Pituophis > Pituophis catenifer. The sequence continues at coordinate 160,357,095 of NW_027256882.1, forward strand.
AATTCTGGAAGTTGAAGTCCACCAGGCTTAAAGTTGCCAAGGTTGGAGACCCCTTTGCTAGGGGGCTTTTCAGGGCAGAAGCTGAATGGTAGCAGTTCACGGTCACCTGTTTCCCCCCCCCCACTGCGCTGATCATAAGATCAGCCTTAAGATCAGTTTTCTATTCTTGTCTGCCTTTGGCATTCAGAGATGCTAAGTTTTATCATCCACGACTTATTTGTCCACGTAAAAATCCATTTGAGTACAGGTAGTCCTTGACTTACACTGTTTGCTTGGTGACCACTCAAAGTTACGATGGACCCATCACAAGTTACTTATGACCCTATTTTGAAGTTACAGTATAATAGCCATAACACACATATCCCCTCATGGTCATGATATCACATTTTGGACACTTTGCAAAAGGTTCTCCTTTATGGCTGTTTGCAGAGTCCTTTGTTCACATGACAACAATTTTTGATGGTTTTGGGGATTTACTTCTAGTTTGGGTAAAAAAAAAATGCCCATTGGGTAAAATGGGTCATCTTAATGACCATGGTGATCCCTTAAACAACCGCCACAAAAATGTCATAAAATTGGGTCCAATCACATAGTGACCTGCTTAATGACTGTAATGATTTACAACTGTAATTCCTAGTTCAATAACAGTCTTAAGAAGAAGACTACCTGTACCAACGTAGATTTTAAAATCTACTAAAGCTCTTTGCTTTGCTTTTGCATGGCTCAGTACAATAGCACGTAGACTTATATACCGCTTCACAGTGCTTTAAAGCCCTCTCTAAACGGTTTACAGAGTCAGCATATTGCCCCCAACAATCTGGGTCCTCATTTTACCCACCTCAGAAGGATGGAAGGCTGAGTCAACCTTGAGCTGGTCAGAATTGAACTGCTGGCAGTCGGCAGAATTAGGCTGCAATATTGCATTCTAATCACTGCGCCATCAGGGCTCTAAGCAGGTGCTTTCCTGCTTAGTTTTTTGCTGTGGAGCATCCATTTGGAGGTGAATTTAGCTTCCTAGCTAGTTAACTTTATTTCTATCAATGTGCTTTGCACTGAGTATCTATAGATCTGGACAGCTGGGCAAGCAGTGAAATCTGTGATTCCTTTAAAATAACTTTTGCTTTTGTTTGCTCTTTACAGATTGTATCCAGTGATTCCTGGTAATGCGCGTGTCATCTCAGACAGGGACATCCACGTGGGAGACTATATCATCCCTAAGAAGGTGAGCAAGAGTAGAGATGATGCAAATGGAAATGGAAAGAAAGCACAGTAACCGTTAGTCTGCAGTATATTGCCACAAACCATTCATGTGTCATTTGGATGGAACGATTAGAAGCAACTGTTGAGTTAAACTATAGACCTACACAAGACAAGGCTGATAATCTAGACACAATGTGATCTCAACCACATGTGTTCATCTAGGATTGCAGTTACCAGCTGCCCATGATGTGCTACTGACACTCTCCTTAGTTGTATCTAATGTGCAACTGATTTTTAACATCAACAAAGTTATAAGTTGTGAAGGAATAAATTAACAACATATAACCGGGAGGGGGGGGGGGGTTCAAATTCAATTTCATTGAGGGGCGCATCAGGGCTGTGTTTGACCTCGGGGGGGCAGGTGGGCATGGCCCGCTTGACGTCACTCGTATCGGAGGCGCCTGTGGTGGCCCGAGGGCTCTGCCAGAGAAAACGGAGCTCGGGAGAGCCCCTCCATTTTCACTGGCAGAGGCACTGCAGGCTAATCCTTCGCTGTTTCCAGGGTGGCCCCGTGAGTCAGATCTAAGCACCCTGCAAGCTGAATGCAGCCCACGGGCCTTGGATTGGACACTCCTGACATATAATAAATGGGAAGAAAGAGTAAAATCAATACAACTATTCACCATAGGACACCAGGGAGATCCAAAACAAGCCTGTTACTCTTTGTCCCTAAGTCTCTGGAAATGTATAAATAGTTTAGGATAAGCATACAGGACTTCTTATTAGATTGGAACTCAAGGAAAGGATTCCTTAATGGAAATACTGTCTTAAGGGCCAAATGAAGACAGGGGATCAATGAAGGTTTGGATCGAGAAATGGGAACTAAGATAACACTTCAAGAAGGACAGGGAAGTGGACGTAGAGCAATGAAACATGTAGAGCAATGAAACAGGTAGACATTCTGAACACGGGTTTCTGAATTGCTTTTCTCATGTTGTTGTTGTTTTTTTCTCTTCCTTTTTTCTTTAGACCCTGATAACCCTTTGCCATTATGCTACCTCTCGAGATGAGAAGTACTTTTCCGACCCTAACTCATTCCAGCCTGAGCGATGGCTGCAGAAGAATGCTTCACACCACCCCTATGCCTCCATTCCCTTCGGCTTTGGCAAACGCAGTTGTATTGGCCGACGTATTGCGGAGCTTGAAGTATATCTGGCGCTGGCTAGGGTACGGTATACTGATGATGATATCTTCCAGATAAGCTCTTGCTCTACAACTGGCATGCTTGAAAACTTGGAATTCTGTTTGTTTGTGGGGGAAGGCACAGTAACAAAACATTGTCATCTGTCTTCCTTCCTTCCTTCCTTCCTCCCTCCCTTCCTTCCTCCCTTCCCTCCCTCCCTCCCTCCCTCCCTTCCTCCCTTTCTTTTTTCTTTTTTCTTTCTTCTTTCTTCTTTCTTCTTTCTTTCTTTCTTTCTTTCTTTCTTTCTTTCTTTCTTTCTTTCTTTCTCTTCTTCTTTTCTCTCTCTCTCTTTCTCCTTCCTTCCTTCCTTCCTTCCTTCCTTCCTTTATTTATTAGATTTATATGCCATCCATCTCACCATTGAAGCAACTCTGAGTGGTTATCTTCCATTTTTAAATCTCCCATGTTTCCCATCAATTATTCCACTTTTTTCCCTTTTTTCTGCAAAAATATCATTAAGAGGAAGAGATGGAATAGTTGCATGAGGATTTTGGCTCGGTCAAGTTATTACTGCCCTGTCTGAATGCACACACACACACACACACACACACCCCGCAATAGTTAAACTTTGTACTATAATTTGAGAGGACAACATTAAGATTGAGAACTGTCTTACTGAGTTAAAATTAGCCTGGTCTCAAAGAATGCTAAGAGGTTTCTTTCTCTCCTTTTAAAAACAAATAGATCCTGATGCATTTTGAAGTGAAACCTGAAGAGGAGGGACAAATCGTAAGCCCCATGACAAGGACCTTGCTTGTACCAGAGAAGGACATCAATTTGCAGTTTCTGAGTCGTTAAAACTGGACAAAACAAGGAAAAACCATTGACTTAGGCTTCCTGTTGATGGGCAACTGGCACTTAAGAGCCTTACTGTATAGAATCCAGTAGCTGCAAGTGGAGCTACCTGTCTGAATTCTTGATCTCAGTTTGAAAGGACAAAAAGAGGGAGAAAGCCCATATTGCTGAGCAAGGTTAGCTCCAGAGAAATCCCCTTTGCAGTTCTGGAACATGGACACTTCAAAATGACTCCTCCACCAAGAATGTTTCCCAGTCTCCATCTAGGCTATGAAAATGACCACAGAAACAATCCAAACCCCATTTCAAATCTCAGCCACAACGATAACACAAATTGCTAAAAGGCAATAGAGAGTACGGTTTCCTTAACTCAGGGTTTTGAATGAAAAGACTTTTCTGGGATTTGTAGCTGCAATCAGAACTCCTCTAAAACTCCCTTTTACAACCCTGTAATCCCTTAATTCGGGGTAGAGTCGGGGAGACTGGTTGGAGCTGAGCATTTGCTGGCTGGATGCCCTTCCTGATGCCATGTGGAGTTCGCAGCTTTTTCTTTGCGTCCTAGGAAAGAAACATCTGCTGCTACCTAGGATTGAACTCTCAACCTTCTGAGTGGGAGGCATTAGGCCATCACGCCGTAATCAGAATTTCTCTATTGCTGTGAAACACAGTGGATGTATCAGTAGTGGGTTTCAAATTGGTTCGCTATTGGTAGCGTGTGGGTGCGCTCACTCGTTTCATGAGTGTGCAGTGCTTCTGCACATATGCAGAGCATTTTTGATGACATCTGGGTGGGTGGGCGGAGCCTCCCGCCACTGCCATTACCGGTTCGCCCGAACTAGGGTGAACCGGGAGCAATCCACCACTTGGATGTATCATATTTAGAACTTTGGGAATGGAACAATTATGTATCTAGGTGCCTTATTATTGTTGTTATTATTGCCATGCTAATTTTTAATATTTAATGCATTTCTCAACATATTTATATTTTTCTATATATTTAATTTATAAATAGAAAAATATTGGTATCAGAAGCTGTCAGAAAGAAAGAACCTTTATCTTTAAAAATGAAGTATTGTTTTCTGTATTTTGAAATGGTTGTACTGAAGCCTTTTCTGTAATCAAAATGGATCGAGTCCATTTGGTGCTATATTTATTTTTATCTTTGAATTAAATAATGAACTATGTTTTTTAAAATACGATACTGACTCTACCTATGCTTTAAGGTCAAAATAAATCTAAATTGGGTTGAGGGACAAATCGGTGATTATCTACTCCCGTGCTATATATTTAAAGTTGCAACTAATGGAATTGTGTGATTCTGACTCTTCGAAGATTATAAAACGTTATATATACTCAGGATCATCAAAAGAAAGCACTTGCCACTACTCACGTTGTAACTCCCACTATTCTGGAGAGAAGCGAAGCTACATATACTGATTATAAATCAGATAAAGGCTTGAAATGATAAGCATCCCTTTTAAAACATTTAAATTAGGGTGCCCAACCTTGGCAACTTTAAAACTCGTGGACTTCATTTTCCAGAATTCCCCAGCCAGCTATGCTATAACACCACCTGAAGGGTTGATGGAGAATATCCAAGGGAGAAGTAGACAACCTGAGTTACTGTCTTCGGATGGAAGTCACTAGAAAGCCAGGTTGTTCCAACGTCATTGGGACAGGGCAGAAAATGATCCACTGCCTTTGAAAATTGTAGGATTTTGGCTTTCTCTTTCTCTCTTCTGCCTGCTGGCAATTCCTTTCAATCTTTCGACTGAACCTCAATGGGAGAACAGCCAACTGTGTCTCTACAGTAAACTTTAATCAACTGTCACAAGCTATCTATGCAGTCTTACCTCTTTTTCATCCCTGGGGCCAGACGGAGAGAGAGAGAGAAACAGACAGACAGAGAGCTGCCTCCTATTCCAAGCCTCCTTTCTTGAACGGTGAGCTTCTCATTGGGGACCACAAGTACCGAAGCTGTGTCTATGTTTGAAGCTGCTCCAATGCTAAAGGCCCCAAGGAGATAGATAGAAGCCGGCAGCATTTTTACAGGGAGTTCTATGTTCACACCATTGTAGTTTCGACACAAAGAAGATGCAAAGAACGTTTCTTTGCTCACAGTTTTCAGCCCATAATTTTTGAACCCCGGAAAGGTAATTTGAGCAGTGACTCACCACTTCTGAACATTGAGAGTCTATCAGGTTATGAAAGATAAGCTGCTGCTTTTGGAAGCTAATGCACAGCAACACACACTTGAGCACATCTTCTCATCTTCAACTACCCAGCACAGAGGTAGTTTCTTCCCAGATCTTTTCGTAGGATTTTGGTTGTGAAGGCTTTCAAAAGCTATAAAGAATAATTGCAAACGTCATCTCAGAAGGATTCCTTCAGCTGGGTCCCATCCCAGCAGCCTATTAGGAAGGAAATATCCTGCCGTTCCTGACAAGAAAGCAGGGAAGGGATTGTAGGACTTTCCAACTGAAAGAGAAGCCATAATAGCAACTCTGCATATTGATTCTATGCAATGAAATCTGAGGTAAAATAGGTCACATAAGCGTTGGCACATAAATCAAGGCAGGAGAAAAGCCCAATTAAAATGGCTTACGATTATAAAAATGGCCCTACCTGTTAATGTGGCGGAATATAATTTCATAATATTTAAATAGAATTGAATTTAGCATATGTTTTTAAATAATTTGCCTGTTCTCCTGTATAGGTTTGATGAAGAGAACAAATTAGAGTTGTATGTATGGTGCAATTCTGTGCATAAGGACCAACTGCAATAGATTGATTGACTTCTAGGTCTGTGTAAACGAAGCCACGCAAAATGAAAGAAAAGTGATATATACCGTGTTTCCCCAAAAACCAGACCTATCCTGAAAATAAGACCTATTTTGATTTTTACATGTGCCCAATATAAGCCCTACCCCCCGCAAAATAAGCCCTAGTTAAGACCCCACTCATACTGTTGCACCTGGTTGCACGACGTGGGGCGAGGTGCACAGGTAAATATCAAGCTAGGGTGGGGGTGGTGAAGCTGCCCCACCTTCCCAGCACCCACTTACCTTAGGACAGTTGCAGCCAGGCCTCCCACACCCTGACACCTGCCTCGCCTTGCCAGCCCACTTCTTCTGCAACTGCTTGCTGCCGCTTGCAAGTGTTACCCCCGGCCTCCATTTCACAGTCAGAAGCCTTCAGGAAAGGTCTCTGTGGAGAAGAGAAAATAGCTCCGGATTGACATGCTCAGCGCCCCCCCCACCTCCCACCCGGCCTCTGTTTCACTGTCAGAGGCCTTTCTGGAGCTCGTTTCTTGGCTGCAGAGGCCTTTTCTGAAGGCCTCTGATGGCAAAATGGAGGCCGGGTGGTGCCATGCGCGAATAGTGGCAAGCAACTGCAGAAGAAGTGGGCCGGCAGCGGCCACACAGGTTCCTGCTGGGCAGGGCTGTCAGTGCCTCCTCCAAGAAGTGAGACAGTGGAAGGCATCCCCCCCCCAAATAAAACCTAATGCCTCTTTTGGCGGTAAAATAAAATAAGACTGGGTCTTATTTTCAGGGAAACATAGTAGATAACCCTTCAGTTAAGAATTGGGGAACTCTAAGGACTCATGTATTCAGCTGGCATTTTGAGAGCATGTTTTGGACACTCTCACAAAGTGACTAACCTTGTAGAAGCCAGATCCATTAGATAGGAAGCACCAATTTCTCTCTTCAGAACCCACAGTCTACCCTTTTCTATTCTTTTGTGTGTGGGGGAAATACTGGGACAGAACCATTACCATACTAGAATATCTATGTGGTTTTAAGAATGGATCTACGGGATCAATTTGGTGTCATGGAGCCAGTTTAGTGTAGTGGTTCAGGTGCTGGGCTAAAAACCAGGGGATGGTGGGTAAAAGTCCCACCTTAGGTATGGTACCTGGCTGGGTAGCTTTGGGCCAGCCCAACCACTGGGGAAAAGAGGGGGCAAGATTATTAGGTATGTTTGCCACCATGAGTTGACTGGAATATATAAAAGACAGGATAAAAAAATTAACAAGGAAAATAATTAGGGTCCAGGGACATTCATAAAACAATTTTGATTCACCCTTTCTTGATTTCTGGAAAGTAAAAACAAGGGATGGGAGAAGTGCTTTCAGGGCTTGTACAATTCTTTTGTTATACAGTAACTTTACCGTAAAAGTAGTATTTGTTTTCATGGAATTGTTAATTGTTTCCTGTGTGGACTACTAAGATGGGCTGTGTCACGGCCCAGACTCAGGATTCAAATTCCAAGTCTAATTCCTGACACTGAAGAAATTGTTCCAGCTCTGACTCTGGAATGTCAGCCTCAGGAAGGACAAAGCCAGATATTAGCTAAAGCTGATTAATTATAGACACCACTTGAACAGCTGAAAAATCAGAATGAGGATGATGTAAGGCCTTGAGGAAAGGGATGAAGCAAGTTCCCGCACCAGACAAGCAGAGAAGACAGCAGAACAGCAAACTTCTATTAGGCTCCTCGCCAGGCAAACTTCAAATTATTGACAGCTGGCTGCAGCCTTATTTAAGAAGCAGTTCTGAATCAAGCTCTCTTTGCTAGAAACATCTGATTGTCTGATTTCTGGCCTGCGTGTGAGACATGCATGGATTCTACTCTTGAACCTCTGACTTTGGATTGGCTGGCAAACCTTGACCTGGCTCTAAAAATTGGACTGACTTTAAACAAGTCTTCTCTGTGCTCCTATTTCAAAACAAACTTTGCAGCCTTTGTTTTCATTTCTTTGCTTCATTGTTAACTCTTCAGCCTTGAAGTAAAACTGATAATCTCCTGAGAAACTGTGAGTGTGTGTGTGTGGCTGAAACCTGGAGCAGGACAGGCTGACATCAATGCCTTTACTAGGGAGGGTCTATTCTGACTTCCTTTCTCCATCCCTATTTCTTCTGTAGCTGAGATTTCTTTTGTCTGACCATTGCCCTGGCTGTGGCTCTTCCTGTCTCCCTTGGGGGTCTACGACAGCTCACCATGGCCAACTCACGGCAGCCAATTTGCTGCAGGACAACTCATCGTGGGACAACAGTTACACTAATATTTATTTATTTATTTATTTATTTATTAAATCTATATACCGCCCTATTCCTGAGGGACTCAGGGCGGTGAACAGCGAACGATAAAAATACATGTAATACAAACGTTAAAAAAACCAATTAAAATATACTAAACACTCTGGTCCTAGATAATTCAAGACATCCCAGTTTAAAATAAAATCAAAAAGCAATATAAAGGGAAAGTTAGGCCAGGCCGGCCTGCTGAAACAGGAATGTTTTGTGGGCACGGCGGAAAGTGCGCAGATCCGGAATCTTCTGTATCTCTGGGGGGAGCTCGTTCCAGATGGTGGGTGCCCTCACAGAAAAGGGTCTCCCCCTGGGGGCCGCCAGTCAACACTGTTTGGCTGACGGTACCCTGAGAAGCCCCTCTCTATGAGAGCGTACTGGGCGGTGAGAGGCTATTGGTGGCAGAAGGCGGTCTCGTAAGTACCCCGGTCCTAAGCCATGGAGCGCTCTAAAGGTGGTAACTAAGACCTTGAAGCGCACCCGGAAGACCACAGGGAGCCAGTGCAGCTCGCGCAGGAGGGGAGCCACATGGGAGCGCCATGCTGCTCCCATAACTACCCGCGCGGCCGCATTCTGGACCAGCTGGAGCCTCCGGGTGCTCCTCAAGGGGAGCCCCATGTAGAGAGCATTACAGTAGTCCAGGCGTGAAGTGACGAGGGCATGAGTGACCGTATTTAACGAATATTGAAGACATAGTGGTATAGAATCATTAAAGAAAAGTTGCCAAAGGAGGGACATAATGAAATGTGAATGTCAAACATTAAAATAAAATTTAAATTATTTTAAATAACTGAATTGTTGAATTGTCCTGCAGCAAGTTGGCTGTGGCAAGTTGTCCCATTCCACTCCTGGGGATACTTTCTCAGCCCAATGCAGAAGAGTCCTAATGATGGGACCTCCGTGTGCGAGTCCCTTTCCTGTGGGATAGCCTGGAGGACCATCCACCCCCATGGGCCTCCAGAAGTTGGAAAAACCCAGTTCTTCTAGAAGGCATTTGAATATCAACCTGAGGTTTGATGCCAGTATTAGTTTTAATGATTTGAAGCAACTTTTGTACTTACCATGATTTTGTATTATTTACTATGTTTGTCTTATTTAGTACTAGTATCTGCAAACTGCCTATGGTCCGTTAAAGATTGAGGCGAGAGCAATCTCATGAATAAAATAATACATAAATCATCAGAAAAAAAGCAAAGACAGTAATGTCAGCAATTCAAACCCAGTTTTTATTGGGGTGGGGGATGGAAGCTAAAATGTAAAAATAGGTCTCCACTTCTCGAGAACTGAAACAAATAGATTGAGGCAGGGAATTCCATAGTGCTGGAAATGAAGATAACATAATCATGAAAGAAAGGGTGGGGGGAATATGGAGGTAAAGACAGAGGCCTTCTAGAAGCCAGAATCAAGAAGCCACAAATAAGGACCAAATAATAAAACAAGAGAAACACAAAAAGAGCGACCAAGGCTGGCTAACTAGATGTAGATGTAGATCTATCCTTAACAATCATCCTTATTTATAAGAAAGCCGCTGAGTATCATAGACATAAAGTAAGTGAGTGGTTGTTGCCTGTGACTTTGGGGTGAAAAGAGGATACTCCCCACCAGTGGTGAAATACACATTGTTTTACTACCGGTTCTGTGGGTGTGGCTTGGTGGGCGTAGCAGGGAAGAATCTTCCATATAACTACAAAGGTTGTAGGTACTGGATGAGTCCCGATAATGATGAACCCAGTCATACACTGTTTCTTGATGGTCAAATAACATGCCAAATGTTGAAGATTTCTAACATCCTTGGCAGGTGGACACCCTTCCTAGTGAACCCTTAGCTGTGATCTCTGAATGTCTCAGAGGTATTCTTGGAAATAGTGAGAACGCTGAAGCTGGACATTTTTCTTTGTACCATTTGAACTCATCAGATCAAATTAAAACCAATAACATCTGGGGAAGGGGAAGGAAACCCAAATGACTAAACTTCAGTTCCCATCAGCATCAGCTCTGTAACTATTGAGAAAGCATTGCAGAAGTTCTGTAGTCCAAAACTTCTTAAGAGCTCCAAGTTGTCTCATAGGTAGGAGGTGCAGGTCATGTGTATATTAGCAGCTGCAGGAACTATATTAGGATTTTCAGGATTTAAGGATGAGGATGATTCCCGCCCTCCCTCCCCCCAGCTTTGCTCATTATAGCCCTTTATGTGTGAAATGTTATTGCATAGCTCTGCCTCTAGATGGTATGAAACTTTTCCGACTAGGGTCAAAGGCATTTTCTGTTCCTGTTTCAGCAGAAGTTTCCTGGCTGTGGTGTCTTCAGAAGGCTTTCACGATGCTGGTGAAGCTAGCAGAGAAGGAGGCTTCTGTGGGCATGTCTTCGTGGGCATGGTGTGGCTTGGTGGGAGTGGCTTGGTGGGCGTGGCAGGGGAAGGATACTACAAAATCCCCATTCCCACCCCACTCCAGGGGAAGGATACTGCAAAATCCCTATTCCCTCCCTACTCCTGGGGGAAGGATATTGCAAAATCTCCATTCCCACCCCACTCTGGGGCCAGCCAGAGGTGGTATTTGCCAATTCTCCAAACTACTCAAAATTTCCGCTACCGGTTCTCCAGAACCTGTCAGAACCTGCTGGATTTCACCCCTGGAAGGAGGTGATGCTAAATTACAGGCTACTCTTGAGAACAAGAGACCAGTATCTACTAATAGTTTACAGATACCGTTGAAAGAAAGAAAGAAAGAAAAAAGCTTTTGCCAATGTGTGTCTTCATGAAGAAGGAAATGAATGAATGAGTTGACCCATTCTCCAAACATTACCCCAAAGAATCCTTGGTGTCATGGATGTAGCCAACACGATGTTTCTGTCAAGGGTTATGACTTTTCCTACCGTAGGTATTACGGTAATACTCTATTGCTTGAGGAAAGGGATGAAGCAATTTGCTGGCTCATCTGAGTGTGAAAGCCAACACAGCTTGACTCTGATGTCCTATGAGCTGTTAATCTTGAGATCTGGCAAGAGCTATTAGAAGATCTGAAGATATGGGGTAAGGCTAGGGCTAACCCTGGTGTGTTCATTCAGTTAAAATGGTGGGCTCTCCAGAACAGTTTTCTGTGTCATAGAGAGTCATAGCTATGCAGATAGTGTTGGCATCAGGTGAATAGCTCTGGGATATATCTGGCAAGTGTCCTATCTTGATCTGCCTTGGGCAACTTTCATCTTTATTACTGCCACTCCTCAACGGATATGACTTTTACACATATCCTGGGAGGTGAACAGCAAGCCTCTACATGGATGGCAGGGAAAAAATGCAGTTCAGGCAAAATTCCCAAATTTTAAATGATCAGAATAATTTCCTCAGGGCCTTCAACTCAAAAAAATATCCATAAGATTTATTGGAATGTAACGTTGAAGTTTCTGCGAATAGTAGAAGCTGCATAAGATGTATAGTGATACCTTGGTATTCAATGGTTTTGAAACTCATCAAATTTGGTATTCAATGCATTTTGATGCAAAATTGTTGTCCCGGTACTCACCGTTTGTTTGGTACACAATGCACAAGCTAGAATTTGTTGGGTACCTTGTGACTCACTACATTTCTTATGGGAAATAATTGTTTGGTACTCATCATTTTTGGTACTCATTGCACATCCCAGAACCAATTAACCATGAGAAGTAAGGTATCCCTGTCTATGCAACAACTAGCCTCAAGTATTTTCTGCATTTTAAGTGTGATTTGATTGCTTTATTGTTTGTGTTCCACCCTGAAAACTATTGATATAGGAGCAACTATAAATATTTAATTATTAAGAATTGGTAAACCTTATATTTAATGGGAACAATTCTTTTTAGTTTTTATTTTATTAGAATATTTAAAAAGAGAGAAACATACATACCACATATTAAATCTTCAAATATCATTCTTTTCATTTCAGGAATTGGGAAAAAAAAGTCCCCAAACTACATTATTTTTGTACAAGTTAATCTTTAAATTATCTTTTTCTGCTTTATACAAGCAGTGCATTATGAAAGCGATAACTCCAGGTTTTGGCAGCCTCTGATTAATACCATTCACAGCCAAGAACATTTCCCATTTTCCAAAATGCTGCATTTCCAACGTCGTTCTGGAATTGGATGGCCTAGATATTTGATGAAATAAACAAACGGGGACAGAGTGACAGAAAGCTTGAGGCTTGCAGATGTTCTAAAGATGATGTCCAGCCAAGACATTTTTGGCTAAAGTGAAGCCCCAAAGCCATTCTTCTGCTCCATCTCAGGCTCCAAAAAACTTGCTCCAACTTTCAGTATGCCACCCCTGAAGTAGATGCCTCCCATTTTGGTGCATGGCAATATTGATCCCTATGTTTAATATTTGTATAGTTTTTCACTTCAAAGTACAATATTGTTTTAAGTGGCATGTAGCTAATTTTTTACCCATTTATTAGCTGACATCCAGTTCTCTGCTCAATAATTTGTAGTTTAGTGGTAAGGAGCAGGAGCAGACATGGATTTCAGTAGGTTCTAACCAGTTCTGGAGAACCGGTAGCAGAAATTTTGAGTAGTTCAGAGAACCAGTAAATACCACCTCTGACTGCCCCCACCCCCATCTATTTTCTGCCTCTCAACTCCCAGCTGATCGGGAGGAAATGGGGATTTTGCAGTATCCTTCCTCTGCCATACCCACCATGCCACGCCCACCAAGCCACACCCACAGAACCGGTAGTAAACATTTATGAAACCCAACACTGAGTAGGAGGAAAGGTTTTTTTCCACAAGGAAACCCTGAAGAGACATTGGACATGGCACACTGATGTGATGCAGTAAGCACTTACCTGTATCTTTGGCCCAGCAACTATTTCAAGGGGATGCGGTGGCAAGCTATAAATTTTCTCAGCAAATTGACTTTATGCAAGCTGATTTATTGTTTATTATTATTATTATTATTGCAATAATGTGCAAAATAATGTGGCTGAGCAGGACCAGGTTGCTGGGATTTGACTGCTGGCTCACAAACTGTTTTTTAAAATATAATTTTTATTGAAAACAAATCTGAGATAAAAGATAAACATGAAATAATATAAAGTGAGATTACAGAAAAGAAGAAAGTAGAGTGAAGTGAAAAAGTAAGAAATGTGGAAAAATAAAAACAAACAGAAAAAAGGAAAGATCTATAAAGAAATGACTCCCAATGTCTTTACAGCAATTACAAACAAACTTACCTTCTCGCCTACCTCACTAAATTTACATCATTACTCTCTTCTTCCCATAATCAACCTCTTTTAATCAGCAAATCCATAAATCACCAGTTTGCTGTTTTCCATTTTCAGCAGAAGTTCATAAGAGGTTTCCGGTCTTTAATAAAAGTGCTTATCTTATCCTTGATCAAACAGATCAATTTTGCCATTTCCGCGCATTCCATCATCTTTACAATCTATTCATCGGTTGTGGCTATTTCAATATTTTTCCATCTTTGTGCCACAAACTTCATTAGTTGTAAAGGTAATCTTGGAGTTCAGCCGAATATTTTTCTTAAGGTTCAGCCTGTTTCCTCCAGTCCAATCCAAAAAAATAAATAAATTCTGATCACTTCCCTTTCCTGCCTGTTACAGTTTAAGTTAAAACTCACATACCTGTAACTTCTAGGAGATAGGCCTGAATGCAGCCCTTTGAGTGATTTTTATGGACATTTCCTCATTAATTCTTAACTAATATTTCCATGAAAACTGGGAAGGGTGGGCTTGTTAACTTAATTTGGAGAAGATGATGGAAAGACTGTTCTCCTGGTTTTGGTCTTCACTGCAGAATAAAAGCTTGGCTAAATGTCAATCAGAAGGCAGTTACTGTATTCAAGCAGCAGAACAAACCTCAAGGAAGGCATGTAGAATACAGGCGCCCATTCGGAACTGCAGGGGCTTTCCTAGGAATGAGAAAAATCTGGTTTCTGAGTTTGCTTCATGGAGCAGGAGCTTGGCCTAGATCAGGGGTATGAAACTCAAGGCCTGCTGGCTGGATCCGGCCCATGGGGTGCTTAGATCTGGCCCACGTGGCCACCCTGGAAACAGTGAAGGACCGGCCCATGGTACCTCTGAAGCTTGATGGCACTTGTGCCAGCTCGACGGCACTCACAGGTTAGGTTAGATTTAGGTTTAGGTTTATTAAATTTGTATACCGCCCTTCTCCCGAAGGACTCAGGGCGGTGAACAGCCAAGGTTAAAATACATACAATATAAAAATTAAGATGAATTAAAACAGAATTAAATCAAATTGGCTTCCCAAAATTTAAAACCCTTTGCCCATAAAATAACCCATTAAAATTTTAAGCCAGCCCGGCTTGCTGAAATAGGAAGGTCTTCAAAGCTCGACGGAAAGTACGGAGGTCCGGGATCAGTCGTATTCCTGGGGGTAGCTCGTTCCAGAGGGCGGGTGCCCCCACAGAGAAGGCTCTCCCCCTGGGGGTCGTCAGTCGACATTGCTTGGCCCACGGCATCCTGAGGAGACCCTCTCTGTGGGAGCGGATTGGCCGGTGGGAGGTTATCGGTGGCAGAAGGTGGTCTTGTAAATACCCGGGCCCTAAGCCATGGAGCTTTTTAAAGATGAGAACCAATACTTTGAAGCGCACCCGGAAGACCACCGGGAGCCAGTGCAGCTCACGCAGGAGAGGTGTTACATGGGAGTGCCATGTCGCCCCCATAATAACCCACGTGGCTGCATTCTGGACCAGCTGGAGCCTCCGGGTGCTCCTCAAGGGGAGCCCCATGTAGAGAGCATTGCAGTAGTCTAGGCGAGAGGTGACGAGGGCGTGAGTGACCGTGCATAAGGAGTCGTGATCCAGAAAGGGACGCAACTGGCGTATCAGGCGAACCTGATAGAAAGCCCCCCTGGACACGGCCGTCATATGCTCTCCTAAAGATAGCCATGCATCCAGGAGGACGCCCAAGTTACGAGCCCCTCCCGAGCTCTGTTTTCGCTGGCAGAGCACTGCAGGAGGCCGTCACAGCAGGAAATGGAGCCTGGGAGGTGTGCCTCTGACACGAGTGATGTCAAACTGGCCACACCCACCCCAGCCACACCC
The DNA here is from genome assembly GCF_029215685.1 of Pituophis catenifer annectens. Taxonomy (NCBI): domain Eukaryota; kingdom Metazoa; phylum Chordata; class Lepidosauria; order Squamata; family Colubridae; genus Pituophis; species Pituophis catenifer. The sequence continues at coordinate 160,372,480 of NW_027256882.1, forward strand.
ACCTGCCCCCCCCAAAGGTCAAACAGAATCCTGATGCGGTGCTCAATGAAATCGAGTTTGACACCCCTGGCCTAGATGGTGAGAATTGAAGCTGCTGACTCTGTGGTACAAGGATTTGACTGCTTGCATTGAAAGGGTTTAAAAAAAAAAAGAGAAGAACCTAAAAGAATGTTAGAAGAAATATCCTTCTGGGTTCAGCTCCAAGTGGGGAAAAAGACACTGGAAACATGGAGACTGCTTGGAAAGATGGTTTAATGGTGGACAGAATCACATGGTTCGAGTTCCTGAGCAGAAAAAGGGGTCTAGATGCTGCAAGTCCCTGGGTTTTTATGCCCTCTCTGGGTTTTGAACTTCCTGGGGCACAGGAAGAGTATCCTGATTGATTGTCAGACTCCCAGGGGGTGGGGGTCTTAGCTAGCCTTGCTGGCTGATGTAATCTTCCCAGGTGCCATGTGGTGAGTTTCTGTTGCTAGATGGGTCCTATTGTGTTAGTTTCTGTTGCTAGATGGGTCCTATTGTGTTACAGATGATGGTCCATTGACAAAGATGGGAGGGAATTGAGTTTCTGCCTCTGGCCCATTGACAAAGGGTGGGGGGGCAGGAAGGTGGGAGTTGCTTCATCTTTAAAACAAGTTTCTCCATTTCTCAACCAGGGAAATATAATATTCTGCCTTTTTAATATTTCCTAAAATATTTAATTCTTCTAGGAAAGGGGTGGGTGCAAACTTCCTACAAGAATAAAGAAAATTGGAAGGTAATAGTATAGTGCCCATTCATTCTGCAGGCCGTTAAGGGTTATTGGAAAACATCAAACATTTGTTCTTCCAAATTGTGATGAGCAGAATGAATAGCTAGGTTTCTTAGTTGGATGGAATTTGAAAACAGGACACCTATTCTAGCACTTGGATCAATCAACCAGGAGAGATTTTTACGGAATTACAAGCATTTAACAAATTCATGTTCATCTTCCATTCAGAAAGAAACTCTAGCTCATTTGTTGCCATGCCTGAGGTAAAGTCTCTAAGGAGCTTCTATCATGTTTTTATTGTTATGGCCCTTTAGTCGGGTTATTTCACTTTGTTTCATGCTTTTAACGGTGTTGTAAGCTGCCCAGGGTTTATTGGAGTGATGGCTGTAATAAATGTAATACGTTTTGTTTTGTTTTTTAAAAAGATCTCGATTTTGATAATGTTGTCACTATTTTCACCTTAGGAAAACAATATCTGTTACTTCTTTCCCTCACCTCTGCAAAAAAATAAATTATATGCTGTTGGAAGAAAGTTTGCTATGTGGTAAATATTTGATAGTTATGGACGTTAATCCCATTTATTATATCACAAAAATAAATGCCTGTTGTTCTAATCACTAGATTTCTTAAAGGTTTCACTTTGCTTGTATTCTCAAGTATTCCTATTCTGTTCCTTGAGCAATTTAAATTTTTCATTGGATTTATTTTGCATCTTTTGTGTCCTCTTGTCCATATGCAGTCAGCCATAATTTCAGTGAATTTCTAAGCATTTGTATTGCATTTTTACAACTTTTACATTGATGGTTAGATTAATTAACTTAAATTATTTTCTGTGATGGCCAAATGGAAAAGAGCAGGAGGAGGGAAGCGTTCTGTTTAAAACTGCACATGTCTCAGCAGGTGGCAGTAGCTGTCTGTCTGGGTTGGAAGCTAAGCATAGTCAGCCCTGGTTGCTATTTAGATGGGAAACTACCAGGGAATCCCAGGACTCTAGGCTAAAGTGAAACTCAAAAAACATTCCAGAAGAAACTAATGGCAAATCGCTTCCACAATGGTATAAAACTATGTAAGTAACAAATGTGGACCTATTCCTCAGGTTCCCAAGAACTGACCTCCACTTGAAGGTGGAGGTTTCTTAACAAGCAAGATAGACAGCAAACTTGCAATTCCCTTAAAAAAAAGTGGGGGAAACAGTAGGATATCAATTCATCAAGGACATTCTATTCAAAGCATTGGGGCAGGTGGACTGTTGAAGCCTTTATTATGACTTTCCTTGGCATTTTTCTGCTTGCTGTTCTGAGTTTCTCAGATGAATGCCTTGCAAAGCTCAGAAATCCCTTCTCCCCAAATATATGTATGCATCCCTGATTGACCTGAATGATATAACTTAGTAAGCATTCCATTGTGATGGTTTTTATTCCCCAGGGGAAGCAGAAATTAATTCAAAACTGGGAAAACGTTCAGGAAGGAGAGTTTGATTCTGTTATTATTGAGGTTGGTCACACAGTCAGCCAGATATTTAGATCGGATTTGGCATTTTTATCCATCTGTTGAGTCATCCTCAAGGACCTGGGATAAGCAGATATTATTGTTTTATAATGTTAAAGGTATAATTGCAGGATATGAACTGTTCCAAGTAAGGGCAGCTTTTGCAATTGAGAGCATTTTGCCAATGCTGATGACATTAAAGCTTCCTTTTTCCACTATGTATTCAAAATGGACAGTGAATAATTATCTATCTATCTATCTATCTATCTATCTATCTATCTATCTATCTCTATCTCTATCCCTCCCTCCCTCCATCCATCTATCCCTCTATCCATCTCTCTCTCCCTCCCTCCCTCCCTCCCTCCATCTATCTATCTATCTATGGGTGCAAGTATATATGCATGTATATAACATGTGTGTATGTGTGTATGTGTGTTATGTAAGTGTTTGGGTAGATATATACTTTCTCTTGAGAGCAGGCAATAGAATTTCATTTTTAATGTGGGCCAGTGCGCTCACAGTAAAAAAAAATGACAATAAAGTTATCTTATCTAAAGCTGGGCTCCAATTATTTTGGGATCACACTCAAGGCACTTATTACTATTGGTACTATCTTTGCTTTCTTTTGCCACAGTTGTTCCTCTTCTATTTCCAGGATTTTACCTTTCTGATTTTCTCCTATTCTTTCTCTTCTCTTCTCTTCTCTTCTGCTGCATCCAGGTATCACAAGTCCCCAAGCCACATTTTTTTAACCAACAATTGTTGAGGTATTGTGTGGCATTATTATTATTTATTATTTTAAAATTAGTGTTTATTTTTTTATTATTTACTAATTGTTTGTTATCTATTGATGTTTGCTGAAAATTATAAAGTTTATTAGGCTTCTGTTTCATAAACAAGCCTTCTAGCTTGCATACCCTAGAATGATGTTCCTCTGATTTTTCATTTTTTGGCACAATCCTTGAGTTCTGGGAAATGTAGAAAATGGACCTTAAGGCCAGATATATCTCCATGAGTTACCGTCTGCTATTCGTAGAAAAAGATTCTTGCCCACTTAACTACTTTTGCCAACGTTTATCCTTAATGCTGCAACTCACTTTATTATTCAGTACAGGTGGTCCTCAACTTAGAACAGTTCATTTAGTGACCGTTTGAAGTTACAACACTTAAAAAATGACATGACTTTTTTCACCTTTGCGACGATTGCAGCATCCCCATGGTCACATGATCAAAATTTGGACACTTGGCAACCTGATTCATATTTATGACAGTTGCAGTGTCTCGGGATCATGTGATCACCTTTTATGACCTTCTAACGAGCAAAGTCAGTCGGGAAGCCAGATTCACTTAACAACCACAGTGATTCACTTAACAACTGTGGCAAGAAAGGTCGTAAAATGGGGCAAAATTCACTTAACAAATATTTCACTTAACAACAGAAATTTGGAGCTCAATTGTGGTCGTAAATCAAGGACTACCTGTAGATTGTTTGAAGGAGAAATAAATAGACTTATCAGTTTAAAACTTTATGGAAAATGCACCCTCAGGGTTTGTGTGTGTGTGTTTGTGTGTGTGAACTTCTACTTTTAAGTTAGTTTTGGCAGCTTCAGTTGACTCTAGAGCAGTGGTCACCAACTGGTGGTCCGCGAGAAAATTTTGGTTGTCCGCAGAAAAAATATTTGCATTTTTTATATTGCACTAAATACTATTTATCTTTTTTAAAAAATCATATTAGTGGTCCGCGGGATTTAAAATTATGAATTTAGTGGTCCCTGAGGTCCGAAAGATTGGCAACCCCTGCTCTAGAGTCTAGAGAAAAACTCTTAATTTGAATCTACTCAACTTCATGGCAACTTATGTGCCTATGTCAAATGTAGACATCGATGAATGCAAAATTATTTTTTCACTTTGATGATTAGAATCCTTTCACTTCAAATAGCATGAATGATAGCTTCCATCTCTTTACACACTCTCTTCTCCACTAGGCATGTGGATATTGAGAAAATCACTCTCTCTTTTGAACCAATGAGTGTTATTGTCATGAATGAGACATGCAATCTGTCCCCAAGGTAATTTTTCAAGAGGCAACTGGACTTCCTTTGTTTTTGCTTGAAGTCATTTCACTTCTCATCCAAGAAGATTCTTCAGTTCATGCAAACTCTTTCCTTCAGCTTCACCATCACACCTCTTCTTGGGGTTTATTAGCAACAGAGTTGAACTATAGCTACCCAATCTGATATTTCATTAATGTCACTTTTTTGCCAAAGTGAAGTCCATTTCCTTCTTCTTATTTTCCTACCAGGACCTTTATCGGGTGCCAGTCTACACAGCAGGAGTGGTGCTTTTTTGCCAACTCTTTAGTCTTTCTGTAAGTGAATGGCTGCTTCTCATTGTAAACACCAGCAGGTAATACTCATTGAGATCATTCTATTTCCCATTAGAATTTGTGTAAATGAAGTCCAACTAAATCACTGGAACATCTCGATTTGTTTGTGTATGGGTATTAATTACATGATGTCATTCCCCTTTTAAGAAACTGATATAAGAATGAGTCATGGAGTAAATTTGCCAAAATATGCTACTTGCCGGTATTAAAAGATGCTTTAAGACACACGCATCAGAACATGTGCTATGTTTAGTCACATGGCCAGGGAACAGATGTGGAAACAATGCAATTGACAGGGAGATTTGTGAAATGTGCACCTCTGTGAATATATACAGATGCATGGGGCCTTTTACTATTGTTGGTGAACATTGCATATTTTTCCTCATGATATGGGTTAGGGGTAGGGGTAGGGGTAGGGTTAGAAATGCAGATCTCTTCAAGTTTACTCATTTGTGTTTTCAATTATCAGCATATATTGGGGAGACGAATGTCCCCCCCCCAAATATAAATAAATAAACTGCATTTTGCTAAGTTTATCAGTTAGATTTATAGAATAGAAACAGTGTCATATTTCACATTACTAGTCCTAAAGGTACTTCCTATGAAGTGAGCTAACTTTCAAGCAAGTGCATTTAGGATTATGAAGGACTATCCAGCAAATGATACTTACATCATTCGATCCACTGTATAATTTATGCCACCAACTGGAAGTATGCATACACAATATTAAGGTATCCAAGACCTGATTCATAGCCTTTAGAAACCAGCAAGACTCCCATCGAAGAGCCTTGGTGGTGCAGCAGACTAGAGCACTGTTAAGTAACACCAGTTGCCTGCAATTACTGCAAGTTCAAATCTCACCAGGCTCAAGGTTGATTCAGCCTTCCATCCTTTCGAGGTAGGTAAAATGAGGACCTGGTTTGTGGGGGCAATAAGCTGACTTTGTATAAAAAAGAACACCGCTTTTGGGGGGGGACGGCGAAAGCCCTACTAAGCAGGTATATACAAAAGTATGAAAGCTTTGCTTAACGCATTGTAAGCCGCCCTGAGTCTCTGAAAAAGGGCGGCATATAAATCGAACCAATAAATATATGTAAAAATGCAAAATAGAAGACCAGAGGATTTACAAAGGTGAAATGCTTCAAAGATAGAAGGATTTCACAACACATTTACAGAGCTGGATTGCACTCTTTTGCATTTACTTCTTTCAGTACATGCCACCTTTCAGGTAGATATCCCTCTGTTCATTGCAATTCATCTGTTCAGTAATTAGGAATGCTAAAAAGCATGAGTTGAATGGATTCAAAGAACACCTGGCTTCAACAGTAAAATTTCAGGATCAACTGCATGGAGGCTCTTATCTGAATGCAACCAATCACAATTGGTACCTAGAAAACCCTGCACAATACCAGCATTTAAAGCATTTATATTATAATCTGAATGATTAATGATGCATCTTTCCACTCAATTATCATACCCAGTGAGATAATCATTCATGGAGAAATATTTGAATTTTGCTCAGGAGCTTGGCAGCCTCTTTCTGCCTATAAAATAAGCTGGAGTTTCAGCACCATGGACAGAGTCATAAATAATATCACACACACACACACACACACACACACACACACACACACACACACACACATATATATCTTTATTAAGGATTTGTGATAATATTATTAAAAATTCATGTTTGAGGCAGGGGGGTATTGGGGGTATTTAAACTAACATTCAGGCCTTAGAAATTAAAAGGTGTGCAAAATGCCATAGTCCCATGATGTATGAGACTAAAACAAAAACAAAAATCCACATAACTTCCTGCATTGGGGAAGAACATGGATGCAAGATCTTGACTGAGGCATAATTCATCTGAATGTTATGAACTAGGCAAAATAATAGACAAGTTCAGGGAGCTATGCCCAACTACTAGAAGCATTGCCAAAAGGATGTTCTTACCTGTGTATAAAAGCCAGTACCATTTCCCACTCATCTCTCAGAAGCAGTGTCCTATGGCCTCTCCTTTCAAAATATTGAAAACCAGTGAAGTTCAAACCAGGTAACTGGTATGAGGAGAAGAGAAATGCCAGGTTGGGTCTTTCCTCCCCTTCTACTCTGACTTTCCTCTCCTTCAAACACTGTTTCAGCATTTCCAGGCTGTTGGAACTATTTCTAGTGGGAATATTGACCCTTTGAATGGAGTGAAAGCTCTGATCCACCTTCACTGCCCACCCCTCTTCTCTCCACCCAATCCCCCTTGGCACCATCATCTTTCAGTCATGTGCACTATGTGGGAGCTCTTTTGTCCAAGGATGATCCTTCTAAAGGAAAATATTTGTAGCTCAAGAGTTGAAATGAGGGGTGCTTGGTGCTCTCTGGGCTTGGTTGTGTTTCTTACAGATGTTTCACTACCCAAACTAGGTAACATCATCCGTGCTAGTTTGGTAACAAAACATCTGCAAGAAAACAACCAAGCTCAGAGAGCACCAATGATCCCTCAAGGATACTTCTGCACAGAGTTCTTGTTTTCTTTTTTTTTTATTTATTTCTACGGCCCTTAGTACGTCCTCTATCATGGCATTTGTCGTGCAAGAATAGTAGCATCCATACTGATCAGCTTCAAAAAAAGTTTTCCAATGATTGTAAGTGAGGAGGACGAGCCCCTCACCTATCTCAGGAACCCTTTAACAGAGATATAACGCCAGCAGCAAGAAGGCCCCGCCGTGAAGTCACAGGTGTAATTTGGTCTCATTGATCTGGTTCCTCTTTCCAAATCCCTATCCTGTGATGCAGCATCCAGATAGCTGCGTTTGTTAGGGCAGTAAGATGAGGGTGACATGCAGTGGGGGGTGGGGGGGGAATAGTGATTATAGTTTCGAACTAGAACTGAGGAAACCATGTTTAAGTCAATATCCAGTCTGAGAGGATGAGAAAACTGGGAAGAGAGGGTGCTATTTAAGCTGCCTGAAGGAAAAGTGGGGGTACTGCTGCTTCTTTATGGCTCTGGACTAGAAACTTAATCCGGTGAGTGTTTTACTAGTAGAAAATGGATGAAGATCAAACTATGACTGGACAATCATAGTCAGCAATGTATACTTTGTTGCAATTAATCAAGAATAGGGATGACTAGGGAGCGTTGGATGGTGTAGAAACATGAAGGTGGATTTGAGAAGAGCCTTGGGAGTCTTCCACCATCTACCTTCCATGTTGCCGTGATCGTATCTGGTGGTCAAGTGTAGTTGGTGCCTTCATTCCTGGATGTTGCTGTAACAAGAGCGTTGTGACCTGGCAGTAGCAGAGCTGTTTTCATCTCAACGATTGGATTGGCACAGATTGGTTAGAGGGGTTTCCAGGACAGGCGTTAATAGTAATCCTGCTGGGGCCTGAGCCCAAGGGAACACTTTATAAAATCATTGTACTATTTGAAATTAGCGTTGCTATGTATCATAGTGTTGAATGTGAGGCTTGCTCTACATTTTTATAAAGCATCCATTCTCTGGAAACTCCCGCCTGAGGCTATATAGGTGTCAAATTCAAGGCCCCAGGGCTGGATCTGGTCCGCGGGGTGCTTAGATCTGCCCCATGGGGCTACCCTGGAAACAGCAAAGGACTGGCCTGCAGTGCCTCTGCCAGAGAAACAGAGCTCAGGAGGGCCGGGTGTGGCCGTGCCAAGCTCTGGTTTTGATGGCAGAGCTCTCAGGCCACCATAGGCGCCCCCGACATGAGTGACATTGAGCTGGCCATGCCTACCCGGCCCCCTGAGGTAAAACACAATCCTGATGTGTCCCTCAGTGAAATAGAGTTTGACACCCCTGCTGTATAGACTCGGCTCTTCAACGAACAGCCATTTGCATTTGTTGCCGAACAGTGCAACACAGTTCCAGATCATCTTGCAGATTTGTGAAAAAATTGATTAATAAGCATAGGATAGCCAAGCATTAAGATGAATGGTTACCCATGCTGCAACCCATAGTCATCTTTGGACAAGATAGGCGGCACATGAATTTAATAAATAAATAATTTGGCCTATGTTGGCCCAACAGGAGCCTCATCTATTTTAGATGCTACACTACAATCTTAGGAGGGGAAAAATGCTAGTGACAATAATAACCACTCATTTCTACTTTGCAGAGATTTGTATTGGTGGCAATGTTGTGATTGTCATTTCTTAATTTCTGGCTCACCATTCATTTTGTTCACTTCCCCTGCTGTGGATTTCATCACTGTAAAACTTCCTTTTCTTCTAATTGACACTGCTACGCAGATATTTATAAGGGATTGTATTAATTACTTGAACGGGTATATAATTAAGTGAAACTGAAAATTAAACATTCAAAATAGCTGTTAATTTTGCCTGGAATACATCTGCCTGGCATAGCTATTTAAATGATCGTTGAAAAGTCCGCTAAGAGTTAAATCGAGTTAATATATATTTATATCCATATCATCTGCACTAAACATTAATATAGTTTAGTGGTTAACATGCTGGACTAACAGCAGGGAGACCCAGTTTCTAGTCCTTCCATAGGCTGATTCAGGGTCAGTTCCTCCTTAGCCTGGACTAGAAAGCTGAAAGATCTCTATTTATCAGTCCAAACCGAGCCAGGTAATAGATTATAATCATACTTCATAACCTTCAATGAAGAGGCCTTCAGCAGTGCAGTGGATTGATTTGGATTGATTATGTATATATCTATATATCCTGCTTATATATCAAGAAATATCTTGTGCTTTCTATAAACCTTACCGTAGTTTTTCCTGTATTTTTTCACATGAGGCACCTTCTTTTGTATTTCTCTTGCCTAAAATTCAACTATATAATTTGGTCTCATTTGCCTTCCAACATTTCTTACATCATATCTCTAGTTTTAGAAGATGAAAAGTATAAGTAATCTATTATGAATTTGATAATACTGTTTTAAAAGACAACATGTTTGGGGAATGTCTCTTGGCAATCCAGATCCTGCCTTTTACTCAACAAGGGCAATTACAGATCCTTGCTTTGAATATCCATGTTAAGGTAACAAATATTATCTCTGTAACCAGAAGACCAGGAAAGTCATCTTTAAAAATCAAACTAAAGATGTCTAGATGGTCAAGTTCAGGAGTGAATCCTACATTCACACAATAAACCATAAAACAGAAATATCCTTTTGGGGAAGAATTTGGTGGGAAGAAACCTCAACTATGGAAATATGCCTGAAAGTCTCAAAATGTCATAATGTTTCCTTTTAGATTTAGAAAAAAACATAATTGTAATATGTTCAGCTAAGACAAGAAGGGGATACCAGTGACACTTAATGTCCCCATCCTCTGCTTATTCACCAGAGTAAATTGCCACTGAACTTAAAGTTACACTTATTTCCAAATCAACAAGCACAGGATCGGACTACAGTTGAGGTCAAGTTCTTAAATGCAAGAAACGATTGCCATAACTGTCGCATAAATGGGATATATCCGTGATGGCGAACCTATGGCACATGTGCCAGAGGTGACACGCAGAGCCCTCTCTGTGGACATGCACGCCATCGCCAGCTGCTCTTCTGGTTTCTGGTGCACATATGCGTGCTGGCCAGCTGGTTGTTGTGGGCTCTGGGGTGCCGGAAAACAGCCAGAAAAACAGGGCGTTTTTGGGGGCTGTTTCCAAGCGATTTTTGGGCTGTTTTCCAGGCCATTTCCAGCCTTTTCTGGGCTGTTTTAAGGCCGTTTTTCAGGCCCGGAAAATGGCTTGGAAAACAGCCCAAATAACGGCCTGAAAACGGCAAAAAACCAGGCTGTTTTCCAGGCCGTTATCCGGGCCAAAAACGGCTTCCGGTGCTTCAGTGCACGCACGTGCACATGCATGCACACACATTCCAGTTTGGGTACTCGGTGCCGAAAAGGTTTGCCAACACTGGGATATACTGTATAGAGCAGTGATGGCTAACCTTTTTGCTGTCGCGTGCCAAAAGCGGAGGGAGAGCGGGGGAATCGTGCGCATGCATGCCCACACCCATAATTCAATGCCCACCTGTGCCCCGCCCTTCCACGCACGTGCGCGTACTCCCTCCGCACTCCCCCCGCTTTTGGCACGTGATGGCACAGTGGGCCCATTTTTCACTCTCCCCAGGCTTAAGAGGCTTTCTAGGAGCCTGGGGAGGACAAAAACAGCCTTCCTCAACCCACCCACCCTCCGAGGCCTTCCGGAGGCCGGAAGCAGCCTATTTCCCAACTTCCGGTGGGCCCGGGAAGGCCCGAAAATCAGCTGGCCAGCGGGCACATGTGTGCTGGAGCTGAGCTAGGGCAACGCTCATGTGCCCTCAGATATGGCTCCGCGTGCCACCTGTGGCACCCGTGCCGTAGGTTCGCCATCACAGGTATAGAGCAATTCTAAAAATGTCCACTCAGAAACAAACCCCATTCAATTCAAAGTAGCTTAATCCTAAACAAGACTTAAGGTCTTTCTTCTCAAAACAGACCCAAAGGCCGAACACAGTGAGGTTTCCACCCACCTTCCTGCCTGACTTCCCCCAAGTGTATATTTCCCCTTCTCCCCCAGGATCTATCACACACATGTCCACCTCTCTGGAATAGAACTTTAAAAAGGAAAGTGCACAATGCAAATGGAAGACACCTATTTGTATATAAACAATCCTTTATCCTTCCATAATTGGAGAGAAAGGGAAGGGAGGGAAGGGAGAACAGGAGAAACAGACTTTCATGCAGTAAATTAAAGATGAAACGTGCAGCAACCTTATTGCAAGATGCCATTTTGCTTTAAGAAACATGTTTATTGCACCATTTTTCAAATTTATTTTTTTCGGGAGGGGATGGTCAAAGTTCAGAGCCTCTCTGGTTGGCATCTCCTGGTCAGAGAGAAAGAGAGCAACAGGATGAGGGTGGCAAGGCGTGGTTCTTCTGGCAGGTTTTCCTTTGAAAGATGAGGTAAAAATGTTTCCAAATTTCTGGATGGGTTGGCGCCAAGACTTGTCCAGAAAGGGATCCAGCAAGGGGCCATTTTTTAAAAAATAAATTAAATAAATTAAATAAATTAAAAGCCCACCCAACTTCCAAAGAGTTTAATCATAACAAGAGAAGCCAGGGAGGTGGCGTCAGGAGGGCTGGGCCAGGGTGGGGGGAGGGCTGGGTTATTTCTCCTTTTATCACAGGCCTGGATGGAAAGGAAAAGAATTCACATTGATGGGAGATCAGGAAGAGGAAACCACATTGAGGCGCTCCTCCCTTACAAGGAAGGCTTGGGTGGGGTCTGTGGCAACACCACAGAGCCGGGTGCCTTCTTCATCAGACAGTATTCAATGTGTGGCCAACCCCGTAGGGGCTCAAAACGGAGCCTTTGTGTGGAAGCAAGGGCATCGGTGTCTTCCTTCCATCGGATCTGCAGAGCCTCTCCCTCTTGACAAAAGCTCCCTAAGCAGTTATTATACGGTCGTCACCCTCATGACCACTTCGCGGCCAGAACCGGAGCCCCCGCGATGTTCATTAGGCCGCAGGTGACTGAGAATGTGCAGAATTGTATAACCACAGTGATGGTTCAAAATAGTCCTAACCCGCTGGCCCCGCTGGGAGGTCCTCTCACTCCCTGAGGAGGGATTCGTCCGTGAATTCCGCCCCCCTGTCTTTGTGCTCCCACCGAGGGGTTCCCCCAGGTCCTTGGCTTTGTCGTAATTCAGCACCTTCCACTGCTGGTTCACTGCTTGCCAGCGCTTGAATATTCGATACACCGAGGAGCCTTCGTGAGTGATCAGACCTGTGGAAAGAGACGAGGGACAACTGTGATCCTTGCACAAACAAAGGGGGTGAAGGAAAGGCTGGCTTGAACCAATACGCTTAAGATTACAGGGCATTGCCTTATTCGCAAAAGACTCAGCCGCCAGCAGAAGAGGCTATTTCATCTAACAGTTTAAAAGGTTGGGCCTTTTATTTTATTTTATTGTTATCTTTATGTATATAAATCAATATTAGAATCATATATATAAATGGTAAATTGAAGTAAGGGAGAAAAATAGATATGTAAGAATGTTTACTGAGGCGAAAATGTTGAAAAGAAGAAAATTGTAAAAATTTCTTTTTTTATTTTTTTTAAAAAAAACTGTTTAATAAAAATTATTTTTTTTAAAAAAATAAAAAATAAAAGGTTGGGCCAAGACCACGAAGTGGGTGGCTTGGGCTACATCGTTACTTCTCAGGCCAGTCCATCCCACAGAATTACTGTAAGGATTAAATCAAGGATGTGCATTGCCTTCAATCCTTGTGGAAAGGTGGGGTAGAAATGCAACGATCAATCAATCAATCAATCAATCACCCATTTTGCATATTCAGTCAGTTGCCATGCAGGATAAATCATTTCCCTAAATACTTCAGCCCATCTTCTTAGTTCCTGCAGACCACCTCTCACCATCTGGATTCACACACTGTATGAAGCCATGATTGGCTTAACCAATAAGCCAAAACTGGCTGAGTTCACAGTATTTGCTAAGCTATCCTTTCCCCTTATTCCTTTGCTTTATTTCCAACTGAATCTGCACCAAAGAGTGAATACCCCCCTCCCCCTGTTTCTATCTCTCCATTTTCCTGAACTTCACACTAAGCTCTTCAGAGCAGGAAATCATCCTGTTTCCCTCCCCCCCCCCACTTTCTGTATAGTGCTGGGTACATTCTGACACTACCTAATTAAATGAATGAATAAATGAAATAAAGCTCAGGAATAACAGGCTGATGCGTTGAATGCACTTGGGCAGTCCTTCTTTTTATTTCCACCTTCAACTTTACTGAAATTCATCACTCTGCCACAAAACACCCATATCTCTCTGATCATTTATCTTCTGCTATGTACTTGTGTACATTCAATTTTCACAGAGGAACAAAGCTCTGTTTCAGGATATGAGAGATCTAAAGATTTTCATACCTTCGGAAGCCAAGAAAAATGATACGGAAATTTTTTGGGGGGAAAATTGAAGTATTTTTCTTTAGTATTCTCTGTAGATTTAAAATCCCCTTGTTACTTTTTGAACATAAATTACATTATGCATGATTTGGTATGCTCTAAAATCCTAATCTTTGGGTCCTAGGTCCCTTCCAACTCTGTTACTGTTACTCCTCTAGTTTAAGAATATAAGGATCCATTAAATTTAAAAACGTGTATAGTGTTTAGCTTTCACCACAAAACTTCTAATAAATAAGAATTCTAGTACTATTAACATAGGCTAGAAAAAATAATAACAAAAAGGTTTGAGGGACCTTAAAGATCAGATGCTGAATTGGAAGGCTGGAAAAAAAAATGCAGAAGACAATTGCAAACTACTTCTGTAGTTTGCATGAACAATGTCTGTTTAAGTCAGCTGATGTATTTAATTTTATTTTTTTAAAGACTAACATATTTATGATCACGTATATGCTTTTATAGATTACAATCCATCTAATGAACTACAGGGAGTCCTTGCTTAGTGACTGCCTCATGTATTGGCCTGTCGAAGTTACAACAGCGACAAGGACTAACTTCGCAACTAATCCTTGTATTTACAGGTCTGTAAAGCAAAGGAGAGCTGAAATAAAGCCGTAAAATCGTGACGATTCACTTAGTGATCACTTTGATTAACAATCAAGTTGCTGGTTCCCAACTGTGGGCATTAAACAAGGACTACGTGAATATGGACAAGGCACCAGCATCAAAGTGCTACCAGTGCTTCATTGTTCTTTTTGCAGAAGACTAACTTGGCTTCTCGTCTAAAATATATATTATCGTAGCTACAATACGGTTTGATGAATTCCATATTCCAAAGGTTCAGTAAAGAAGTATGTGTTTTCATTCCTTTTAGTGCCTTGACCTTCTCTGCTATTTTAACAGGGACAAGAAGCAGAGTTCCTTCCAACTTTAAGATCTGATCTTCTGAGGGGGCAGGGCTGCTGCTGGCTCCGCTCTGTCCCACTGACCTCTACCACAACGAATGCGGTAGGCACTCAGAGAAAAATGGTAGTGAATTCTTGCTTTTCTCTGGTGAAAACTGCAGCACAAGCTGGAGCATCCTGCAATGATTGCAGGTCCTTAGCATAAAATTTTAATGATTCTGGGTAAACAAAGTCTTCTGGTTGCCTAGTCCTAGATGTAACTTGTGGGCAGGAAAAGAGTGGAATATATATTTTATTCATCATTCTAAAGGAAAATATTCATAATTGGTATGAGAACTTTCGTTCCATTCCCCCCCCCCCCCCAAGAAACAAATTCAAATTAACCTTCTCCTCACTGGATCATTGTTTAGAGAGAATCTAAATCTCCATTTCTGTAAAACAAGATTTAAATCTCTTGCTCAACTACAAAAATTGAGTTGGCCTTCGGCAAGTTCCTACAGGTGGTCCTCGATGTACAACAGTTCATTTAGTGACCATTCAAAGTGATTGATGACCGTTTTTCATAGTTACAACCTTTGCAGCATCCTCATGGCCACATGATCAAAATTCAGATGCTTGGCAACCGACTCATATTTATGACCCTTGCAGAGTCCCAGGCAGTGGTGGGTTCCAACCGGTGTTACCACCGCTTCTCTTCGTGCACGCGCTTTGCGCGTGATCGCCGAACGGGGCCGAACCGGTTCACCCAAACCGCGATGGTCCCGGGGTCATGTGATCCCCTTTTGCAATCTTCTGACAAGCAAAGTCAGTGGGGAAGCCAGATTCACTTAACAACAGGGTTACTAACTGAACAACTGCCATGATTCACTAAACAACTGTGGCAAGAAAAGTGGTAAAATGGTGAAAAACCTCACTTAACAAATGTCTCACTTAACAACAGAAATGTTAGGCTCAATTGTGGTCGTACGTCAAGGACTACCTGTACTTACACAGCCTTAGGGGGTTGAGTCTTCAAGACTGGATATAAAAATAGAATTTTTAAAACTGTACATACCTCTTAATAAAGAACAGGAAGAAACTGAACATAAAAACAAAAACAAAAACAAAAAAAAAAGAGCCTTGGTAGTTCAGTGGTCTAAAGCACCCTGTTATTAAGACCAGCTGCCTGCGATTACTGCAGGTTCGAATCTCGCCAGGCTCAAGGTTGACTCAGCCTTCCATCCTTTCTAAGATAGGTAAATTGAGGACCCAGTTGTGGGGGCAATAAGATGACTTTGTATACATATACAAAAGGATGAAGGCTATTGCTTAGCACATTGTAAGCCGCCCTGAGTCTCCGGAGAAGGGCGGCATATAAATCAAATTAAAAAAAAAACAAAAAAACCCTCATCCGAGTATTTTCTTC
Source organism: Pituophis catenifer annectens (assembly GCF_029215685.1). Taxonomy (NCBI): domain Eukaryota; kingdom Metazoa; phylum Chordata; class Lepidosauria; order Squamata; family Colubridae; genus Pituophis; species Pituophis catenifer. The sequence continues at coordinate 160,388,350 of NW_027256882.1, forward strand.
AGATAGACAAATTATTGAGCACATCTATATGCAAAACAGGCTGCCAAGGATTTCCCTTCTCAAACTGAGGTTATATTTTAATGCTGGTGATTTCAAAAATATCACTGAGCTTTTATCATATCAGCCATGTCTATGTAGAATGGAAATTTAGTAGGCTGTCATCCTTTGTGGATCTCATTGGAAACTTTCTGATTTATTTCCATTAAGGCCTTGGCAATTACTTGGGTCAATGTATAGTAAAATGGACTTTTCAATTCTGAGACTGAAAAAAGCCGGAGATGTTTGGGCCCTGTTGGGTTGTAGACTGGATTGCTGACATTGACGCTCATGAATATTTAACTTTATGGAAGAGATCACTGACTTGTATCGTATTTTCTTTTGAGTTGGCATCTTTTTGGAACAATAGGTTAATACGTGACAATCAATTTATGAGGAAATCATTTAATGTTAAAGACGATAATGTTAATATTGGATTATGTTTCAGAAATGTGGAATTAGACTGATTTTGAGCAGCTTTGGCGACATTGGGCACATGGAATTAAGAAAATTATTTTAAGAAATTGGAAAATAATACTAACATTATTGTCAGTGTCTTTGTCATTGTTGTTGTTGTTATTATTATTATTCCAGACATTAAGGGGACTTATCCAGATTTTTTCTACTAATTAAAAATGACATAATACCTTTTTCTTTGACACAGATGTCCTCATATTTATAACAGATTCTTATTCTCTTTTAAATTTGAAAACTAATAGAGATAATGGTTCATTTAGTGATTGCTTGAAGTTACAACAGAACTGAAAACAATGACTTACGACAGGGGTGGGCAACTGTGGCCCTTTTACAACCTGTGGACTTCAACTCCCAGAATTCCTGAGACAGCCAAGCTGCTAACTTATGACCATTTTCACACGACTGTTGCAGCCTCCCCATGGTCATGTGATCAAAATTCAGACACTCGTCAATGACTTATATTTATAACTATTGCAGTCTCCCAGCGGGGGCCACCTTTTGCAACCTTCTGATAAGCAAAGTCATTGGGGAAGCCAAATTCACTTAACAGCCATGTTATTAGCTTAACAACTGCAGTGATTCACTTAGCAACTGTGGCAAGAAAAGTTGTAAAATGGGGTAAAACTCACTTAACAAATGTCTCACTTAGCAACAGAAACTTTGGGCTCAATTGTGGCCATAAGTTGAGGACTACCTGTATATTGTTTAATATTGATGTATAGGTGATATACTTAGATTGTTCATAATTTTTCCTTTTCTCTATTTTGTTTATTTAGCACTAGTTTTGTAAAAAGTATTCTTTTTAGTTTTGCCCATTGTTTTTATTATGTTGTGTTTAGGGGTGTACTTTTTTAGTATTTTGTCTATTGTTTAAAAATATATAATAAAATGTTATGGAGCAGCATATAATGGCTATAAAATATGTAAATAAATAAATTATGTTTTAAAAAATTCTTGTAAGCCACATGTAGCCCTTAATATAGAATAAGAAGAAATTGAACATAAAAATTTATCCACATAGACTGGCATAATACAATCCTTTTATTTGTTACTAGTCCTAATGATGGTGAAGAGATAACTATTCTGTTACAAAACCTTTGATTTGGAAAACTGCCACCAAGCCTTAGATCAGGGGTGAGGAAAGGTGGCCCTTTTGTGACTTGTGGACTTCAACTCCCAGAATTCCTGAGGCTGGCTCGGGAATTCTGGAAGTTGAAGTCCACAAGTCATAAAAAGGCCATTGTTCCCCACCCCTGCCTTAGATAAACTCACCCTGTCTGTGGTTATTAGCACAAATTATTGAAAAAATAATGAACATTTACAGTTTTCAGTTAGAAATCTCTATTTTACATGCATAGGGAATTGGCATCAAATTAATTCTTCAAGTTGAAATATTGATGGGAAACACACATTTTGTGAACCATTTGTCATTGAAGACAGTATAAAGATTTTGTTTCTGGATACTGTGTTTAAGAATAAACAAAACTCTCCCTCAACTCTCTTTAAATAAATGGGATGATCAGAATGTTTAATCAGAATTTTTCCAAGAACCATTCACTAGATGAGACGTCAAAATAGGGCTTATATGTATTTCAACAAGTGAAATTGATTTATGTTTGTGTGATCACAGGTACCTGTATTTTTTTAATTAAAAAAAATTTTTTTTGTGAAAGAAATACAAGTCTTTCCCTCTCGGTCTGTTCACAAACTCCTAGTACACCAATCAAATATAAATATGTACCAAAGAGGTAACGCCCAGTGGCATTCACTTGAGCGCCCTGCTGCCATCTCCCAAGGTGGGTCATTAGCATGCAATACAGGTAATTCAGTCAAATCAAGGGGGAAACAGAAAAGTCATTCATTCACTTCTCAGTGACAGCACCTGGCTCCTGCCCACAAGAGTCTGCCTGTTATCCTGCCCATCTCAACAGAGCTCATCCATCAGTGCCATAGACCTGGCTCGGTCTCTTTAGTGAATGTCACCAGCTTCCAATTTAAAACAGGTTTCTTTCCAATCGAGGGTGTGTAGTGCTAAGGGAAAAATATCCAGTCATCTGATGAAAAACCCACCAGCAACTACAGCACAGGGTGCACCGAGGACAAATTACTAAGGCTGAATATGCTTCAAAAATGATTCAGACCTCAGGGGAAAAAAAAGGAAGCACTTTTTTTTGTCATTCATTAAAGCACTAGGGTCAGCTTTTTTCCATTGTTAGGCACGCCTTTAAAAAAATATCCTTTTAAGGAATCTACCCCTTAAAATTAATACAATTCTTAAAGCATAGCCAATTAATGCAATTAAATCATATTTGTAATCCACAATAAATGCTTTTGGAAGTCACTGCTGTTTATGGAAATATCTCGGGAAGGTATTTTTTTTCAATAGAAACCAATGACTCTTATGTGAAAGTATGTATTACAAATGTTATTCAATGGAATAATAATTTAAATAATGAAAAGATTTGGGCTGGATTATGACAATGTCATTTGATGATGGTAAAGAAGGTCCTCTATTTCAGGGGTCTCCAAATTTGGCAACCTTAAGCCTGGCGAACTTCAACTCCCAGAATTCCCCAGCCAACTGATTAGGGAATTCTGGGAGTTGAAGTCCTCCAGGCTTAAAGTTGCCAAGGTTGGAGACCCCTGCTCTATTTAATAGATCTCTGTTTAGAAGATTTTGGATGCAAAACACCAAAATTCTTTCTTGTGGATCCAATGCCATTTTACACATGCACAAAATACAAAACATACCCTTATCTAAATTCTTATTTGGATGTAATGGACACTTTGGTTAATGGATACTCCTTTTACCTTGTTAGGTTATTAAATTGAGGTTTACTGTAATAGTATAATAATAATATGGCAAGACTCATCAATAACTTTTTTAAAAATCCTGATGCACCACATTTATTTCTTTGGGTTTAGAGACCCAAAAGGGAGCAGTTATTCTATTTCATCTATGGAATAATAATAATAATAATAATAATAATAATAATAATAATAATAATAATAATAATAATAATAATAATATATTTAATCTTCAAATTAATTATTCTTATTATTAGTTGCACAATTGATTTGGCATTTTTGTCTCCCTACTAACCCTTCCCAAGGATCTGGGATATGCACATGTTGTTTTATAGTGTTAAAGGTATTGTCACAGGGTATAAACCCTTCCAAGCAAAGCTGCCTTTTGCAATTGATGATTTTTGCCAATGCTGATGGTGTTTAAGTGGTGCTCCAGATTTTTTGGGATTCACCCAAGGTGCCTATCACTATCGACACTATCTTTGCTTCTTTTTGCCACAGCAGTTCTGCTTCTATTTGCAGGTCCTTGTAGTTTGCAATTTTCTCTAGTTCTTTCTCTTCTATTTTGCTATCTCCAGGTACTTCCATGACCATTAGCCAGACTTTTTTTGTCTTTCTTATCAACAATTGTTCAGTCTGGGGTGTTATGTGGCAGGTGCTGTTGGAATTCTAAAGTGCCAGAGCACTTTACCTTCTTCATTTTATATTACTTTATCTATTTTGTGGTCCCACCAATTCTTGCTTGCAGGTTATTATTAAGAGTTCATAAGAAATTCAGTTAAAGCTTTGTTTAGTATGTAAGAAGCCCAGTAAATATTCTGGAGAACCAGGTATTTGAAGAAAGGTGTCTTCCCTTCTCTATCACTATCTGGCATGGCCCTGTGACCATGTGATATTGTACAGTCACATGACCATTCAGGAATCATAATTCCCAATTCCTTCCCAGCCCATATAGAGTTACCAAAGCAGGGTAACACCTATAACTGACCATTACATGGTGGTCCAAGAGAGTTTTGAGTATTTTTTTTTTTTTGCTACCATCCAACAGTGGTCTGGATTCCTACAGTCCTGAACTGGTCACTCTGCCCATGTGGTCTTGAAATATTCAAGCCACTGCTTCCCTCCACCATAATGCTACTCATTTTGCCTGCTGCAAAATACCGGAATGGGAATTATAGCCTTTCAAACTGCTAGGGATTTCAAGGCAGGGGATTGGATCACTTATTCTGGTTATGATGGAGTATTTGGCACGTAAGGGTAAAGCAGAAGTGAGGGGGAAGATGGAACCAGAAGGTTGTCCCATGGATGAGAGTGGGTAGCGGAGAAGGCGGGGTGATTTGTAAACTAAACAATGATGACATGCCAACCTAGATGACAGACGGTTTCTCCAGGGATGGGCCATGTGTTCAGCTCTGAAGGACTCAACAGAAATATTTTGCAAATTCTAGGGCTATGACTAAGCTGCATGACGTATAGCGTCATGCAGTTAATATTAGGAAAATGCATGTGTCACAAGAAGAAATGCTTCTGACCGCTCACAAGCACAGCTTCCCTCTGATACCCTTTAAAAGAGCCGAGTCTTTTGCAGGCTATCGCTTACCCTAAAAATAATATATGTCACTGCTTTAACGGTCCTCTTGGTCCTTTAAAGTAGCAGCATCTTTCCTTCTTCTTTTTTTTTAGCCCCCACTGCTTCACCCTGAAGCCTGAACAATGCTGGGCTCCTTTAATTACTGTCAGATGTATTCCTTAAATATTCCTATGAAAGATAAAGTCTCCTTACTCAAGCTGAACTTTGGTGAATTCATAGATATACCCTTATAGTTTCTTTGACAACAATATTTGTCTCTTGCCTTTTTCAAGTATTTTTGTTTTTAATTTTTACAGTTTTGCCCAGGGGTGAATTGTTCCTGGTTTGGACTGGATCAGGCGATCCGGTAGCGATTGTGGCAGGTAGTTCAGAGAACCCATCCGCCCGGGTGTCTTCCTGCTTTTAAAAGGTAATAAAAGGCTCTGACGATCGCGCGCCACAGCTGTGATCGTCAGAGCCTTTTTTTTTTACTTTTAAAAGCATTTTTTTTACAACCTATTCGGCCAAATAGGTTGTAAAAAATGCTTTAAAAAAGTAAAAAAAAAAAGTTGGCCACGCCCACCCAGTCACATTACCCCATCACCAAGCCACGCCCATAGAACTAGTAGTAACAAATTTTACATTTCACCACTGGTTTAGCCTATAATTCAGAGATTTCCTGGTAGTCATCCAGCCAAGCACTAGCCAAGTTCAACCCCACTTGATTTTTTGAGATCTGCTATGATTATGGGAGTCCTTGGTGCTCTCTGAGCTTGACTGTTTTCTTGCAGATGGTTCATGACCAAAGAATGATGACGTTACCTACTTTGGTAATGAAACAAAGTAGAAAACAACGAAGCTCATAGACCACCAAGAACCCCACATTTAAAGCCTGAGCTACCGATATTGTCTTCGTTTGGTATCTGTTAAGATTGTCTAGGTGCTGACACCCAGCTGGCTATTTTTTAAAAAAATATTTTTAAAAATTGAGTTTCTCCTAAGCACCCAAGTTCTTCAGTTTTCTCTGGAAGTCGGGAATGTATTTGTGAAACTAAAAGGCACTCCTTATTCTAAGCAAAGCTGATCATGATCCTAGAAAGAGCAAAAGCAACCTCAGAATTAATGTGTAAGTCCTAAAATAAAACTCAGTGGCTTTGGACACAATGCGAAAGCTTGGCAATTTAAATCCCTTATTTCAGTGAGCAAATGTTCACCCCCAAAAAATCACTACCTGTATCATATCTTCACATGTTAGAGGGCAGGTGCTGTCTAGTGAATTTAAATTTTAGAGTTGACTTTAGGTGCTGTGTAAATTTGGTATGAAAAACAACTAAATTCTACATTGTACAGTATCTAAATTATGAAAATAACGCACATTAGTGTGTTTGGCTTATTTCTGAGAATGGGAAAGGATCTTGGAACTAACCAATGAAGATCTGTTCTTTTGGTTCAATCTGTGTCTCTTCTAGAATTACCCAGATATAATTATCTCTATATCAAGAGCTTGTATTTGAGTTATAGCTACAGGTATATATTCTGGAGATGAACTAGAGATTTTAGCCCTCTGAATCAGAAACAGAACCACAAAGTAATTCTTCAAAGAGAATGAAAACAAAAACATGATAAGGCATGGCAGCAAATTCTTGCAAAGTCAAAATCAAGCAGACTGAAATAAAAACATGTCTGTCACTGCCCCGTCCTAGTTTCATCCAGCATGTCTCAGTCTATACCCTTAAGACTATTCCTGGAAGACACTCCAGTGAACCTCTGGATTTCATTAATGCCCACGATACAAATCTGCTGAAATCTACCCTGGTAGTTCTTTGCTTTGATTTTCATAGGAGAACCAGAGAAACATGAGAAATTGCCTCTGTCTGCCCGTGGCATCCTCTGTTTGTAAGAAGGGAACATGGTCATTTTTCAAGCGACAGGAGAAAGCTTGGGAAAAGGAAGTTCTCACCTATGCAGACGATATCCATAAAACCATACATCCCATAGCAGATCTGGAAGAGCAGGTCCTGTCGCTGCCACTTGGCCGAGGGACTGAGTGACGACCAAATCAGCCAGGAGATGCTGGCAATGAGGAAGAGGGAACCCAGGATGATGGCTGCAATTTGCACCTTTTCAATCACCGTCAGGGAAATTGCCTGCCACTGTAAAGGAGAAAACAAGGTTGGTCTTGGGTGATTACTCTTGTGGAGTTGATGGGTGTGCCTACCCAACAGGACCAAGAAGTCCAAATGTGAAGATCCCCCTTCATCACAGAGGTGATACAAGTCACCTTTGGGATTAGCAGAGTAAATCTAATGTTACTTTCTCTCCTATCCTAGATGCAAGTTATATTCACGGTTTCTTCTCTCTGTAATAAGGTGGGAGAGGCAGAGATTGCTGAAGCACCATTCCAGCATCCATCACCTGGGACTAACAAAGACATTCGGCCACATCTTGAGAGCCCCCAATTCTTTATCCTTCCCTGTCATAGCTCAACCCCCTGTCAAGTTAAAAAGTGGTTTCTTTGCATAAAAAGGGAGAGCATGCATGTGCGTACAGTTGATTTAATTTAATTTAATTTAATTTCCAATTTATATACCGCCCTTCTCCCTGCGGACTCAGGGCGGTGTACAGCCAAGATAAAAAACATACAATACAAATATTAAAAAACATTAAAAAATATATATAAATTTTGGCCCGAAAGTTAAGAAATCACAGACTGATTAAAAGAATTTAAAATTTCTTCTTAAGCCAGCCCGGCTTGCTGGGAAAGATGGGTTTTAAGGGCACGACGGAAGGCATTGAGGTCATGGATTCTCCTTATCTCCGGGGGCAACTGATTCCAGAGGGTGGGAGCCCCCACCGAGAAGGCCTTCCCCCTGGGGGTCACCAGCCTACACTGTCTGGCTGATGGCACCCTGAGGAGGCCCTCTCTGTGGGAGCGCACGGGTTGATGGGAGGTCGTCGGTAGCAGCAGGCGGTCTCGCAGATAGCTAGGCCCTATGCCATGGAGCGCTTTAAAGGTGATAAGTCACACAAGTTTCACTCTTACTCATCCCAAAAGGTGTGTGTTTGGCTCATTGGATCATTTGGGAGGTTAGTCTGTGTCCATGAGATGTTGTGGTTTTTGTCATGGGGGGGCGAGGGGAGAGGGGGTATGACACAATTAGATTTAAGTGTCATGGATCTGGGTTTGCACGTATTGTTTGTTTAGTTTTTCACGTTCCGTTAGTTCAGTGATGGTGAACCTCTTCAGCACTCAGTGTCGGGTGCGTCTGATGTTGTAGAGAAACATCGCACGCACCTGCACTCATCAGCACAGTGCTCCAGAAAAGCCAAGCATGCAAGCCCAACTATCAGCTGGCCGGCGCATGTGCGTAGGCTGGTTTTTGGCACTGCCGCGCGTGCGAAGAGACCACGCTCTAGAAAAGCCAAACTTCCGGGTTCTGGCGCACATGCATACCCGACAATCAGCTGGCCAGTGCGCATGCACACATCAGTTTTTGGCACTGTCGGGCATGCAAAGGACAGCTGATTGTCACATGTGCATGTGTGCCAGAAACCCGGAAGACAAACAGGCAAGGCCACACGTGTTGGGCGACATGGCTTCGTGTGCCACTTTGGGCACATGTGCCATAGGTTCGCCATCACGGCGTTAGTTGTTCAGAATCACTGTGGTGAGTTAGGCAGCCACACAAAATACGTAAATAAATCAATACATCGTATTTGCAAGGTAAGTTGTCGGTCGGTCTCCTCTAGTCCACTTTCGGCACTAGAACCCGCTGCTGAAACTCTTATATTCATATAAGAATATAAAAGTTTAAAAAAAAACTTTTACAGTTCCTTCCATGAGGAAGGAGCAAGTTAGGGAGAGAGGAAGCAGCTTCCCTCTGAACAGCTTGTCCTGGAGTTAAGGACAAGGATTGACGTTGCCAAGCAAAACTGTCCGCCTGTGCATGACTCAGGACCAATTCATTTCTTTTGTCACTGGCAGAGTCACCACCACGCGACTTTTTCGCCTGTCACTTGGTACAGTCTTCCCTCTCCATGATTCATCCCTTACATGGATGGAGCTGGAATTCACCAGGCAAGAGCCTATGCAGAGAGAGGACTGAGCACCCAAAGTTGAAAGAGACGGTTATGCGACATCGTGACAAAAAAAAAAAAAAAAGGTTATGTATGAGACTTTTCCAAGCCTAAATGTTGCCTGCCAGATTATGTTGTACTTGCAGAAGAGGACAAGGGAATGCGGGCAGATATATCTTGATCTGCCAAGATCCCTTCCAGCATGACACTCCTGGTGGAGGTCACCCAACTGCCTCTGCTGATATATTTGGAGTGAATGACAGCTTCAAAGCAGAACCTGCTCCCTCTGGGCAGTTCCTTCAGCAGCATTTGGGGCTGCTAAAGCTAGCATATGGATGGAGGAACAAAAAAGACAAGAGGGAAGGGAGATGTGCATCCAAGAACACAGACATTTCTGGGGAACCTTCTCGTCTACCCCATATCTCAGAGGGGGACAGATGGAGTAATAACTGAATATGAGGGTAACCATGTATATGCGTATATGTGTACGTGTGTGTGTGTGCATGTGTGAGAGGAGGAGGAGGAGGAGGAGGAGGAAGATTATGTAAAGCACATGGGCCAGAGGCACATATCTACCATCCTCTGCTCTTGACTCCTCTATTTCCCCTTCCGGCCACTATTCCTAAAACTGAGTCGCCAGGCAAGGCTTACCTGCAACGGATTCTTTGTGCTAATGGCTAAGACCTGGTACTTGAAGTAGCACAGCTCACAGCTCCAGGAGCCCCTCTCACTGATCCAGCGAATCAAGCAAGGCTGGTGGGTGCAGCGGACGGAACCATCACAGCGACAGGGGCTGAGCAGCTCCCCCTGCAAGAAAAGAGAGTTGGAAGAATCACATTAAAACAGGGAATCCTTTACTGCTTACAGCAGAGGAACAGACTCTATGGTCTCTGGTTGGACTCCTAAGTCCCAGCATCCCCAATAATGATCCAGGCTAGCTGGGGATAATGGGTATTGGCATCTGGCAACATCTGCAAAACTATACTATATAGGGGTCGGCATCCCATGGCTCTGAAGCCGCCTGTGGCTCTTTCATCACTCTGCTGCGGCTCCTTGTCGCCAGTCGGCTCTACAATTAATAAGGCTTTCGGTTAGGACAGGTAGAGGAAAAAGGACACCACGCTAGGAGGAGACTTTATGGTGGGGGAACCGGACTTCCGGTCGGCTCCAGAATTGAGATTCTGGTTAGGAACTTTGTGGCTCTTTGAGTGTTTAAAATTGCCGACCCCTGTCCTAACCTTCTATATCTTGGATAATATCTAATAATAATAACAACAACAAAAAAAACCCATATCAACCATTAGCACCAGTCAATGATATTTGTGATACATTTTTAAATGTTCAGTTGACAGAGTTTCATGTTTAATTAATAAAAGATAACAACAACAACAGCAGCAGCAACAACAACAATAGTGCCACAAAGAAGAGGGGGTCAACTTATTTTCCAAAGCACCAAAGGGCAGGGTAACCAACAATGGATGGAAATGAATCAAGGATAGAAGCAACTTGTAATTAAGGAGAAACTTCCTAACAGTGTTAACAATTAACCAGTGGAACAGTTTGCCTTTAGAAGTTGTGGGTGCTTCATCACGGGAGGTTTTTAAGAAGAGACTGGACAACTACCTATCTGAAATGGTATAGGGTCTCCTGCTTGAGCAGGGGGCTGGACTAGAAGACCTCCAAGGTCCCTTCCAGCTCTATTCTGATTGGTTGATCTCCCATCATGCCAAGAACACCCAATCTGAGCAAATTTAAAGCCTACTCAGAGAATTCTGGATAATAAGGCCCATCTCCAGGCTGGCTGTCCATTAGCCCTGTTTCATTATTTTAAAAAGTGGCTTGTTAGTTCTACCTGCTTAATGTGCTGCTAGGCAAACCAGAAGAGCAATTAGCATCAATATTTCAGACCCGCTTGCAGGAAGTATTAATGATGTGTTATGGATATGAGCCTCGGAAAGGAAATTGCTGTAGGTTCCTGTCAAATGGAGGACAGGCAACACAAGGGGTCAGCAAGAGTTCTCTCACATCCTGTTTCAGCTACGACTGGTCGCCTTATGAATCCCATTACTCTGAGCATAGCAACAAAGGGGGAGACCAAGTACAAAAGACCAGAAGACACTGACTGGGGTCACCCGTTTGTAAAGCAAAAATCAGACACATGCACACCAGAGGTGGGTTTCAGCAGGTTCTGACCAGTTCTGGAGAACCGGTAGCGGAAATTTTGAGTAGTTAAGAGAACCGGTAGTAAAAATTCTGACTGGCCCCGCCCCCATCTATTCTCTGCCTCCTGAGTCCCAGCTGATCCGGAAGAAATGGGGATTTTGCAGTAACCTTCCCCTGGAATGGGGTGTGAATGGAGATTTTACAATATCCTTCCCCTGCCATACCCACCAAGCCACGCCCACCAAAGCACACCATGCTGACCAAGCCACACCCACAGAACCGGTAGTAAAAAAATTTTGAAACCCACCACTGATGCGCACACATACACACCCACATACTTATTTCCTTAAGATGCTGGGCATTTTTACTTTGAAAGAAAAACAGAAGTAATGGACCTCTGCCCACACTGCATTCTGTACCAGCCTCCTGCTGAAAAATATCTCCCAATGTATGAACACACAGAGAGATACAACAGCAGTTAAAGGACTTGTTAAAGGAAACAGAAGTGGGGGGGGGGTTGTATATATTTCCATTTGTCAACAGGGTGAGGAGTTAAAAGCTTCAGGTCAGAAGAGCAATTCCTGTTTCAGGCACACAGTACAGTATAGTCACAGCACAGGTGAAGTCTAATTGGTTCCTAGGTAGAATATGAATTTCATATGCAGTCATACATATCTTGTAACAGTACAAGACTGTAGTTCTGCAACTTGTCTACACTAAGGACTAACTCTGGCTTCTCATGATGCACACAATGCCAGGATGCTAAACCTATGAGAAGCCTCAGAGGTCTTGGCTTTGAATGGACCTTCAATGAAGCATCCCTTTGAATCAGAATCCATCTCTATTACGGTCACAGACCAGCACAAAAGTTAAACATTAAAATAAATCCATTCTCTAAAAATTATTGGAAAATAACTAAGCGAAGTAGTAATACGAATAAGGATCTTTTAGTTCTTTAGGTGTTTTTTTCCCCCTTATTATCATTGCCGCAGCACAACATTTTGCTACTGCACGAGTGGTGGCTCTGGATTTGAATTCTGAAGGAGATGGTTCACATAGAAATTGTCTGATCTCCCTAGAAATTTCTCTAATAGAGGGAGAAGATATGTTGATCTGATGTCCCTGTAGTATTTGCAATGTAATAGGACGTGTGAGATATCTTCCCCACTGACACTTGTACAGATTCACTCAGATATTGGGGTTTTAAGCACCCCTTGGAAGCCATTCTGCCATCAAAGGGGCACCCCACTTTTAGGTGTTGTAACAAAGACATTGCAGTACATCGTTTCGTTAACCAAGATCTGGAGTTGGCAACTCTTCAAAGCAGTGTGGCTGTACACAGTCTAGTATGCCTATAGCAGTGATGGCTAACCTTTTCTGGATCAAGTGCCCAAAGTGTGTGTGACTGTGAATGTGCGCGTGCACACTGAAACCCCCAAAATGCAATGTATGTGTGGCTCCCACGCATGCACCCCAGCTCCCGCACACACCCCGCCCCCCACATGCGTGGCAGAGACCCAAAGACCAGCTGGCTGGTGGGAGACGCGCGCATGCACAGCAGAGCTTAACGGGGTGACGGCTCATGTGCCATCAGAGAGGGCGCTGCGTGCCACCTCTGGCATGTGTGCCATAGGCTTGCCATCACGGGCCTATAGTCATGCATGTTACTAGCCTAGGTGCTGGTGGCCTCAAGAATACCTCCTTCTGTTACTCAAGAAGGATGATGGCTATTGGTGGCTATTAGAAAGATGGTTACATATTATCTGCATTTTCAAAACTTCTCAGTACTAGTGGTTGCAAAACATGAGCAGCAGAATCCTGCTATTGCAGTTTGTAGTGTCTGGTTGGGATTTGGTTAGGAACAAGACACTAGATTAGATGAGTCTCCATTTTGGTTTACCCACAACCCTGTTTTTTATCTTTCTTATTTCTCCTTGTATATTAAAAACGATCAGGTGTGGTCCTATTTTCTGTGTGCCTCTAAGTGTTGATTACTATCCCATTTTTTAATCTGGCAGCTCAAAATGGCATCCATAGGCCTTTGTCCTCCAAGTGTATTCCCCACAGCAATCACTCTGTGAAAAGTGTTGATTGGAGAGAGAGAATCTGGTTCCAAGCTGCTATATCAGCTTCTACAGCTGACAGAATGGACTTGGACAATGAATTTCCTTGGTCTCTTCCAATACACTAACCTTCGCACTATACTGTACTGGCACTCAAAACTTCCTCCACAATAGCGCTTTCCAAATTGAATGCACCAGTTTGCCTCTGAATTTTAGCCAGTTCCTTACAATCTTTCACAGGGCTTTCAGGAAGACCCAAAATTGTACCTCTAGATTAATTGACACTAGTCTTTTTTTTAGTGGAGTTCATTGGCTTTTTTCAGTGGTTATAGTTCCATTGAATTTTATCAGGATCCCTCACACTTTATCATGATTCTTACTTTATTTTACTTTTAAATTGTAGGCAGTTTCAAAAGTCTACAAAAATACAGCAATACGCAGTACACATGAATATACCTTTTACAAATAAAATGTCATAATCACGTGCTGACAAAGCACAGAGATGTCATACTTTCCAAGAAAAAAGAAAATGTTGCAGGGAACCACTCTAAGCAATCGTAGGAAAGTTTCAACTTGACCTGTCTTGGATGGGAAATACAAAGCAGACATACATTTATAAATTTAAAAACATTTATGAATATAAATTGGGATTCTTAGCCCACCCTGTGAACATGGCTGCTTTTGTCTGAATCCATTCCATACCAAACCAAACCGGTACCTTGGTACCTTCCCAGCAGGATAACAGAGAATTATGGGAATGAACACATTTGGAAGGAACCAGCTTGAAAAAGCAATCAACCTCAGTACAGCTATGCAATACGACTACTTCATGAGCTGCACTGGCTCCAGGTTAGTTTCCAGATGACTTTGAATATTGCCTATTGTAGAGGTGGCGCAGTGGTTAGAATGCAGTACTGCAGGCTACTTCTGCTGACTGCCAGGTGCCAGCAGTTTGATTCTCACCGGCTCAAAATTGACTCAGCCTTCCCTCCTTCCGAGGTTGGTAAAATGAGGACCCAGATTGTTGTTGGGGGAAATACGCTGACTCTGTGAAACCGCTTAGAGAGAGCTGTAAAGCACTGTGAAGCGGTATATGAGTCTAAGTGCTGTTGCTATTGTACAGAGACGGTTTTGAAAAAAATACGCAGGCAACAAATGTTAGGCAAACATGAATTTAGCTTAGAAATACAAGAAGGCATGGGGAAGAAAACCCCTCAAGACAGCCCTCATATCAACACTCTAGTACAGTGATGGCTAACCTTTTTGCCATTGGGTGCCAGGAAGGGGGAGGTGTGGGAGGTTCACGCGTGCACGTGCCCACACCCATAATTCTATGTACTCCGCCATGCACGTGTGCGCACAACCCCCCCTTTCCCCTGCTCCTGGCACACGATGGCCAGGTAGGCCCGTTTTTCTTTCTCACCTGGCTCCAGATCCTCTCTATGCATCTGGGGAGGGCGAAAACAGCCTTCCCCACTCCCTCGGAGGCCCTCCGAAGGCCTGAAACGGCCCATTTCTGACTCCTAGAGAGGCTCTGGAGGCTAGGGACAGCAAAAAAGTCACTTCCGGTCCCACCGGGAGTTGGGAAATGAGCCGTTTCAGGCCTCCAGATGGCCTCCGAGGAAGTGGGGAAGGCTGTTTTCGCCATCCCCAGATGCATAGAGAGGATCTGGAGCCAGGTGAGAAAGAAAAACAGGCCTTCCCCATGCCCCCAGGCTTCCGGAGGCAGGAAACAGCCTGTTTCCCTACTTCTGGTGGGCCCAGAAGGCCCGAAAATCAGCTGGCTGGCTCGTGCAGGCGCGCCAGAGCTGAGCTGGCATGCCCACTGATATGGCTAGGTTCGCCATCATGGATCTAGTATAAGAGGGAACGAAGGAGAAAACCCATTAGGCCTTCAAGATTCTGTTACTGTAGCCTAAATCAATAAAGGTCTAGCATTATTGTGATATTTATTTCCTCAGTTATTTTGCCTTGGATTGCTGACCCCTACAAAGCTCTACATGATACAAGACTGGATTATTTGTGGGACTGCCTTTCTCTGATTATCTGCCAACTCCTTCCCCTTGGAATTACGTCTCCCTACCCACCAAAATACAGGTGGTCTTGACCTTGCTCATTTTTGAAAGACATTACAAACTTGGTTCTTCTCCCTATCCCCCATGGTATGAGACCAGGATGATAGGAGATCCTGCGTCTCTTAACTATTGTTGCACTTTTAATTGTACAGTAATTGAACTTTTTTTTTGGTTTTGATAAGATGTATGCTGGCCAAAGTCACGTTTAAGTGAGTTTGGCAGGTGTATAAACTAATTTTTGTTCTTTATTCTTGACCAATATAATTGTTTGGTCACTACCAGAATATACTAAAGGATCGTGCCCAGGGGTGGGTTCTACTTACCTTTACTACCAGTTCGCAATGGGATCATGTGCGCCTTGCTTCTGCGCATGCGCAGATCACCAATGATGACATCTAGGGCAGTGGGCAGGGCCTCCCGCCGGTTTTACTACTGGTTCTTGCGAACCGGTCCGAACCAGGGGCAAACCACCACTAATTATGCCTTCCTAATTTACAATTGTTCAGAATGAACTCAAAGAAAGCCATCAGTAAGTCACTCCTGTAGCCCAGCAACCATTAGCCCTGTTCCTACTGTCCATGAAATAAGGAGGGCCAGGCTTTCAAGGATGCTGCATAAATCCTGGTATATGTTATGTATCTGATCTGGAACTTGGAATAAGGAAGGCTCTAGATCACATAGAACCGTGATGGAGAACCTATGGCACATGTGCCGGAAGTGGCACACAGAGCCATCTCTCCAGGCACGCCAGCCGTTGCCCATTGCTCTTTTGGGTTCTGCACCAGAGCACGGGAAACCAGAAGAGCAGCTCCCTGGCGCACATGTGCACGCTGGGAAACTGAGCTTCTGGTTTCTAGTGTCCGCATGTGCACCAGTCAGCTGGTCTTCGCACGTGCATGTGTGCCAGAAACCAGAAGACCAGGTGACCAGCATGCATGCGCATGCAGGAAACCAGAAGCTTAGCTTCCCGGCGTGCACATGCGCACCAGGGAACTGCTCTTCCGGTTTTTGACACTCCCGTGTGTGTGCGCCAGGAAGCTGCTCTTCCGGTTTCCAGTGCTCCCCCGAGCACGCAGGCGCGCTCCCGTTTTGGCACTCGGTGCCGTAAAGGTTCGCCAACATTGACATGGAATCTTAATCATGCACATTTTTGAATGCACAGTTCAGAGTTGATTGGAACGTCGGAAGAATAAGGTAGCATTGTACTGACCTTGCAGAATAGCTGAATCTTAGCATAACTAGAAGTAGCCTGAAGTTCAGAGTCACGTGGCCTATGCACAATCCTCCCTTCCAACAGGCTGTTCCCACTTGTTACCCAGCAACTATGGCTTCACTCTACCCAACCATGGGGCCTGACTTGAGAGGGGCATGAGGCTTTCTTCCCCCAGCACCTGCCACCATGATTGTACAGCCGAATCATATGAGTACAGCTATTGTCATCTAAATAAGTCTTAACTACTTCTCTTGAGGCTGAGGGCAATCTGCATCTAATAAAATCAAATTTAATTAAATGGGAAAGTCAAATGTTACAGTGCAATTTTCATAATTATTCAGCTCATGTCAGGGTTGGTTGCAGAATCCGATTGACAAAACCCCCCACAACCTCTCGGCATTCCCCTCCTGCCTCTTAACACTCAAAACCATTAAAGCCTCTGATACAAATCCTAGAGACACAGAGCCTTTTCACACATTCCTAAGCAGTAAAACTCCAGTTTGTTCCTAAAAATATACCTGACAAGCAGCTGCAGATATCTCTGTGGCTTCCTAATGAATGTATGTTTGCAAACAAGTTTGCCCCTATTTGTTTTTTTCACACTTTTTGTTTCCCCAAGGAAACATCAAAGAGAGCCTTTCCCACCTGGCACCTTGTAGATGTGTCAGAACTGCAAACTCCCAAATTCATAGCCAGCCAGCCAGCCCAAGGCACAGACTGTTACTAAGATGATTAACTTGTGTCTCAGCTTCATACATTTCAGTTGCGCTGATGGTGCCGGCAGTGTTCATGTAAAGGAGTGTTACTATTAGAAGTGTGTAGAGGTTGTTTTTTTTTCCCCCATTCAAAGGATGAAAATCTGTTCTGAATCCCTTGGTTCCACCTCAGGTATTGAACTTCTATCCATAGAAAATGCCTCCCTGTAGAAAACAGGAAAGCAGGGAGAATGAACGTCCCAAAGGTGCTTTTTCAAAAGGCAACTGGACTTTGTGGTTTTTTCTTTGAAGACGTTTCACTTCTCATCCAAGAAGCTTCTTCAGCTCTGGAGAAGCTTCTTGGATGAGAAGTGAAATATCTTCAAAGGAAAACCAGAAAGTCCAGTTGCCTCTTCAGAAAGCACCTTTGGGATAGCCATGACCTGGATGACTGAGAATCTCCATAGACATTCAGGGAGACTATACTTCATAATATGGCATCCTTTACAAGCACAAAAACATATGTGCTTTTTATCAGGTTCGCCTAATTCGCCTGATTCGCCAGTTGCAGCCCTTTCTGGATCGCGACGCCTTGCGCACAGTCACTCACGCCCTTGTCACCTCCTGACTGGACTACTGTAATGATCTCTACATGGGGCTCCCCTTGAAAAGCACCCGGAGGCTCCAACTGGTCCAGAATGTGGCCGCGCGGGTGGTTATGGGCGCAACTCGTTGTGCCCACGTGACACCCCTCCTGCGCGAGCTGCACTGGCTCCCAGTGGTCTTCCGGGTGCGATTCAAGGTGTTGGTTACCACCTTTAAAGCACTCCATGGCATTGGACCTGGGTACCTTCGAGACCGTCTTCTGCCACCAGTAGCTTCCCACCGGCCAGTCCGCTCCCACAGAGAGGGTCTCCTCAGGGTACCATCGGCCAAATTATGTTGGCTGGCGACACCCAGGGGAAGGGCCTTCTCTGTGGGAGCCCCTGCCCTTTGGAATGAACTGCCCCCAGAAATGCGTAAGATCTCCGACCTCCGTGTATTTTGCTGTGCCCTCAAAACCTTGTTGTTCCGCCAGGCCGGGCTATCAATGTAAAGATTTTAATTGGTTTTAGATATGGGATTTTAAATTTGGGGGTTTTATAATTGAGCCAATTATTTAATAATTTTAATTATTTTTTAAATTTTGTCTGTCTTTGTGTTTTTAATCAGGCTGTACACCGCCCTGAGTCCTTCAGGAGAAGGGCGGTATAGAAATAAAATTAATAAATAAATAATAATAAATAAATATGAAGAACAGTTGTGGGAACTGGGTATGTTTAGTTTAATGAAAAGAAGGACTGGAGATGGCATGATAGCAGTGTTCCTCTATCCAAGGACATGCCAAAAAGAAGACCTACATTCTCCAAAGCACCTGAAGGCAGGACAAGAATCAATGGATGGAAACTAATCAAGGAGAGAAGCAACCTAGAACTAAGGAGAAATTTCCTGACAGTAAGAACAGTTAATCAGTGGAACCACTTGCTTCTAGAAGTTGTGAATGGTCCAACACTGTTTTTAAGAAGAGATTGGGCAACCATTTGTCTGAAATGGTTTAGGGTTTCCTACCTATACCAGGGGGTTGGACTAGTGGTGAAATCCAAATTTTTTTACTACAGGTTCTGTGGGCGTGGCTTAGTGGGCGTGGCTTGGTGGGCGTGGCAGGGGAAGGATACTGCAAAATCTCCATTCCCATCCCATTCCAGGGGAAGGATACTGCAAAATCCCCATTCCCACCCCACTCTGGGGCCAGCCAGAGGTGGTATTTGCCGGTTCTCCGAACTACTCAAATTTCCGCTATCGGTTCTCCAGCACCTGTCAGAACCTGCTGGATTTCACCCCTGGGTTGGACTAGAAAACCTCCAAGGTCCCTTCCAACTCTGTTACTTTATATTTCTGTAACTAAAACTGCAAATGGTCATAAATGGCAGCAATCAGACAAGGAAATTTTGGTTATCTAGAATTTGGCAACCCAAATCAAATTCTTATGACAGTGGTAGATCAGCATAAGGCAACCCAAATCTGATAATAGTGATTCAAAGTGACAATAAAGTTAGAATAACTTTATTGTCACTTTGAATCACTATTATCAGGTTTGAGTTAGAATAAGTCTAAGCCTAAAATAGGCATATGGGAGCTGTTCTCAAGGATTGAAGGTTGGTATGTGCTGTTGCAAAAGCATTGCACAGGGGCTACATTTGAACTCTAATCCTGCCTTTCATATATTCAAGTTTGGTGATCGTTTTCTTTAATTGGGATAAAATTAAAGCTCTCTCCTACCAGAGATGAACATTTTTGTGTAATAGGGCTCAAAACTATGTTAACATGGATTTATCTTTACCTGGACTCAGTGGTGGGTTCTAACCAGCTTTACTACCTGTTCTCTTCATGCACGCGCTTCGCGCGTGATCGCCGCACGCATGTACACTTCACTCGCATGCGCGCCGAACTTGTGCTCCACGCAAGCACGTTAGGAATCTGCCCAGCTGAGGTACGGCAATCCACTCTGCCGACCTATCAGCTGGGCTAAAAAAGAAGAAATAAAAGGTAGGAATAACACGGGGCAGGCGGGAGGGCCCAGCTCCTGGACAAAGAGAACCGGTTTGGTGACATCATATCGTCACCGCTACCGGCTCGGCCGAACCGGGAGGAACCCACCACTGCCTGGACATAATTATGCGTATTTGCCTATAGTTACAAAAGAAATGTAAGCAGGCAGGGGGAAAAAAAGGCAAGTAATAGAAATAGTCCTCAACTTAAAACAGATCATTTAGTGACCGTTCAAAGTTACAACAGCACTGAAAAAAAGTGACATGTGACCATGCTTCACATTTATGACTGTCGCAGCATCCCCATGGTCATGTGATTTACATCCGGATGCTTGACAACCGGTTCATATTCCCGACGGTTGCGATGTCCTGAGTGTCAGCCCTGGAGGCCATCTTTTTCTTTGGATCTTCAAGGCTGCCACACTTAGTGCTGTGGGAAACTGGAAGGGGGGATTGCATACAGTGGTGGAGATATTTAGCCATAATAACATTCTTTTCTCTGGGAGTCAAGGACATCATGCCCTGCACCTGGAGTGGGGTGACTGGGAGGCATCTCCAGTTAGGATGGTGAAACAATTGGACCATGTGATGGACATATGGATGCTGGGGCAGGGACTTGGACTTTCTTTTGGGTGGGGAAAACCTGGAAGCTTTCAGACTCGGGTTTTCCCAGATGTGCCAATATGACATCTCTAATAAAATGGAACTTTGAGGAACTTCTGGCCTCGGAGTCTTCTTTCGTTGGGGGTGTTACTTGGAACCCTGACACCGGGTTCATGTGATTATCTTTTCTGACCATCTGAAAAATCAAGTCAACGAGGAAGCCATTGTTACTGATTTAACAACCACAGTGATTCACTTAAGAAACGTGGCAAGGAAAGTCATAAAATGGGGCGAATCTCACTTAACAAATGTCTCACTTAGCAACATAAATGTTGGGCTCCATTGTGGTCGTACATCAAGGACTGCCTGTAATGTTTTGGGTTCTCACCAGATCTCCAGCCTGGATATAGCAAAGGACCGGCCCGCAGTGCCTCTAGCAGCCAAAACGGGGTGCGGGAGGGCCGCACGCGGCCCCCTACCCGCACCCCATTTTTAGCCTGGACGGCCTCCTGGAGCATTCTGCCAGCCAAAGCACTGTGCCGCAGAAGGCGTCCATCCCCCCTCCCCCTCCCCCCGGACAATCCACAGAGAACTACAATGCTGATCCGGCCCTCGAAGAAATCCAGTTTGACACCCCTGATATAAGCTGAGAAACAGGTATTTTGCAAAAAGAAGCAGGTATTATGCATCACTAGCTCCATGAAACATCAGGCTTGGCTGTCAAAGTTTTCTCCAACTCTACAAGCCAAACTGGCACTTCCATCCCCCCCCACCCCCAATCTCGCTTTCCAATAGACTGCAGTTTAAAATAGGCAAGCCAAATTCAGTCGCCTGCAGTCGGCTTATTTTTCAGTTCCATGGAAAAGGCTATGAGCCACTCAAGACCACTGCTGTCCACTCATGACCAAGCCACAAATGCAAGAGCGCCTTGGCTCCCAGCAGCCTGTCCAGATTTTCACCAGGAAAGAAAGTGGCTTTCCCTAAAATGATTTTTGGTAACCCCTTCGTGGAAATACGTCTTGGTTCTCTCAAACATCATCGTCAGTAGCTGCCGATGAGTAAATGGCAAAGGATGCCTTTTGTGCATTTATATCTGTATGACGATTCACATCAATTGTTCACTGAGCCCATTTTAAGCTGCGGAATCACTGTGTGGTGATAACCACTTTGCTTAGCTATTTATGACATACTCGTAGGCTCTGGTGGTATAATGGGATCCATTTTACACTACAGGGAAAATTACTCCAATTGCTGTTACTACCAATTTCCACCAGTCTTCCACACTCCCCCTTAGTTTCAGCTTCTCAGTGCTCACGGGCAGAGATGGGCCATCAGCCTCCTCCGTCTGTTAAATGCCAACTGGAATTTACCTGCCCCCAACACGGGCTTACGAGAGAGATAGAAGCTCAAAACCACTGCCACCTTCATAGGAAGCACGTATGCCAGTGGATGATATTTCTCACTAGCAACTTGTGCCCAGGATATATTTGCCAATTCGTGCCAGGAGCGTTCTATCGGCATGGAGGGATATTGTAATCGGCAATTTCACAGCCAGCTAATTCCTTTTGCTGTTGCCTTGTTCGCCCTCATCCCGATGTGTCTGCTCTGCTTTTCTGTCACAAACGCACACACACACATTTACTGGGGGGGGGGGGAAACTCAGGGCTGCTGAAAATAGAAGAGATCTAGAAATATGTCAGAGACTCACAGGATGCGAGTATTCTTGTTGCCCTGCTTAGTTCAGCTGTCCATCTCCGCTTCTGTCTGTTATCATACCTAGGTGCTAAGGGTATACTAATCTATGGCATATCCAGGGACTTCTATGTTCAACCGAGGACCTTTAGCTCCTCAAACGTGGGAAGGCCACATTGGGTAAAAATAAAGCATGGACAATGTGCTGAGGTCAGTTTAATACCAAGACACCATCACAGATGCCATGTTGACTTGAAGGATGCTGATACATGTAGTCAAATCCTCTTCTCAGTTGAAAAATCACTTGTTAGGCCAGAATTGCAGGTATCAAAGGCAAGTGAAAACACTAGAAGAGAATATTTGTAGCTCAGGGTTGAACTGTGGAGTCTTTGATGTTTTCTGAGCTTGGTGGTTTTCTTGCAGATGTTTCATTTCCCAACTAGGTAACATCTTCAGTGTTGAAAGGCAGTGTGGTCTGTTCTCAGAAAAAAAACACTCCCGTCAACACTGACAGGGCAAGCCATTAAACACAGAGAAGCAAACCTTCTACCGTGTTTCCTCCAAAATAAGACTGGGTCTTATATTAATTTTTGCTTCAAAAGACGCATTATAGCTTATTTTCCGGTTAGGTCTTATTTTGGGGGAAATACAGTACTAAACGCCTCCGTCTGCTGACAATCTTAACTGGGGCTTATTTTGGGGGTAGTGCTTATATTACAAGCATCCTGAAAATTCATGCTACGCCTTATTTTCTGGTTGGGTCTTGTTTTCAGAGAAACAGGGTAGCACTGAAGCAGTGGTGGGATTCAAGTAATTTAACAACCGGTTCTCTGCCCCAGTGATTTCTTCCAACAACCAGTTTGCCAAACTGCTCAGAAAGTTAACAACCGGTTCTCCCAAAGTGGTGCGAACTGGCTGAATCCCACCACTGTATTACCCAGTTGGGTAATGAAAAATCTCCACCCCCGCCTCCACAAAAAAACAACAACCAAGCTTGGACTCCCCAGAAAACACTAGAGGATGGCCTCTATTTAAATCAGGGGTGTCAAACTTGATTTCATTGAGGGCCACATCAGGGTTGTGTTTGACCTTGGGGGGGGGGCGTGGTGGGCATGGCCAGGGTGGGTGAGGCCAGCTCAATAACTCGTGTCAGGGGCACCTGTGGTGGCCAAGTGCTAAGGCAGGACTTCCCTCAGACCCTCCCTCCCTCTCATTATAATCTCCTTCCTTCCTTCCTTCCTTCCTTCCTTCCTTCCTTCCTTCCTTCCTTCCTTCCTTCCTTCCTTCCTTTTATTTTTCCTTCCCTCTTCATTCTCCTTTCTTCTTCCTTCCTCTCTTTCCTTATCTTTCCTTCCTTGCTCTCTTCCCCTCTTTCCTTTTTTTTCTTTGTCTTTCCTCTTTCCCTTTCCTCCTTTCCTGTCCCTTCTTGGATGCTCAAATGCAAAAGGGGAAACATTTCTCCTTTTTTTTTTTTTTTGCTTTTAGTTTGTCTTGCTAGCCCTCTGCCAGTAAAAACGGAGGCCGCGGGGCTACGTGCGGCAACCCCGGGCCCCATTTTTGGCTGCGATGGCCTCCTGCAGCCCTCTGTCAGTGAAAATGGAGCTCAGGGGAGCCCCTGGCAGAGGCACCATGGGCTGGTCCTTTGCTGTTTGCTGGGTGGCCCCGCAGGCTGGATCTAAGCACCCCACGGGCCACATCTGTCCCACGGCCCTTGAGTTTGACACCCCGATCTAGATCGTGCTCCAAAATCCATGCCAAGGCTCACAATAGGCCCTGGTTTGGCTTAAAGTAAAGCAAAGACCTTTGTCAGTTTCAGCAACCGTTCCAAGTAATCTGGTGTTCTTCTCCCCTAAGTCTGAAGGTGAGATGAGATTGCAGAGGCTCTTCCATCACCCCAAAGTGAGTTCAAGGCTTTGAACTAGTAATAACCCCGCAGCTTTTTTAGCAAGCTCCAAAACCAGTGATCATGGCTCTGACTCTCTCTTTGAAATCAATATGGGTGGTTTTCGGTCCAGGAAGTAGAAAGACACTGGAATCCTGCTGTCCACAGCAAGTTGGGATGGTGGGAATTTTCAAGCTGGAGGCAAAACCTTGACTCAGAGTCTCAGCCTGTGAGCCAAAAGCTCTGACTTATTCACTGGCAAAAGAAGCGGGCAGATTCTGAGGGTTCATATCGGTTGATATGGAGAATCCCATATTTTTTTTTTAGTTCTTGGCAACATGCCCCAAGTAGCATGCCTTTAGTGGCACCAACACTCTCCTCACCCTCACCGGAGGGAGAAAGCAGGCAAGTGAACAGCAAGATTATTTACAAGGATGCTGCCCAAATCTGCTTGTCAGTGCCAGGGGTTGGGATTAATTGAAGAAAGAAAAGCAAGTGAGTGAATTTGTTGTCATTTGCTTGCCTATCTGCCAGTGAGGAGCAGCCGCAGGAGAATCCACCGGCCCCACAATCTGCAAGTTGTATTGTTGTGTACTGCCTGCCCATTTCCTGGCCACTCAAACTCACTACTCCTTTTACACCAAAAGGGAATTCAGCCTGTCAAATTGAATAACCCATTAGGATCCCCCCAACAACTACTTCAGCACGACTTTTGCTACCAGGCCCTCCTGTAATTAGTGGTGCATTCACACCCTCAGTGGATTGCAATTGAGGATCAGACACTGCTTACTGATCAATAGCAGATTTATATATCGCTTCACAGTGCTTTACAGCCCTCTCTAAGCGGTTTACAGAGTCAGCATATTGCCCCCAAGAATTTAGGTCCTCATTTTACCCACCTTGGAAGGATGGAAGGCGGAGTCAAACTTGAGTCTGGCGAGATTCGAACTGCCAAATTGCAGGCAGCTGGCAGTCAGCAGAAACAGCCTGCAATACTGCACTCTAACCACTGCGCCACCGTGGCTCTTTGGATCAAGCACCTGTTTTGTATCAGGTTCCACCGAGGCTACTCCAGACTACTTTAGTTCCATTAATACCAGTTGACATGGCCAGGAGTCTGACCCGGGGCAAGATAGTTTGCTGTTTTGCTTATGGATGTCAGAAAGTGGGTTAGGGGAGATCAACCTCTTTATTTAGGGATTTAGAGGCGCAGTGTTTTGTACACCTGTTTTTCCTGATTCTCTCACAAAGCAACCAAGAACCAAAGTATTAGCAAAGATCTACACATCCTACAGCCTAATCACGGAAAACCCTGCTCTGTTCCTTCTTTAATTTCTGAAATTTGTATGGCATGCATATCTGTTGAGACAATTCACTCATTTTGCAGGTAAGCAAACAAACAAACAAACAAAAATTCGTTCTGCCTAGAGAGTTTTAAAAGGGGAATGTTCCATTTGCGCCATTCTCTCAATTCTGCAGTATGGTACACAGTACGACCACAATACACTCATGATGATGATAATGAACGTCTGCAGCAAAACAGGTGGCTAAGTGGCGCTTTCACACCGTGGCTTTTCCAACAATGGCCCAAATTTCTATCTGCTAAACTGAAGGTGGGCAGATCTGAGGCTTACAAGAACTGTTTTATGCTTTAATAGAACCTCGAGATGCCCCATCTACAGTTTCATGAAATATATTGGCAGACAGCTAAGAAACAGGGATCATGACTCTACATGCAAACTTAGGCCAAAATTATGAATCAAGTTAATCTATCTTTTTTTTAAAAAATGCCATTCCTAGCTTTTCCATAAGCATTCCCTTTCCTCCCCAACATTCACTTTTAGGAAGAAAAATGGTTCTAAGTTGCTACTGCTATAGAGAATAAATTGCCAAAAATTTAACCAATCCAGTGCCAATCACCTAGAACTGTGATGGCGAACCTATGGCATGTATGCTGGAAGTGGCACACAGAGCCATCTCTCCGGGCATGCCAGCCGTCGCCTGTTGCTCTTCTGAGTTCCGGTGCACAGCTGGTCTTTGTGCGTGCGGGAGCATCGGAAACTGGAAGAGCAATTCCCTGGTGCACATGCGCATGCCAGGAAGCTGAGTTCCAGTTTCGGGCGTGTACATGCGTGCTGGTTGGCTGGTCCTCTCATGCATGCATGCCAGAAACAGAAAGACCAGGTGACTGGCACACATGTGCACACCGGAAATTGGAAGCTCAAGTTCCTGGTGCGCACATGCGTCCCGGGGAACTGCTCTTCCGGTTTCCAGTGCTCCCATACATGCGCGCCAAGGAGCTGCTCTTCCAGTTTCCAGTGCTCCCCTGCGCCTGTGCGTGCACTCCCATTTCATCACTCGGTGTCACAAAGGTTGACCTGAAATCTATCAACAAATTCCAATCAGTCTCTTCCTGTTAGCAACCTCTTATTGCTGTTCTATGTTACACCGATTTTGTTCTCATGTTATTGTGAGACACAGCTGCTAGTAAAAAAAAATAGCAATGTGGTTGGCCTTAAACCACAGTTATATATTCTGTCAATAAATAACCACATGAAAAAAAAATTATGTTCAATGTTACAGCTCCCAGCAGTATATATGCAAGACTGACATCCGCATGTAGACATGTTCTTACTAACTTTGGTCCTCCTTAGTATGTTGCCAAGTCACAGATCTTATGACTGCAACCTAGCCTTCCACCATACAGATAATCCTTGGATTGTGATGGCAGCTGGGACTAGGAACTCTATCGATAACTGACAACAGTCATAAAGTAGGGTGTCACAGGACTGGGTTGTTTACTGATGGCAATTCCAGAAGTTCTAGTTACCCTTGTTAAATGAAATTGTTAACTGAGGATCTCATAAGTCTACTTATGGCTTCCTGCTGGCTTCCCCATTGACTTTGCTTATGGGAAGCCACAGGGAACATTAGAAATCATAATCATGTGACTATGCTTGCCGTGATGTTGTAATAGTGAGCTGGGTACCGAGTGTATGGATTACAATCATGTGGCTGAGGGGATGCTATGATGGCTGGAAAACTAAGGACTGATCCTGAGGCAAGGGTCTGCAACCTTAAACACTCGAAGAGCCATTTGAACCCGTTTCCCACAGAAAAGAAAACTCCAGGAGCCACAAAACTTTTCCCGTGCCTGACTTATTTCTTGAGTGGCCACAAAACTAGCATATGTAGTTGAATTAAATGTTTGTTTTCTTCTGAAACTTTTCTTTTCTTGGATTTATCCATGGTTGACCTACTGGGGGTTGAAAAACTCAATAAATCGCGTGCTGGCGGGTATTGCACATTGGCGGTTGCGACGCAAATTTTGAGTGACTGGGAGCCACAGCAGAGGGGTGAAAGAGCCACACGTGGCTCCAGAGCTGCAGGTTGCTGACCTCTGTACTAAGGCCTCCTATTCAGCCTCATCGTAAATCTGAACAATCATAAATCTGAACAAATGGTTGTAATCGTAGGACTACCTGTATTGACTAAAATATAGTGACCACTGCAGTAAAGCAATATTGCAGCCTTGCATTTCAGTACTTGCTTGGTAGCCACAGGTGGGAAGGAATTGCATGCAGGATGTAAGAATGAAATTTCATGCAGTCAACATAAAAATCAGCAATCTGATCATCATCATCATCATCTTCTTCTTCTTCTTCTGCAGTTTTGCAGTTGTTGTTGTTGTCTTATTCTTTACATTATAATAATCTTGTGTTATAACATGGCGGTACAATGGATGGAAGATTAGCCTGACGCCGAAAAGACCTTTGATGCCTGAATATTTTTCTTCTTGTATATTTCTCAGCAACTATCACACAGTGACTGCTTCAGAATCAGGGAAATCAACAAAATGCAATGACAATTTCAGAATCAGGTCACTGTTTCAGACCATGTAACAGCAGGTCCCGATAGACCCCACTGAGGATTTGGGAAGTGGTGCACATATAACTTCATGATAGTTAGCACCTTAAGCAAAGAGCTGTCACTTCAAAGCTCAGTATAGTTCCTAGCAAGCTGTTTGGCATTAAATGCATGTTAAATGGTGGTAAAGCAAGCTGTCACTCAGTGCCTGTAGTCATATTGTTTCCCTGCCCTTATAGTGTTGTTCTGTGGGACCAAATTCAAAGTCAGCTGGAATCATAAACCATACAATGGAAACAAAATACATGGACAAGATATGCCATTTGCCTAAGTAAGTGAAAACCCAAATGCCCTAGCTTCACTACAGATGGTCCTCAAATTACGACCACAATTTGGATCAGAACTTCTATCACTAAGCAATGCAGTCGTTAAATGAGTCATGCCAGATTTTTACAATCTTTTTTTTTTCTTACAGAGGCCATTAAGTGAATTATTGTTAAGTGAATCACATGGGCATTAAATGAAGCTGGCTTCTCCCATTAACTTTGCTTGTCAGAAGCCTGCTGGGAAGATCCCAGATGATGATCACATGACCCTGGGATGCTGCAATCATAAGAGCCGTGGTGACTCAGTGGTTAAAATGCAGTATTGCAGGATAATTCTGCCAATTGCCAGGAGTTTGATCCAGTGGTGAAATCCAAATTTTTTTACTACCGGTTCCGTGGACGTGGCTTGGTGGGCGTGGTGTGGCTTGGTGGGCGTGCCTTGGGTGTGGCAGGGGAAGGATAGTGCAAAATCTCCATTCCCTCCCCACTCCAGGGGAAGGATATTGCAAAATCTCCATTTCCACCCCACTCTGGGGCCAGCCAGAGGTGGTATTTGCCAGTTCCCCGAACTGCTCAAAATTTCCACTACCAGTTCTCCAGAACCTGTCAGAACCTGCTGGATTTCACCCCTGGTTTGATCCTGACCAGCTCAAGGTTGACTCAGCCTTCCATCCTTCTGAGGTTGATCAAATGAGAACCCAAAGTGTTGAGGGCAATATGCTGACTCTGTAAACCGCTTAGAGAGGGCTGTAAAGCACTGTGAAGCGGTATATAAGTCTAAGTGCTAGTCCTATTGCTATAAAAGCATGTCTGTTACCAAGTGATCATGTGACCATGAGGACACTGCAATGATCATAAGCGCGAGTATCAGTCATGAGCACTTTTTTTCAGTGGCTCTGTAACTTTGAACAATCGCTATGTGAATAGTTATAAACTGAGGACCTGTAGTCTGTGGAGAAACCAAACTGGATTAGACTTCTTGAAAACCCTTTTTTTTTCCTGCACCTTTTTTTTTTAATGAGAAGACAATCAAGAAATAAATAACAACATATGTTATGATCTCCTTATATGATACATTTGATCCCAAAGTCACCCATAGGTGACTCATGGAAAGTAAGATTGAAGTGCCAAAGCTCAACTCAGCTATCTGAACAGATGTTGTAATTAATTTATAGCTGGGAAAAATGCTGCAAAGTTCACCCTGCATATCGTTCAAAACACAGTTACCTTGGAATGCAGAAAGGTTATACTGTTCACTCATTAATTCCACGGAGTGGCAACAGCAGCAGCTGCAATTCAATATGTTTTGGAGCTACTAATTGGTGTGGGTTTCAGAAAATTTCCACGTTCGATCTTTTACTGATTTCAGTCTTGTGAGAAAAGGGGGATACAACAATTAGCGTAATTAGAAAACTCCATGTTTAGGAGAAATACTGTAGAAAGGTGAGAAATTAATATTGACACTGACATAATCGTGGCCAATGTGCCCTTGATGACAATAAGTTTCTAGGCGGCCTTAACTTAGTGACCCAACAACCCCAAAATTTCAGAACAAGTTAAAAGCAGGATCACAAGAGCTGGAAATTTCATAGTGCTTGACACGTAAATAAATCACAATGAAAATTGCACGTGGATGATAGGTGAAAACAAAGATCTTACAATCCACAACATAATTTGCAAAGGCCTAAAGCACTCATCACAGAGAAAGCCTGGAGAAAAAGGGGAAAAGACAATAAAGGAGAGCAGAGAAAGAGAAAGATTATGAAGATGACGGGGGAGAGAGAGAGAGAGGGAAAAGAAAGAGAATCAATGAGTTATTGCCAATTCTGGCTTCATCCACTTTAGGCTTCAGATTCGCCCATCACTGATTTCCTGATTTATGTCCTCCAGAGATTTCCGTCTCCCTAGAAATTTAGTTCTCGACCTACAAAAGATTTTCTATCTCTCTTTTATTTTTTTCCCTTGCTCCTGCAGTTTTGCTTTAACCGTTCTCCTCTATTGTATTCTGATTCAGATTATGCTTCCTAACATTTCCCCACTTTTATTCTCTTTTTGTTCTGCCTTTTCAGCATATAGCAACAGTGTCCCCGTGGTTTTTCAAGCCAATTTGCTACTCTCTTTGCTAGATCCATGTTTTTGCCCTACTTCTCCTTTCTGGCTTAGTTTGGCTGACCTGAACCTGCCCTGAGATCGAGGAAACTGACATCCTCCTGGGAGTTAGCCAAGCAACTTACATGCTCAGATTCTTATTTAAGTCCTGTGATGTTAGCCAAGGAACTTACACGCTCAGATGTCAGGTTTAATGCCTATGACATGAAAACGGGTGGTACTGGCATAGCTGGACCAAGAAAGGTGAAGATTTGGAACCATTTTCTAGATAGGAGGAATCTGAGGACTTTTGGCATCTTGGATCTGCTCATAAATGTGTGATACACACACACACACACACACACACACACACACACACACATGTTATATGTGTGTGTATGTGTGTGTGTGTTATATATGTTATATACATACACACACACACACATATACCATGTTTCTCCAAAAAGGTGATCCACCTTGAAAGAGCCTTGGTAGTACAAGGGTTTAAGGCACCCTGTTATTAAGCTGCTTAAGACCAGCTGCCTGCAATTACTGCAGGGTTCAAATCTCGCCAAGGCTCAAGGTTGACTCAGCCTTCCATCCTTTCTAAGGTAGGTGAAATGAGGACCCAGTTTGTGGGGGCAATAAGCTGACTTTGTATAAATATACAAAAGGATGAAGGCTATTGCTGAGCACATTGTAAGCCGCCCTGAGTCTTCGGAGAAGGGCGGCATATAAATCAAATTTAAAAAAAAAAAAAAAGAAGCCCTATCACGTTTTTGAGTGCTTGCAATCAAATTAAGCCCCACCCACAAAATTAGCCCTAATAAAGACCCCATCCACCACAGGGTGCAGGGGGTGGGGCAAGGCACACTGGTTAAAAAATAAGCTAGGGTGGAGATGGGTGGGTGGAACTGCCCTATTTACCAGGCCTCGTACACTCCTGCCTCACCTTCTTCTACGGCTGTTTGCTGCCACTCGCATGCATCGATCCGGCCTCCGTTTCGCCTTCAGATGCCAGTCGGAAGGCATTTGCAGCTGATAAAAGAGCTCCGGATCGATCCAGAGCTCTATTATCGGCTGCAGAGGGCTTTCTGGAAGGCATCTGAAGGCAAAACAGAGGCCGGGTCGATGCGTGCGAGTGGCGGCAAACAGCCGTAGAAGAAGGTGAGGGCCAGAAGACATGGGCCAGCAGCAGGCTTCTGCTGGACAGGGTTGTCGGTGCCACCGCCATGAGGTGAGTTAATAATTAGAACCCTCCAAAAAGACGGCCTAGCCATTTTTTCAAAAGTTAAAAGAAAATAAGACCTGGCCTTCTTTTTGGAGAAACATGGTATATATATACACACACACACACACACACATTTATGAGCAGATCAAAGGTGCCAAAAGTCCTCAGATTCCATGTGTGTGTGTGTGCATGTATGGGTATAGTCATGGTTATAGGTTCATATGTACATACATATGCAGGTAGTTCTCGACTTACAACAGTTCGTTTAGTGACTGTTCAAACTTACAAAAGCACTGAAAAATGTGACATGACCATTTTTCAGTTACAACCTTTCCAGGATCCCCATGATCATGTGATCAAAATTCAGATGCTTGACAATTGGTTCACACTTATGACCATTGCTGTATCCCAAGGTCATGGGACCAACTTTTGTGACCTTCTGAGAAGCAAAGTCGATGGGGAAGCCAGTTTCACTTAACAATCAGGTTACTAACTTATCAACTGCAGTGATTCACTTAACAACTGTGGCAAGAAAGGTCGTAAAATGGGGCAAAAGTCACTTAACAAATGTCTCACTTAGTAACAAAAATGTGGGGCTCAATTGTGGTCATAAGTCGAGGACCACATATACATAAAATCATATGCATATACATATACCAGTACATATACATATTCTTTTGAGAGAATTTCATTTTTTAATGTGTGCCAGTGTGTTCACAGAAAAAAGTGACAATAAAGGTTATATTATCTTAAATGTAGAAAGGAAGTTGATTCAGTAGGTTTCAGTAGAGACATTTGGTTCCAATTTTTTCAGAAAGATCTGTCCAAAAGCACTACAATGGGAACCACTCCTCCTGTGAGTTAGTCAAGGAACCTGTATCATCTAATGAGCCACTTATCAGCCAGTTTAGCTCCACTGATCTGCTATCAGGCAACTCATCATGCTAGAAAGGTGGATATGAGGCATTATGCATGCGTCCAGAGGACTCCCCTTCCTACACAGGTTGAATCCTGGCACAAAGTATATAAATCTCGACTGATTTTAAGTCCTTCTTATCAATCGGTTAGCCAAAGCTTCAACACGGACATCTCTGTATCAGCTGGGAAATGTCTCAACCATTGCCAGAAGCCAGTAGGATAAGTCAGCCCTACAATTAAAGTGACATTTCAGTGTGCACCCTGCCTCTCCAAATGACTCATTCCTTCACTAGACTCCATTCTCTTGGAAGCCTCTGGCGCTAACAGCAAATTCGCTCAAGGAAAGACCTCTCACTGGGCACATGGCTATGCCACCTGAAACAGGAGATGCCCAAATCACAGGCTCCAGAGGTGGCGAAGGAGAGTTTAGGTATCTTGTTGGAACTAGGCCATCATACGCTAAAATACAGATAATCCTTGATTTATGTTGGAAGAAATGTCCATCTGGGTTCAGTTCCAAGTGGGGAGAAAGACATTGGAAACATGGAAAGTGCTTGAAAAGATGGTTTAATGGTGGACAGGACCACATGGTTTTGAGATCCTGGGCAAAAAAGCACACTTTGTTGGATCTCGGGTGAGGGCATTTGCTTATGAATAGACCTAGCTATCTCTTTATCTCTTAAGTGCTGACATCTGCTATTGGGCTATTGACATCTGCTAGTGGGCTATTGAGAGTGTGGGGGCTATTAAGAGTGAGTCTGCTTCCTGCCTAAAAAACATGTTTCTCCATTTCTCATCTAGGGAGGTATAATATTCTGCCTTTTTAATATTTCCTAGAATATTTCATTCTTCTAGGAGAGGGATGGGTGCTAACTTCCTACACTTACAATAGTTCTTTTAGCAAATGTTCGAAGTTACAATGATACTGAAAAAGTGACTTTATGACTATTTCTCACACGATTGTTGTGTTATTCCCATGGTCACATGATCAAAATTCAGCTGCTAGACACTGATTTATCATGGTTGCAATGTCCCAGAGTCATGTGATCCCCTTTTGCGACCACCTGGACAAGCAAAGTCAATGGGGAAAGCCAGATTCACTTAACAACCGAGTTATTAACTGATCAACTACAGGGATTCACTTAGTGACTGTGGCAAGCCAAGTTGTCAAAACTCACTTAACAAATGTCTCTCACTTAGCAACAGAAATTTGGGGCTAAACTGTGGTCATAAATCAAGGATTTACCTGTCACAGCAACAACCACCATTCAGAAGCAGGAATGAAGATTCATCCATTAGGTGGAGGGAAAGCACGTTGCACCACATGAAAGTTATTTTTATATGTTCTTAAATGATAACACAACCTCACATTTATGTATCCAATAAACCTGAGCTTAACTACCTGGCTGTGAAGCACTGTTACCTTTACTAGCCATTTCCATTTCAAATGCTTCAGGTGAAAGTATTGAAGTGATTCTGAGAAAAGACTAACTAGCTAATCAAACAGCGAAGCCCAAGATCAGTTTCTTCTGAAACTCATTAAAAATTT
Source organism: Pituophis catenifer annectens (assembly GCF_029215685.1). NCBI lineage: Eukaryota > Metazoa > Chordata > Lepidosauria > Squamata > Colubridae > Pituophis > Pituophis catenifer. Next base: position 160,422,271 of record NW_027256882.1, read on the forward strand.
CAACCATATGTTTTGTCCCAGAGGAGACACTCCCACTCACTCCTCCCAAGAACCTTTATGGAGAGGGAAATCAGCTGTGATCCATCTGCTTCATGTGCAAAACCCATGGGCTTATTGCTAATAAGCAGTCTTTTTTAAAAAAAGACCCCTTTTGGGATCTGCTTTTGGTCAGCCATGGGGACTAGGAGAATGGCCAGAGCAGATTGGAAAAAGGTTTACAACCCCTTAGTTAAAAATTAAATAATTGCTTTCCTAAATCAGAGCCAGGTCAGTCATGTACTATTCTGCACTTAATGGCAGCCAGCTGGGGATTTTTCCAAAAATTCCACTGTTTCTGGTATACAAAGATACGATGCCTCTGTCTGAAAGCTAAAAGGCGCAACATCAAAAAAGACGAAATAGGATACAAGTTTACATGTAGACCCCTTTATATTCATTTGCATCTGCAAATGCCGATTTAGAAGGTATGACTTAAATAAATGTTTCCCGACCTTGATAACTTTCAGATGCATGAGCTTCAACTCTCAAAAGTCTCAACAATGGCCCTGCTGATTGCTGGAATTTTGGAATCGGAAGCCCACAAATCTGGAAGAAAACCAATGTGTTGTGGTGACTAAGGTGTTGGACTACGAGTGCAGAGATTCAGTCTGAGGACCAACCTGAGCTCCTGAATGAAAAGCAGGATATACAGTACATTTAATAAAGAAAAAAAAGAAGTCGTCATGATTGGGAAACTGGTTTAAATTAAAACCGCATACAAGAGTGGAGCCTGTGTAGGAGCTGTCCAGGTGCTGAAGGTTGAAAGGCAACATTAGGCTGCTCTACAGTCCCTTCTATAGGTAGTCCTTGACTTATAACAACTATAAGTGAGACCACAACATTTTACATCATGTGACCCCACCCAATTTCACAACCTTTTTTTTGCCACAGTCATTAAGCGAATCACCACACTCGTTAAAGGAGACATCACGATTGCAATTTGCAATCTACCCTCCTGACTTTCCCATTGACTTTGCTAGTCAGAAGGCAGCTGGGATGGTTGCAAATGGTGGCCATGTGTTCTGCCCCAGCTACGGACCCCAAAGAATGCAGCACACACAAAGTCTGTACAAACTGTAGTTTACTAAATTAAATCAGTCTTTTTCAAACAAAGGCTGTTAATTAACTTTCTTAACAGCCTACAAGAATCCAAAAAAATAAATAATCGTAATCTTACTATGATTGGCAGAAAGCCCAGAAGCAATTTGCAGGACACTGATAAGAGAACTAAGATCCGGACGCGAAGGAGAGTGAACACAGTTGTTCCCTGCAAATTGCCTCAGTTGTCGTCCTTCCTTAAATAGGCTAAGGGAGTGGCCAATTAGTCCCAAGCCTTACTCTCGAGGAGACCTCCTCCTGAGGAGCCATTCCTGTCTTTTGGTAGCTCTGTGCGCCCGTGCATCGAGAAGAGGCTCCTCCTCTTCTTCCTCTTCACTTATGAGAGCTTCTGGAGGTTCTGAAGGCCCTGGCTGAATCCCCGCCTCTGGCACCACCTCTTCTCCAGCCTCCTCATTGTCTGACTTGAGTGCCAGCTGCACAGGCTGCTGGCGCAGCACCATACCAGCCTTCTTGCTGTTGGAATCGGCTATTAGCTGCACAGGCCATTGACAGGCCACAACACCATGTAACCACGGGAGACCATTGTAAATGCGAGCTGGCTGCCAAGCACTTGGATCATGATCATGTAACTGTGAGCATGCTGTGATGGTCATAAGTGCGAAATCGGTCATGAGTCACTTTTTTTCAGTGCCATTACAATGTTGGACATCACTAAATGAAGTGCCATAAAGTTGTAATGGTCCTTATTCTTAAATCAGATTTGAGCCAAACTCTGCACGAGAGGGCTGCCCTTTGCAAACTGTAATATATGCAAACTTCCTGCATAAGCAAGGTATGTTTAATTATGGGGTCATTAATCATGGTGCAACATACGCGTATGGAATGTGCCTCATCCCTACCAAGCCAAACAAAAAGATCATCTAAGTTAATTGACCTCATTGCTGCATCTTAGGGAAGTTGATTGCATTTTCTAATTACCACTGGATGGGCTTTGAGTTTGATTTTAGCAATGAAAAAGTAGGCTAGGCATTTTATAAATCAAGCCATCAAGCAGAGCAGTCTCTTCCCAATTCAAAGTGCGAGGGACTGTAACTCCTACAATTCACCACCCAGACAATGCGACTAGGCATATCTGTTGACTGTAAACCTCAGTCATTTGGTCCCACTTAGAAATGTTGATCCTCTCTGCACCATCACAACCTACTCAAAAGGGATGACCCTACAAAGTCCTGAAAATATATTTCCTCATCTATTTTTTTTAAAAAAACAATATTACCCTTCATCCTCATCTCTAATCTTAATCAAATTCAATTTTTCCCTTCTATTCTATATTATACCCAAGAAGATGACGTATTGTTCTTGGAGCCCTTTCTCTCAATTTACGTTTTCATTCGACAGCTACATTTGGCTTGTTTACATTATAGAGGAAACTCCTGAAGATGCCCTTTAATGGGAAATCCTGCTGTCTTGCTCAGCTAGAGTTGCTTGTGTATGTAGGTCTGATGAGTCAGGAAGTAAAATTGGATAGTCCTCTTCCTTGGTTACCACACATTAGGAAGGCACCAGGTTGTGCAAAGTTGGTTGATTTCTGTTACATGATTTCAGATGGATTACATCTACAATCCCTGAAGTCCATTCACCTTCTTCTGAATGGACTTTCAGAAATCCAGTTCAATAGTGCCATCCTAGATTACAAATCTCCCTTGCTAGGAAAGCTCTGTTGATCATCCTTTGTTGCCTTTATGGTTCTGAATGTGCTTGAATGTTTGATTCAAACAGATGGGCTTCACACATTGCCCTAAGCCATAATGTGGTTTGTTTGATTTTGGCTTGGTATTATTGTACAATTCTAACTATTGTGGTTTGCAAATCATGACTTATGGATTAACATTCTGTGTTATTGTTTTTATTATTTGAGATTTGGCTGGTTTTATCTCATTCTGTTGGCTATTGTACTCTCCTTCAAGTTGCTGTTTTATAGTCATCTCTGTTAATCATGCACTAATGTTGGGATAAGAGGGCTCATGGCCAAAAAAGAGATAAAAACATTTTAAATAAGCAATAAATAAATAAGAAGCTCAGCCTGGTGTATACAGATCTGCTCCTACCCATTCTACCTCAGTAACAAACTGTAAAATATATTAAGCTAAAGGTCAAACACCGTGACTTGCATGTATAACCTATCAACATCCTTTCAGCAGATCCATAGCTCTTCAAAGGGAGTAAAGCCAAAAATTCCTTTTTTTAAAAAAATTGGTGGGCACTGGGGTGTACACATTAAAAGACAATACAGGTGGTCCTCAACTTATGACCACAATTGAGCCCAAAATTTATGTTGAGTGAGAAACCTATTAAGTGAATTGTGCCCCACTTTATTACTTTTCTTGCTATATTTGTTAAATGAACCATTGCAGCTATTAAATTAGTAACACCATTGTTAAGTGAATCTGGTTTCCCCACTGACTTTGCATGACAGAAAATCACAAAAAGGGGATGACATGACTTCAGGACACTTCAACCATCATAAATGTGAGTCAGTGATCAAGCATCTTGCGACCATGGGGATGCTACAATGGTTGTAAGTGTGAAAAATGGTGATAAATCACTTTTTAAAGTGCCGTTGTAACTTCGAACGGTCACTAAACGGACTGTTCTTAACTCGAGGACTACCTGTATACACTTCATAAGCTTTACAGAGGCTTAGAGCAACTGTGTTCCCCTGAAAACTGATATTTTCAGATTGTGTCCCACAGTGTCCGAGCTCTTGAGCTGACTGAAGGTCCACTCACCTGACTAAAAAATAGCCACTGGCTTATGGTCTTCTAATGAGCTTGATGGCCAAATCAAGATTTGCACATGCGTTTTCTGACCGGGGAACAATGTTTCCCTGGAGGTATTGGTTGGTTATTATACATTTGGCCAGTTATAACCTACTAGTCTGTCTTCAGCTGCCTCAGAGCTCTCCAAAGTGAGTCAAATCAACATTTGTCTTTTCCTTCATTTAGGGGGGCACTGGGATGTACATTAAAAAGCAATATGCTCTTTACAAGCTTTACAAAGGCTTAGGACGCCCGTTACCCTTAAAACATTGAAAATTGATATTTTTCAGAGTGTATCCCACAGTGTGTGCTATGTAAAGTTGATGCAGCTCTTGAATCAACTAGAGGTGCACTCAGCTGACTAATAGCCACTGGCTTAAGGTCATCTAATGATGGCCAAATCAAGATGTGTACTTGAGTTTCTGACCTGGAAACAACGTTTCCTTGGGGGTATTGGTTGGTGATTACACATTTGGGTAGAGAATCTTCTCCTTGTGGCCTCAGCAGGGCCCAGTTAAAGCACTAGAATAGAAATAATTGGAATTCAGTCCCGTAAATGTATACATTTATGTCCTGTTTCCAAGAGCCATCTAATAAGCACATAAAAAGGTAAGCAGATTTAGAATCGTGTATGAATTACTTTTTGGAGAAGCACGGAACAGCACAAATAAATAATGTGGTAAGATTCTCTATTCCTATAATTCATTACCAGCGCCCCAAATTTGTATTTTTAATCTACAGCCATAATTCAGAACACTGACATGTGTTTATATGCATGGGAGCACTGAGTGACAATGCTGAAAGCAGACTAACAATGAAAAATAGAATGGGGGGGGGGAAATTCCATACATTTGTAATTGTGATGTGGATTTTCTGAAAATTTTCAAATTGTAAATTTTTCCTATGGTGGCTAGGTTAGTTTGCACCAGGCAGTTTACACCTGAAAACATCCAATTTGCATTGGAAAAGTTTCTGACGGATGACATTTATGTTGATCTCACATATTTAAGAAAGCTAATCACTTGACAAAAACATAATTAGATTTAGAAATGACTAATCTCGCTCAGCACTGTAATAGTAGTAACAGTTGTTGTTGTTAAACTTATGAAATGGGAGTATTTTCTTCAGGGAAAAAAAAATCAAGCATTTGAAAAAAAAAATAGACCTGTCAGATCTTTGGGTATTATGGAACATGCACAGCCCCCTACCCCTGACTTTGGGTAAGCCTAGCACCTTTTACAATATTAATATTCACTCAGGTATGAGTGAATCTCTGGATTGCATCAGGTTTACCACAAACAATGGATTACAGTTTCGGCCTCTGCCAGAGAACAGAAGAGCAGAAATCCAGCATTTCTGTTATCACTAACTTATATTTAGGTGAGGAGAAATTATGAAAATGAAAAGATCGAGTCATTTTATAGCAGAGAGAGGGACAATAGATTTTGTGGTTGGAAGTGGGTGTGGCAGGGATTTTCTGATGATCAGGACCGAAGCAGCTGCTATCAACATGGTGAAACAATCTGTTTGCTTAATCCAGTATTGCTCCCTTTGAGGGAATGAACTTTTCCAGGATCTCAGCTGGAAGGCAGCTTTCCCCATCATCTGCTGCTTGATCCTTTTAATTAGACATGCCAGGAGCGGAAATTGGCGCAAGCTGAACTACAATAGTTTCTTCCCTAAACTGTTCCAAATACTAGATAATGATAATAATAATAAAATGCCCCAAGAACTTTAAGATCTTGCAATCCGGCGAGATCCGGCCATGAATGGTGTGAATGAGTTTTAATGTTTTTAATGTTTTTAATTTTTAAATGTTTTTTATAATGATTTTAAATGCACTGTGAGCTGCCCTGAGTCTTAGGAGAGGGGCGGCATACAAATTGAATTAATAAATAAATAAATAATAAAAGATGTGTTTTGTTTTGTTTTCTCCTTCTTTCCTTTCCTTTCCTTTCCTTTCCTTTCCTTTCCTTTCCTTTCCTTTCCTTTCCTTTCCTTTCCTTTCCTTTCCTTTCCTTTCCTTTCCTTTCCTTCTTTCCTTTCCTTTCCTTTCCTCTCCTCTCCTCTCCTCTCCTTTCCTCTCCTCTCCTTTTTTTCTTTTCTTTTCTTTTTTGGAGCGGTGCTTAACTTCCACATGACTTTTTAATAATTCCAGGAATATCTTCCACTTTCAGACCACCTCCCATGAAGCCAAAAAATTTTAGGCAACTCTCCTGAATCAATGGCAGGCATAGCTATTGCTCCTAGTAGGACTTTCAAGCTTTAATTTATCTTTTTTTTTTTTTTTTTGCTAAGCAGAGGGATACTTCATACATTATGCAGAAACAAACTCAGGTCTGCCGTCGAACGCGCGCCAACACAGAGAGAGCTTGCAGCCAATCGTGGTTCCCTGTCCAGGTGCATAGATGAATGTATACATTTTATAAACAGGTGAATGTAATATTTGTCGCCTGCACTATTTTATATTTGGGAATAAGTTTCAACCATATCATAAAGGAATCAAGGCAGATAAACCTATTGCGAGGCCCCAGAAGTCATTTTATGTGCTCCAAATACATGTACAACAGAAGCACAATTGAATCCAGGAGTGTTTTCAAGAGTCAAGGCACTTAGGCCGTGTAAATGGGGGGGTGGGGGGTGAAGGAACTGAATCGATTTGATCTATGCAGCATAATCCCTCAGGGAGGTGCTCTGCCCAAGCCCTCTTGGAATCAAGGGAAGCTACGCAAGGATGCTCTTGTTTCGCCATGTGAAGCCACTTCAGCTGGACTCTAACCATTTATTAACAAGCATTTTTGGTGCAGGGGATGTGAGGGGGGAGAGAGAGAAGTGGCACTTGATGCCTATTATGTTTCAGCGTCTAATATGCTTGCCCTGTCTCATTATTTTGCATGCTGCACAGTTGAAGCTTGGCAGAATTAAAAAAAAAAAAAAAAGTCTGGGGCTAATTCTGACTCAAATTAAAGAGTTAATTAAGGCAGGCTAAGAGATAGAGAACTCGCTTACATCATCTATCCCAGGGTCCTCCATGGTGGGGACATCCACTTGTGTTGAAGTGCGGCACTCACTATCTCCTTGGCCAGGGGTCTCCAACCTTGGTAACTTTAAGCCTGGCGGACTTCAACTCCCAGAATTCCCCAGCCAGCAAAGCTGGCTGGGGAATTCTGGGAGTTGAAGTCCGCCAGGCTTAAAGTTACCAAGGTTGGAGACCCCTGGCCTAGGCACTCACTATCTCCTAGGCATCGCAGGCTTTGTCCTGCTGGGTATGTGATGGGAGTTATAGTGAGTACATCTGGAGAGCTCTAGCTTGCAAAAGATTACGTTTACGTGCATATGAATGGCCATATGGAAATAAGAACACATGCATGCACAGGTGGACACGCGCATGTGGTACAATATACACATATACTCATCAGAAAGCAAAAGGTTCCTATGCCTCTCCTCCTACTCCAAGTTGGGTCTCAGGAAAACACATAACTGCTTAGAAATGAGAGGCTGGCTACATAGACACATAGACTTGCTGGTTTGAGGCAATACACAACACACCAAGAAGCTTGAGGTGGAGGAAACACCAGTACAATACTTGTATACCCTGTACTTGTAACCTTGTACACCCTATATAAGCACAGCGTGCAGCCACGTGAGCTCGAAGACAGTTGTGCAAATGCTCAAATATTCCTCAATTCCAAAGACACAGGAAGGGAGACGCCAAGGAACACGCATGCCTCATTGTGCGAACCCAGTTTTACCCACATTCTTTGAAGCACGTCAAAATGTGGTCCTGGTTTGCACGGGCTCATCAAAAGCTTTTTATCTCGAGCAACAGGCACACAAAAGTGCATGGACACACATTGGTTTATTTCCCTCCCTCCAATTTGTGAAAAGATAATCAGAGTGGGGGTTTTTTTTCACGCCGACATGTGTAGTCACTCAAACAAACAATAACAAAAAAAAAAAAAATCAGCCACACCCTACAATCATGCCAGCTCAGTCGCCTGGCTTTTTCACAGAGATTTCATAGCTTTCCATTCATTCAATACGTGGAAGGATGCAAGCAGCCTTCCAATCAATGCTACCTTCCACACAATAGCCTCTCCTTCCTCAGACTGAATCCTGGCGTAATGACAGCATGCACAGGGCATGAACTGAAAAGAGCTTTTCCTTGCATGCTTGACTGACACCCGGCTTCTCTCTACCTCTTCGTCTCCGCTTAAAAAAAAATAAGGGGGGGGGGAGAAACCATCCGTCTCCATCAGACTGGCTGAACTGCCACCCTGCAGAACGGATCATCAAATGGTCACCTGTTTGACTTCAGCACTTTCTCCCCTGGTACACCCAACTCTTTTAACACTTTGGCTGACCTTTCTGAAAGGGCCCTTTTCCCAGTAGTAAAAGCACATGTTCTGCAGGAGGAAGGAATCAATTCCTGGCATCCCTGGATAAAAGGACTAGAGGAGCAACTCTTTCTTGCTGAAGAACCTGGAGAGCAAATACTAGCTAGAATAGGCAATGCTCAGCAAGACTAACCTATCCGATCACTTCAGATTAACTTATCAAGAAAAGAAAAAAAACACCAGTGCAGGTACCATCTAACTCCGTAACTGGGTATAACCTGCATGGTTACTACTGCTTTTGCATTTCTCAGGGCTGTTTCACATAAATGGTGTCCTTCCCACTCATCTTGCCGTATGACAACTTTCGCCAGCCTAATAACCTTTTTGATGTGTTGGATTTCAACTTTCATACTTCCCAACCAACATGACTTTAAACCCACACTGTCTAAGAATTAGGGGAACAGCTGAAGTCCAATGCATCCAGAGGGAATCGGGACTGGGACATATTTATTAAATAAAGGACATAAAGCCACTCTCCTTGCCCTTTCCCCTTTCCCCCAAAAAACACCCTCCATAGACCAATGTTCTCCCTATGCCAAATGGGACAGTAACAACATTTTCTCACTAGAATACTTTTGTCAAGGACCACACCAATGGAGAATTAGCTAGTATTAACTATTGTGGCTGCCTAAACTCTAATAAAATGATTAATTATGAATTCCAACGTACACTGTTAATATCTACTCCACAATCTATGTTTAAATGAGTCCCCATATAAGGGAAGGCTGAAGCAGCCCAACATTTGAATTGTAAAGGTAAGCAATGCCCATCTTCAGTTTATTCTCCCTACACAGTACTATCAGTATCGATTTCATAGATCCTCACTTCTCTAAAGTGGGACACTTAGACGCTTTCGAATGATCTTCCTCCCATTGTCTCTCCCACAAGTATCTCTGAGGCAAGGAAGCCGGAGGCACCCAGCTTTTTTTTTTTTTTTTTGCAAACTGTTGTCTTTGCTGTGCATTTCAAAGCTTTAAGCTTTAGGTGACCATCACTGGCATGCTTGGAACAGCCTGCTTCTTGCAGGAAAACACAGCTTTGCTGCAAGAGGTGGCGACAGGGATCAATAGGTGGCATTTCTCTGAGCCAACCAGACAACTCCTGGAGGTGTGGTCTTCTTCCCATTGACACACAACTCAGAGGCCTTTTGCCAGGTTCAGCGTTTAAGCCTCCTGCTGCTTTTTATCCACTAGAACCCCCCCACCCCAAATTCTTCACCCAGCCTCCTTTCAGCAGCTAATTACTGCCCAATCTTTTTTAGAATAGCCTTCCCCATCCCCGCAGGGAGCCACTACAACTGATGTTGCTGCACAGGCACTCTTCAAAGAAAAAGTCTCCTTCTTTGTCTTAGTAGTGCATAAACCTCATCACTCTGCACTCTTAAAGGCAGTTGGCTAGGGGAGGAGAAATCCTAAAGGCACCCTGTCAGCATGTGCAAACATAAAAGGCTCTACACCAGGCAAGGAAAAGGAATTCACAGGGAGCACCACAGTTGCTCTCAGGTCCCAGTGGATGGTTTCCAATCCTGGCAACTCAGGAATGTTGCATTTCCAAGCATCTTAAATAGCACAATACACCTTTGGTAAACCCAGGGTCTTCTTTGCAGTCTCAGAGCAGCTTCCACGTCCTGAAACACTAATAAAAGCCATCTCAAGAGATGGCATGCTTCTCCTGTGGTTCTCTACCTAGATTAAATGTCCTGGGTCGATACCCAGACTGTCCCCATATCCATAATGAGGTCATCTAATACAGCTACAGCTTCCCCCAAAAGGTTTTTGAGTTCCTTGGAAATAAATGGCAAGCAAACCCACATGTGGGATTGGAGAGCTGGCAGGAACAGAGGGAAGCCACTGTAATTTCCCAGGGATTAAGAACTGTTATCACTTTTGCATGCACTGCCATTAGTTTCATCCCATGGCACCCTGGGAGCTTCTCCAGAAACAAAAATAAAACAAATCTTGAAACAAGTCTTGGAAGCTATCACTCAGCTCGTGTCCCCAAACAGATCTCAAATCTTTGGCATCCTGGAAACCAGGTTGCAGGAGATGATGTGGTCTCCACCTTGACACCAGGAGACAGAGGCATCCAAGCCACTCGATCTCAGCATATATATATATTTTAAAGTGACTAACTTCATTGACATCTTGATAACTTTATGGCTCTTGCTGCACTGGATGTCTGACACAATCCTGCCACTATCTTGGCCTCGGTGTTTCTACCCTCTGGCCCCCCAGGACATTTGAAACCATGAACCGACAGGAGTCCCCAACAGCATGCAGGCACTAGGGAAAATTGGGGAGGAAGTTGTCCAATGGTCCAGCCCATCCTCCCGGCAGATCCTCCCCTAACATCCATCTAGTCTGGCATCCTGCCATCAGGCTCCAACTTGACCCAGACACGAGGGGTTTTTTTTTTTTCCTCTCTGGGGCTCAGCCACACCTCAAAACCCAGGACAAGCTCCCTCCCTCCCCCCCCGACATTTCTTTCATCCCACTGACCTGCTCTGGTCCCTGGAAGCAAATCCGGCACTGCGGGGTCCTCATCCCACTATCCAAGCTGCTGCTGAGCGATACTGAGTCCAAAGCTCCTCCGGCCCCACCCGCGGTGGGTTGATGCCCCGGCTGGTGCCCCGGAGGCTGAAGGCGAGGGTCCTTCTCCTCCAAAGCCAGGCTCCGGGGCCGGGTCTCGGCGCCTCCCCCGCCGTAATACTCCGCTTCATCGTCCTGCTGGACCGAGCAATCGGCGAAGGGCGGCCATCCGCAGCCACTGCCGCCCAGCGCTCCCCGGCTTCCCCCAGCTCCAGGCTCGGGCTCCGGGCGGCCCCGCCGCATCAACACCAGCAGCTTCAGCTCGTTGAAAAACATGCGGATCCGGTACTTGAACATCATTTACCTTTTTTTTCGACGGCGGCAGCAGCGTGTACCTTTCGGGATGGGGAGGGGGGAAGAGAGCCACGGAGAGGTGGGGTGCGGGACGCCGCCGTCTAGCTGTGCCCCTCCTGCCTAGCATCGGGGGACGGAGAAGATCGGGAAAGCGCCCGGCAGGTGGAAGACGGGGGGACGGAAGGAGCGAGACTCGCAGCCCACATCTCGTCGCGAATGGGAAAGGCAAGCTGCGCGTTTACAGGTGTCGGGGAGGGAGGGGGGCAGAGATGGATGAAGGGCAGGAGGAAATGGGGAGGAGGAGGTTGCAGCCCGCTATGACGGAGAGAAAGGGCTTTGGGCGCGGACGGCGAAGGGTTAAATCGAGAGGTCGGAATTCTACAACTCCGGGTCCCGCCGGGGTGGGCGATCGGGGCGGGAAAGGGCTGAGGGGTGGGGGGAGTTGGGCAGTCGTCCCGGCGCGAGGTCCAGGTGTTGCGGGAGGACTGCTAGGCTGGGACAGGAGCCGCGCTCCCCCTCTTTCCGAAGCTGGGTGGGGGGGGGGGGGGAAGCGGGGTTTGCTCTCCGCTAGGATTCGGCGCGCTGCAAAAGTCCCTCCAGGACCCTCCGCGGGAGGCCGGCGTCCGGATTTCCTCGGGCCATTGTAAAGCGAGGCGAGCCAAGGGAGAGCTTTCCGGCGGTCAGGGCCTGCAGTCGGCTACGCGGAGGATCCGGAGAGGGAGGGAGGAAGGGAGGGATGAAGGCAGGAGGAGGGGGAAGAGGAGGATTCAGCAGACGCGCTGCAACGGCGGGCTGCGCCTCTTCTTCCCGAGCTTCCCTTTAGTGCCGGCCGCCAGAGCGGCGGGGAGGCGGCTCCTCCGCTTCAGGACCTGCAGCCCCAGCGACAGGGCCCTCTCTTCTTCTCCTCCTCCTCCTCCTCCTCCCCTCGGGAGCTGGCTGGGCAGCAGCAGGCGCAGGCGGTTCTTTTGTCTGCAGCGCTACCGGTAGCTCCGCTCCCTGCTGCAGCCTCAACTGCAGCCGCGCCGCCGGGCTGGAGGAGCCGCATCCCTGCGCGCTCGGGCTGGTGGTGGTCTTCCCCCTGCGCCGGCAGGCGGCCGCTTCCACCCTCTCCTGCCGGGATCGGGGACCGTGCGTGCGTGCGCAGGGAAAGGGAGGCTCCGGCAAGCGTCTGAGGTGCAGACAGAGCCCTCTTCCCCTCGGCTCTTTATGTAGCCGGCCCCGGCGGGCACTAGGCTTCTGTCTCAGGGCGCCCCCCAGCCGTCCGGGGTTGCCAGCCGATTCCCCACGCCTCTCCTCCCACCGCCCCCGAGATCCGGGGGCTGGGGCGCACGACAGCCCGAATGGCAGCGGTGGCGGCGGCTCAGGGCTGAGGAGAGGGAAGATGGCTTCTCCTTCCGGTACAGCATGTTAAATAAAACATTTCGGGAGGAGAGCGAGAGCGCGAAGCGGGTGGATGCGGGGCTTTTGCGTGGGGCCTCGGAGGCGCGCCGGCGTCGGACGAAAACCGAGGGGGCTGATGCGTAACCGCTGCGCCACTCGACTGTCGGCCGACCTCAACCACGTGGAAGAGGGGAAGAGTCCCCGGGAAATGCGAAAAGTGCCCTGAGAAACATCCTCCGTCTCCCCTTTCTAGAGATGCCTAGGTGGAGACGGTTGAGAAAGCAGATCTGAGGGGGGGGGGAAACCCGATTTTTTCAATCGCCTCACAGCCCTATCCAGGCACGTTCATTTCATTGCAAGAATTTGACAGTGGTCCTCGCTAAACGACCGTGAAAGCGTGGCCTCTTCTCCGAAAATCATTCCCTAACTCAGCAGGCTAAAACCGTCTCTCCCATAGGAAGAACATCTCTGTCCTGACCCAGAAGTTTAGTGACCTCAGCTTGCTCGAGTACTATTGTTCACATGTGAGGCTCTGGGTCAGGTAGGATGTTGAGGAACAAAGGAACATGGGCAGATAAAGCAATGTTTTTTTTTTCCTAGGTTGTATTTATGGTTAATTTGCCTTCTGAGCCTTGAAGTAGAAATGTTACTTTGATACATAGATGGATAGACAGATAACAATCTTCTCTAAATAGTTAAATAGGATTTAAGCCCAGCCGACTTTCCATTATTCGAAATAAAAATTATCCCTTATACCAACAAGCTATGTGTAATGGATAAAACAGGGAAAGCGGTTCAGCGAAGAAACTTGAGAAAGGATTAGGGAAGGAATAGATTATATATTAGGTGCTCTCCCAATGTTTTGGACTTTATCTCCTATAATCCCTTAACACAACTGTTTTAATAGAAGTTGCAGCAGCACAACATCTGAAAGGAGGCAGGTTATCGCTAAGTCTGGGGTAAAAAGAGAGGTTTAAAGAGCAGTTGGATAAAGTAGGCTGGTAATGAAATTTGGGGGAGGCTGTTTTTAACATAGTCACCAACCTGGCAGAAGGCACAGAGGTGGGGGTGGATTGCAGATGAACTTATTTCACACTACAATTAAGTAACAAGAAGAGTGAATAAAAGACAAAGCGAAGGATTGCTTTATTCCTAGCACCAAAGTGTTATTAATGTTAATAGGTAAGCAGAAAGCAAGAGAAGAATGGAGTAAAAATAATTTCCCTTCCCTGAAGAATCTTACGACCAAAATTTTGACAAAAGAAAGGCTGCAGGCAGAAAAATGAACATGAACACATACTGTTGAATATACTTAGGTCTGGAAATGAGGATTATAAGGAATAAAACCAATCAATCAGAATAGAGCTAGAAGGGGCCTAGTCCAACCCCCTGCTCATGCAGGAGACCCCATACCTAAAAATCTTTTTGGTAAAGCTGAGTTTTGAAAGTTTGAAGGAAAAGGACAAGGTAGCACCATATGTTCTGGGAAGGAGGCCTAAACACAGTGGCAAATAGGAAAGATGGAAAGGAAGCCAGATAGTTTGACTATGGACAATGGTTATAGAGTTGGAGGAGCAATGACATAAGATGAGGTCATTAAAAAATACCAGAAGTTTGTAACCGCTAGGAAGAATGTAAATATAAGGATAATTTTCTCCAAAAGTAAACGCAATGGGAAATTACTGGTAAATTGTAAGCAATTCTTAAGGCACACACAATTTTCTCTCATTGTATTCTTAAATAATGTCAATTGAAAGGTTGGCAGTTCAGCAGTTTGAATCCCTAGTGCCACATAACGGGGTGAGCTCCTGTTACTTGTCCCAGCTTCTGCCAACCTAGCAGTTCGAAAGCACATAAAAAATGCAAGTAGAAAAATAGGGATCACCTTTAGTGGGAAGGTAACAGCGTTCCGTTGTGCCTTTGGTGTTTAGTCATGCCAGCCACATGACCATGGAGACGTCTTTGGACAGTGCTGGCTCTTTGGCTTTGAAACGGAGATGAGCACAGCCCCCTAGAGTCACGAATGACTATGTGCGAGGGGAACCTTTACCTTATTCTTAAAACAACAATCATGTGAAGTAATCGCCAGAGAGAGGTTGTCCCAAAGTCACTCGGTAAACTTTGGTATGTGAATGAGGATGGAATCTCTTTCCTTTTCCAAACCAGCAACTAAATTCAACTGTTATACTGTACAATACTACTGTTGTGGCCTGCCAGCTGCCAGTGGAGCTAGCAGCAGACTCTGATGATGATGAGCTTGGGGAGGAACTTGGGCCAGTTCTGGAGTCTAGGGAAGGCTCTGATGGATGCTCTGCGTCAGACGCAGAGATAGAGCCAGGGCCATCTGACATTTCCCAGCCATCGGAGAGGCAGGTGCCTTTGGAGGCTGATATGAGTGAGGAGGAAGAACAGCTGGGGCCTGTTCCAGATGCACGTATGCGCAGAGCAGTTAGGAAAGGTGAACAACGGAAGACAAGGAGTCAACTCAGTAAGCAAAGCATACATGGATGCTGAATGGCGCCTCCCTGACTGGGGAATAAATAGAAAAAAAGGGGAGTGGTTGTCATAGGAGACAACAGTTCGTATTTCTGAAGATTTTGCTCATTGTGCCACAAAGACTGCTTGCCAGAACTTAATTTGAAGCCTTTTGGCTGGGAGCTCATGGCCTTGAAATTATCACAAGGAACTGATAAGGTCTGTTACTGCAGTTAACTTCTTGAAGGACTATTGCCCGGACTTTTCGGTGGGTGAATGCAATTAATTCACAAGAGGTAAATAAAGAGGGGTTTTTCGTGACAAGGAGTCTGTTTCTTGCTTCTGCTAAGGCTGGGTCAGAACAACTACGCCCTTCGGATAATAAGGAATTTAACTAAGGTCTTCTGGAGTTTCTTCTTTACAATTGCATTGACTTAATAATAGCCATGTTTCAGTATTATGTTCATGTCTAAATCTCAGCACATGAGAAATAATAAGTACTCTTCCCTACCCAAATTGAGCTGGAGTGAGATGTCTCCTAAGAGCAGGTCCCCACGTCTCTCATGGGGTGGGAGGGATGAGCAACCCTTGAATTATTTGCCTCTTCTTGCAGTATTCCAGTTTGGGGCTTTGGGGCCTGCACTCATGAACTGGTCCTTGGGTTGCTTTTAGTGTACAGGTTGTCCTCGACTTACAACAGTTTGTTTAGTGACCGAAGTGACTTATGGTGGTTTTTCACACTTATAATCATTATAGCATTCCCTGTGGTCATGTGATCAAAATTCAGATGCTTGGCAACTGACTCATATTTATGACAGTTACAGTGTCCCGGGGTCATGTGATCCCCTTTCGCGACCTTCTGGCAAGCAAAGTCAACAGGGACTCCAGATTCACTTAACAGTGGTGTTTAACAAGTGCACTGATTCACTTAACAACTATGGCAAGAAAGATAGTAAAATGGGGCAAAACTCAGCAAATGTCTCCCTTAGCAACAGAAATTTTGGGCTCAATTGTGATTGTAAGTTGAAGACTATACCTGTCTTCCATGCTGCATTCTACATCCTTCATTAATACTGAAAGGCTTGGGGAGGCACTGGTACACTCTAATATTGTCAATATGGGAAAAATTGTAAGATACAATGACATTTTGAATGATGAAGGGGAATTAAAAACTAAACAGGAACTCAGTCGGCAAGGAATAGAAATTGCATGGTGGCCACAAATGCAAATACAATCGCATTATGAGAAAGATGCAAAAATGTACAGCTTTAATGAAAAACCAACAGAATTAGACCAGATATTAATCGGAACAGATGATAAATTGATAAAGAAATTATATGGTTACATATCGAGCATCAAATTAGAAAGTGAGCAGGTAAAGGAGACGATTGCTTGGGCTAAAAATTTTGGACACGCAATACAATTAGATAAATGGCAGAAACTATGGGATAAGAATGTAAAAATGACAATGTCAACCACATATAAAGAAAATCTGTATAAAATGTTTTATAGATGACACTTCGCACCGGCAAGGTTGGCTAAAATGTATAAAGACAGATCAGTCAAATGTTGGAAATGTAACCAAACACCAGGTTCATACTATCACATGTGGTGGACATGTCCCAAAACTAAAAAATATTGGTTGAAAATACATATCTGGCTGGAAAAAATGACAAAGAAGCATATTGAACTGAGACCAGAGACATTTTGTTGGGCATTCTACAAAAAAAGACTACATATTTGATTTTACATGTACTGACTGCAGCTAGGATTGTATTTGCGCAACAATGGAAATGTGAGGAGACCCTGGCGGATGAGAGGGTGATTCAGAAAATAATGGAATGCACAGAAATGGACAGATTAACGCTTATTATTAAGGACAGAGAAGAAACTGAATATTTTCTGACGTGGGATGTATTTTATCAATGGCTAGAGAATAGAAAGAGAAGTTAGGAAAGAGGAGATGTAAGAAGAGAAAATGTTACTATGGAGAGAAGTTTATGATGATGTTAAGTACCATTGTAAATTATCTTGATACAGAGTTATATTATCAATGTTATTGTAATGAATACAACAAGTATGCGAACTATGAATTTTCAAATAACTGTACCCAGTTCACACACTGTTTGATGGAGATGAAAAGTATTATAAATAAAATAAATAAAACCTGAAAAAAAATACTGAAAGGCTTGGTATATCCTTCAGAAGGGGAGGACCACTTTTTACCTCGAACGCTGTTTTGGCAAACACAGGAGCAGACTTTGGAATATGCTTAAGTCTTTTTCTTTTCTTTTCTTTTCTTTTCTTTTCTTTTCTTTTCTTTTCTTTTCTTTTCTTTTCTTTTCTTTTCTTTTTGTCTCTAGCTGAAAACTCTTGATGGCTTTTGATTTGTCTCCTTGCTTGGCCTCTGAAATTTACATTCTGTCCTATAGGCAGAAGGTGACACAGGGCACAATTTGCATTAAAATCCAATCAACTAATTTGGCAGAGAAAACACGATTGGTTTCTTGAACATGGAGTTGCATCTGGAATTTTTAGATAATTGCAGCAAAGAAATGACAGAAAAGGTGAAAGGAAAGCCTATGTAAAACGTTGTGCCGAATACCACTTCTGGCACTGTTTATTGCTGTAAGGTACTCCACAATACAAGTACTCTAAGTTGTGCAAAGCTACGCCAAAGCAAAGTAACAATTTTAATTTATTATTTTCTTCTTTGTTTTACTGAATTCAAAATAGCATATATCCGTGATGGCGAACCTATGGCATGCGTGCCAGAGGTGGCACGCAGAGCCTTCTTTGTCGGCATGCACGCCGTCGCCAGCTGCTCTTCTGGTTTCTGGTGTGCGCATGCACGTGGGCCACCTGGTCTTTGTGTGTGCTGGAGCACAGAAACCCGAAGACCAGCTCGTCGGTGAGCATGCGTGCGCTGGCCACCTGTCTTTGGGGTTCCGGCATGCACGACCAGGTGGCCAGTTCGCATGCATGCACCGGAAACTCAAAGACAAGATGGCTGGCGGGCGTATGGGTTTCCGGTGCTCCCCACGCACACATTCCGGTTTGGGCACTCAGTGCCGAAAAAGTTCGTGTCACTGGCATATATGACATTTTAAAACAACTCCTTCCTAGATACTAGAGATGCAACTAAGATCTGCTTAGCAGCAAGGAGGTTACTACACTGGATGCCATCAGACCTGGATCTTTGTCAAACATCAGATTTGCTTTGTTTTCTTTTGTCAGTAAAGATTGAATGGCTGCTCATATCAGCAGAGATACACCACTGAGTGTTGAAGGTCACTTAAATGTGATTTTCAGCATTAACTAGATGATGCTCTACTGCTAGAGAAATGGATTCTGTAAAAAGATCTGAAATTCCACATTTACCATGAAGAAATTTATCCTCAAATGAATTGGGGGTAGCAGCATTTGAGGCAAACCAAATTCGTGTCAACATGACACATTTGTGCAATGATAAAAAAAAAAAAACCATGCAAATACAGTATCACCATTATACTGTTGTATACCATTATTGTGGTATACATTATGTATTGGGACCAGTGTCATCCACAGGATCTTGTTGCTTTCCTCAGAATTGTGGTGTCACACTGTCACACCACAACTGCAGTCACATCACAAGCTCCGACTCTTTTGGGTGGACAAGCAACATTACAACTCATAGAAAAGGGACAGGGTTTACATCACAATCTCCCAACAGGTTTACTTAATCTAGACCCTTTCACATTCTGCTAATGTCACTACTTGCATCCTAATTACTAATATACCGTAAGTGTGTAAATCTTAGGGAGAGGATTGTATGTATGTATATGTCTGCATGTATACCTGTGTATTTCTGTGTCACAATGGTTTGTGCATATGAGAGAGAATGATTGGAATATGAGGATAGGGTACCTCATTTTACAGTCAATTAATTTGAATTGGTAATTATTAATTCAGTGTACACATACATACACACAGCACAGTCATAGAGTATTTTTCTTATTTTCTTATTTTTTTATTAGTTCAATTTATATGCCGCCCTCCTCCGAAGACTCAGGGCGGTTTACAATGCACTTATAGCAATAGCCTTCATTCTTTTGTATATAGTCCTGTTGGAGAACGGCGATATACAAATTAAATAAATAAATTAAATAAATAAATATAACTGCTTATTACAGCTTTTGGCCCCCCATAAGCAGTGTTTCTACAAAGTCAATTTATTGCCCCCACAATCTGGGTCCTCAATTTACCTACCTCGGAAGGATGGAAGGCTGAGTCAACCTTGAGCCTGTTGAGATTTGAACTCGCACTAATTGCAGGCAGCTGGCAGCTAAGTGCTACATAACAGCCCTTAGTCCGCTGCACCACCAAGGCTCTTCAATACACTCTTAAGATTTGATAAATCATACTTTGCCCTTATGTAGGCTATATGTATATATACTCTATGACTGTGCTATGTGTATGTATATGTACGAACATAAATACAAGTTGCATGCATTTATGTATGTGTATGTCTCACATGCTCATGTATTGGCAATGGGAAAAAGTCTCCAAGATTAATTTTATCTAAAGTGAATGATCATATTTGAACTCTGTTGCTAAAAGTATAATGATAATCTTCAAAGTTGACAGAGTTTCTCTTTTCCCCTCTCCTGAACTAAGGAGAATCAAGGCAGGTAAATCTTGAGTTTCTTCTTCTCTCAGAGGGCTACGCTGATGTTTAGGTAACTGTCCTTGCATACTTTTTCACTAGTATGCTTATACTCCTCTACATTGATTACACTGTCCTCATGCCTCAATCACAACAAATTGGACTACTGCAAGGCACTCCATGTGGACTTGCCCTTGAAGGCTACTTGGAAGCCACCACTAATCCAGAATGTGGCAACTTGAATACTTACGAGAACATTTACTTCAGCTATACAGCATGTCTACTTCAGGGTCTACATCGGTTATACAGGTAATCCTCGATTTACAACAGTTCATTTGGTGACCATATGAAGTCACAACGGCACTGAAAACAGTGACTTACGACTGTTTTTCACACTTACGACCACTGCAGCATCCCCGTGGTCACGTGATCAAAATTCAGATGCTTGTAACTCACTCATATTGATGACAGTTGCAATGTCCTGGGGCCATGTGTTCCTCTTCTGACAGGCAAAATCAATGGGAAAGCCGTATTCACTTAACATCCATGTTACTAACCAGAGGTGGGCTGCTGCTGGTTTGGACCGGTTCGGGCGAATTGGTAATTGCGATCGGCAGCAGTCCACTACTGTTACTAATAACTGCAGTGATTCACTTAACAGCTGGGGCATGAAAGGCCGTAAAATGGGACAAAACTCACTTAACAAATGTCTCAGTAACAGAAATTTTGGGCTCAATTGTGGTCGTAAGTCAAGGACTGGCTGTAGTTGGCTCTGGCTGTAGTTTCAAGGTATTGGTTGTTACGTTTATCATGTTATCTACCTGGATCGGGATTTGGATATCTTCAAAGTCACCTTCTCCTAATTGTTTGTGCTTGATGAATAAAGCAAAAAACGAGCAGGGAATGCCTCCAGCAAGAACTAGGAAGGGAAGTCTTCTCAGCTGCTTC
The DNA here is from genome assembly GCF_029215685.1 of Pituophis catenifer annectens. Lineage (NCBI taxonomy): Eukaryota > Metazoa > Chordata > Lepidosauria > Squamata > Colubridae > Pituophis > Pituophis catenifer. The sequence goes on from NW_027256882.1 coordinate 160,442,915, forward strand.
CCTCCCTCCCACCCACCCCCCTTTGGAACCTCAACCCCCTTGTCCAATTGGATCCAACCCCGATGGGATTCAGGAAAGCCATAAGAATGTGTCTATATCAGGAAGCTTTGGACATACTGTAAGTTATTATCTGATGCAGCTGTTTCTTCTTGTACTGAAATGTTTATGGTGATAAGTGTTTTAATCGTTCTCTGGTGCATTTTGGATAGTCTTACTTGTTGATTGTGATTTATTCTTTTTAATTTTAGTTTTATTTATTCAATTTCTACAGCCGCCCATCTCAATGACTTGGAGAGGCTTACAATTCCAAAATTCTAAAAAAATAATTAAAACAACAAAAAAGACATAAAACAATAAAAAAAAATATCCAAAATAAATATACACAGCAGCCAAGATAGTTACCCAGTAAAGCCAAGAAACTGGGACCTTAACACACTTAAGCATCACAGGCTTGGGAACACAGCCAAGTTTTTAAAGCCTTCTGAAAGGCCAACAAGGTTGGGGTCATTCTAATATCCGAGGGGTTAACAAATATTGTGTAAATAAACCACTTAACAGTTTGCAATCACTGAAGTGGTATAAGGGCAAAATAAAATAATAATATTTATTTAAATTTGGTTTTGACAGCCAATAAAACTTCCCTGTTATTGTTGTGGTTTTCTTTAGAATGGTATCTGTTCCTTGTTGGTGGGGTTTTCCCCAGTCCGATAGACCAAGGATGTCCGAATTTCTTTGCATATATATAATTTTCCCCTCCCACAGCAAAGAATGGAAGACAAACACAAACTGTGCATGCACCATCTGTATTTAGCATGTAATCCTGGATGTTTGTGGGTTCTCCTGTGTCTTACCTCTTTCTCATACCACAGATAGCCATGACATCCTAATCTTAAATCATATGCTTCCAATTCTAATAACTTCCTGTTTCTTTCATCCACAGTAAAAAACAAGCTGTGAAATACAATTTCAGATTTGCTATTCCTAAACTCTATTGTCTGGGAAAAAAATAACATTCTAAGTAAAGAATGTGCATTTTAATTTATTCGTTTTAATCACAGAAATTCTTCCCAACAATAATTGTAGGTTTTCCCATCTCAGCATATCTTTTATTAACTTCATTCCATACCTTAACATAGTTATTCGAAACAACATACAATTCATATTGCTAAATAACCCCCAAACATTTAATGCTTTTCTCAATTTTAAAACCAGATTGCTTCATCAGAACACTATGATCTTGTTCAATCATACTTTAAACCAACACCTTTGTTGCACAACAAAGTTTCTATGTAAAATTTCAAGAACCGAAATAAACAACAAAGAGGAGAGAGAACTATTGTACCTTGCCTTGTCCCCTTCTGAATATTATATGATTTAGTCAATTCACCATTAACTATAATTTGAACCTTTGGGGCTGTACATCAACTTGATTCCATGAAAAATATTCTCACCAAAGTCCATATCTTCCAGAACTTTAAATAAAAAGAATGAGTTTAAATTGTCAAAAGCTTTCTGACTTCTGGTTGATGTTGCGGTGAGAACGGCTGGAAAAAAGCGGGTTCTATCGAGCCTTGCGAAATCCAGCCGGTAACCACTGTTGAGAGACCCAATGAGGTCATAGCCGCCTTATATGGGTGGTGAAGGAAGTAGAGGTGCATCACTGAACACGAGGTACCTGCAATTTCCTTGTTAGATCTGAACCAAGCTCTTCGAAACGACAGCAGGGACGACGGCCATTTTTGGCAGTCACAAGCTGGGACAACCAGGACCACAAAATTTGTGCTGGAGCAGTTCGTGGACAGAGCATTGAAACTGGGTGAGATAATTACCAACTTTTACTCTAAAGACCTGATTTAAGTACAAGAATTTTAAAAGATAACTTCCAAGCCTAAGAAAGCAGTGACTAAATACATGGAGAGGAGAAAAAAAAACTGAAAATCAAGAGGCAAAATAAGCCCAAGGGAAGCTTTAAAACACAGAAAGCTTGAAAAAAGCTTAAACAATTTGAAAGGTGATTTTTGGGAAAAACTGTCTTTTTTATTTGTATTTCTAAACCCCCTGGATTTATCAGATAATCAGCTGTTTTTGACAGACTGTTTTAGGTTGGATTTGGAAATAAGAGAGCCATCTACTGGAAGAAGAGAACTACTACAGCACCATAGCCACAGTATACTCAGTGAAAGTGAACTCAATGCACACAAAGTCTAAAACACAGAACAGAAGTAATAACATCTGGAAAACAGCCTGACCTTGACTTTATGTTAGAAGATGACTTGGATAATTTGAGAATATTTAATGAGTTTTTTTTCCCTTCTGAAGATTTCTAAAAGGAACTAACTTGCAAATAACTAAACTTTATTAAAATTGGCTATTGGGTTATGGATCTGAAAGATTGGAGGAATCTAGTGGATTAACTTGGATTTGGACTATTAATGTTATCAAACAGAACATTCTACGAGACAAAAGAAGAAAGGTAATAGAAGAAAAGAGAAAAGAAGGAAAATTAAACAAGACTTTAAAATTTGGACCATTGGGAAGATATGTCATTGGGAAACTATAAGGCAATAATTACTAAAGAAGTTTAAAGATCATAAATTTAGGGGTTCTGAAGGTATAATTATGGGATTGATGAAGTTTTATTAAGCAGGGGTTTTTAAATATTGAGACGTTGAAACTATAGAAATATACTGAGTAATTTTTACTAAATTGTTATAAAATGGATTTCCAGAGGATAATAGAGGCATATTTTGGTTTTGGTAAATTTTGTTTTTTTAACCTCAATTTTTCCTTAAAAAAATACCTTGTGCTTTATGGAAATTGGAATAGTAATAATAAAAAGTTTTTTCTATAATTGCATTGTCCACTAACACCTTATCTCCTTCTTGAATTTTCACTATCATTTTCTTTTTTCTTTCCTTTCTCAGTTTCTCAGGTTTAGTTGTAAACTCAAAATTCTTCTGTTTCACCCATAGTTGCTTTTTCAAAAGACACTGAAGAAACTTCTTGAATGAGAAGCGAAACAAGCAAAAGAAGGAAAATCCAGTTGCCTTTTGAAAAAGCATCTTTGGGACAACCATGATTGAGAATTTCCATACACATTCTTGTTTGACATATTTCAACTTCATTTCTATTTCCCTTAACAGTCAGCATAGATAATTCGTGTTGTAAAAGTTTAATCTGTTATATAATACATGCATCTGTTGGTAACTTTTGTAAATCTTCTTTCTTTTTAATTTCTTCCAAAGTAACTTGCATTTTTTTTCTCAAGACTTTCTTTTTAACTCTTGATCATATTGGATAAAATAAAACTCTTTTGGCATCTGAAGCTTTCTTGACATCTGAAATGTTTTTTAAATATGTTTATTGATAAACTATCTTTTATCAAGATAGTTGTCAAAGAATTCAGTTACTTTCTTCCTGCAGTCATCCACTACCAAAACTTTTGTAATAACAGTTCATTTAATCTCCACCTAGAAGTTGTAGAATTTTTTTCTTAAGTATCAAACTGTCAGGGTATATTTAAAGACTTTTCCTTGGTTAAGTTTATTTTCCTTATATGAAGCTCTATCAAATTTAATCTCCACCTAAAAGTTGTAGATTTTTTTCTTAAGTCTCAAACTGTCAGGGTATATTTAAAGACTTTTCTTTGGTTAAGTTTATTTTCCTTATATGAAGGTCTGTCAAATTGTGTGGAGCCACCACTTCATTCCAATCCCTATCATACACAATCCCCGATCATATCATATGAAAAAACAGTTAATTAGTCTATAAAATAATTAAAGAACTTTGCTTTAATACTCATTTGGAACAGAAAGACCAACAATTATAGATTTAATCCCTTGGGCGTCAACATCAACTGCAACGTATCTACCAAGTTCATCAGTCAATAATAATTTAGGTTTTAATTAAGGATCGATGTAGAAAACTACTCCATTAGTCTTTTTTTTAAGCCCACTGATACAAATTCTTCACCCAGAATCTTACAGATCAAACCTTCACATCTTCTTTCTTATATGTGCTGATGAACATCTTACTTCAATTTTCTCAAATATTGATAGTCTTCAATTTATGACAATTGAGATCGGAATTTCCATTGTGTTAAGAAAGTTGTTAAATGTAAAATTGTTAACTGTAATGGTAAATGTAAAATTGCGCCTAATTTTATTATCTTTTTTTTGCCATGGTCGTTAAATGAATCATGGAGGTTGTTCAGTGAATCACGTGACCATATATCTGGCATCCCCTATTGATTTTGCTTGTCAGAAGCCATCTGGGAAGCTCACCAATGACAATCATATGATTCTAGGACCCTGCTAACATTGTAAATCCATGCTGGTTGCCAAACACCTGGATTTTGATCATGTGACCATTGGAAATGTTGCAAAGGTTGTAAGTGCAAGGACCAATCATAAGTCACTTTTTCCAGTGCTGTTGTAACTTCAAAGGAACACTAAACAAATGATTATAAATTGAGGACTACCTATAGTGAAAAGTCTTTTTTCTTTTTTTCCCCACTTGTATTCTATGTTAAAATTTTATAATCTATATTCAAGAGAAGATTTTATCAAAGTCTTTAAAACTGTAGCTCCCAAAGTAGTCCTCAGTATCTTTAGTTGGTTGCAGTCTTTGAGAATCTTTATCAACCATCTCCATTGAAGTACGGTTCCTCCTTAAATTTTTCCAGAAAATCTTTTAACTTTTTGGACAGTAATCAGACTACAGCTTTGATGTTGAAAAGTAAGAGTTACTCCTTCCAATTTATCCCAGTGAAATGGAATCCTTTTCTGCTTCAAAATTATCTATTAGGAAGAAGTAATCTTTCCCTCTTACTCAGGATCCTAATAAAAATCTCCTTTAAACAATTACATCAATATTATCAATCTTGTCTCAAAATGTCATTGCAAAATTTGATTCCTTATTCTTTTCCTCAGAAAAGGTACCCAAACATCTCGATACTTGTCTCATTACAAAACAATGTGCATTTAAGTGGTAGACCTTGTCCAACTCTCCCTCTATCCATTCCTCTTCCCAGTTCAATAAATCAGCTAAGTTCTGAACAAGCTTTTTTCATATATTTTCAGAAAGATACTCCAAAATGCTCATAAACCTCAGACAGAATCTCTTCTCTCTTGAGTTCCAGCATAGCCAAAATATCCAGCCCTCTTTCTAAATCCAAATCTCTAATGACTGTTTCTCTAAAAGTTCCATCCTATAATTAACTTGCTTGATTTCCCCTGATATCTTGTCCAGTCTTTTATCCATTTTCCCCCAAAGTCTCAAGCTTAATTTCTAAAGATTGTGATAGTGTATTATCCAAGTCCAACATCACTTTCATAAGAGACAGCAGAATCTGTTCCTCATTTCCAGACCATCATCTGGTACCTCTATTTGCAGCCATGGTCTGTAGCACACTTAGCTGGTAAAAGATATATTAAAAGCCTTTAATTTAAAGGAAAAAATCTTCAGGCTTCTGAAAACCTTACATCTAGCCAACCGGCCCAAAAAAGACATAGAGGACTATGTCCAGAGCTGTACGGTCTGTGCAATGATGAAGAAACGACTGGGGAAACCCCCCGGCCTCTTGCAAACTGTGGCAAATCCCATCTGACCATGGGAAGGAATAACCATGGACTTCATTGTCAAGCTCCCAGACAGCCAGGAGAATTGCCATTATCTGGATGGTTGTTGATGTCTTCTCAAAGCAAGCCTATTTTGTGGCCTGTCCCGTCGGCATGCAAACTGGCAAAGATGTTCCTCACCCACATCTACTGCCTTCACGGTGTTCCATGGCGAATCATCTCAGGTTGGGGAGTGCAATTCATGGCCAAATTTTGGCGGGAGTTCCTGAGAATGATCAGGTCCTCTCAAGGATTGAGTTTGACTTTCCATCCAGCTACCAACGGAGCATCAGAGAAAGCCAATGCCATGGTGGAGCATTATATCCGCTGCTACACAAGCGCTATTTGTGATACTGAAATCTTTTAACAAGGGGTAATATATTATGGTAAACACAAGCCAGAAGGAAGCTCCTTTTCAGAAACATTCCAAAATCCGCTGAAGACTCCTTTCATACTTACCTACCAAAACATTGCTTCTACACACTGTTGGGGTGATTTAAACAAGACATAAATCTTTCTTTGCTTTGAATTAGCATTTAAAATGTACCTATGATTGTTAATAACTCCTACACTGAACAAAAAAAAAAGAACATATTAGATCCCCTAAGAGAGGCTTGAAAATACGTTTGTAATGTCAACTAGATTAGAGATGGCTAAATTAACTGCTCAAATTAAATAAAAGAATATATCCGACTTTGTTTCTACTTGGAAACCACTTCTGGATTTTGTGCTTGAGATGGAAATATATATATATATATATATATATATATATATATATATATATATATATATATATATATATTTCTTTGGGTTTTGCCAATTAGATAAGTTTGTTGTTATAGAAATAGTACATATTAAATATGCAAAAAGTAAAAAGTTGAGGCTTGTTATGTAATGTTATCCTTTCCACCCACAGTTGCCTTGTAGCACAATGAGTGGCAAACACATAAATTTTATTCTACTGTTCGTAAAGTCAGAAGTCAATGCCTCCTCCCCCTTTACCCTTCCACTTCTTTTTCCCTTTCCCCTTCCCCATTTTCCCACTATTTTCATTTTCATTTGTGTTTTACACTTTGATAAGTTTAACATGCTATACATATGCATATATGTAATGTATACAATTTGAGCCAAATTGTCTTCCAACTAAAGGTCACTAATATCCTTCTCCATATAGGTTAGGTTGGCAGTAGCAATCTGGAGCTTAAATAAGCGAAAACTAATTGTTAGCAGTTTTCCTGTTTACTAGATGTCCTTCATATTCACCAAGGATGAATAAAGTTGCACTTTGGCTTTTCCTTGGTGAGCAATTATGAGTAAAGGAAGTCTGGGTAATCGGCTCTCAAGAAAGTCAGGGCTTTCAAACACAAGGCCAACATTTTGAACTTGGTTCCCCTTGCTGTGTAAAGACAAGTTACACCTTAATTGTTGAGTAATCATACGCATTCTTACATTTTAAATGGATGTGGATGATGGAGGCAGGAAGCTGAAATCACATACTTTTGATGATGATTAATATTTAGCTTTAACTTCTTTATTTAAATGCTTTAGTTGAAAATGCTTTAGGGTTGTTAAGGGCTGTAAAAATTCTTATTGAACCATTTTCTCCCCGCCCCCCTTTTTTAATCCATGATACATAGCTGTAGTATAATTCATCTTAAACCATAGCAACCCAGATGCAGATGATAATTCACTTTTTGAACTCAAAAGTGACCTTTCTACAAGGAACTGGATCTTTTGGAACAAGAAGCCAACTCTGTGCAATGTCTTTTCCTAGGAAGCCCATTTGCCTCCAATACTGCTTACTTGTGTGACCTTCATTGCCTCTGTCTTCTCACAGAGGTTTATGAAGGCAGCTCTTCCTTTTTATTTATTTATTTATTTGTCAAACATGTATAAGATAACAGATATAAGTATAAACATGATTATGAATACAAGAAATGGATACAAATAAATGGGGACAATAGGACAGGGACGGTAGGCACGTTGGTGCGCTTATGCACGCCCCTTACAGACCTCTTAGGAATGGGGTGAGGTCAACAGTAGACAGTCTAAGGTTAAAGTTATGGGGGTTTGGGGAAGAAACCACAGAGTCAGGTAGTGCATTCCAGGCATTGACCACTCTGTTGCTGAAGTCTTATTTTCTGCAATTGAATTTGGAGCGGTTTACCTTAAGTTTGTATCTATTGTATGCTCATGTATTATTGTGGTTGAAGCTGAAGTAGCCATTGACAGGTAGGACGTTGTAGCAGATAATTGTATGTACTATGCTTAGGTCAGATTGAAGGCGGCATAGTTCTAAATTTTCTAAGCCCAAAATTTCAAGCCTGGTGGCATAAGGTATTCTGTTGCGAGCAGAGGAGTGGAGGACTCTTCTCGTGAAATACCTCTGGACTGTTGTTCTGGACTGTTGTTGCAGTTGATATCCCCTTTCCTATTGGTTGTTGCTTTGATACTTAATTATATCGGTGCTTTTGCTGCTTCTTTGCTTCCTTTATCATTTGCAATTATATTGTTATCCTTATATATTACCTTTAAAGGTAGTCCTCGACTTACGACCACAGTTGAGCCCAATATTTATGTTGCTGAGTGAGAAATTTGTTAAGTGAGTTTGGCCCCATTTTACGACTTTTCTTGCCACATTTGTTAAGTCAAGCACTGCAGTTGTTAACTTAGTAACACGGTTGTTAAGTGGATCTGGTTTTCCTATTGACTTTGTTGGTCAGAAGGTCGCAAAAGGTGATCACATGATCCTGTCGTAAATAGGAACCAGCTATCAAGCATCCGAATGTAAATCACATGACCATGGAGATGCTGCAGTGGTCGCAAGTGTGAAAAATGGTCATAAGTCACTTTTTTCAGTGATGTCGTAACTTTGAATGGTCACTAAATGAACTGTTGTAAGTCGAGGACTAGCTTTCATTTGAGACTGATTTTGCTGCTTCCGAGGAAGAGCAGTTGCGAGCATTTGCTAAAGGATGCTTCTGATGGTGAGGCTTGCCCTGAGAAACTAATGGGTGGGATGAACAGGAGAAGGTGCAACGCCAAGAGTTTTAGGCATTATGACTTTAATCAGTACTTGGCTTTTGATCAGATTGGATTGGGAGTAATAAAGGAAGTCTAGGGAGTCTCTGATGCACCACGAATATAGTTCAGATGAAAAATGGATGGATGTGTTTTCCCCCAAATCTAGCTATCTCACCTGGGAATCCATTTGGAATCACATAACCCTTTCTGAAGTAACCTGTCTGGTCCAATTCAACACTTGTCTCTTGGCATAGCTGTTCAAGTGGAAAAGCATCAACCTAGTAAACCTGGGAGCTTTAACTAATGCTGTGAAGTCAGGGATGCAAGTAAAGGTACAGGCTGGAAGGAGACAGCTTGCAGCCTTTATTGCCTGTCCTTCCAGACAACAACTTTGATTAGATCTACCAGGTGCTTGATACTCTTATTAGCACATTCCAAAGCAATCAAGGTAACAGACAAGGCAAAAGTATGGCCAGAACTGCAACTGAAGGAATTTCCCCTGAGCTGAGAAAAAATTCTAATGTCTTTAACCCTTTGGAGGAATGGTAGGGAAAACCCCCGTGCAGGTGATTTTTAATTACCTTCTAATTAATCGATCAATTATAATTAATTAATTAGTCACTGGAAGGTTTTTAATATATGCTAATTAACATCCCCCCAAATCTATGGGGAGATAGAACAGAACATTAGACGTAAGGCTTTTAAATTTAGCTTGAATCTACCGGCTGAGGAGAAAAGTACAGAATCAGGTGGCTTGCAAGAGATGTCACAAATGACATCACTGAGTGAACTGGGAATTTCAACTAAATATGGTAGAACAATGTTGCTCCTTTTGTTTATTGTGCTTAATGCTATGGTAGAGACTGTAGATCAGTGCTGTGCACTAATAATATAGGTTTATCCAAACTCAGAATATACTAAAGCCAGAAATTACCAGGCCCTTTTTAAAAAAAATACATTGATATAGGAAAATCCTAATTCAACCATGAAGATCATTTGTGCCCAGTTAAAGTCACATAAGGCTAATGCAAGGATAAAATGAAATAGAAACTAGAGCTATGACCTGCCACAGTGAACTCCTTGGAGGGTGAATATAATAAAATAACTTAATCCATAAAACAAAAAAAAGTAATGACAAATCTCAGTAGGAGAGAAGGCAGGTCCACAAATCTAATTCAGATTTGTTAATCATGGAAAAGAACTAATATGGTAATTGTCAACTGTAGAAAATATACATTGAGGCTTCCTTTCTATAGTGTTACGTTCCTGTGTCCTCCAAATGAAAGTGGGAACGCTGGAGGAATCTGAGGTAAAGAAGAATAGAATAGAATAGAATAGAATTTGTTATTGGCCAAGTGTGATTGGACATACAAGGAATTTATATTGGTGCATACGCTCTCAGGGTACATAAAATAAAAGATACATTCATCAAGAATCATAAAGTACAACACTTAATGATAGTCATAGGTTACAAATAAGCAATTAGGAAACAATATCAATATAAATCGTAAGGATACCAGCAACAAGGTTACAGTCATACAGTCATAAGTGGGAGGAGATGGGTGATGGGAATGATGAGAAGATGAGAAGATTAATAGTAGTGCAGACTTAGTAAATAGTTTGTCAGGGTTCAGGGAATTATTTGTTTAGCAGAGTGATGGCATTCGGGAAAAAACTCTTCTTGTTTCTAGTTGTTCTGGTGTGCAGTGCTCTATAGCGTCGTTTTGAGGGTAGGAGTGAAACAGTTTATGTCCAGGATGTGATGGGTCTGTAAATATTTTCACAGCCCTCTTTTTGACTCATGCAGTATACAGGTCCTCAATGGAAGGAAGGTTGGTAGCAATTGTTTTTTCTGCAGTTCTAGTTATCCTCCGAAGTCTGTGTCTGTCTTGTTGGGTTGTATAACTGTGGTAAGTTAAAGACTACCTATAATGTGATAAAAAGGCAAGTTTGCATTTTAACCTTCCTTAAACTTTATTTATGGGACAAGCTCATGAAGTGCTTGCTAAGCCAGAAGCACCTGCAGGTGGAAAGCGGAGTTTTGGACGGCTGAAAGATTAATCTGGCTCTGGAAACAGAAGGCACTGTTGGTGCCTACAGAGTTAGAAGCTCAGCTGGAGGGATGAGAAGGGCAGTCAAAGAAAAACTGGCAGGGAAAGACAGCAGCTAACAGAACTTTCATAGCGGATTCTTCATCTAGCTTTGCAATTTCAGATTTAAGTTTATCTTGCTTTTCCAAAGGGAAAAGATATTGTTTTAAAGGTTTGATGGGATGTATTGCTAGATCTCACTCTCTGGAGATAAGATTCAGGCTTATATGGCTTTAAGAGGAATTTGTAGAGGTCTGTGAAATCTGCCTGAGAATGATTTAAAACAATGTTCTATCCAGGCTGCAAATGCTGCCTGACCTTTGCAATCTTGTTGGCAGATCCTTTTTTGAAAATATATATATGTCATGGTTCCGAGTTATGCTCCCAACCAATTCAAAACTCTGAGGCCTTGGTTTCCTCAAAAATGTGGTTTATTGGGTACATCATATTGGCACCATCAAAGGTGAAACCAACACTGAATAATGCCTGCGTTTTTGGTATAATTAAAGAATAGATACTCTCCATGCCCTCATGTCACAGGTCACGTTAGCCAACCAAGCAGGTGATGAACTACTCAGCACTTCTTCCTGCTGTTGCTAAGGCAGGCTGATTTGGCCTTGGTTCTCAGGAGCCTTATCGTTGTTATGTCTGGCACACTGGAGGAAAACATTCTACATTCCGTAAGTTCCCTCTCCCCATAAGTATTGCAACTAAGAAACGAAGCAAGAAATATTTAGCTTCAGCTAGAGCCAAAATTGTTTCGAGAGTTGACAATATACTTACATTTGCTCTTTATATATTAGAAACTGGAATTCCTACTGAAATGAGTAGGCTCGTAATGTATGGAGAATTGGTGGCAGGGTTCCAGAATGGTTTAAATGTAAACTTCAATCAGAATTCTGATTTGTTTTTTTTTGGGGGGAGGGGGAAATCTAGTCTGGTTTGAGCCCACCAACACTCCATTCTTTCACCAAACCATAAGATTTAGCATTTTTTTCCTCAACATCATTATATTGTTTCACATTTATGGCCTTAATTCTTTCATGAAGAGTTCAAGAACTCAATCTTTGCTCTTTGTGGCAGCAGAACAGGAGATCAACGATCAATGGAGAAGTGTTCTAGTTAATGGAGCACTTCACTTAGAACAAGGGGCTAAGTGCTTTTAAGCTAGCTGCCCAAACAGGTGATAGAAACTTGCTGGATATATAAATGCAGGGAACTATTGATGTGCATTTATCGAAGATCTGAGAGCGCACAGCTTTTACATGTGAAAACAGAACTGAGGAGAAGGACGGTGAACCAATTACACGTATTGGCTGACTATACTTTGGGACTAGAAATATTGGCAAGATCCGTAGAACTATTTCTTATCATTTCTTCTTGCAGCCTATCTTACCCATGGAAAATTAATCTGCCTGATTTGAGAAGGATTGACAGCTAGATAACATGATCGGTGCTATTATTTGGTTGCATTATGAGATGCTTAGACTGGATTTGGCATTTTAAACCACCTTTAACTGAGTCCTTCCCAAGGACTAAGGACAGACCGATGTTGTTTGATGGTGTTAAAAGTATTGTCGCAGAATGTAAAGTGTTCCAAGTAAAGTTGTCTTTTGCATTTACTGGTGATTTTGTCAATGCTGATGGTGTTACTATGGTGCTCCAGATGTTTTGGGAATGTGCCCAAGTTGTCTATCACTATTGGTATTATCTTTGTTTTCTTTTGCCACCGTCCTTCTGCTTCTATTTGCAAGTCTTTGTATTTTGTGATTTTCTCTGGTTCTTTCTCTTCTATTCTTTTGTCTCCAGGTGCTGCAACATCCACTAACCAGGCTTTTTTGTCTGTTTTATTAGCTGTTGTTAATCTGAGGTGCTATGTGGCAGCCGTTTGCCTGTTGGAATTCTAAAATCCCAGAACACTTTTGCTTCTTCATTTTCTATTACTCTATTTTGTAGTCCCGCAGTTCGTTTGCCGGCAAATGGCATTACATACAGCTTGTAGTTGGTTTGTGAAATTTTGCTGCAGCCATGGATCAAATGGTCAATTGTTCCATCCTTTTCACTACAAAGGCAACATTTGCTGTTGATTGTTATATGTTGAATTTTTGCCTTTGTGAAATTAGTTGGCAAAGCTTGTTCTTGAGCTGCTAAAATAAGCTTTCAATTTCTTTCTTTGACACTCCTGATCTTAACCAACTCTATGTGGGTATTTTTTTTATCAGCTTTTCATTGTATATCATTCAAATATTGACCAGGCATTGGCTTGTTCGTTCAAGTAACAAATGGTTTTTGTTTCCTGTATTCAACTTTCATTTTTGTTGTTTTCAAGAGCTTTATTTGATTGAGTTCTTTCAGCAAGGGTTCTTGGCTTTTCTTAATATAGTCATTCAGGCCATGCTTTTTTCCTCTACAGTTTGCTTCACTTGTACAAATCCTCCACCCCCATCAGCTCTTGGCAAATATAGTTGATCAATAGCACTTTTTGGGTGCAAAGCATGGGACATTGTCATTAGTTTTTTCTATCTTCTGATCCAGGGAGCAGTCAACTATTCCTGTGGTATACTGAATAACAGGGATTGCTTTAATTGCTTTAATGAGGTTTCCATCATTTTGCCTTGATTTCAAAGTTTTCTGAAATTTATAAATATTTGTAACCTCCTTCTAGTGCAGGGCTATCAAACTTGCAGCCCATGGGCCAGATGCGTCACACACTGGCCATGCCCGATTTAGCAAAGGGAGAAAAAGTCGTGATACACCATGTGACGACACCGTGATATGAGTTTCACACCCCTGTTCTAGTGCTACTACCTTTATCAAATCTTCATTCCATGGAAAGATGTATTCCAACATCTTCATCAATTTGTCCTGCCTTCATTGCTATGGTTGCACAAATCGCATTCCAATATTTTCATTAAATTCTTTTGTGTTTTGCATTGTTCAGCCTTTGTTTTTCCAAATTAATGTAAATCATAGAGTAGATGTGTGATTATTTTTTACTCCTTTTTTGGCAAATTCATATCCACAATTTGTCTTGTCCAAAACTGTTGTCAGTGGGCCACTGACAGTATGAAGAGTAAAAGTGATAATGAGTCACCTTGGAAAATTCCATGTTTGATTTCAACTTCTAACTTTTCCCCATTAGCCATCAGCTTTCTTTGCTAAAAGTTCATTGAAGTATTCATACATTGCCAAATGTCTCTGATGATTCCATAATTTTTGAGACATTTCTCAGTCCAACTATGTGAAACAGAAGTGAATGCCTTTTTATAATCTATCCAAGCCATAAACAAATTTATTCTTTTTTTCAAATTTTTAAAAACCAGTTTATCAATCAAAAACTGGTCCTTTGTTCCTCTCAAACTTTTCCAACAACTTTTAACAACTTTATTAAATGGGTTTTGCCCTGTTTTAAGACCTTTCTTGCCACAATTGTTAAGTGAATCACTGCAGTTGTTAAATTAGCCACATGGTTGTTAAGTGAATCTGCCTTACCCATTGACTTTGCTTGTCAGAAGGTCACAAAAGGTGATCATATGATCCTGGGACACTGCAACCGTCATAAATATGAGTCAGTTGCCAAGTGTCTGAATTTTGATCACGTGACCATGGGGGATGCTGCAATGGTTGTAAGTGTGAAAAAGAGTCATAGGCCACTTTTTTTGTAACTCTGAATGGTCACTAAACGAATTGTTCTAAGTCACAGAGTATCTGTAGTGGTCTGTTCAACCTGGCTTATATATATGCCTACGAAACTGAGGGATGAGCCCAATCTTCAGAGGATAATTCACACTAGTATAGCAGTTTTCTCCAGAATGATGTTCTTAAACTATTGGGAGATCTATAGATACCCAATTGGAAAGGCTGTGCTAAACGATGTGTGACACAAACCTATTATTATAGCACAGGGCTGTAACATCCACACTTGTTACTCCATGGTTATAAAGTACATATACAGACAATTGTTGACCTGTCTAGCCAAGTAAAACTCACCAGCCTAAGGTGACCATATACAGTTCAACAGATTTCCTCCCTTTGATTTTTATCTAATTAAAAAAAAAAAGTTCTAAAGCCACTAAAGGATTAGAATTCGTAACTGGTATACTGTATTCGGGGGCGGGAGGGGAAGCTGGTTAAAAGACTCTGAAGGTTTAACACCAACTTCTGTATCAGTAAGAAAAGGATGCTGCTATTTGGGCTGATTTTATGCGAACAGTCAAACTCTCTCCTAGACATCAAAGAGCAACAATGATAATGAAATCTTCTCCCTGAAAGAGACAAATGATTATAGTTGTTTCAAAAGGATAGACATAGTTCCATCCTGTGCTTTAGTATTGGCCCTGAAGTCTGATATTATATTAATAATAGGTCTGGTCGACACTTGGGATCAAATTATTTTATATTACATGAGGGTGCATAATGGATTGTCTGGCTTTTTTTCCCATTTTTTAATGAAATGAAGTGGAGGCAACTTGCCAATTGGATCAGAGTTGAATAAGGAAGAAAGGAGGGGTTCCCCCCCCCCCTATAGTTTCTCAGAACAAAATCCTTCACACAGGAAGAAAACACTCTTAATCTCATTAACCCATAGGGAAGTACTTTTCTCCCCTACTAGGAAAAAGGACCCAGGTGGGAGAAGCAAATACTTAGTAGAAAAATGGCTCTGAACCATTCCCCAATACTGCTGCTGATTTAATACAATTGACAGTCCCTTGTAGCTATTGATTTAAAAAGAAAGAATATTGAGTGTTCCAATCGTATAATGGGTAGCTTGGCCTTTATAAACTACTTCACCCATAGAAATGAATCAGCGAAGATTGTTCTCCTTAGGGCAGCAAAAGGAAAGGGGAAAAGCCCAACCTGTTGGTTTTTAACCAAGAAAGCAAAGCAGTGAAGTAGGTGGCAAGCATAAACAATCAAAAGGAAAGTTTGAGTTCAGATGAGAGATTCGTTTCTGGGGATTTTCTCACACCACGATAGTCTAATGGGGACTGGTGTGGAACCCAGATTCAAATTCCCCCTTTCATCACGGAGTTCACAGGGTGACTTTGAGCCAATGGATGTCCCTCAGTCCATCCACAGCTTGGCGGATCGTTGCTGTGGGAAATCACAGTAGGAAAGTTTCTCACGTGTATAGTATCTTGAGCTGCCAGAGAAAAGACAGGAGATGAAAGAAACAAAGTAAATAACTAACTCCACTTAATGGGCAAATTAGAAATCAATCAGTAGCAACGGGCATAACCAGAGGACAGGCAATTGTTTGGAAGAAAATTGTACAATAAAACCACAATTACTGCTGATGCGTGCCCTTTGGCTTTATAGTGGACACTATTAACTTTGGAGAAATGCTTATCTCATGGTTCTGTTTAAAAAAATTCCCACTCTGTACTCCACATAATAACAAAAGCATAACTCTGCACTAGATCATAGGCAAGGACAGTTCTGTCACATTCTTTTCAGGCGGCCTGGGAAAGCTGTTCCTTGCCTCCAGCTTGATTGCTTCAACCTGCTTTGTAACAAAGGGCTTCAATTGGAATAGTTACCCCCTCTGACTTCACTGCCAGCATGCCTTGAATTCTGTGCTGTCAGATCATGCATCTGACGAAGAAGCTCTTAATCTGAAAGATTAAAGCTCAGGTACCATATTTATTTACTTACAATTACACTTTCTGTGGCCAACCTGCACACCACTAACTCTTGGTAAGTTCATGAACCCAAAGGAGTGCTGTACACCTGTTCATTTTCTGCTGCAAACTTTTGGTATTGCCTTCCTCCACCCTGGTACCCTCCAATTATTTTGAATGATAACTCTCATCATCCCCAGCCGGAAAGTCCAACATAACTAGAGGACATCAAGTTGTGAAATCATTATTGTAATACCATTTAGCTCCTGATTACAAACTCGCTTCCTACTTGGCAGCCAGGGCAACAGCAAGTCTAACTGAGCACTAGGGGGGTGTCTTGTGTTATAAAAATATTTGCTTGACCTCAGGCAAGATGGGTGAGAAGAAAGACAACAAAGTTGAATAGCTAATTATGTACAACAGAAAGCTGTGCGCCATGCTCCCAGATAATATTGGACAAAACTAGAGTAGAAAGCCTGCTACCATCTGTACTAGGTAAAAGAGAAATTTTAGGCCAACTTGGCCCAGCTTCCAAGTGTCTTTTGGTGTTAATCCCAATATTTGGACACAGAAACATTTGTCTTTGATCATTAAAATCTTACCCAATATTTTACTTCTTTATTAAAGGCTATGGAAAGTAACATTAGAAAATTCACATCTCTCCCTGATTCAACCTGTGCAAATAGAAGTCTTTGTTGATATGTCGTTCTTGTTTATAATTATCCTATCCCGTGTAATTTGGTGCATGTAGAACAATAATTCTCGGTAATACAAATTCCTTGCTGCAAGTCACATTGATGGTTTGGACCTCTTTATTTATTATACCTTCAGCTCTTTAAAAGCCTTTTTTTTTTTTTAAAGAAAAGAATGAGCAACCCGCTGTCTTCTAGATATAGGATTATAAATCCCATCATCCATGTCCTAAGGAATTATACTGCTAATAACCCAGCACCTTCCGTAAAGCCACAGGCTGCCCACTTCTGTGACAAGCATGTCAGTGGAAATTGATTCTAGGTATGAATTCTGGTATCTGTGATAGATAGAAACAAGCAGACCGATACCACTGTATCTCCTAAAACTGGAGATTTGCAAGATAGATTCTGCAGAATCGTAGTAAATCATAACAAAGAATGTTAATGTTGTTTTCAGCATTCAGCAAGTCTACATTTTAAAAAAAAATTCCTAAGGCTACAGTTGTACAAATCTGTTTGAAAACATGTGTGGGCCATGTTGCTGGAAATAAGGAAGTTAATAAGATCTAGAAAGAGTGGTAAGATTTGAAATCCAGTTAAAGGTTTCTATGTCTTACGTATTTCTTTTGTTCTTTTACCCTTGATTAGTAAAACCAAGACAAATATGAATCAGTGTAATAAGAAAAATGTAGACAAAAATACAACCTTGCCAACAATCTATAAATAGTCATACAAGGCCAAATTCATCTATAGCTGACACATTAATTGGAGATAGAATTTTATCTTTTTTTAAACAGCAAGATAGGCTTAACCGAATCTTACCAACACACCAATGTAATTATTGACGCACCAACACGAATCGCATTACGTCACACTCTTGGGTATTATTCTATCCCCCTCCAGCTCTAAACCTAGTAATAGGGTTTGTTTGTTTTTTTACACCATGCCTTTCTGTTATCCCAGTTGTTGTCAGTTGTTTCATCTTTATTGCCGCAAACAAAAAATGAAGAAATACATTGCAGAATGGCTGTCAGCATACTATCAATCAAGTGACATTTTTTTCCCAGTAAACATTTTCCTCTGAAATATATCTTTGAGATGAAGGGGATAGCCATAACATCTACATATCAAAATGTTTCAAAATACAAGACTGGCAAAATTATTTGGAAAGTAAATATTTGCTTTGAGGCCTCTCTCTACCACAGTCACCTCCCTCCTGCCTTCACTGGGACCGAAGCCTATTCCCAGAAGCTTGGCAGAGCTGAGTTTATCTCCCACACAAGCATGCAATGCTGAGTCAGGCCCACCATGATTTCAGCTTTTGGTGGGGACCTCAAAGCAGATGCACAAACTAGTAAGCCACCCCCGTTAGCAGGTGTATTGGTTGGAAACCTGGAGCAAGACCAGCCACCCAGGATGAACAGATCGTGCTGTAAGGCTCCTGCCTCCTCCTCCCGAGACTGAGTGACACAATGGTCATGAAAACAAAACTCCCAAAGCGTATGAAACTTTTTGCTAGGGAACTTGAAGAAAAATCCTATCCTCGGGGCCTTTTCTAAATGGATATCGTTAACGTAAGCTAGAAAGTAGATCTTTTCAAATATTCATATCTGAAATAATTTGAAATATTAGCTGTTTGTGAATCACACTTACTTTGGATTCAAAGGTTCATATCAAAACCGTTTGCACTGGAAAATTAATGTATTATTAGACAGATGGGATGCGGTGGCTCAGTGGCTAAGACGCTGAGCTTGTCGATTGAGAGGTCGGCAGTTCAGTGGTTCGAATCCCTAGTGCCTCATAACGGGGTGAACTCCCATTACTTGTCCAAGCTTCTGCCAACCTAGCAGTTTGAAAGCACGTAAAAAATGCAAGTCGAAAAATAGGGACCACCTTTGATGGGAAGGTAACAGCGTTCCGTGTGTCTTTGGCGTTTAGTCATGCCGGCCACATGACCACAGAGACGTCTTTGGACAGCTCTGGCTCTTCGGCTTTGAAACGGGGATAAGCACCGCCCCCTAGAGTCAGGAACAACTAGCACATATGTGCGAGGGGAACCTTTACCTTTACCTATTATTAGACAGTTCAATTAAGCTTAGGGTGGCGCAGTAGCTCAACCGTTAAAAAGTTGGTCTTCTCATCTGGAAAAACGGCAGCCCAGGTTTGAGACCTGAGCACCACACAACAGGGTGAGCTCCCATTCTCGCCCCAGGTCCTTAAAAGCACTCCATGGCATCATGCTAGCCACATGACCGGGGAAATGTCTTTGGACAGCGCTGGCTCAATGGCCTTGAAACAGAGATGAGCATCGCCCCCTATAGACGGCAATGACTAGCAGAGTAAAATCCTTGGGGACTCCTTTATCTTACTTTTACCTATTATGGTTTAAAGATTTGACTTTTAAAGAGAAAAAAATGACAGTAGAGGGAAAAAAGGAAAGGGCCACAGACATAGTGTCCTAATAAAAAAGTGGAGGAATGGAGAGAAAATTGATGGGGTTCCTAGGTACAAATTTTATAGAGAAGTATATATGGTAAACGTTAAAGTCAAATATATTTATATCTATGGCCTTTCCTTTATAAATATATTTATAGTATTTTCAAACATATTTATAGAGGTCACAGTAAGAAAAAGCATGAACCAAAGAATGGGAGAAATTCAGTTAAAAAGAAATAAAATTTGAAATAACACTTTTTTCCCCATGGAGGGCAGAGTGTAAATAGCTACAGTCCTTGTTACACAACGTAACAACACTCTAAGAACTGAGGCTTGAAATAAATGCCCAAAAATAACAAATAAGGGGTCTTTTGGTATGTCGGGCCTTTGGCTGCAAAAGATGGCAAGATGCTGACGGACAACAGGAAGAGTAAAACTGCTTAATTCCTAGTTTGCACCTGTTTTTTCCACACAAGGAAAGCATAGTTGAATATGTCAGAAGCCTCATCATGGGAAGCAGAAGAGAAATGCAGGTTAAGCAAGGTAAGAAACTGGCAAGAGAACACCTAGCTGCTTTGAATGAGTTTACATTTCTGGGACAGGATGTTAAAAGAAACTGGCAAACGTGATCTCCAGTATCGCTGGCTGTACTCTTTGAGAACTCCTGGAATGCAGGGGAAGTGCCAGTTGATTGAAGAAGAGCTAATGTTGTTGCAATCTTTAAAAGAAAATTGGGGGGGGGGGCGCAGTGGTGAAATTTAATTTATTTACTACCGGTTCTGTGGGCGTGGCTTGGTGGGCGTGGCAGGGGAAGGATACTGCAAAATCCCCATTCCCTCTCCACTCCTGAGGGAAGAATACTACAAAATCTCCATTCCCACCCCCCTCTGCTGCCAGCCAGAGATGGTATTTGCCAGTTCTCCAAACTACTCAAAATTTCCACTACTGGTTCTCCAGAACCTGTCAGAACCTGCTGAATTTCACCTCCCGGGGGTGTGGGGGAAAGTAGACCCAGGAAATTACAGACCAATTGGCTTGACATCAGTACTTGGGAAGATCCAAGCACTTAGGAACTAGATGATTACTAGAAGCCATTATGGGTTTGTTTTAAAAAAGTTGGTTCCAGACAAATCTTATTGGTGTTTCTGACAAATAAATTAGATTGGTAGTAAACCGAGGAAGTGCTTTGGATATAGTGTACTTTGATTTCAATAAGACATTGAACATAGCCTCCTTCTCGATAAAATGGAACAATGTGGGATCAATAGTCCTACTGCTGTATCAAAAGGATTTAGAGTCGATTAACCACCATATCCCATATGTGGTCCATAATAGATACAAATCTACATGAAGAGAGAGAGATGCAGTGGGTTGTCTAAGGGGTTATGTCCTGGGCTCATTGTCTTTCAATGTTTTCTAAAATGACTTAGACACCTTCTTAGTCATAGAGAATTAGAGAAGATGCTCATCAAAATTGCAGACAACACAAAGCTGGAGGAGAGGGGTTGCTAATGCCTCAAAAGACTTAGAATAGCATCCGACAATATGCAGTTCAGTGGTGAGAAATGCATGGGTCTACATTTATGTAGGAAAGATTAAGTGCAAGATACAAGTACAGTACCTCAGGGGTGAAATCCAGCAGGTTCTGACAGGTTCTGGAGAACCGGTAGCGGAAATTTTGAGTAGTTCGGAGAACCAG
Source organism: Pituophis catenifer annectens (assembly GCF_029215685.1). Taxonomy (NCBI): domain Eukaryota; kingdom Metazoa; phylum Chordata; class Lepidosauria; order Squamata; family Colubridae; genus Pituophis; species Pituophis catenifer. The sequence goes on from NW_027256882.1 coordinate 160,464,095, forward strand.
CAAATACCACCTCTGGCTGGCCCCAGAGTGGGGTGGGAATGGAGATTGTGCAATATCCTTCCCCTGGAGTGAGGTGGGAATGGAGATACATGGCAGTATCCTTCCCCTGCCATCCCCACCAAGCCACACAACACCCACCAAGCCACGCCCACAGAACCAGTAGTAAAAAAAAAATTGGATTTCACCACTGAAGTACTTGCTGAGCAATACTACTACTATGAGAAGGATCTGGGCATCCTGGTAAACCAGATTACAAATTACAGCTGCCAAAACAACACCAGTGCAGACTGGTGACTACAGCAGAGATATAGTGCAGCAAACAAGGCAAATGGGACTCTATGCTGACTGATCAGGTGATAGCTGGAGCATTGTGTCCAATTCTGCTGGATGCTGAGGAAATATAAACCCATTCTGTCTTGCTGGTGTTGAGCCAAAGCCGGTTCAATCACAGCCCAGCTAATTTTCAAAATCCATTGTCAGGCTGGCTAGAGTAACAATAAGCACCTCTGACTTATCAGTTCTTTCCTAGGGAGAGACTAGCTGAGTGGCAAAGCATTTGCTTGGAAGAATATGGCATTCCAGGTAAGAGTTAATGATCATGAGCCACAGTGGCGCAGTGGTTAGAGCGCAGTACTGCAGGCTAAGTCTACTGACTGCCAGCTGCCTGCAATTTGGCAGATCGAATCTCACCAGGCTCAAGGTTGATTCATCTTTTTATCCTTCCAAGGTGGGTAAAATGAGGACCCAGATTGTTGGGGGCAATAGGCTGACTCTGTAAACCGCTCAGAGAGGGCTGTAAAATGGTATATAAGTCTAAGTGCTATTGCTATCATTTACCATGTTATGAAAACAATACCTGCCTCCCCCTCAAGAACTATGGTCAGACAGAGTAAACATACTGTTGCTGAATTAACCTCACTTGGGTTTTTTTTGACAGCCTGCCTTTAAGTCGTGTTTTGGGGAAGAGAAGCACTAAGAATCCTTGCATATATTACAAATAGTCTTCAACTTACAACAGTTTGTTTAGTGACTGTTCAAAGCTACAATGGCACATATGACTGTTTTCACACTTCTGACCATGGCCGTGTGATCAAAATATAGATGCTTCGCAACGGACTCATATTTATGATAGTTGCAGTGTTTTGGGATCATATGATCATCTTTTGCGACCTTCTGACAAGCAAAGTCAATGCAGAAAGCCAGATTCATTTAACAACCAAGTTACTAATTTAAGAACTACAGTGATTCACTTAACATTGAGGCAAGGAAGGCGGTACAATGGGGCAAAACTCACTTAAGAAACGTCTCAGCAACAGAAATTTTGGGCTCAATTGTGGTTGTAAGTCAAGGACTACCTGTACGCTGCTCTGAAAAAATATTTAATTACACCCCTCAATTTTCAATTTACCTTTGAAATGGGGAAATTGGAAAGGGGCTTTATATTCAGAATTATCTTTCTTTCAGATAATTACACTCATGAATTCCTGCATAGGGAGTATAAAAATCCATAAAGTTATTATGGATAACTTTATGGATAATATTATGGATAATATTAATCCCATGGGTACTATTGGAAGAGAATTATAACAGACTCCTTCCAAAAACCAGCCAGACAGGGAAAGGTATATCTGTGGAGGACAAAAAGCAACAGACTAAAACTATCTTGAGAGCAGCTATATTTTTCCTGATTGGAGAAGCTTTGCCTTTCCTGCCTCTTGGATTACAGGAAATCCAAGTATACAGGAAATACTACTCTTTGGTATACAAGGTGCCCCTGAAAAAGGATAATCTAGGAATAGTGGACACTTCATATCCCATTGTCTGGTGAGTGGCTAGGAAGCATCATGACTCAAGAAATGCAGTGTAAAATAGCTGCTTGATATTGTAGCAAATTTAAAATGGCATCTCCCCAGTTCAACTGCTCAATGATTCGGGATCACACTTTGCATCAAATCAAAAACATTTTAAGCCCTGGTTTATTAAATATATCTCAGTTGCAAGTTTCGCTTATCGCATTAAGGCCATAAACTACTTTTTACAAATTACGTTATGAATTAGTGCACAGTTTCAAATCCAGACAGTTGATTAGGGCGGTCACGAATGTCATCTGGGTATTGCTGAGTCTTAGATCTTTAATCTTCCCCTTAATAAAATTATCATACATCTAGCCCAAAAGGACCACACAAGATGAGGAGTTTGTTCTTAAAAGTATTGTTAGGAAACAAGTAAGGCTACGCTGGGGTCTCTTTGTCAGAGTTTCTGGCAAAAATCAAATCCAGAAGCACACACAGATAAACTGATTCAGCTGGATTCATTAACTTCTTTATATACATAATAACAGATGAAGTATTTACAATACCAATATAGATTCTTCTTCAGCGTAGTAGCAGTTATAGCACAAGGCGGAGAGAACAGTTAGTTTCATTTCAGCAGAGCAGACAGCATGCACACTGGTTTCAGTTTCAATTCTCTGCACAGACTCAGAAGCTGCAGACTAAGACATGCCCTGGCTCCAGTCTGCCTCAGCTCTCAATTGGCTGATTTAGTTGCTATGCCTATTCATTGGCTGACCTTGTTATCATGTCTCTGCCAGTTCATGAATAATCTGACACTCTTCCAATTCTGTGCTCTGTGATGGGAGACTTTAAAGGGAGACCAGGGAAGAATATCACTGGCTGCCACTCTTGATAGCTGTATACTTTTAGGGGAGAAACCATGGAGGGAGAATTCCTTCTTCATATCCTGCTTGATAGTTTCCAGAGGCATCTGGTCAGCCACTATGTGACACCAAATGTTGGATTATATGGATTTTGAAGTTGAACTAATCTAGCAGGACTCTTTCTACATACTTATTGAAGAGGCGTAACATATTATTCAGGTTGGTTGGACAAGCTTCCCTTACCAGTAGTAGCTAACCATTGTTACAAAAATAACAGGCTGATAGCTTTTAAATTTTAGAATAGAATAGAATAACAGAGTCGGAAGGGACCTTGTAGGTCTTCTAGTCCAACCCCCTGCTTAGGTAGGAAACCCTACATCACTTCAGACAAATGGTTATCCAACATCTTCTTAAAAACTTCCAGTGTTGGAGCATTTACAACTTCTGGAGGCAAATTGTTCCACTGATTAATTGTTCTAACTGTCAGGAAATTTCTCCTTAGTTCTAAGTTGCTTCTCTCCTTGATTAGTTTCCATCCATTGCTTCTTGTCCTACCCTCAGGTGCTTTGGAGAATAGCTTGACTCCCTCTTCTTTGTGGCAGCCCCTGAGATATTGGAACACTGCTATCATGTCTTCCCTAGTCCTTCTTTTCATTAAACTAGACATACCCAGTTCCTGCAACCGTTCTTCATATGTTTTAGCCTCCAGTCCCCTAACCATCTTTGTTGCTCTTCTCTGTACTCTTTCTAGAGTCTCAACATCTTTTTTACATCATGGCGATCAAAACTGAATGCAGTGTTCCAAGTACATTATAAAGTGGTATTAACACTTCACCTGATCTTGATTCTATCCCTCTGTTTATGCAGCCTAGAACTGTGTTGGCTTTTTTGGCAGCTGCTACACACTGCTGGCTCATATTTAAATGGTTGTCTACTAGGACTCCAAGATCCCTCTCACAGTTACTACTATTGAATGAAGTACCACATATACTGTACCTGTGCATTTTGTTTTTCTTGCCTAAATGTAGAACCTTACTTTTTTCGCCATTGAATTTCATTTTGTTAGATAGTGCCCAATGTTCAAGTCTGTCAAGATCCTTCTGTGTCTTAAGCCTATCTTCTGGAGTGTTGGCCATTTCTGCCAGCTTGGTGTCATCTGCAAATTTGATGAGTTCCCCATCTATCCCCTCGTCCAAGTCATTGATGAAGATGTCATCTTCATTCCTCTCAAGAACCAGCAAAGAATAGAATGGTTCTCCGTTCCTCCTCTCCACCAGCTAAATGTGCACAAATAGGAAGCAAACTGGAAGTTTTTTGCAGATAGGCACAAAAGAGAACACAAATGGGACTTAGGCTGAGCTGTGAAAAACCTAAAAGCAATCTGGAATACTGGCTGTTAAAAAAGATGCAATGTATGCGAAAGTGAATACTGTACCACCAACTCTGTTTAGGCTATATAATTAATACTGTAAATACAATAATGTAATAGTCACAAACACTACCAAGTCTCATAAATGGTTAGTGACATTATTCCAAACAACATCAAACCCAGATAAGTGCGGCTGGGAATTTTTACTGCTTAGAGAACTGGGACAATTATCACAAAATTTCCAAACAAAATTTCCAAACAACAACAAAAAACCCAAATCGTGCTTTTATCCCATGGATCTTTGAATGTACCAATCTAAAAGAGAAAAGGGGACGGGGAACCCCTGGCAGTATTTTTTTTAAAAGCAAAACCCCCAGGCAGTAAAATATTCATTAGGAACAAGCTTAGTACACATTGAGTTTACGGAGTGCTTCCTCAGGAAAAATAAAAAAAGCCGTGTGGGGGCAGGGGAGAAGGTTTTGGTGAAAGTGTGGAACTGATGCAAAATGCCTCAGTGCAAGGAAAGGGAAGCAGATGGAAGATATTGCTTTAAAAACATAAAAAAAGGGCAGATCCTTCCACAATGGAAAAACAAATAAACATGTTAAGATAAGTACTTAAGGAAAGGTCCTGCTGGATCAAGCCATCCATCTATGTCACACAGTAGGTTGCAGGGTGCTACTTCTCTCCTGCTGTTGTTTCCCAGCAACCAGGATATAAAGAATGCTGTCTATAATTAAGGAGGTAGTAAACATCAATACCAGTAGCCATTGATAGCTTGATCCTTCATAAACCTGTCCAGTGTCTCTTTAACAGCACCTCCATTGGCTGCCATGCTATAACTGCTGGCAGCAAATAATACTCTCAGCCTCTCTAACTGGCTGGTAGACTGGCTAGCGATATCTAGCTAGCTATCATTTTGTTTACATACTGCTGGGCTCAGAAAACATCTCCCAGCAATTCACACCATAAAAAGCATCTAAACATAATAAAAGCCTAAACACCAATAAAAGCTCAAATCTGAGTAATACAGTGGGCACAATGGTGACCGTTCACTCCCATAACAGCTCTGTCTTTAATAATCTCCAGAAGGCCAACAGTGAGACTGACAGACTAATGAATTGAGTGGGCTGTTTCTGGACAAAACTGTCTTCTATGTACCCCAGTCAGTGGCAAATCATATAGGACTTCATACAGTACTGTGGGTCAAAACCAACACTTTGAATTGTACCTGGAAATTTATTAGTGAGAGCAACAACTGTAAAACAGGTCTGTAGGAGTAAAAGTTTATTTTACTTCCTTCAGGAGATAAAGCATATATGTAACCATTAAAACTGTTGAGTTTATATTTATGGGTTGTGCAACAAAGAACATGTTTTATAGAATTCTTTGGGATTTCATATAAAGGTGATGAATTCACCTAAACACATTCTGTTTGCTCATCCATGGTCAAACCCTGGATAAATGCAGTCATACCTGGTGTTTACTATTTAGACTTGGAGCTAGGATCTCCAACATTCATCATTTTGACCCAGCAGTGGGACATCTGGGCCAGAGGTGGAGACCAGCAATAGATTTTTAGCCTTTTCCTGCAATAGCCTACCCAACACCTCCTGACATATATTCTATGATTTGTCACAATCAAAATAACCTTGATGCTTTCTCCTTCATCATATAATGCACAATTGCTTTCTACATAAGAATTTAGGAACCAATTCACACTCCACAGGTCTAATCTATCAACTATTCTCAATGGAACTGCATCTACATGGAGAGAAGTATGCAGTGGGGTACCCCAAGGCTTTGTTTTAGGCCCAGTACTCTTCAAAATCTTCATCAATGATTTGGATGAGGGGATAGATGGGGAACTCCTCAAATTTACAGACACCAAGCTAGCAGGAATAGCCAACACTCCAGAAGATAGGCTTAAGATACTGAAGGATCTTGACAGACTTGAACATTGGGCGCTATCTAACAAAAAGAAATTCAATGGTGAAAAAAGTAAGGTTCTACATTTAGGTAAGAAAAACGAAATGCACAGGTACAGTAGTAACTGTGAGAGGGATCTTGGAGTCCTAGTGGACAATCATTTAAATATGAGCCAGCAATGTGTGCTGCTGCTGCCAAAAAAGCCAACACAGTTCTAGGCTGCATAAACAGAGGGACAGAATCAGGGGTGGGTTCTAAATTTTTATACTACTGGTTCTGTGGGGGTGGCTTATTTTGTGGGTGTGGCTTAGTGGAGGGGTAATGTGACTGGGTGGGCGTGGCCAACTTTTTTTTTTTCTTTTAAAAGCATTTTTTCTACAACCTTAAGAGGTTGCAGAAAAAAATGCTTTTAGAAGCCTCTGGCGATCAGGCAACTCAGCTGGGATCGCCAGAGGCTTTTAAAGGCATTTTTTTCCCCTACAACCTCTTCGGCTGAAGAGATTGTAGAAAAAATGCTTTTAAAAGCCTCTGACGATCCCAGCTGAGCCACATGATCATCAGAGGCTTTTTTTTACTTTTAAAAGCATTTTTTCAGCCGAAGAGGTTGTAGAAAAAATGCTTTTAAAAGTAAAAAAAAAAAAAAAGCCTCTGATGAGGTGGGTGGGGTAAACGAGCGGCAACAGGGCCGGGGACCAGTTCGGGGGCGTGGCCAGCCAATATTATTACCGGTTCTCCGAACTACTACAAATTTCTACTACCGGTTCTGGCGAACCGGTGCGAACCGGGAGCAACCCACCACTGGATAGAATCAAGATCATGTGAAGTGTTAATACCACTTTATAATGCCTTGGTAAAGCCACACTTGGAATACTGCATCCAGTTTTGTTTGCCACAAAAAAGATGTTGGAACTCTAGAAAGAATGAAGAGCAGAGCAACAAAGATGATTAGGGGACTAGGGGACTGGAGGCTAAAACATTTATTTATTTATTTATTTATTTATTTATTTATTTATTTATTTATTTATTTATTTATTTATTTATTTATTTAATTTTATTTCTATACCGCCCTTCTCCTATATAGAGAACGGTAGCTGGAATTGGGTATGTCTAGTTTAATGAAAAGAAGGACTCGGGGAGACATGATAGCAGTGTTCCAATATCTCAGGGGCTGCCACAAAAAAGAGGGAATCAAGCTATTCTCTAAAGCACCTGAGGGCAGGACAAGAAGCAATGGGTAGAAACCAGTGGTGAAATGTAAAATTTGTTACTACCGGTTCTGTGGGCGTGGCTTGGTGGTGGTGGGGTTAATGAGACTGGGTGGGTGTGGCCAACTTTTTTTTTTTATTTTTAGAAGCATTTTTTCTACAACCTTAAGAGGTTGTAGAAAAAAATGCTTTTAAAAGTAAAAAAAAAAGCCTCTGATGATCGCGCGGCTCGGCTCGGCATGGGGGGGCGGGGTGGCAGGGATTTTTGCTACCGGTTCTCTGAACCACCCACCGCTATCGCTACCGGATCAGGCGATCCAGTCTGAGCCGGGAGCATTTTACCCCTGGTAGAAACTAATCAAGGAGAGAAGCAACTTAGAACTAAGGAGAAATTTCCTGACAGAACAATTAATCAATGGGACAACTTGCCTCCAGAAGTTGTAAATGTTCCAGCACTGGAAGTTTTTAAGATGATGTTGGATAACCATTTGTCTGAAGTGGTATAGGTTTTCCTGCCTAAGCAGGGGGTTGGACTAGAAGACCTCCAAGGTCCCTTCCAACTCTGTTATTCTATTCTAACTATCTCAGCTCTTCTCTCTATCCCAATTAGTTATTCCTCATTCCTTTCAGATCTATTGAAAGAGAAAAAAATAAGATTTTAAAGAGGCACTGTCTATCTTTGAAATCTAGGCATTTAAAGAATAAAATGATTAATCCTTTTCTATACAAGTAATTCACTGAATGGCTTTTTTCCCAAAAGAAAAAGAAATGAGATCTGATATATGGATTTAATTAAAATAAGACACATTGCGTTTAAAAAGATTTCAGATATGAAAGTAGGACCTTATCTGTTTGATTCTGCAACTTTCCCTTAAAAGTCTGCTTAAGTAAGCACTTCAAATGTGCAGGAAAGGGTAAAAACATTCCCTTTATTAAATTGTTGTTGTATGATTGAGTCAGGTCCTAGCTCGTTAAGTTTGGAATGATTTAATTATAGTGTTGTCAAGTTGTGTTACTGATTATTCTCCTGCTGGGCATCAAATGTTTTACCTTCATGGAAATGGAACTGGGGAACAGTCTTTTATATTCTTGTAATATACACAATAAAGATAAATTTTTATTTAATATGATTGAAGGAATTAAATGTTTCCTTCTGTAGAAATAAGAATTATATCTTTTAATCAAGACACATTACCTCAGAGGGACACTTTCAAAAGTAAATTGAGACAAGAGGAAAACAACCTGCTTTCTTAAGCCTGACTAGGTGGCTCAAGTAGCTAAGACACTGAGTTTGTCAATCAGAAAGGTCGGCAGTTCGAATCCCTAGTACAGGTGTCCTGCGTGAGCAGGGGGTTGGACTTGATGACTTCCAAGGTCCCTTCCAACTCTGTTACTAACCTTATAGTCATGGTCACATTTTCATCTGAGTAAGGCCTGAAGAGGCAGAGGCATTTTTCTATCCACTGACTCATTCTCATGTGAGACCAGACTCAAGGAACTAACTTGTTACCGCAAATCTTCCTGTGTTAGCTGTGGCTTTAGCAAGTCCTTCTTTTAGGGGCCTCTTAATTTCACTGTTATTTCCCTCTGTTTTAATAGGTATTTTTATGGATTTTAAATAGCAATAGCACTTAGGCTTATATACCACTTCATAGTGCTTTATAGCCCTCTCTAAGTGGTTTACAGAGTCAGCATCTTGCCCCCAACACTCTGTGTCCTCATTTTACCGACCTGGGAAAGATGAAATCTGAATCAACCTTGTCAGATCAGTATCGAACTGCTGGCAGTGAGCAGTAAGTTAGCCTGTAATACTGCATTCTAACCACTGCGCCACCATGGCAAATATATCATTTCCTTATTATTTTTGTATTTGCATTTTGATCCTGACACAGGAGCTAAAAGTTCTGCAAAAGCCTCTCTTTGCTATCACTACTATGGAAAACCGCTGGAATCTTTTGCTGTGGCTTACGATAAACTCTCCAAGATGCACAATGGTGCATTGTGAGCAGATTGGGGAGGTATGTACATTTGTTTCCCCAAACATCAGTGTTATGTGGCAAGCTAACTGATAGCAATTGTAGGTGGAATCCAGATTCAACTTTTACTGTCCACTCAGATGGAAACATCTATTTGACCATGAAAGAAAACTTAAGCAGCCTTATCTAGAATCTGATTGAAACTTGAATGAGAAACCACCAAGATATTCCAGGACTGTAGCCTAGTCTGAAGAAAAAAAAATAACGAAGGCAACAATGGCAATCACTATTTGCTAAGATATCACCAGTGTGCCATATAATCACCAGAAATTATTCTGGATTCAAGAAAATGCTTTACTTTTACTCCCTTTACCCTATATAGTTACAACAGTTCATTTAGTGACCATTCCAAGTTACAATGGCACTTAAAAAAAAGTGACTTATGACCATTTTTCACACTTATGAGCCGGAGGTGGGATTCACTTACCTTCCCTACCAGTTCGCAAATGTGAGCACACGCGCCACCTCTGTGCATGGCTTTCTGTGCATGCGCAGAAGTCGTGCATTACATCCAAGCAGGTGGGCAGAACCTCCCACAGTCGCCGCTACTGGTTCGTGCAATTCGGAGAGAACCGGCTGAATCTCACCACTGTTATGAACGTTGCAGCATCCCCATGGTCACATGATTTACATTCGGATGCTTGACAACTGATTCACATTTATGACGGTTGCAGTGTCCCGGAGTCACGTGATCCTCATTTGCGACCTGACAAGCAAAGTCCATGGGCAAACGAGATTCACTTTTAACAACCATGTTACAAATTTAAGAACTGCAGTGATTCACTCACCACTCAATGTGGTGAGAAAAGTTGCAAAACTGGGCAAAACTTGCTTAGCAAATTTCTTATTCGGCGATATAAATTCTGCGCTCAGTTGCGGTTGTTGAGGACTGCCTGTATTTTACATCAGCTCACCCGTGGCCCTCTGAATCTGCTGGATCTCAGATCCCATAATTTCAAACACTCCTGGGGGTGGGGGTGGGGAATCAAAGGTGAAATCCAAAACTCAGGTTTGGGAAAAAGGGAAAAAGGCAAAGCATTTTGGGCATAAGGGTTAAAAAACTTTGCGTTTGCTGTGACTCCCGCTTAAAATCAATAAAAGGCGCTAAAGGGTTAAAAGCTGTCCAAGGCTAACATAGTCTCCCTCTCTCTCTCTCTCCATGCAATAAATGCATGGCAACCTTTTGTCCTTTAAAACAGAGCAGGAAGGGACACCTGGCCCTGATACTAGCATCTTCGCAGCAAAGAGGAAGTAAGCGCCTTTTTTTCCCCCTCCCCCGTCCGCCTCTTTGAAGGGGGAGGGGGGGGAAGGGGACTCTACAGCTTAGAATGGTAACTATGGAGACCCACTTCCTTCTCTGGTAGCCTCTCTGGCTGTACCGCCTCTCTGGTTTTGCCGGGTCTTCCAGCCCCGCCCCCCCTCCAGCCTGCTACCTAGAACGCTGCTGAGCAGCCCCCGTTGCTGATCCTCGCCCGGGGTGAGTTCGGGCCCTGCTTCTTTGGAACGTTGGGGAGGGTGGTGGTGGTGGTGGGGGGGGAGCGGGGAGGGAGAGGAGGAGGGAGAAGGGGAGGGGGGGAGGCAAAGCTCCTCGATGCGGAGCACGCGCTCCTGCGCTTCTTCCGCGTGGCTCCTTCCAAGAGCGGGGAATGCCTTATCCCGCTAAGGAAAGCTTTGCACCGGCAGTGAGTCAGAGGGGGCCCTCGTTGGAGGAAAGGAGCTAACGGGGAGGTCTTTGGATTTTCGGCCTGGTGGTTTTTTTTTTTTTTTTGAAAAAAAGAAGTTTTTATTTATTTTTTAAAAAAGAAATAGTTTTGCAAGTGTTTCTTTTTTCTTTCTTTTTATTTAATCCCGTCTTGCAGTTTGGTGAACGAAGCTATAAAAGGAGGGAGGTCGCTTCCCCTTCTCCGATCTGCCCGTGCGTGTGTGTGTGTGTTTTGTAAGGAGGCTGCGAAAAAAGGAGGCGGAGGAGAAAACGGCGGCGATGTTGGAAGCGTAGCCTTCGGCTTTTGTTCGGGTAAGAGTTTAGGATCCACGGGGATCGCACCGGGAATGGGAGGCTGGCTAGGGCGTTGTTTGAAATGTAACTGTTTCTTGCCGGTGGAATCCGGAGTGCAGAGCTTAAATAGTGTGAAATGCACAAAATGAGCAAAGCGCTGGGGGAGAGGGTTTTTTTTTTTAATTTAAGTTTTAATTTAATTTTATTCCATTCTCAAGAATTTGCATTCCGAGGGCTTTGAGGTGTCGCGATTCCCGCGGGCTCTGATCCGACGGGCCCGCAACCGGACGGGCGTGTTTTATTGTTTGAAAACGCCGATAAGTCAAACCCCCACCCCCTCCACCCCTTTTCCTTTAAGGAAGCCGAACTATGTTGGGCCTCAGCGCCTCGTTTGCAGCAGCAGCAGCTTTGCTGTGGGTGTGGGAAAAGTTTTTTTTTTTTTTTTTAAGCGCTGGTGAAACGTAGAGATTGTTTGCGATAGGAGTATTAAAAAACGCCATCTGTGGCCCAGAGAGAAATGGCCAGTTTGGAGAGTTTGTGGGGCAAAAGAGGTGGTCGGTGCTGGCTAGCAAAAATAAATAAATAAATAAATAAAAATTGGCAGCTTGAAAAGACAAGGTAAGCGTGATTTTATTAGAATTAGAGTTTTTTATTGGCGAAGTGTGATTGGACACACAAGGAATTTGTCTTGGTGCATATGCTCTCAGTGTACATAAAAGAAAAGATACATTCATCAAGAATCATAAGGTACAACACTTCATGATAGTCATAGGGTACAAATAGGCAATCCGGAAACAATATCAATATAAATCATTTATATAAATTTATTCCTTCGTGGGACAAAGGAGGACTGATTTGGGGTAAACTTGAGCAAGTTACATATGATTTCACTGCCTTGAAATTATGCCCTGTGTAATTTTATCTCTTTTTTTTACCCCATTATTGCAATATCAGGAAAGGCCAGCTTCTGCCTCCTCCAATTGTAATTAAGACACAGCTGCTCTTTTCAGACAACATTAATGTACCTGCTCAGGATCTGGTGTGGAGGAGGACAAGGGGAAATTGGAGAAGTCTAGCTAAGCTTAACATGCCTTCATTAACCTTTCAGAATAATTGCTGAATATGATCTAGTTCTATGTGTATATATAATATGTATATATATATATATATATATATATATATATCTCAATATAATCAATATATCAATACAATATAATTATATCAATATAATCCATCAAATAAGATGACTAGTTTGACCGAACCAAGTTGAGATATGTATGTATATACCCTGTTTCCCCCAAAATAAGACATCCCCTGATAATAAGCCCAATCGGGCTTTTGAGCGCATGGCAATAAGGCCAAGCGCTTATTTCAGGGTTCAAAAAAATATAAGATGGTCTTATTTTTGGGGAGAAACAGTACATACATACATACATACATACATATCTCAACTTGATTCAGTCAAACTAGTAATCTTATTTGATGGAATACATCCCAATCTTGTCATTGCAAATAAAAGGACTGGAAAATGTGTGTATATCCATGAATCAATTGGATCTCGGTGGGAAGCCTAACTAGACTATGTCCTCCTCCTTCCATTGATTATATCCCTAGCAGTGCTGTTAGAAGGGGGAGTTCCCCAAAGTGCCAGTTTCCATTCAAGATTGAGAAAAATGGCATCTGCTAAAATTCCCTCTTCTGTTTCAATATTAAAAGCATCAAAAATTATTTACATCTTGTTATATCTCAATCTGCTAGCACTGTCTGCCGAAACAGATCCACTAGCTGCTTGAATGCAGATGGAAAGAGTTCCAAATCCATTTCATTATCAAAATAATCAGGATCCTCCCTTGGAGGTATGTAGTCTGGTGAGGTGCAAAATGGAGGCAGGCAGATAGGAATGGAGGTGCTGTGTGAAATCTTAGGAAGTGTTTGTCGACCTCGGCAACTTTAAGATGTGTGGACATCAACTTCCAGAATTCCCCAGCCAGCTCAGAATTCTGGGAGTTGAAGGCCACACATCTTAAAATTGCTGAGGTTGAAAAACACTGATGGAAGAGGAATAAAATACTTTTTTTAAAAAAAGCAAAAGGATTGTCCTTGGGATATTCAAGGAGCTAGCTATGAGAAGAGATAGACTAGATCAGGGGTCGGCATCCTTAAACTCTCAAAGAGCCACAAAGATCCTAACCAGAAGCCCCCCATTCGATTCTGGAGCCAACTAGATGTCCGGTTCCCCCACCGTAGAGTCTCCTAGCATGGTATCCTTTTTCTTCTGCTGACCGGAAGTGCGGTTCCCCCACCAGAGAGTCTCCTCCTAGCACGGTGTCCTTTTTCCTCTACCTGTCCTAACCGAAAGTCCTATCAATTGTGGAACCGACTGGCGACAGGGAACCCGCAGCAGAGGGATGAAAGAGTCACATGCGGCTCCAGAGCCGCAGGTTGCTGACCCCTGGACTAGATGTAGCCTTTTTCCTCTTCCTTGCTCTTTTAGAACTTCAGTGACTCCAGCAGGGGAATTGCCAGGATGGCCATGGGCGTGCAGGAACAATATGAACCTGTGGCTGAAATTGGTATTGGAGCTTACGGTACTGTCTTCAAGGCCCGGGACTTGCAGAGTGGCAAATTTGTGGCTCTCAAGAATGTACGAGTGCAGAACAGTGAGAATGGACTCCCTCTGTCAACGGTCCGAGAGGTGGCCCTGCTGAAACGTTTGGAGCACCTTGACCATCCCAACATCGTGCGGTGAGAGCCTCATCTGTGACTACAAGCCTTTCAGGGGTGGGGATTTAGGGGTTGGTCGATTCACAGCTGGTGCAGGATTGTGGACCTGGAACTGCAGCCTTTTGAGAGTTAATTGTGTGAAAGATTTGGCTCAACCAAATGGCACATTTTGTAACACTGCAGAGATAATAGTAATTATTTTGCAAATACAAATAGTACAAATATATTACTGTGGTATAAGCTTTTGTAGAGTTCATCTGATGATGAATAATCTTCAACCCATACAGAAAGAATGTGCCGTCAAGTCAACATATATGCGCACATATACACACACATACATAGAATGTGTGTGGTTGGGTTTAAGTGGTATAATACAGTCATAAAGCCCAGTCTTTGGACAGTTCAGTTAATGTTTTCATATATGCAAAAGAACAGAAGTTTATGTTAACTCACTCATTTCAGTAAATTAATACTAACAAGGGGACCTGAAACCATTATCCCTACGCTTACTGATTTTCTAGATAAAGTGTAATTCACTGGAAAGCTTTTCTTCAATGGTCTTTTGTTCTACGTGTGTGAGATTATAGAATTGAGTCTTGGGGATGAAGACAGGACCAGACTTGGTTCATATCAAGGGATGAATGGAAGGAGTATGTGAAGGATTCAGTGCTGTAAATTTATTTAGCAGTCTACTTTATTGCTGCTCTGGTTTAGTTTGTAATGTTTGAGAACTAAGAAATGAGGCTGTCTTCACTTACAGAAATTTTCCAAATTCAAAAAAGTGAATTGGAATAGACCTGGAAACAGGTAGTCTTGATGGGATTGTAATCTGTAGAACTAAACTTGAGCAATCTTTAGTCAGTGTAGCCTTTGTACACAGAAAAAAATGTTCCTAGTTGAGGAAAGCTGATTTGAAGAGTGGGATCACACAGTCAAGAAACGGGGGAAGGAAAATCTATGTGTGACTAAGCTGTAGTGTGATAAGTATGGGTTGGTCTTTTAGCCGTCTATCTAAAGCACAATGCTGCTGTACTTCCTATCTCGGTTAGGATAATCACAATCTGAAAGAGGACTGAGCATATTGATAACTGCCATAAGGACTTGTGGAGAAGGTAGTAGCCCTCTTCAGGTGTATGCTGAAGTTTGCACTAGGAATATGGGAGTTTGGATGGTAGCCAATTGAGTCCTGGTTTGTTAAACTGATTTATTGAATAAACCACAGTTTGCCTAGGTTTATAAATTACGCTAAACTTTAAACTATGGTTTACAAGCCACGTTAATTTGACCTCTGAGCCTAAACCTAAACAATCAGATTATGACTGTACAGCAGGTGATCTAAATTCGAGAGAGTTATTTTAGAATAATTTGTCTCTGATTATAGTTCTTGACTTATTTGGTCTTCTCAATTCTTTCTTCTGTGCTCCAATAACAATGGGCACTTTCATCTGCCTTTGTTGTGTGGAGCAGGCCAATTAAGGGCATAGGCTATAATTTGGTTAGATCCTTCACTGAAAGTGCAGCCTAGCCTTTACAGTGCAGTGTCTGGGCAACAGAAAGAGGCAGGTCATATTGGGGTTACAGATCTAATGTACGGTATGTGGAGAGCCAGATTAGAGAAGATTGCTGATTATAAAGGATTACCCTTAGCAAATAAGATCACAAATTGGGTCTAGGAGAATCTGGTGGGCTCAGAGACTGGTTTTTGTTTCCTATTTGACTCTCTGTTATTGTGTTGACAAAGGCAGAGTGGAGGCCTTGGTTCTATTGATATTTTACAACGTGGTCAGTATTTGTCTTGAGAATGAGTCACAGCAGAAACTGGGTGAACTGAAAGAGTTAGAATGGGAGATAAACATGGGATGGGAATGAAGAGATTGGGGGAAGGGGTATATCAATAGAATTTTTATAAGAGGATCTTGAGACTGGAATAGAAATATCTTGGTAGGCTTGCGAGACAAAGAAAAAAGCAGATGGCATGGACCCTTAAGAGCCCAATAGATTAAATCCATTCTGTAGAGACCTGTATTATTTCTTGCAAGCTGTGAGGTTTCCAGCCTGTCTCATTATTCAGGACATTCGATGTGCTTGGATGTGATTCAGGATCTGGGAAATTCTATTCAAGGATCCTTTTGATTTAAGATGTTCTCTTAATTTCACCACCAGTCTCCATCTTCCTTGGCAGTTGTGGAACATTTGCTGAGTGTCTCTTCTTTCATTCCTCTTTAGACTAATGGATGTTTGCACCACTACACGGACTGAACGAGAAA
Organism: Pituophis catenifer annectens; assembly: GCF_029215685.1. Classification (NCBI taxonomy): domain Eukaryota; kingdom Metazoa; phylum Chordata; class Lepidosauria; order Squamata; family Colubridae; genus Pituophis; species Pituophis catenifer. Next base: position 160,480,280 of record NW_027256882.1, read on the forward strand.
CCAAAGTGACTCTGGTTTTTGAGCATGTAGATCAGGACCTGAAAGCCTATTTGGAAAAAACACCACCTCCTGGTTTACCCTCAGAAGTAATAAAGGTAGATTGATGTCCAGTACTCTGCTTTCTGGGCTGACCTCCAGATTGGTAAGAAATACAAGGAATCCTAACCAGAGATGTCAATGTCACATGTTCTTCCACCTGTCACCTCCAGGACATGATGCGTCAGTTCTTGAGTGGCTTGGATTTCTTACATTCAAATTGCATCGTTCATCGTGACCTTAAGCCAGAGAATATCCTGGTGACCAGCGCTGGTCAAATCAAACTGGCTGACTTTGGACTGGCCCGTATCTACAGCTGCCAGATGGCCCTGACACCATTGGTGAGTGCTGTCCAGATCTTATGAGAAAGAAAAAAAGTCTGTTTCTGCTAACACAGCTAAATTGGGAGATTCATGACGACGGGAATATACCAGCTAATTCTATCCCAATGTTTTAGACTTCCAGCTACTAGAGTCCCAAACTCTTATGTTATAATAGGGGTCTTCAGTTCACAGGCTGTGGACCGTCACTGGTACACGGACTGCCAGGAACTGGGCTGCGTGATCAAGCGAAGGCCCATCAGTGCACGCATGGGGTCCAGGTAGTGTGGGAAACCATGCCCTCCTGATCCCAGAAAAACTGCCCTCCACAGAACCAGTCCCTGGTACCCAAAAGGTAGGGGGCTGTTAAGTTATAGAATAGCAGGTATTTCAGACATGGAAGCCATCTTTGGGCCTTCAGGACTACCACATCTTCTGTGGGAAAATGGGAGGGGGGATTGTATAGAGGGTAGATGATATGTAGTCAAAATAACATTCCTTTCTCAGAGAGTCAAGGACGCATTTCCCTGGCACCTGGAGTCGGATGACTGGGGAGTGTCTTCAGTTTGGACGGTGGATGATTGGACCATGTGATGGACATGAGGGTGCTGGGCAGGGACTTGAACTTTCACTTGGGTGGGAAAAACCTGGAAACTTTCAGATTCAGGTTTTCCCAGATATACCAATATGGCATCTCTAATAAAAGGTAGCTGAGGAAATCCAAGCCTCAAGAATTTTCTTTTGTTGGGGGTGTTACTTGGAACCCTGACAAGGTGGCTATTTCTACCTTTAGAGATCTTTGCAGCTAATAGGAAGGGGACTGCTCTGTTGCTGTTTTTTGTTTTTTTTTACTGTTGATAGTGGGAAAAGGGGCATTCCATACCCTCTGTGGTCTTGGTAAGTGTAATGGAAAGTAGCCTTGTTCCTCTTAATAGGTAGCTGAAGATCTACATTCAATAGTAGCAATATCATTTCCAAACCAAAATAGATGCTTAGATATTCCGGTAGGAATGGGGAAATGGGTAGTTAGGACTGAGTAGGAATTGTGACGGATGGAAGCCCAGGAAATAAAAAGCATCAGGATGTTTTCTTATGGAACTTAGCCTCATCTCCAGCATGGAACTTGAGTTTCCATCTGTGGTTTTCCTCCATCTTCATGCTTCCGGTGTTCTCCTCTCGTCTAGGTGGTCACCCTCTGGTATCGTGCTCCAGAAGTGCTGCTCCAGTCAACCTATGCTACTCCTGTGGACCTATGGAGTGTGGGATGTATCTTTGCGGAGATGTTCCGAAGGAAGTAAGTGGTTGAAGGGAAGGAAGAGGTAGGAGGACTTTCATTTGGGAAAATGAATCTTTGTGGCAGAGCTTCAGTTAGCTAATTTCAGATTGTTTCAAAGCAATTGTACAGGTCCCCATAATGCCTGCAATTTCATGCAGCTCCCCCTTTTCCCCCCATTTTGAGTCTTGCATTTTCTATTTTTTAAAAGATGGAGTTTCCTCAGAATACCATGATAGGCGTTTATAGTATTGAGCCTGAGTGGGAATGAGTTTTCTCTCTGTGTGTGCGTTGCTTGTGTAAGCCTTCGGTGAGGGTATTGAATTTGCAGAGGTAAAATACGCTGTGCTTCCTTTTTTTTTCACAGCCTTAATGACGGAATGAGATAATTTGAAATAAGTGGGACGGATTGATACAGAAGGGATAAAGAATGGTTGGTAAAGAGGCCGGTAGCATGGCAAGGGCTGACCCAGGCATGTTCTGTCTTCCAAGTAGACTCACGGTCTGCCACCTTTGCTGTCCTTGTGTCAGATCAGAGCTGGTGAATATACTTTTTGCTAGCACATGACCACAGTCAGCAGCTGGGAAACAATAGATTAAGGCTTGGCCTGCCAGAATTCTGTCTTGCTTATCTTTCAGGCTAAGGATTGATAGGGAGGAGCCAGTGACCTGCTCTCTTGCTCTCCTTAGGCTTCCCCTTTCAAGAGAAGATAGAATTAGGGAGACTATAGAGCCTAAGTTGCACCATGTGCTGTTTTGAAATTGTCTTGCATGTAACTTAAGTTTGAGTATTAGGTAACTTACAAAAAAAAAAAAAATCATAATTCACACAGATTCACATGCTTAATCACTTCACAGCCTTGCACTGTGGAGGTTTAAAACGTTCTGGATGAAGTGAGGGGGAAACATACAAGTTTACAAAAATCCCAGTTTAATTATTTATTTATTATTTATTTATTTATTTTTCAGATTTCTATACCGCCCTTCTCCTTTCGGACTCAGGGCGGTGAACAGCCAAAATAAAACACTTGTACACAAAAGTTAAAATAGATTTAAAATAATTAAATAAAGTTCGGCCCATAATTTAAAACATTTCAATTAAAATCAATATCAAATTTTAAAAACCAACCATAAAATCAGGACAGCTCGGCTAACTGAAAAAAATAGGTTTTAAGGGCCCGACGAAAAGTCCGGAGGTCTGGGATCACTCGTATCTCTGGGGGTAGATTGTTCCAGAGGGTAGGTGCCACCACAGAGAAGGCTCTCCCCTTGGGGGTTGCCAGCCGGCATTGTCTGGCTGACAGCACCCTGAGGAGGCCCTCTCTGTGGGACCGAACTTGCCGGTGGGAGGCAATTGGTGGCAGAAGTTGGTCCCGTAAATACCCCGGCCCTAAACCATGGAGTGCTTTAAAGGTGATCACCAACACCTTGAAGCGCACCCGGAAGCCAATGCAGCTCGCGCAGGAGTCACATGGGAGCGCCCTGTCGCTCCCATAATCCCCCGCGCGGCCACATTCTGCACCAGTTGGAGCCTCCGGGTGCACCCCAAGGGGAGCCCCATGTAGAGAGTGTTATGCAAGGTTTTGCCAGTTTCTTTCTCCGTTGTTAAGTGAGTTAAAGTACTGCTGCCCTTCATTTGCATAAGGCAGGGGTTCCCAACCTGGGGTGCGAAAACTTGGGTTTAGAAGATTCAAAATTATAGCGTGTATACGCATAATTATACACAAATTATATGCATGTAATTATTTATTTTTGTAAGGGGTGCGAGAATATATCAGAAGCGTTCTAGGCAAGGGTGGGTTCTACTTACCTTTATTACTGGTTTGCAATGGGGCCGTGTGCTCTTCTGCGCATGCGCAGAAACTTCCTGATGACATCTGGGTCGGTGGGCGGAGCCTCCCGCCGGTTTTACTACCGGTTCTTGTGAACCGGTTCGAACCAGGGGCAACCCACCGCTGGTTCTAGGAGTGTGGTATATAGAAAAGGTTGGGAACTCCTGGCACAAGGAAAAAATGCATGGCCATTATTTCTATAGGTTGTGGTATTCAAGTGTTTAGGTTTGCTCTGGAAGCAAATTGGGCCTGATTATTTTGACCATGTTTCCAAACCAGGATTGCTCAAATCAGGTATACATAACTTGGGAGTGTATTTCTCACTACTTATATAATTTGCTCCCATAAATTTCTTCTGGCAGATTCAAGAGTGAAGCCAACAGACAGGCTTCTTTTGAAGCACGTACCACATGAATAGTTCATTACTGGATTTCATCCAACAGTCTTCAGTTCACTGCCACTTAAAACTAAAAAAGTTCTTAGCTGATTTTGCAACAGACGGTATTATTTACATCTTTGGATGCTAAGGGTTTTTATTGGGGAGGGGTGTATTTTGTGAAACACAGCAGATGTCCAAAATTCTACAGTTGGGATATTCTTCTTTACTTCCAAACAGCATCTCTGGACTATAAAACAAGCATAAAATATAGGCATGGCGTAATACTAATATATTCATTCCTGATACTTAGAAATAATGCACTCCCCAAATATCATGTAGGCCAAATTTCATATTCTTAAAATTCAACAAATATATCTGTTTTACCAGATATGAGCAGCCCCTGCCTTATTCTAGGGCGGGTGTCAGCAACCTGCGGCTCTGGAGCCGCATGCAGCTCTTTGGCCCCTCTGCTGCGGCTCCTTGTCCCATCACTGCCTCATCCTCCCCTCCCAGTCACTCCTTGCCTGGCCTTAGAAATCCAAGAGATACAGGGCGGGGGTGGGGGGAAGAGTGGGAGAGAGACATAGATACAGAGAGAGAGAGAGAGAGAGAGAACAAACAGTTCTCTGCCCTAATAACTGGCTGGGTAGGCGTAGCTAGGGGAGTCATGTGATTGGGTAGGAGTGAGTGACATGGAGTTGGCCACGCCCACCCAGGTTTTGTGGCTCCTGGTGGTTTTTTTTCTGTGAGAAACGGATCCAAATGGCTCTTTGAGTGCTTAAGGTTGCAGACCCCTGTTCTAAGGTATTTCGGAAACAGAAAGTGGGAAAGTCACTAAAATAGCTGTCTTTGTGACAGTTTCCACATGTTAGCAAACAGATAATATACAGTGTGGGTCTCTTCTGAAGAAACCGTACTTCTTACGCTACTCTTAACATGCAAACAGTACAATGAAGTTATTCTACTATTCGGTTTGTGGATTCACAAGATGGCCTTTATGTCATCCTATATCAGCTTTTTTAGGAAGCTGTTAGAAACTTCTGTTCCTGTCAGAATCAAGAGAATATAACCTGACAGAACAGAGATACTAAATCAGGAAGTAAATGGTTCAGGTCTTTTTTTTTTTTCCTGACCTTCAGTTCAGTATGCATATTCTGTGTCAGTACATTACTTGGTCCTTTTCAAGAGCTAAAAATCTGTGAACATTTGTTCCGTATGTTTTTGTTCCTTTTTAAGCTTTTTCTTCTTATATAATATTGATCTTAATTTTTTAAAAATTAACTATATAGGAAAAACAAAAGTACCTAAAACGTAATCAAAATACAAAACTAAAAGTAATTCTGTTGCATGTTGATATAAACCTTAATATAATACCTCTGGGTGGGGAACTATGAACTTCTGCATGGCTCAGGAATTCTGGGAGTTGAAGTTTACAGATCGTGGTTCCCCACTTCGTAGTTCTATCTCTTACAAAACATGATAAATTGACCCTTTGAATTTCAGTTAAAAAAAATGATTTATATAATTGTGATCTCACCATAGAACAGGTATATTATTCTCATCATATATTAACAAACTTTGTTGAATCAAGTCTTGATGTGAAAGAGACAAATACACAATTTTATATAAATGATAGTTAACTAAACTGTATGTTTACAGAAGAATTTTGATGTTTCTGCCTGATTTAAGTCCATTCCAAGAAAATACATAATACAGATTTATTTTCTATATGGATAATTAGTTTCTCATTGGTTATGATTTGTTTTTGATTGAAACTTCATTATAAAGAAAATGGAAAACTACTTTTTTCTGACAATCTAAAATTATAATAAACATAATTTTGCAAAGAATAATTAGATCAAGCAAATTCAAAATAAATTTCTCTTTTATAAGATTGATTGTCCAAAGGGAGAGGCACTATCCTTACTCTTAGAAAAGCAGGAAATTTGTTTTCTTATATCCAGCTGAAAATGAAATCTATTCAGCATTCATATTTTGAATATTTTTCATTGTCAGAAAGTTTATAATTAGTAAGTGTGTATACTTATAGTTAGTCCTCAAAGATGGTTATTAAGATCTGAATTTTCGTTATTAAGCTTGATGGTCATAAAGCATGACATTCTGTGACTGCATCACTTAGCAATGTTAATCCTGGTTTACTGTTGGAGTGAGGATTGTGTGATGTTAAGCAAGGACCTCATTGATCATGATTTGTGACTTCCTTCTGGCTTCCAACAAGCAAAGTCCATGGGAAAGCCGGCAGGAATTTTCAAGTCCCAGGCACAATAAGTTTTCCCTTAGATGGCTTGCAAACAGGCCGGAGAGTGGATGAGAATATTGAGTGTGGCTGGACAGGTGAGTGCTGACATTATAACTTTGAACAGTCACTGAACAAATAGTACAGCCCTTTAGTGTTGATATGATGAATTTGTCGAGGTCCGTGTAATTTCTAACAGAATTAAAAACATTACATTTACAATGTTTTCTCTGTTGCCTGGCCTCACGTTATTTAGCAATTGTGCTCTTTATAAGGTTGGGTTTAGTCAGTTCTGTGCCCGCTCCCATCATTTCTTGTTCCACTAAATCAAGAAAGGGAATCGTACTTTGTATCTGTTCAATTGGGTAGCTTTATTATTATATAATACATTTATTTTCTAATATAGTATTTTCTTGATCGTTACATTCATACCAAGGGGTGTACCTGAGTTTCAAATTTGAACTATTTGAAGATTGAAACACCATTACCTGAATATTAAAAAAACCTAGTTTTTGATGTGAAATGGGCAGTCCTGGTCATTTTGGAAGTATCTTGAGCTTAGATCCTTCCAGAATGATCCAAGGAACCTTGTTTTGCACTTGAGATATTCCTCTCAAGACAGTGATGTGGATACCTCTACTATATACAGCTTGTCTTTTGGAATCCTGTAGGGTTTCATAAATATATTCTCAAATAGTTCGGAGAAGTGGCTTTCCCTCTTTATCACATCATCTGTATTTTGCACAATTAAAACTCTAATATTGAATCATCACTAATAGCACTTAGCGATAGCACTTAGACTTATATACTGCTCCTTAGTGCTTTATAGCACTCTCTGAGCAGTTTACAAGTGTCAGCATATTGGTCCTCATTTTACCGATTTCGGAAGGACAGAAGGCTGAGTCAACCTTGAGCCCCATCAGGATCAAACTCCAGGCTGTGGGCAGTGTTAGTCTGCAATACAGCATTCTAACCACTTCACCACCATGGCTGTTCGTGTGTGTGTGTGTGTGTGTAGCTTGAGTTTTATCAGTGAACCTTCAGAAAGAGTATTTTTCACCCATTAAAGCTACTTTTTCTTAACTTCATTCAAGTTTGCTTTCTGTTTTTTTCCCTTTGTTTTATAATGATATTTCTGCCCTTTGTTCTGCCCCATTATTATCTTTGCCTTTTGTACTGCTTCCATACTCTCCCAATAACCAATCCATTACATAATAATCTTCCAGTTGTATCTCAGTCTTTCCAAGAATTGCTAAGCAGTGGAACTTGCTTCTGCTTAGCCATCCTTATTCAGACGACGTTATATGTCCTTTATTTCTATGGTCTATGTTAAAACTTGGATTGCTGTTTTGATGCTTATCTTTTCTCCTCATATCCTTTCTATTCTGTTTTTAGGATTCCATCTGCAATTAGTTTTCCATCTAACTGAAGCTCTTTTCTCCCATTTCTCCCATTAAAATACCATTTGTTTCTTTTCTTGTGAATTCCCTTTTGAGATACTTTAAGCCTAAATTAACCCATCCCTTCTTGCTTTATCTTCTCACCAGTCCTCTTCATCACTTTACCCATTCCTTTGTGATCTCTGCAAAATACTGGCTGTATTGATTATTCAAATAAGTTGGCAGGGAAATGACTGCAGTACATTTCTTCATCATTACTTGTAGAAGTTCGTGTTGAGAATTAATTTTACTTTACCTCATGCAGTCCAGTCCAAGGGTCTGTTTAGTGTTTATCTGCCTGCCTCTCTGTCTGTCCGTACGTCCGTCCATCCATCCATCTATCTATCTGTCTACATTATCTATCTAGCTACAATATCTATTATCTATCTAATCTAATCTATTTTGCTATCCATACTTCTATACCCACCTACCTACCTACCTGTCTCTCACCTTTATTATTTTTTATAAATTAGCCAGCGTGGCAACATATCTAATATTCTTTCTTCCTCTTTCTTTCCCCACAACAACAATCCTGTGAGGTGGGCTGGCCTTAACCAGTAGACCAAACTGGCTCATCATTCCCTTAAAGTATTTATAATGAACAATGGAGGTGCTATAATTCTGCTATTGTCCTTTGAATGCGTTTCTTCAAGTAGCATTGTTACATCCTGAATGCTATTGGGGTTCAATATATAACAGGGCCTATCAGGGACAACAATTGTGAACTTCCTGTTCCCATACATGTAACTGCTTTGTAACCTTTCCTAATTCATTCTTTCATTACCTCTATTGTTGTAATATCCCTTATACCGATAGTCGAAACATTTTTCAAATTTAAATTTTGGATTGCCAGACTAAATTTAGCTCCATTATTGCTGATATTTGATTTTCCTGATTTGCAACTATGTAATTGTGTTTTGCATCTGCTGATTTTCTCTTTCGATAACTTTTCATGGCTGCAGCAACAGGGATTAATTACTTGCATTTCTCAATCTCTTTCTTATTTTCTTGTAACTTTTCCTTTAAGGCTTTCCCTCCTTTTGAATTCCTCTCAATTCCTGCTGCTGTAGATTTACTAAATGCGCAGAAAACCATATGTATAATACCGCGGCTGACCGTCGTTTTGTCATATCATAATACCGTAATAGCCTATCCTTTTGGAATCTTAATTGCTTCCTTTTGGAAGCAGCTCAGCAATGTTTTCCTCAGCTGTTCTACCTGCTCAAAGCCAGCAGAGGGAGTAGCATAATAGAAAGTGACTGCCCAAAAGAGGCCATCACGGGCTTTCAGAGATTTTCTGCAAGAGCTCTTTCTTAGCTGGTCCCTTGGGCATACAATTGTAGGAAAGGAAGGGAACGTGGTGGCATGGGGCTTATCAATGAAAGCCAGTTGCGCTTTGGGTAGCCACGGTGAGTGTCCAAGCTTCCCTTTTCTACACAAAATGCCAAATACTTAGCATGGTCTAGGTCAGAGGTCGGCAACCTTAAACACTTAAAGAAACACTTGGACCCGTTTCCCACAAAAAAGAAAACACCGGGAGCCACAAAACCCTTTTGACATCTAAAATGAAGATAACACTGGGAATATCATTTTTTTTTTTTAATTTGATTTATATGCCGCCCTTCTCCGAAGACTCAGGGCGGCTTACAATGTGCTCAGCAATACCTTTTTACCTTTATGCTATGTATAAAAAAACTATAGTGTGTTGCATTTATGAAATCAATGACCTGCTGCAGAGAAAACACATTTGTATTTCTGCATGCAACAAAAACATTTTGAACTCCGAAAAAAAAGATGGGTCGAAAAGCTCAATAAATCCTGTGCCGGCAGGTGTCGCACATTGGCGGTTGTGACGCATATTTTGAGTGACAGGGAGCTGCAGCAGAGGGATGAAAGAGCCACATGCGGCTCCAGAGCCGCGGGTTGCAAACCTGTGGTGGGTTGCCCCCGGTTCGCACTTTTCTATAGAACCGGTAGTAAAACCGGCGGGAGGCTCTGACTCCGACGTCCTCAAAACGCTTCTGCGCTTGCGCAAAAGAGCACGTGGCCCCGCTGCAAACCGCAAGTAAAAGTAAGTAGAACCCACCCCTGTTGCAGACCTCTGGTCTAGGACAGTGGTTCTCAATCTGTGTGGTCCACGGATCCTGGGGAGCTGTGATTTTGTCACGGAGTCCGCGAAGCCTTGAAGAAATGTTATTATTTAAGTCTTGGAGGGTCCGTGGCCACAAAAGCTTTTTAAAGGGGATCAATGGTGAAGAAAAGGTTGAGTACCACTGGTCTAGGGCAACGGATGTCCAACCTTTTGTCTTGCCTGGGCCGCATTGAGTGAAGAGGAACAGTCTTGGGCTGCACATAAAATATAGTGCTCAAAAAAATAAAGGGAACACAAGCAGAAGATATCTGAGATCTGAATGAATGAAATAGCCTTATTAAATACTTTGTTCTTTACATACAGTAGTTTATACACTGCTCAAACAACTAAAGGGAACACAAAACTACTGTATGTAACGAACAAAGTATTTAAGAAGGCTATTTCATTCATTCAGATCTCGGATGTCTTCTGCTTGTGTTCCCTTTATTTTTTTGAGCAGTGTATATAACATACAGCAGTTTATATAAATCACATAATATTAAAAGTGGGGCTGCCTTACTAGCTGTTCAGGGCTGCACGTGTCCTGTGGGCTGCAGGTTGGATACATCTGGTTTTTATCAGTTTCTTTCAAGCTTTTATTCAGCACTGCATCTTTTTGCATAGTTCTCTTATTTTTCTTTCTAAGGTGTTTGGACACCGTAGTCAATCCGGTATTACTTGTGAACAATTGTCCATCATCTGTCTTTTTAATTAAAGGAGCCAATTCCATTGATTACGCCTATAGCTTTGTAATATCCGATTGAAGGGGAGCTGCACCTTATACAAAGATCTGTCTAAAGCTACTGTTTTCATTTGGGAGAGGAGGTACATCTAATGATGCATGAGGTGTTTTCCTAGATCTTTTATACATCTCTTAAAACTCAATATTTCATTGGCTGAGGACTAGAAATTTGTCAAAAATGTGTGTGTGTGTGTGTGTGTGTGTGATTCATGAAGTTCGCAGTGTTTGATGGAACCTTGGGTATTGATGAATCGGAAATACTAGTTTGGGCAATCTGATGAAAAATTGGGCTCTCCTGGAGAATATATCCTTCTCTATAAGCTCCATCAATAGGTACAATCATCTCCTGTCTGTGGCCAGGCCTTCCCCAGTTGCCATTGCTTGGTAATTCCAGTGGTCTGTCTTTACTCCCTCATTATCTTCAGATAATTCAAAGCCTGTCTCTATGAAGCCTTTTTAATTGTTACTCTTCTCAGTTCAGTGGATTGAATCACAGCTGCCCTAAAATAGTTAACCACCTGATGGGCTCCTACTCTTGCCCCTGAATAATATACATCATTAACCAAGCCTGATGTTTGACATCAGTGCTTTGATATCGGAAAAAATAAGGAATGAGCAGTCCTGGTTTTTAAGAGAGTCAGAATTTGTGAGCGTCATAAACTGCCATGACCACAATTTTCCTTTGTCTTCTTTCTAGACCTCTCTTCTGCGGCAAATCAGAAGCTGACCAACTGGGCAAGATCTTTGAGTGAGTCTCAACTTCTTATTATATGCCAAAGGTTGTGGGTCAGTAAATCCTCACAAAGAGGAAGTTGTTATCGTTATTTAGAGCATTGGTTTTGTTCAACATGACTTGAGGTAGCATGACTGATTCTGCTCTATATAAAGATGCAGAGCAAAGGTTTGTGAGTCGGGTTTTGTGAGCCAGAGAAAGCAGAAGTGAGTCATTATAGCTGCAAGATCTTATTTTGTTGATCTTTCTAATTGAGCAAATGGCCAGAAGTAACAGGGGTTTGGCCACTGGCTTTTGTTGAGAGTTAAAGCAGGGACATTGCTGGGTTGTAACATTTAAGGGGCACAACCAAATGCTGGGAATTGTAGTTGAACAGTATCTGGAGAACACAGATTTCCAGTTCATGTATTAAAAAGATGGTAAGAAACTATGCAAATAGGACTCATCTCTTTTATTGTTGATGTTTAATGGTTAGTCGTGCTTGATTCCAGTTAAATTGCATGATCTTCATACTAGGCAGGGCTGCAGGGGACGTATTATTTAGGGGACTTAATCTTGTTCTGCACTTACAAGCTCTGGAAATCCGAAAATCCTGAATTAGAACAATGATTACAAGGTGAAAAGCCATTCATTCATGTAATTTGGAGATTGGTGCTATGGCTGGGAAGCCTTTGGAGTCACAGTGCCTAACAGGGTTGCCCCATTGCCTTGAAACCAATCTGAGTTGGATCTAGCTCATGTTTTTTTCCCTTTCTTTCCTTCAGCCTGATTGGTCTCCCTTCAGAGGAAGATTGGCCATTGGATGTGTCTCTACCACGCTGTGCCTTTGCTGCTCGCTCCCCACAGCCGGTGGAGAACTTTGTGCCAGAAATCGAGGTCCTGGGGGCTCAGCTGCTTTTGGTAAGTTCTGAGATACCAGAGTAATTATGGCACAAACCAGAGCACAATGGGAGTTGATAGAATGATCATTGAAAGCCTGAGCTTGGTATTATTCTGAGAATGGAAATACGCAACAAAGGAGAGATTTCCTATCTAGGTAGCTTACATGAGTCACTAAGTCATTGGTTCTTTGCACCCCACCGTCTTGGCATTTGTCTTTGGCAGGGAAGAGGCAGTGAGTGCTAGTGACTCAGTATTTACTAACCAGGAGCGACTTAATTTTCCTCCAGTCATGCTGCTGGTGGCAACTACAGCTGGCATCTGAATAATGTACCATGTGAATTCGACATTAATTATAGAATAGCGTGAGCAGTACTTTCAGTTGCAAGTGCAACAGTTGCGCCTTTACTTGGACCAAGATGCTCTACGCACCGTTACTCATGCACTGGTCACCTCCCGTCTTGACTACTGCGCAACGCTCTCTACCTAGGGCTGCCCTTGAAAACCACTCGAAGGCTTCAGCTGGTGCAGAATGCGGCCGTGCGGGTTGTGATGGGAGCGTCCCAACACTCCCATGTTACACCCCTCCTGCGCGGCTTGCATTGGTTACCGGTTGCCCTTCAGGTGAGGTTCAAGGTGCTGGTTATCACCTATAAAGCCCTTCATGGCCTAGGCCTGGGATATCTGTCGGACCCCCTGCAGCCAGTGACAATCCCCAATCGCCCGGTGCGTTCCCACAGATAGGGCCTCTTCAGGGTGCCATCGGCCAGACAGTGTCGGCTGGCGACCCCCAGGGGGAGAGCTTTCTCTGTGGGCGCATCCACTCTCTGGAACCAACTTCCTTTGGAGCTCCGGATGGCCCCTGACCTTCGCTCGTTCCGCCGCGAGTTGAAGACCTGGTTGTTCCGTAGCCTGGACGGATGGGGGTTTTTAAATGAATTTTAAACTGTTTTTAAATTGGATTTTAATTTTATATCGTTTTAATAAGGAACTATGCATTTTACCGTTGTGAGCCGCCCTGAGTCCTCGGAGATAGGGCGGCATATAAATTGCATAAAATAAATAAATAAATAAATAAGTTCAAGTTTTAGAGGCACACCAGGGATCTCTAGGATCTGAGAACTATGAAATTGGAGCCATGCCCATGGCTCCAGTCCTTGGTTTGCAGTCCAGTCCAGCCCCTCTCTTGTGCCTCTTGCTCAGGAGAGATTTGGAACACAACTGCAGTGATGGATGAACATGTGCATGTAAGTTTTTATGAGATGTGTGTAATGGGTTTCTTTTTTTGTGTCTGTGCCTCTCTAGGAAATGCTGACGTTCAATCCACTGAAGCGTATATCTGCCTTCCAAGCCTTGCATCATCAATACTTTCAGGACAAGGACGCAGGTGAAGGGTAGCACCCCAGCGAATCCCTAAGCCTGGGGGAAGAGACTATACAAAAGACTTTGTGAATATGCGTATAACGTGAACCCCACCAAGTGGATACACTCAGACTAGTCCCCAAGCTGTCCTGGCTGTGCTAGGATTGAAGGGGTGGGAAGGACAAAGCTTTTGACAACATGCACGAAAACGAGAGAGAGTCATGTTGCAGGAAATGCACCATTGAAATCCTTTCCCACCCTGAAAATGTTAGGACTTTATAGTGGCATCTCTCCGTCACTGTGCATGCGCATTCTGTATTCCTGGGTTGATCTCCATTGGCGTTCTTGGAGGTCTGTTTGGTTTTGGGACAGCCTGGTTTGAGGCATCTCGGTCATCTATGGGTTCTTTGCCAAAGGTCTCTTTTGGATAGCCCCTTTTTCCTCTTAATAAAAATTTTATAACAGTTTACACATAATAATACTGCTGCCTTATCACATTCCTGTGGCTAACAGTTTGACACTAAAGCCTTGCCTTAGCACGTTGCAGAGCTCCACCAAAATGGGAGCAGAAGATTATTTTTGTATAAGTCTTCACAATTCTTTTTTTAATTGCCAAGACACTGGTCAGGACAGACCTACGCGGTTGGCTATCGGCATGGGGAACGTGTTCAGATGAGAGGCATTCTCCCATCTGTTCGATTCCAAATATTAAATGTGAAACATTTTTTTTTAAAGGCTTTTAAAAATGATAACATTTCAATAAAGGATATGGGTGAGGTCCAGGCAAGTATAGTTTGGTCTTTCCCTTTTCTTGCCACCTGATGTTGTCTCGTGTTATGATTAGTTTGGTGAATGGTTATCTGGGTTGGATTGCTCAAGTGTTGATTCGTCTATGCTTCAAAGAGCTTTCAGGAACAGAAATTCATATTGCTAAATCTTTTTGCTTTTCAAATTGGAAAGCTGATGCTTCACATTGTTGTGTTCTATGACATGTACTGATTTTTCAGAATCTTCCAAAAGTTAAGAGAGTTACTATAAATCCTGCTTGCTTACCTGATCCGTTAATGAGGTTCCTGATAATCTGACTGTGCAGTAACTTCTCTGGAACATTGTTGGAATCATCCTGGTGGGCTTCTCATGATTTGCATATGTTGGAATCATCCTGGTGGGCTTCTCATGATTCAGATTAGGAAAAACACAAGGACAGGTGTTTCTCGGGATGAGAGAGCCCAGAGCTGACTCCGTCACCCTCTTTTATTAGTTATCAAAATACAGCGTCATCAGAAGGCGTTATTATGGCTACACATCTCATATTACATACAAGAGATAGAAAAACATCCATATATTCTCCATAAGTTTCACATTCTTGCCTATTACAGTAAATCACGTGATTTCTAGGAAAGCGATACTTAAGGTAAAAACAAAACTTAACTCTGGCTATTTGGTACCAGTTACTACCAGGCGAGAGGCCCATCTCTTCGTCTCCCCGTTATCAGAGATTACCTCAACCCTCAGGAATGTAGCAGGAAGGGATATCTCTGGCTTTGCTAATACAGTCTATGTTAAGAACAAAGAGAGAATGAATAGGGCCCTTCAGAGAGTATCCATATGAACCCGCTTTTCATAGTTTGATTATTTCAGTGCTAAGCTCCATACACGTGTGCAACCAGTTAAACTGGTCTATACATGTACTATGGCCACCGCATTCCCACATTTCCTCTGTTTTTGTTTTTTGCAACAGGGTTCAGCTGTGTTGTTATTATGATGTTCTCTTTATGCCTGGGAAACATGCCTATCATCATAGCAAACAAAGCATGAATATATTGAATAGTACAACATACAGAAATAAGCAAAGCAATAATCATGAGTACAGTAGATAATATGTTCTTCAGCCATCTGGTTTCTGCAAATGTTTTTAGGTCACCCATCCTTTTATTAAGGTGAACAAAGTTAGTGGAAAAGTGGCCAGGAGATGTCAAGCGAGGTAGGCCATCAAGTTTCTGAGTTGTACATTTCCACAAATCACTCACACAAATTGTAAATCCATCCGAATCCAGACACCCAAGAAAACCACATGTCAGGAGTTTGTAACCTCTGAGTTATCTTGGAAGCCCTATCTTGCAAGTCCCGAGCACCTTCTCTGACCACACCTGATTTGTTCCTCCAGTTCCAGAAGGGCTTTGGTTTCACTTTTCAGGACGTCCTTCCTATTGGAGGGAATAAAACCTTTGCACATTTGCAGAAGGGAGGGGAGACATTGGATACAGCAACAAAGCAAAACAAGCAGTACAATTATAGATACAATATTTGGCATAATTGATTTCAACCAAAAACCATCCGGGAGCCATGACCAAAGAGCAGCCCAGATGTCAATGGCGCCAGATCCATTGGATGATAAGGGATTGTTTTTTGATCAAGTTTTCCATATGTTCTATGGTGTGAATGATGTTATACTGATAATCAGATACATAGATACAACAATGTGAGTGCATGAGGGCACAATCGCCTCCTTTAACTACCAGCACAATATCTAAGGCATATCGGTTTTGTAAGACTACCTCTCTGATTTCAGCCAGTTCTTTATTCATCAGCTTCAGCACCTTGATAGTCTCGTTGAACATATATACTGTCCAGTTATTTAATAAATGAAGATCCCAATAGTTCATTGCCACCCGAGATTGGGCAAGATGCCTCTGGATATCTGAGTTTTTAATGAGCCACCCAGTGTCAGTGGTGGGTGTGGTTTAGCAAATAGGAGTAGTGGAGTTTGTCTGATTAGCAGCTATTTGAATGCCTTTTATTACTGTCCCATCATGATTGAATATAGAGACTGCTGACATGAAGGATCATGAGATGTAGGGGCAATAGATGCAAGATCATGACTTAATTCCAGAATCCATGATATATAGTCTCTTTTATGCAATTGTTACAGAGGCCCATTGTTCTTATTCACTCCCCCCTCAGCTGGAAATGTCAATATGGGAACCTTAGGTGTTGGAGTAGACTTTGGTAGAAAGTAAGAACCTTGTGCATAGACAATGTGTTTTTGGCAGGAGCGTACTTGACTTGAAGTGTATGTATGTGGGGATTTGATATTCCTTACATGGTCACTTGAGAGTCCCAAAGCTAACAATGTCCAAGGCCATAAACAAATCATAGTCACTTATACGTGTGAAACAAAATTACTAGCAAAATTAGAAAAACAATTATGCACAAAACCTACTCCTAAACTTCTACTAACATTAGTACGTGCAAGAAAGTGTTAAAATGTATATGTACAATGTGAAGGTAGTTTCCTCCTGATGAATATTCGCTGTGCGCAGGGGACCAACTTCCGGTGTAGTTCTGCAAAGCTGATGGTCACCACCTTGCGTTAAGAGTCTGTTGCCGGGAGGACTCAGCAAGATGTTTTTTCTCTTAAATCTCAGCACCAGGGGTTTCTCCTTCTTTTTGTTGTAAATGAAATGGTCTTACGTGTCTTCCGGGGATCCAAATGATGCGATCGTTATGCTGGACAGCAGCGTATCCATGGCCCCAGGTAATAAGGTCAGCGATCCTCTCTATGCAGGATCAGGTAGTTGGTGGAAATAGACCTTCGGTTTTAGGGTAGCTGATGGATAAGCAGAAAAATGACGGGTCGCAGCCGATGTGGGAGGCTGTCCAGTCAGGTTAAGAAAGTTCAAAGTATATAAACAAAGATTGAGTTTGTTTTGCATGGCTGGGAGGCCGAGGCATTTTTCCTCTTTCAATTTTATAAGCCAAATTTGTGTGTGATGGACCACTTGTTACAAAAGTCTGCAAAGGCAGTACTGGTGTAGCAGATCCATTGTCAGTTTTAAGTTCAATTGGGCGTCCCATCGATGCAGATATCCGAATACAATGATTTATTACATGTTTGGTTGCTTCTCCCCTTTTTTTGGGAATGCCAATAATAAGTCCTGAATAAGTATCCAAGGAAACATGCAAATATTTCCATGGGGCAAAGGAAAGGTATTGAGTCACATCCATTTGCCAAATTTCACAAGCTTTAAGTCCTCTAGGGTTTTATACCCATAGGGATAGAATGAGCTTGTTGACTACAGGTAGGACATTGTTGTATGATGGCAGTCGCTTCAGCTGCCGTGAGACCAAATTGTTTCGCTAATGCTTTTTTTAATTTTGATGAAAATAGGCATGACTGTCCCATGGTGTGATGGAAGATATAACCATGAGCGCAGTTGCAGCTTTGTCATTTCCCTCTTCCAATCTCTGTCTCCACTACCCACAATATCTATAACCTTCCAATAAACAAATCTCCTCATAACACTAAACATTCAAGTCCTTTCTCCTACTGCCATTCTGACTTCCAAGTCAGCCCAAATCTGTGCAAACCAACTTTCTCTTAAACAATTCAACTCCTTCTCTGTACCAATATCTGATCGTCCTTCTAAATCTCCTTGTAAACAAGCATACTTCCAAAAGTCAACTTTCTGCTTTTCTTACTAACTCTCTCTTACATTCCCTGTAACACTGGGTTCTTTGCATACCAGTCTTTATTCAAAATAGCACAATTATCTATTCACAGCCTACAATATCCAGTCAATCCTAAAAATTTCCTCAACTCTTCAGATATTATCTTCTTTCATTAATTAAATGTCCTATGTATTTTATCTCTTTTTCTACATATTGTAACTTCTAACTCATCTCTGTGATAATTCCTAAAAATGGCAGCAGTTTATGCTGCTGACGAAGAAACAAACAAATAAACAAACAAACAACAGACAAACAAAGAACAAACATGCCATCTGTTAAGTATGCAAAATGCATGTAGACATAAAAACATTAAGGAGTATTTTGAGTCAATGCTCTGAAATAGAATTGGGTATGAAAGTATTTGAAACGTCAAAAATTTCCAGAAGGAAAAAGAAGGTATTGCATTCTGAGCCAAGACAGTGCTCTGCAAAGGCAGGTATCAGATATCACCCTTTCACTCCCGCCTTTCTCTGGCTGGCTCTCTGAGGGAAAAAAAAATGGTTAAAAGTACAAAGTAGCCCCCCCCTCTTTCGTGCCTCTCATCTCCCAGGGGAAAAAAAGGGAGGGGGTGAGGGAAAGGAAAAATTTTTTTAAAACAGACCAAGCCTCCCTTCTCCTCAGAGGGCAGGGAGAGAAAAGAAAAAAGTGCTTATACACAAAATTACATTTCATGCAATCCAATACACACCCATTCACATCTGTACTGCAATCAGACCTTTTGTATAATACATCCTTCATGCGAATCAGTCATTCAAATTATTTCAATGAACTAGTTTATTCCCAAAACAGTGAAAAAATTCAGGCAACAGTCATAATCACAAAAAGTGATATGGGCCCATAACCATTGCCCGGTTTTCCACAGTTTCAAGTTCAAACCCAGTTAATTTTTGCTGGCCAGCCAAGCATATCAATTCCACACACTATCATTATAGATGCGCATCAACAAAATATTTTTAACAGAAATCACTTCAAGTTGATTAGTTCAAATTATCTGAGTCTTCCCATTTAGACAGGCTCTAATTTTATTTCCTACTAAACCCCGGGTGGGAAGAACAATAAACAATTTATTTATTTATTTATTTATTTATTCAGCCTGAGAAACATACTGAGAGTCAGAGATCAAATTAAAAGCTTGTTGAGAAAAAGTGTGAAAGCTAAGATAGTCGCAGACAATTAGTGTAAGATTCTTTCCAGATGTCGTCATGAGTATCCTTGTAAGCAATGGCTCCTCTGGAGAAAATCATTAAGCAAGTAAACCTAGGATCTTTAGGCAAATGATATGAAATACAGTTTACATAGTCAGTTAGAGCACACTGAAGAGATGAATCATTCCGAAGACAAAAGTAAAAGTCAGATTTTGAGATAGAAAGAATAATATTTATTAGATCAGTTCCATTTCTTCGACAGTCTGGATTACGTCCTAAGGTTATAATTTCAGCAATAGCTTAAATAAAGGGTAAAACATTTTTTAGATGGTAATGAGACAAATAAAGCAATGTACCTTTTGCTGTTCTAAAACAGAATTAAATCTCCTGGCTTTTTTCTTTTAGTCAATAACTCAAATAATGGACTAAGTAAATGCATAGGTAAAGAGAAATATGAGCAGTCCCAATTAATAGTACCCAGTAATTGTTGCAAATTTTACTTTGGGTAACTTTAAAAGCCGGAGCAGAAAGAGATTGCACATAGTTTATGCCCTATACAGATAAGCGTACAGCTGTATTTTTTCTGGGGCAATGTGCAATTCATTTACACATAAATCATTTTGTATTTTCAAAAAGCCAATTAGGTTGTATTTTTTTGTGCTCCAATTAAAATGTCATCTATACGATGATAACCAGGGTTTTGAGGGCTAGATGTTACAGACATGCCCCCACTTTTTGGATTTTTACACTTTTCCTTGAGGTTTTGCTGCCTGGTGATGAGGCAATTTTTCAACAAAGTCTGAAAAGGAACTATTAACAGTGTCCTGAAGGCTTTTTCTTTTTCTTTTTTGCATCATTAAACACTCTATAACTAATCTCCAGAGTGCAAAAAAATTTTTCAGGGCTGGGGAGGTTTGTGGAGGCATGTTCCTATCTGCTTCCATTTTTTCACTTTTAAAGAGCCCTTTTATTGCCAAAAGTATTTTAGAAGGTAAATCAAATTCTTTCACGGGCAGGACTTTCCCGTTATCTTTTTAAAACAATGATTGAGGACTTGGCCAATTCTCTAAGTTCGTGGAGGTGCGTAACCTGAGGCTTAGAGAATTCTGCCCCCATACTCACGATTATGGGAGGGTGCTTCGTTCGCCGACGACCGGCCCTGGTTTGCAGAGGCTCTTCCAGCCGAATGAGTATGAGGGTGCCAAGAGACGTGCTCGATGAATCACGTCGGGGTCACCATATGTTGGAATCATCCTGGTGGGCTTCTCATGATTTGCATATGTTGGAATCATCCTGGTGGGCTTCTCATGATTCAGATTAGGAAAAACACAAGGACAGGTGTTTCTCGGGATGAGAGAGCCCAGAGCTGACTCCGTCACCCTCTTTTATTAGTTATCAAAATACAGCGTCATCAGAAGGCGTTATTATGGCTACACATCTTATATTACATACAAGAGATAGAAAAACATCCATATATTCTCCATAAGTTTCACATTCTTACCTATTACAGTAAATCACGTGATTTCTAGGAAAGCGATACTTAAGGTAAAAACAAAACTTAACTCTGGCTATTTGGTACCAGTTACTACCAGGCGAGAGGCCCATCTCTTCGTCTCCCCGTTATCAGAGATTACCTCAACCCTCAGGAATGTAGCAGGAAGGGATATCTCTGGCTTTGCTAATACAGTCTATGTTAAGAACAAAGAGAGAATGAATAGGGCCCTTCAGAGAGTATCCATATGAACCCGCTTTTCATAGTTTGATTATTTCAGTGCTAAGCTCCATACACGTGTGCAACCAGTTAAACTGGTCTATACATGTACTATGGCCACCGCATTCCCACAGAACATTCTTGAGCTTTGCTTAGTGCTCTCCTCTCCTCTCCTCTCCTCTCCTCTCCTCTCCTCTCCTCTCCTCTCCTCTCCTCTCCTCTCCTCTCCTCTCCTCTCCTCTCCTCTCTTTCTCTTCCCATTTTCTTTTCCTTTCTCCTTATCCATTTTGCTTTCTGTTACATAGGTTTTTTTTTCTTTTCCCATCTCCCTTTGTTCTTGAGGGCTGCTTTTCCCTTTACTATGGGTCTTAATGAATTTGATGTAGTTCTACAAATTTAACGTACTCCTGTAGCAAATATGTTAGATGCAGTAGAAGCTCTTGTCAACCTACAGATATGCCTGAACTATCTTGCAGAAGGGTGAAAAGACAATTCTTGCTCCTGTTGGCAGATCTTTGTTCCTAGGCTAAAACAGGGAAGATGGCCATGGTGAGGTGCACCTCTTTCTTTAAAAAATAATAATAATAAAAATCTCCTGATTCAACTCTTACAGCTTTTAATGGACTTCTAGCAAAGGGCCTGAGGAATCGTGAAGTGAAACCCCAAAGAACAGTTGCCAGTGCTTCGTGAATGTGCGATTTAGCCAAGTAAAAGACACTTTGTTTACATTTTTACTTGCAATAATATGCCTTTGTTCTAAATAATTTTTTGTTGTTGTTTTTTTGCTGAGGGAAGTGGGTAGTTGAAGGAAATTGTTTATACGGGAGCTCATACGTCAACATCCAGGTAACTTCAACAAACTGCTTTTTGTGTGTTCTGGTTTTGCCAAGATAAGCTGGAGTCTGGCTGCGTGGGATGGATAGCCAAGTTAAACAATGTTTAGTGTGTTTTGCTATTTCTTGGGGAGAAGGGAGTGACTGTTTTAAGAAGAAGAAAAAAATCCTTGGCAGAAGTGCCATATCACAACCGACCTGGAATCTAAGCCATTCAAGTTTAATATAAAACTCCACTGGGAGCTCGGTTTATCTTCATGCTGTGAGAATATCATGCTCGGCATTTACTACAAGTAACAACCATCTTTTTTTTTTTTTTTTTGCTAATACGTTCCTCCTATTTTCCTTGTTTTAGCTAAATGGCATAAAACTGTTATAATGCTTCATTTGAATAAGGTTCTGTCTCTTCCCCTTCGTTATATTAATCAACCATTACTCTTAACCTGAAATATATTTTTTTTACAGAGGTTCCTCATAAAAATATATTTTTGTACGCACCTGATTTGGGGGTACTCGGAACTGAAGAGACAAACTCGGGAAATTTGGCTGCTTTTTTTGGGGGGGGGTCTTTTACAAATCAAAGCTATTTCTAAGTTAACAGTACTTGTGATGTATCCAGATCTCTAGGCAGCAAACTGCAACTTAACTGCATTGTAATACATTCAGTGGCATATGTTTATTATGTATTCATCTGTTGATAATCAACGATCTGAGCTTCATAATTGATTTTGCTGTTTAGAGAAATGACAGTACATTATACATATTCTTTGAAACATACATGACTGGTACATATGTATGCTCGGCGGCAGCTATTGTTATGTGCCTTATATTGAAGTTTATTTCCATTTATGTAGCTCAAGACACCACCTGTATGTTGCTATTTTGATAAGAGATATACAATTGATAGCGTGGCTATCACTGAACTTTTCTTCAGTAAGGAAACAGAGTTGAAGCCACACGTGGAACCTGCTCTCTCGTTTTTTGTTGTTAATCTTATTTTGCTTTGCTAAGACGTGACCTTCTTTCAATGATGAGTGTGACAGGGTTCCATGCTTTCTCTCTTCCCTTTTAACATCTACATGAAGCCCACCGAGTGAGATTACCCATCACCACAGGATGAGGTATCCTAAGCATGTGAATGGATACCCAATTGTACATCTCTGTCAGGGACGAACTCAGTGATGCCATGAATGTTCTTTTGCGGCGTTTGGAAGCCGTGGACATCTGAATGAAGAACGACAGGTTTCAACTGAACCTTGGGAAGATAGAGTGACTGTGGGGCTCTTCTGTATCTGGTGGGTTTATCATCTTTGATCCTGGATGGGGTTGAACTGTCTCAACTGGACCCAGTGCATAATCCGGGGGTCTTCCAAGACTCATAACTCCTATTTCAAGGAGCAGGTAGCAGAAAATGGCTAGGGAGGGCCTTTGTTGTGCTTTGTGTTGTACGCCAGTTGTCCCTTCTCTTAGATTGGGAAGCCCTTCTCATTCATTCCCCGGTCATCCCCCAGATGAACTACTGCCAATACTCTTCGCAGTACTACCGTTGTAAAATATCTGGAAGATGCAACTTGTGCAGAATGTAGCAATGCAGGCATTACGGATGCCTCTAGGGCAGGGGTCCTCAACCAGTCATCGGATGCTGCCAGTTTAACAACCGGTTCGGTGATTGCGGCCGCGTATGTGCACAGTTTTACAAATACTAACCTCCTGTGTTACCACTTGGGAGTAACACAGCTGAGGCGTGGCAATCCACTCTGCCGCACCGATCAGCTGAGAAAGGTAAGTATAGTATAGCCTTAGTCATTGTACATCATGTATACAATGAAATTGGTTAAAGTAAAGTGCAGGGGCAGGCAGGCTGGCCGACCTGATCATCGGAGTGAACCGGTTCACTCGAACCGGTAGAATCCCACCCCTGTGACCTCAATCCCCGGGCCACAGTTCACTACCGGGTCTTGAGCCATTCAGAACCAGGCCACAGAAATGGGGGGCGAGCGCACACATTTCCACTTGCACAAACAGCAGGAAAGCGCACAACCAGTGGGCGAGCATGCACATGCTCGTTTGTGCCAGCGGCAGAATCATCCTCTCTTCCCCCCCCCCAGTCTGTGAAGCTAGAAAGATTTGGGAACTCTGCTCTAAGGCTGTGTGTGTGAAAAACATCTGTGATGTGTGAGCTGCATTGGTTGCCAGGTCCAGTTCAGAGTGTTGGGTATAACTGTTAAAGCCCATCATGGCATGGGCCCAGGTTATCGGAGGAACTGTCTTGTCCCAATTACAACGACCCATTGGCACCCTGCCCAGAAGGAAGTCCAATCACAAATCCTATCAGCTAAAGAATTTCGACTGGTTGAATTTAGGGGAAGCTTTTTTTTTTTTTTTTTTGCTACTGCTCCGTTCCATGGAATATCTTGCCCCCAGAGGGGAGGTTGGAACCCTCTTTTCTAACCTTCTGGAAAAGCGTTAAAAATCTGGTACTGCTAACATGGGGATCCAATAATGGTATGTAGTCTTGGCAGTGGTTGGTGGTTTGAGAATACTCCTTCTGTCCTTTTGACATTTTTGAAAGGATTTTAATGGTCTTTTGAGTGGTCAGCCACTCAGTCACTTACACAGTGAGATAGGCAGTGTATAATAAATAAAGCACAGGTAAGTCCCTCAGGGCCATAATGGAGCCTAAAATTTCTATTGCTAAGTGAGCCATTTGTTATGTAAGTTTTGCCCCATTTTACGTCCTTGATTGCCGCAGTTAAGTGAATCTCTGCAGTTAAGTTAGTAACACGGTTGTTAAGTGACTCTGCCTTCCCTATTGACTTCGCTTGTCAAAAGGTGAGCATGTGACCCCAGGACACTGCAGCCGTCATAAATATGAGTCAGTTGCCAAGCATCCAAATTTTGATCACATAACCATGGGGATGCCACAATGGGCGTAAGTAAAAAATGGTCATGTCACTTTTTTCAGTGCCATTGTAACTGAACTAAATGAACTGTTGTACGTCGAGGACTACCTGTAAAGTAAAAACAGACCCCCTTCCCCTGGTTAGAAACCACAATCTCCTTTTAGGATCAATCCCATGTTTGTAAGACATCCCAGTGTTTCATAATTAGGATGAAAAATAAGCTTAAAGCCATTGTGTCAGGCCTGGAAGCCATTTTTTGCACTGGGCCTTCAGGCCTGCCACATTTAGTGCTGTGGGAAACTGGGAGGGGGGATTATATGGAGCAAGGGTGATATATAGTCATAATAACATTCCTTTCTCAGAGAGTCAAGGACATCTTGTCCTGCACCTGGAGGGTTGTGTCTGGGAGGCATCTCCAGTTGGGACGGTGCTTTGATTGGACCATGTGATGGACATGTGGGTGCTGGGCAGGGACTTGGACTTTCCTTTGGGTGGGGAAAACCTGGAAGCTTTCAGATTCGGGTTTTCCCAGATGTGCCAATATGACATCTCTAATGAAATGGAACTTTGAGGAACTTCAAGCCTCGGAGTCTTCTTTCGTTGGGGGTGTTACTTGGAACCCTGACACACTGTCTTCTTAACTTGGCTTCTAAGTTCTTGGAGGCCCCCACGATTGCCTTGTGAAATAAGAATGCTGGGTTGTAGGAATCTTAAGGTTTGAACTAGTAAGGCCAATCTACTGGCTCCTGATAGATCGAACGCAGAAAGTTCACCTACCTGTCCTTCAGGAATATGGCTTAATTCTTGGTCAGCCTCTTTACTAGCTCTTAAGTCAAAGGGGCATGCTACTACTTGCTGGGAGGAATAATGAAGCAGGGTTGAATTTTCAAAAGCTCTAACATTAAGACTCTGTTTTCAGTAGAGCAAGATGACTGAAGGCTGATTTTTTTATTATTTGTTAAGCACCAGCATTGAGGACAGTATGCCTTGGAGCAGTTTCCTTTACAGAATGTATAGCTACCTAACCTTTTCTAACACTGCTGCCATTCCTTTCCCCAAGGTAGTAAAGTAGCAAGTACTAAAGAAAAACGCTCAAGACCTGCATTGGACAGAAATGAATTTATTTAAATTGCCTGTCATAACAGGAGCAGTTCCATGTGTACATGATGGGAAAAGTATGTAGATCTTAAAAGCCGTAGGCAGCTCTGAATACATCAGATTGCTATTTTCTGATAGGTTCTTTCCGTCACCCTCCCTATCAACCACCACTGCAGGGCCAAAATAGTCCCTAGCGAAAAAGGTGGATTGAGAGAAATAGCCTGTAAACTCCATTTTGTGTGTTTAATGCATGGTATCTGTCTAACCCTTCCTCTAAGGTAAACAGGATAAGTCAACCATGGCCACAGTCCAGTTTTCACTTGCCACCTTATATAAAGTGCATGTTGAATTGTTTCAATCAGTTCCTGCGAGTAATGTAGCTCAGTAGACTGCCAGCACCCTTCCCCAGTGTGTAAAGGCTGCTAAAATGGTGGCCAGTTCCTGCTTAAAAATGTCTTCTCCCTGCCTAATGGAGACCATCCTAAGATGTTTTATAGCAGAGACATGCTCTTGACCCAGGAAACTTGTAGAATTATAGGCCAGTCTCAATATTCTATTTCATGATATAGTGATGAAGAATGTAGTGGCCTTGTAGCTCTAGATGCAGCTAAATAATAGATTTTTCTGGATGAATATCAAGCTTTCAGCCAGACTGTAGAATTAAAAATACCCCCGGTTGCCTGGGTTTTTCACCTGTTCTGGAACAGAATGGGACAAATTGCTGCAGCCAATTCACCAGGGCCATCTTGCCGCGAACAACTCACTATGGCTAGCTCAGCCTGGGACAACTCACCAAGGCCAACTTGCCATGGGATAAATAGCCATGGGACAATTCAATTCAATTTCATTATTTAAAATAATTTTTTAAAAATATTTTTGTCATTCACATTTCATTTTGTTCCTCTTTTTGCATTCTTTAACAATTCTATTCCACAATTTTGATATTAGTGTAACTCTTGTTCCACGGCAAGTTGTCCCACAACAAACTGGCTGCAGTGGGTTGGCCATGGCAAAGTTGTCCTAGAGACCTACTGCAGACCCTTCTGGAACTTTGATGGGAGTATAGCCCTACTAGTTCTGTACCCACTTTTGCTATCACCACTACAGCGTGTAGTGGACTGTAGTGTAGTGTAGTGGACTTTCTGCACTATAGGGTAAAATTAGACTCTTATTTTACCATGGTTCTAATTGTTCCACATCCAGAAGGTGATGCTGAGGTATTAACTGGGGTTGCCTCTTGATGTCTGGTAGACTTCCATCTTGCTCCCTATATTTGTCAGGATGAAACCAGTGTGTGTGTGTGTGTGAGAGAGAGTTTTGGAAGGGTATTCCCAGCTGATGTTAACCTACACCTCTATTGCTCATTATTCAGTTCCAAGAAAGGAACTAGTTCCTGTCAATTCAATAATGCAAGTCAATGAACAGGAACAATCTGAAATTAAATCCAAACGAGTTTTCAAATGGGAAACTGAAGATGGAGACCGAGATCAGCCTATAATTTAGATAAAGTTCCCTGAAAGAGCAGGTTCCCAGGCTGGGAGCACTCCTCGAACTTCAAATGTCACTGGATTCTCCTGTGAGGTGAGTGCACCCATGTAGTTACAGCTAAACTAATTGCACCTTTCCCAGGTTGGTCAGGTTTGATGACAAGTTACCGATGTGTTGTTACTTCACGTTTTAACTCCTGCAACTTGTCCATCAAGACACTCTTTTTACAGACTGTACAAAAACCGCACCTAACCCTAACAAGTACAAGGTGCAAGATCATGTGAAGCCTGTACTAAAAGTTCTCTGGTTTGCCAGTTGCTTCCTGAGAATAATTGAAGGTGTTCATGTTAACCTTGACTTAGAATGGCTTAGAATCTGTCTCATGATTCACACTTTTATAGTTGTTGGGATCTCCAGGACAGGTTCTTTTCGTGATGTCTCCCTTGTGCAACTCACACCAGCTCTTATTTTCTGGGTGTGGGAGAGGGCCTCGCTCTCAGATAATGCTCCTTCAGGAGCTGCAAATGGCCACCATTTTTTTTATTGATTTATTTTGAATTTAGGAAATCTGTAAAGATGCACCTCACGCCAGGTGCTTGCTTTTTAGATGATCTCAGTTATTTGTCATTCATTCGTAATTGCATTCTATTATTAGCCAACTTTTGTAATCCTCAGAAGGATAGAGTACACATCAAATGTTTACAATGATCTCCTCCCACTTTTTCCCCATCTCAACATTTGACTGGAGTTGTAACCCTAGCTCAGAAAAGAAAAGAAAAGAAAAGAAAAAAGCAGTTGAGAATGATCAATCTTTCTCAATCCACACTTGTTTTCACAAAAGGCAGAAAAGTGTTTTGGGGCTTATCTGTACCATTTAATGCTACGTTGTCACCCAGGATGATAACTTCAAAAGGGCCAGCTATAGCTTTAGGAGTTGAGAAGAATTTGCCAAGCTATTTCCACCTGCCTGATATAAGTACTTGCTCGCAAAATATGCCACTGATTATGAGACATTCCCTAATCTATAAATAAATAGTACGGGTGCATGTAATAAGGGCGCAGCCTATGAAACATTCAAGGTTTCACTAGAAGACATTCATATTCATCAAAGAGAAAGCAGTCCGTGTTTTCTTTCCCCGTTAAAAGGGAACGTGCTTCTGCTTTTCGTCTTGAAGGCACGGGTCCTTCCAATCTCCGTCCTCGAAAGATCCGGCTTTGAAAGGACGCTTCTGTGGGAGCTTCACTAGGACCTTTCTTGACAAGAGACGCGACAGCATGGCAACCGCCTTTCCTAGGCTGCCATCTAGCTCACTTAATACTATACAAAGCCCAGTGTTAATGTGTAACATGCTTGTGCTCAGCCGCAGCTTCCCTTGTTAAAAAGTAGAACAAAAGAAATTGCATATGAGAATGATAGCGGGCTGAAACCGGAAGCAGGGGGAGGGGCTACTACACAGGCGGGCTAGAGTTCAAACAACGGAATCCCCAATGGGGGGTAGCTAAGATCCTCACATACATCCTTACTCACAACCATCGAATATAGGGGAAACAACTGAACAGGATAGGACATACCTAGATCACCAGCATACAACAGTTTCAAGTCTTCATCCTCCACCACAGGAAGAATATTGCAAAGGGAACTTGGGATCCAAAACTCAAGGCTGGTATCACTCAAGTTCCTTTTGTTCCAAAGGTGTATAGGTTTTCAGAGAAATCACCTTCATGCCAGTTTTAAGAATTTTTAAAGATGTAATGGTGATTACACTATGAGTAAGTGAGTTCTCTGGTCAGTTTTAGGCAGATTATGACCTTCCTCCTTAAAAAGAGGCAGCCTAAGTATATGATTGTAAATTCTGAATTTAGGTTAATTTCAATTTCAGCTTGTAAAAAAAAAAAATCCTAAAATAAGACATATATCATGCTTGTTTAAACTAAATCTTTCCCCAGAGCTGCTTCATATAGCACTCGTGTCTACTGTGTTTGACCATAGGAAACACAAATTGGGAAGGCAAACCTGGTGGAAAGTAATTTTATGGGACAATTGTTGCCTCTGCTGCTTAAAAGGTTAAGATAAAGCACTTCACCTTGTCAAGATGAAGACATTTGTGGGGGAAAAAAGCAGCTTTAGGGAAAATCTATTTTTTTAAAAACACGGGTACGATAATGCAAAAATTTTAAAAACACCAAAATGATTGTAGTTATGAGCAGCAATTACATGAGTCAACAAAATGATTTTTTTTTTCACTATCTTAACATGATACCAACTAATGTCTGCCTTTTTCTTCCAGTACTGGATCCCTTTGCCACATGCCAAAGGCTTCATGTCATGGATGAGACCTTTGCTTGCTGTTTCATCCTATCAGCGTTTTGGCATAAAGGCAAAATTCACCCTCAAAGGGCCTTGTGAGAGTGGTTGGCAACCAAGTGATGGAAATGGGAGGTCTTAAATAAGCAAGAAGTGACTAACTAAAAAGGAAACCTGGAAGGTGGTAGGAGAAAGAACTATAAAAAGGCACTGGGGTTGGCTCTGGGATCCTTCTGGTTTCGGTAACGCATTGCAAGCCATACTCCAAGGATCTGAAAGGCAAAAAAAAAAAAATCCAATTACAAGATTTCATTCCTTCATCCCAACATGCTTGTTTTATGAATGGTTAGGAAATAATTTGCCATGATCAAAAACTGTCTCAAATATATGGTGAGAACCCCTCTCAGCTTTCAGAGTTAAATTCATAGAACTTCCTTGGCAACATGATCTTTGCTGAGAATTTGGGAGTTGTGGTCCATTGCTCTAAAAGAAGTCGTTTTTGTCTATCAGCTCTGGAATGCCCTCCCTTAAGATGCCAAATTAATTCAAACGTTGTTTCCATTTCAACCCTAAATTAAAAAGTAGCTATTCACCCAAACTTTATAGAGATGTAGGAACTACAGCTTATCCTTGATGTGTAATTATCAAAGGGGTAGATTTTAATGTTACTTGGTTGTATCGAGAGGAGCCGGTTTGATGCAGTGGTTAAGGCACCAGGCTAGCAAGCAGGAGGCTGTGAGTTCAAGTCCTGCCTTAGGTATGAAAAGTCATCTGGGTGACTTTAGGACAGTCACGCTCTCTCAGCACAACCTACCTCACAGGATTGTTGTTATGGGGAAAACAAGAGGAGGAAGATATGTTGGATATGTTTGCCGCCTTGAGATATTTATAAAAAAAATAAAGGCGGGATACAAATAAGTAAATAAATAAAATCCCCTCTGAGATCAGGGGACATTTCAAACACTTAAATCACAGGTGTCAAACTCGATCGCGTCACAGGCCGGACGTTGGCCTTTGCGGAGCTGGGATGGGCATGGCCTGCACGTGACGCATCCGGCCCGCGGGCCGCCAGCCTGACAGGCCTGACTTAAGTGATGATGATGATGATAATAATAATAATCATAATAACAACAAAATAATAATAATAATAATAATAATAATAATAATAATAATAATAATAATAATTTTATTTCTATACCGCCCTTCTCCCGGAGGACTCAGGGCGGTGTATAGCCTATTAAAAGCACAAAGACAAACATCAATTAAAAATAATTAAAATTATTAAATAGTTTCGACTCAAATTTAAAACCCCCCAAATTTAAAACACCTAATTTAAAATCATTACATTGATAGCCCCTTAGCCTTAGAGGCTAAGTAGCCCCTGCTTTCGTTTCGTTTCATAGACATAGTTACCTCTGTGAAACTGAAGAAGAGTCCAACTCCACCAAGGATTTTCAAAGCCTCATCGGCATGTTCCATCAGCACGACACCACATTTGTAGCATCCAGACTTTGATTTTGTGCATGGCTGCATGAGGCGACAAAATGCAGTGTAACTCTGTATTCCCCATTTGTAAGAGACAACCAGAAACCTTTATCTATTTGCAGACACCATTAGCAGCAATCAAAAATTGGACTTCATTAAGGATTGGATTGCTCTTCCTTTGAAGCTGGTGAAAATGGCAGATGACTCTACCAAGTTATTTCTACACAGAATAATAATAACAACAACTTTATTGTCATTGTACGTGTATAAACGTGTATACCCATACAATGAAATTCACTTAATACCCAAAGACCAGGTCCAACACACATAACAATCTCCAAACATACTCCCACCCACCACAATTCCCCACCCCTAAACCACCCAAATATCCACACAACAGACCAAGTAATGCTGTCCAACAGCTCACTGATGGTGGCCCTTTAGTTCATTGTTGAGTGCAATGATAGCTCTGGGATAAAAACTATTCAGAAAACGTGCGGTCCGAGTTTTCATTGTTCTGTATCTTCTGCCAGAAGGCAACAGACCAAAAAGATTGTAAGCAGGATGGGAAGAGTCTCTGTGAATGGAAGTTGCATACTTATAAAATAAAATACAATGGATAGAGCCCTGCCAAACTTGACTCTCCACTGTTAACTCCTCTGGCAGCATTGTCAAAAGATGTAGTTCAGTATATCTGAACAGAACCACAATGGAAGAAGCAGAACACTTCAGGCCCACTCA
The DNA here is from genome assembly GCF_029215685.1 of Pituophis catenifer annectens. NCBI lineage: Eukaryota > Metazoa > Chordata > Lepidosauria > Squamata > Colubridae > Pituophis > Pituophis catenifer. Next base: position 160,511,884 of record NW_027256882.1, read on the forward strand.
TTTACTGCATCAAAAACGCTTGCAGGAATTCACATCCCATACGCATTCTGCTTTGAATTTAATCCTGGACAGTCTGCTCTAAAGATGAGCTGGTTTGAAAAATACTTGTAAAACTACGAAACGCACAATATAAGGACACATAAATAACACAGTAACACGGCTTTTGAACCTGCTGACATTATCCAAAAGGGAGTGCAGCACAACCACCTGAATTTGCAACCTAGCCTGAACCAGGGACCTCTTTCTCAGCTTCTTGAGGGCTGATTAATTCCAAGTGCTGGAAGTCCGGAGAACCTCAGATTTGGGGTTTCCTTGTTCATCTTTGGTATGCCTGAATTTATGACATCAGAAGCGAACAGAACCTCCAAAGAAAGTACTATGATAACTGTAGATGCTCTGGGTTGGCAACTGATGGTAATGATTGTGAGTTGCTAGTTAGACTTTCCTTCTACCATCAGCATTGCTCTAGAGGCTGGTTTGGAAGAGAATGACTATCTAAAAAGGTATGGACCCTTAACAGAGACTAGAACAAGAATGTGATCTGGAACAATTTAGAAAATTGGGTCTAGAATTTGGGTGAGGTTCATATTAGTCAATAGGTCATCTAATTTTTGAGTAGCTCCTTGCCTCTCGTGAGAATAGGTTGTGGGAGCAGATAGGAGGGAGGCTAGATATGTAGGTGTGCTGTGGACATGGTAAAAGATAAATGGGGTGCTTGAAGGGCTGAATCAGCTCACAGTTACTGTGGTTGATTGTGGTTCTGTGCTAGATGGCAGAGGGTTTTTTTTTAAATCGGGATATAGGCCAGCATGAATGTAACAGTAACAGTATAAAAGGAATTTTGAAGGCCTTCTACTCCAATGTCCTGCTGAAGCAGGAGGCCCTATACCAGTGATGGCTAACCTTTTTGTTGTCGCGTGCTGAAAGTGTGTGTGTGTGCAACAGTGCACCCGCATGCCTGCACCCATAATGCAATGTGCGTGCAACCCCCCCCGGCGCCCCTCCCTCCCGCACATGGGCGTGTGACCCGCCCCACCCCATTTTGGGCTTAGCAGGCCTCCCTGCAGCCTCCTGGGACCAAAAACGGGCCGTCCCAGAAGGCTTCAGGGAGGGCTGCTAGACCCAAAACGGGCTGTGTGGGGGCACACTGCACCCCCCACGCTCCCCTCACATGCACGTGCGTTTCCTGCACATGCGTGGCAGAGACTCAAAAATCAGCTGGCTGGCAGGAGGCGTACGCGCATGCAGGGTGGAGCTGAGCTGGGCAACAGCTTGCGTGCCCGCAGAGAGGGCTCCACGTGCCACCTGTGGCACACGTCCCTATCGCCATCACGGCCCTATACCATTCTGGACAAATGGCTGTCCAATCTCTTTTTAAAAGCCTTCAGTGATGGAGCATCTACAACTTCTGGAGGCAAGCCTGTCTACTAATTAATTGTTCTCACTGTCAGGAAATTTCTACTTAGTTATAGGTTTGTCCTCTCCTTGATAAGCTTCTATCTGTTACTTCTTGTTCTGCCCTCAGGTGCTTTGGAGAATAGGTCTTCTTTGTGACTGCCCCTTGAATATTGGAAGACTGCTGATATGTCACTCCTGCTTCTTCACTACATTAGACTAGACATATCCAGGTTCCACAACTGTTCATCATGTTTTAGCCTCCAGTCCCTTAATCATCTTCGCTGTGGAGGAATGAGATTGCAGTTGTGATAGGCAAATGGGAAGTATGGCAGTAGGGTGAAGATGAACCATACTCAGAAAAGAAATGCGTGATCTCTTCAATTGTCACTTCCTTTTCCAGCTTCCAGCTCTCATTCTAAAAGCCAGATTGCTGGAACCCAAACTCTGGCTGCTGCTATTGACAGCTCTGTCTATAATTATTTAATATAATCAGCCTTCCATCCTTTCGAGGTAGGTAAAATGAGGACCCGGATTGTGGGGGCAATAAGCTGACTTTGTATAAAAAAGAACACCGCTTAGGGGGGGCCCGAAAGCCCTACTAAGCAGGTATATACAAAAGTATGAAGGCTATTGCTTAACGCATTGTAAGCCGCCCTGAGTCTCCGGAGAAGGGCAGCATATAAATCGAATCAATAAATAAATCGAACCAATAAATTTCTATTAAAATCAGTGTATGAGAGTTGGGCAGATAAATTAGTTTAATAAATAAATAAGGATGCCTGACACTTCTTGTTTGCATCACTGAAACCTAAGCGGAGGAGGTCATGTTCTTCTCTTGGAAAGCTGCCAATCCTGGATTTTGAGTTTGCAATCAGCGGGAGTCCTTAGATGCAGGAAGCTGAGTAGATTCTGTCAGTATCAAGTGGCACGACACTGCAAATAGCTAGGTGCCAATCCTTGTGCCAAATGGGTTTACTCCTCCTGTACCATTCCTCCACCATACCTACATCACAGCATTCATGTCAGTCGTACTAACTAGACCAGGGGTCGGCAAATGTGGCTCTTTTACAACCTGTGGACTTTAACTCCCAGAATTCCTGAGACAGCTTAGCTTGGCTGTCTCAGGAATTCTGGGAGTTGAAGTCCACAGGTTGTAAAAGAGCCACATTTGCCCACCCCTGAACTAGACCTTATTGGTGGGGTGGAGATGAAGTACCCCAAGCTGGTAGTTTTGGGAGATTTCAACCTGCCTTTCCTTGACAAGGGTCGTGGTAGGAGTCAGGAGTAAATGGTTGCCATGACAACTATGGGCCTAATGCATATGAAAAAAACGCACATTAGATTTGTACTTTGTCTCAATATGATCTGACCCATGGCCTTTGCCTGTTGTGGAGAATTTGCTTTATGATTGCTGGGGAGTTCTATGATGGAACCACCTCCTCAGTGGAAAAAGGCCCATTGACCCAAGTGCCTTACAGATGCTAAAGAGTGTGAAACAAATAAAAATAAACAAATCTGTACTTTTAATACTGTGGCCCTTTTTAAAATGACTTGATCCTTTTAGGGAAAGAGAGTCACAACCATTACAATGGCTGTTATAAAGAATTCTTGTGGTATTTTGTAGATCGTCAGCCAGATTCCAGAGCAGTTATATTTCTGGGAGAATGAAGGTGACTGAACTTCGAATCTTGTGATATGATCTGGGATCATTTTGAATCTTGAGGAAATATCTGAATGTCATCTTCACTGCTTCTTGGTTGGATGCCTGTCCCTCAGGGCTGGTTACGGCCTCCCATAAAGGGGCAGAAAGTTCAATTTGAAAAGTAATCAATTCTTTTCTAAGTGAGGACCTATGCCTGTATGCCCTGTTCAAAGAGCATTGATTTTGATTTGACTGTTTTGGATAATTTAGATCTATAACCTAGGAAAGATTCTAAAGAAAGTAGTGGCTCTGCAAGTCCAGAGAATCTAGAGAAAATCGTATTTAGACACTTAGTAGTCAGGTTATAGGCCAGGGCATAGCATGGAAACTGCATTGGTTGCACTTGTGAATGACATGGAGAGACTAGAATGGAGAGACTGTTCTGAAAAAAATTATGCTATAAGGCAGTGATGGCAAAACTTTTTGGCACCGAGTGCCGAAGAGGAGCTGTCCAGGGTGCATGCGCCCCCACCCCCGAAAATGAACTTCCGGTTTCAGCTACTGAACTTCCGGTTTCAGCCAGCTACTCTTCCGGGTTTCTGGCACTCATGTGCACGCGACGATCAGCTGGCCACATGCATGCTCACACAGGAAAACGGAAGACCAGCTCTTCTAGTTTCCAGCACTGCCACATGCAAAAAGACCACCTGATCGTCATGCACGCATGCGCACCAGAAATCCAGAAGAGGAACGAGCGATGCCACACGTCCCAGGCAACATGGCTCTACATGCCACTTTGGGCACACGTGCCATAGATTCACCATCACGCCTATAAGGTGAGGATTGCAACTGCATGACTTCTTATTTTCTGGGATTTTTTTATATTTTTGATTTTGTTATTTTTGTTGATGTATAATTTAGACTATTTTTTTTTCCTTTCTGGATGTCATTTTCTTTTAAAAATGAGATTGTTAGCCACCCAGAGTCTTTGAGAATAGATAGTATACAAATAATGTAATTATATAACCAAACCCATCTCTTATGGAATAGAAGGTAATGTCTTGCTAACAAGCTGCTTTTAATTAACTTTAAAACAAAGCTCCTTAAAAAGGAAGGATAGCACATTGCAAAGGAAAACAGCATCCTTCAGCTGCATCTTTTAGGGTGGCAATAGATTTGGGCCCTTAGGAAGGCCTTTCTGATAAATATATACTTTGTACTAGCAGAAATTAGCGAATACGATGCATGCTTTCAAAATTCAAAATATGTTATCCAACCCTTAGATCCGTGATGGTGAACCTATGGCACGTGTGCCGGAATTGGCATACAGAGCCATCTCTCTGGGCACGGCAATCACTGCCTGTTGCTATTCTGGGTTCTGGTGTGCGAGGGAGCACCAGAAACTGGAAAAGCAGCTTCCTGGCACGCATGCACACGCCAGGAAGCTGAGCTTCTGGTCTCCGGCGTGTGCATGTGCACTGGCCAGCTGGTCTTTGGGTGCGCATGCATGCCAGAAACTGGAAGACCAGGTGACTGGTGCGCATGCGCATGCTGGAAACCAGGAACTGCACCTACGTGCCAGGGAGCTGCTCTTCCGGTTTCCGGTGCTCCCACCCCGCGTGCGCACTCCCGTTTCGGCACTCAGTGCCAAAAAGGTTCGCCAACACTACCTTAGATTATTGTGATGCACTAATCATGATGAAAAGAAACCTTGCTTACTATAAAACAGTTACAGTCTTGCAATCTGAGTGAATTTAACATACAATTGTGAATAATAAATAAAGAATACATCAGCTCTAGTTAACACATTTTTCGGATTATAAGAGGCACCTTTTCCCCCCCTAAAAGGTGGTGAAAATTTAGGTGCATCTTATACACCAAATGTAGCCCCACCCACCCACTGGCCCCCACCCTTTGGCCTGTGCCTCGCAGCAGTTATCTACCTGCAAGCAAACAGCAAGAAAAAACAGCTCCTTTCAGCTTCAGCACAGCCTAATTAGCACAAGTTGATTGGATTGGCCTCTCAACTCAGCTGATTTGCTCTCAGCTGTTTTGCACAGGCTCTGCTGCTTGCTACAAAGAGGTAAATTGCTGGAGCAGATTTTTTCCCCCTTGTGCTAATCAAGCTATGCTGAAAACGAAACTGAAAGTAAAGCAGGCTGTTTGCTGCAATGAGGCAAAATTGGGCAGAGGCAGAAGGAGATTTCTTTTTCTTCTTTTCCTCACCAAAAAAGGTAGGTGCATCTTATACTCCGAAAAATACGGTATGTAAGCACTGCTGGGCCCGGCTGCCAAACGCATTGCCCAGCCTTCTTTTAAATCTTTCTATTGAATAGAGGAGAATCACCCCTGCTGAAAAATTGCTGGAAAGGAAGATTATTATTTTATGTCATGCCTGGTACTTTGTACAGAGCAATAACATATATAGGGACAAATGCTCACACAGGTAGACAGAACAGCCCATTTTTAATGAATGGCTGATACTCTTATCCAGGATGTTTCAATTTGAGTTCCGATGAGCCCTTACTAAGAAAACCTAAAAGGCAGACAAGCTTTCCTAAAAACACAGTTTGCTTGGTTCTCTGTGAATCTTTCCTAAAATGTTTAGCCGGACAATATTCTTAGTCACGACCGCTTGAAGCAAAAGTGGGGAACAAGTAGGCCTGTTGAAATGGCAGTCTTGGGGTCCCTCCCTCACCCTCGTGAAATGAGGCAATAATGCTGTAGATCCCCCTAATCCCATTCAGAGATACACAGCTGGAGATGGCAATTTAGATAATTACCTCAAGTGAAGGAGCCTAAGAACAGAAAAGAGATTTCTGTTTTTAAATCTAGACCGCCGAAGGAGGAGGAAATGAGCCACAAGCAAAGGAACTAAAAATAAATAAATAAATAAATAAATCGCTGCATCTTGTATGACTGGCTTTGCTTGGCCAGATGGGAATTGCATGGGAATAATCTGGAAGGACTTGAGGTGGAAAGTCTTATCTTTAGGGTGGTGAAAAACTAGGAAGAGTAAAAGCATGAAGGGTGGGGAAAATATTGAAGAATTGTTGGGTTTTCTATTGTTACAGCCCATATTACAGGTAGTCCTCCACTTACAAACCACAACTGAGCCCAAAATTTCCCTTGCTAAGCAAGACAGTTGTTAAGTGAGTTTTGGCCCATTTTATGACTTTTCTTGCCACCGTTGTTCAGTGAATCACTGCGGTTACTAAATCAGTAACACGGTTGTTAGGTGAATCTGGCTTCCCCATTGATTTTCCTTGTCCAGAAGGTTGCAACAGCTGATCTCATGACTCTGGGACACTGCAACCATCATAAATATGAATCAGTTGCCAAATGTCTGCATTTTGATCACATGACCATAGGGATGCTGCAATGGTTATAAGTATGAAAAGCAGTCATAAATTACCTTTTTTTTAGGGCCGTTGTTAACTTCGAATGGTCACTAAACTAGAACTGTTTTTCTTACATATATTTTGCATCTTACATCTAGATCAGTGTGTCAGCACTTCAACCTTCTAGTGCTGACATAAGAAGAAGAGGGGGCAGTTGGCAAGAGGACGCTTGACTTCTCACCTACTTATTTTCCCTGAAGATAATATCCCCTAGGAGATGAGATGGGAGGGGGGGACATTCCTGGGAGCTGAAATAGTAGATATGGGGAGAGTGATTTGGAAGAGGGCCAATGAGACGCAGAGAATTGGGGAACGGAAAAGGAAGGTTTGGGGTCAGGAAGTCAGTGTTGGCTACGCCACAATCGGGGACAGGTTGTCGTGCTTAATAAAATGAAAGATTTCTTGAAAGACTATTTGTTTGGAAATGCAATTTATTTTATTTGAGACAACATCGAAACCTGACACAGTGGTTCTCAACCTTCCTTAATGCTGCGACCCTTTAATATAGTTCTTCATGTTGTGGTGACCCCCAACCATAAAAGTATTCCTAAAACCATTGAAAATATGTGTTTTCCGATGGTCTTAGGCGACCCCTGTGAAAGGATCGTTCGAACCCCAAAGGGGTCATGTCCCACAGGTTGAGAACCACTGATCTAGATGAATTCAATGCGAAATCTTTTTAGTTCTCTAAGTATCATTTTCTCAAAGGAAAGGTTTTACTATAGCATGTTTCATTTTTCAGTTACAAGTATAGCTACCATACATTAGAAATTGGGAATGGTTTCTTCTTTAAAATTCCCTGTACTGAAGCAATAGATACGGCCAAATTCCAGTGCATAGGAAACTTATTTTTAAAATTATCTTGGGTGCTGTAGCTGATTTGTATCAGCATTGGATGCTTTAGGAAATGAGCCAACAGCCCAAAGCAGCAAATGCACCTTAATCCTTACTCATCATTTCCAGCATATTAAACCTCTTTAATTAGGGGATATATCGTTTACAAGTTAAATATCTCTTCCATAGGGCAAAGAATCCCAAAGTGTACACTTACTGCACTGCAATTGTCAACATCGCTCTTAAATAGCTCAGCAGATTCAGTGTTGTTGAATAACCCACAGCAATTTAAGTTGTTTTCCAATGATATCCTGGTGTTGTCATTCAGTAATTTCCAGGTACCGCTCAAAAGACTTTCCTGGAAGGAGAGAGAGAGAGAAAAAGAGAGAGACTTTGAAAGCCAGTATCATAAAATAGAATTTTCAGTGACATGACATAAAGGCTTCTTAACTTTTGTCCATATAGCTAAGAAAGCTAAATTTTTAATCTTCTACAGGTAGTCCTTGACTTATGGCCAGTCCCTTTACAGTAGACTTCCCCAGGACTATTTATATCTGAATTCAAAGTCAAAAAAGGATGTAAAATCAAGCACGGTCACATGGTGACCTGCTTAACAACCTACGACCATAATTCTGGGCTCAATTATGGTCGTAAATCAAGGGCCACCTGTATGACTTAGCTACCTTGATGGAACTGTCTGTGAAACAGCAGCTCAGGCATATTCTCCAACCTGTCTCCTTCCTGATACATTGCATAACTCCAGAATTCCCAAGTGGCACAACAAAAGAAATTCTGGGAACTGTCTAATGCAGCTGAAGAACAGGGAGTTGCACAAAATATAAACTTAATTAAATGACAGAAGTGAAATTAAATCAAAAGAAAGTAAACGCACCCACAGGCTGCATTTGTTCCACATGCTAGAATAAACATAGTTCAGTAGTTTACTGTTCATTATGCTGTGGGAAGTCAGTCATTATCTTAACATGTTGCACAAACTGACAGATCTTTGCTTAATGTGATTTGTTTGGCCACAGCACATTCCATGAATAGAACTACTATATTTAGTTAATCACTGCACCACAACCCAAGTATTGGGTTCAGGGTACTGTGTGAATGCAACGAACATGCAACAACTCGTATCAAGAAAGGAAGAGACGCGGTTACACACACACACACAGACATATATAAAACTGGGTGGACAATTAACTACACAATTGGGCTAAAGGACATACTAAACACACACACATACACAGAGACAAATGCAAGATTAATATGCTGCTTGGGTGAAGAAAAAAGTCTTCCTGTTACTAAGCTTGGAAAACAAAGAGGGAATTTACCTCAAGCTTATACTTTTGTTGACCCAACAAGGATGGTTCTAATAGTTCCCTTCCTTGAAGTTGCCAAATCACAACGTCCACATTCAATATCTCTATTTGTATCAAAAGTCTAAGGCCGTGATGGCGAACCTATGGCACGCGTGCCACAGGTGGCACGCAGAGCCATATTGGTGGGCACATGAGCGTTGCCCTAGCTCAGCTGCAGCATGTATGCACATGCTGGCCAGCTGATTTTCGGGCCTTCTGGGCCCACCGGAAGTCGGCAAACAGGCTGTTTCCAGCCTCCAGAGGGCCTCCAGGGGGGGTGGGGAAGGCTGTTTTCGCCCTCCCCAGGCTCCTAGAAAGCCTCTGGAACCTGGGGAGGGCGAAAAAACGGGCTCCTGGGCCCACCGTGCCATCATATGCCAAAAGCAGAGGGAGCACAGGGAGGATGATGCGCATGCGCGGGGGGGCAGAGCACATAGAATTATGGGTGTGGGAACGCATGCGCGCAATCACCCCACACTCCCCCCGCTTTTGGCACGCAATGGCAAAAAGGTTAGCTATAACTGGTCTAAGGGATCAAAGCAAATGGGCTGGGAGTCACAAGCTTCACCCTGCTCATGGGATTGGGATATCTGGCCAGTTGCTCCATTTCTGATTCCTTTGTTTGTTTAAATGATGGGACTAAACACGAAAGGCCATTTTTTGAAAGTAAATTTGCTGTGGTGCAGGCTAAATATAGCCAGAAAAACAGAATGAAACTCAGGCAGGCAGACAGACTTACCTGCTTATGTGTCTTCAGTGCCAGGCATGCACAGGAAATTCCAAACTGGAAAATAAAGATTAGCCCTAGAATGATCATATACTGAAGATGCAGTTAAGGAACAACTCAGGAAAAAATATACAGCAAATAAAACTGAGTTACAGATAAAATGATATCTACACGAAGAAAATTAACAGAAAGTAAAATATTCTCAAAATCAATATAGATTTTTCCAAGAAGGTTACTAAAGTGGGAATACTTTTGAAAGATTGGGAATCAGTGGTGGGTTGGTACCGTTTAAACCCCGGATTGGGCAAATCGGTAGCAGCGGTGGGAGGCTCCGCCCACCTGCCCAGACACTTCTGCGCACGGGCACCCACAAGCGAACTGGTACTGATGGGTTTTGAAATCCGCCCCTGTTGGGAATGCCATTTTTTTAACATTAGGACACAGGATGTTTCAAACAATCAAAGCTGTTGTTCACAAAGATAAACTACTGTTCATCTAACCAAGAGGGCTAATCTGAGTGGCAATGGTTTCTTAAGGATGGCAGCCACAGAAGGATATTTTTGCCCTACTCATTAGTAAACTCTTAAATCAATCAAGGGTCACCTATATAAATAAGAATCCAGAAAATCCAGAAACCAATTCAGACTTTGCAGCTGACATTTTCCTCTCCACCATTATTGCAAAAGAAAAAGGCATTGGCTTTTCTAGAACCTTTCTTGTATAGCCCATTGTTGGTTAACTATTGCTGAGTTAAACTCAAAAGGTGACTATTTTTGGTTTAAAGTACAATTTGTATGGGACAGCAATGTCTTGGCACATACAGCAGCATTGACTGTTATTTCCTGTTGCCTTACATCAGTATTTCTCATTTCAGGTTTTCTGGGCAAATAAGGAAGTTGCTTGATACCACTTTACACTGCCTGTCTTTCATTCATGAGCAGTCTAATTCTGTTGAGAAATCCACAAAAAAAACCCCAGACATTGCTGTTGGAAGTGGGAGGGGTGTTACGATAAAACAACGTGAGTTGTGCTTCGTAAGCAGATTCTGAATCGTCAACAACTAGCCACAATGTTTCAAAAGGCTTCTTCTCAGATTTTTGTGGTTTTAGTAATGCTGATAACCAGGCTCTGCGCAGAAACACGGAGACCTTGAAATACTCCGAAAGGTTATTTTGAAGTCATTCCTTTTTCTTGGAAAAAAAAAACAACCCAACCTTTCTAAGAAACAAAACTGTACCACTTGGAAAACCAGCTGCAGCTCAAGAATCAGTCTCGATTCCTATGTTAATTAGCTTGGTTGGTTTCCACAAAACATAAAGGCAGGAGTGCAAAAAAATGCAATCTATGGCTCAAATGTGGTCCTTCAGTCCTCTTTTAGGGCCCCAACAGCCCTGGATTGGGTAGGGCCAAAAATTAATACGCTGTTTTGAAAATTTTCAAGTTGGGAAGAATTTTAAGGATCCAAACTGGTACTTTAAAAAATTGCAGCACCATAGGACACTTATTTCACCTCTTAAAAATTCAGCTGCTGTCACCAAACTTCAATCTCATTTCAATTTTGGGTTCTAGCTACTTTTGGACCAAAGCCTCAAGTGACATAAGCGGTGTATCCCTGCATTAAGCTATAAACAATGGTTTATAATCTACAATGACTGGGTGCACAATTTACTAAACCCAAAACCAAATCAACCACATCATGGTATTGTATGAACTCTGCTTCTGTCTTCCTTTGTCAGACCATTTACTGAAAAAGAGACTTCAACAAAACTTGGCAAGCCAACTTCCATCCACCACACTATTGCTGAGATTGTATCAACTCTTCTCCTCATATCCTGAAGAGCAATGGTATCCCTTTATGGATGACAAGGTTTCTTTTCTTTCTTTTTCATAACTCATTAATCAAGTTATATTGATTTGAATAATGACTCTTTTTATAAGTCATTAATCATCAGTCATATCAACAATCTGCTGCTACTTGAACCAATATATCCATCACTGAGTTAAGTGTTAAAATCTTGCAGGGAAACAAGAATGCTGCTTCTATGTTCCCCATACTTTCTCCCGCCCTATCATCAAAGTTCAATGAACAGCTTACAAAAATGTAATCCTACTAAGTCTTTTACATATCCAGCAAACTCTTAACACAAATGACATTGGCACAGTAGATGGAAGTTACAAGAAGAATGTTACAGAACCAAAGAATAACAATCATGTGTCCCAAAAGCAAATAATCAGTTACAATATATAATTCTAAAAACAGACTCACCAACTACTCTACCCTATCCCAAGAACACTAACAATTTCTATTCAATAGGTTTGCCGACATAAATATGAAAATAAAGGAGGAGCAATCCAGCTTTATCACTAATATAATCTCTAGTGATAAAGCGGGATTGCTCCTTGTACATCCGGATATATTCTGGTATCTGTTGCATCCAAAGTGGATATGACAATTTAGGACAGTGCAGAAATGGATGGAAAAGGGACAGCATGAAAGCATTAAATTCAGGAAACGTTTATGCTTATATATTTGTTTTAATGATACATGGTTATATTTCAGCTTCTGCTTCCAGGAGATCATGCAAAGGAATGGCTAGTCTGAATCTATCCATTAACCAAAGATGGAGCAGCTTCAGAAAATTTGCTTTCCGCCTCCCTACCAAAAAGAATAATTAAAAGATCCCATAGCGCCCCCCCCCCAAAATTCCTTTCCTTTTATTGCAATATTTCAGAGCTTTTATTCTGAAAGTTTATGGGATGAGACTGACAATACAGATATTTGTCATAAACATACAGTTTATTTCTGGCCTCTTTTTTTCTAAGTTTACATGCACTATTTTATAATAGATTTTCTGCTGTAATGTTCTACAGTTCTACCCAGACACAGATTTATTCATCATTTTTATATAGGCAGGGTTTAATCCTATCTTAATATTATAATGATCTGAGGTTTGGAAGGGACTATATCATAATCAAATTTTAATTCCTTGTCCGAGGGCAGGATTCTTTACTAGTTATTTTCATCAACAGATTCACACTTTCCATACCATGACAAATACAGAAAGAAACTACTGGAGCAGAGCCTTGGAATTAAGGCAAGGCTTAATTTCTGTATTGTTATTCTCAATACAGAAGAAAAAATTATTACCTATTTGGTAGTCTCAAGTACCCAAGTGAACGTGAGAAAAACTTACAAATGTATTTCACCAACATATCTATCTTCCTCCCATATCCCTTAAATAAGCTCCCATCAAGCATAGTAGGGGTTCAATGGGAATTGTAGCTCATCAAGATCTAAACAGCCACAAGTTTTCACTTTTAACTTAGGCAGCCCACAATAGCAATAGCAAAGCAATAGCACTTAGACTTATATACCGCTTCATACTGCTTTATAGCCCTCCCTAAGACCTTGAAATACTCCGAAAGGTTCTTTTGAAGTCATTCCCCATTCCTTTAAAAAAAAAAACCCAACCTTTCTAAGAAATAAAACTGTACCACTCGGAATAGTTTACAGAGTCAGCATATTAGCTGTCTCTCTCTAAGAGGTTTACAGAGTCAGCATATTGGCCTCCAACAATATGGGTCATTTTAAGGATGGAAGGCTGAGTCAACCTTGAGCCGGTGAGGATTGAACTGCTGGCAATGAGCAGAGTTAGTGTGCAATACTACATTCTAACCACTGCGCCATCGGGGATCTTATTATAACTGGCAATTTCAACTCCAGTCATGCCAATGAGACATCTAGTGGAATTCTCACATATCTATTTTTGCAAGGTAGATTTCAGGAGACAGGCAATAAATTCTGCCAAGAGCATAAAAAGATACAAAGAAAAGCATGACTTGGTGATGGTTGATAGCACCAATGAGTCCCACGATGGCGATGAGAAGCAGGAAGAAGCCCACGGCAATGACCCCTCCGATGATGTGGAGGCTGGGAACAATCCCAAATCCTTTACCCCAGGCAGCCACACCAATCAGTAGTAGACCAACCAGCTGGAAAACAAGGAAGATTTGGGGTTAGGAAGATGGAAAAATCAGAAACACTGCAAACAATTCCAATCTATTTAGCTTTTCTTTTCTCTTCAATAAAGTTGCATTATTTCCATTCCCAAATGCTACATATTGTACTGCGATTATTGCTTTCATCTCAGCTCAAGCATAGCATTGCATCTATGAACTAGCCTCCTTTGGATTATAAATCTATTTAACCCAATTCCAGTGAACTGGCCTGAACGTCTGCTTAGTATCATTACCATTCTAGTTTTTGCAGCTGATGACAAGACTTTCTCATCAACCAGACTGTGGAAAAACTGGCCGCATTCTATAAAACAGTTTTAGTACATTACAAAATTGTCACAATATCATAAGGGTTCCTAAGAGATCTGAAATCAAAACAGAGATTTCTTTTTCTCACTTTCCTATTGTTCATTCCAAATATTCAGTGCCAAAACTAGGTACCATGTTCTCTCCCCTCTAATGCTGCTATATTTTACGTTTATTGTAGAACAGCAAACTAACCTCAGATAGAGGGGGGGGGAAGTAGAGTTTCTTCCAGTGCCATTACAACAGAGTGATTAAGAGAGTGACTCTTCACATTAAACAACCTTAAATATATACAACAACTTTAATTGGCTAGCCTTATCAACATTCATATACCCATAAAATTATATTTTCACTGTACAATATTATGTTTAAATTATTCAAAATGTTTCCAAGCCAACAGAATATTGGAAAGTTAGACAAAGGCTGGCAAGTTATTTAGAGCTATAGTAAAGTCATTGTCCTGAGAATAACACACTTTGCCATTTTACACTATTTGAACATTTTTAATTACTTAAATTTTTCCAGTATCTTAGCTTGCTTGGTGTTAACTTCCAAGATGGATTCCTTCACACCTTTTGTTATGGGTATAGAGGTAAGAGACTTTCCAATTGATACAGGCCCCAACCAATGAGTGCCAAACCCAGCTATTCTCCACAAAAGAGAGAAGAGAATTACAGCCTCATTTACTGACCAGTTGTTCAGCAATTGTTCAAAGTTATGAAGGTACTGGGGGGAAAAAAAGCTGGTTCTTGGAAGTTCCAGCTGTCACAACATGCCATGTGATCGTGATCTGGCCTCTTGGCAACCAGCTCATACTTACCACGTTGCAGCGGCCGACGGTCACACGATCACAATTTGGGGTCTTCCCTGCTTGGCTTCCCATAAGCAAAATCAATGGGGAAGTCAAGCAGGGAAGGTCCTACAGGTTGCTTTGATCAGTTGCTCACTCTCTCTCCAGTCTACCAGCAGCCACCCCTGGCTCCACTGCACTCGTGTCGCACAAGCCACTTGCACACCCTTTCCCATTCAGCACCAGGTGCCCGCCTTACTTGCCTGTTTGTAAACCACCCGGGACTTGCTTAACGACTTGTAGTCCTCACTTAACAGCAGCAGTTAAGCAGTGATGTGGTCGAGTGATATTGCTCTTTACAACCACATTGCTTAACAATAGAAATTTCAGTCCCTATTATTGTGGTTAACTGACATCTACCTACAGTAGACTTCATACTCAATTTCAAATGCTTTCCAATATAAGCTATCTACTGTGTAGGCCTTGGTGTTCTCTGAGCTTGATTGCCTTCTATTGTCTTGGTTCTCTTCTACTGATAAATTAGGTAAATTTGTTTTTAACCACAAGAAGTTGTCCGAATAAGAGGAAAGGACACAGAACAGAAATGTGACAAATGCGCTTCTCAAACAAGAATGCCAAGTGCAAGGTCTCTTTGATATATATAAAGAGAAAATATTGCTCAGACATGTAGGTCCACATGTGCCATAACAAGGACAGGGCACTGTCTAGTCATAAAGACAGAGTATAACAGAATAACAGAGTTGGAAGGGATCTTGGACATCTTCTAA
Organism: Pituophis catenifer annectens; assembly: GCF_029215685.1. Classification (NCBI taxonomy): domain Eukaryota; kingdom Metazoa; phylum Chordata; class Lepidosauria; order Squamata; family Colubridae; genus Pituophis; species Pituophis catenifer. Next base: position 160,527,151 of record NW_027256882.1, read on the forward strand.
TCCAGTGATTCTCAATCTTCCTAATGCCGCGACCCTTTAATACAATTCCTCATGTTGTGGTGACCCCCAACCATAAAATTATTCCTAAAACCATTGAAAATATGAGTTTTACAATGGTCTTAGACGACCCCTGTGAAAGGGTCGTTCGACCCCCAAAGGGGTTGCGACCCACAGGTTGAGAACCACTCTTCTAGTCCATCCTCTTGTTCAACCCTATAACATTTCAAAGAAATGGTTGTCAAATCTCTCCTTAAAAACCTCCAGTGTTGGAGCTCCCACAGCTTCTAGACGCAAGTCGTTCCACTGTTTAATTGTTCTCAATGTTAGGAAATTTCTAATCTAAATTTCTATTTTCCATCCATTGCTTCTTGTCCTTCCTTTGGGTATTTTGGAGAACAGGTTGACCTCCTCTTCTTTGTGGCAGCCCCTTAGATATAAGAACACTGCTACATAGTTAAGAGCTATACAATTATTACAATGTACGTATATTACAACTCAAATTCAGAAACACCTCGGCAAAGAAATACGTGAAGCTATTAAAAAAGGGGTGAAATTTGATTCACATCAGGGTGGATAAAAATCAATGATTTTTTAAAAAAAAATCAAAAAATCAGATTTTTTTTATTTAAATCGGATTTTTTTGATTTTTATCGTATTTATTTTAATAAAAAACTTTTGGGGTAAAAATCTATCGTAAGATAGTTTTCTATTTAAGATACATAAATAATTTAGTTTATTCAGCATGAAATGGAGCTTAGTTATGTAGCATGAGGCTGTATATTCTGCAACACTGGGACTATCGGTGAGTCAACAGTGGGTCAAAGGAGTAGCAGAGATGACAGCTGCTCTTTAAAAATTATGATTTAAATCGAGTTGATTTAAATCAAGCCTTTTTACTAGTGATTTAAATCATGATTTAAATTGTGATTTAAATCAACTCGATTTAAATCAAATCCACCCTGATTCACACTGTGGGCTGGAAAATTATCCCATTTTTCTCTCAATATTGGCAATTCTCTCAACATTTTTGACATTGGAGATTTGATAAAAGTCGATATAATTAAGAGTAGGAGCTAAACACAAGAAGATACCGGTATATTTTAAAACGATTGACTGCTATTTGAAGTCTAAATATTATAGACTAATATCTGAAGTTTATTTATTTTATTTATTCAACATATTGAATAACTTATACTTATTCAATTAATATTGCTGCCAATCTCACCTAACTGACTCTGGGCAGCTTACATAATTAAAAACAACAAAAAATTAGATATAACAGCCACTGAAAGTAATTAAAACAGTTAATTAGAACACTACAAAGTAATTTGTAGAGGAGTCTGATTTGAAGGAAAAGCTACCATAGCTTCACAGTGCAGTAGCAACTCAGGGCAATCTGACTTTCTAGTTGACCAATACTAGCTGTATTGGCATCTATTATTAACCATCTATTAACCTAGCTTTTTCTGTTTGGGCAGGAAGATAAGAAGGATAGTCAAACAAGGCCTAGGGAAAAAATGAGGCAAGCAGGTTTCATTTAAAGTGGGGAAGCTTAAGAGACACATTAACTTTTTTTAAGCATTCGCAGGACTACAACGTCAAAGAGCATCCTGTCTCTAACCTTCCTCTTTTAGGAAAGTCTATGGAGATTCTCAGTCATCCAGGTCATGGTTGTCCCCAAGGTACTTTTTCAAGAGGCAACTGGACTTCCTTGTTTTTCTTTGAAGACGTTTCGCTTTTCATCCAAGAAGCTTCTTCAGCTCTGACTGGAGGGAGAGGAATGGAAGGATTTAAACTCCTTGCAGAAAAACCCTGTCACCTAGGATGACCAGCTGTCTGCAAGGAGTATAAATCCTTCCATTCCCCACCATCCAGTCAGAGCTGAAGAAGCTTCTTGGATGAGAAGCGAAACGTCTTCAAAGAAAAACAAGAAAGTCCAGTTGCCTCTTGAAAAAAAGCACCTTTGGGTCTTTTAGGAAAGGTTGTTGAGAAAGCGGGTGGCTTGCAGTTCCAGAAGGCACTCAAGGAAGCAAATTATTTGGACTCTTAATCAGGATTCAGATCTTGGTTACAGCATTGAAATGGCACTGATTATGCTTGTCAACGACGTCTGTTGTGTTTGAGATGGGAGCAGCACAGTGCATCCATCCTGGTCCTCCTTGATCTCTCATCAGCTTTCAATACTATTGATTATAGTTATCTTTCTGGACCAGTTCAGGGGACTGGAAGTGAGAGGGTAGTGGTGAAATCCAAATTTTTTTACTACCGGCTCTGTGGGCGTGTCTTGGTGGGCATGGTGTGTGTGGCTTGGTGGGCGTGGCAGGGGAAGGATATTGCAAAATCTCCATTCCCACCCCACTCTGGGGCCAGCCAGAGATGGTATTTGCCGGTTCTCTGAACTGCTCAAAATTTCCATTACTGGTTCTCCAGAACCTGTCAGAACCTGCTGGATTTCACCCCTGTGAGAGGCACAGTTATTAAAGTGGTTTTTTTCTCCTTTCTCTGGAATCAGTTCCAATCAGTGTTGACGGGATGGGGAAGTGGGAGGATTGAGCCTGAGGCCCCCGCTTTGTGGTATTTGATCAGGGCGCTACCATCTCCTATCCCTATTTAGAATCTATGTGAAGTTGCTGGGTAAGGCTATCCATTGGCACAGGATTATACTGTGTCATACAGATTATATCAAATCATACATCTCTGCTCCAGACTGACCAAGAGATGCTGTCAAGGTTCTTTCGCAAGGTCTGGAGTCTGTGGAGGTTGGGTAAAAAACAACAACATGCTTCAGTTCAACCCTGGCAAGACCAAGCAGCTACAGGTCCTGAGATTTTCCATCTTTGGCTCTGAGTGGGGTTGCCCTCCCTCATACAGAGCTGGTTTGCAATTTGGGGTTTCTCCTGGACTCAGGGTTCCTGCTAAAAGAGCAGAAGGCTTCCCTGACTAGGAGAGCCTTTTGACAGCTCTTTGCCTTGTGTGTCAATTGCACCCATTTCCAGATTGAGAGGCCCTAGTGACTCATGCCTTAGTTGTCCACTGGTTCGATTACTATAATGCACTCTATATATGCCTGCTCTTGAAGATGTTTCACAACTAGTCCAGAATGCAGCATCCTGGACTTTTGAGGACATATCACAATATGCTCATGAATCATCTCTGTTGCATGAGCCACAATGACTTTCAGTAAACCGCTGGATAGAATTCAAGATGCTGGCTGTCACTTACCGTACTTTACCACCTACACAGCATAGTGCCATGTTATTTCAGAGTCACCTGTCTCTCCCACCTCCGAGAACTAGCAGGATTGGCATGCTCCATACCTATTCTGTTGGGCAGAGTCACCTTGTGGGATCTAAGAGTTTTCTCTGTTTCGGTGCCAGTTCTAAGGAACAGCATCTCTCTAGAACAGTGATGGCGAACCTTTTCGGCGCGTGGAAATGTTGTGCATGTGCGCTTGTCAGGACCATGCTCCGGAAAAAACGAACTTCTGGGTTCTAGTGCGCATGCGTGCCCGACGATCAGCTGGTTGGCGTGTATGTGCAGGTCGGTTTTCGGCACTGCCGCACGCACGAAGGGATCACGCTCCAGAAAAGCCGAACTTCCAGGTTCTGGCAACATGTGCACCCGACAATCAGCTGGCCAGCGCACATGCGCACACCGCTTTTTGGCACTGCTACGTGCATGATGGACAGCTGATTGTCACATGCGGATGCACGTCAGAAACCTGGAAGACAAACAGGCAAGGTCGCGTGTGCCGGGCGACATGGCTTTGCGTGCCACTTTGGGCACGCGTGCCATAGGTTCGCCATCACGGCTCTAGAATATGGATGGCCCCAATCTGTTGGACTTTCACAAAGCATTAAAGGCCTAGCCCCAGGTTTTTATACCCTCAGAGAGAACTAATATTAAAATGCTGTACCATTGGGGTACCGCCCCAATTTTGATTCCTAAAATGAGTAATCCACTTTTTCAAAAATTGCTGGAAATATAATGAACTATAGAGAACAAGCATGAGGTAACGGTATGTGAGAATGAGGCGGGGAGGGGGCAGAGATGCTACCCAGAGAACAATCAGATAAGAGAAGACGCAGCCTGCAGATACATGATTGGCAAAGAAATCTGGGACCCACCCAACAACTTCTCAAAATGTTTTAACAGTGTGATAGTGGGATATTTGTACTTTCAGACTTGCAAGACCCTATTCCAGGTGGTCCTCAACTTAAGACCACAATTGAGTCCAGAATTTATGTTGCTAAGTGAAAAATTCGTTAAGCGCGTTTTACCGCATTTTACGACTTTACTTGCCACATTTGTTAAGTGAATCACTTCAATGGTTAATTTAATAATGCGGTTGTTAAGTGAATCGGGCTTCCCCATTGACTTTGCTTGACAGAAAGTCACAAAAGATTATCGCATGACCCCGGGATACCACATAAATATGAATCAGTTATCAAGCATCTGAATGTAAATCACATGTCCATGGGGATGCTGCAATGGTCATAAGTGCGAAAAATGGTCACAAGTCACTTTTTTCAGTGATGCTGTAACTTCGAACAGTCACTAAATGAACTGCTATAAGTAGAGGACTACCTGTATTGTAGTCTTATAATGTAATGTATATGTATAATTGCACTCAACAATGAACTAAAAGGCCACTATCAGTGAGCTGTTGGACAGCATTACTTGGTCTACTGTGTGGATGCTTGGGTGGTTTAGGGGTGGGAAATTTTTGGTGGGTGGGTGTGTGTCTGTGGATTGTCATGTGTATTGGGCTTGGTCTCTGGGTGTTATGTCAATTTTGTTGTATGGGTATACTGTGTATATACCTACAATGGCAATAAACTTTATATATAGAAATGTAGAATTAGCTTGTATGTTTGCCATTTCCTGTAAGACTTACCTGGCAAGACTAATGACCTTGACAGAATTAATGCAATAACTGAGTATAATTATGCAATAAACAATAAGGTAAGTGGGGGAGGAGGGTATGGTTGTACAATATAGCTGCAGGGTTGCCCAAAAAGAAAAATAATGCCATCATTCTCAGTAAGATGTTTGCAACTTGCAAATTGGGAAAGAGTAATTTAGCTCTCTCCCTTCCCCACAGACTAGAGGTAATTGTCCACCTACAACAGTTCATTTACTGACTATTAAAAGTTACAAAGGCACTGAAAAAAGTGACTTATGAACATTTTTCACAATTTACAAATATTGCATATTCCCATTGTCATGTGATCAAAATTCAAACGCTTGGCATTGAGTTATGATGGTTGGGGTTGGGGTCATGTTATTACCTTTTGTGACTTTCTTACAAGTAAAGTCAATGGGGCAGCCAGATTCACTTAACAACCATGACACTAATTTAACAACTGTAATGATTCACTTAACAACCCAACCTTAACAACAGAAATGTAGGGCTCAATTGTGGTCGTAAGATGAGGACTTCCTGTAATAGCAAAGGTTTCCTATCCATCATACTGTCTGATAATTATATTTTAGGCCTGGCTACTAAGATGGGCCAGTCTCTGTGAGAATCAACTTGCCTATTTTAAAATTTCAAAAATATGTGGATATTCAGGTAGCGATAATCCAGGAAGGAGGCTCACATATAAATAAAATGTACAAGATATGCTTTACCCACTTAATCAGAATAGTGGGATTATTTTTAAATCTTGCACGTTATAATATCATTTTTGAGACAATTATTTATATATTTATTGTATTTCTGTTTGGGGTTTTAACCCTTTGTTAATTACCTAGAGTTACCGTTGTGACACTGGGTAGCTATATATATGAACAAATTTTTAACCTAGAAGATAGCATTAAGTCTAATGAATTTATAGTAAACTTAAAAAGCAAATTTTGATTGAACATCAGAAGAATTTTAGCAATATATAACTTCTTTTCAGCGTAGGAGATATTCAATCTATTACTAAAAAAGCCATCCTTTGAAGAATGTAACAGTTCTGAAATTTCTGCGCTAAGTAGGAAGCAGAGGGGAAGAAATGTGTTAGATTTTTTTTTTAATACAGTAATTTTATTAAAAGTTACAATTGAAATATAAAAACCAGACAAAAATTACCATAAAGAAAAATAGAAAGTGCGCAAATAAAAATTAGAAAAATCTAATAGAAAAAATAATCAAGAAAAATACATAAAGACTTAATCCCAAATATAAACAATTTTAGTGTCTTATCGCCTTTGCTTAAAATTCAAATGATCTTTTCTTTCCACATCCCATATCTCTAAACAAATCCTTAAAACCTTGTCATTCAGTCCTGATCAGCAAGGTTACGAGAGATAGTAACTGTCTATTTAAAGCTTGACCAAATACACTAATTTTACATTCCTTCCTTTTACTTTTAACAGTCTTGGTCTTTAGTCCCCAATGTCTAGAACTTGATTTCTTTTTATTTTTTTCTTTGTTTCTTCCTTATGACAAATATTCCAAATATTCCAAAAGTCTCTTTCATATATTCAATATAGGAAAATTATCTAAGTCATTCACTTGCTTTATTATTTGTATATCACTTTTAGTTATTAAGACATCAGATGGAGGATGGACAGTGTAGCATCTTTTTCCATATTATTCTTATAGCCTGCCATTTTAAAATCAATTTTCAGATCAGTGTTAGTCTTGTCTAGTAAAATGTGTTCCTCTTTCATAACCTCTGTAATATTCAATCTATCTGCAGAGGTAGACAATTGTAAAATTAACGTTCTGAGTGCATTGTTCAAAAAATGCCTTTAACATGTCCAATGTTAAAATGTTTTGCTTTATTCTTATTATTAAAGTCAAATGTAAATGTTTTTCTCCTTTAATTGTAATCGTTAGTTGTTTCTAGTTTCCTCTAGTATCCAACCTTCAAAGTCCGATCCCATCATGGTTTTTTTTTTAGAGAATTCAAAACAAAAGCATTTTCCTATGGGGAAGGATTATTTTAATTAATTTCAAAATCTTATTTCAAATCCATCTGGATCTTTAATTCATTTGTAACTTTCCAAAATCAAACTTCTAATCATCTTTTGCTGTTTATTCCAAAATATTTTCTTAAAGTTCCTCAAACTTGTATTTAAAACTTCTTTTGCTAAGGATTGGAGGAAACTCACCTAGTGCTGTAAAATCTATTAATCCAAAGTTTTCTAATAACTGAAAAGTGGTTAATAAGTAATTTCTTTAAGTGATTAGAAAAGGAAACATGCAAACCCAAATAGCCTTTTGAAGGTACCAACTGTGGTTTGAGCAAAAGGATGGCTATTCTTTCTAGTTACCCAGAGCTCTAAATCTGCTGCTATCTTGCATTCTCCTCACAAGGAGCAACTGTCTGGAGCACTTGTGGGTGATCTCAAGCCTTCTTATCTGGAAAGGAGTTACAGAGAGCTGGTCTACTCGCCAGCTCTTCATTCTACTGCAATTGTCGGATCTGCTTTTAGTGGAGTTTGTCATTTCTTCTCAGGAAATCTGAAGTGGGTTAGATTTTCTATACTATTTCTATCTATTCATCTGGTTTGTGGAAATGACAGGAAAATCTGCTATTTGTGGGTTTGACTGCAACAATAAATGCTAGGAACTTGATTTCTTAAAGAAGCAAACAAACTGTAAAATTATTCAGGGAAATATACGGTACTAACCCCATTTACTTTGATGTAGAAATATGTAAAGCCTTTGCCACAAACATTTGCAGGCGAGGCCTGTTTTAGATAAGGTACTGGATGCTCCATTAGGTGAAGTTTTACAAGGTATCAACTTGTATCAAGTATAGCTCTGTGTCAAAATAAATCTGGTTGGCTACAAATAAATTCATTTGACTGAAATCAGACCAATTGCAGTCAATGGGGCCATCTTCTTTGATACAGTAATCCCATTATTCTCTTTATTTTAGCTTTTTATCTGGGCAGCAAAGAGGTGGATTTCAATTTTATCATTGGACAGCAGGAAATAAATAATTGGGGAAGGGGTTATAGTTGTACAAATCAGCTGCAGAGATGCCCATAAAGGAAACTAATGCCTTCATCTTGAGTAAGACGTTTGTGGCTTGTGAATGACAACTATTTTGGGGAAGAGAAATCTAATTCCCTCCCTCCCCCACCCCACTAAAATCTCAATGATTTCCTGCCCACCATACTTTCTGATAATTATATTTTAGGCCTGGCGACAACAATGGATCAGTTTTGTGTGAATCAACTTGCATATTTTAAAATTTCAAAAATCATGTGGCCATTTGGGTAGAGGTGATCCAGGCTCACATATAAATAAAATGTATGAGCTGTGCTTTAGCCCCACTTACCGGTAATCAGGACATGAAACTTTATGCTGAAAAAGGTCTTTAGCCAATTTTGAAAAGGACGAACACACTCCTATTTAAACAGTATACCAAGTATTACTTGATTTTTTTTCCTGCCTTGCAAGTTCAAACATCTGTATCTGTATTCAACAGCATCTTACAATATTACATAATATTATATAATATTGGCTTGATCCCATCCTCTCAGTTTTAATTGAATTCGGTTTTAATTGGGTTGTTTTTAAATCTTGGGCCGAAATTATTTAATTGTTTTTTAAATTGTTTTTAAATTTAAATTTTAAATTTTATATGCAATGTTTTATCTTGGCTGTACACCGCCCTGAGTCCCGCAGGAGAAGGGCGGTATAGAAATAAAATAAAATAAATAAATAAATAAATAAATGTAATATTTATTGGAATGTTACAAAGAAGAGGGGTCGACCTATTCTCCAAAGCTCCTGAAGGCAGGACAAGAACTAACAGATGGACACTTATCAAAGAGAGATTCAACCTAGAACTAAAGAGAAATTTCCTGACAGTGAAAACAATTAATCAGCTTGTCTCTAGAAGTTGTTGGTACTCCAACACTGGAGGTTTTTAAGAAGGTATTTGAGAACCATTTATCTGGAATGGTATCTCCAGGGTCTTCTGCTTGAGCCAAAGGGTTGAATGAGAAGATCCCCAATATTCCTTCCAACTCTATTATAGAAAAATGGTCAGGCAGATACCATTCCATGGTTGTGTAATGAAGCATTAATGATAGCTTGACCCAATGTTCTCTTCTGGCCATGATTTCCAGTGTCTAGGTCGCAATATCTAAAGCAACAAATTCATCTGCTTTGAGAGCAGTAGCTTTGCTTTCAAAAATTTCTAATTGCATGAAAAAATGCAGCTGAGTTGTCTGTTCTGTGAAAATGGAATCAGGTTATCCAACACAGAATCTTCCCCACTTCTTATAGTTTTAAATAGGTTTCCTCAGTTATAAAGATTCTGTCCATTGATGCTGAATGAAACTTACATTATTTAAAATCAGTCTCAGGGCCTTTCAAAGTTCTTTCTTTCACCCAGGATTCCAGACTTCTTACAGCAGAACATATGAATTCTAACAAATTCTTACTATCCATACTTAATCTCCCTTAGGCCTCTTGTCTTTCTCAAAGGAAGGAGAAAAGTTCATTTATTGATTTGTTAGGTTTATAACCCACCTTTTGTGCAGCACACATAGCATTCCTTTCTCCCATTTCCCTATCACCATCATGTGAGGTAGGTTGCATTGCAAGAGAGTGAGTGGCCCAGTTACCCAACTGGGTAACTGAGGATGGACTAGAATCTCAGTCTCCCTATTGCCAGACTTGCGTTTTTAAATAGAACATATATATAATTAGAAAAACCGCACATTTTCTGTCATTGTACAAGGAAAACTATTAAAGTGCTGTTAAACCAGTCATTTTCTGTTCTGCTCTTATTTGAGCTAGGTATTGGTAATTCTTATTTCTTCAAAGTTTCCCAGATGTTCCTGCAGTGTAGCCATGGACCCAATAAAATGACACATAATCTTTGTAACTTATTTACCAGATCTAACAAAACATAGGTCAGCAAACAAGAAGAGAAGGGTCAGTCAGTTCCTAGCAGACAAGGGAACATTTGAGGCAAAATTTCAAACTTGCAGAGCCAAGTTTTCTTAGGTAAATATCACACGCTTCCCATTCTATGCAACCCTGACAAGACATATGTTTAGTCCAACTCTTCTGGGGTCAACCCATTACCCACTCATCAGCTTCCCCCAAAATGCTTGCAAACAAAGTATGCAGGGTTTATAGCTTCTCTTTTTTACTATACTATAATTTCCTGGCCCATAAAAACAGTCAGATAAAACAAATCTCTCTTTTTCCTACCATGGATTCTCTCACAGATTAATCTTAGCCTTCTGCCATCTGCTCTACTCTAGGGGACCACAACAATCCTCAACATTTCCAGCCATATTAGTTAAAAATTCTGGCGACTATTTACAGGCAGTCCTCAATTTACAACAGTCCATTTAAGTGACCGTTCGAAGTTGCAACGGCAGCAAAAGTGACTGATGAACATTTCTCACACTTACGACCGTTGCAGCATCCCCATGGTCACACGATTTACATTCGGCTGCTTGACAACTGATTGATATTTATGACAGTTGCAGTGTCCTAGGGTTTATGCGATCCTGTTTGGTGAGCTTCTGACGAGCGACGGCAATGGGGAAGCCAGATTCACTCAACCCCCGCCTGACTAATTGAACCACTGCAGTGATTCCCTTTAACAAACGTGGGGAGAGAGAAGTCGTAAAATGGGGCAACGCTCGCTGAACAAATCACTCGCTTAGCGAAACATAAACTCTGGGCTCCGTTGTGGTCGTAAATCGAAGACTACCTGCATTCCAACACAATCATCGAAGGTCACCAGATTGGGGCAACTGCTCTAGGCAGAAGCAATGAGGTCATCCCTTCACCCAGCTCTGACTTATTTTCCTTATTTTCCTCTAAAAATTACTCACTTCCAACCCACCCACCCACACATCCCCATCTTCAAGAATACAATCAGAAAAAGACCTGGCCAGATCTCTTGGCCCCCAAATCCAAGCTCCTCCCGGGGCACCCAGCAATCCCAATATGGGTGGGGTTCTCCCTCTCACCCCCATCATCATGCACACATACACACACACACACACACACACACACACACACACACACACAAGCTTTCCTCCCCCTGGATCTACCCCCCCCCTCCTTTCCCTCCATAGGAACTCCACGCTCTTCTCCTCTCCAAGCCTACGTCCGGGAAGAAGCAAAGCAGCCGTCTAAAGGGTTGTCATACTCACCACATAAACGACGTTGAGGGCGCACAGAGCATTGCGTGAGCAGGCGAAGCCCCCGCAAACCATGTTTTCCAACCGGGAGGAACAAAGCCCACTCGCCTCTGAAAACGCCGAACTGAGACTTCCCTTCCCCCCCCACCCCCAAGGGGCAGCACCCGCCGACACTACCCCTTTAAATCCCGGCCTGCCTCCACCGCGCTTGCGCACCGATACTCAGTGCTGCCTGCCGGCTCGGCGCATTCTCTCGATAGAACGCCTACACTCATCCGCCCCAGGCGCAGGCGCCCTTGGAGCGAGACTCGCTGCCCCTGGGGGGGGAGTCGGTCGTCTCCATCCGGGTTCTGAAGTTAAAAAAAAAAAAAATACGGAAGTTGCGTAACTCAATTTAACCACAGAGATGAGCTTTTGAAAAACAATGAAGTGACGTCGTTGTTGCTTCCGGTTGTTGGCTGCCATTTTCAGGGGCGGCGGGTTGTTGAGTTGGGCTGTCTTAATGGGGAAAAGAGGCTTTTATAACGCACCTTGTTTTATGGTGCATTGAAAGAGTTTATATTTCTTTCTTAGGGGATCTTCCACACATTCAAATGGGAAAGTAGCATCTTTCTGCTGTGTAAATGTTTGGATATTTTCTGCGGGGATGCAACCGTTTCCCAAAATTCTCCCGTGGCGTCTTTCGCAGCAGAATCGAAGATGCTTGTGGTGCCTTAAAACCTTAAAATGCCTTAAAATAAATGCCTTAAAACATTTATTGTCCCTTGAGTTTTTCTAGGTCATCAGCTCAGTAAACCCTGTTTAATAAGTCGGTTGATAGGGGAAAAAAAAATCTCTGCCAAAAGTTTTGGAAATAACATGTTTGAGCTAATATTTTTAATATAAACATTATAAATGTAAATATTTTTAATATAAGCATTATAAATGTAAATATTTTTAATATAAACATTAAAAAAGTTTTAAACATTAAAAAAATACTGGGCTCCAAATGTTCTTATACAAAAGCAGGGGGCACTTCGTACATGCCAAACGCTCCATGGCATAGGACCCAGGTACCTTCGAGACCGTCTTCTGCCACCAGTAGCCTCCCATCGGCCAGTCCGCTCCCACAGAGAGGGTCTCCTCAGGGTGCCATCGGCCAAACTATGTCGGCTGGCGACACCCAGGGGGAGGGCCTTCTCTGTGGGAGCCCCTGCCCTTTGGAATGAACTCCCCCCCCAGAAATTCGCAAAATCTCTGATCTCCATGTATTTCACTGTGCCCTCAAAACCATGTTGTTCCACCAGGCTGGGCTATCAGTATAATGATTTTAATTGGTTTTAAATTGGGTTTTTAAATTCGGGGTTTTATAAATTAGGCCTACTATTTAATAATTTTAATCAATTTTAAATACTGTCTGTCTTTGTGTTTTTAATTAGGCTGTACACCGCCCTGAGTCCTTCGGGAGAAGGGCGGTATAAAAATAAAATTAATAAATAAAATAAATAATAAATAAATAAATAAGTACATACAGTTAAGAATGGTAATTCTTAACGTAAATTTATTCCTGGAATAAATTCAATGCTGAGGGTAATGAAAGGGGTCCACATGTTTAAATGAAAATCCATTGCATGTGGTTTGGGAGTAAGCCACTTAATTAAATGGGCTAACTTAGAAGTAATAACAATAACTTGGAACTGCTTCCATCTTGCAACTATATCTGTAACAACATCAAACATCCAGATTTGCCTATCACAGGTCCTTGGTAAGGACTCGATAGGTAGACAAAACATGCCAAACCCAGTCTGAACATCTGTCTGACTGCAATGATTATTAATAATAATAATTCTCAATAATATTGGGATTGATTTTGTCTGAAATTCTAAATAGGTCATATAAATGTGCTTGTGTTTATTTTGAAGGGAGCACTTTGTACTCTGTGAATAGGCAGTTCTATATGTTTACCTTTGGAAATAAATCAATACTGATGTTTATAACTTGGGCTTCTTCAACATACTTGTGTTTTTTCCCCAAATCAACAAACTACTTAATTGGCAGAATATTTACAGTAAGTGGTCAGAATGTAGACCCTAAGTCCCTTTTTGTGGTCCTCATTCACATATCCACCTCTAACAAAAATTGGCTAAAAATGACAACAGTTTCCCACCATTCTGAATGGGGAACAAAAGCTGTTATGTATGCCATAGGCATATCATATGGTAGTTAAAAATACCTTCCTAAGTTCTTTCCCCCCAAAGAGTCCTAATCATAAGCGTGTTACAGTTTTATACAGAATGCAACCCTAAGGGTCCATTCCCAAAACATTTAGCATGGATTTTGCCCATGACAGTTGTCTACTGAAAGTTGTTCACTATTCCCAGAGAGAAATAAAAGTTTAGTCCAACTGTATCATAAACTTTTCTTTCCATCCCCCCCCCCAGTATGTCCAGAATGAAAGCTATGGGTTATTACACAGCTGTATTAGTGTTCTGCAGTATTGGGATAATACTACTGCTTTACCTTTTTATATTAAGAATGTAGAGATACTTTGTAGCAGTCATCTTTTTAAGTTTTATTGTTGATATTCTATCATTCTATCAGGATATGTTTAGGCACATTGAAACTGATGGGATTTTCAGACAGAAATAAATCAATTTGGCTCATCCCTCAGTAATATTCTGAAGTTCATCTTTTTATTTTTTAACGAATTATATAAATGGTTACCATTCATTTCTGAGATGCATACACACACACACACACACACACACGTGTGTGTGTGTGTGTGCATATGCATAGAGAGAGAGAGGGAGGGAGGGAGAGAAAGAGAATATTTCTTTACCCAACAGTCACCAAATATATAAGAATAGGCAGAATAAATAAAATGACCTTTCAGTGCCTGCTTTCAATACAAGTCCCTGAATTCACTGCAGCAGAGTGACTCCTTGGGGAAGAAACTGGCCTCCCACTCAGATGTACATCTTTTTCATTTCAACAGGTTTTTTTTATAGCAATAGGTTTGCTGATACTGTATTAGACTAAAAAAGCAATTGTTGCAATAATATTCTTAAAATGAAAGAGGATAAGGAATTATTTTTAGTTTCATGAGTTCCAAGCAGTACATACCACTATGTGCTCTCTCCCTCCCTCCCTCCATACCAATTCCGTGAGATAGATTGAGCTGAGAGACAACTATAGGCCCAGAGGATCCAGAGATTTTCTATGGTAAATTAAGCTCGAGTCTCCCCACTTTTAGTCCTTCACCTTAACTGCTACATCACTCTTGATTACTCTCAGTAATCAAACACTTATCACACACTTATTTGAATAGTATTATTTCTTACATCAGCCTTTTATTTTGCTTCTTTGTTAGCTTCCTCAAATGGACAATGCATTGTGAATTTTGAAAATGCTCCAAACGTGTTACTTTTAATTTATATAAGGTTAACCCTTAAAGCTTAATATAACATTGCTTAAACATTGTCTATCCCCAATTTATATCCTATATTATATGATCACTATAATAGGTGGTGGCAAAACTCAAAGGGAGTGGGACAACTGATGTCCCTCTGACACCAGTTTTCTTTTTCTGTGACACTCCTATCTCTCTCTAAGAGTACAATGTAGGGAAGAGCCAGATAGTTCTTATCAATAGTCTGAACAGAACTCTTGCAGATGGTTTTAAACTAGATGGGAGGGTACCCAACATTAGTCTGAGAGTCTCAAATTGCTCTCCCGTAATTTAAACTAATAGGGTTCACTTCATAATAGCTTAAAATCAGTTGTTTTTAGCTTCTGTGATATAAAAGCAATTTATCCTACCCTTTGAGGGACGAAAGATTAATTAGTGGTTAACATGGTGACTGGAGTTTTGGCTGTTATTTTTGATACATTTCCCTGTGTAACCCCAGTCTTCTCCATCTGCTGGGATCCTTCCCGTAGATGTGTCCAGATTCCAGAATTCTACAGATTAAAAGTGTGCAACAGATATAGCACTAAATACCAGTTTTAAAAGATTATTTATTAAATTTATATGCTGCATGACTTGCATCAACTCTGGGGACTTTATACTTTATAAATATAAAAAGAAGGAAACAAAAAAGGATGGCAGAGATTACACATCTGTATGGTAGCAAAGAAAAAGAAGAAAAGGGATCTTCAGTCACCTTCACCAAAAGCCAAGCCTTTGGGGTCCTTCAAAATTCCAGAAATATTGAACATTACTTGGGTACATTTTGTGTTTTGCTCAGAGTTCAGTTCATAGCACAAGGAGATGGCTTGGCTCTTTTTAGAGAACATTTTTTTGCCCACATGGATTGCTAGAATCTGATTTCCAATTGCAGTCCACCATTTACTTACCTGATTTAGGCAGGTGCTGTTTGAAAATCTGGGTTTCCAGATCCATGCTATTGGCATGCCATCCTCAATTTTATAGATGTATATAGAGATTAACAAAGTACCAATAGGACAATTGAGTGCAGCTACTGACTTTTACAGAGTTTGTATATAACAATGCCCAGCATGTGTTCAGTCAAATGGCACACTTTGTGGCAAATTATGATTTCCAACCCAATGTTTCCCATTACTACAACTAGTGTTCTCTATTCTGGCCAGAAACAAGCTGCTGCAGGAATCACAAGCCACCAGGTCCTCCAAGTCCAGCTCCAAAAAGAAGAAGATGCCAAGAAGTCTGCAAAGGTTTCATTGATTAGCATTGGCCATCTAGGGCTTCCCTGGTAATGGAGCACTTGGTGTGGATGTTGACAGCGCATATGGCAATGCCATGGCTTTTGGGAAAAGTAGACCATTGCTTCCTAAACTTATTTCCTATAGAGGCTGTAATCAACATTGTGTAAAGGATCAAGCTGCTTTTGATGCTGAAGGTAGATTCCAGATTTCATTCCTCTTGAGGCTACCTTGAGCCCATGCCGTCATGCTACACCACTTCTGCCACCTGTGTTAATTCTGGAGGCAACTCAAATATGAGTTGACATACACTCTAGACCTTCCATCATTGGGACTGCCTAAACTGGGTACTTCATAGATTGGAATGACTATTGTAATGATATGTGAGAATGACTGTGGGAGACAGGAGAGACAGCTGCAGACTGGACAACTTGCATGTAAAAATGCCTCAGCCCACAAAAGGAGGGATGGCATGGGAAATGTTTCAAGAAGGGGCCTTCCCCAGAGAGTGAAAGGAGAGGAGAGAAGAAATGCTTTCAGTCTTGCAAGTTTCTATTAACGTAACCCTGATTGCATTAGTAATCCTGGTTGGACTTCTTATTTGAACTACCTTGCAGGGCTAATAATAACAGATCGGAGAAGTCCTTGTGTGAAGACATGGAACAAGTCTATGCCCCGTGCCTGATGCAACTCTTTCATTGGTGCTCTCCCTTGAAGCCCAGGTCCTTGGTCCAAATCCAGCAGGTTCTGGAGAACCGGTAGCGGAAATTTTGTGTAGTTCGGAGAACTGGCAAATACCACCTCTGGCTGGCCCCAGAGTGGGGTGGGAATGGAGATTTTTCAGTATCCTTCCCCTGCCACGCCCACCAAGCTACACCATGCCCACCAAACCACACCCACAGAACTGGTAGTAAAAAAAATTGGATTTCACCAAATTTTGGTCAGGAAAGAAGGGGGCCGTGGGAGATCAGGAGGGGAAATAGTGTCATGCCTGACTTGGTTTCTGTGGAATCTGATGCTGACGAGCCTGCTTCAGACATACTGCGTGAATGATAGCCTTGGGAAGCAGGAAGTAATCAAGCACCTGAAGCAGATTCTGCCAGAAATCTTTCAGAGCAGCTGGGTAGGCAGTCAGATGACATGGGAACTAATCCCAGGTGTTATGTCCTTATAAGGACATCCGCCCTGATTGGCTGCCAGCCATCGGGCGGGAGATTTGAATCCCTGTCTAGGGGCGGTGCGTCTGCCGGGAGCGAATATAAGGAGAGCTCCGGCAGCGCGCCAGCAGTCTTCTTTTACTTGTTACATTGTAAATAAAGCTGTTACATGTATCGAGCTGGTCACGTCTTCTGTTCCTGCGCCTGATCCAACACTGGCGACGAAGGACTAGAGAAGAGAACCTGAGAAAGACTCACGGCACGATCGCCCAAAGAGCTGAAGTCACTGCACCACAGCGACTTCCAGAATGGCCACCCCGCAAGCCCCGATGACCGCGCTGAACCCCTTCGACCCATCCCGGGAGAAGTGGAGGTCATACATGGTCCGATTCCGGCAGTTCCTGCGAGGCAATGGATACCAGAACCTCGATGATGAGAGGAAAAGAGCCCTCTTCCTGGCTCATTGCGGATCGGACGTCCTAGAGATGGCGATGGACCTCGTGGCACCCAGGGACATCGAGGAGATGTCCTGGAACGACCTGCAGGACGTCTTACAGGAGCACTATGCACCTACAGGCACCCCCATCGCAAACAGGTTCACCTTCCAGCAAAGGAACCAGCGGGAAGGTGAATCCATCAAAGAATTCGTGGCAGCGCTCCGCCAACTCGCTGCCAACTGTGAGTTCGACAATGTGGACAACGCCATCCGGGACCGCATTGTTTTTGGAATGCGAGATGTGGGGCTGCAAAAGAAATTCCTCAGCAGGAAGAGGATTCCGCTTAAAGACGTCCTCGACGAGGCAACAGCGGCGGAAACGTCCGAACAAGCAGCCGCTGCAATGGTAAAAGCAAGAGGGATCCATAAGATCCACAAATCGGGCCCGACCTCATCAGACGAGGCAACCACTCAATCCGAGTCTGATGAGGAAATGGCCGTCCACAAGGTGTCCCGCCCTCCCAGGCGGGAAACACCACAGCATGGCGACCGTGGAGAGCGATGCGGCAGCTGCAGAGGCGACCACCCCAGAGCAACCTGCAGATGGAGGGACGCGACCTGCCGACGATGCCTGAAGAGGGGCCACATCGCCGAGGCCTGCAGAGCCACAGACCCAGCCCCGGAGCCGCCCAGACCACGATTCCGGGAAAATCGCAAAGATAACCAGAGGACATCCAAACGGTCCTCAAACCAGTCCCGGCGCGGGGAGGAGGAATATCCCCGAAATAGAACGGTGCACCAAACCACCACCATTGCTCACACAAGCGACGAGGGGACCACCAAGTTCCACGTGACGCTGCTAGCAGAGGGGTCTCCGTGCAAGATGGAGGTAGACTCTGGATCCGCCTTCTCCATCATGGACTGGCAGCACCTACAACAGCTGAAACCGGCATACAAAAGGACCCAGCTGAAAGCCCCGAAAGACAAACTTGTGGACTTTAACGGAAACCCCATTGAAATCCTAGGCAGAGCAACCATCCATGTGAAGTACAACGACTTCGATGGAAAACTACCCATCACCATTGTGCAGCACAGCCGACCGAACCTGTTGGGCGTGGAGTGGTTCAAGCCTCTAGGACTTTCACTTCAGGGCATCCACGAGATCCGCAGGGACGAACTCGACTCCATCATCGAAGAGTTCAAAGAAGTCTTCGATGGTAAGCTGGGGAAATTTGTGGGGAGGCCAATCTCTTTTAATCTGGACAAGGGAATCACCCCAATCAGGCTCAAGCCCCGCCGAGTTCCATTTGCCCTGCGGCCTAAAGTAGATGAACAGCTGGATAAGCTGATCGCCCAGGGCATACTGGAACCGATCGATCATGCCTCATGGGAGACCCCCATTGTGACCCCACTGAAGCATGATGGGTCTGTGCGCATCTGTGCTGACTACCGTTGTACCATCAACAAGGCGTTGGCACAGAGCGCATACCCAGTCCCAGTGGTGCAACATCTGCTGCATTCCCTGGGATCTGGATTAATTTTCGCGAAACTGGACCTGGCCCAGGCTTACCAGCAACTGCCAGTGGATGACAAAACAGCGGAGGCTCAAACAATTGTCACGCACAGAGGGGCATTTAAATGCAACCGCCTCCAATTTGGAGTCAGCGCTGCCCCTGGTATCTTCCAATCCATGATGGAACGCCTTCTCCAAGGCGTTCCAGGGGTGGTGCCTTACTTCGATGATGTGCTCATCTCCGGTGACTCAAGAGCCCAACTCCTTGAAAGGCTCAGGCTTGTCCTGCAGCGGTTCAAGGCCAAGGGTTTGAGGGTCAGGCGGGACAAGTGCATCATAGGAGTACAGGAAGTCGAGTTCCTGGGCTTCCTCATTGATAGCACAGGCATACACCCCACCAAATCAAAAGTGGAAGCAATCCATGAAGCTCCAAGCCCAAAAAACAAAACGGAGCTTCAGGCTTTCCTTGGGTTGCTCAACTTCTACGCCATTTTCTTAAAACAGAAAGCCACAGTTGCTGAGCCACTCCACCGCCTGCTGGGGAAATCGGCTTCCTGGAAGTGGGGCCAGGAAGAGGAAGCGGCATTCCGAGCCATCAAGGGACTATTGACGTCCAAAAGCGTCCTCATCCAATACAGCGAGACGCTCCCCATCAGACTGACCTGCGACGCGTCGCCCTACGGGGTGGGGGCAGTCCTCAGCCACGAACTGCCCAATGGCTCGGAAGCCCCAATCGCGTACTTCTCAAAGACAATGTCCGGCGCAGAACGGAACTATAGCCAGCTGGACAAAGAAGCCCTGGCCATCGTGGCTGGAGTGAAGCGCTTCCACGAATACCTTTACGGAAGACGTTTCACCATAGTCACAGACCACAAGCCTCTTCTGGGACTCCTCGCAGGCGACCAACCAACCCCGACCTTCATGTCCCCAAGAATGACGAGATGGGCCATCTTCCTAGCTGGCTACTCCTATCGGCTCGTGCACCAGCCAGGCACAGCCATAGGGAACGCTGATGCCCTCAGCAGATGCCCATCGAAGAAGCCGGTCGAAGACCCAGCCCCCACGCTCCACCTACTCCACATTGATGACGACGCCAGCTGCCCGGTGTCGTCCGCAGATGTGGCCGTCCACACCCAAAAGGACCCCACACTCCGCCAAGTGAAGTCCTGGATCCTCAGAGGGTGGCCAGCGGACAAGCCAGAGGAAAGGTTCAGCCCGTTCGCCAGGAAACAGGAGGAGCTGTCCACTATCAAAGGCTGTCTGCTATGGGGAGACAGGGTGCTGATCCCAAGCACTCTGCAACGGCGGACGCTAGAAACCTTACACAAGGGGCATCCGGGCATCGTCCGCATGAAGGCCCTGGCACGGAGTTATGTCTGGTGGCCCTCCATGGACAGAGACATTGAACAATGGGTCTCCAGATGTGACCCGTGCCAAGAAGTCCGCCCAGCGCCACCGCAATCCGAAGTCGCGAGGTGGGAGACCCCCAGCAACCCCTGGTCGAGGATCCACATTGACTTCGCGGGTCCGATGCAAGGGCGACACCTCCTCATCGTGGTAGATGCCTTCTCCAAATGGCTCGAGGTGGTGCCCATGGCATCTACCACAACAGACACTACGATCCGAGCCCTGCGCCGCCTGTTTGCCACACATGGTCTACCGGATGTGCTGGTCTCAGACAACGGCCCCCAGCTCACATCCCTGGCCATGGAGTCCTTCCTGGCAGGACTGGGCATCCGCCACGCCCTGTCCGCCCCTTACAGGCCGGCCGGAAACGGACAAGCCGAACGCATGGTCCGACTGACCAAAGAGGCCCTCACCAAGATGGGCCCGGGGGACTGGCAAGAGCGCATAGACAATTTCCTCCTCACACAGCACATCACGCCACACGCCACCACCCACAAGAGCCCGGCCGAACTGTTGATGGGCAGAAGATTGAGGTCACCCTTGGACCGGCTGCACCCACAATACAGCCCGGAAGTGACCGCAACCGCCAGCCGCCCGCTTCGCGCCTTCAGCAACGGAGATTCAATCTTCGCGCTAAACTTTAGCGGCTCTCCTAAATGGCTGAAGGGGAAAATTGCCAGCACAACCGGCCCCAAATCCTACATCGTCGAGTTGGAAGATGGACAGTTCACGAGACGCCACATCGACCAACTCCGAAAAAGGTGGGGGGGGGCACATGAAAACCAGCCCGACGAGGTAGGCCTCCAACACCCCGGCGAGGTAGGCCTACCACACCCAGACCAGGTAGGCCTACAACACCCCGACGAGGTAGGCCTACAACACCCTGACGAGGTAGGCCTACCACACCCCTGCGAGGCAGAGCAGCACCACCCCGACAAGGTTGGCCCAGCCCACTACCAGATGCTGTCACATCGACAGCCCAGCGAGGTAGACCGGGGCCAACCGCACGGGGGATGGCAACACCAACCCAGCCAGGTGGGCACCGGGCACGGCAAGGCCAGGGACCACCAACCCAGCCCGCAGGTAGACCGGGACCTGCCCAGAGGAGGAGCAGCGCACCCCACCAGTTACAGCAGCCTATGCCAGCCCAGCCAGGGAGACTGCAGCTCCAGGCGAGTAGACCGGGACCCAGCCAAGATGGGCACCCCACGACCCACGGGCGAGGGTGGCACACGGCTCACCGACGTGGGGGACCCCCGCCCATCACGGAAGACAGCCAACAAACGACACCCCGACCAGGATGACCCCAGGCACCACCCGACGGTAGACCAGGGACTAGGGGGAAGGGAAAGCCGACAACAACCCGGCCAGGTAGACCTGCACCACCCCGGCAGGGGAGACCTCCGCCGCCCCGCAGAGGTAGTGCCGCAACAACAGCCCGACCAGGTCGACCACCACCGACCAGACGGGGTAGACCAACGCCAGCCCGACCTAGCAGACCAACGCCACCCCTGCGAGGTCGGACAACGCAACACAGGCCAGCACCACCCGCAGCCGGCGGGCCGGTCCAGAGGGCACCAAACAGAACCACCACCCACCCGGCACCAGGCCGAACCGCAACCGAACCGCAGCGCCCGGGAGACCAGGGAGGAGCAAACGATGGACTTACCGAGGCTCAGACGCTCTTCCCGGGTCGGAACCGAGCCAACGAGACGAGGCGACAGATCCACAGGCCAGGAAGAAGACCACCAGAACCAGCCATCCAAGGTCTGCGGTCCGGCCGGAGGCGCTGGGGGTGACCCCGCTCACTCGACAGCCGAACCAAGCCCGGTTCCGGAGAAGGAGCCGGGAGACGACAGAGCCCCGTCCATCCAGGTCGGAGACGGAGAACAAGTGAGACTGCGCAGGTCAGCTAGGGTGCCGAGGCGTCCTACGTACCTGCGTGACTACGTGACTTTTGTAAACGAGATTGACAGTTCAGACTAAGGGGGGAGGAGTGTTATGTCCTTATAAGGACATCCGCCCTGATTGGCTGCCAGCCATCGGGCGGGAGATTTGAATCCCTGTCTAGGGGCGGTGCGTCTGCCGGGAGCGAATATAAGGAGAGCTCCGGCAGCGCGCCAGCAGTCTTCTTTTACTTGTTACATTGTAAATAAAGCTGTTACATGTATCGAGCTGGTCACGTCTTCTGTTCCTGCGCCTGATCCAACACCAGGCAACACAGGGTGCAATGTGCATCTCCGAGAACAAAATAGTGGCACTTGGCATACTTCCTTGTCTGGCAAGAGTGCCATTATCTCTAATTATCTCTAAAGAGCCGAGGTGGCACAGTGGTTATAGTGCAGCACTGCAGGCTACTTCAGCTGACTGCTAGCTGCAGTTCAGCAGTTCAAATCTCACCGGCTCAAGGTGGACTCAGCCTTCCATCCTTCTGAGATGGGTGATGAGGACCCAGATTGTTGGGGGAAATAGGCTGACTTTGTAAATTTGCTTAGAGAGGGCTGTAAAGCACTGTGAAGCGGTATATAAATCTAAGTGCTATTGTGTGCTATTGCTAATTGGTTCTTACCTGGTATTTGCCCTAAATCAGGGTCTCGGCTAGTACATCTCCACTGAGGACAGTCGTTTCACCCTGGATCCTGGATGTGCTCATGCTTCAGAACTAGTACAGGTAATGATCACAGTTGAGCCCAAAACTTCTCTTGCTAGGTGAGACAGTTGTTAAGTGAATTTTGCCCCACTTTAACACCTTTCTTGCCCTGGTTGTTAAGTGAATCACTGCAGTTCTTAATTTAGTAACACGGTTGTTACGGTAAGTGAATCTGGCTTCCCCATTGACTTTGCTTGTCAGAAGGTCACAAAAGGTGATCACATGACCCCAGGGTTATGTGAATTTTGATCACATGACCATTGGGGGTGCTGCAATTGTTGTAAGTATGAAAAACGGTCATAATTCAATTTTTTCAGTCCCGTTGTAACTTTGAATGGTCTCTAAATGAACTGTTGTAAGTCAATGACTACCTATATATCCAGAGGCTCTGCTACCCTGACCAGTGAATAACTTATCCCATGAACTCCAGTGGATGCCTTGACTCTTTTGACAATGCTACTGCCTCTTTTGTGGACTTGGGCTTGCTGTAGGCAGTCTTGTTTGTGCCAGTCTTTGGGACTTCACTAACAGTGCATGCTTTTGTACTAATGTTTGTGCTACCTGCAGATTTTTGCTTTCAAATGAAATAAATGGTTGCAGCCTAATCTTAGTTTGTATGTTTGGTCAGGAACAGAACATTAACCAAACGGAGCATTTCTAGTATGACTAGATATCAATAAACATAGTGGTTACTTTAAGAGCATAGAAAAGGAATTTCAGCAATTGTAGCTTTTCTTCCTGTTGTAATGACAACCAGTTCTATTCAATATAACTAATTTATCTGTGTCACTTCTTAATCAAGTTCCCAATTTTTCTCTGCTAAAACTATATTTAAAGATACGGAATTTCAATTTCTACACGGAAATCATCAGACAAGATTTACCTGTGTCAGCACACCATTTTGTGGGTTTAAATTTTAAAAAGCTCTTATTTGAGACACCACAGCAGTTATGTGATATCTGTGATTGCACAACATTGACATAGATATTTGGGTTATCTAGGCACTAAAAATTAAAAATTATTTTTAGGGTTTAGGCATCCCAAATATCTATGTTACTGCGTGCAATCTTCTCTGCTATTGATTACATCATCCTTACATATATATATAAAATCCTCAAATGACTTTAAATTTGTAATCCATATAATATCTTCTGTGATGTCTCTCAACTGGATTGTTAATTCCATTACCCATGTTAAGGTAACATCACATCCTAATTCCAACAGTATGTTCGGTATCTTCAATTACCATCTGCCCCATCAATAGTAAATGTTTTCATATATAAAAAACCACCCAAGTGACTTTATATTTATATTCCATATAGTGTCTTCTATAATGTCTTCCATCTAGATTATTAATTCCAACCACCGTGTTAGGGTAACAGCCAGATCTTCTGCATGCCCCAATCCCATAGTTCTCTTGCCTTATAGCTCAACATAAACGTAATCCATTTGTCAAAGAGTCCAAAATAGAAAGTTCCAATCCACTCAATTTAAGGCCATCTTCCACATCCCAGAAATACAGCACTGCAGAGATCTGTCATTCTCATCAAAATAGTATAAACCAATACTTTGCCTCAACTATATTTTCATATATTCAATTGTCTCTTACGTAACTGGCATTACACTGTTGTTTAGTCTAAAAGTTTTTATTTTTGTAAGACCTGGTTCTTCTTTTCTTAACTTTTTGTGGCTTAGATCTCCATCCTGGTTGCCTTTCTATGAGTTGTATATCAAGTGATTGATTTCCATGCTGGTCTATACTTTGATAAGTCATCACATTAGAATCCAGAGCTGCCTCTCTTGTATTTATAGGTAGTTCAACTGTAACCTCTGAAGGAGAATCCAAAAGCGACTCATCCACAAAGGCCTCTGTAACTTGTTGTTTTTCCATTACCTCCACCTCCATCTGCTTAGCCTGGATTTCAATCTTTTGTTGATTTTGCTTTTCTTCATTCCTCTCGTGTGTTATACATGGAGATGTTGAACCCATTTTAAAAACCTTGTAGTAAAATTCTTCCGCTTTTTCAACAGTATTTAGTTGATATCTTTCTCCTTGATATCTCAATATTATACCAACTGGAGCATCCCACCTAAATGGGATGTTTTATTTCTTTAGCTCAGTCACCAAAAATCCGAAATCCTTTCTGTCTTTTAACATCTTGGACGGCAGCTCTTTAAATATCCAAATCTTCTTTCCATGCATTTCAAGAGTGGAATTAAAAGACTTTTGCACGATATCATTTCTTATTTCTTTATCAGTAAAGTAGATCACCACATCTCTAGGCAACTGCCTTTGCTTTGCAACCCAAGAGTTAACTCTGTAAGCCTTATCAATCTTGCAGGATACCTCTTCAGGACTAACCTTTAAAATCCCAGCCAGAACTTCAGCAGACACCTTTCTCAAATCTTGTCTTTTATCTTCCTGTATTCCCCTTATTCTGACCACAAATTCCATGAATCTGAATTGCATCATTGTGGCTTCATTTTCAATTCTTTGTTTTATATTATCTACATTGTAAGTCTTGTAGTCAGCTTCCTTTGTTTTTTTAAACTTTTTAAGCTCTGCTTCTGGGCTTTTTTCTTGTATCATTATTAAATCATTTTCAATTCTTTGTATTTTATTATCCAAGTTATAAATCTTATGATCAACTTCCTTCATTTTAGACTCTATTTGTAAATTGAACTCATTATCCATCCTCATAATTACATCTAAGAAACTTTTCATATGTTGCTTCAGGATATCATACTTTTGTTGAACCAACTCTTTAATTTCCTGTCTAAAATTCTCAAGGTTCTGATTCACAATCTTATCATGTCTTGCCATCTCCTCCAGTACAAATTCCCTTAGATCTGTAAAGCCATTTTTCTGCATCTGCAAGCTCACAACTTGTTCATGTGATTTATGAATGGGGGAACCCCCCCACCCCACAACTTGATTATCTGGCTTTGTCAGTTTTAACGCCATCCTGCCTCACAAACAGATTTCCCCCCCCCTTTTTAAAGAAAAAGACTTCTCTCCAGACAATATCAATATCAAGTCTCTAAGAAGGAAGAAGCATAAAAGAAGAATTTTTCTCTTCACTCCTTGCCAGTGCTATTGTTTTAGATACTTTGTAACATCTCAAACAGAAGGACTTTCGCTTTCAGCTCTTCACAAGCCTCAGCCAGTCGCCATTTTAAACTCTTTTTTCCTCCTTTCATTCTCCTTTACTTTTAGAATCAGTCTTAGGGTTAGAAATACTTGCAGTTTAAGATCCCAGATCCGGATTTCCTCCTACTTGTTCAGATAATCTGTCAATTCTGTTAATTGGTTTGGTCCCATCGCCTGGCTCTGCAAAAAGGCAGAGTTCTCCCGAAGCCCGGAGCAGCGGCGAGCGGAAATAGGGAGCCTCATCCTGCTTCGTCCCCAAGAGTAAAACAAAAACTCTGGGGACTTTGCAGAGGGCTCTACCTGCCCTCGCCTGCTCTGTCTCGCATTTCCTTAAGGAAATGGAGTTTTTCGAGCCGCCTTTCAGCTTTAAAGGCGGCTCTTTGCGGGCGACGGGGCTGGCGGTCTCAAAAGACCGTCTGACGGCGACGGAAGCCAAACTGGAAGCCCCTGTCTTATATTTTTTGAACCCTGAAATAAGCGCTTGGCCTTATTGCCGTGCAGTCAAAAGCCCGATTGGGCTTATTATCAGGGAATGTCTTATTTTGGGGGAA
This sequence comes from Pituophis catenifer annectens, assembly GCF_029215685.1. Lineage (NCBI taxonomy): Eukaryota > Metazoa > Chordata > Lepidosauria > Squamata > Colubridae > Pituophis > Pituophis catenifer. Next base: position 160,553,802 of record NW_027256882.1, read on the forward strand.
ACGGGGTAGGTATCTTTGAGATATACTACAGTACCAGTGAGTTCCCTCTCCGATACCACAACACTGACATGTGAGTGTATGGATCTGAAAGCTTGCAAGAAAACCGGCTGTTAAGGCTGCCATCTGGATGCTACCAATTCAATAGATAAAAGTATATTTTATGTCTGGTTCAGATATGTGCTTCCTTTTGTTGTTATTAGCACACTATGAGATTCACTCCTGGGTCTGAAAACTAATCTTTCTGGCTTGTCCTTGCTCAAAAGCATCTGAGAAGGATGATGATAGATTTAATAAGGAGAGAAGAAAGGAGGCAGGACTTCCCCTCCTGCTTATGTTTGGCTGTTACTGATGAGAATCTGCCGAGAAATCCGATCCCTATCTGCTAAAAAAAACAAGCCTCATCAAATATGATTTATTCCTGGGCAGCTGCAGCACCGTTCAACTATCACCTGAATAACCTGTTTATATTGTTCACTTTAACTGCACCTTGGATTTCATGCACTGTTGGATGTCATGACTGAACCACAGAGCAGAGGTCTGTATTTGCAGCCTTCTGCATTCAAATCTGCTGGCTGTCATTTTCTCTCCTCCTGCACTGCAAGTATAATTTCTTACTGCACAGATGTGGTTTGCCTGACAACAGCCGGTTCCTGCTGGCTGCACAGAACCAGCAAGGAAACAGCCTTCTTCTGGGGAGAAGGTGATTGGCTAGTTGCCTCCCCTTGCTGGACAGCTTGTCTGCCTCCCACCTGACATCTAGCGGATAATTATCAGAATTTTAGGGCTGGTGCTAGGAGGAATGCATTGTGGCTAAGAAAATCTTCCTTCTATGTAACAGACTTGAATGTAACAGACAAGTCCAAGGCGGTCTGTTATCTTGGCAGATCAAGCAATTGCCTCCCGCAGCCTCAACATCTATTCATCTTCCTTCCTTCCTTCCTTCCTTCCTTCCTTCCTTCCTTCCTTCCTTCCTTCCTTCCTTCCTTCCTTCTTTCCTCCTTTTAAAACTAGTTCATGTAAAATGAAACTCTTAAAATAGCATCCAGGGGAATATATAATCAGGGGTGGGTTCTATTTACCTTTACTACCAGTGCGCAACGGGGCCGCATGCTCTTCTGCGCATGTGCAGAATCTTCCTAATGATGTCGGGGTCGGTGGGCGGAGCCTCCTGCCGGTTTTACTACCAGTTCTATAGAACCGGTCCGAACCGGGACAACCCGCCACTGATATAATGTCATATAACCTCAAATGGTTGCCTCCAATCATTTTTCAATCATTGTTCTGAAGATTGGCTGGGAAAGCATGGTCTTAACCATTGGTCTAAATTTTCATAAGGAAAGGCCATTCTAACAGAGGGGGGGAGGTGTTATTCCAGAGCCAAAGAGTCACAACCAAAAAAGGCACTCGGGTTCTTCTGTTATTTGTGAATGTAATCTGGGAGTGGTCTGGAAGGTAAGATACGCAAAATATATTGAAGCACAGTATATCATACTTCCTGTTTGCTTACAGTGATCGAACATACTGCTAAGTCTTAATTGTATTCAGTGATCATGTAATGATTTCTAAACTTTTGATCCTGTTTCTGGCTGTTGCATAGGCACCTTTTTGTTACCTGGAATATCAGATTTCTGCATTAGCTTTTTAATAAAAGAGATATTAGCATTGTAAGCATAGCATCATTTTGAAATTCAGGAAACCATGTTTTGCTTTTAGCCCAAACCATTTTTTTTTCACATGAAAGAACTAATCTCTTCAGAAATTGAACAACAGGGAGTATATTCTAGAAGTCCTTGAATACACTTGGAAGAATTAAGAAATATATAAACTTGACTGGGAAAGAGGAGGTTGTAACCCATAAATTTGCCATTTGGAGAATGTTATCCAGGATCAATCTATTGTTTAATTCTCATATATATTAATGTCCCTCCTTGTTTGATTTGTTGCTTTTTGATGCATGTTATCTATCCTATATAACAGTGATGGCGAACCTTTTCAGCATCGAGTGCCAAAAAGGTCATGCGGAAACATTGCGCGCATCCTCGTTGGGGCTGTGCTCTGGAAAAGCAGAATTTCTAGAGTTCTAGCGCATATGCATGCCTGATGAACAGCTGGCTGGCGTACATGTGCAGGCTGGTTTTCGGCACTGCCGCGTGCACGCAGGGATTACATTTAGGAAAACCTGAACTCCTGGGTTCTGGTGCGCATGCACGCCCGACAATCAGTTGGCCGGCGCACATGTGTGTACCGGTTTTTGGTACTGCCACATGCATGAAGGACAGCTGATTGTCATACACGCATGTGCGCCAGAAACCCGAAGGCCACGTGTGCTGGGCGACATAGCCATAGGTTCAACATCACAGATATATAAAGACTTCACCTCCTCTTAATAAATGTTTCTTGCTTTGCAATCAACACAATAGCCCTATTAGACAGATCAAGTATTAACCAAATTCTGCACATTAACAACTTATTATTATTATTATTATTATTATTATTATTATTATTATTATTATTTAATCTTTAGTGAGATTCACAGCCTTTGAGGCTGGTTAATAGCTCAGCAGCTCGAGTCCTAACCAAGGACCTAGGAACTGTTAAGGTATCGTCGGAGGATGTAAGCTGTTCCGAGTAAGATGTTTTTTTGTAGAGTCAAAATGTTCAAGTGGGTATTGCTCCAAGGGCTCCAATTACAATCGGGACAACACACGATTTCTTTTTCCACAGTCACTCAACTTCAATTTGCAAGTCCCAGTACTTTATGGTTTTTTCTTGCTGTTTATCTTCAATCTGTGCATCACCAGGTATTGCAATGTCAATGAACCATACTTTTTTCTTTTCAACTATTGTTATGTCAGGTGTGTTGTGGATCAAGTGCCTGTCAGTCTAAATCCTAAAGTCCCACAAGATCTTGAGTTTCTCATTCTCTAAAACTTTCTCAACCTGATGTTCCCAGTGGTTTTTGTTGTTGTTGTTGTTGTTGTTGTTGTTGTTGTTGTTGTTGTTATTAGTTCAATTTATATGCCGCCTTTCTCCGCAGACTCAGGGCGGCTTACAATACATTTAAAAAACCATTATAAAAACATTTAAAAATTAAAATATTAAAACCCATTCACACCATTCATGGCCGGATCTCACAAGATCGCAACAGCGAGATCAACGGCCCCAGGCCTGCTGGAAAAGCCAGGTCTTCACCGCTTTTCAGAAGGCCAGTAGAGTGGGGGTGGTCCGGGCCTCAGGAGGTAACTGGTTCCAGAGAGCTGGAGCAGCCACAGAGAAGGCCCTCCCCCACGGGCCCGCCAGCCGGCATTGTTTAGTTGACGGGACCCGGAGGAGACCAACTCTGTGGGATCTTACCGGTCGCTGGGAGCTATGTGGTAGAAGGCGGTCTCGAAGATAACCTGGCCCTGAGCCATGTATAAGATAGTGGCTCCACAAAAGGATTTAGAATTGCATCTACAAATCTTGAAGATCCTCTGAAATTTAATATTCCCCTGTTTAGGAATGTTGTCCTTTTTGGTTAGAAAGTATTCAACCTGCTATCCTGGTTCAATTTTAAAGGGAATAATGAAATAAAGCCAATTTCTTTCTTTTCTTTTTTTTTTCAGATTGGGCTTGCTCTTTGCTAGAACATCAAAGGTTTCTTCTTGAACAGTGTAATGGAGCTCCCAAAATCATTTGCTACTGGAAATAATGCTAGAAATATTTTCTCAAATAATATGATATCTTCATGTATTCTAATTTGTGGTTAAATTTTTCCTCAAATGTTATTTTAAAGGAGCAAAGTAGAACTGTAGAGGAACCAATCAGAGTTTATCACCAAAATACTTTGCTTACTGTAAGATTTTTATAGTATACTTTTAAGAAGTCCTTGGGAAATTTGATAATTAGAAAAATACAATTCTCTTTTCTTAGCACTGTTAGCTATAAGGAAATCTAGGGGTGTTTGCAAATAACAAGATTAAAATTGTTTATCAAATTGACAAGACAGAAAAGACCCCTGACTGGTATTCATTTGGAAGCTGCTTGATTTGTCATGGGACCAGGTCCATAACAAGATTGGAAGTATTACTTTTCCTTTCTTTCATGGACTTTTGTGGAAAAAAAATCTATAAATTGTATTTTTAATAGAACTGACTAAATTTATAAGCGCAATGTATCTTGTTAAAGAGCTGAATCCTGACAAATTTCAGATAAATAATTACAGTAATATTGCTTAGCTTTCTGTTTTTTATTTTATAAAAGGAAAAGACCAAAACTAGGTTTGCAAAAATGAGATGCCAGTTAGAAGCACATGTTGCCTTTTCTGTGAAGATACATCCTGGCCAGTTTCAGGCAGAGATTCAGAGGTTTTTCGGCTAGTTGTAGGCCAGGGTAATAAAAATAATTCCATAAACATAACTTTGATTTGATAAGCAAATCAAATAAAACAAATAAGCAATCTTGCATAGTAAGATTTTTTATTTTTTATTTTTTTTATTTTTAATTTGATTTATATGCCGCCCTTCTCCGGAGACTCAGGGCGGCTTACAATGCGTTAAGCAACAGCCTTCATCCTTTTGTATATTTATACAAAGTCAGCTTATTGCCCCCACAAACTGGGTCCTCAATTTACCTACCTTAGAAAGGATGGAAGGCTGAGTCAACCTTGAGTCTGGCGAGATTCAAACCTGCAGTAATTGTAGGCAGCTGGTCTTAATAACAGGATGCTTTAGACCACTGTACTACCAAGGCTCTTGCTTGGTTGGTTTTCCCATAGCCATTTTGTGGTTGGGTAAGTTCCTGAACTCAGTAAGGAACACTGGTATCAGCAGCTTACTCCCATTTTTGAAAATGGAATATGATGATCTGGGTGTCTATGTCTTAACTCTATAAAGAGGCTAGAGGAAAGAGAAATGAGATTACCTATGCAACCTAAAGTCTAATAAGGCCTAATAACAATAACAACTGTTTATTGTTTATCCAGAACCAATGACAAAATACAAAAGGATGAAAGAAACAGTGTAATCTACAAAATCAACTGTAACCATTGCAACCAATTCAGTGTGGGATAAACATCACATCAATTAAAAACAAGGATCCGTGAACATCGGCTGGCAGTCAAAAGCCATAATCCCAAATCCTTAATCTCTACCCACACCGACACCAAACAGCGCCAGTTCAATCGAAGCATCACAAAAATCATCAGCCACACTACAACCTGCCATGCTCATGAATTCATCGAAGCCTGGCACTCCATAAGCAATTCCATCAACAGACATATTGACCTACCACCAGCCTACAAACCTCTCAGAATCCAAATAAACCGCACAGCCAACCAGAGATAGCACCAACCTCAACCAACCCTCAACCAACCCTCAACCAACCAACCCTCAACCAACCTTCAACCAGCCCTCAAACAACCCTCAAACAACCCTCAAACAAACAACCCCCCCACCAGCAGTTCATCTCCCAATTACCCTGACCTGATGTAACCTCCTTATCGCAAGACCCAACACAAGACTCAATGGTGATTCACAGCTGACCCATCACAAGACCCTCACTCAACACACCTACACCTGAAGCCCTTATAAAGAGAAGAATGCTAACACATGCCCTAAATTTTGCTGAAGATGTTACCTAGCCTGATAACGAAACCCACAAACTGGGAGAATGAACCTTTACCCTCATCCTACACCCAAGCTACAGATATTTGCCACTATTACAAGTGTTATGGTTTTAGAGGACGAAATATGCTAGAATTCAAAAGACAAAAATTTAGAGAAAATACCGGGAAAGAAAAATAATGGTTGGTTGGAAAAATTAGTTGCAAATATAAGAATTAGGAAGCCACACAACACAGAAGCAACTCTTCCATCATGCTCTTCTTTAGTCCTTCCCAGGTGACAGATATCTCATAAAGCAAGCAAATTTGAGTAAACCAGCCACTTCAATATTCTTCAAAACACTGTGTGATTGGAGAACTCTTGGTGAGTTAACTTCTGAGGTGAACCTCCAAGTGCCATATTTCCCATACATAGAAAATTTTAGCATAGTTTTTTTTCTTTTCTGTAGACTATCTTTCTGTGAATGCTAACATGCCAAATTATAAAGTTTTGAGGTGGCCCAGATTTGTCATTTTGGAGCGAATCCCAAAGGAACATTGATAGATCTTGGATTCCAGGATTTAGTGAAATATAATGCACATTCTTATAGATAATAAAAACATACTAATAAAAACATCAGAACCAATGTTAGTTTCTAACTTTAACACATGAATATGTTGTAAGAGCTAAAAGATACAAGCTGTTTTTTGTATGTGTGTTTTTAACCACTATGTGAGATGTAAATGCCTTATTCCCTAATGTGTAAATAATGTATATATGGGACATCGGGGGTTAACTTATTCTTTGGTTCCTAATGTATTCATAATTCACCACTCCCATTCTTGGCTCCACCCCTTTTATATATAAGGAGCCACCTTCACCATTTTCCTTGCTTCTATCTGTGAATATTCAGTGAATATAGAATGCCTGTTATAATTAAAGAGAAATATATTTAAACCTCTAACTCTTATTATCATTATTGAGTCTGATCCTGAAAATATTGCAACAAGCTGGTAGCAGAGGATGGTTAATTGACTCAATAAATACTTAAAGATGTCTAAGAAAGATAGGCCCAACACCAGGGCCTACAGCAAAGAAATAGAAACTGAACAAGAAATAATCAACGAATCCACAAACGCGATTTCGAGAGAATCCGAAGAATACACCACTGAAGAAGAAGAACTAATAAATGAAAATAATGACCAGGAGGAAATCGAAATAGAAAATAACGAACTCAGGTCAGAGATATTAAAACTATTAAAAAGCCAGAAGAATGATGAAAGCCTCATCGCGAATCTCCAAGAAATGCTGAAAAACAGCGGAGCAGCGAGAGAGAAAAACATTGCTAAAGAGAAACCCAAAGACCAAAAAACTGTGAGTGATATGACTACAGAGAAAGTCGTTATGAAAAAGAAAAGATGTGATCCCGCGCGAAATTTTGAATGGCAGCCATCTTGGTTCCAACAAGCCTCCAAAGTGAGCGAAGCAGAGCCAATCAAAATGCTCAGTTCAAAATTTCTGGCGCGAAAAACGTTATCAGACAACGAAAGCGAAAAGGAAGATTCAAACTCTTCAGAAGAACCAGAATCAGAAAGCGAAGACGACTTAACGAAATCCCAAGTAAAGTCAGCAATGAAGACGCTTTTTGCTGCATTTGGGCCAAAATTAAAAATTTCCAAAGCGACAACGAAGAAGCTAGAGAACAAGCCGATACCTCAAGACCTGCACGCTCCCATCCTGACTTCGAGAGCGACGACGCCCGAGCCCAGAGAGCCATGTCGATTCCGCCCTACACCGCAGACCGGATCAAGTACCAACGCACACAAAAGAAAGAAAAGAGCAGTCGCCGCCATCAAAACTCCTAAAACCGAGCCAGAAACCGACTCGTCTGAAGAGGAGCGGAGCGAGCGAGCTGCAATGGAGAGAACCTTCCACGACGACGCCAAAGAAGAAATGAGCAACGCGCATGTGCGAAACTACGTAGACGGTCCGGAAAGACTTGAACTGGCCAGAGAACCGCGCAGACTCGTTGCGAGCATCCCCATGCCGTTTTGCAATTTCCTGCACTTGCGAGACCACGGACTACCTCAGGTTGTAAGTAATGAACAAAATAATGTGGGAAACTTACCCAGTGACTTCCCAAAACTTAGAGTTGATGGCATTAATTTGCAAGAATGGTATCAACAGCTCCAGGTTGTCTTTATGAAAGAAAATTTGCTATTCTTTATCACTAGTCCTCCAAGAAGACCTTGGACTTTAAAAATAGATTGTTTACATCATAGAGCATTTTTCTTAATAATATCTAGCGTGTCTCCTACAATGTATCATAGCATCAAACCAAACCTAACTGTTTCAGAAATAATTCAATGCATGTTTAATCTGTTTCACAGCGATAGTGTGGCTACCACTACAAGAATGTCTAAGGATTTCTTTTCTTCCAGAGTAAAACCAGGGGTTTCCATAAGTGAGCATTTGATATCTCTAAACAAAATAAGAGCTGAGCTGCATTTGAGGGGGGAAGTGATTTCAGATCAAACAATGAAAAGTGTTATTATCAATTCACTTGATTCATCATGGGATAGTTTTATGTCACACTTAGACACCATCAATCTAGGATATTTATCCATAGAAAGTCTATCTAACAAATTGATAGCAGAAGACAATTCAAGAAAAAATCGTTCCAGCAATCACACAGAACACAAATCTTTTAGGAAGGTAGCTTTCCATGAAAAATACAATGAAGCTTTTAAATGCCATAATTGTGGGTCCAGGGAACACAATAGAAGAGACTGTCCCAAAATCTCAAAGGAGAGACATAGGTCAGAGTATAGGAGCAAATACAATTATAGACAGTCTTCCACAGATAGACATAAATATAGAAGCCCACCAAATTACAGAGATAGTAGAGGGGGTAGAGAAAATTCAAAAGAGAGAAAATCTGGTTCACTGAATGGACTAAATAAACAAGACAGCACTAAAACACAACAAAATGAGAACAATAATTGGCTTATTGATTCTGGGGCAACCAACCACACCACTAATAACAAAAATATATTGTCTTCATTTACAGAAGATAAATTTGTAATAAAGGTAGCTAATCAAGAAAAGGTTCAAGTATTAGGCAGAGGAAATGTGACCTTGCCTGGCCTAGGAAAAATAGAGGGGGTATTGTTAATTCCAGAAATACCTCATAACATACTAAGTGCCATAAAACTAAGCAGAGATTCTGACATCAATATAGTTTTCTCAAAGGGGAAAGCAACTTTAGAGAAGGACAAAACAAATGTAGGCACTGTGATGATTAAAGGAGGCCTACCCTATCTAATAACAAAAGAAAGATGGTTACATAACATTGATTCAAATATGGAAGATTGTATTGAGGCAGATGATGAAAATGTTAGTAACAATGACAATGATGAATGTAAAATATCTCATGATCACGCAAATACACACAATGAGAAGAAACCAAGAATAGGTAAACCAATTCATGATGAGTGTGCTCACATCTTGCATAGGAAGTTAGGACATGCAAGTTTTCCTGTAGTACAAAAAATGACTGAACACGCAGAAGGTGTCAAAATAAAAAATTGTGAAAATTATTTGGAATGCTCAGTATGTAAATCCACTAAACTAAAAACTAGTCCCAGACCAAAAAAATCCAACAGATCAACTAACAAAATTTTTGACTTAGTACATATGGACCTAGTTGGTCCATTAACTCCATCAATCACTTATAGAAAACGTTACTTCCTAACAATAGTAGACGATTACAGTCGCTATGGTTTTGTTTACACATTAAAACACAAGGATGAAACCTTTCAGAAATTTAAGGAATTCTACAAACGCATAGAAACACAACATAATATCAGAATAAAACAAATTATGACAGATAGGGGATGTGAATTCATGTCTAAAGAATTCTCCCAATGGTTAAAGGATAGAGGAATGCTACATTTCACGTCTAGTCCATTTTCTGCGTTCCAAAACGGGATTGCAGAGAGAAAGAATTCCACACTACAAACCATGATTAGGTGCACATTAGAGGATGCTGGTTTAGGCAAACAATTTTGGTCAGAGGCCTTACATTATTCAAATTACACTCAAAATAGAACCTGGTCCAGTATTGTGAATAAAACACCATATGAGGTGATGTATAATAGGAAACCCAAATTAGCACACATGCACATATTTGGAGTCACTGCAGACGTACACATACCTAAGCAGTTGAGAAGAAAGGGAGAAAACGTATCCAGAAGATTAAGATTTATGGGATATGAAACTGGCACCAAAGGGTACAGATTCATTGATAATAATAACAAATTTATAGTCTCCAGAACAGCTGTGTTCCATGAACAGGCCAATTGGTCTAAATTACATCTTAATGAAATATTTCCAAATAAATGCAAAGATACAAAATCTTGTGAGGAAGGGACAATAGAAAATCAAAATATCAACAAAAATAAAAACAAAACCAAAACTTGGACAAATAGTCAGCACAAAATAAAGACAGACACATTAACAAAAAAGGAAGCAAGATATTTGCATGATAACCATAGCAAACCCGAAAGAGCTATTAGAAACAATAGAAATCAAGTACCAAATAAATACAGAGATTACATAATGCATATGGATGGTGAACAAATGACACCTAATACATATGAGGAAGTATTAAAACTCCCTCGTGAAGAAAAGGAAAAATGGGAACTAGCTATGAAAAAAGAGATGGAAAGTTTGCAAGGATTAAATGTGTTTACACCTGCGATTGCACCTAAAGATAAAACCATTATAGGTACCAGGTGGATTTATAAAATTAAGAATCTAGAAGGAGGCAATACTCTATACAAAGCTAGATTGGTTGCACAAGGTTATGCACAAAAATATCCGGAGGACTACACTGACACATACTCCCCCACAGTGAGAACAGAGAGTGTTAAAACAGCTCTAGTAGTGGCATCTGCACTCAATCTTGATGTATTTCAATATGACATACAGACTGCGTATTTACACGCAAAACTAGATAAGGAAATATATGTAAGAGCACCACACAGTCAATACACTAATAAGAATGAAATTTGGCTATTGAACAAGAGTCTATACGGATTAAAGCAATCTGGCAAAAGATGGTACGATTGCTTGGTAAAAGTACTTAAGACCATGGATTTCAACGCTACCACTGCTGATAACTGTTTCTTTGTAAAAAAGAGTGATGATCATATTGAATTTGTATTAATTTATGTAGATGATATTTTATATATAGGAAAACACAAGGAGAGAAGAGAAACCTTTGTAAATAAGCTAAACGAACATTTCTCGTTGAAATCTCTAGGTAAAGTAAACAAATACCTTGGTGTACAAATTAACAAAACTAGAAGGGGATTCAAACTTACTCAGAAAGATAAAATCATTGAACTTCTGAACAAATGCAATTTAAACAATGCCAAACCCTGTGACACTCCTATGCAAACTGATTTCCTTAGAAACACTGATGAATCTTCCCCTGAATTCAAGGATAATACATTTTATAGATCAGTCATAGGTTCACTTCTTTATATATCTAATTGGACCAGGCCAGATATTGCATTACCACTCAATTTATTGTCAAGATATGTTAGCAAACCAACAATGTATCATTGGGAAGCGGTCAAAAGAATTCTAAGATATCTGGAAAGTACATTAGACTTTTGCTTAGTATTAGAACCTAGTAATGATAAAGAACCAAAACTTACATGTTACGCAGATGCGGATTGGGCTGGAGATATATCATGCAGAAAGAGCACTTCTGGTTATATTTTTCTATTAAATGACTGTCCAGTTTACTGGTACACTGGTAAACAAGAACTGGTAGCCACTTCGACCACAGAAGCGGAATATGTTTGTTTGTCCAAAGCTGCAAATAACCTTGTATGGTTTAATGATTTGATTTCAGATGTTTGGAAAAAACCTGCTTTGCCTTTTGTTATGCATGAAGATAATAAAGCAGCCATTGAAATATCCAGATCCGATGCCATTGGACAAAGGTCCAGGCATATAGATATAAAATTTAAGCATGTGAGACAATTGTCTCAAGATGGATTTATCAAAGCAGTGCATTGTGATACCTCTGAACAATTAGCTGACATATTGACGAAGCCTTTACCTTCTAAACAGCACAAATATTTAACATCAAAATTATATGTCTTATATTGTCCTGAATCTGAATGTAATTGGTGTTGTATAGCGAACCGGCATTTAGAGGGGGATTTGTGAGATGTAAATGCCTTATTCCCTAATGTGTAAATAATGTATATATGGGACATCAGGGGTTAACTTATTCTTTGGTTCCTAATGTATTCATAATTCACCACTCCCATTCTTGGCTCCACCCCTTGTATATATAAGGAGCCACCTTCACCATTTTCCTTGCTTCTATCTGTGAATATTCAGTGAATATAGAATGCCTGTTATAATTAAAGAGAAATATATTTAAACCTCTAACTCTTATTATCATTATTGAGTCTGATCCTGAAAATATTGCAACACACTATATTAGACTTCATTAATTTGTTTGAACAATATCTTATATTCTTTGCTGTATGGTCTATAACATTTTTTTAATCTGCAGTATTAAGATAGATGAGTGTAGAGATCAAATGACAATCATAATTCTCTTGTGAAACTTACTCAGCCACATAAAAAGAGGGTGGCTCCTGATTTTTACACTGAAACGAGGGTGTAACATCACACTCATTTATATGGCCTATGATTCTGCCTGATCTTTGTTACTCTTTGGAGCTCAGCTGTTCTCTGGCAACACAAGGAAACAACATGGTATTGGCTTGGCAATTCTTCAGTCTGGGTTCTTTGCATTAAAACCAGATTGTTCATAGATGCCACCTACTGGAGGATTACTAAAAGTTTGCTTTGCCTCCAGTGTGTCAAACCTTGTTATCTGGCTTGCTATTGTGAAACAAACAGAAAAAAAAAATAGAGGAAAAAGTCTTCCAAAGAGCAGCAACATCAAGCAATACTTAGTATGTACCAAGTGGTGTTGTGGGTTAAAACAATTTTTTTATGGGAACTTTTCCAGTGGTGGGTTTCAAATTTTTTTACTACTGGTTCTGTGGGGGTGGCTTGGTGGGCGTGGCTTGGTGGGTGTAGCAGGGGAAGGATACTGCAAAATCTCCATTTCCTCCCAATCAGCTGGGACTCGGGAGGCAGAGAATAGATGGGGGCAGCAGGGCCAGTCAGAATTTTTACTACCGGTTCTACGAACTACTCAAAATTTCAGCTACCGGTTCTCCAGAACTGGTCAGAACCTGCTGAAACCCACCTCTGAACTTTTCCAACTACTATAGTGTTTTTCTCTCTGCAGGCAGAGCTGAGGAAGGAGAGTTATTGAATTTGGAGAGCAACAAACAGTTGTGTTCATATTTTCCTGAAAACCGATAACTTGTGGCTAAGAAGGCAGGTGTCCTTCCTGCCTTCCTGACATTATAAATATCTATTTGAAACTGCCCTGTGTTTTCTCATCACTATTTACTTTTAGTTTCTATTTTTAAGAATGCTAAGAAGGCAGAAGTGGGATTCACATACTGTAGCAACTGGTTCGCCCAGCACTGGAAATGTGCATGTGAGCCCTCCGCACATGCGTGCAGCATCACAAAACATGGCAATTCGCTCACGCTCCCCGTCCACACATGCGTATGATGTCAAACAACATACCAATTCACTCGCACGTACCTTCCGCACCATGCATGCGGTGTCAAAAACAAAGCGATATAGGACGGGATTGTGCCCCACCCACAGGTCTGAATACCATCTCTGTAAAGAAGGAATTTATGCAATGCTGCAAAATGTCTTTATTGGTTTTGAACTATGTATCTGGAATTAGTCCAAGAAAAGAAGAATAGTCACCACAAATCCTCCTGGCCAGGGGTGGGTTCTACTTACCTTTACTATCGGGCACGCGCACTCACTTTCCTCACGTATGTGCCTAGCTTCTGCACATGCTCAGATCGCCAATGATGACATCCGGGGTGGTGGGCAGGGCCTCTTGCCAGTTTTACTACCGGTTCTTGCAAACCGGTCCAAACGGAGGGGGTGGGACAACCCACCACTGCTCCTGTCATACGTAACAATGTAAATGAATTAGATTGGATCTGCAAAAAGGATATTTTTAAAAATAAATATACTGGTAACCTTTGGTCAGTGGTGAGTAAACATTTTCAAAGGACTTTGGTTAAGGAAAAGAATATTACTAAATAATACCACAGTTTCTGTTTGTGTAGAAACTCTAAGTCTACTGTACAGGCAAACTACTACTGTAGTGCAAGATTAGATTCCTGGGCATCACCTTGATAAGGATGTCATACTATTTTGAGATACTATTAAGCAGCATCTTAATCTCACTGAGAGGAAGGCAAAGGAGGAAATTTGTAAGTTTTTAAAAAAGCATGATATTCCTTGTCATTCAACGAGATTCAAGCAGACATCTTTGTTGGGATAGATTAATCAGAGGCAAAGTAGGACAGGCTTTTTGGCTCCTTTTACAGACCTGGCTGAAATTTCTCTCTTTATGTTTTTGATGTTTCAGAATGCTAGGAATGAAAACACCTCTCTGGATTCTGGTGTGTCCTTTTGATTTCCAGATAAGCAGCAAAAATCATAATCATAATCATAAATTTATTTGTCAAGCGCCCACCCTCTGGAACAACCTCCCCCCAGAGATACGTACAATAACAGACCTCCGGATTTTTCGTCGGGCCCTGAAAACCCATTTGTTTCAACTAGCGGGGCTGGCCTGAGTTAATTTTAAATTGATTTTAAATTGGGTTATTTTAATTTACGGCCAATAATATTTAATTATTTTAAATTGTTTTTAAATTTTGTATGTATTGTTTTTTACTCTGGCTGTTCACCGCCCTGAGTCCTATTCTGGAGAAGGGCGGTATAGAAATTTAAATAAATAAATAAATAAATAAATAAATAAATAAATAAATAAGCATATATAAGATAACAGGTAAAAGTATACACATCATTTGAATACATGAAAAGAGTAAGTAAAAAGGAATATTAGGACAGGGACGGTAGGCCACTGGTGCACTTATGCACGCTCCTTACAGACCTCTTAGGAATGGGGTTCCTAAGAAAGAAAGAAAAAGAAAGAATTCCTCAGCCAGTTGCCAAGGTTGGAGACTTCTGTTTTAAAGCACACATATTGGAGAGATGAAAAGATGACAAGACTTGGCATGGGGGATGCCCATTTGTCTCTTGCCTAGTATTGCTGGTTAATTTGAGCAGCTTTCATTTGAAATACAGGTAGTCCTCGACTTACACCCTTTTGTTTGGTGACCATTCAAAGTTACAATGGCACTGAAAAAAGTGACTTATGACAGCTTTTCACGCTTACAACTGTTTCAGCATCCCTGTGGTTCAGGTTGTCAAAATTCGGATGCTTGGCAACTGGGTCATATTTACAATGGTCGCAGTATCCCGAGGTCATGTAATCACCTTTTGTGATCTTCTGACAAGAAAAGTCAATGGTGAAGCCATTGATTCCAGATTCACTTTAACAACCCATGTTATTAACTTAACTGCAGCAATTCACTTAACAATTGTGGCAAGACAAAATGGGGCAAAACTCACTTAAGAACTGTTTTACTTAGCAGCAGAAATCGGGGGCTCAATTGTGGTCATAAATCAAGGACTTCCTGTCTTGCAGGTATTGAAATGTAGCAGATTTCTGAAATTCCTCTTGCTTCACTGTGATTAAAATATGAGACTTCTATCCTTTTACATCTGGCCATTCCATTCTAAACAAATTCTCTCCATTATCAACATTCTTCGGTTTTGGAAAGAACATCTGTTTCTCAGCAGTTTTATCAATGTGCAGCCTGTTAGCAAAGCTAAAAAAAGTCCAAGCACAATTCTGGGGGGGAAAATGACTTGGCTTTCAGGGTTTTTTCCCCCCCTTTCTTAATATTGCAGCAGTTGCCAAGATTGTTGTGTCATATTTTTTGTCAGAGGAAAGGCACCTGTTTCCTTTCTAAAAGAAGAATTAAAGAAAGGCTGAGCAGTCCTAAAGAGAGAAAAAAAAAACAGAGAGTAGGAATAAACGGAAAAATTTCAAATTGGAGAGGAATTTACAGTGGGTTTCCCAGGGTTTGAGGATGGAACTGGTACTTCTATATCAAGCATGTCCAACTCACAGCCTGTGAGCTGCATGTGGCCCTGGAGTGCTACTAATGTGGTCCCACAAGATTTTTTTAAAAATGAAGTTCGTTATTTACATACATTAACTATAATATATATTTTATATCCAACCCAAGACAGTTCGAATTCACTCGATGTGGCCCAAGCAAACCAAAAGGTTGAATACCTATGTTTTAAATGTTTCACAAATTATATATTAGAGGTGAATACTGAGGTGTTTAGTTTGGTTGATATTAAACTTTACTATCAAGATTGCAATTCAACAAAGGACAACTCAGTGAAAATGCCAATAATGGTTATTTCGATATCTATTTCAATCATATCTATCATAACAAATTAACCTAAAAACTTCCAAACATTTTACTCATCAATGGTCCTATATCCCAGCATTTTTCCTCCTTTCCAGCCAATACCAAGGAGCCTTGGTAGTACAGTGGTTTAATGCACCCTGTTATTAACACAGCTGCCTGCAATTTCTGCAGGTTCGAATCTTACCAGGCTCAAGGTTGACTCAGCCTTCCATCCTTTCTAAGGTAGGTTAAATGAGGACCCAGTATGTGGGGGCAGTAAGCTGACTTTGTATAAATATACAAAAGTATGAAGGCTATTGCTTAACGCATTGTAAGCCGCCCTGAGTCTCCGGAGAAGGGCAGCATATAAATCAAATTAAAATAATAATAATAATAATAATAATAATAATAATAATAATAATAATAATAATAATAATAATAATAATAATAATATTTGTTCCAGACAAATTTGCCCATTGTGGGAAATAGATATCGAAATAACCTATATGGATGAAAGAATATATGTATTTGAACTGTGATAATTAATGTAAATATGTACAGAGATAAAGAAGTGTATCAATTATATGACAAAATTTGATGAAAATGTTTAAACCGGAGATGTCATGTTATGTCCATTGTTTTTAATTTGTATTATAAATAAAAACTTTAAA
The DNA here is from genome assembly GCF_029215685.1 of Pituophis catenifer annectens. Taxonomy (NCBI): domain Eukaryota; kingdom Metazoa; phylum Chordata; class Lepidosauria; order Squamata; family Colubridae; genus Pituophis; species Pituophis catenifer. The sequence continues at coordinate 160,570,536 of NW_027256882.1, forward strand.
AAAGAAAGAAAGACAATGCCAATAAAACATCAGACTATTTTTCTAAAAAGAAAACCATATTGGGTCTTGGAAATATTAAGAAAGCAAGTTAAAATACAACCATAAATATCAGTTATAACATTTAATAAGTATTAGCACTACTGATGAACTGTTCTTTTAAATAAAAACTAAGTATTATTAGAAGCACAACATCCAAAGCTTCTTATATGTGGAGACAAATAAGGACAATGTGAGATACATAGTTTTTCTTCATCTCTCACAACAGAATTCATGATCATCCATTAAAATTAAATGCAAAGAGATAAGGACCAACAATTGGAAGTATTTCTTTGTGCAATTTGAGGGTGTATAATTATGTGCTGATGTGTATATAAGCTTGCAAGCTACCATCATCATCATTTTAGCCCATTGTGTATCCACTTGCAGGATGAAGGCCTCTTCCATGTTTCCAACCCATACAGTCCTGAGCTTTCTTGTGCCAATTGGGCCCACAATACTTGTGGATGTCATCGATCCATCTTGTTTTAGGTCTCTTTCATGGATGCTTTTTATCAAGTGGGATCCATTCTATGACTGCCTTAGTCCACCTGCCATCAGTTCTTCTTGCTACATGACTAGCCCATTTCCATTTCAATTCTTTTACTCTCTTGATGGCGTTTATACTTAAGCTTGCTAACCTTAATAAATAGGATGCATTTAATTGTGGAGTTTGCTGCCATCAAATGAGGTAGGGATGACAGACAGCATGTAATCGGCAGCTGTGGAACAACAGAAGAGAAATTTATCAATTTCTTTTCTGGGTTTGTCTTGTATCTAGTTGGCTGCTGAGTGACACAAAATGCTGGGTTAGAAATGCCTGCTAGCTTGATCCAACAGGATTGCTCTTATATTCTAATGCTGCTTGATTAAGAAGTACTGGGGTTGAATATTTTTGGAAGCCATGCAAATGATCCCAGGCCAACCATCAAGCGTTGAGCCGGAAGCAATTCTATTGTGAGATCTTTTTAGTCGACTGCCAGTAAAGCAGGACCAAACGAGATGCACTGGTCTGTCCCTCCATAAAGGAGCTTCCTTTTTCAGAAGCAAGGCAACCTATGGAGGGGAGCCACAAACAGTCTCCTCTATATATTACTGTGCAATAAGGAAAGTTGAAAGTCTGAAGATTAACTTGCTGCCCACAGGTACAACAGTAAATTGTCTTCCTGAAATCATATTCTACTGCTGCTGGTGTTTTTTGTCCTGAAACGTGGGGCAGACACACATTTGATATTTGAGAAACAAATATCTTGAGCCATTCTATTTTCAGCCCTAAGGCCCACCCTAAGAAGCAACAATATCTTTAACTGGTTATTGCTGAGCTATGAAGATCGTAAAGAAAGAAACCCACACATTTTGCCCGCACATTTTTCTTATTTTTCTAGTCATGCTAAAGGAAAAGTATTTCCTTTTGACTTTTCTTTTTCTTTTTTTTTTAAAATTTGATTTATATGCCGCCCTTCTCCGGAGACTCAGGGTGGCTTACAATGTGCTAAGCAATAGCCTTCATCCTTTTGTATATTTATACAAAGTCAGCTTATTGCCCCCACAATCTGGGTCCTCAGTTTACCTACCTTAGAAAGGATGGAAGGCTGAGTCAACCTTGAGCCTGGCGAGATTTGAACCTGCAGTAATTGCAGGCAGCTGGTCTTAATAACAGGGTGCTTTAGACCACTGTACCACCAAAGCTCTTTCAAGACAGAATGGGAATATTTGGCCTGTGAGAAGCTGGGGGTGCCAGAACAGAAGTTGTAGGAGGCAGCAATGGAAAATGGCAATCAGAAGTGAATTCACCAGAAAAGACCAGTGACAACATATAAGGAACGTTGGTTTTCTACTGCTCCTAGACTTTTTCCCAATTTGTTGGGAAATTACTGTGGATAATATCCAGTTTAGTTTGTGCCCAGCACACTCTCAGAAATGTTCTGATAGTGAACGTTATTACGCACATATGTTATCAGGCCATAAGTTTGATGAAAAATAGTGCCTAAGACGTCATATCCAGGTATTCTTCCTCTGCTTTTAAGCTGCTGTTCATTCTCAATGCCTGTTTCCTGGATCACAGCCAAATCAACACAGTTTTCAAGTGTGTGTTCCAACTTTTCAAGTTTTCAAGTGTATGTTCCAATACTGTGTGTGACCAACCACATGCTAAATAAAATAAAATAAAATCTGATAGTGAAAACTATATTAATCAATGAAATAGCTTCTCTCCTGGAGTTGTGGAAGCTCCATCACTGGAGGTTTTCAAAACTAGACTGGGCAGCCATTTGACTGGGATGGTAGCAAAGGTAAGTGGATTTCACCGCTGAATTATATGACTTCGTTTGCAGTCACTACTGACCACTAGGACAATATAATGAAAGTATAGTGCCTCCTAGACATCAGTAATTAACATAGCCATTTTCATACATATAATACTAGATATTAGATCAGCAGTTTGGTCATTACCCAAGTGGGAAGGCTTTGGGAATAGCCAGAGAAATTTGACAAGCGATAGAAGAAGAATCAAACTAATCAAACTGTTGTTGTGCAAATCTGCAAAACAACAGAAAGTCCCACAAATTGGAAGAGGTCCATCTGTAACACACTACAGGTTATCCTCAACTTACGACAACAGTTGAGTGCAAAATTTCTGTTGCTAAGCAAGACAGTTGTTAAGTGAGTTTTGCCCCATTTTACAATCTTTCTTGTCACAGTCATTAAGTGAATCACTACAGTTGTTAAGTTAGTAACATAGTCGCTAAGTTCCTCGTTGACTTTGCTTGTCAGAAGGTCGTGAAAGGTGATCACATGACCCCAGAACACTGCAGCCATCACAAATATGAGCCAATTGCCAAGCATCCAAATTTTGATCATGTGACCATGGGGATGCTGCAATAGTCGTAAGTGTGAAAAACAGAAGTCACGTTTTTTTCAGTGCTGTTGTAACTTCGATCAGTCCCTAAACGAATGGTTCTAAGATGAGGACTGTCTGAAGATGGTACAAACTATTACACAATATCCTTAGTTCCCGTGCTAGCAAAATAATGTTTAGGATCATCTAATGCAGATTAGAGTCCTACACGAAAAGAACGATGCCACATGTTCAAACTGGCTTTAGAAAAAGCTGAAGGACAAGAGACATTATTTCTGATTATTGCTAGATAATTGAGAAAGCCAAATAATTCCCCCAAAAAGTCAATACACCCTTCATGGATTATATCAACCATATCAAGCTATGGTGTGTGCTTAGGGAAATAGGAATCCCAGAACATCTCATTGTCCTCATATAAAGCCTATGCACACTATAGGTCAGGAAACCACAGTCCAGATTGAACATGGCAAAACAGATTAACTCCAAGTTGGTGCAGGAGTGAGACAACTGTGTACTCTCCTTTATTTATTCAACCTATATAATGAATACATATTGAGGGAAGCTGGATTGGAAGAAGACGAATGTGGTTTTAAAACTGGAGGAAGAAACATCAATAATCTGTTTTATGTTGATAATATTACTCTGATAAGTGAAAATGCAAATGATCTGGAAGGTGTAGTAATGAAAATCAAGGACACAATGAAAAAATAGGACTAAGATTAAGAATAAACTCATCACAACAAGTGCAGTAAATCCAGCCTTGGATTAACCGGGAACAGACTGTTGATTAAGTGTTGATTAATTATCAACAGTAAAGGAACCAACAGTCAAGAAATATGTCACAAGCCAGTACTTGATTAGAATAGCAATGAAGACCTTGGAAAAGATATTCAAATGCCATGATGTTTTTACATCTACAGAGATCAGATTTGTGTGGGCAATGGTGTTCCCTGTAACCAGTGGTGGAATTCAAATTTTTTTACTACTGGTTCTGTGGGCGTGGCTTGGTGGGCATGGCTTGGTGGGCGTGGCAGGGGAAGGATACTGCAAAAATCTCCATTCCCACCCCACTCCAGGGGAAGGATACTGCAAAATCCCCATTCCCTCCCCACTCCTGGGGGAAGGACATTGCAAAATCTCCATTCCCACCCCACTCTGGGGCCAGCCAGGGGTGGTATTTGCCAGTTCTCCGAACTACTCAAAATTTCCACAACCGGTTCTCCAGAACCTGTCAGAATCTGCTGAATAGCACCCCTACCTGTAATATTCTATGGATGTGAAGGCTGGACTTGGAAGAGGCAGGACAGAAAGAGTATTGACATTTGAATGTTAGTGTTGGAGAAGACTGAAGTATACTCAGCCAAGAGAACAAACCAATGGATAATTGAACAAATTGAGCCAGAATTTTCACCCAAGACATAAATGACCAGGCTCAAATTATCATATTTTTGACACATTATGCAAAGAATAGCTCCCTTGGGAAAGCTATAGTGTCTGGAAAGGTGGAAGGAGCGAGAAAAATAAGATGACCAGCAGCAAGGAAGATGGATTGACTTATTAATAGGTGAATAAATGGAAGACATGAAGGACCAAGTTGGGGACAGAATATCCTGAAGAAAAAATAATGTAATGGTTAAGATTTGACACTGAGTTGATAACACATAATCAGTTATCATACACGTATGTCTATATATCAAAAGGCACAGAAGTTTGCAGAACCATTGGAAATAATACTGTAGTTCAGGGGTGGGGAACTATGGCCTCTTTATGACCTGTGGGCTTCAACTCCCATGACTGACCTCAGGAATTCTGGGAGTTGAAGTCCACAGATCATAAAGAGGCCATAGTCCCCCATGGACCCCACCCATGCCAAAGAATAGATGATTAGCATGGATAGTCCGATAGGAAGTGGCCTTTGATTATTAAATTTAAGCCATTTTACATAAAAGTACCAGAATACAGACGGAAAATAGGACACCAAGTGATCGCTCCTCTCTTCTTCAATAGGAAGGAAATAATTTAGTGGGTGGGGATGATGTATGGCACAGTGTTGAGGCAAAATAGCTCAACAGAAAGAGCTCTGTAATTTAACACCAGCTGTCTGCAATTAAAAAGTAAGATCGAATCCCGCCAGGCTCAAGGTTGACTCAGCCTTCCATCCTTTCTAAGGTAGGTAAATTGAGGACCCAGTTTGTGGGGGCAATAAGCTGACTTTGTATAAATATACAAAAGTATGAAGGCTATTGCTTAACGCATTGTAAGACGCCCTGAGTCTCCGGAGAAGGGCGGCATATAAATCAAATTAAAAACAAAAACAAAAACAAAATGCTGGGCAAATGGGAACTCATCTGATTAGGATTGTCTGTTTTACTCTTTGTACAGTGCAGAATGGAACACGAGAGATCCAGATTCCCAGGTTATCCATAGGCGTGAAACTCACTTGCTGTCTTTGGGCCATCCCCCCCATCTCTCTCTCAGCCTAACCCACCTCATAGCATTGTTGTTTTAGACAAAAGTTTTATATATGATATTTTGAAGTTTTTGAACAAAAGGTGGGATAAAAAACCCAGATAACTATGTCCCTATTTTTTTTTAAAGTTGGGCATTAACCACATTTCTAACAGATAAAGGAGAGACAAGCATTGGACTGCCTTATCAGATCTTGTGTATTGAAATGACTTATGTAACCTCCTTTGGGCTTGGGGAAACTCTAAATAGATAAAAACTGGAAATGCAAGGAAATTTTTCTTAATGGATAATGCAGTAATTACAGGCTTTGGTGCTGTGCTTCAGGGAATCCAGTCAATTGATGTTGTTGTGGCTCTTCCAGGCCTCCAGGGGGCAGGAAGGGGTAAGAAAATGAATGATTCTAGCAGGTGGAAACTGAACTTCCATCATTCACATCAAAGCAGCTTTTCTAGAACACAAGGGAGAGAGAGATATATGTATGCGTTTGTGTGTATGTTACAATAAATCAGTCAGGGTGTATTGGTTGGATCGAGGTCTTGGCCTTTCAGTCCTCAGGACTATAAGAGCGGCAACCTTGTGTCTAAGCTGCTGCAGAGTAGCATACTGATCTGTCCCTTGCTAACCATCCATCAATAAAGCTTGCGTTTCTTCACAACTGCCAGTGAGTTCCCTGAGTAGCTGGAGTGGCTAGTGGAAGGCTAAATTTAAAGTGGAGACACCAAATCTCATGAGATGATAACTGTAAACAGTTTTCTTGTAGTTCAACACCCAGAGCTTGTCGGCCCAAGGGAAAATGGAAAGGAGGAGAGAGATTTAAGAAGGATGATCTATTTAATTTTCATTATCATTCCTGTGCTTTTTGAAACAAAGCCTTTTTGATTTCAGGAAGATATCTATCTTCCTTTAGAGCCATGGTGGGTGGTGCATTGGTTAGAATGCATTATTGCAGGCAAACTTTGCCCACAGCCAGGAGTTCGATCCTGATGGTGCTCCAAGCTGACTCAGCCTTCCATCCTTCCGAAGTCACTAAAATGAGGACCCAGATTGTTGGGGGCAATATGCTGAGTCTGTAAACCGCTTAGAGAGGGCTGTAAAAGCACTGTGAAGCAGTATTTAAGTCTAAGTGCTATGGCTATTGCTATTTCGTTTAAAGTGATCATCTACTGATTCTCCGTGAAAGGAGGTGGTGGTTGACATAATATTTGCTGCAGATGGATAACTTCACAATGCATAAGTGTCCTTTCCTCAAGCTGGCTGGCCTTGCTCTTACTGTCTATATTCAGAATGGAATGATATTAGTAGGCTGTGTGAGACAGTTGCTGTATCTGGAACCTTGAGCCTGAGAAAAAGCAACAAGGTACCAGAAGGAAGATTTTGGTGTATATGCAGCTTCTCATTGTTGAAGTAAGATTTCGTGGTCAGAAGCGTCAGCTTTTGTAGACTTGTGAGAAGGAGGGCATTGCAATGTTAGGCATGCCCTGGATTAGCCCTGCTTCTACCTATCTTTGCTGGAAACCAGTTCCAAATAATCTGCTTGACTTTGAGAGAGTGGAATGGATGAAAGAAAATAATAATGAACACTCAACAAGCACATAGCTGTGTGGGTCCTTCGAATTTAACTGAGGCATTTTTGCAAAATAGTTCCTGTAGATTCTGTTTACAAGATAGGTCACTGCCCAAAAGGGGATAAGCAAGTGTTACTGGGCTTGAGGAAGATGCTACTTTGAATGAATGTGTGAGATTCTCAGTCATCCAGGTCGTGATTGAAAGAGTACTAACCATCAAATGACTGCAAAGAATATAAATCCTTCCATCCCCTACCATTCAATCAGAACCAAAGAAGCTTCTTGGATGAGAAGTGAAACGTCTTCAAGGAAAAACAAAAAGTCTAGTTGCCTTTTGAAAAAGCACCTTTGGGATGCCACTTTCAAAACAATTCAGATGACAATGTTTGGGCCTCCCACAAGCCTAGTTCTATGCCATACATCAAAACAGCCTGCTCCCTTTTTCTGCCTTCTGTAGAAGGAAAAGAGAGCCAGTTTGGTCTAGTGGTTAAGACACTGGGCTAGAAAGCCGAAGAGCGTGAGTTCGAGGCCTACCTTAGCCATGAAAGCCGGCTGGGTGACTTTGGGCCGGACACTTTCAGCCCAACTCATCTCACAGGATTGTTGTTGCAGGGAAAATAGGAGGAGGAAGGTGTGTTGGATATGTTTGACACCCTGAGATATTTGTAAAAATAATAAAGGCGGGATACAAATAAATAAAATAAATAAGGTGTTGTGTTTTTTTTCAGGCTTCCAAGAAAAAAGAAGGAGGGGCTGCTTAAAGGACAGCAGAGCAATGTTGTGCTTGCATTAAACCTGAAACACTTCTGAATCATTTTCAAATCATGCATAAGGCCTAATGTCCATGCAGTGGTATTGGTAATGCTTAAAACAGAACACATCGTAAGTCATGTCCATGATGTGTACACATGTGAGCAGATAAATTGGGCGCATGTCAGCAGTCCGTAGATATGGGTGGAGATGTTATATTTCCAATGTCCTCCTTTCATGAATTCTGCATTTTTAACAGTCAACTGCTATTTTTGTTTTAGGAAAGCTAAAGAATAAAAGTAGTCTTCGTTTAACAAGTGGTCGCTTAGCACCCAGTCAAATTATGATGGACCTGCCCAGAGTTATTTATGACCCAATTTCAAAGTTCTGACAGCTACACACACACACACACACACACACACACACACACACACACACTGGTCACTTGATCACAATTTGGGCACTTGACAACTGGCTTACATTCATGGCCATTTGCAAGGTCCTGCCATCGTGGAACTATAATTTTCAGATGTTTTTTGACAGTTTCTGGCTTTTACTTCTGGTTTCCAGCAAAAAAAAACAAACAAACAAACCTTCCATTGGAGAATACAGACTTGCTTAATAACTGCAGCATTTGCTTAACAATCATTGCAAAAAAGATAGTAAAATCCCTTGTGGTCATATGGTGATCTGTTTAATGACTGCCATGACTTATGACTGTGATTCTGTAATAATGATTACAGTCATACGTCAAAGACTTCTTGTATGCCTGATGAGTTGGGGAACTGGCTTTATATAACACTTCTGCATTTTGCCATCCATCAGGACAGCAGAGGAAGTATGGGGATGGTGCCACACTTCCTAGCCTCTAAATTCCGTTTTATTGCATTTTCTTGACCATCCTTTGTAGGAAACCCCTCCTCCCCCTCAAAGTCCCAGATTAAAAGATTCATGGCACAGGACCCTGAGGGCACTCCAAGTGGCCTCAATGACTCTCAGAAAGAGTGCTAAAGATCAGATGACTACAAGAAATATAAATCCTTCCATCCTCCACCATTTGTTCAGAATTGAAGAAGCTTCTTGGATGAGAAGCGAAACGTCTTCAAGGAAAAACGAGGTCCAGTTGCCTTTTGAAAAAGCACCTTTGGGATTAAAAGATAAATCTTTCTTTATAATTTGGGGTTCTCACAAGGCCTAGACTTTCTTTTCAGGCTCTGCCTTTCTCCCAGCTGCGAAGAAAGGCTGATTGTATTACCTCAGCAATATCTAACAGTCCTGAAGTAAAATACTGCAATTACCAATACAATACAGTATGGAGCCAGCCTCCTCCCTGCCATCTATTAGGAAAGCCAAATAAGAAAAAAATATTGCTGGTGAAATGAATAAAGCACAGATGATTGACTGAATCCTCCTTAACAGGCAGTAACGCAATGCAACAGGCACCAGAAAGAGAATAAGTGAAAATCAATGACAATGAGAACAATTAATTGGCAGAACAGCTTTCTTTCAGAAGTTGTGGGTGCTCCATTATTGGAGGTTTTAAATAAGAGCCATTTGTCTGGAATGGTATAGGGCAGGGGTGTCAAACACAAGGCTCATGGGCCAGATTTGGCCTGCAGTGTGGTTGGATCTGGCCCATAAGACTGTCCTGGAAAATGTAAGGGGCTGGCCCAGTCAACCCACAGCACTTCGACCCAGTCTATCCAATGCGAAGAGGAAACATCGGGCCAGCGTGGCTTCAGCCCAGTCTACCCAGTGTGAAGAGGAAACATGCCAGAGTGGTGTCAAACTGGACACGCCCACCCAGTTGGCCATACCCACCCAGCTGGTCACGCAGCCCGGCCCGCCCGAGGTCAGCCACAGCCCTGATGCAACCCTCAATGAAATTGAGTTTAATACCCCTGGTATAGGGTCTTCTGTTTGAGCAGGACATTGGACTAGAAGAACTCCAAAGTCCCTTCCAACTCTGTTATCCTGTTATTATTGTTGTTGTTCTTTCAACAGGTAATGGGGCAACCAACCCCAACATTGGTGGCCTCATCACAGCAGGGTTTGAGGGCAGAAGCTTGGGGGACCTACTCAGCAATATGAGCAGTTAAGGCTGGCTTAGTACATTTGGATTGCAAAGTAATCCAACCGACCCTCTGGAATGGGCTGCCCACTGGGCTTAGGACAGCCCCTGACCTCCTCTCCTTCCTGCCGCGAACTGAAGTCGTGGCTCTTTCATCAAATGGGCTGATCCGTTGGGGGTGATTTTTACATTGGAATAATTTTAATCAAATTTTAATTGGATTTTAATTTTTATGTAATTTTTCGTTCTGTTGAATGTTTTCTCTGTAAGCCACCCTGAGTCCTTCGGGAGAAGGGCGGTGTATATATACATACATATATATATATATATATATATATATATATATATATATATATGTAGGTCTTTGGTTATTCGGGTCTTCTCCCACGTAAAATTGGAAGTGTCTTGGCGACGTTTCGACGAAGTCTCATTCGTCATCTTCAGGCTGGTGTTCTCGGCTTCGTGCTTCCAGGAGCAATGTGAGATCGCAGCTGTCTCTTCCTTTTAACTGCTAGTGGAGGTGTGAGCTGATTGGGTGGGAACTTGGCTGTGTTCTGATTGGGTGGAGGTGTGTTCTGATTGGTTAGGGGCTTGGCTGTGCTCTGATTGGCTGGGGTTGTGTTCTGTTTGGGTGGGGGCTTGGTTGTGCTCAGCTTAGTCTGAGTTGCAGGGGGATTTGAGCTGGTGAGCTGCGTTGTTGTTGTTTGGCTTCGTGTTTGTGGCCGTGCGAGCTCTTCATGGTGGGTGTCAGTCTGCTTCATGTATGGATTGGAGGGGTTTAAAGTGGCTAATGATGCAGCTGCGGTCTGGCTTCTGGTCCTTGGTCGTGGCTCATTATCAGTGTGGGTTTGAGTCTGCTTTCTGCGTGGATGTGTGGTGGTGACATCAGGTGTGGCACTCGTGAGTGTGGGTCTGGTGTCATTCGTCGTGTTAGGGACTCGTTTGTCAATAAGGGCGGGTTTCCAAATGGCTGGTAGGCGGGAGGTATCGTCTCGTTTGTTCATGCTGTGTGGGCGTTTTTCTATCTCAATGGCTTCTCTGATTATTCTGTTGTTAAAGTGTTCAGTTTTGGCGATAGTTCTGGTCTTTTTAAAGTCAATATCATGTCCTGTGGCTTTAAGGTGTTGGACCAGGGAAGAAGTTGGTTCCTCTTTTCTGACTGAGTTCTTGTGTTCTTCTATGCGTGCACTTATTCGTCTGTTGGTTTGTCCGATGTATGTGGTGGGGCAGGCGGTGCATGGGATTTCATATACTCCTTGATTTTCTAACTCAATTTTGTCTTTGGGGTTCCTTAGGATGGTGGATATTTTTCGGTTTGTGCAGAATGCTGTCTTGATGTTATGTTTGTGGAGGATTTTGCTTATTCTGTCTGTGGTGCCTTTTATGTATGGGAGGAGGGCCTTGCCGTTTTCTTGTTCTCTGTCTTGGATTTTAGTGGGGGTTTCTTTTTGGATTAGGTTGGTGATCTTATTTCTTTGGAATCCATTGGATGTGAGTACGTTAGTGAGGGTGTGTAGTTCGGTTTTTAGGTGTTGTTCGTCAGCTAAGCGTTTTGTTCTGGAAATGAGTGTCTTGGCTACAGAGTTGATCTGGGCAGGGTGGTGGTGTGAGAGTGCGTGCAGATAGCGGTTTGTGTGTGTTTTCTTCTGGTATATAGTGTGTCCTAGGGAGCCATTGGATTTTCTGTAGACTAAGACATCCAGGAAGGGAAGTTGGTTGTTCACTTCTGTTTCCATGGTGAACTGTATTTTGGGGTGTAGGCTGTTGAGATGTGTGAGGAAGTTGTCCAGTTTTTCTTTCCCATGTGGCCAGATTATGAAGGTGTCGTCCACATATCTGAGCCAGAGTTTGGGTTTGTGATCGGATTTTTCTAGAGCTTGGGTTTCAAAGTATTCCATATAGAGGTTGGCAATGACAGGTGAGAGGGGTGATCCCATGGGTGCTCCTTCTGTTTGTTTGTATTTCTGTCCATTATAGATGAAGTATGTGTTGGATAGGCAGTGGTTGGTCAGATCTAAGATGTGCTTGGGGGGGTTATATTTGTTTTGGATAACTGTCAAGGCTTCTTTGATTGGTACTTGGGTGAAGAGGGATATGACATCAAAGCTCACGAGTAGGTCACTGGGCTGTAAGTTTTGTTGCTTTATGATGTCTATGAACTGGAATGAGTTTTTTACGTATGAGGTGATGGATTCTGCATAGGGCTGCAGTTGTTTGGCGAGAAATTTGGCTAGGTTTTGTAGAGGTGAGCCTATGGAGCTGACTATGGGTCTAAGTGGGGTTCCTTCTTTGTGTATCTTGGGGAGACCATAAAGCTTAGGGCATCTGGATGATTTCTCTCTGGGTATGATTCTTTGCTGAATCTCTTCGCTGATGGGGGAGGCTTTTATTTTGGATCTGGTGGTTTTTTCCAGGTAGGTGGTGGGGTCTGTGTTTAGGGGTTTGTATATGGAGTCTTGGAGTAGGTTGGTTAATTTGGTTTGGTAGTCAGATGTGTTCATAACCACCGTGGCATTGCCCTTGTCTGCTGGTAGGATTATTATGCTGGTGTCTTCTTTCAGGTTAAGTAGTGCTGTCTGTTCCTCTTTGGGTAAGTTACTTTTGGGTGGCTTGCTGGTGCAGAGGATATTGGTGATTTCGAGTCTGATTCTGTTTGCATCGTCGGGGTTGATTTTGGTCAGGCTGGTATATATATGTTTTCTGAGGTTTTCGCGGGTGTTTGTATGTAGGTCTTTGGTTATTCGGGTTTTCTCCCGCGTAAAATTGGAGGTTTCTTGGCAACGTTTCAACGAAGTCTCATTCGTCATCTTCAGGCTGGTGTTCTCGGCTTCGTGCTTCTAGGAGCAATGCTCCTAGAACACCAGCCTGAAGATGACGAATGAGACTTCGTCGAAACATTGCCAAGAAACCTCCAATTTTACGCGGGAGAAAACCCAAATAACCAAAGACCTATATATACATACATATACATATACATATACATATACATATACATATACATATACATATACATATACATATACATATATTTGTCTTTTTCTTTTTCGTAGGCTTTTATGTGCATATTCTTTCTAGCCAGGTTTTACCTACGTAAACTAAGTTGTTCTGCAGCCCAGGGCTAGAAAGAATATGCATATATATATATATATATATATATATATATATATATATATATATGTATGTATATATATATGTAAGTTTTCACGGGTATATATGTTAATATCTCGGGTTTCTTCCCGTGTAATTGTAAACATATCCTTAAAAGGATGTATCCCCCTTTTAAGGATATGTTTATAATTACACGGGAAGAAACCCGAGATATTAACTGTAGACACACACACACACACACACACACACACACACACACACACACACATATATATATATATATATATATAATTATAATAATCTAAATTTGTATGTAACCGTGTCAAATCCAAAGTATAAATTTTTACTCAGAACGAGATGTGTGTGCGTTTCATTGGCAAGACTGGCTTAACAGGCATTTGTTCTTAGTCTTATCGGTCTAGACTCTAGACAGAACTCTTCTCTAGTAGCACTATTTCATATCAATAAGTGCCATGGTCAATTCAAAGGTCTTCTGGTGTGGAATGTGTTTATGATTACCAGGTGGCATCCCTGGATATCTGTTTTTATGCCATTAAATTTCCCTGTGAGATTGAAGAAGAAAAATCCATGACATCTCCTTTCTTATCTGCTGTAACAGTAACCAGTCAATCCATGCCATTCTTATCGTCTCCTTCCGCCCAGAAAATTAATGGCATAGGTCGGCCTTGTCACCTACGGCAATGTTGGTTTTAAAGGGATAACAAACGTCTCCAAACTGCAATCGGGGAAACCCACTGGAAGTATTTAATAAAGAGTCACATGACCCGATATTAAAAAAAAAATGTTTTTCTTCACATACCACTTACAAGGACAATTCTTAGGTTCTGTGGGCCTTGGACAAGCCATAGCTCACCTCCTGCCATCTGCTTAAGAGGCCTAATTTTCTCATCAATGCCACTGATCTCCCAGGCATTGGAAGAGCAGCAGAGAACATAGGATAGAATTGGCATTTTCTAAAGCTAAGCTCTGGGCTTTTCACACCTTCTTGGGCAGCTGTCCAGCCATACCAGTTGTTTGTTGCTGGCTCACACTCCAGCTCTAAGGATAAACTCTGAACTGAAAGCTGGCTTCAGGAAAAGGTGTCCCTTGACATTTACACTGAAGCAAACTGTCAAAAACGATACCTCCCCTAAGTTAGCTAATTTTAATGACAAAGAGCAAGGAGGACTGAAAGCAAGAGAATATTTATACCGAGGTTCCCCGTCCTTATTTGATGACAGTTCATTATCATGCTTCCTCAAGGCCTGGTTCTGTAAAATTATATGAATATATAAGCCGCCCAGGCTTACTTTGAAGAGTGAAATGGCCGGCATATAAACTTAAGAATAAATAAATGTTTATGACAAATAATTTTTACCTGACACACAGATAGATCAGGCAGGGATGGTACAATGCAACAAGCTATGGTTGTTTATATTTTCAAGGACACTAAAGCAGGAAAAGGCCATGTCCTCCAAAAGACAAGCTCACGTATCTGGCCAAACTGCTCTGTGGCTCAGTGCTTGATAAATTTAACAAATAAATGAATTTTCATGTAGCCATCCTTGCCATATACGCACAGTCATTCCTACAACAAGTACAGTCATTGTGGATACAGGGTTGACTTGTATTTCCTGTATGCAACTCAGGGGTGGGTTCTAAATTTTTTTACTACTGGTTCTGTGGGCGTGACTTATTTTGTAGGCGTGGCTTGATGGCCAATCTACCACCACTGAGCGGTTTACAAGGAGCGGATCGGTTCTAGCCAATCAGTTGGGAGGCTTCTTGGCTTCTTAATTTAAAGCGACGGTGTCTTGTTTTTTTTCCTGTCTTCTTTGTCAAGTGAGCCCTGATTTTTTCCTTCTAGCCGATCATCTGGGACTTGGGAGGCAGAGAATAGATTGGGGGCGGGTCCAGGCAGAGATGGTATTTACCGGTTCTCCAAACTACTCAAAATTTCCACTACCGGTTCGCAAGAACCAGGGAGAACCGGTAGCAACCCATCACTGATGCAACTAGTAGAAAAGCACAGGGAATACAGCCAATACCCTATTCTCGCCCCTATCTCCATTACTCCAAGAATAGTAAAAATATAAAACAATCTGTCATAATAAATGCCTAACTACTACATCTCCCTGACCACCCGGACCTTCAAGGGTTAACTAACCACATATCCCATAATCCCTGTAACCACTCCTTACCTCTTAGCCCCTCCTCCTGGGTACAAAAGGTCCAACCACATGTTCCACAGTTGATTCCAGATGTATACCTGAAAGAGAAAGGTACAAGGTCAGTGACCTCCAGTACCAACAGATCAACAATAAAACTACAGAAAAGAATTGGAGTCTGTCTTTGAGTTATTGGGCTAGATCCAGTTTCTAACAAAATGGTAGCAGAGGTCGGTTGCCCATAACTCCAGACAATGACTGAACCCAACACCTACCCTGAAGAAGCAAACAGAGCACAGACCAGAGCTCTTACCAAGAAGATGGCTGAGAAGCTTGCAACCAAAGCCACAGCCATGGAGGAGACAGAAGCTGGAAGCGAACAGGACTCCAGCCTGGACTCACAATCAGATGAAGAGGGGCCATCCAAGGAAATCACCGCCCCGGAAGAAGAAACAGCACAGAAAATGAAAAAATTCAAACTCTCCATCCTGAAACTGATGGAGGGAAACAGCGACAAAGAAAACCTCATCGCGGACCTTCAAAGCCTCTTCGAGCAACAAGAAGCAGCGATTGAGGCCCCAAAGACCACCGAGAAAGAAAAGCCAGCAAAAAAGGGTAAGCCACCCCAACCCGATGATCCTGAACCGGCAGAATCCATTTCCGCGCCCCCTTCCCGGTGGCCATCTTGGGACGAGCACCAGCCAATGGGAAGCCAGGATTTGAATCCCTTGGCGCGAAAATGCCCAAACCCCAAAACAGACGAGGGGGGCTCAGAAAGTGACTACGAAGAGCCCAGCTCTGAAAGCGACCACGAAGAGATCGCAATAACAAAAAGAAAAACGCCTACCGATCTCGAATTGCAAAAGGCAATCGAGACCATCACCGCTGCCCTAGGCTCCGCTTTCGAGCCTCCTGCGGCACTCAATAAACCAAAGAAAAATCCTGGAGGGCACAAGAAGGCCAGGACAACCAACAGAGACCAGGCAACCGAGTCACAGCCTACAAAAAACACCGCGCGCGCCAACAACCGGCACAAAAGACCGCCCACCTGCAGGGAAAATCAACCGCAGAACTCGAACTCACCACCCGCTACACCGGCAACGCGAGGCCCGAGGCAGAAGAGAAGAACCGGCTACTCACCAACGCCACGACACCCATCGGGCCAGTCCACGCGACCAGGGACCAGCGACCACGAGGGAGGATCAGCCGCCGCCGCCGCCATTACCGCCGAGCCGCTGGGTGCAGGGAATCCTCGACCTACGACCTCCGCTGCTGCCGCGCCGCCGACCCGCGAAAGTCCTCGACTTGCGACCGCGTCGCCCCCTCACCTTCTGCCCTTCTTCGCCGGGGATCCGGCCATCCAGCAGTGGTGTCCACCTTCAGGAGGAATCTTCGGACCCACCGGGGGCGGGTCCAGCCTCCCACCGACAGGCCTAGGCCTAGGCCTGGGAGCTCCAGCAACAGGAACCTCACCCGATGGACTCCAGCGCGGAATGAGCTTCGCGCATGCCCAGTACCTGCCTGTAATAAGAGAAGCAAGTTACATAGATCCAAGCAAGTACAGAATGGCCACAGACATCCCAAAGCCTTATTGTGAGTTTAATCACAACTTGGACCATGGACAGCTCCCCCCAGTAAGTAACCTTACTAACATTTCTGGGGCAAATTATGCCAATTTGCCAAAACTGCAGTTAGATGGGGGTAATATTATAGAATGGAGCCAACAATTAAGGGTTGCTCTCATGAGAGAGAATGCACTGTTCCTAGCTAACAAACCTCCCCAAAAGCCCTGGTCACTGGAAATTGACTGCATTCATCACAGGGCATTTTGCATCATGTTAACCTCCATTCCATCTGCTATGTATCCATCTATTGAGGACAATCTAACTGTTTATGATATTATGCAAAAACTATGTAACCTGTTTTATAGCCAAAGCAGAGCCACCACCACTAGACTATCTAGGGAGTTCCACTCCACCAAGCATAAGGCAGGGGTCCCCATGAGTGAGCACATCTTAAAGATGAATGCTGCAAGGACAGAACTCATGCAGAGGGGGGAAATCATCACTGAAGAGAGCATGATAAGCATAATCATAAACTCTCTTGATAGCAGCTGGGACATCTTTATGACCCAACTAAATAGCCTCAGCTTGCAATACCTCACACTAGGCTCACTGACCAGTCAGCTCGTTGCAGAGGACACTCTGAGGAGGGAACGCCAACTAGCCAAAGGGGACCCTAGACCCACAAAGAGGGTGGATTTCCAGGATAGGGCCAGGGATACCTCAGAATGTTATTCTTGTGGATCAAGGAACCACTTAAAGAAGGATTGCCCCAGGAACCATAGGGATAGGGGACAGCACGACAGTAGAGGGGGAAGGTCACCTGAACGCAGGTACCCAAAGGAAAGGGGGCGAGGGTGGTCACCCAACCCCAGGAAACACCACGAGCGCAGAGACCACTCCAGGGAGAGTAGCTCTGGCTCCATGTACGGGATCAGGCACGATGACCCAAATGACAAACATAAGATAGAGAGAAACTCATGGCTTCTAGATTCAGGGGCCACAAGTCACACTACCTGTAACCCAGAGCTGCTAGACTCACTCACAGAAATAGACTCAGAAATAAAGGTGGCAAACCAAAGCAAGGTCAGAGTAGTGGGGAAAGGAAACGTACACATCACACAGGTAGGGGACTTAAAAGAAGTACTGTACATACCAGAGATTCCCCACAATGTGCTAGCCATCACAAGGCTAACACGAGACACAAATATAGAAATAAAATTTAAAGATGGAAAGGCACACTTGATCAAGCAAGGGAAAGAGATAGGAAAGGTAACCATACACGAGGGACTTCCCTACTTCACACCCAACGCAAGGGAGGAAGAAGGCATTGATACCAGCACAAACCACAGGGTAGATAAGTATCCAGAAACAGAGGGGGTGCAGCAGGAGGCAGGATGTAGCCATGAGAAGACAAACAAGTCTGTATCTATCGGCAAGCCATTACATGATAACTGCGCCCACCTCCTCCACAGGAGACTGGGACACATAAGCTTCCCCATTGTAAAGAAAATGACGGAATGTACCGAGGGTCTCAAAGTAAAGAACTGCGAAAACTACTTGGAGTGTTCAGTTTGTAAGCGTTCTAAGATCAAGGTTAAGGCCATCCCCAGGGGATCCAAACGAACCACGGAATACCCCTTCCAATTGGTGCATATGGACTTGGTAGGGCCAATGAAACCCTCTGTAGGACATAGGAAGCGATTCTTCCTCACGATTGTAGATGACTACACCAGATACGGGTACGTCTACTCCCTCAGATACAAAAATGAAGTATTCCAAAGGTTTAAAGAATTCCACAGGAGAGTAGATATGCAACACAACATGAGAATAAGGCAGATAATGACTGATAGGGGCTCAGAGTTCATGGCCAAAGAATTCACAAGGTGGCTGAGGGAGCAGGGCATAGCGCATTACACCTCTTCACCTTTCTCCCCCTTTCAAAATGGAGTCTCAGAGAGAAAAAACGGAGTGTTGCAAACCATGATGAGGTGCGCCCTGGAGGATGCTGGGATGGGGCAGCATTTCTGGTCAGAGGCATTACACTACGCCAATTACACCCTGAATAGACTGTGGTCAAGCTCTATCAATAAGACGCCATACGAGATGCTATACAACAGAAAGCCCAACATTGCTCACTTACACATATTTGGTGCCCCAGCTGATGTCCACATTCCCAGGCAGCTAAGAAGAAAGGGGGAGAAATTATCAAAAAGGTTAAGGTTCGTGGGTTACGAACCGGGCACAAAGGGCTACAGATTTGTCGACAACAATAACCGTTTTGTGGTTTCCAGATCAGCCAGTTTCCACGAAAACGCAAACTGGTCGAGGGTACACTCCAATGACATCCCAACCAATAGGGTCACGTTCGAGCATGACCAAGGGGAAAGGGAGGTCAGAGAGGTCACAGGGCACAAAGCCAACCATCGCAAGGCGAGCGTAAAAGGTTGGAAAGAAGGGCACCCCTCACTGAAGATAGATGACCTGACGGACAATGAGGCAGACAACATGCAGGAAACCGAGCCAACCCCCAGCAGGCCAGTCAGAGGAACCAGAAACAAGCTACCAAAGAAGTTAGAGGACTACGTCATGACCATCCACGACACCCATTTCACGCCCAGCTCATATGAAGACATCCTCGGGCTCCCCCAGGAAGAAAAAGAAAAATGGATGTCTGCCATGGAGAAGGAGATGGAAAGCCTAAGGAATCTCCAGGTATACTCACCTGCCCAAGTTCCAAAGGACAAAAAACCAATAGGAACCAAATGGGTGTTCAGGGTTAAGACATTAGAGGACAACAAGGTCCTATACAAGGCAAGACTAGTCGCGCAGGGTTTCGCCCAAAGATACCCCGAAGACTATACAGACACCTACTCGCCAACCGTCAGGGCGGAAAGCGTCAAAAGCGCCCTGGTGGTGGCCACCATCCTGGGCTTGGAGGTCTTCCAGTTCGACGTACAAACAGCGTACTTACACGCCGAGCTGGATAAAGAAATATACGTCAAAGCGCCGCCTGGGTACAACAAAGGCGAGGACCAAACCTGGCTGCTGAACAAAAGCCTGTACGGGCTCAAGCAGTCAGGCAAAAGGTGGTATGACTGCCTGGCCAAGGCACTCAGATCCATGGGCTTCGAGGCCACCTCAGCCGACAAATGCTTCTTTACGAGGAGAGAAAACAACACATTCGAGGGTGTACTCGTTTACGTGGACGACATCTTGTACATCAGCAAACACAAGGACAGATGTGACAAGTTTGCCACTGACCTGGGTAGCCACTTCTCCTTAAAGTCACTTGGAAAGATTGACAGATACCTAGGGGTCCAAGTGATAAAAACCAACAAGGGTTTCCGCCTCTCCCAGAGAGAAAAGATCATCGAGCTGCTGTCCAAATGCAACATGTCCGAAGCAAAACCCAGCGAGACCCCCATGCAGCCTGAGTTCCTGAAGACCATGTATGAGGAATCTGAACCTTTCACAGACAACAAATTGTATAGATCAACGATAGGGTCACTGCTGTACATATCCAACTGGACCAGGCCCGACATCGCCTTAGCCGTCAATCTGCTGTCCAGGCATGTAAGCAAGCCCACGTTAACACACTGGAACGCCATAAAAAGACTACTCAGATACCTAAAATTCAGTGCGGATGCCCTACTCTGCCTAGAACCAGAAACATCCGAGAAACCAAAGCTAACCTGCTATGCTGACGCTGACTGGGCTGGGGACATAGGGTGCAGAAAAAGCACCTCTGGCTACGTGCTACTACTCAACAATTGCCCCATCCATTGGTACACTGGAAAGCAAAAACTGGTGGCCACATCAACTACGGAAGCAGAATTTGTCTGCCTATCAAAGGCCGCAAACAATTTAGTATGGTTCGATGACCTGCTCTGCGACATCTGGGCTGAACCCTCATATCCAATAGTTATCCACGAAGACAACAAAGCAGCGATAGAGATCTCTAGGGCCGATGCCATAGGTCAGCGTTCTAGGCACATTGACATTAAATACAAACACGTCAGGCAGTTTTCAGAGATAGGCTTCATTAGAGCAGTACACTGTGACACAGAGGAGCAAACAGCAGATATTCTCACTAAACCCCTACCACATAAACAACATGCTTACCTAATGTCAAAAATGCGTGTTTGCTTGTAATTCATGCCTGTACTTGTGTATTTCCTGTATGTATGCCAACATTGCCCCAGGTACCCAGTTAGGCATTTAGAGGGGGTTTTGTCATAATAAATGCCTAACTACTACATCTCCCTGACCACCCGGACCTTCAAGGGTTAACTAACCACATATCCCATAATCCCTGTAACCACTCCTTACCTCTTAGCCCCTCCTCCTGGGTACAAAAGGTCCAACCACATGTTCCACAGTTGATTCCAGATGTATACCTGAAAGAGAAAGGTACAAGGTCAGTGACCTCCAGTACCAACAGATCAACAATAAAACTACAGAAAAGAATTGGAGTCTGTCTTTGAGTTATTGGGCTAGATCCAGTTTCTAACACAATCTGGCCCACTTTTGATTTGAACTCCACTTGTGGTTGGCTTGCAATCCTTTGGGCATGAAATTTTCCACAAAAATGGTTCTGACTACACCTGATAATTCAACTTTTATCTTTGGATTGGTCAGATGAGCTATCCTTAGAATACCATACTTTCTTTATTCATGTCAGAAGCACCGTCACATTATAGACCAGGGGTGAAATTCAGCAGGTTCTGACAGGTTCTGGAGAACTGGTAGCGGACATTTTGTGTAGTTCGGAGAACCGGCAAATACCACCTCTGGCTGGCCCCAGAGTGTGGTAGGAATGGAAATTTTGCAATATCCTTCCCCTAGGAGGGGAGGGAATGGAGATTTTGCAGTATCCTTTCCCTGGAGTGGGGTGGGAATGGAGATTTTGCGGTATCCTTCCCCTGCCGCAGCCACCAAGCCACAGCCACCAAGCCACGCCCACCAAGCCACGCCCACCAAGCCACACCATACCCACTAAGCCACGCCCACAGAACCGGTAGTAAAAACATTTGAATTTCACCATTGTTATAGACATATAATATTCAGCATTGAGCAAGTAAAATAGGTATCAAATATGTCATATAAATATACGAGGAAAAACTATGCATTGTAAAGATCGCTTGGAGGTGGGAGATACTTCCAGTGTAATCTACCGGGTCCCCTGCATGGTTCGCCCCGCTGACTCTGTGGGAGAGATGCGGAGGACACTAACCACCAGATTGCAAGAACACAAGCGAGCAATCAGACGAGAAGACTCAAACTCATTGGTAGCCTCACATTGCAATAAACAGGGACATACATTCAGTTTTGCAGCTAGTAAGATTGTTGGCCGAGCAGGCACAAAAGCATCCAGGGAAGTGATTGAAGCCTGGAAATGGGCCCCTCATCGGTCAACAGGAGTGCTCATTTACTACCAGCTTATTAAGTACTTAGGAAGCAAGGACTTGGTAGCACAAGGAAACAGCAACCAACAGCTTAATAGTCAGCCATCAACACCCCAATCAACATCTGAAAAGCCACACACAACAGGCACCATATAAATACCACATACAGAATAGCCCAAAGTACACACTCTGCTAGAAAGAAGTTCTCTGAGGATGGGCTGCAGCATGAGTCCGAAAGCTTGGAAGACTAAACCTCTGGTCCCAGATTGGATCCATAGAAATATAGCATGTGAAAAAGGTATGTTAAAAAAATAGGATTAACATTAATTGACATTTGCCTAGTATCGGGCCACATCGCTAGCATTTTCTCTCACCAGCACCTTCCTCTATACTTGCTGAAAGACATTGTATACACTGCAGCATATATGAGATATTCTTCTCCATAGTCACACAGAACGTTTTCTATAGGGAAACTCCATTTTCTTATATTGCCCTTTGATCTTCCTACAGTATCCCAAAACCATGCTGGATTGGGCCAAAGTCCCACTGAATCCAGCAATCTGTGTGACACTGTGGCCAAATCAGAGGTGGGTTTCATCAGGTTCTGACCAGTTCTGGAGAACCGGTAGCGGAAAATTTGAGTAGTTCAGAGAACTGATAGAAAAAATTCTGACTGGCCCCGCCACCATCTATTCTCTGCCTCCTGAGTCTCAGATGATTGGGAGGAAATGGGGATTTTGCAGTAACCTTCCCCTGGATTGGGGTGGGAATGGCGACTTTACAGTATCCTTCCCACGCCATGCCCAATCCAAGCCCACCAAGCCACACCCACAGAACCAGTAGTAAAAAATTTTGAAACCCACCACTGGGCCAAATGGATATATTTGTGAAATATACTTTCCTTCCATCATCACCTCCTGGGAACCAGTATTTAAGGCAGGTTTCAGAAAGTAGGAAATTATAAGAAATCAATGTAAGAGACTATTAATATCCTGATATTCCATAAACCTGTCTAGTACTGGCCTTTTTAAAACCATCCAAAATGGCTGCCATTATCACAATCTCTGATTGCGAATTTCCAGTGGTGGGTTTCAAAATTTTTTACTACTGGTTCTGTGGGTGTGGCTACATGGGCAGGGCATGGCTTGGTGGGCGTGGCAGGGGAAAGTTACCGAAACATCCCCATTTTCTCCCGATCAGCTGGGACTTGGGAGGCAGAGAATAGATGGGGATGGGGCCAGTCAGAATTTTTACTACTGGTTCTCCGAACTACTCAAAATTTCCGCTACTGGTTCTCCAGAACTGCTCAGAACCTGCTGAAACCCATCTCTGCAAATTTCACAGTTTAATTGTGTGCTATTTAAAAACCAATTTCCTCCTTTTGCTCTTAAACCTCCCTGCGTTTAGTTTCAGGGGATGAGTTAAGGTTTTGACTTTGTCATGAGCCAAGGAAAACTTTTCCCTAGCGGTGTTACCTGCTCTATACATATTTTTTTATAGTTTCATCATGTTTCCTCTTCTTCTCTTTTAAGTCTTCTTATTTGGCCCTGGTTTCTCCTTACTGCTTCCCACGGGGGCAAACTACACCTCATGGGCAAGATAGGTCCATGGGTGTGCCTACCTCGTTGGGTGGTGAGGGTAGCTGTGTGCCTCCATATGGTTCTCTGTTTACCTAGATGCAGCTGCCAAAAATACTTTGCGATAATTATAGCTTTTGGGAACCAAAACTCCAACACCTGTGAATCCTGTCCTGCCTGCTTTGGAGTATGTAACCTGGGATCCTACAGGATGATTAGCAGCCTTGGCTGAAAAGCCATTGGCTGTTCTATACTTTTTTCTCTCTCTTCTTTTTAACATAGATACGCCCTTGCCTAGTGTCAAAATCAGATAGGGATGGGGTGATTCAAAGAGCAGTGGCTTTGAAATGTGACATTCTTCTCAGGAAGTGCAACCGACAAGAGTGTGTGTGTTGGGTCGGGGGGAGAGAGAAGAAACCGATGAGGTTCGTGAGAGTGAAGTGGGCACTTTAAGGTTGCCTGGGGCCTGCTTAACTTCCCTGGTGAAGAAAAGACAGGAGGTTGCACCATGGGCTGAGATCCTGAGTCACTTCTGCCAACAACAGATACACCATGAATTCGCAAAGGCAGTTGATCTCTGCAGCTATCCGGGCTGAGGCCCGAAGGTATGAGGGGATGAAAGCACAGCTCAACAAACTTTTCCAGCTGGTGGAGCTGGTTGATGACCCTCGGCTGAAGAATAATTTGAAGGTGTCCCTGAGCATTGTACGAGGTAGGTGACTTGGGCTTGTCATAGGATGGAGGGTAGGTGGCTGGCTAAAAACTTTTAATGGTGCTTAGGACTTTCTTTGAAGCTACCCAAGAGGGCAGGTTTGAATTGATTCACTCTTCTAAATGCTACAGGACCCCCTGCAGATCTAGGGGGAAGGAACCTGCAGTATAAAAGACCACATGAGGTTTTAAAAAGTGGAAATGAAATTCTGACACCTGTAGGTCATCGTTAGGGAACATTTTAAGAGTAAAAGCCCCTGCTTTTACAACCTGAGAAGAAAAGGCATTTCTTCGGGAGGCATCGGCACTTTATCATATAAACTTGTCATGTTAAAAGAAATGATGAAAAGCAATTTTGCCATTATTGGAGTTTTCCTGTTTGGTGGGGAAGAATTGGGGGACGGACACCAAAGCCCCATGTAGGAAGTAGATCTCAAGGGTGGAAGGCAGGATGAGGTAGGAAATTCCAGTCAATGGGAATCTGCCACTCCAGAGATGTCATGTTGGCCAATTAACTTCTGGAATTGTTGAAGATCTATGGCATTGTGGGGATATATGAATCTGTATGTATGGTCCCTTCGTCTTTATTTACAGTAGAAGATAAATAGTGAATGACAGTGCTAAACTGTGTGCTATAAAAAAGCTTTACTTGCTAACGACTGTGTTTACTCTAGTGCTGACTCTAGTGCATTTACTCTAGTGCTGACAGACTGCTTATCTAGATTGTGTTAGAGGCACAGCTTCTCCTTACATTTGAGGCGGCAACATGTTCAACTGTCACAGAATTCTCTTGCTTCTGGTCAGCTTCACACTAATTGGGTTAGGCAATGAACTTTAACCATGAAAGTTTTAAGTGACCAATTGTACTGCCTTTCCTAGAGCATGGTTTGTTTTCATCTTCTATTTTTTTAAAAAAAAGTATGGTCAAGCCCAAGTGTAAGTTTGTTGAATTCCCAAAGGAATCAGTGGAAAGGCGTTAATCATGTGTGAGATGTTTCTCCATTCAGTCAGTAGAACTCAGGCATGTTCCACATCTGGGCTGGGAGAACATAGAATGTATTTAATTCAGTTGAAGTATATCTATATCTGGATTTCTCTGAACGCCACAGCCACGTGTAATTGCTTAATCCATTTTAAAATGTTCATGTTAAGAATTAGGCAGGTTATATTAAAAGGCAGCCTGATCTCACCTTCTCAATACCTCTGGCTATCAGCGTGCATGGTGTCAACAGTTATGATACCACAGCTCTATGGAAAATGGCGTTGGAAGAAATGTCCTTCTGGGTTCAGTTCCAAGTGGGGAGAAAGACACTGGAAACATGGTGGCTGCTTGGAAAGATGGTTTTAATGGTGGACAGGATTACATGCCTTGAAGATCTTGGGTGAAGGGGAAAAAAAAAACAAAAGGAGAGAGATGCTGAGAGTACCTGAGTTTTATACCCTCTCTGGCCTTTTGAATTTGAGCTTGTATTCCGATTGGTTGTCAGACTCCCATGGGGGCCATGCATGGGTAACTTTGTAGGTTGTGTTTTTGAGTCCCAAGCTTAGCTGAGCCTTGCTGGGTGATGATGTAATGAAAGGGCTTTGGGCAATTCCTATTGTGGCTCTGCTTGAAGGAGGTAGATCTTTGTTATGTAGAATAGACTGGCCCAGGCCTTACTGGCCCATTAACAAAGGTGGGGGGTGGGGGCTGAGTTTCTGCTTCCCTTTTTGGGGAAATATTCTGCCCTTTTAATATTTCCTAAAATATCTCATTTTCCTTGGAGAGGGTGGGTGCTAACTTCCTACAATGGGAAAGTTCTACAGAAAACAAGCGTCATATCCAGATCAAGGCTGTATGCTGGTAACATCAGGCTTGACTTAAGATGATTTGCCACCTAGGATATAGGACAAAAGAATACATGCATCATTCATTTTATAGTAGGAGGGAGAGTGATTAAATTTTACTTTCACACTGATGTGTCTTGTACCCTTCCTGAGAGTAGAGATTTACTACGTAGGGTCTGCTGGGCAAGCTGCATAGCACATAAACTGGGATCCTTGAATATCACCCCGATCTTTCTCCTCCAGCACCTTCCTCCTCCCTCCCCCCACCCAGCAAAACCTGTCTCACCTGGATACTTCCGTTGCTTTCCCCACTTCCTGCCTATGTTCTGAAATTCAGGGCATCTGGAAGGAGAGAAACAACAGCCCCAGTCATTTTCACTTTCACATTTCCATTTTCAGATTGGCTGTATGCAGGTGCAGTTAGAAACAGGGTATATACAACCCATGCTCCTTTCTGGTAGGCCAGTCCTGCCAAATAAGTCCTCCCCTGAACTGTAGGAAGTTTCTGTCCCCTAAATTGCTCTCCAGTTCCTTTTGGGTAATCCTCTGCTCACATTTTGTTAGTGGGGTATACTAGAGTTAGAAGATACTGCTCATGTATGACAAAAGAAAGAAAGAAAGAAAGAAAGAAAGAAAGAGAGAGAGAGAGAGAGAGAGAGAGAGAGAGAGAGAGAGGAGGGGGAGAGAGAGAGAGAGAGAGAGAGAAAGAAAAAAAGGAAGGAGGAAGGAAGGAAGGAAGGAAGAAAAAACCAAAAGATGTTACATAGAATCTGCATATGCAAATGTACATTTATAGATGCTCACTTATAAGGACTTCTGGGGAAGAAATGGCAAACTGAAGATAGCTCTGCTAAAAGTAGAGCCAACTACCACCACAGAATAGAGAGCCCTCAAATATTTGTCTGAAATGGTATAGGGTTTTCTGCCTGAGCAGGGGGTTGGACTAAAAGATCTCCAATGTTCCTCCCAACTCTGTTATTCTGTTAAGTAGACTGGCTCTTCGTAATTCTTCTCTGGACAAGGAATGGAATTGAGATTGCCCACAAGTGCTCCATATAGTTGCTCCTTGTGATGAGATAGCATGTCAGCGCTCTCTGGTGGGTTTAGAGCTCTGGGACATGAGAGAATAACCATCTTTTTGCTCAAACCACAGTTGACATCTTCAAAAAGGACACTGGATTTGCATACATTACTTTTCTAGTCACTTTTGGATATTGCTTGCTAACTGCTTTTCAACTATTAGGTACTTTAGGATTAACAAGTTTTATAGCACTGGGTGAGTTTCCTTCAAGGAGTTAAGCACCAGACTTGAAACCAAGAGCCCGTAAGTTTTAGGGATGAAAACTGTCTGGGTGACTTTGAGCCAGTCACTCTCCCTCAGCCCAACCCACCTCATAAGATGGTTGTTGTGGGGAAAATAGGAAGAAAAGGAATATTAGTTACCTTTGCTAGCTTGTATTATTTATAAAAAAAAATTAGTAAGAGTGAGATATAAAAAATACACATAAATTTAAGGGCTTAAAATTATTTTGGGATAAACAGCAAAAGGATGATTAGAACTTTGATTCTGGAATGTTACAAATGGATTAAACATCCAAATGGATTTGAAATAAAAGGTTGGGATTATTTGTAAGTATCCTTCCCAAAAAATATGATAGGATGAGACTTTGAAGGTTGGACACTAGAGGGAACAAGAAGGAAGTAAAGGTTTCAATTAAAGGAGAAGAGCACTTAAATTTGACTTACAGCTCCATATAAACAATGGAACAAAATACTAAACATTACGCATGTTGAAAGATATTTTTAAACAATGGACCCAGAAGTTAACTTTAAGAGGATTAGGGTCTATAGATCAACTGTGTTTGAAAGATGTTATGGAACAGGAACACGTTTACCAGACAAGACTGAGATTGATCTGAAAATGGATCTAAAAATGACAAACTACAAGAATAATACGTATGAAAAAAGAGGCTACAATTAAACTGGCTGATGTTTTAATAATTTAAAGGAATATATAAATAACAAACCAAAAGAGTGACTTGGAAAATTTTCCGATATTGGATTTACAAAAGTGGCTTGTTAAAGCTTTGAAGATATGTTTGAGAAGGGACAAAGAAAAAAATGAAATTAAATTAAACTCTAGGACATTATTTGAATGAACTAAAGATCAAGATTGTTAAAAGTAAAAGGAAGCAATACAAACTTGGTTTATTTGATCAAGGTTAAAATAGATAGTGTTATTTTCTCTGGTAAGACTCAATGAACTTTTGCTGATTATGACTGAATGACAAGGCTTTGCAGTTTTTTTATAGTTAACAGATGGGAAATGGAAAAAATAGATCATTTGCTGTATTTTAAGAAAAAGTGATAAGTTATTAACATTTTTATAGTTGTGATGAAGTGGGAGGTCACTTCTTTATATATTTCTTTTTCTTTTTCTTTAGTATACTCTTTTTTTTCATTTTCCCCTGCACTTTCCTTTTTTTCTTTGTTCTTTTGAGTTTAGTTTTTATCTTTTTAATTGTAATGTTTAATAAAATTACTATAAAATATAAAGACCCATTTAGAAATAAAAATATTTTTTATAAAAAAAAATAGAGTATATTTTCCTCTTGTGGAGAAAATTGTGATCTGTGTATTGGCTTGTTCTGCTGTGCAAATATTCCCAGCAAATGAGCAAAATTGCAATCTGTCCCTGGTTGCCTTCTTTAAATCAGATGATCTTTCAAAATAGATTTTTTTTCTGTGAAGTAATTCTGGAATAGTCTTTTTTTTTTCCTCAAAATCCATTTTTTTCTCCAGCATCAGAGTAGTTTACATGTATGCAAATTGATTGATTGAATGACTTTACTGTTATGCTGCCACACTCCCTAAAAATCCTGTGGTTTATGACAAAATGAAATTATAAAACCACCTAATAAAGCAATATATCATAAAAATTTATAACTAGGTATCCCCAACTGACAGTGAGTTTAACCATTAAAACCTCTTTCCTAAATATTGGAAGAGATTGCATCATACAGATCTTTGAGGACAGGGCTCCCCAAAGTGTTGGGGCCATAACTGAAAAGCACTAGATTTTGCACCCCAATCTCCCATGCCGGGGAAGCCTCAACATCTTCATAAAGATATGGAGGCCGAATACAGAGGAGAAATCCAGCAGGTTCTGACAGGTTCTGGAGAACCGGTAGCGGAAATTTTGAGCAATTCAGAGAACCGGTACTGGAAATTTTCAGTAGTTCGGAGAACCGGCAAATGCCACCTCTGGCTGGCCCCAGAGTGGAGTGGGAATGGAGATTTTGCAGTATCCTTCCCCTGGAGTAGGGTGGGGCTGGAGATTTTGCAGTATCCTTCCCCTGCCACGCCCACCAAGCCACACCACGCCCACCAAGCCACACCCACAGAATTGGTAGTAAAAAAATTTGGATGTCATCTCTGGCCCAATGGGTAGATTCTCTTGAACATAAACGATGTGCAAATATATTATGGTTCTCGCTCACTAGGGAGGGGTTTGTAATATTTTGTATCAACAGAGTTCGATTTCTTGCAGCTTTTATCCCACTCAGTTCTCAAAAGTACTGAATATGTCCACAACTTAATCTCAAACATCAAAACCGATTGGAGAAGAGAAAAGTAAACTTATAAAATTACAGTAACATAGATGCATTATTCTACTCTGTTCTGCTCAGTATCACTATTTTTTAATGTGTTTATTAATATAACTCTGTTCACTATTCTAAAAGGGGAGGAGGCTCTTTCTCCATGTCCCCAAATGCTTTCCCCCAAGAGCCAATGTATTTACAGCTCTTTTTGGAAGCCCAATAATGTAGGAGAAGTCCAGATGCTTGGGGACAAACTTTTCCATGGAAAGGGAGAGTCCTTGTACATAGCAAGACCACTGTTCCAAATGTCACTGAAAGGGCACATTCAGTCCAGACAAGGTGGCTTCATAGGATCAAAGCCCTGAGCTTTAAAGGGCTTTAAAACTGACAATTAGTGCCTTGGACTGTATCCAGAAACTAGCTGGATCTCAACACAGCTCCCATAGTAGCAGTCACATTGGAACATCTAGGTGCATCCATAACTAATTAGACTGCTGCACACTGAACTGATTTCCTAAGGGACCAAGCCTTAAATCATCCATGTAGAATGATTTGCAGTAGCCCAGCTTCTTTGGTAGGTTCTACTTACCTTTACTACCGGTTCGCATCGCACCTGCACGCACTCTTCTGCACATGCGCAGATCACCTATGATGACATCCGGGTCAGTGGGCGGAGCTTCCCGCCGGTTTTACTACCGCTTCTTGCGAACCAGTCTGAACCGGGGCAACCCACCACTGATCTGGATCCTTATAACCTTCAATAACTAGGCCAAATCTTACAGTGCATTGCCAGCTTAGCCTAAAGCGGAGAATAATGCCCCCAATTCAGGGGTTGGTTCTAAATTTTTTTACTACCGGTTCTGTGAGTGTGGCTTATTTTGTGGGCGTGGTTTGATGGTCATGTGTCAAACAATTCTTTAGGATTTAGTACAGGTACTGGTCTACCAGGCTTTTAACTGCTTGCAGAGCTGTACCAGTCTACCCATTTGTTCTTGGAGCATACCGGTCTACCCATTTGTTTTTGGAGCTCACTGGTCTATCACCACACTGTCTTTTACTGCTGATCAGCTGTAGGGCGACCCTTTGAAGTGCCGTGGCAAGAGTTTAAACAGTTTTTTGCCGCTCTGCCACCAGCGAGAGCATCAGAAACCGCTTTCAGGCAGCTTGACCTCAATTGCTAATCTAGCACCACCAAGCGGTTTACAAGGAGCGGATCGGTTCTAGACGATCAGGTGGGAAGCTTCTTGGCTTCTCAATTTAAAGCGATGGTGTCTTGGTTTTTTCCCCCCTCTTCTTTGTCAAGTGAGCCCTGATTTTTTCCTTCTAGCCGATCATCTGGGACTCGGAAGGCAGCGAATAGATTGGGGGTGGGGCCAGGCAGAGGTGGTATTTACCGGTTCTCTGAACTTCTCAAAATTTCCACTACTGGTTCGCAAGAACTGGGGAGAAACGGTAGCAACCCACCACTGCCCAAACTCCTAATCCTTACGGGCAGTCCAAGAGGCAATCCAGAAAGGTAGCATGAATGATGGTATTGTATACCACTAGAAGGTCTAAAAAAAATCAGGAAGGATATTGCTGTCCCTCTATCTGTGTCCAGATGTGTAGATCACCTACTAGCACAAACATAATCTGTGCAAAATTTATGTCCTGTGGCTAGCTCTGAAATGTAATTGAAAAGGCTCTAGATAATCATTTTCCTCTAAGGAACCCTGCATTGCAGTTCTATCAAGCTCTCCAAACCCTTCTCCAGAAGGGGTATTTTGGGGACTGGGCAATAATTATCCAATGTAATTGGCTCCAGGGAAGGCTGGTTGAAGACAGGAGAAACCACTACTTCTTCTGTGGTGGCCGGAATCACTGCCTCTCTCCCAATAAGATGTTGCTGCTAATCTCTCTGAGCCAGCTAGTTCTCACTAACTTCATAATAATACTAATACTAATACTAATAATAATAATAATAATAATAATAATTATTATTATTATTATTATTATTATTATTATTATTATTATTATTATTATTATTATTATTATTATTATTATTATTATTGCCCTCGGAGCAATACCCAAAGGGCTACCCCACTATTTAGAAATTCTAAATTTGCCGGACTTGAACATTTTGACTCTACAAAAAACCACCTTACTCGGAACAGCTTACATCCTCCGACGATACCTTAACAGTTCCTAGGTCCTTGGTTAGGACTCGAGCTGCTGAGCTATTAACCAGCCTCAAAGGCTGTGAATCTCACTAAAGATTAACCAATAAATAATAATAATAATAATAATAATAATAATAATAATAATAATAATAATAATAATAATAATAATAATAATTTTATTTCTATACCGCCCTTCTCCCAAAGGACTCAGGGTGGTGTATAGCCTATTAAAAACACAAAGACAAACATCAGTTAAAAATAATTTAAATTATTACATAATTTCGGCTCAGATTTAAAACCCCAAAAATTTAAAACACCCAATTTAAAAATCATTACATTGATAGCCCGGCTTGGCGGAACAGCAGGGTCTTGAGGGCACAACGAAATACATGGAGGTCGGAGATCTTACACATTTCCGGGGGCAATTCATTCTACAGGGCAGGGGCTCCCACAGAGAAGGCCCTCCCCCTGGATGTTGCCAGCCGACATATCTTGGCTGATGGCACCCTGAGGAGACCCTCTCTGTGGGAGTGAACTGGCCGGTGGGAGGCTGTTGGTGGCAGAAGTTGGTCTCGAAGGTACCAGATACCAGATAGAGCCAAGGAGGGCATGGCGCTAGCCTATATGTGGTAGAACTCATATTGCTGACCAAAACCACAGCCACTTCTTCAGAATCGACAAGATTAAGGGAAGCCATGTAGATGACTATCAAAGTCCCTTGCAATGCACAGTCTGCAATTCATTCTATGACTAAACTATACTTTCCACTCCTGAAAAAAATATTATGTTTATAATATACTATTATAGGATAATATAGAAAGCTTTTTAAGTGTATTAGCCACATTAAAAGCTTTTGCACAAATGAAAAACAACTGTTAACAGAATAAATGAATACAACATTTGAAGTCAAGTTACAGTATATCTTGTCATTTCTTTTCTCTAATAGCCAAGGACAAGACTCACAAAATAATTTATGACATGAGAAATCCAGTCATGTACATTTACCAATTTTTGAAGTAATCACTGTATTATCAAAAGAAGAATGAGAAGAAGAAGCATGGCCCAGATTTAGACTCCATACGTATCTTACTTATTTTTCTCTACCAATTCTCAGCACTCCTTCCGTGACGCTTCTGAAGTAACTAAACAGTGATCTCACTATCTTCACTTCCTCTTCTTCAAAACTAGGTATTTGTGACTTTGTTCCGGTTTATAGTTTTCTTAGAAGCAACAAGAAAGACATTCTATTTGAAATTTCAGAGCATCTTGGGGGTTTTAGCTTTGCTTATGGTGATGATTTACATTGACAATCTGGTATGTGTTGCAATCAGGCAACACAGCCAAAAGAAAGCTACAAATAGTGGCAGCACTGTGCTCAGAAGAAGAAGTTAGTACTGGAGATTCTCATTGTTGTAGCACTTCCACACAAGTATTTTGTGTCACTCTGAAACCATTTCTGGACCGCTGTGTCTTCATGACATTGGCTGGCTTTCTGATTCCAAAATGGGTATTTTCTTTGTGAGACTCTGGCTCTGCAGATCGTCCCAAAGGTGCTTTTTCAAGAGGCAACTGTACTTTCTGGTTTTTCTTTGAAGACGTTTCGCTTCTTGGATGAGAAGCGAAACATCTTCAAAGAAAAACCAGAAAGTCCAGTTGCCTCTTGAAAAAGCACATTTGAGACAACCTGTTGTGGTCCCCCACTGGCCTGCGGAGCTGGCAGGAAAGTCAGACAGTGAGGAGCTTGGGGAGGAACATGGGTCAGTCCTGGAGTCTGGGGAAGACTTGGACGAGGGCTCTGCATCGGAGGCAGAGAAAGGGCCATCTGGAAGGTACATGCTGCCTCTGGAGCCTTCAGAGTCGGACTCAGCGAGGCAAAGGAACAGCGGGAGCCTGTACCCAGTGTGCGCATGCACAGAGCTGCCAGAAGGCAAGAACAGTTAAAACAAAAGGGACGACTCGGGAGTAAGGCTTAGAGATGATTGGCCCCTCCCCATAAGACTTAAAAGAGGAGCAAAGGCACATGAGCCATTGCAGGAAGCAACATTGTTAATTCTGTTCAGTTTAAAGTCTGAAGCTCTGTTTGATTCTGGACTCCGTGTGGCTTTGCCAATTAGGTCTTTGGCAGCGTGTGAAGGGAGATAAAGCAGTGGTGAAATCCAATTTTTTTTACTATTGGCTCTGTGGGGGTGGTGTGGCTTGGTGGGTGTGGCAGGAGAAGGATGCTGCAAAATCTCCATTCCCACCCCACTCCAGGGGAAGGATACTGCAAAATCCCCATTTGCTTCCCATTCTGGGGCCAGCCAGAGATGATATTTGCTGGTTCTCCGAACTACTCAAAATTTCTGCTACCGGTTCTCCGAACTGCTCAAAATTTCCACTACTGGTTCTCCAGAACCTGTCAGAACCTTCTGGATTGAGATAAAGGTGGGTGATTATCAGCCTTATCCCGAAGGACTCTTTACAACTATTTGGGATTCATCTGTGAATGAACAGAATTCACAGCTGTTGCAATAAAAGAGTCTTTTGGGATTACGCGTGTGTTTTACTGTCTCAGGAAGCCTAGATCAGAACAGAACCATGACCTGGATGACTGAGAATCTCCATAGACATCTGGCTCTGCAGACGTGTGAGCAGAGTCCCACTCAAGATTCCTGGATTCAGGGGAATCCCCTGGTTCTTACATTTAGCGTATTATTCGTTTAGAATATATTTTCCCTTGGAGTAGAACCAAAGGTTATTGGGAGAAGTATGTGGTTAAACAAATGCCAGGGTGCTTTTCTTTCACTGTTATCAGGGGTGGGGGGTGGGGCAGTTAAATGCATGGAAAAGTGGCTTGGTGATTTAACAGCTCCCCCGTTTGCCACTGTTCAGATTGAAATAAATATGCAAGGAATGGATTAAACTGTGGATTTGGAAGTAGAAAGTGCTAGCAATTTATTATCTCTCCATTTTAAGTGGAGTGTGAGAGTAAAGTGGTGTTATTTTGGTTACACCTGGATTGTGGTAAGTTGGAACGCTGACCGAATGGCATTCTTAGCACACACACATTGGTCAGCTAGAGAGAGCATGGATAGGTGTATTCTTGAAGTTTTGAAATCAGCCAAAGATGACTATAAGTGACCTCCTGGTTGCTCTGAAGCAGTGTTTCTCAACCTCAACAACTTTAAAGTGGCTGGATTTCAACTCGCAGAATTTTCCAGCCAACTTTGCTAGCTGTGGGATCCTGCGAGTTGAAGTCCACATATCTTAAAGTTGCCAACATTAAGATATACTGCTCTAGACAGTTTGGTGAAAGAAAGAGATAGCAATGTGAACATGTCCCCAGTTGGTTTTGTCATCCAGGCAGCCCCAGTACTTTTAATCCAAGATTTTAATGGCCTTAAGATAGTAGTGCACAATCTCCAGACTGCCTCATATAAATAGTAACAACAATCCTACTAGTCTATGGAGATTCTCAGTCATCCAGGTCATGGTTGTCCCAAAAGTGCTTTTTTCAAGAGGCAACTGGACTTTCTGGTTTTTCTTTGAAGACGTTTCGCTTCTCATCCAAGAAGCTTCTTCAGCTCTGACTGGATGGTGGGAAATGGAAGGATTAATACTCCTAACAATCCTACTAAAAATGTAAGTTTTTAAAGAACAGAATACAAGTAGTTCTCGACTTATGACCACAACCGAAACCCAAAATTTCCATTGCTTAGCAAGACAGTTGTTAAATGAGTTTTGCCCCATTTTACCACTTGTCTTGTCCCAGTTTTTAAATGAATCACTAGAGTTGTTAAATTAGTAGTTGATTAGTAGTAGTTAAATTAGTAATACAGTTGCTAAGTGAATCTGGCTTGCCCATTGAATTTGCTTGTCAGAAGGGTTGCAAAAGGTGATCACATGATCTCAGGAGCCCGCAACCATCATTAATAGGAGCCAAGCATCCGAATTTTAATCACATGACCATAGGGATGCTGCAATGGTCGTAATTGTGGAAAACAGTCACAGGTCACTTTTTTCATGCCGTTGTAAATTTGAATGGTCACTAAACAAATGGTTGAAAGTCGAGGACTATCTGTAGAGTCTCTGGCATGTGTACTAAGTGCACAACTGGCTTATCATATCAGGGCAACCGCTAGAGAGCAGCAAAGCAGCAAAGAGTTTTCTCTTTCTTTTCCCTGCCACCTAGTGGTCACCCGCATCTTTGCAGATTGTTATCTGGTAGCTACACAGTTGTCCACCCCAAAGGTAAGAATGATGCCTATCCTCTGATTGACACTGCAATCAGAAATACAGGTCACTAGAGGCTGAAAAAAGGGGGGACTTAATTTACATTTTCATGCAAATTAAATCGATATTCATTTATTAGATTTATATCTTTCTTCCAAACATACGTTGCATTACTAAATTTCCATTGAGGATTCCCCCCCGCCCCCCAAACAATCCTCAAGGCTGAACTGAGCGATTGTGTCTGCCTTCAAATCATCTGCTGAACTTCCACAACTGAGGGTGTGGACCAGTGGTGGATTGCCCCCGGTTGTTGAGGTTGAGAAACACTGCTTCAGAGCAACCAGGAGGTCACTTATAGTCATCTTTGACTGATCTCAAAACTTTAAGAATGCACCTATCCATGCTCTCTCTAGCTGACCAATGTGTGTGTGCTAAGAATGTCATTCGGTCAGCGTTCCAACTTACCACAATCCACTTTGGTGGGCGTGGCAGGGGAAGGATACTGTAAAATCTCCATTCCCACCCCTCTCTGGGGGAAGGTTACCGCAAAAATCCCCATTTCCTCCCGATCAGCTGGGACTCCGGAGGCAGAGAATAGATGGTGGCGGGGCCAGTCAGAATTTTTATTACCGGTTCTCCAAACTACTCAAAATTTCCGCTACCGGTTCTCCAGAACTGGTCAGAACCTGCTGAAACCCACCTCTGTTCAGGGTATGGTTAAACAATAGGATTCCTTTTGGAAGGTGTAATAACAGCCAACACAAGGTACAGTGTACAAAATAAATAGAGGAATCCAGAATAGGATAAGGGAAATGTCTATCCGTCATTGTTGGCTATATGTTACCTGCAACATCAGAGTCAATAAATTTCTCAATGCATTTAAAATCATTGCTGTCTAAGCAAGGCTATGCTGATCCCACAAATATTTATCGGAGGAAGCTGATGAAATCTGAATCAGATAAATGGCCTATCTGATTCAGTATTTTTAACAGCAATTGTTGGAAGCTGCCCAGAATTGCAAAAAACTGTTTTTTAAAAATTCTGTTTTATCTGGACTTGCTGAGAATAAGATGTAATAGACAAAAATACCTACCCATTGTCCTCTTTCCCTATGGGGTAAGCAGTATCATGTTTCAACATAGAAACAGAGTAAGAAATAGTAAGCCAAGTGAATGAGTAACTAAAATGAATTTATTTAATCTTATTCACCACACCTCTGCATATCTTTGTTTTACCCATTTAATAGTTTAATCTATTCAATTTATTGTAACACTTCTTTTAATTTAGCATGTTTTCTTTTCCTGTTCATTAATTTGCTGAAAAGCAAAAATCTGGTCTGAATATTAATGTTAATGTTTTTGCACTTATTCTTGCCTCCTTCCCCTTCATCTAGGGCAGCGGTGGGGAACTATGACTCCTTTATGACTTGTGGACTTCAACTGTGGCTGGCTCAGGAATTCTGGGAGTTGAAGTCCACAAGTCATAAAAGCACCATAATTCCCTACCCCTGATCTAGGGGAACTCTAGACCTTAGGCACAGATGCAGACTTCAAACAAATTGCACAACCACTTTAGAAACAGCCATGTTTAACAGTTCTGCAGTTACACTGTCTACACCTGCAGCATTACTATTTTTCAAAATCCTTAGAGCTTTTCATCAAATTTCTTCTTGGGCACATTTCAGTGGTGAAATCCAAATTTTTTTACTACTGGTTCTGTGGGCATGGCATGGTGTGGCTTGGTGGGCATGGCCCACTGCAAATTTTGATACCCCCTCGGCAAATACCACCTCTGGCTGGCCCAGAATGGGGTGGGAATGGAGATTTTGATCAGTTTAAAGTCTGAAGCTCTGTTTGATTCTGGACTCCATGTGGCTTTGCCAATTAGGTCTTTGGCAGCGTGTGAAGGGAGATAAAGCAGTGGTGAATTCCAATTTTTTTTTTACTGCTGGTTCTGTGGGCGTGGTGTGGCTTTGTGGGCATGGCTTTGTGAGTGTGGCAGGGGAAGGATACTGCAAAATCCCCATTCCTCCGCACTCCAGGGGAAGGATACTGCAAAATCCCCATTTCCTCCCCACTCTGGGGCCAGTCAGAGGTGGTATTTGCTGGTTCCCCAAACTACTCAAAATTTCTGCTACCAGTTCTCTGAACTGCTCAAAATTTCTGCTACCGGTTCTCCAGAACCTGTCAGAACCTGCTGGATTTCATCCCTGGAACATTTATAACATTCATCAATAAAGGAGAATATTTGTAGATCAGGTTTGAAATGAGGTGTCCTTGGTGCTCGCTGAGCTTGCTTGTTTTCTTGCAAACGTTTCATTACCTTAACTAGGTAACATTATCAGTGCTAGCAAGCAAGCTTAGAGAGTACCAAGCACTCCTTTATAGCATTCATTTCTGTTCTAAAATCTGCAATATGTCTGACATATAACATGTCTTATACAGGTCTTTAATATATTCCTTCCAGCATTTCCTCACTTTAGTTTCATTCCAAATTGTTTCATTATTTTTATTCCATTCCTGATGGAGACTCCTTGTTTAGACTTTATAAAGCTTCATGCCAAGCTCGGCAATAAATTTTAACCCTCTTGTAATCATCTGATTTGGCAGAAGGTTTTCAGAAATGATTGTGCTGAATTATTGAACAAATAATTAAACAAGGACTACCTATATTAGTAAAGGAGTTGAAAGCTGACCTTGAGGAAGCTATGAGAGAGCTGTTAAGGAAGGAAGAAAA
This sequence comes from Pituophis catenifer annectens, assembly GCF_029215685.1. NCBI lineage: Eukaryota > Metazoa > Chordata > Lepidosauria > Squamata > Colubridae > Pituophis > Pituophis catenifer. The sequence continues at coordinate 160,609,354 of NW_027256882.1, forward strand.
GAGCAAGCCATTCAGGAGGGACTTAGAAAAGAGATTATCCAGTCCAGAGGTAGAAAGAAGCACAAGAAAGAAACTCAAAATTATTTTCCTTGATTTTTTTTAGTATAAGTTGGGACAGAGAGCAACTTCAATAGGTTTTCAAGATTTTCTTATAACATCATACAACAATAAAGTAGCATTTGTGAAATCACTGTGATGTGTCTTTCTAGACTTGGCATGCTGTACCTCAAAAGACTGACAACATTTCAGAATTTAAATTCTAGACTTTTTGCTCCTAGTTTTCCAGGTCAATGGATATTTGGCTTTTCTGTTGATGGGTTGGAAGGCATCTGACCTAGCATGACATAGTAATTCTCCAGAGGATGGAAAGCTACTGGTTCTTACACTGCCGGCCATTTTTTACCTATTTTCAAACCGGTATTTTATTACTATAAAAATGAATCACATTTTTTCTGCCTCTTTCAACCTCAACTTTGCCTCTTTGTCTACATTTTATGTAGTTATCTGTTCTTCCTGTAACACATTATACAGTATCTTTCTCTCATCCTTACAGTATTTTTGTGACTGTCATTCTCTGATATTCATTTTTTTCATTTACCTCTTTTACTTCATTCCTCTAAACATCCTTTTTTGTACTTCTCTAATATAACTTTAAAGTTATATTAATAACTGTAAAGGTAAAGGTTCCCCTCACACTTATGTGTTAGTTGTTCCCAACTCTAGGGGGCAGTGCTCATCTCTGTTTCAAAGACTAAGAGCCAGCGCTGTCCGAAGACGTCTCCGTGGTCATGTGGCTGGCATGACTAAACGCCAGAGGCACACGGAACGCTGTTACCTTCCCACCAAAGGTGGTCCCTATTTTTCTACTTGTATTTTTTACCTGCTTTTGAACTGCTAGGTTGACAGAAGCCGGGATGAGTAACGGGAGCTCACCCCATTACGCAGCACTAGGGATTCGAACCTCTGAACTGCTGACCTTTTGATCGACAAATTCAGCATCTTAGCCACTGAGCCACCGCGTCCCTTATCCTATAATATAATATATAATATAATAACTGTACTTGCCATTAATTTAATAATTCCCATTACCAAAATATAGTACTTTAATATATTTGAATATATTAAATATATTTATGGAACCCTGTAACAGGCTTATTTTCAGCTAGTTTACATATCCTATTTCCTTTTATTCTATTAGGAGATTGTTTTATCTTTTAATGTTTTTTGAAACATTAGGTGTTGTACTTTTCTCTTCTTGCAGTTATTTTATTTTTTAGGATTTTTTTCTCCTGCTCCCCCTCCTGCTCCCCCTCATCATTTGCTCCCCAAGATCTTCTTTTGACACTACTAAAGCCTGGTTTGTCCCACATTCAGACTCTCTCATTACTATTCACTACTTCATAGGCTTTCATCCTGAACAATAAAGCAGTCATCATTTTAGATTAATATTCATTCCTTTGACTCCAAGGGTATATATGAAGAGTCTTATGGTTAAATCCTGTTTTTAGAACACACATAACTTTTAGAAGCAGATACTCGCCATAGCCACCAGTCTCATTTGTTCTGGCCTCTGAATGGCCAATAATTTTTTCTGCGCTTTCTCTTTTCATTCTCACCCACCCATTGATACCTTACCCCCCCCCCCACTGAATTACATACTTTAAGAATGTTGCATTGTTTTTCCAAAACTCATCCATGATTCTTACATTAGCACCTTTTAGTAGAGTTTACTTTGCAACTAGCACCAACCCAGGATTCCTACTTTCATATGCACCCATAACAATTTAGATGACACCAATTCATATTTTCTGACACATATATTTTAGCATTTTCATCCATTTTCTTGCATATTTGTCAATTTCACACTACAAGATCAGTCTACTTTCATGCAAAACTATTAGATTGTACTCTTTCCTCTCTGTTTCACAAACATATCTATTTTTCCTTAGTTTCATCTATTAACTAATGCGGTTTGCCATTGGCTCCTCTAGTATTCTTCCATATCTTGTGGTTGTCATCTGACGGACCCCTAGATGTTGGTGTCTACTAGCCATCATGACTTTGGTCAGTGGAAATTTTTCCATAACACATTCAAAAATGTAGTTAGAAGCGATGTAGTTAGTCATATCTGTTTCACATATAGTGTCAAGGAATTGTGATAGAGATGGGAATGCCTGAAAAAACCCCAGGAAAATTTCCAAAGCCATTTGGAAAAAAAACGGAATAAAACCTGTTTCCCCCCAATTTTTTCCATTTTTTTTCAGGCCTTCCTATCCCTAATTGCGCAGCAGCTGTCCAGATTAAGTTAGAGACACTGGCACAAACTTTTTGTCTTTTATCTAAATATAAATATATATAATATTCAAATTTGCAGCAGACTTTGTCATCATCCAGAAAAAGGAAGAACATAAGAACAGAGGAATAGCATGAGGTAAATCTAAACAGTATACAGAACACAAAGAAGAAAAAAGGAGGGGAAAAAGGGAAACTCTCCCTTTATACTTATGGCAACCCATCATAGTGTAGATTGCATTATGCATGAGTCAGCACTCTCTAACTCAAGGGGGTCAAACTGGCGACCTGCGGGCTAGATGCATCATGTGCAGGCCACGCCCACCCCAGCTCCGCGAATGGGAAAAACGTCGTGAAATGTCATGTGATGGCAACATGATGTGGCGAGTTTGACGCCCGTGCTCTAATCAACTAAAACTGTGTGTTCTGGCCTACTGTACACTTTACTGTTTCAACTACTAAATTCAATGTCCTAACGCAAGAGTCTCCAACCCCCGGTCTGTGGACTCGCACTGGGCCGCGACATGCCAGAAACTGGGCTGCACAAACAAGTGACGCTCCATCCACGGGACGCAGGCAGCATGCAAAGCCGCGCCCGCTCTGGTCCACGGAAAAACCTCTTTCCATGGACCCGGTCCCTGTTGTACAAAAAGTTGGGGGCTGCTGTCCTAACATATAACATATCCTATCAAAGGTAATTAAAGTACCAATCAGCTTCAGCACATTTTGGGCAGCATGCTACAAGCCCAATCATAATCCAGTTTTATGCCAAGCATGCTCAGGCTATTTTATGCAAGCTAGGATCTCCGCTCCAGAGACTAGCTTCCATGCCAAGATGTTATTGTTCATACCAAACTAAGCAGTTGGTAGACAGATGCAGTTTTCTCAGACGCACTCTAAAAGGAAGGCAAATAATTTTGCAGAAGCGTGCTGTACTGTTGACCCGTTACTGCAAATTCTCCACGTCAAACTACAGAATATGGAAACATAGTCTAAGAAAAAAGGAAATGAGAATATGTCATCATTTCACTCAGGCCCTTTTCACACATCAATAGACTTTAACCCCCCCTCCCCTCCAGATGCCAGAATGCAGTAAAAACAGTACGAAGAATAAAGCATGATCGGTTAATATACGAATGTGTGGTGCAAAGGTAACCACAGGGAAATAACTCAGGAAGACGGCTCACATATTTTTTTTACCCCTCACATGCTGCAATTGCAGATTTCAATGGTTAACCATGTTTGTCTTTGATTCTTCAATTTGAGCAGCTTCTAAAAGCAGCAAAAATCATAGTCACCAGTTTGGCCCACTAAGCCTTCCACACAGGGGTGAAATGCTCTGGGTTCAGACCGGATCGCCCGATCCAGTAGCGATGGCGGCGGGTGGTTCGGTAGCAAAAATCCCTGCCCCCCCCCCCCCATGCCCAGAGGAGCCGTGTGATCATCAGAAGCTTTTTTTTAATTTTTAAAAGCATTTTTTCTACAACCTCTTCGACCAAAAAAAATGCTTTTAAAAGTAAAAAAAAAAAAAAAAGCCTCTGATGATCGTGCGGCTCATCTGGGATCGTCAGAGCTTTTAAAGGCATTTTTTCTACAACCTCTTTGGCTGAAGAGGTTGTAGAAAAAATGGTTTTAAATTTAAAAAAAAAAAAGTTGGCCACGCCCACCCAGTCACATTATCCCCCCCCACCAAGCCACGCCCACAGAACCGGTAGTAACAAATTTTACATTTCACCACTGCTTCCACAACTCCAGGTTTATGTAGTTTTTCTTTGCTTTATTTGTATTTCCCCCCTCTGTTCCTTCTAGCAACTTCCTCACCAAATGCCCAATGACTACTGTATTTCCCTGAATGCAAACAGTCTCTGACTCTTGTCTATGACCATTTTTCACATGAGCATTGCAGCATCCCCTAGACATGTGATCAAAATTTGGACATTTAGTGACCGGCTCGTATTTATGACAGTTGCAATGTTCTGGGGTCATGTGACCACCTTCCACAACTTTCTGACAAACGAAGTCAATGGGGAAAGCCAGATTCATTTAATAACTCTGTCACTAACTTGACAACTGCAGTGATCCACTTAACAATGGTGGCAAGAAAGGTCGTAAAATGGGCCAAAACTCACTTAACAAATATCTCATTTAGCAACAGAAATTTTGGATTCAGTTGTGGTCATAAGTCGAGGACCTGTATTGAAGAAAAAATGATGACAGCTTGGGGAATGTTTAATATGAGAGTGAAGTAGTTATCTTGATTGTGAAATAAACTATTGGAATGGCTCTGCCCAGGCTTCTGGAAGAAAACTCTGGGCTTGAAACGGATCGTATCGGCCAGTGTGGAAGTATTTCAAGCCTTGAACCGCTCTATTTAGGGTTTAAAATGGGGCTTGTTTGGGGCTATTCAAAATCCTCCAAGTAATCTGTTTTACATGAAAACCATTTAACACAAGAAAGGCCTTGCACACCCCCAGCATCTAGAAACTAGAGTAAATTAAATTTAGGTTGCATCCAGTCTCAAAGTATTGCTCTAACGCTGGAATGAAAACCTGCAAATTTTCAAATATAGCTGAAACTGAACACCAAGCAATCCTGGCCAATATGAAGAATGGTGGTTCAGCAATATCTAGACAGCCATAGGTTCTGTCATCCAGCACACACACAAGAAAACAAGGGCATTGTGGGATTTTTAATTGGTATCATTCATCCAGTGCGGGGTGTCAAACTCGATTTCATTGAGGGCCGCATCAGGGTTGTATTTGACCTCGGGGGGGGCATGGCCAGGGTGGACCTGGCCAGCTCGACGTCACTCCTGTTGGGGGCCTGTGGTGGCCCGAGGACTTTGCCAGCGAAAACAGGCTCCTGAGCTCCATTTTCGGCTGTCACGGCCTCCTGCAACCCTCTGCCAGTGGAAACGGATCTCGGGAGTGCTGCGTGCGGCCCTCCCGAGCTCTGTTTTCACTGGCAGAAGGTAGCAGGAGGCTGTGACAGCCGAAAACAGAGCTTGGCAGCCCGTTTTCTCTGTCAGAAACATCGCTGGCCAGTCCTTCACTGTTTTCAGGGTGGCCCCACAGGCCAGATCTGAGTACCCTGTGGGCCGGATCCAGCCCCTGGGCCTTGAGTTTGACACCCCTGATCCAGTGGATATAGCTTGGAGAAGCAAGAGCTTTTGGTCTTTATATTTTTTGGCAACTTAATTTTTTTTTGGCAATTCATAGCGCTGCATTTCCAAATTTTGGTGAAACTCTGTGGTAGCATGTAATGTGAGCCCAGAAATGATTTGCTCAGAGTATAGTAATGTACCTGGAAATCAGCAGGAATTTCTTGGCAGGTGAAAGCATGCTGTGAGCATGTAAACTTCCTTGGTTATTTTGCCAGTGGTGATTATCAGTTGAGCAGAGTGAAAATGCAAATGGCCTGCTTTTGTACATCAAAGGGCTTGGAAATATATGAAATTAGCAGCTGATAAGATTCAACCTAAGAAATGAGACATCTTTTCTTATTGTGTTCATATTGCAAGTTGATGAGTTTGACCATTATTAGCAATGTGGTTTTGAGCAGACTTTTAACTCTGTCTTTAAAAAACATACGATGTATGAACAACTTTTAAAATGTATTTTAGTATGTTTTAAAGCGGTTGCTGAATGTCATTACCTTGATGTTTAGCAGGGGACAATTGAAATGCATTTATAATCATAATCATAAGTTTATTTGTCAAGCATATATAAGATAATAGGTAAAAGTATAAACATAATTTGAATACATGAAAAGAGTAAGTAAAAAGGAATATTAGGACAGGGGCAGTAGGCACGCTGGTGCACTTATGCACACCCCTTACAGACCTCTTAGGAATGGGGTTCAGTCAACATTTAATATGAAACTGAGCAGTTCTGTAATATATGATTATGGGAGATGATCAGAAGATGAAAGGCCTGTTGTTTGAGTGGTTAAACTATTTTGTAATGTAAATATTTGTTGCAGTAAATTATATTTCTCTTAAAACAACTAAATGAATAATAATGGCATCTGATATTTCACTTTGCTGAAATATACACTCTTTTTTAAAAGTTAAAATTGGTGCCTTAACAAGTGAAGTAAAAGAATGTTGATTTAAATATATGTATTTGATTCAAGATTGGGTTTGGCCTGTGGATTAATAGAGATTGCTTTTCGACATATCTGGAAGGTGCAGTCTCCTATGGTTATTCAATGAATGAATCTTTAACACTTGCAGAAAATCTTATTCCTAAATAGAAACATATGTCACTCCCCTTGATGACATCCAAGGAATATCACAGCCCCGTACATAGATTTAATGATTACAGTTTGCCTACAGAATTTCCTGGACAGAGGTTTGGGATCACAGACTAGCTTCCTTAATAGGAAGATAGCAACCGTAATACACAAACAGGGGCAGTTTTAACTGTTTGGTTTCTAGAGTTTCTAGCTGATTTTTAATATATGCTGCTGTAAAGTCCTAGGGTCTCTGTTGTGAGCTGTTACATGCTTTGATGATGTGGAGAGAAATATACCATGTTACCAGGAAAGATAAGGATCTGGAATCAAAGTAAATACTGCTCAGCTATCTTTATTCCTTGTCTTATTCCTTTAAAGAAATGGAAAGTGGAAAGCTGGAAAATGTGGACTGGAGAAGAGATCCTGATCCTGGTTTAGCTTATTGATGCAAATGGAGAAATAGTCTTCACAGAAGCTCAGCACACATTAAACAGAGCTTCAGATCCAGTGACTACTTCCTGTTCCTGCAGTGGTTGTATTATATTATGATATTGCCAGCTGCTAGCGGACTCAATGCATATTGCCAACTAAATAGAGAAAAAAAACCAAACCAGGCTGGCTTTTCTCTTGAGCTTTTAAAAGCAATCTGAAATCAGTATCTCCCACGATGAAGCATTATCATTTGATAGGACATCAAGATGCTGTAAAAACAATCAAAGCAATACCCAAGCCCTTGTAATTCATGCCTCCAAATTACAGGTAGTCCTCAACGTCCAACAGTTCGTTTAATGACCGTTCAAACTTACAACCACTGAAAAAAGTCACCTATGACCACTTTTCACCCTTACAACCACTGCAGCATCCCCATGATCATATGACCAAAATTCGGATTGGATGCTTGGGAACTGGCTCATATTTTTGATGGTTGCAGTGTCCCAAGGTCACCATGATCATCTTTTGCGACCTTTTTACAAGCAAAGTCAATGGGGAAGCCAGATTCACTTAACAAGCAGGTTACTAACTTAAAAGCAGCAGTGATTCACTTAACAACTGTGGCAAGAAAGAAAGAAAACGGGGCAAAACTCGCTTAACAAATGTCTTGCTTAGCAACAGAAATTTTGGGCTCAATTGTGATCGTAAGTTGAGGACTACCTGTATTAAAATCTAAAGTCATTATGGCGAACCTGTGGCTTGCATGCCACAGGTGGCACACAGAGCCCTCTCTGCGGTCACACGAGCCATTGCCCCAGCTCAGCTCTGCCACGCGCCTCCCACCAGCCAGCTGATTTTGGGTCTCTGCTATGCATGCGTGGGGGGCAGGGCACATGCGGGAGATGTACACGCATGCGTGGGGGGTGGGGCATGCGTGGGGGTCATGCACGCATGCACATGGTCGCACATGCATGCTCGGGGCATGCACTTATGCTCAGGGCTCCATGTGCATGTGCTGGTGGGCAGGCCACACAGGGGGGTGCACGCATTGCATTATGGGTGTGTGCATGCACTTTGGGCACTCAGTGCCGAAAAGGTTAGCCATCACTGATCTAAAGCCTGAAGCCAACATCTTACATGTCAACTATAGAGCTCCTTCACCCATAACATCACTCCAAGGGACACAGATTAAACAGGGAAAGTTCCTGATCCCCTTCCATGGGGATCAAAACTGACAAGAGTTTCCTTCTTATTACGAGCAGATTTCTTCTAAAGGTATGGGTATGATGCCAGAGGAAAAATTGGCAAATGTCCATGCTAGCGGCTTGCTTATTTAACTTTCAAAACCATTCCAGGAATTCTTCCTTCCTGTTTAACATAAAGCAAGAAAACCTGTTTTTCTCTGACTGATCATTAAGCACATGATTTCATTCTATGTGCGCAAAAAAAAAAAAGCAGGAAGTGGCTTGCTGAGTATTGTGCAGTTAGGGGTAGAGTACCACAAGGCCTCTGTTTTTGAGTTGCCGAGCACTGTGGTTTTCCTGCCAGACACAGCCTTCTGCATCTTGTACTACTGATCTGACAAGTCTTCTTTCTTTCTTGGCAGTTTATTGGCTACCTTCCTCCTTTACCTTTCATAATAGGAAAATCTTCTCTTTTCCAGAACAACCAGGAAAGGGGAAATAATGGGTTTAGGCTACTGTTTCGTTTTGTTTTCAATTGTGGTCATGCACAGTTATGATTGCTGGTGTTCTCTCTCCATTTTTATCCTTATATAATGAGCATCAACTATTTGGGATCCACTAGTGAAGGAGGAGGATATGTGGCAGGTTACTGAACATCCAGATAAGCACCTGATTGTTGTGAACAGCTGGATATTATATTTGTAATCCAGCTTTACTTTACCGTTAACATCTTTCGGTTGTTTGTTTGTTTTTTAAATATCAATTTCCTTGTTGCTAATCTCTACGAAAAACAGAACTGGGTGATCTGTATAAAGTAGGAAACCTGAGAAATGTAGATTATCTATTGGTGTTTCTACTTGGAAAATACTGGGTGTAGGGCTTAAAGAGAAACAGTTTGGTGTCATAGTTATGGCACTAGGCTAGAAATTAGGAGACTGTGAGTTCTAGTCCCGGTTTAGGCACAAAACCAGCTGTGTGAGCTTGGGCCAGTCTCTTTCTCTCTTAGCCCTTAGAAAGAGACAAGGCACACCACTCCAAAAATCTTGCCAAAAAAATTGCATGGACTAAGCAGTCACTAGAAGTCAGCAACCAGTTCCAACACCAAAACAAGGGCTTAAAAGTTATGCATCATATTAGAATGTCTATCCTCCTCTTCAGCCCTCCACCTACCTATCTTTTTTCTCTGTCCAGATTTTCAGGGATGTTTTAGAATGCTTACTTTCTAAAGATAATAATCTCCACTTCCTTGTTTCTACTGTTTCCAAATGGGAGAAACCAACAACATGTATATTACATCTTCCAAGAAGGCACACGTTTCACACTGGGATAAAAAAAATTACCATAAATAATTCCTGTATTTACTTTATGGGACTTCAATTGTTATTCTACTTTTCTGGAATGAGGTCCTAGAATTTGAATGACCTGTATTCTTACTGGCAGCCACTATTCTGGGTATTAATTGCCATGCATATTTTTCATTGCCAGCCATAGTAATTCCTATACTTTCTAGGTCTGGGATTTCTTGAAGGGTGAGTGCAAAAATTCTATATGAGAGTCACATCCTAGCTCTAGGAAAAAATCCATGCTGCATATTTTTAAATAGAAAATGGGGGACGGGGACAATTCCATTAATACTTAGCTGTGACGACTGGATAGTTTATGGGAGCCCCGGTGGCACAGTGGTAGAATGCCATATTCAATCCTGATAGACTCAAGGTTGATTCAACCTTTCATCCTTCCTAGGTCAGTAAAATGAGGACCCAGATTGTTGAGGGCAATATGCTGACATTGTAAACCGCCCAGAGTGTGCTGTAAAGCACTATAGGGTGGTATCTAAGTGCTATTGCTATAGCTATTGTGTGAACTGGAGTTCAACTGTATCCAATATGGCTTGGGTTCCTGAATTTTGTCCTCAGATTAATTCAAAAGGGAAAGACTGTCAGAGCTTGCTTAACTATAGCAGAAGTAAACAAAGGGCTAAGCAAGAATCCTTTCCTTGATCTTCATTAAACACATTTCAGTTTATTGTTCTAGAATCTAGAGAAACAGAAGAAATCTGCAGCTTTTGCGGACACTGAACTATGATGATTTTGCTTTGGTTTTTCATTGAAAGGGGATATCCTGAAGTTGAATATTTGCTGGAGTGAATTTTAGGGAGCCAGAGTGTTCTGAAATCAAGCACATCCATATGTTCAACGGAAATGCCGCATTCCAGAATTAAGAACATTCACAATAACATCAGAGACATCTGACAAGCCTGACACAAGGCCAGACAAGTAGAACAAGAAGCACCCGCAAGATGCTATATTATATAATCATCCCTATTCATCAAAGCTGTAGTTAATTAGGAGTGCACTTGCTTCACATTGTATATGGTCCCAGTTTTGGGCTTTGGTTTCTTCTGCTAAAAACATCCGAAAGCAGAGATCTCCCTCAGCTTCATTTTGGATTGTCATTGTGAACTGCAATTCATGGAACTGGATTGGATAAACCAATGATCTGAATCAGTTTAAGATACCTTATTTCTGTAACCAGTTTCCAAAAGTAGTCCAGTTGAACACAATGGAAAGTCGAAACTGGAGGGAATGGCTTGGGTTGTAGCTCTGTCATGATTACGACACCTTTCCCCATTGTTTTAATAAGATCCTCTCCTTGTGCATGGCAATCCTGAATGCTAAAAAAAAAAAAAAAACACACCCTTTTCTCATCCGGCATTTGGATTATCTGTATGTTACAGATAATTAATTTCCATTGATTAGTCTTCAACAAACATTCATTCTTATCTAGTGGGTTTCCTAGATGTAGTGTCAGCATTTATCCTCCCAAAGGTTTGGTATTAATTATTTAAATATGTTATTTAAAGTACAAGATGTTTTGGGGTGTTTTCACAAGGGGAAAGTTGTACCATGATGACTTGCCCACGAATGTCATGGGTTTCAGGAATTTTAAGCCATGTAAGAAATCTGTTTTCTGGACCTTAAATAAATAAATAACTTTATTGTCATTGTACGTGTATACACAGTATACCCATACAACGAAATTCACTTAACACTCAAAGACCAGGTCCAACACACATAACAATCCGCAAACACACTCCCACCCACCACAATTCTCCACCCCTAAACCACCCAAACATCCACACAACAGACCAAGTAATACTGTCCAACAGCTTACTGATGGTGGCCCTTTAGTTCATTGTTGAGTGCAATTATAGTTCTGGGATAAAAACTATTCAGAAAACGTGTGGTCCGAGTTTTAATTGTTCTGTATCTTCTGCCAGAAGGCAACAGTCCAAAAAGATTGTAAGCAGGATGGGAAGAGTCTCTGAGAATGTTATGCAACTTGCTCAAACAGTGAGATTTGAAGATGTCATCCAGGGCTGGTAGCTGGAGTCCGATGATATTCTGGGTAGTTTTAATGATTCTCTGTAGAGCTTTTTTGTCCACTACAGAGCTGCTCCCATACCATGCAAGAATGCCGTATGTCAGGATGTATGTCAGGATCAGCCCTCAATGGTGCTGTGATAGTAGGACAGAAGTAGATGCTGAGATAGATTTATCTTCCTGAGCATTCTCAGGAAGTACAGCCTCTTCTGTGCCTTCTTCACAAGCATGTTAGCATTGTTTCACCTAAGTAATTGGTTTTGCTCAAAGTTGCCTTTAGTTTGGGTCTGAGCTTCATCTGGCTGGCAACCCACTTTCAACAAGAAAGATGTATCACGTGACTGTCACTGCAAAGTCTTGGGCCAGAGTTACCATCTTCAAGTTCTTGATGTTGAAATCCCAGTGCATTTGGAAGATGTCAGATTGTAAAGGTTTTTTCTCACTGGCAGAGGGCCTGTAGGATTTCAGAGAAGGAGACATTAAGCACAATACACAAAGCAGGTGCCCTGCCACTGACCTGTGGTTTTGTAGCTTTGCAGTACAGGCGATACAAATGTATGCATTTCTTGATTTTTGGTTCAGCAAAAGCTGCTCTAAAGACATGGTCTGGAGGAGAGACTGAAAGGGGGAAGCCTATAATTTTTAGCTATGCTGAAAGGAACTTGGGGAGACAGGTAGCAAGAAGAGACGAATAGCAGGCAGTTATGTAAAGCAGAGGAAAAAAGATGTAGAAAACGTGATAAAAAGAGACCATGCTATCAAGGTCAGGAAGATAGAGAACATAAAGAAAAAGGAGCATCAACTTTAAATTAATCTGCCCTATATAACATCATTACAGAGGGCTACTGTTTCAATTTCCATGATTTGAAAAAGCAGACAACACAGGAGCCCCGATTCATATGGTAAATCTGAATTCTTTCCTGTGGACTGGCTCCTTATTAATCAGCTTAGTCATGCTTTATCGGGTTTCGGTGTGCAACAGCATTCTCTAACCAGCTCTCTCAAGATTTTCTGAACCCCAATTCCCATATTTTCTAGCCAGCAGAGCAATTATTCATTGAAATTCGTGGAAACTGTAGTACATTATATTTGGAGGACTCTGTTGGAAATCACTGCTGTGTAATAAACTTTTGAAATTTATTTGAATGAGGGGAGGTGTGTAATTTATCCAAGGTTAGTATGCATCAGTGGTGGGTTTCAAATTTTTTTACTACCGGTTCTGTGGGCGTGGCTTGGTGGGCATGGCAGGGGAAGGTTACTGCAAAATCCCCATTCCCTCCCAATCAGCTGGGACTCGGGAGGCAGAGAATAGATGTGGGTGGGGCCAGTCAGAATTTTTACTACTGGTTCTCCGAACTACTCAAAATTTCTGCTACCGGTTCTCCAGAACTGGTCAGAACCTGCTGAAACCCACCTCTGGTATGCATGCACCTGATATTCACCTCTAAAAAAAACAGTTCTAAATCTTCTGCACCTCACCGGTCAGCTATCTTTTTAACATACTGGTAGTCCTCAATTTCTGACTATTTGTTTGGCGACTGTTCAAACTTATGACAGTACTGAACAAAGGGTCTTACAATCACACTTCCACTTACAATCATCACAGTGTCCCACAGTCACCTGATGACCGTTCAGGCACTTGGCAATCAGCATTTATTTATGACGGTTGCAGAGTCCTAAGGCCAGGTCATAGCCAATTGCAACCTTCCCAGCTGGCTTCCTACAAGCAAAAATCAAAAGTAACCGTGTGATTCGCTTAATGACAACATGATTTGCTGAACAACTGCAGCAAAAAAAAGTCATCAGATTGGGTGTGATCACATGTAGCCTTGCTTAACAGTTGCACCACTTACCAGTGAATTTTCCGGTCCTTATTGTGTAATCGAGGCCTACCTGTACTGTAGTTATAGCTGACATTAATTTGTTTCTAATTTTTCAGCATCTCAAATTCCTCCTCACTTGCACATTTCCCAACCCCATGACTCACTGTGTGAGTCAAGACTACTGTCTCCCATATGCAGCTGTCATTTCCCTCCACCCCTCAGCCTCCAGCTGTTCTTCCAACTTCTGGCTGGCGCACTCGTTTTGCCAGTTTTGTGTTACACCATTTCTCTCATCTCCCATGGAAAGCAAAGCTACGGGGAGATTTGGCTTGCTACCCAGCCTTACACTTTTCTTACACCAGCTTCTTATGTCCAGCAGATCATCCACTTGGCCTTGGCTTCACCACAAAGAATACATATCTGCCACCCTCCCTCTTTTCCCTCCCTTTCTACTACCCCAGTCATGCTGCATCTGCTGCTCTAGACAATTGCTGCCATATCCCACATAGCAACCTAATGTTCTGCTGCCATGACAACCGGACAGCGTGGGAAGGATGGAGGGTTGCTAAGAATGATATGTGGCACCTTTCTCAGAGGTGATTCAGCCATAGCTTGAGTACAGTAGTAACCTCAACATGACAGTGGAAGGAATCTTGATTAGGGAGAGGTTTATATAAAATATTAAATATCTTTATTAGAAGTCTACTCCCCCCCACCTCCCAAAAAAGCATAAGTTTTGACTTCAACTAGGCAAAAAACTCCAGAACTGTCTACAACAGAACCTTACCTTTTAAAACAGGGTATTATTACACGGTAATCTCTAATCTTTGGAAACAGATTCAGGTTGTTTTCTCTGAGTGCGATTGGCAGAGCATCATATGACGTGTATATTTTGCTTTGTTCCCCCCCCCCCCCCCACATCTTGCCATTTGATGCCCTAAAACCGATTTATATACAGATGATTCTAAATGTAGCTCTTGACATCCTTTTTCAGAAAATTCTGTCTGCTGGAATAGGAAGTATTTCTGAAAGGTCAGCAGTTCAGCGGTTCGAATCCCTAGTGCCGCGTAATGGGGTGAGCTCCAGTTACTTGTCCCAGCTTCTGCCAACCTAGCAGTTCGAAAGCATGTAAAAATGCAAGTAAAAAAATAGGGACTACCTTTGATAGGAAGGTAACAGCCTTCCGTGTGTCTTTGGCATTTAGTCATGTTGGCCGCATGACCACGGAGACGTCTTCAGACAGCCCTGGCTCTTTGGCTTTGAAACAGAGATGAGCACCGCCCCCTGGAGTCAGGAACAACTAGCACATAGTTGTTTACCTTTACCTTTTAGAACCTTTGAAAACTATCTAAAATCATGCCAGATCAGATGAATAGTCATGTATAAAGCAGTTTCCGATGTTCTAGGAAGATATGCAGAACAGGGTCACATAATGTCCCCCCCAAAACTTGGGTGTCTCTCCAAAAACTCCTCCAAAATGCTGTCAATTTTTCTTTTCCATGTGGTAAAAGGAAACATGGTTAAATACATGGGAAGTTACACTGTTCACTATATAATTTTTTATTATAGAGGCCTCCTACTTGCCTTCACGATCAAGAATACTGAATAAACCAGAATTGCTAGATTGATACAGCAAGCCAAGTCATAACACTTTGTTTACATTAATTTTAAATTAAAGCAATATTTTTGTCTTAGCCTTGCCTTTCTTTTTGTCTTAATCTCACCATAGTTTTCAGTCTGACCCAGTCTGCCATTCAGGTATATATTGAATAGTTGTAAGTAAATTTTCATGAGGAAGCTACATCTGGGCTCATCCATTCTACTAATCCATAGTGTAATTTGTGGCTTGTGGCCACTGTGGTTTATGAACCATGTTTTATAGTTTGGCATGCTGTGTG
Organism: Pituophis catenifer annectens; assembly: GCF_029215685.1. Taxonomy (NCBI): domain Eukaryota; kingdom Metazoa; phylum Chordata; class Lepidosauria; order Squamata; family Colubridae; genus Pituophis; species Pituophis catenifer. Next base: position 160,624,602 of record NW_027256882.1, read on the forward strand.
AATCCAGCAAGTACTGGTTTAATCAGTAAATAATGATTAACCAAATCAAGAGTAGTGTGATGCATAAACTCAGTCTGTTGGTCTTCTGTCAGCTGGCATAATGTTGACCTTGAAGATAAGTAGACATGTCTCTCTCATGTACACACATAGTCATTTGGATATTGTTACATTTTTCACAGGCGCATCTTAAAACAGCAGTTGAATCTTCCAGGTGTGGAGTAGGTAGAATATTGTGTAAATTTTCATATACACAATATAAACAATCCAAAGTTTTAAAAAAATACAGACTAATGTATTTAATTTGCATGGTTTATTCTCAGTGCAGTTTACACCATCCTCTCTTGTTCTGTACAATATGAATATGTATTTCTGCTTATTCATCATACTTCTGAGGCCAACCTGGTCTTTCCCCATTATAGATAGCATTGCAAAATTGTCCTAAATCTCTTGGATCTGGTAGGCTCAGCGATGGTTATTGTGCTCTACCTGCCGAGATCAAGGGTGTAAATCTGGATAAACTCAGCCCATTTATCATTGAGATTTTGGGAAAAATAGAGGAGTAGGATATCTGGGTATATTCTCTCCTGTCTCCCGCTTAGAAGTGACATGGGAAGAGAACTTAAGACAATCCGTTCTTCCATTCCCAAATTTGAAATCTGATGTGCTTTCATTTTTTAAAATTCATTTGCAGTTCTGGTTTGCCAGATGGAGCTGCAAATCTGGTTTGCTTGGTTGAATCCCGGGGCCTGCTGTGCGGGCTTTGTGCCCTCCTGTGATTCATCTCTTCTGCTACCCTCAAATGTGCCAGTGAGATGGGGAGTGGGGGTGGGTAAAGAAATGCCAGTCTGCTGGAAAAGAAAAAAGATCTGGAGACACAATAATATAGTTTAGATTAATATCTCTAAAAACCAACAGCCAAAATCAATGAGGTCAAACAGAGAGAATGCCAAGCCTTCTTCACCTGGATTACACATCTGGGGAAATCTTTAACCTGCAGCATCCTGGCTCTGGCTAGCCATACCTGAGGATGTACAATTATTTCCAGATTTGAAAATTAATACCAAGAACTTGAAACTGGAGTTTGAAGCACATCAAGCAGAACGGAAAAGCAAAAGGGCAGTTTTCTGGTATTTGTACTAGAACAAGCATACTGACCCCAGACTAGACTGCATTATAATTAGTGGGGGGCTTAGCATGTTGTGTGAACCTATTCACTGTGACTTATTTATTAAGTTGCAGTTAAACAAGCACTGATTTAATGCAGTATTTGAACCCAGTCATTGCCTGAGTTTTATTCTATTCTACTTTGTGTCTGAAGAGGGCTCTGAATTCAATGACGACTCCTAAAATCAAAATCAAGCAACCTGTGCTTCTTTTTTGCGCCCCCGCTTTTTCTGATTAGAATTGCTGAAAAGCTTATCAGGTTTTTTTTAAAGGATAATTTCCTCCAAAACCTGGAGAATGAAAATTTTAAAAATTCTTGGCTTGCTTATTTGTACCATCAGTCTAGCCACTGAAGCGTTCACTTCTCCCAGAAGAATTGGGATTCTAGCCACCAAAGTTTTGCATGTTCTGGTATAATCTCTCTTGAGAAAGCTGAAACTTCAGTGCTGGTTCTTTTCCCCCCCTAATACAGGTCCTTTAGAATTATTTTGAAATACTTTGCCAGGAATCCAGGAACTTTGCAAATAATTTTATCCCTTAAATATCAGCAGGTAATTGAGGTTTTATAGTTAAGGCCATCACTCAGAAAGAGAAACAGCCAATTCTTATTCCATCTCTCTATAAGCTATTAGCTATAAGGATGGAATATACCAAATATATCATTGGGAATATACTGCAAACATGCTATCTGACTGGCAAAACCATTGGAAGAGGAAATACATTTCAAGCAAGTAAACATCATTTCACCTATATTGTGATCCTGATTGGAATTAGACAGGGTTCCACTAGTACTAGCTGAAGAAAGATGGTTGTCCCAAACTCTTGAATTATTCTAGCACCACAAATGACAACAAAAGAAAAAAAAATTCTGAGTGGATTGGTTACAGAAACGATTAAAGCTAGAGTAGGCTTTTGGAGTGGGTTCTCATATTTGGAATAAGTTCTTGGCTTTCTCATAAAATGGCTGACAGAAGAAACTTTTCCTATTAACAAAATGGCTGCTGATCAGCATAGCAGTCATAAAATAGAGATTTTCCAGAGGGAAAAGAATTGACCATCTCCTACAATTTTTCCCATTTCCCCAGGATTTTTTAAAAGAATCTCTCTCTCTCCCTCCCTGTGTTTTCTCTTAGCAGAAGGCACATTTTCAAAGTATTTTTGATCAAAAGCCATCTACTGTATGTATGTCCGTAATTTTTCTTCTCAGTACCACTTACTGTAATGTGGTGTCCAAATATATTCTTGCAAATATATATCATGCTAGAGCTTGGAATTTTGTTTGCAGTGCACCTGCTTTCTAGTTATTTTCTGTTTAATTCGAATAAACTTAAGAAAAGAAAAATGGGCAGGGAGCCTAAAAGGAGTTATCCAGAGTCATCACATTGCATATTCCTGGTTAAGATGTCAAATTATTTTCCTTGTGACTTTTGAACAACAAATATGAATTAAATCTCATTGATACAATGTCCCACTTGCAGAAAACATTGCAGAAAGTGCCAGAAGAGCACCCCCCCCCCCAAAAATACAATTTTTGAAAAGGTCATGCCGCACAGCAGAAGTATAACTGACATTTTTTTATGGGATGTAGCGGCTAGCATTACACTTGCCAACTTGGGAGAGACAAGTTGGTGTCACCGTCCCAGCTTTCTGTGTATAACACAAAAACCTTCAAGAGAATTAAAGAGCACATTATGCTTGTAAATCCCGCCTTGCTTTCTATCACTAGGTAGTCATGTGGAGTGCCTTTCTTCTTGGCCATCACAATGGTTGGTGATGTCATCAACAAGCCTTTGTGACTTCATGGAAGACGGGAGGTCTGAAGTACACTTGGAGAACTTCGCTAAGAAGAGATGTCAAATGCTCATTTGCTGCTTGGGGCATCTTTTTGCAGGGATGCATCAGGCACACAATCTTTCCTCGCAACATTGCAGCCCCTTTAAGGACGTCCTTGTCTCGTGTGTGCGGGGGCGAGGGCTGTGCTTTGTTGCGATGCATGGTGGGGAGGGGAGGGAGGCGTGTGGCAGAGCGTGACTGAGAGTCCCATCCTACACAACTTGCTTCCCTACCTGTCAAAAGCTGACAGGCAGATGGGGAAACCAGCCCCCTAGAAGAACTCCAAGGAAGGAGGGGTGGGGATGGAGGAGAGCAGGGAAGACAGTGAATTCTCAGCGGCTTTTCAGTGTAAAAGAATGGATCTTTTGCTTAGGGGGAGCAAGTAAGATGTGCCTGCTTTAAACGGGGCAGAAGGCAGGGATGAAGCAATCTATTGCTGGAGGCTAATCTGGGGGTCCCATTAAGGGCAACAAATAATTTGCCCATTACAAGAATGTTATTTTGTTAGGGATGATGGTTGAATTTTCCATCTCAGGTCTCAAAAAGTCTTAGATCATCTCTGGAGATGTTCTCCCAAGTTTTTCAGATGTAGATCCATGGCTGAGAATTCTGGAAGTCCAATGGGGTTGGGAAACACTGCTGTAGAGGACGTTCTGTGATATGGGACTACAGGCAGTCCTCACCTTACGACTTCAACGGAGCCCAAAGTTTACTTTGCTAAGTGAGACAGATGTTAAGTGAAGTCGGCCCCATTTTACGACCTTTCTTGCCACAGTTGTTAAGTGAATCCCTGCAATTGTTAAGTTAGTGACACGGTCGTTAAGGAATCTGGTTTCCCTATTGACTTTGCTTGTCAGAAAATCATAAAAGGTGATCCCATGTCCCTGCAACCCTGCAACTGTCATAAATACGAGTCAGTTGCTAAGCATGACCACGGAGATGCCTGCAGCAGTCATAAGTGTGAAAAACAGTCATAAGTCATTTTTTCAGTGTTGCTGTAACTTTGAATGATCACTAAATGAGCTGTTGTAAGTTGAGGGCTACCTGTATTTTTACTTACATTATCTTATTATTTACATTATCTCTACATCTTTGAAATACTTTTGTTAGATGGGCCAGTTTTACCATTTCCATGTGCAAATGTCCATAAAACTCCCTCCCTTGTGGCTTTTGGAAGGTCTTTAAAAGGTAGCTTCATTTCACACACACTCCTGCAATTTTAGCTAGCTTTTATTGGTGCCTGTCATAGGGAATATTGATTCATGATTATTATGTTTTAAAGTATAGAATTTAGATGTATTCTATTTATTCCATCATTAAATTACATAACAGAGTTGAAGGATTTAGGAGAGCAACAGTAACCCAAGCTACATAGTAAACTGATATGCAAGATGAGATTCAGCAAGTACAGTAAAATCCTGATTTTACCTTGTCATATCCACTTCAAAATATACAGTACAGCCATGAATTCACTGAGCAATATTAGACAAATCATTTTCTCAGCCATAATTCTGCTTTTTTTTAACCAGATGAGAAGATACATAAATCTCTTTAAGGGCTTAACATTCTATGGGAAGTTCATTACCATGAAGTAACTTCTGAATTTCATTTTAATATTCATACTCGGCTTTACACATTCTTTTAATGCATTTGTGTTCTCCAAGTGGAAATTCTAATAAGCAATGGTGAAGATGAGACTATGTCTTGATAATTTAATGGTGGGAAAGATCATCACATTTAAACAATCACTTCAGCTATAATGCTTTTGAATAGGGGCTCTTCAGTATCTCAGTTTTGACTGCATATCATTGAAAAATGAATGCTAAAGAGATGAGAATCCATATGTGAGTCAGTAAGAAGTAGGAAAACTAGAATGGTTGCTTTCTGCATTCATTCATTAATGTGGAATAAAAATGCAGGATATTTTGTATATCCTGTGTGGGATGTGTGCTCTCCCTTACGTCCTTGCCTCACTTTCTACCATGACATCTCTCCTCCCCCCCACTCCCCACTTCCATTCAAACATGTTCAGTTCTCAGAGACTGCCTGGACAAGTCTTTGTGGTTTTCCTGGCAAGGTTTTTCAGAAGTAGTTCGGTATTGCCTCCTTTCTGGAGCTGAGAGAGTGTGAGTGGCCGGGATTAGAATTCACAACTCTCCCGGTTTCTCACCTGGTGCCTTAAGCATTGCACCAAACTAGCTCTCAGCATTATTCTATTTAATGGGTTTTTGCAGTCTTGGCATTGCTATTGCTTTGTTAGTTGCCTCGAGCTGAGAACTTGAAATGTGAGATCACAAAGTCAAGTTTGAATTCTCCGGTAACATTGTACTGCGAACTAGGGCATATAAAACCTTTGCCAGATCAATTCTCGAATACAGCTCATCTGCCTGGAATCCACACTGTATATCGGACATTAACACAATTGAGTAAGTCCAGAGGTACTTCACGAGAAGAGTACTCCACTCCCTCTGCTCACAACAGAATACCTTATGCCACCAGGCTCGAAATTTTGGGATTGGAAAACATAGAACTATGCCGCCTACCGTCTGACCTAAGTGTAATACACAAAATTGTCTGCTACAACGTCCTACCTGACAATGACTACTTCAGCTTCAACCGCAATAATACACAAGCAAACAATAGATACAAACTCAAAGGTAAAACGCTCCAAAATTGATTGCAGAAAATACGACTTCAGCAACTGAGTGGTCAACGCCTGGAATGCTCTACCTGACTCTGTTGTTACATCCTCTAACCCCCACAGCTTCAACCTTAAACTGTCTACTATGGACCTCACCACATTCCTAAGAGGTCCGTTAAAGGGGGCATGCATAAGCACACCATTGTGCCTATCATCCTTGTCCTACTGTCCCCATTTACTTGTACACATTCCTTGTTCATGTCCATATTTATATTTATACCTGTTACCTAGTACATGTTTGATAAATTAAATAATTTGCAGTGTTCCGGGATCATGTGGTCACTTTTTGTAACCTTCTGACAAGCAAAGTCAATGGGGAAACCAGATTCATCTAACAACCATGTTACTAATTTAACAATTGCAGTGATGCACTTAACAACTGTGGCAAGAAAGATCGTAAAATGGGGCAAAACTCACTTGACAAATGTCTCACTTAACAATGGAAATTTTGGGCTCAATTGTGGTCATAAGTTGAGGACTAACTTAGGCTGTTAGCTATATAGCCATGGTCAATTGTGGTCATAAGTTGAGGACTAACTATAGGCTGTTAGCTATATAGCCATGGCTTTTTTGATTGGCAAAATTCAAGGTTTTTCTTTTAATCCTGCAGCAGACTCATCACTCTTCCCCACCTTCCATCAGCAATAAAAATGTAAGCTCTGCTACCTAGTCTCTTTTTAACCTCCTAGATATGTGTAAATTGTGCTAGGCAATGGCTTGCTTGTTTTAATCCTGATTTGTGAGTAAACTTTAGCTGCAGATTTCATATCTTGAACTTTTATAAACCATAATGGCTGTGTTTGCCCATCACTCTTAAGTCGAAACAAAATGAACCACAGTGTGTCACAGCATAATGTGTCGATCCAATGATTGGCTCAGATCTTAAATACTGTAAGTAGACAAAAAGAAATTCTCAAGTCTCGTTTATCCTTTCCTTACCACCACCACCCATCCCAAGTATATTCCTAGGCATCCTGAAAATCTATTCTTTAGAGCCAGGAAAAGATGCTCTGAAAAATACAGAATGGATTATTCTGCAATATGGTAGAAGCAAATTATATTTCTCAGTGTGAGACTAACATTAGGTAATTTCCACTGATTCGAAAGTTCTCTGACTGTCCAAAGAATTGTCTTATAGTGGTTGTCAGGGAGAGCAACAGTGTCGATGAACTTCAAATTATGACTTATAGAACAAAGAATAATAAACAGAACATATAGAAGTCCATTACATTTATATACAAAAGGACTGTCAAAAACAGCAATTTGTTGGAGATGTAATAAGGATAATGCTTCTTTAAAAGATAAGTTTTGGCAATGTTCTATGCTTACTAAGTCTTGAGAGAAAGTAGTGGATTTATACATATATAATTGTATGCCAAAAGCTAAAATTTAACTTAAAAGTTTTGTTTTTGAAAAAAGCTAAATGTTTGGTGTTCTGTAGTTGCCAAAAAAAATTACAACATCCTTGAATGCCTTCCCGGTGTTTTTGTCTGGCCCCACTAACAGTTTTTCGAACCACTTGCCAATGATGACATATCTGATCGATGGACAACAAAAATGCCTTTCTTAATCTTGGCATCAACTATTCTTGGAAACATCTATCTCAAATAGCAAAAATCTTCACCTTCCGTGTTCATCGCTTTCACAATTTTTTCCATCAGCTTGAGTTTTATTTGAAGCAGAGCAAAATGTCTACAGAGATTCTCAGTCATCCAGGTCATGATTGTCCCCAAAGTGCTTTTTCAAAAAGCAACTGGACTTTGCTTTGGTTGACTCAGAACTGAAGAAGCTTCTTGGATGAGAAGCAAAACATCTTCAAGGAAAACAAAGAAAGCCCGGTTGCCTTCTGAAAAAGCACCTTTGGGACAAGCAGAGCAGAAATAACTTTGTTGAGTCAACAAGTGGCTCATTTGCTATGTTTTCTGTCCTGGAACCAAATTGTTTTGGAATAGCCATTTCTTTTTGATGTGATGTGACTCTCTTGCATGGCTGTCCCATTTGCATATGTAACAACAGTACTTGGTATATCTGAGCTGCATTCAAGCAGCTGAGCCACTACTTTTAGATCTCTACAGGTGTTTTCAGTTGTACCTGGTGCCCTTCAACAATTCATGTTTTTGTATGTTTCTTTCATCAGCGTAGCCAACAGAAGGGTGTACATTGCCATTGTGTAAAAACAGAAGATTTCTATAAAAAGGTAGATGGTAGTTTAAATTACAGGTAATTTTCGTGATTAGCAGCCACAAATCTATATGATACACCCAAAAGTGTTCAGAAAGCAAAATCATTGTTGTACAGTGTTTTCAAAGGATAATATTCTCTTGAATTACATACCTAGTACATGGAATTTGACAACCAGCTAATGTAAATGAATTCTCCATGCCCTTCCTACTGTATAGCCAAAAGACAAATGTTGCAGCATCAAAAATGCATGGCCTCTTTTACTCAATGGATAGAAGCCCTGATTGCACTTGCCACCTAAATGGATTGCCTATAGATGAAGGCTTTGTATGGACAAGTGTAATGAAATATGGGACTCATTTATACAAAATACAGTAGGTTGAAACATTATTCAGGTATGTATATGTTTGTAATGCACATATAATTATCATAAGTGCATTAGAAATATATACATACTTGAATAATGTTTGCATTAGATAAATATAGAATTGTAACTGTTTATTGTTATAATGATTTATGATATTATGGGTTTTTTTCCCCTCCTTGTCATATTTCTTTCGCTTTTTGTTATTAATTGAAGAGCAATACAATTAATTTTAAAAATAGTGGTTGTCAGGGAGAACAAAAAGAGGAAATCTTTTTAGAAACTTAACTCCACATCTCAGGATCCAAGACATAGTAAAACTCTGTTGTAATTCTTCATACATATATACATTATGGAAATAAGTTACAAGTGTTATTTCATGCATAGGTATATCCATATCTGCCCAATATATTGAGACAGATCATCAACTTTGACCATGTTGTTGTTGTTAGTCGCGAAGTCGTGTCTGACCCATCGCGACCCCATGGACAACGTTCCTCCAGGCCTTCCTGTCTTCTACCATTCTCTGATGTTCATTTAAGCTCACACCTACTGCTCCAGTGACTCCATCCAGCCACCTCAGTCTCTGTTGTCCCATTCTTCATTTGTCCTCAATCTTTCCCAGCATTAGGCTCTTCTCCAGTGAGTCCTTCCTTCTCATTAGGTGGCCAAAGTATTTGAGTTTCATCTTCAGGATCTGGCCTTCTAAAGAGCAATCATGGTTGATCTCCTCTAGGACTGACCGGTTTGATCACCTTGTAATCCAAGAGACTCACAGGAATTTTCTCCAGTACCATAGTTCAAAGGCCTCAATTCTTTGGTGCTCAGCCTTCCTTGTGGTCCAACTTTCACAGCTATACATTGTAATTGGGAAAACCATATCCTTGACTATATGCACTTTTGTTGGCAGGGTGATGTCTCTGCTTTTTAGTGTGCTGTCTAGATTTGCCATAGCTTTCCTCCCCAGGAACAAACGCCTTTTAATTTCTTGGCTGTAGTCCCCATCTGCAGTGATCTTGGAGCCTTTTGACCATAGACCAGCATAAAATATAACCAGGAAGAATTACCTCCATTTCAATAATAACACTGAAGAGATAGAAGATAACTAAAAGCTAGGATTGCTACCACAATACTATAAAATCAAAATGCTATGATACCTCTATTAAAAATTCTTAATACTAAAACTATGGATTTAAGGAGGGCTTCTGAAGCCATAGGGAAAAAAATAAATAAAAAAGAGGAATTCTTTTTTAGCACCCTTAATTATTTGTCTACAAAATGTAATCGGCAAAATCTAGTGGATGTTGTATGCAATGAATGGTTCCTTACCTTGGAGGAGAAAATCAAGAAGAAAACTTTTATTGTGACTGTAACTTGTGTCAGTTAAAGGAAGAATGAAAGTTTTTCAGGTAATAGTAGAAGCAGTGTCAAAAACACATGTTTATGATCTCAATAGCATTTGTGCAACACAGACGGGTTCTCATACACATGGGGACTCTCAGAATTGTAGAGGGTAAACATCAAGCCTAGCTCTGCGAAAGGCTCTTAGTTGTGCAGGAGATGCTGAGGAAATTAATCTGCCCTGTTCCAAGCTTTGTGAGATCTAACAGGCTGGAATGTGGCTGCCAGCCCTTTGAGGTAGTCCAGACAGGAAACCAAGACCAGGAGTACAGATATTACCCTTACTGTAAGGTTACAGTGACGGAAGCTTGCCTTTTCCCCTGTCTTTATTTTCCTGAAAGCTAGGGAGCGTCCCTTCTGAAATGTTTTCTCCGCCCCCATTCTGCCTCTGGGCAAAGATATCTCTATTCTGCTTGTTGCCTTGGCTGCGGCTCTTCCTCCTGTTTCCCAAGGTTATTCTCACAGTCCATTACATCACCTCCCCTGTCAGCCTTAGAACCATTCCCAAATTCCCAGAGGAATCTAAGTGTGGCCATGAGAACAAAGTGCAGCTGGTTACTCCCTTCTCCTGCTGGTAACTTGCCAAGATCCCTCGAGCTACACGGTGATGATACCTGGAGAGGTGACATTGTTATGTTTTATTAACCTGCCTTTATTACTTGCATAAATAGCTCAAAACAGCAACAAGGCAGTCCTCAACGTACAACCACAATTGAGCCCAAACTTTCTGTTGTTAAGTGAGACGCTTGTTAAATTGCCCCATTTTACAACCACTCTTGCCACAATTGTTAAGTGAATGGCAGCACTTGGTAAATTAGCAACCCGGTGGTTAACTGAATCGGGCTTCTCCACTGACTTTGCTTGTGTGAGAAGGTCGCAAAAGGGGATCACATGACCTGGGGACCAAGTCATAAATATGACCCAGTTGCCAAGCATCTGAATTTTGATCACATGGTCATGAGGATGCTGCAAAAGTCAAAACTGTGAAAAACGGTTATGAGTCACATTTTTCAGTGCCTTTGTAACTTTGAATAGCCACTAAATGAACTGTTGTAAATCGAGGACTACCTGTACTCCTTCCTCCTCTTATTTTCCTCACAATAACAGCCCTGTGAGGTAGGTTGGGTTAAGAGAAAATGACTGGTCCAAGGTTGCCCAATTAGCTTTCATGGGTAAGGTGTAGTGTTGGTTTTCAAATTTTTTTACTACCGGTTCTGTGGGTGTGGCTTGGTGGGCATGGCATGGCTTGGTAGGTGTGGCAGGGGAAGGATACTGTAAAATCTCCATTCCCACCCCACTCCATTCCCACCCCACTCTGAGCTCTGGTGGCTCAGCAGACTAATTAACATCCACTTACATCTGCTGCCTGCAATTACTGCAAGTTCAAATCTCACCAGGCTCAAGGTTAACTCAGCCTTCCATCCTTTCTAAGGTAGGTAAAATGAGGACCCAGATTATGGGGGCAATAAGCTGACTTTGTATAAATATACAAAAGTATGAAGGCTATTGCTTAACGCATTGTAAGCCACTCTGAGTCTCCGGAGAAGGGCGGCATATAAACCAAATTAAAAAAAAACAAAAAAACTCGAGGGGAAGATTACTGCAAAATCCCCATTTCGTCCCAATCACCTGGGATTCAGGAGGCAGAGAATAGATGGGGGCGGGGCCAGTCAGAATTTTTATTACCGGTTCTCCAAACTACTCAAAATTTCCGTTACCGGTTCTCCAGAACTGGCCAGAACCAGCTGAAACCCACCTCTGGTAAGGTGGGACTAGAACCCGCCCTTCTCCTGGTTTTAGCCTCATGTCTTAACCTTAAGAGAAGAGGGTAAAGACTATTTTAAAACTGGAACAGCCAAAGATAATCTTAAACTGCCTCAATTTGTGGGCTGGTGATGAGTCAAAGGAGGACATTGGTTGAGGGGACACGTGGATGAGTGTAGAAAAAAACTAGGGACAGGATACAGAGAGAGCTGTAGAATTTACAGAATTTATTTCGCTTGCATAAATATCCAGTAAGAACAAAGCTGCAGTTCTCTCTATATGCACATGCCTGTGTGTTTTATCAAGCACAATGCTGAAATAAACAGATTTTTTTTTTCCACATATCTTCCAAACACCTTCTGGCCCTCAAACCTGTTGCTATTGTTGATGCCTAATTTTGCCCAGGATATTTCTTTATAGGGAGACCCTTCTTCAGGACTCTAGTGGGAGTGGAAATAGATGATAAAGCCAGCAGGAACCAGGGACAATGTGGGTGGGTCGCTATGGAAACTTCAGCAGCACTATCATTGCAGTAAAGGTTGCCATTCTTCAACCCTCCTCCTCCTCCTGATATGGCACAATACTGGTTACTGCAGGAGATCCATGCCCTGGAAAAAAAATAAGAAAAAAAAAATCCCTTAACTACTCTCCCTTTTCTGGAAAATGAGATAGAAATGGGAAAAGGAACACTTTTTTAGTCAGCTTTCCTTAGTTTTCTACCTTTCACAAGACTTGGATTTTCACGATCTGTAGAAAACTGTGGTAGTATAATTGGAATAACTTTTGTAATTAGGTAAATATTTGCCAGCTTATTAAAACCGATATTATACAGGTCCTCCTCAACTTACAAACATTCATTTAGTGACCATTCGGAGTTATAACAAGACTGAAAAAAGTAACTTATGACCATTTTTCACTCTTTCGGCCAGTGCTGCATTCCCATAGTCACATGATCAAAATTCAGACACTTGGCAACTGACTCATATTTATGACGATTGCAGGCTCCTGGGTCACATGATCACTTTTTGCGGCCTTCCGACAAGCAAAGTCAACGGGGCAGCCAGAATCACTTTACGATTATGTTACTAACTGTAGTGATTCACTTAACAACGGTGGCAAGAAAAGTCGTAAAATGGGGCAAAACTCATTTAATAACTGTCTTGCTTAGCAACAAAAATTCTGGGCTCACTTGTGGTTGCAAATCGATTATCTGTATCTACATTTCAGCACTCAGGTTTTCTCGATGTTGGATCTAGATTCCATACAGCCAGCCAAACATAGATGCAAATGTCTGGAAGAAGCAAAATTACTCTTAGTTTCTCAGTTTCCTGAGAATTAAACTAAAAGTAGTTTTGCTTATTGCAAACAAATCCATGTGTGGCTGGCTGTTTCTTCTTCTGCTCCATCATTTGGAATTTGAGCCTGTAATCAGCAAGGCAAAGCCGATTTAGTATTAGGCCTAGCTGACATATAATGTTAAACCAGGGGAATGATTTGTTTTTTATTTAATATATCAACCACCCATTATGATGTGAATCAAGCTTATTCCAGGGCTAAAATCTGGGTTGTTTTGTGTGTAATGCCAGCCTGCCTCAAATGGGTATATCTTCGTTATGTTCTCAAAGCATGTATAATCAACCTGATAAATCCAAGTTGCTTTGCATGACAACATCCCATAAGCTCTAAACTGTGACCATCCAGACTGGGATTTATGGAACTCTAATCCAAAATTTCTTATGGGTGCCACTTACCTACGTCTGTCTGAGAGAAACAAAACATTAATACTATATATTCCTGTGTGGTAGCTGGGTTTACTCACCATATAACACTATAACATGGATTGCTTAGTTTTTGCTTACAGTAGTATAATTGTGAACCTAGCCCCTGCAGTTGTAAATTATGGGTTTTTGGCAGTGGTGAAATCTGAACCGGTTTACTACTGGTTCTTTGGTTGCGCATGGGCAATGCGCACCACGCACCAAATGTGAGATATGCGCGCGGTTACACACCAAAAGGAGGCATGTGGTAAGTAGAACAGCGCGTGAGGGGCAGGGGTGATCAGCTGTGGTGTGCAATCTTTTTTTTTTTTTTTTACTTTTAAAAGCATTACTTTTAAAAGTTAAAAAAAAAGCCTCTGACGATCACGCTGCTCAGCTGGGATCGTCAGAGGCTTTTTTTTATCTTTTAAAAGCATTTTTTCTACAACCTCTTGTAGAAAAAATGCTTTTAAAAGTAAAAAAAAAAGCCTCTGATGATCGTGCGGGTCAGCTGGGCATGTGGGTGGGGGGGGGGCAGGGATTTTTGCTACCGGTTCTCTGAACTACCAGCCGCCATCGCTACCGGATCGGGTGATCCAGTCCGAACCAGGAGCATTTCACCCCAGTTTTTGCTTTAGCTTGTTGTAAAGTTTCAGCCAATTTGGCTTATTAAACATGGTTAAGACAATCCCATGGCTTGCCACAATGTGTAAATTCCTCCTAAGATGTTATGTATGTATCTATTTTGTGCGGGAAATTCAAATGCAACAATGCTTGTGATTGGTTAACGGGTATTTCAGAACTGTATATAAGGAGGGCTGTTGCCTGTGGTTCTTTGCTGAAGTCTCACCCTGAATTAAAGAGCTGTTGTCACTGTTGTCATTGCTTGTGCCTCTCGTTATTCCCGCGCTACAACAAAGATTATACGTGATCCTACAAAAATGCATTTATATATGGAATTTTAGAGTGGGTTAGTAATCCCATTTACCAGTTGCACAATCCCACAATCGGTAGTGTGAAAAGATGTTACTATCTAAAATAGTGTCTCTTTCACATACAAGGAAAAAAAATTGACTATCGGGATGAGAAGTGTTGGATAACAAATGCTAAAAAGACCCTTCATTTTAATCCCACTTCTGCATTAAAACTGGATCCAAATCAGGATGATCTCTTTCAGTGTTTCTGAGAGAAGATTTGGCTGAGATCAGGTAAAGCTTTGTTTGCTGCCTGATGAGAATGACGTGCTAGTTCTGGAGGACGCAGCAACCTCTATCCTACAGACAGGATGAAATCATTGTGCTGTCAACATAGAAGTGAATTGTCTAGCAAAAGAATGTTTTAACCCTTACTGATGTGGATACCAAAAAGATAATGCAGGACGTCCCCCACAGGTAGAATACAGGACGTCTGTGTTTTGCATACTTTGTTACCAAGCTTAGGGCTCCTCTGATTTCTCTCCTTTCATTTTAAGTGCGTATGAACAGGTTTCCTGGCATCACCTATCCTTTTATCATTACAATATTGTCATCTTATTCCATTCCCCTCCCCCCAAACAGACTGTTATTCCACTCCTCATGAATATCTGAGTTGTTTGTATGATTTGCTGGTAACGTAGACTTTGGAACTCCCATTTGCAAAATGTTTTATTATTTTTTCAGAGCAAAATGCCCTTCCCCACCCAAACGGAGAAATAGGCTTGGGGAACAAGCAAACATGCCATATTATTAATGTCATATTGATTGGCATACAGGCTAGGCCTTTGGGGAAACAGAAGTGATGTTTCTATTTTGTACTAAGTTGCCTTGCCTGCTAATTCCATTGTACCAGCTCCCTCTGAGTGTCAATGTTCAAGAGATGAGAGAGGGAGGGATGTGCCTATAAATAGGACATCCAGAGAAAAGTAAAAAAGGAGGTGGGTGCTTGGTTTGGTTGGAAAGAAGAAGGTGAAGGAATAAAGGAATAATTTGCATTGATCTCCCAGTAGGAAAAGGGCTCTGTCAGATTAAAGAGAAAGGAACTCTCTGTTTTGAAAGAAAGATTATGAAATGTGCAGGCAAAAGGACTGCAAAAATTAGCAGAAAACCCCACCAGCTTTGCTTCTATCTTTACTGGCACTCACCTGGAGATCCCATAGCTCCTGTTACTGCCTTAATTTCACCCACCTGTGACGAACATGTCCCCCTTTCCAATGCAGCCGGGACAATGGAGGCAAGGCTGATGTTCTTTGTGGGTCTACTCCCTAGCTAAGTTGCTTTGCAAGGATTTTTCACAGTTAAGCATGGATATTCTTCCTTCTATTAAACAGATGACTTGCCAGCAGTAGAACTTGGCTCCTTTTTCCTTCAGGATTTAATAGGATCTGTACTTTATCACTTTCCATGACACTGTGTGTACACAAATGGAATATCTCCACATGAATAAGGGAATATTTACTTGCATAGTGCTATTTGACTTGAGATGAGATAGAAATCAGTAACGCATGGAGTATGGGTTATGTATTTTTGCAGTCCTTAGAGCACCCCAACATTCTGTTTCCAATAGTCTAGTCTAACCACTGATTTCACCAGTATGATTATTTGCATTTTGACTCAATAAGGGACATTCTTTCCATCCTTAAAGTCCTGCCAATTCTCTCTGTACACTCCCTCGCCCCAACAATGTCAGTCCCACCCATCATGGTGACCTAGCTATGTGACTGGATATGTTCTTGTTTACTACAAAACCTGCATGCAACTTGAAAATCTAAAAAGATTGTTGAGCCCTGAAATAAAACGTCAGCAAATCTTATGGGAGCCAGCTTGCTATTCGGATTGTACTGTGGTAATGGTGTAAACCAGACCTAAGAGATAAGAATATCCCTCAGAATTGGTAGGTCCATCAGTGCTAGGAATAAGTAAAAATAGATCACCTGTATCTTATGTGTTAAATGAGAAAAAATAGAGACCGAAATTAAAATTGCTGGCAGAATCTTAAGTTATGCTGATGATCCAGTTTGGTAGCTGGAAGTGAGGAGGACTTATTATTTATTATTATTTATTAATCAAATTTCTATACCGCCCTACTCCCGAAGGACTCAGGGCGGTGAACAGCCAAGATAAAATACAGACAATACAAATATTAAAAATCCCTTAAAATTATTAAATATTTCGGCCGAAACACAGATTAAAACACCCAATTTATAAAATCACGAATTCAAAAATTTAAAATTTAAGAATTTAAAAGAGGGGAGTTAGGCCAGGCCAGCTTGCTGAAATAGAAAAGTTTTGAGAGCACGGCGAAACGTGCGCAGGTCCGGGATCTTCCGTATCTCTGGGGGGAGCTCGTTCCAGATGGTAGGTGCCCCCACAGAGAAGGCTCTCCCCCTGGGGGCCACCAGTCGACACTGTTTGGCCGACAGCACCCTGAGGAGCCCCTCTCTATGGGAGCGTACTGGTCGGTGAGAGGCTATTGGTAGCAGAAGGCGGTCTCGTAGATACCCCGGTCCGATGCCATGGAGCGCTCTAAAGGTGGTAACCAAAACCTTGAAGCGCACCCGGAAGACCACCGGGAGCCAGTGCAGCTCGCGCAGGAGGGGGGTCACATGGGAGCGCCACGTCGCTCCCATAACCACCCGCGCGGCCGCATTCTGGACCAGCTGGAGCCTCCGGGTGCTCCTCAAGGGGAGCCCCATGTAGAGAGCATTGCAGTAGTCCAAGCGGGAAGTAACAAGAGCATGAGTGACCGTATTTAACGAGTCCCGATCCAGAAAGGGACGCAACTGGCGAATCAGGCGGACCTGATAAAAAGTCCCCCTGGCCACGGCTGTCATATGCTCTTCTAAAGACAGCCGTGAGTCCAGGAGGACACCCAAGTTGCGAGCCCTCTCCGTGGGGGGCAATGACTCGCCCCCAATAGTCAGTGATGGCGCCAACTGACTATATCGGGATGTCGGAAACCACAGCCACTCGGTCTTGGATGGGTTGAGCCTGAGTCTGTTTCTCCCCATCCAGATCCGCATGGCCTCCAGGCACCAGGACATCACTTCAAGGGCATCATTGGGGTGGTCCGGGGTGGAGATGTACAGCTGAGTATCGTCAGCGTACTGGTGGTACTTCACCCCGAAACCACGGATTTCACCCAGCGGCTTCACATAAATGTTGAACAGAAGGGGCGAGAGGACCGACCCTTGTGGCACCCCACATACAAGGGGCCTCGGGGTCGACCTCTGCCCCCCTGTCAACACAGACTGCGACCGGTCAGAGAGAAAGGAGGAGAACCACCGTAGGACGGTGCCCCCCACCCCTAACTCCTCTAGCCGGTGCAGCATGATACCATGGTCGATGGTATCAAAAGCCGCTGAGAGGTCTAATAGGACCAGGACAGAGGAACAACCCCTGTCCCGAGCCCTCCAGAGATCATCAACCAATGCGACCAATGCCGTTTCCGTGCTGTACCCAGGCCTGAAGCCCGACTGGAACGGATCCAGATACGACGATTCATCCAGGTACTGGGGGAGCTGTCGCGCTACCACACTCTCAACAACCTTCGCAATGAAGCGAAGGTTGGAGACTGGACGATAATTTGCCAACACTGCCGGGTCCAGGGAAGGTTTCTTGAGGAGAGGCCTCACCACCGCCTCTTTCAAGGAATCACTTGTTGAAAGTGTGAGCACAAGCTGGTCTGAAGCTCATTATGCCTCCCTTAAAAAAACTAAGATGTTAACAAGCTATGCCATGCCATCCCACTCCAAATAAGTGGACAAGAAGCTGTAGTAGAAGCAGAATCTTTATCTTAGCTCAAAAATATACAGGGATGATGACACAAGATGTGAAATGAAGAAATATCTGTTATTTAGGAAAGGGTCTAAAGCAAGGGTGAAATCTACTTACCTTTCTTACCGGTTCGGAAGTGCACATGCCGTGCATGCACGCTCACTTTACATGAGTGCATCACAGGTGCGCGCAGACCTTCTGTGCATGCGCAAAACTTTCTGCGCATGCGCAGAAGGTAAAAAACACATTACTTCCTGGTTACAACCAGGAAGTAATAACATCTGGACCGGTGGGCGGAGCTACGCTCCACCGGCGCTACCGGATCGCCGAACCACCGGCCAAGATCACTACTGGATCGGGTGATCCAGTCCGATCTGGGAGCATTTCACCCCTGGTCTAAAGCTAACAAAATGTTAAACTGCAGGGACATCACACTATCCAAAACCAGGATGTATTCTCAGAGATAAAGTTTTTCATGTTGTAACAGATGGCTAAGAAAGTTCTTATCATCAGGAAGGCTGAATGAAGAAGACATTGATGCCTTGGAATTATGCTTGAAAATATTATTGAGGTTTCCTTTGTAGCATGAATTACCACAATGAGAATACTACACGCACAGAGTTGGAAAGATTCAGCCCTCCTCACAATGGACGGATGGTTGGTGAAGTTGAAGCTTGCTGAAATGGATAAATGAACTTTGATTAACTACATTTATTGGTGACTGGAAGAAGTCCTCTTAAGGACTTCTTGTATAAACATGGGAAAAGGTATTTGTGATCTATGGCTTTGATGATTAAACTGGATAAGTCACAGAAAGAAGAGCAATATGAGGTAACTTAGAGAGAGGGGATAAAATATATTTGTACTTACAACTGCTGTGAAGAAAATTGGAAGCCACTTCTTTATATCTTTTTTCACCCCTTGTACTTTTTATATATTCTATTTGAATTTTTACTTTTTCTTTTTTTCTTCCTTAATTTCTATTAGTTTTAGTTTTTATTTTAAATGTCTTACAATATATATACATTTATGCATATGCATATACATAAAAGGTAAAGGTAAAGGTTCCCCTCACACATATGTGCTAGTGGTTCCCGACTCTAGGGGGTGGTGCTCATCTCTGTTTCAAAGCTGAAGAGCCAGCGCTGTCCGAAGACGTCTCCATGATCATGTGGCAGCATGACTAAACGCCAAAGACGCACGGAATGCTGTTACCTTCCCACCAAAGGTGGTCCCTATTTTTCTACTTGCATTTTTTATGTGCTTTCGAACTGCTAGGTTGGCAGAAGCTGGGACAAGTAACGGGAGCTCAACCCATTACGCGGCACTAGGGATTCGACCTTTCAATCAACAAGCTCAGCATCTTAGCCACTGAGCCACCACGTCCCTCTCCTATACATATACAGTACATATACATATATATATATATACATATACTTACATAAACTTACATAAACAAATATACATATTCCTATGTAGCACCATGAGGCAGGGTACATAGGTTGAAGGATGGAAATCTCCACTTCTGTCAAAAGTCTTCTGGACCTGCTCCTTCCTTGACCATGCCTTTCATAATGCAGCTGATATAATGTTCCTGCTGCCACCTATCAACTGAGGTTGGTAGTACTTTTTTTTTTTAATTTGATTTATATACCGCCCTTCTCCGGAGACTCAGGGCGGTTTACAATGCATTAAGCAATAGCCTTCATCCTTTTGTATATTTATACAAAGTCAGCTTATTGCCCCCACAACTGGGTCCTCAATTTACCTACCTTAGAAAGGATGGAAGGCTGAGTCAACCTTGAGTCTGGCGAGATTCGAACCTGCAGTAATTGCAGGCAGCTGGTCTTAATAACAGGGTGCTTTAGACCACTGTAGTACCAAGGCTCTGCCATACTTGCCTGTATGTGCACCCTTTCTCTTAATCCAATGTATGAGAAAATAAGAATCCCACTGGCAAATAACAGAGAAATAATCGTAATAAGAATTCTACTTCTCCAAAGGAACTCAGCAAATACCTGAAAACAATTAAAGTCTTTTTGACCAAGATCCAGTCCCAGCTCCTTTTTGGAGTTCAGTTGGGATCCTATAGGTCGGGGGGGGGGGGAGTTTCCCTCTTGAAAGAGTTCAACTTCAGTCCAAGTTCTTGAGATCAATTTTTCAAGTACCTTGCTGCATTCCAAACTTGGTGCTTTGCCATGAAGCTGGCTTACTTAAAATAGAAACTTCTGCCTGGATTTTTATTTTCTTCTGTTGACTTAAGCTCTCCTTTATTTTAGTTGGCTTGGACCCTCTAATTATGACCAATAGCTTTCAGGCTTCCTTGTGCTGGGCAACATGTGCCAAATTGCAACTTTATGGCTTTTCATGGCCAGCCATCACTCTGATGGACTATGAATGCACACTAGCTGATCTCAGACAATGGGCCGTTGATTTAGAATTGCAAGCAGATTTATCAATTCTTCCTGGAAACATCTTCCTAAACTTCTCTGCACACTTTCTCCAACCAACCAGATATCTTAGCTGCATACCAATTCCAAATTTAGAAGGACTTTATCCTTGGTCAGATTTAATGCCCTCACAAACTCTATTACTAAAGAGAGATACTGAAAGTTCTCCTTTGAACAGTGACTGTTGTCCATGTGATGGGAGAATAATTAAAATAATGGAACACATTATTTTGTATTGTCTCCTCTACATAGATGCTTGCCAGGAATTATTATTTCCATTCCTTATTAAATACCCTGGTCACTCCAACTTGTTTTATCTTGTTATTATCAGATCAATTTGATTTTATTTCTTTGACCATAGTTAAGCACTGTTCCGTAGTTTGCACAATATGCTATGTTATTCTTTTAATCCTTTCTAAAATTTTAGAACAATATTTTTTCTTTATTATCCTAAATAATTATGATTTTTTTTTGTTTCTTTGCTGGTCAATGACTAAATAAATTTGACTGATTGTTGGAGATTCTCAGGTCATGGTTGTCCTAAAGGTGCTTTTTCCAAAGGCAATTGGTCTTCCTTTGTTTTTCCCGACAATGTTTCACTTCTCATCAAAGAAGCAGCTCACCCAAGAAAATCCAGATGCCTGGTGATTTTTTTTATTTGAAAAATCACCTTTGGGATGGATTGACTCATAATGGTAATAATAATGGTGGAAAAGGGGCAGTATGTTCTGTTGTGCCAATTCATGGCTGTCAGCCCTATGAGATGGTCCAGACAGGAAGCATTCTTGGATGAACGAATTCTATTTTATTGTAAAGTTAAATTAAGAGAATCTTGCAAGTCTAAAAGTTTCTCCCCTGTTCTCTTTGCAGCCCAATAAACTAGGGAGGGTCCCTTCTGAAATGTTTGCCACACCCACATTTCTTCTGCAGGTTAGGTTGCCTCTTATCTGACCATTCCCCTGGCTATAGCTCTCCCTTTCCCTCTTCTCCCATCTCCTGTCTCCAGTGGTGGGATTCAAAATTTTTTACTACCGGTTCTGTGGATGTGGCTTAGTGGGCGTGGCATGGCTTGGTGGGCGTGGCATGGCATGGCTTGGTGGGCATGGCAGGGGAAGGATACTGTAAAATCTCCATTCCCACCCCACTCCAGGGGAAGGTTACTGCAAAATCCCCATTTCCTCCTGATCAGCTGGGACTCGGGAGGCAGAGAATAGATGGGGGTGGGGCCGGTCAGAGGTGGTATTTACCGGTCCTCTGAACTACTCAAAATTTCCACTACCGGTACTGGTCAGAACCTGCTGAATACCACCTCTGCCTGTCTCCCAAGGTCATTCCCATATCTCTTTACTCTGATCCTGTAGCTTTTAGAGAAGCAAGAACATTTCCCCTTTTTAGAATAATCTATACCAGTGATGGCTAACCTTTTCCGGACCGAGTGCCCAAAGCACATGCATGCCCCCGAATGCCCAAAATGCAATGCTCATGCCCCCGTGCATGCACCCCACCCCCATGCGCGGCCCCATGCATGTGCTCCACCACACATGTGCCCCAACCCTGCGCATACACATATGCCCCCATACACACACCCCACTCCCATACATGTGCGTGGCCCCACACATGCACCCCACCCCACACATGCGGCCTTCTGCACCCTGCAAAAGCGTGGCAGAGACCTGAAGACCAGCTGGCCAGCAGGAGGTGCACGCACATGTGCAGGGGAGCTGAACTGGGGTGACAGCTTGCATGCCATCAGAGAAAGCACTGCGTGCCACCTCTGGCACGCGTGCCATAGGTTCGCCATCACGAATCTATACAAAGGTGTTGGAATAAAAATCTGAGGCAGGCCGCATAAGGAAAGAAGTTTTCTGTTTATTTGGATGCCAGAAACTTTAGTGATGGCAGCATGTTTCTGGGGTGGCTGACCAAATGGGGTTGGGATAGGTGGGCTTATATACATTCTTTGGAGCTTTGTGATTGAGATGCTTGTTCCTGTGTAAGAAAGTGTCCTTTACTATTTTAATGGCTGTGGCCAAATTCCTATGGGGTTGCGTACGGGTCATGGCTGGCTCTTCAGGCAAAAGGAGAAATGTAAATCCTAGGTGTCTGCCTCAGCTAATTTTGTCATCTTACCTAATTTTATTACTTATTTTGGCGTTTCTGTTTGCTCTTTGCTTATGAATAGATTGGCCCAGTCTTTTTGACTGGATACAAAATCTCCATTCCTAAAGATCAGCCTCTTCAAGCTTCTGCTTGCAGCTGTTTTCCTATGGCAGGAAGACTGGGGCTGCTTTCTGCCTTTAAGAACATGTTTCTCCATTTCTCCTTTGGGGAAATAGAATATTCTGCCTCTTTTAATATCCTCCACAATATTTCATTCTCTGAGGGGCGGGGATTCCCACAAAGGAAAATTAATTCTAAAAAATTTAACCTAAACTTTCTTTTTCTAAAAAAGGAAAAGAGAATATAAAACTTCTTTGGAAAGGAGACACATGGAAAATGTTCAGTGGTAAATAATAAAGAAATATAGAGTTGCTAAAATATAGCAAGTGATTCCAGAGAATCTCCTCCTCACAAAAAACTTAATAAGAGAAACCTAAAATTAGAAGAATCTCTGCAAAACATGAGATGGCATTAATTTGTTAATAATCACAGAGAGCTCTGTTAGTTAGAGATTCAAAGGGATGTAAACAAACCTAAACACCAGGTTTGCATAGATTTTAAAAAAAAACTCTTCTGACCACAATCATCAAAACCAAAGCAGCAGATTTAAGTATACCCAGCCAAATTAAGTCTCCACATCTGGTAGATTTCTTGCTAAAGCACCTCTTATTGCTTGAAGGCAAGAGTTCCTGACGCAAAGGATCCACTTTGCTTCCCTGAACCTTATGAGGGTTTGGTAGATTGCAATCCTTTTGTAGGGCTTCCATTTCCTTGCCTCAGTTTTCCAAAGCATCTACTATGTTTAATGGAACAACAGTTTTTCTTTTGAGAAAGAGGAAGGGCTCAAAGGCTGTCCGTGGGGGTCTATGTACAGGTAAGTATGAACTCTCCTGCCTGCGATAAATGATGACTTCCTGACAGGCAGCTGACAATCTTTGATGAGAGGCCAGAAGTCTGAGGGGAATGCAAGATGACTGAGCTCACTTCACAACAACCTGAACATGTAAACAAGCAAGCGTTCCATGTCAGTTGAAGCACCAAGAGGGAAGCTAAAGTTTAGATTTTCTGAACACAGAATGAAAAAAGCAAGAGTCACCATGAAGACATGCTTTAGAAAAATGAAAGAATATCAAAAGGAGACCAACAGAAGAAAAGATGGCAAGAGATATTACCACCAATGATATTATAAGCAGTTACTGGCCAATAACTGACAAAATGATGTCTATCAGGTCAAGAAGAATCAGAAGTAACTAAACCGCAACAATCTGTAATATGAGTGCTCTATTTTTAGAAAATCCCTTGTGAGTTTCTGTTTTAGTTACTTCCTTAGTTTAACTGTCATTATGTTGAAAAATATTTAAAGCATATCATCAGACCAGACTCTTTTGGAGTCTTAAATCATTTTCTAATATTTTCCATCTTTTTATAGAACACATTTATAGAACATTGTGTTTAATAGAACACTCTTTTATTACAGGTTAAAATAAACAAGTGTGATATGAAAAGATTACAGAGAGTTTAGTGTGGCATGGCAGTCACATAAGCAAACTGATTAATACAATCCTATATCAAGACTTAGAAAATGATTATTTAACAAGGCTATATGAAAGAAAGAAAGAAAGAAAGAAAGAAAGAAAGAAAGAAAGAAAGAAAGAAAGAAAGAAAGAAAGAAAGAAAAAACAGGAAGGAAGGAAGGAAGGAAGGAAGGAAGGAAGGAAGGAAGGAAGGAAGGAAGGAAGGAATCTTATACTTTTTCCTCTCAGAATTCATTTCATTCAACACAAATCAATGGTATTTTCTTCTTGGAGATTTTCTATGTTTGAGTCATTGATATTTTCATTCAATTAAATTGTGCAGGTACTGCTTCCTCTATCATAGCAGAAGCATAGCTTTATGATAAATATCAGCTTGTCAAAATAGATCACGACATAACATCTTCAGACTTAAGCTTTGTTTCCAGAGGTTTCCCAAATTTATGGTACTGTGGGATACAGGTGAGGCTTATTTCCTGGATCATTATCAGAATGGGAGTGATTAGCTCAAATGAGAATAGAGCAAGCCAAACCAACTGAATGGCTTCTTCATGTTCCCCAGAATAGGATAAGATGTTCTGCAGCAGACCATGATTGAGGAAACTGGATTGTGGCAGAGCAGCTGAAAAGCAGCAGGGAAGATTCAGTTTATAAGAAGAAAGTAGCAGGAGGGAAGGCTTAATTCTCTGTGCAATGCTTCTCCCCTGCTTTTTTTAAAAAAAAAAAAAATAAATAGGGTGACATAGAGCAGGCTGCTAAACCTCCTGTTTTATATTCCAGAGTCAGAGTTGCTATCATATATGATCATCTCATAACACTAAAATATAAAGCAAAGGAGGCTTCCCACCCCCATAATTTTATATCCTTGGAGAATGATAGCTGTCTTGTCCAGAGTTCCCTTTTATTTCTTCAAATCACCGCCAGATCTTGAACCTTACAGAATGCTTTTGCAATTCAATTTACTGAGGTTGTTCCCTGGAATCTGATAGCTAGACTAGGTCTTTTAACTTTGACAACTGCTTTATGATGAACCCTGAGTCCACATCGTGCTAAGCCAATTCATCATGATTTAAAAACCACAGTTTGTTTCATGCTAAACAGTAGGTAGCACATAGACTTATATACTGCTTCGTAGTGCTTTACAGCCTTCTCTAAGCAGTTTACAGAGTCAGCGTATTGCCCTCAACAATCTGGGTCCTTGTTTTACCCACTTTAGAAGGATGGAAGGCTGAGTTGACCTTGAGCCGGTAAGAATCGAACTGCTGTCAGTCTGCAATACTGCATTCTAATCACTGTGCCAACATGGCTCCATTGGGTGCCAGTAGAGAGATGGTGGTGGGCAACATAAGAACCAGGGCAATGCAGCTATTAACAAAATGCAGCCTACAAAATGAAACTAAACAACAATGTAAAAATTACTAAGTGGCTGAGATCACATTGCCCAATGTTATTCAAGATATAACATGAGAATATTGAAATCTGAGTTGATTTTGTTAGACCTCAGATAAAACAGCTACCAACATTCAGTAAGCTTCAATGGTGGTAGGGACCTGGGAAAGTCCATTCTTTTTTTTTCCTTCTGAAAAGTTTTTTATTTTTATTTTTCAGCAACATATTTAAATGTACAGTCTCTTATCCATCATTAATCATTATTCATTCCTCTTATCTTTTTACTTTCAATTGTTAATTGTTTGGGACAGCTCTCTTACCATTTCCTCTCCTTTATTTTGCCACAATCTTTCCTCTTCCTCTTCCCTTCTCTTCCTTCTTCTATCTCTTTCTACTTTCCTCATTCCTCCTCTCCTTCCCTTTTCTACTTCCTCTCCTCTTTCCCCACTCCTCTCTTCTTCCTCTCTTTCTAAACCTCTCTCCTACTCTTCTTCTGGGAAAGTCCATTCTCATTGTGATGGAAGTTCTTGGGCTTCCAGGTTTGAAACCGCAATGGAAGTTGGAACAACTTTGAGTAGGGAGTTGGATTAGAAGACCTCCAAGTTCCCTTCCAACTGTGATGATGTTCCATGTTCTAAGACAGTGGCCCTGGGAGAGAAGTAACTTGTGTTTTGTGGCTGCTGTGTGACCAGCCATTTGGAGCAGTGGCCACTTGGGGCTTTTGCCAACTTCTTCCTTGCTCTATTTCATAAACCTGAAATTGGAATGGATAGGAATCTGCTGTGCCTCTTAGCACTTGTGATTTTGCAGCAGCTCTTGGTTTATAAAATCTGTGTCTCCAAGGATTTGTGGGAGAATTGTGGCTGATTGGGCTGGAGACTTGGCTGTTAGATGGTTTGGAGAAACTTTGTTGGAAATAAGCCAGAACCATTCGCTCCTTTTCATATGAAAGATGGGATGGGGGGATGTGTCTGGCTGGTTTGGAGGGGTATGGGAGAGAGTTTTCTCCTCTGATCCACTGAGTAAGAGCAGAAGAGTTGTGGGATGGGAGGGTGAATGTATGAAAGAAGGTGTGGGTAGTCAAACTGGCCATATGTAGGGGTGCTGGGGGTAGATGGCTATTCTGCTGAGCTATTTATACTGCAATGGGGCCTTTGACATCCATGGATAGTTACCTAGTGATCCTGTTTTGGGTGGCTCAGTCTCTCCTGGATAAGCTGAGTCAGGGGATCCCTTGTAGTCAAATTGTAAAGTGAGTACCATACCAAGTTGTTCAGATTCCCTCAGAATTAGATTCCAGCTATGCTGGTCCTGTGAAGAAAAGTTACTAACCTCTAGCTTCACTATTTCTTTAAGTATGGTCAAAGGATAGCATCCACAGCACACGGCCTAATTCACACACAAGTGCTGACCTAGTATTCCCTGCCACTAGTTACACACAGCTCCTGAAATCTCCTAACAACCAGGTTGTTTTTGACCACGATTCACTAAATAAGGCAAAGTGACTTTGTTCCAGAGGTGAGTTTCAGCAGGTTCTGGCCAGTTCTGGAGAACCGGTAGTGGAAATTTTGAATAGTTCGGAGAACCAGTAGTAAAAATTCTGACTGGCCCCGCCCTCATCTATTCTCTGCCTCCCAAATCCCAGCTGATCAGGAGGAAATGGGGATTTTGCAGTAACCTTCCCCTGGAGTGGGGTAGGAATGGAGATTTTACAGTATCCTTCCCCCTGCCATGCCCACCAAGCCATGCCACGCCCACCAAACCACACCCACAGAACCAGTAGAAAAAAAATTGAAACCCACCACTGCTTTGTTCATATATAAGAGTGGGATTTCTGCGAAAGAAATTACTCATAGAAGAAATCAGAACAGGCAATTCATAATTTGGGGTGATCTCTCTCTCTCTCTCTCTCTCTCTCTCTCTCTCTCACGCACGCACGCACGCACGCACACACACACACACACACTATCCTTTATGACCTGTTTAGCATAGGAAGTCATCTTAAAATATGATGTGCAGGGCAGAATTGGATTTACTGTACCTTCCCTTACCTGTTTTTCCACCATCCAGTGAGAGCATAACCTGGAAATCCCAACAAGTGAACAATGCCAGAGGAAAAGGGGAGAGAGCACAGTAGAGAGGATGCGTGCATTGTTTTATCAATGCTTCTTATCCTTCCAAAATTTTCCTTCTGCACCACTCAATAAAGGTGTGCTGCTGAAAACCTAGAGGTATGCAGATTTATAACAAGAATTTTTAGCTGCTGTACATGCACAGATACACTCAGAAGAGAGCCATAATTAACTGAACTTCCCTGTTAAATACATTCTAAATTACAAATTGCAATAGCCAAACACTCAAAAGAATTTCAAATATTGAGGTTTTTGGGAGGGGAGAGAGACATTTTTGTTTTGTCCTTTAACAAAGTTGTCATCGCTTCTGTTAAAAATTGGGATTTTTTTAGGTTGTAGATAAAGGAATTATTAATTTTGAAATGAGAGGCAATACATACAGCCAAATGCTACAGTTATCACAGCCATGCGATGATTATTATAAAGATCCAGAGAAAGGTTATGTTCATACATCATGCTTATCCACACTTAACTGAGCTATGATTTGAATTAATAAATTTGGATTCACTCAACACACTGAGTCATATACTAGCCAACCAGCTTATAGGTTAGCACATCAGATGAATCCATCCAATGAGTGCTTCAAGTATGGTGCTCATGTACTGAATAAAACCACAGGTAATTGGGTTTGCCATGGTAAGCCAAAATCAAACCACATTATGGCTTAGCACAATGCTTAAGTCAAGGTGGTTTCTACAACTCAATGGTGCACTAGGCAGCATCAAACTCCCCTAAACTCATTAATTATCAGCTATTATCATCTAGTATAGGTGTCAGACTTCTCCTTGCTCACCAGTAAGATGAGCAAAAAAAGGCATATTTAATCAATGATCACAATAAAAGAGATGTGATTAAAGAGTGTAAAAGAATGCATATTTATTGATTGGATTTAATTAGTTGCCCATCTCAACCTTGTAACGCTAGGCACCTCACAATGCAAAAGCATAAAAAGACA
The DNA here is from genome assembly GCF_029215685.1 of Pituophis catenifer annectens. NCBI lineage: Eukaryota > Metazoa > Chordata > Lepidosauria > Squamata > Colubridae > Pituophis > Pituophis catenifer. Next base: position 160,653,136 of record NW_027256882.1, read on the forward strand.
GAACATCATGAAAACAACATTACAAATTATAGTGCAATCGAAATCCTATGGATGTGATGCCTGGCTTCAAAGCTGAGGGAAAATCCATGTCTTCAAAGCTTTCTGGAAGGCTATCCAGATCTTGTGGAGTGGTAGGTCTTCTTACGGAGAAGTACAAGCTCCCTGGGTCCCACTAGATCAGGGGTGTCAAACTCGATTTCATTGAGGGCCGCATCAGGGTTGTGTTTGACCTGGGGGAGGCATGGACTGTGTGTGTGTGGCCAGCTCGATGTCACTCATTTTGGGGGCACCTGTGGTGGCCAAGCGCTAAGGCAGGACTTCCCTCAGACCCTCCCTCCCTCTCATTATAATTTCCTTCCTTCCCTCTTCCTTCTCCCTTCTCCTTTCTTCTTTCTTCTTCCTTCCCCTCTTTCCTTCTTTTTCCCCTTTTTGCTCTCTTCCCATCTTTCTTTCTTTTTCTTTGTCCTTCCTCTTTCCCCGTCTCCTTTCCTGTCCCTTCTTGGATGCTCAAATGCAAAAGGGGAAACATTTCTCCTTTTGTTTTGTTTTTAGTTCGTTTTGCTAGTCCTCTGCCAGCGAAAACAAAGCCCAGGGAGCTGCATGTGCCCCCCCCAGGCCCCATTTTTGGCCACGACAACCTCCTGCAGCCCTCTGCCAGCAAAAAGGGGGACCGGGTGGGTCACATGCACCCCACTCCAGGGCTCAGTTTTTGCTGGCAGAGGCACCGCGGGCCAGTCTTTCCCTGTTTCCAGGGCGGCCCTACAGGCCAGATTTAAGCACTCCATGGGCCACATCTGGCCAGCAGTCCTTGAGTTTGACACCCCTGTACTAGATGATACGTTTCATGGGACGGACCCAGAGCATGTTCACTCTGTCAAATCTGGTGGGATGGACAGTTCCAAATGAGGATAGATCATCCTGCAAATAAACTGGCCTTGGACATGTAAGCCTTGTAGGTGACCATCAAAACCTTAAACTGAATCTTGAAGCCTACCAGGGCTAAAGTTGCTCACAAAGCATACTTGTTAGTGAAGTATGTTGTTAGGGGCCTGGTGGCGGAGCAGACTAATAGCCTGTTATTAACATTCAGCTGCCTGCAATTACTGCAAGTTCGAATCTCACCAGGCTCAAGGTTGACTCAGCCTTCCATCCTTTCTAAGGTAGGTAAATTGAGGACCCAGTTTGTGGGGGCAATAAGCTGACTTTGTATAAATATACAAAAGTATGAAGGCTATTGCTTAACGCACTGTAAGCCGCCCTGAGTCTCCGGAGAAGGGCGGCATATAAATCAAATTAAAAAAAAAAAGTTTGAGCACCGAATTAAAATATAACATTTGTTCATTTATCTATAATTACTGATGGGGTTCGCGCACTGTACAGCATCATGGTATGTTTCACTAGGGTTTATTAGATCAATCCCAATCAATTTAGCACAACATGCTAAGCCAAAACCAAACAAAACCATAATATTGCTTAGTCTATCTATCGCGTGGCTCCGAATACTGTAGCGGTTTCCTTTTTAAGAGCTATAAAGTATAGTCTTTATAATCCCTGACTTCTAATTTCAGCTGGAGCACATGAATATTAATTGGTAAGGAAACAGCACTTACCACAAAGTTAGAGGCGCTCTTTCTTCCTCTTTCTGATTTTGAATCTAATGCCTGGCATTGAAAGCAGGTCACTGAGATACATTTAGCTCATTGTAAATCCAGACATCAGTTCATAGAAGATATGGGAATATGCATGTGTTTTAGTAGATAAATCCACATTCCAGTTTTGCTGAATTATTAACTTGCTGATCTGAAGGGTACTAAGTAGTTTAAAATCATACCCTTGGATGTGTCTGGATTGGTGGACACTAAGCAGCCGCGTCTTCCCACTCCTCCTGCCTGCCCCACCCCCCCTCCACAACCTGCTCATCCCAATGCCTGGAACAAAGACCAGTTTTCAAAAGCCTAGCAGCCCTTAGAGTTGTATGCTGGTGCCAGTCCATCCTCTTTCAGGCAACCCCTCCCAGCTGGCCTTGGCATCAAAGAAACAACGAGGAGCAGCTGGATCTGTACACCTGCTGCTGAGATTTTGTTAGCAAGGCTTTTGTGGGCCTGCATCAGCCATTCAGTGTGCCAAACACACCTGACCAGCCAAAGGTATTCCCTGATGTGGGCTTGTGATAATAATTTTTTTAAAAAAGCCCTTGACATTTTATCATTTCTGGCTTTCAGAAAAGGCTGCTGGGCTGCAATTGCAAATTAACAAATCTTTGGAATAAACGGTGGCTGGGTTCCCCCAGCATGCTGGTTGAGATCTGGCTGGCTAGTTGGTGGTTCCATATATTTGCCTGAACGCTGCCTTGGATTTTTTTAAATGATCTTTTTAATCGTTGAGTTCCTGCCTACTCTTTTAGATTGGCTGGGACTTTCACAATGGGGAGGGAGGTGCCAACATCCTGGAGGAAACTCGTGCTCCAAGAAGCCCCAAACTTTGGCAGGTTATCATCATATAGAATAAAAGCAGAAACTTGAAAAGACTAAAACCCACCCAAAGGCAGGTGAACTTTTGGTGTGCTCTGGAAAAGGGAATGCAGAATTACGGCGTTATTTTTCATTTGGATGTACAGGTAGTCCTCAACTTATGACCACAACTGAGCCCAACATTTCCATTACTAAGTGAGACATTTGTTAAGTGAATTTTGCCTCCATTTTATGACCTTTCTTACCACAGTTGTTAAATGAGTCACTGCAGTTGTTAAGTGAGTTTGGCTTCCCCATTGACTTTACTTCTCAGAAGGTCGCAAAAGGTGATCACATGACCCTGGGACATGGCAACTGTCATAAATATGAACCAGTTGCCAAGCATCCAAATTTTGATCACATGAACATGAGGATGGTTAATGGTCACCAGTGCGAAAAATGGTCATAAGTAGTGGTGGGATTCAAATAATTTAACAACCGGTTCTCTGCCCTAATGACCAGCTGGGTAGGTGTGGCTTGGTGGTCATGTGACCGTGTGGGCGTAGCCAACTCAACATCACTCACGTCGTAACGCCTTAGCTGTTACAATGTAATAAGGGTTAACCAGAGAGGCAGTTTCTGTAAGCAGGGCAATAAAGATTAGGCTAGAAACAACACCAGAATGTTTCCTTCCTGCCTTCCTTACAGGATTAGCCCTGCAAAGTGGAAAAAAACAAAATAAGATTTCTTCCAACAACCGGTTCTCCCGAATAGGTGTGAACTGGCTGAATCCCACCACTGGTCATAAGTCACTTTTTTCAGTGCTAATGTAACTTTGAATGGTCATTAAATGAACTGTTGTAAATTGAGGACTACCTGTACTGCAGAGTTAGCTGTTTTGTGTGAATGACAGTTTCGGTAGGCAGAATGTTGCTAGAGAGAAATAGCTAAAAGGTCATGAAAGAAGATGCAAAAAAAAAAAAAAAAAGCCACGTCATTGTATCCACTACGTTGGAAAACACAATAAAAATATAATCCCAAAGCAATTATCAGAAAGTTCTGGTGATTCGATTTTAAAAAGACAAATAAGCCTTCACTGAGTACAGATGGCAGTTCTAACAAGGATGGCAAGCTCTCCCAGTACTTGTCACCATCGAAGATTTTCAAGGTTCAGTTAGGTCTCACATTCTGGATATGCCTACAGCAAACCATGGAAATATTGAAAGTACTCCAAAAGGCATGAAAATAATTTATAGCCCCAAGAATTTGTTTATGTGGCTTTTGTCTCAGTATCTCAGAGACAAGCACCACATTGTTCTGAGGCTTCAACAAAAGAAATTGATGGGAAATTTTGTGGATCTTATTCTCACAACGCAGCAGGGGTGGGTTCTACTTACCTTTACTACTGGTTCACAACGGGGCCGCATGCTTGCGCAGAAGTGTTCTGATGATGTCGGGGTCGGTGGGCGGAGCCTTCCACTGGTTTTACTACCGGTCTATAGAACCGGGGGCAACCCACCACTGCAATGCAGTTAGCTGGATATGTCAGGGGTTAAGTTAACATACAGTGCTCAAAAAAATAAAGGGAACACAAGCAGAAGACATCCGAGATCTGAATGAATGAAATAGCCTTATTAAATACTTTGTTCATTACATACAGTAGTTTATACACTGCTCAAACAACTAAAGGGAACACAAAACTACTGTATGTAACGAACAAAGTATTTAATAAGGCTATTTCATTCATTCAGATCTCGGATGTCTTCTGCTTGTGTTCCCTTTATTTTTTTGAGCAGTGTATATTAAAATGGAACCCATTGATCCAATCAGATAACCCCCAAGATATTAAATTTAACTCAAAACAAACCCAGTCAAGCACAGAATAAATTAACAGTATCCTGGCTCAGCTGTGTTGTGAGGGCACCTCAACCTTGTCAATTGATTGTTTTGGACTTCCAGAATTTTTTCCAATCCTTTAGTGGCAGCTGTATGCTGAGTCATATGATTGGGAAGGACTTAAGAATGGAACGTTGGTTATCTGACTACCTTTCCATAGGATACTGAAGTATCCTCACAACAGATCCTCCATCTCGGTGCCAGCCAGTTGAAGCTGGATCAAGGACATCTAGCTGGAAATGGGTTGTTTCCATTGAAAAACATAAAACAACCCGTTATGTAACTATTCAGAGTAGGTGCCTAAGACAGGTTACTTAAATATGGTTTAATTAATTAGGATGGATTTTTTTTAAAAAAAATGTTATATGTATTGTTAGAAAGTTAACAATACATTCTTTAATACTTTAAGTTAATTATGTATGTATAAAATGAGTATCGATGTATACGCAAGTATGCAGGTTTTTTTAAGGAATGCTGAACAATATTTTAAAGTTGGTAAAATATTATGGACTAGATTTGAAAATATGAGAATGAATGATATATTATTCCCCACAGCAAGGGAAGCTGATTAAAATGTTGCTTTTATCCAAATAAGAGATTATATTTAATTTTGTGTCTAGTTCGAAATTGCTTCCAGATTTTGTGTTTGCAATGAGAAGAAAAAAAAAACTTTGATTCTGTTTTTGTAAATTAGACAGGCTTGTTGTTATAGAAATGGCTTGTACATATTGCTATGTAAATGCAGAAAGTTGTAGTTATAATGTTGTTACCTTCGACTATGCCAAAGGAAGTCGGAAGTTGGTGCCTTTTGCCTTTTTTTCTCCCATTACACTATACCCCCCTCTTTTTCTCTTCCTCTCTTCTTACTTTTCCAAGTTTTTTTTTCTTTGTGTTTTACGCTTTGATAAACTAATAAAAAAGTTTTAACTAAAAAAAGAGTAGGTGCCTAAGACAGGTTGATGACTTGCAAGGGTCCAACTTGTTTGCTGCAGGACCTCCCTCTCCCATCCAGTTCTGAGCCTAGTGCCTCTGTGACCATTTCGGTTTGGGTTGCCAGGGAGAACAGAACCTGCCTAACAACAAGACTCTTTAGTTTCCTTTGGGAGAAATAGGGATTCCATGAGGTTTCTATTCAGTGGTGGGATTCAAATATTTTTACTACTGGTTCTGTGGGTGTGGCTTGGTGGGTGTGGTGTGGCTTGGTGGGCGTGGCTTGGTAGGCATGGCAGGGGAAGGATCCTGTAAAATCTCCATTCCCACCCCACTCCAGGGGAAGGTTACTGCAAAATCCTCATTCCCTCCCAATCAGCTGGGACTTGAGTGGCAGAGAATAGATGGGGGCGGGGCCAGTCAGAATTTTTACTACCGGTTCTCCGAACTACTCAAAATTTCCACTACCGGTTCTCCATTCCCAATTACAATAGTAACTTACGCTGCCATTTCCTACCAAGTGGTTCCTGCCTCCATAGATTTTTCTCCCATTCAACAAGCAGAGATTTGTTATAGAGGGGAAAAAAGGTGGGTAGCAGAGGTGGTATTCAGCGGGTTCAGACCGGTTCAGGCAAACCGGTAGCACTGACGATCATTTGGCCCCGCCCACCCCCCTCCCCCCTCTATCCTGTTCTTTATTTCCTGCTTTGTAGCTCATCTCAACCGTGCGGCACAGCTGATTGCCCCCCCTCACTATTCTACTTACCGTTGCTGACTTGAAAGGTAAGCAGCTGAGCTTCTAAATGCTCCATTTTCAGCAATGCCAACACGCGCCTTAAGCGTGTGCACGTGCTCGCCGAAACAGTTGTAAAACGGTTGTAAAACGAAACAGTTGTAAACCGGCAGCATCCCACCACTGGTGGATAGATTTTTCTCTTCTCCAAGTACAGATACTTCACACACACACACTGCTCTCCACTATATCTGTTCTTGTCTCCATTGCACCCTCTGGCAGTAGTAACAACCATTCTCACCCTTGTGCGAGGGCAGCTGTTTTCAAAGAGGTGTGCTCTCACTGGAGATGTGGAGAAAAGCCTTCAGATATAAATGTTGTAGAAACAGGGCCATGCATACCACTGAAGACATTCATAGAAAAAAAAAAGGGGGGGGAACACATCTCTATCTCTTTCAACAATGATATTTCCTGATGGATTTCTATCTAGGAAAAGTACCTATAGAAAAAAAAAATCTTAGCGAAAACATTTCCTTCCTGTAGTGAATCAATTTAAAGTCTTCAAAGATGCTGCAGTTCAAATGGTTAAGTATGAATTGCACACTTGAAAGGATTCTTTCGGGAAGACCTTAAATGTTACTTCATAACTCACCATGATGATGATAATGAATTGTTTCACTCAGGCTTCACAAAATAAGAGGCACTGGTAATCTATATAGAACCTAGAAAATTAGGCTAGCAAATACAGCTGAATTCAAACTGTGTTCTGCATGCTTTCATACTATGGTTTAAGAACTTTTAATATGTCACTTCAATGGGAGGAACCCCCAATCCACAGAACAGGATCCCTGAATCCAGTGACCTGTTGGTTCCTACAGCATGTATCTCCATCAGAGGATAAAGCTTCTGGTCTGATCCTATGCATCTCACTTTCCCTTGTGTTGGAAGAAATGTCCATCTGGGTTCAGTTCCAAATGGGGAGAAAGGTACTGGAAACATGGAGGCTGTTTGGAAAGATGGTTTAATGGTGGACAGGATCACATGATTTGAGGTCCTGGGCAAAATGGGTGAGAGAGAGAGAGAGATTTAAACCCTCTCTTGGGCCCTGCCTTGAAGCTTCCTGTTCCTGGGTAAGAAATGTATTCTGATTGGTTGACAAACTCCCATGGGGCCATGCAGGGATAACTTTGTGGGTTGTCTTGAGTCCCAGGCTTGGTTGAATCTTGCTGAGTGATGCACTCTTCCCAGGTGCCATGTGGTGAGTTCTGTTGCTAGATGGGTAGAGGGCTAATCCTATTATGTCCTGAGGGTGAAGGTCGTTTGTGCTGTAGATAAACTGGCTCAGCCTTTTGTATTGGAGAAAGGTTGGCACCAGTCTTTCTGGGACTATTAGCAAAGGTGGGGGCTGCTTGCCAAGAGCATGTTTCTCCTTTACTCATCCAGGGAGGTATAATATTCTACCTTTTTAATATTTCCTAGAATATTTCATTCTTCTCTAGGAGAAGGGTGGATGCTAACTTCCTACACTTGCCTTTTCCAATCTTCCTGTCCTTTCCAGAGGCAAAAGCCTTGGTCAGGATATCCTTTCCAGGGGAAAGCCAAGGACAGAAGAAAATTGAGGGACAACAATAGCCAAAAAAAAGTTTGCAGAGGAAGTGGATTTAAAAAGGGATTTGGGGTGATGTGCAAAACAATTTTGGGTGGCAGACTTCTGTCCTCTGCCATGATGCATTATGTGTGCACCTGTTGGTACGTTGCACTACCTTATCAATCATTTTGAGAAGAAATTAGGTGTACTGTCAATATTATTGAAGAAAACTTTTAGAAAGCAGACTCAAAATTTGCTCGATTGCAGCTAGTCAGAAAGCTGGATATTGATGAATCAGTTGTCAACATCAAATTCTAAGGATGTTTCAGTGTATACGAAGCAAAAAAAAAAAATCCAAGTGGTACCTGTACCTGAACCTATAAGGAGAGTTGATTTGAATGATTCATTGATACTTTTGCTAGAAACACTGCCTTACAAAAAAAATATACATTTTATAGATATAATATACATGTCTGATGAGGAAGTGAAAATATCGGTTTTGGCACCAACTATTCAAATTGCAAGGTTTAACTGTTGGGCGACCTGTGCTTTCTCATTTTGTTAAATATGCTTTACTTAACATACATAATGCTGTAATTCTCTCTGTGGAATTCTTCCAGTTTGGTTAGAAAAATGCACCTGGAGGAAGCTTCTTAGAAAATTCAGTAGCTCATGCTGCAGCTGTAGCATATGGAGAATACACATTGAAATACACATGTTTACACCATTGCGGAACCAGCTCTACCCCTCTGTATTCTCACACTATCATCCATGTTCAGCAGCTGAGCTGATTTATTTCTAGCTTGGCTGTGATGTCATCTAAACTGGAAAAAAAGTAATATTTCTGTTTGCAACAATGAAAGCCCAGAAGAGCTGGTAGGTGGCCAATGGTGCACTGAAATATTTATTTCCCTGTTCCTGAGCCTGATGTGTTAGCAGATGGAATATATTTTCCTGATTCCTTGAAGCACGGGAAGTCTCTGATTTCTGAACAATTGTTAAGGTTTATTCAGCTAACCAACTTTGGGGGGATTTGCAGACCCTAAAGGAGGCTGAGTATTGCAGCTGGCTGAAAGGTTTCAATGATAATGCACAAAATCCACCTGGGCCTTCTATAATTTTGTAAACCACAAACTTAAAGACTCAAGATCCATCCCACCACTAAAAGAGCCAAACGGGAAATACTGCAATGATGAAACCATTAAGGCCAACCTCTTCAATACATTCTTTGTAAACAGCAACGGAGCATGCCCCACATTTCCCAATCGTACCACAACTAATCACAACAATCTACTACATGTCGATTTCACAAAAGATACTGTTGAAAAGGCATTACACAACCTAAAACTATCTCTATCTATTGGCCGTGATGGATTATGTGCCTACTTCTTAAAAAAGCTCTCAACCACCATAGCAGAAACTCTTAGCATAATCTATGAAATATCTTTCAGAACCAGCTCCTTGCCTAACTTATGGTCACTAGCCACGGTCATCCCTATCTTCAAAAAGGTGACCCCCGCCTAGTTGAAAATTACAGACCAATCTCATTATGTTGCGTCCTATGCAAAGCCATGGAATCAATTATAAACCAATCCATTACCCTCTACTTAGAGACAAACAACCTACTCTCTAACAAGCAGTTTGGCTTCAGAAAAAAATTGTACTGCAATCTGCAACTCTTACAGTGCAAAAACATATGGACATCACAACTTGACCAGGGTAAAGCAACAGACGCAATTTATATAGACTTCTGTAAAGCCTTTGATTCAGTAGTACAAGACAAACTACTTCTAAAACTAAAATCTTATGGCATAAGTGGATAGCTGCGTTCCTATCAAACAGGCAACAAGTAGTCAAAATAGGGAATGCCCTATCAAACCCTGCACCTGTTAACAGTGGTGTCCCCCAAGGAAGCGTTTTAGGACCCCCACTCTTTATACTTTACATAAACGACCTTTGCGATCATATTATAAGCAACAGCATTCTCTTTGTTGATGATGTAAAACAATTCAACACCACCGACAATACTGCCACCCTACAAAAAGACCTTGACTATCTGTCAGAATGGTCAAACAATTGGCAACTCCAAATCTCAACCAACAAATGTTCTGTCTTACACATTGGCAAAAAAAATCAAAACACAAAATACAAACTGGGCAGATACGACCTCGTAGACGACCCTCACTCTGTCAAGGACCTTGGAGTACTCATCTCAAATGATCTAAGTGCCAGAGCTCACTGTAACAGCATTGGCAAAAAGGCATTAAAAGTTGTTAACCTAATCTTGCATAGCTTCTGCTCTGGTAATATTGTACTACTAACCAGAGCATACAAAACATTTGCTAGACCAATTCTCGAATACAGCTCATCTGTCTGGAACCTGCACTGCAGTGGGAGGGTTTCAATTTTTTTTACTACTGGTTCAGTGGGCGTGGCTTGGTGGGTGTGGCATGGCTTGGTGGGTGTGGCTTGGTGGGCGTGGCAGGGAAAGGATACTGCAAAATCTCCATTCCCACTCCACTCCAGGGGAAGGATACCATAAAATCTCCATTCCCTCCCCAATCCAGGAGGAGGTTACTGCAAAATCCCCATTTCCTCCCAATCAGCTGGGACTTGGGAGGCAGAGAATAGATGGGGGTGGGGCCAGTCAGAATTTTTACTACCGGTTCTCTGAACTACTCAAAATTTCCACTACCGGTTCTCCAGAACTGGTCAGAACCTGCTGAAACCCACCTCTGCCGCACTGCATATTGAACATTAATACAATTGAAAAAGTCCAGAGATATTTCACGAGAAGAGTCCTCCATTCCTCTACCCACAATAGAATACCTTATGCCACCAGACTTGAAATTTTGGGCTTAGACAACTTAGAACTACGCCACCTTCGTTCTGATCTAAACGTAGTACATAAAATCATCTGCTACAATGTCCTACCTGTCAACGACTATTTCAGCTTCAACTATACTGTAACAATACACGAGCAAACAATAGATACAAACTTAAGGCAAACTGCTACAAACTCGATTGCAGAAAATACGACTTCAGCAATAGAGTGCCTGGAAGGCACTACCTGACTCTGTGGTTTCTTCCCCAAATCCCTGAAACTTTACCCTAAGACTGTCTACTGTTGACCTCACCCCATTCCTAAGAGGTCTGTAAGGGACGTGCATAAGTGCACCAGCATACCTACCGTCCATGTCCTAATATTCCCTTTTATTTGTATCCGTCTCATGAATTATGTCTATACTTATATATGTATCTAATACATGCTTGATGGAATGAATGAATGAATGAATGCTGTGTTCATGACATATTCAGTCATGATTTACTAAATAAACTATAATTGGCTGCTTCCACACAATGCATTAAAACAAACGGTGGTTTTTCAAACCATAATGGTTGCATTCACATGCTAAGCAACAAGTTAGCAAACCACATTTTGGCACAGTGAAAACAGCCTCACCCCGCCCCCCAAAGAAATGCAGGTAGTATTTTAAGAATTAGTTGTATGTGTGTGTGTGTGTATGTGTGTGTATATATATATATGCTTATTTCTATTACTACTTAATCTACAACGCATTTATGTTTATTCAGGGACTGGATTCATGTATGAGCCTAACCCATTGTCTGAGTTTTGTTGTTCCTTTAGGTCAAATGTAGCTTCCCAGTGTTGAACCTAGCAAATGTAGTTACTTATGTTGTATGAATCCAACAACTAGATTAAATTATTAAAATGTGGTTAAGCAAACCATCATCTAGCATGTTAACATGCCTATTGTGGCATATACTGTATCAGAGTGGGTTTCAGCAGGTTCTGACCAGTTCTGGAGAACCGGTAGCGGAAATTTTGAGTAGTTCGGAGAACCGGTAGTAAAAATTCTGACTGGCCCCGCCCCCATCTATTCTCTGCCTCCCAAGTCCCAGCTGATTGGGAGGAAATGGGGATTTTGTAGTATCCTTCCCCTGGAGTGGGGAGGGAATGGAGATTTTACAGTATCCTTCCCCTGCCACACCCACCAAGCCACACCCACAGAACCGGTAGTAAAAATTTTTGAAACCCACCACTGTACTGTATATCTTTAAATGCATGAATATATATATTAGAGAAATGTCACCAGACTATCTGAATAACCTGAACCTGAATCCTTATATAGGACCAAGCAGAATATTACTTGTTTGTGGCCTGCGTGCATCCAGCCACTACCACTGGATTCAATATGATTGAAACAAATGATGGGTCAGTTAGATTTATGAATCTAATCTGAATCTTATAGTTTATGATCTTGGGAAATAAAATCAATACATTCAATGTAAAATAAAAAGGGCTTTAAAATGTTCTTTGGGAAGGCCAGCAGATTAAAATCAATACGCACAGTATGAATATGCTAGGTCTTTTCTGCGTATAACTTGACACTCTCACATACTTCCTTAGTTACATCTTGTTGCTAGGTGATGATAGTGCTGAGCACATATACATTTTAAGGCTGTGAAGAGAAACTACCTTTTATTTACACTTTCTTGGTGTGATCCCTTGCTGTTACTGTACTAAATAAATTTGAAGACTGCAAGAACAAGGCTTCTGAGGCGAGTTTTTCACTACCTGCTGAATTCTTCTGATCGTATAAATCTTTTCGCCTTTGTACTACTTGCTAGCCAGGATTTCGAGACACTGTAGTAGCTGTTTTTAGAGAGCACGTTTTTCTGGTGTAGCCTTTATTTCATTCTCAGTCTACTATGGGGCCAGTCCTTAGTTGTTCCAACAATGCTTTCCATTTTCTCCTGCTATGTGTTTTTATGCAAATGATTTGTGGGACCTTATGCATGACGTTAGTGATGACACAGTCAAGGATTGGCATGTGTGAAGCACCTATAGGCTGATTGAACACTTCAGGCATGCCGCCTCCCCCCAACCCCATTCTTAGGTGCTGCCTAAGGCTAGGTTGGTTTGAATTGCAGGAGAAACCTAACTGATCTCCTACAGAGACACCTTCACACATGGAATACATTACCTATCCTTTACAAAACACTGTCGAATCATTATGCAAGTTTCTAATATATAAACAATGGTGATTTTATACTCTGACGAAGTCGGTAGGGGCCGACGACAGCTCAGCATAAGTTTTAAAATAAAAAAAATTTAAACTTTTAAACGTTCCAGAGATCGTGATGTCTATCGCTTCTTTTATAAACAATGGTATACACAGGTCTTTGAGAAGACTTCTAAAGCTGTTATTAAATACATTAAATAACATCTCAAAAGATCAGGGAATGTGTCTATAAATGAAAAAAGACTTGCTGAATAATTTAAATTGGGAAAAGAAATGAATTGCTGGATCTATCCTAAGTATTATTGAACTTTTTCTACAGCACTTATTAACTTGGAGTATTTTGAAATTGGGATGAAAATGACAATAGGTCTGTTTTCCCCTATTAGTCTATTTCTATTATTAATATTATTCTATTCTATTATTCTAGAATAGAATGGAATGGAGCAGAATAGAATTGAATGATATGCATAAAATAGAATAATATACATATTATACATAATATACATATACATATTATTCTATTCTATTCTATTCTATTCTATTCTATTCTATTCTATTCTATTCTATTCTATTCTAAAAAAAAAATTATATACTATTCTAGTCCAAAGAACAGTAAGAATGCTAAACTTGTTTACCAATCTTGGGAACATGGGAAACGAAAAAATAACCCAAATGACAAGTTGGTAGAATGGAGGATGGGTAGAGGGAGGGGTGGAGCTTTCTCAATGTCCTGTGGGAGCTCCTCCAACTTCATCCCACTCCCCTCGTCCACTCTACTGATCTGCCAGCAAGACTATTTTTAGAGACAGACCTACTGATCTGTGAGAAGACCAGATGCATGTTCAGAAATGCAGGGGACGAGTGTAGACTATCTCTGCATGGGCATTCTGTCGATTGGACAATGTGAAAGTTGGTCACACTCTTCCAAGCTATCCTGCTGCACTTAAGGAAGTAATTTCCTGCTGGCTGCTGACACTGGCTGTGAGGACAAGCAAAGCCAGGGGACTCTACTGATAACTGTCCTTAAAATCTCCCACAATAACACCATAATTAATTTCATTGTATGAGATGCAATGACAGTAAAGCACTGCTACGTAAGTATAGACTCCCTCACCTTGTTACTGAGCATTGTAATTGAGGCTTATTACAACATGGTTGTCAGGGGCAGCAAAAATTTTATCGGCATATTTTCCTGTTGAGTCAAACTTAGTGGAGGAATGCCCAGTAATGTGGCTGCAAGGAAGGTTCCTGAGTTTGTAAACAGATGTTTTAAAAGACTTCTGCAGCTAGGGACACCATTGTTAAGGTTTTTGTTATTTGTAGTTTAGCACGTTTATAAAGTCTGGTAAATAACCACTTGCGGTTACGTTTCTTTGGTTGTTTCCTTTGGCTTTTCTCTGCTGTTCTTGCCTGACTTATCCCGCCTCTACAGGATGTGAGCCATTGCAGCAATAACTTTCCTTCATTCTGTACGAAGTACTTCGTATTGATGTTAAATGCCGTGGAGGAATAAAGTTAACTCAAGGGGAGAAACAACAGTGAGATACCACTGGAAACAATGGTCCAAGTCATGGCTTTTGTTCTTTGGCTATCTAAGTAAGAGAAACTCAAGGCTTTTTAATTTTAGTGTGTTCCCCACCACTACCAAATTATTCCCGCCGCCCAATAGTGAGCAGGCAATGTGGTTACTTAGCAACTACATCTACTCTACTACATACCTGTGATTCTGGCCAAAAGAACACGAGTTGACCAAATGAGAGTAATGAATTCCCTTGTATGGTGAAAAGTAGGACTCAATAAATATCAACAGTGCCCTCCCTGGTGCTACTCTTTCTCCAAAGGAGCAAGGGAAATGCTTATTTTGTTACCTGAGTGTGAAAAGTGATAGAAGGTAAGGCAATCGAAATTGGATTTGTTCCATTACTATACAGTGGGATATCCTGTGATCTTTCTCTGACTCAGCCCCCTTCTATTCAGCCTGCCCTTTACCTCCTCCCCAGCCTGGAAATCTGTTGGCCAAGCTCTTTGAAGGCCTGTTGCAAAGGCAACAGGGATGGGGTGGAGGTGGGAAGCACTTTTTACCTTAGCAAAACAGCACTCTCATGTAGACAGCCTAATCTTTGGATAGTAGGGTTAGCCATAGCTATAGATAGCATTATAGCACTACAGTAGTATAATTGCTACTGTACTAAAATGCACTCTCACATTCTCAGAAGATCACCAATCATCTGGGAAACAGGAATATTGACAGTGTCAGGTTTCGATGTCATCTCAAATAAATTGCACTCCCAAACAATTAATCTTTGCTGAAATATTCCATTTATTGAGTACGACAGATCTGGCCCAGACTTCGTCATAGCCGATACTAACCCTCTGACCCCCAAACTCTTCCCTTTCCATTCCCCAATTCTCATCTTCTCATTGGCCATCTTCCAAGTCAGTCTCCCCAGCTTCTGACCTCACCCCACAGGAATGTTCCCCCCTCCCATCCCATCTCCTAGGGGATATTATCTACAGAGAAAATAAGTAGGTGAAAAGTCAAGCCTCGTCTTTTTATGGCAGCATCAGAATGCTGACAGACAGCATGATAGTTACATGTTCATGTATGCCTGTATTTACATAGAATAGAATAACAGTTGGAAGGGACCTTGGAGGTCTTCTAGTCTAACCCCCTGCTCAGGCAGGAAACCCTATACCAGTGATGGCTAACCTTTTTCGGAGCAAGTGCCCAAAGCGTGTGTGTACATGAACCCCCAAAATGCAATGCGCATGCAGCCCCCTTATGTGCCCCACATGTGCTCCCCCGCCCGTGCATGTGCACACAGGTCCCTGCATGTACCCCACCCCGCGCATGCGCCCCCGCACACACACTTCCCCCTGTGCATGCGCATGCATCCCCCATACATGTCCCACCCCCCACGCATGCATGGCAGAGACCCAAAGGCTGGCAGGAGGCGCGCATGCATGCGCGGCGGAGCTGAACTGGGGCGACGGCTTGAGTGCCCACAGAGAGGCACGCGTGCCATAGGTTTGCCATCACAGCCCCATATCATTTCAGACAAATGGCTGTCCAATCTCTTCTTAAAAACTTCCAGTGTTGAAGAAGTCA
The DNA here is from genome assembly GCF_029215685.1 of Pituophis catenifer annectens. Taxonomy (NCBI): domain Eukaryota; kingdom Metazoa; phylum Chordata; class Lepidosauria; order Squamata; family Colubridae; genus Pituophis; species Pituophis catenifer. The sequence continues at coordinate 160,668,890 of NW_027256882.1, forward strand.
CAACTTCTGGAGGGAAGTTGTTCCACTGGTTAATTGTTCTAACTATTAAGAAATTTCTTCTTAGTTCTAGGTTGCTTCTCACCTTGATTAGTTTCCATCCGTTCTTGTCCTGCCCTCAGGTGCTTTGGAGAATAGCTTGACTCCTTCTTATTTGTGGCAACCCCTGAGATATTGGAACATTTCTATCATGTCACCCAGGGGTGGGTTCTACTTACCTTTACTACCGGTTCGCAACAGAGCCGCGTGTGCACACTCGCTTCACTCGTGTGCACGCACGCTCTTCAGCGCAAGCACAGAAGCGTTTTGATGACGTCAGGGTCAATGGGCGGAGCCTCCTGCCGATTTTACTACCGGTTCTATAGAACCGGTGTGAACCGGGGCAACCCACCACTGATGTCACCCGTAGTCCTTCTTTTCATTAAACTAGACATACCCAATTCCAGCAACTGTTCTTTATATGGTTTAGCCTCCAGGCCCCTAATCATCTTTGTTGCTCTTCTCTGCACTCTTTCTAGAGTCTCAACATCTTTTTTACATCGTAGTTTTTTATATGCATGTCTGATTTCTACACTGCATGTTGTTTACAGAATTTAAAAGGTTGCCCATGCCGGTTAGCATCAGTTAGCTTCGTTAGAATGGATCCCCAGTGAGTATTCATAAATCATCATAGTTTTACTAGTCAGCTGCATGCTGCTGTATGTAGACTCATTCATTCTTTTTTCCCTTTCAGAATTCATAAGTCCCAAACTCTAATGGCAGCAGCTAACTTTGCATTAAATGGTCGTCAAAATGAAGTTGCATTTTGGCATAGTGCAATACATGAACCCAGACAACTTGGCTTTAAGGTTTGTTTATTCTTGGAGTCTTGTGTGAATCCAACCAACTATGATTTATTCAATTCAATAAACTATTCCTTAGCAGGATAAATGAATTAGATCATAGATTGGATTTACTATGCTAGCTATAATGTGAGAAGTGGCTTGCATGCTGTGTGAGCCCAGGCATTGTGGCTTATTCAGTACATCATAGTAAACTATGATTTAGCAGTCTAAGTCAACCCAGCATAGTTTCACTGTAAGATGTGTTTACTTCTTCAGACTTCCTAAGCTCTGTATTTCTATTGCTATATTTCTTTTGTCATGTAAAGGCAAAAGATTCTCTGCTTTTGTAGCTGTCTTGATAACTGTGCTACAATCTATTTAATTATTTAAATAGATCTATTTGATAGGCCTATTTTTGTCTTTTGTTTGGGGACATTCACTGTCTTTCCAGGCTTCCCACATATCACCTCCCCATATATTCAGTCTCTGTCTTTGATGATGTGAGTACCTTTTACTGTTCCCATTAATGTTGATTTCACCGCTTGGTTTAATTATTCCTGCTGTTTCCCTACATTTTCACAGCTTTGGTTGCTATAACAACAAAATCTAGGATTTTTATTAAAAATCTAATGCATGTATTTGTTAGCTTCTCCAATTTAGAAAGACGGCTGGATTTAACAAGGATATAAGTGGTGGAAATGTCCGGGACAATGCATGATTGGCAGGACATTCTTTGCAGTGTGGTTATTTATTTATTTATTCATTTCTAGGAATAAATAGGAAACAGGTTTCTGCTCTTGTGTTTAATAGTTCCATCTGTAATCACTACTGCATGGGCTTTTGAAAGGTTCCAGTTAGCAGCATAAGAAGTGCTTATAAAAATCTGACCTGTGGTAAAACAGTAAGAGCTACTTAAAGCTAATTCTAATGTGGTTCGTAGGGAGCAATTGGTTGCTTGAAAAAGAGCATGGCTCAGTGTTCTGACCTGTTTAATTTAGGTATATAAAGAGTCAGACCAAGACTTGGAAGCCCTAAAGGAAAAACCAAGACCAAAAGGCAATGAGTGATTTTGCATCAATTCATTTGAACAAATTACAAATCTGTGGCAGAGCAAAAAAAAAAAAAAAAAGATAGAACCTCCTACATGCGCTTAACTGTTGTGGTAGTGGTGCAGTGGTTAGAATGCAGTACTGCAGGCAGACTCTGCCCACAGCCAGGAGTTTGATCCTGACCAGCTCAAGGTTGACGCAGACTTCCATCCTTTTGAGGTTGATAAAATGAGGACCCAAATTGTTGAGGGCAATATACTGACATTTGTAAACTGCCCAGAGAGTGCTGTAAAGCACTGTGAAGCAGAATATAAGTCTAAGTGCTAATGCCAGTGCTATTTATGACAGATTGACAAGATGGAGGTCTGAAGTTTCACTTTAACTTTTTTCTTCATTCATTCTGTTCTGTAAAGGGGGGGGGAAATGGAAGCTTTTCCAAAGGCAGTGATGTCTAAGGTGTGACATAGAGGCAAGGGTGAAATCCAGCAGGTTCTGACAGGTTCTGGAGAACTGGTAGCAGAAATTTTGAGCAGTTTGGAGAACCGGCAAATACCACCTCTGGCTGGCCCCAGAGTGGGGTGGGAATGGAGATTTTTCAATATCCTTCCCCCAGGAGTGGGGAGGGAATGGAGATTTTGCAGTATCTTTCCCCTGCCATGCCCACCAAGCCACACCATGCCCACCAAGCCACGCCCACAGAACCGGTAGTAAAAAAATATTGATTTCACCACTGCATAGAGGATGTGGTTTATGGGTGACTTTCCTAAGCAGTCTAATAATTGTGCATATGGTTCTGTTTGTTTGGAAAACTATAATATAATCTAGGAGGAGATTGAGTATCTTGGGGGTGGGAATTATCTAGTATTGGGTGTTTCTACCATAGCCAATAGTGTTGTACTACTTGGGATGGCATGAGGGGTGAAGAAACAGCAATATGTTTGACAATGAGATCTGGGTAGATTACTCAGTGAGAGCAAAGTGCTCTTCTACAGCTGTTCATTGAAAATCTGAAGAAGCTGAAGCCCAGAAGATATTAAGAAGGCTTTGAAGAACTTCTTTGCACTTCTTTGCCCGTTTAACAAGCATTCATCTTCCTAGGCCTAATGGTTATCTGCTCCTTCATATACCCTGTTTCCCCTAAAATAAGACATCTCCTGATAATAAGCCCAATCGGGCTTTTGAGCACATGGGCTAAAATAAGCACCCCCCTCCCCCGAAAATAAGCCCTCCCTGAAAATATTTAAACGCATGCGCAGCCAATCCCCACCATTTCCTCTGGCTAGGGTTAGGGAGACAGAGCTGGAAATCAGGTAAAATGGCAGGAGGAGCCCCGTCTTGCGCCACGTGCCCCAAAATAATAAGACATCCCCAAAAATAAGGCCAAGCACTTATTTCGGGGTTCAAAAAAATATAAGAAAGGGTCTTATTTTCGGAAAAACATGATAGTTGGATAAGTACAAAGAATAATAGAATAACAGAGTTGGAAGGGACTTTGGAGGTCTTCTAGTCCAACTCTCTGCTCAGGCAGGAAACCCTGTATCCTTTCAGACAAATGGTTGTCTAATTTCTTCTTTAAAACTTCCAGTGTTGGAGCATCTACAACTTCTGGAGGCAAATTAGTGGGTCCACTAATTAATTGTTCTCACCGTCAGGAAATTTCTCCTTCATTCTAGGTTGCTTCTCTCCTGGATTATTTTTCATCTATTGAGATGTAGATCCGGCTGAAGATTCTGACAGTGGGTCTCAAGCATTTTGTATTGTGTATCTCAAGCATTTTGTGCATTGTGTAACCATGGTAATCATCTAACAAAGTGCTAGCTTACTTCTTGCTACACCAAGACAGATAGTAAGATTTCTTTTATCAGCTCAGTGGAATTCATGGGGTAGGCAGCTTTGTATGTAAATCTACCATCCTTGTGATTTGAGCCAGATTCTGAGCAGTTTTCAAAATTGTTGGCATCTTGATATTCTATCAGTTAAATATTGTTATACTTATCTGCCTGTATACTCCATAAGGCCTTTGTTCCCTTGCATCTAGCCATGGCAGAAACATGTTCTGACACCATTTTTCTGCCCTGGCTGTGTGACATTGCCTTCAGCTTAATCATAACCCATAGATAAAATATGCTTAAACCACCCTTAGCTGTAAGAATGTCTGTAGTTTTCTCCCTTCTTCCAATACTATCGAAGGGCAGCCTCAAGGTATGTTTGTCACTCACTGTCTTGAAAAGGTGAGGTGACTGGGAGCAGAGCGAACACAGGTAGGAGAAGGATTCGTCATGGGAATTTCAAGGCAGTATAGTTTTTTCCGAGCAGAAGAATAGATAGACAAGCACTTCAGCTCAGCAGTAGGAAAAGGCTCAAAAAAAGTCTTTGGATTGCAGCCCTGAGTTCAAATGACATTAGAATCTTGCATAAAGCCTGCTATGGGGGCAGGATTTAAAAGTGGCACTCCACATGTTCTCTTATGTAAGATTTCTTTCTCATCTTGTTGGGCAAACAGGATCCATTTGTACAGGTAGTCCTCGACTTACAACAGTTCATTTAGTGACTGTTGTTACAGTTACAACTGCACTGAAAAAAGTGACTTATGACCATTTTTCCCATTTATGACCATTGAAGCATACCTATGGTCATATGATTTACCTTCAGATGCTTGACCACTGACTCATTTTTGTGATGGTTGCTGTGTCCCAGGGTCACGTGATCACCTTTTGCAACTTTCTGACGAGCAAACTCAATGGGGAAACCAGATTCACTTAACAACCGTGTTACTAATTTAACATCTGCAGTGATTTGCTTAACAAATGTGGCAAGAAAAGTCATAAAATGGGGCAAAACTCACTTAACAAATGTCTCAATTAACAACATAAATGTTGGGCTCAATTGTGTCATAAGTTGAGGACTATCTGTATTTTCATCACACTACAGGTAAACCTTGTTTAACCACCACAACAAGGACAGGCCACTCAGTCATTAAGCAAAGCTGTTCCTAAGTGAAACTCCAACTGTGCTTATGAACTTGCTAATACCCTGATGGTCATTTCGAAAAACCCTTTCTTAGTGAGCACCTAGAAGCCAAGAGGAACATATGTGGCAAATTTCAAGTTTGTAGGCTTTACGGTTCTGGAGATTTCGTGATTAATGCATGAGTGGTTTTCGTTTTTATATATATAGATTGCTTTGCTTTACTGCCCTGTGAAAGTCGTATATAAAAAAAAAGTAACTTGGTTTTCAAGTTACTTTTTTCCTCTCCATTGTAAGTGTGGACAGTCACAAAAGGAAGACTACTTGTATTTCATAAAAATGCAGTGCAGAAAAGGAGTGAGAAGTAGTGGGCAACATAAATTGTAGGCAGGAGATAAGAAAAATAATAAAAATAATCATTGACACAAACACTATTCACTATTAACTTTCTATAGCTTACTCTCCTTGCAAACTCTCCTTATTTCCATCACACTTACACAATGCTTGCTTCATATATGTCTTTTGTTCTCTCTCTCTCTCTCTCTCTCTCCTCTCTCTCTCTCTCTCTCTCTCTCTCTCTCTCTCTCTCTCTCTCTCTCTCTCTCTCTCTCTTTGAGAATCTCATCTATTCATTTCAGCCACAATTTCCCCAGGCTTCCACTTTCTCTCAACTCATTCACTCACTCTTCATAAATTTGTTTTACAGTTTGATTGTCATTCATTCTCTCTGTACCTCAAGCCCCTTCAACATAATTCTTTCATTCTGGCCACTCACTTTTCTATTCAACCTCCATTCACTCATCACCTATTTATTCTAGACACTTTTTTACCACATCCCCACTCTCACATCCTTATAATAAAATGGACAGAAGAACACTCCGCTATAAAGTCATTTTTGCTTTTTTGACAAACATTTATTCCTCACAATAAATCATACATTATCTTTCTTTCAGCATTAGCATCTTAAAATTTCTTCATTCCCCCCCCCCAACATAGATAAACATAGATACACAAATGCATCTACTAGCTTTAGTTTTACCATATATGTAGAATTTACTGTTGTTTGCTTCCTTTTCCCTGACACAATTATTGTGGTGTTCATGTATTTCTTGTTGCATCAGACAATCTATCTAATATTCCCTGCAAATCATTCAGGTTATACATTTATCCATAAAGATGCTTAAGAACCTAATTATTTCTCATAGGTTTTTTTTCTGTATTTATTCTACTTTTGCTCTGGCTTTCACTTCTTTTTGTTTTTTCCATATCTTTTTTTCTGAAGACCTATTCTCCATATTAATAGAAAATGTCTGTCTCATCTTCAGAACTGTTCAACATCCTTGTAACATTTAGTTCTTCTCAGTCTATCACATAATCAAATCAATCGTGTTTTTAGGTTTATATTTATTCTTTTGCCATGTGTCTGCCTGAATAGACAAGTGCTTACACTATATATTTGAAATTAACAGAGTTTCTTCTAAGCAAATATTCATCAATCACTATTCTTATTCATTCTGGAGCTTTTGAATAGCCCAATCATTCTTTCTTACTCTCTAGCCTTGTTCCACCCTCCATTCATATCACATAACAGTTCCCCCCCCCCTTGGATTACATACAGTCAGAATGTTCTGCAATTTCCTATCTCTGGTCCACATATCAATATCTATGGGCCCGTCTGATGCTCACTATAGCATATGGCTTGGAATTTAAGAAGAGTAAATGCTAAAGAGTATTAATTAATTATTGAAATTAAAGATATCGTGTATGCTCCAAAGAGAATTGGGAAAGACGTGTTAGATCTGAATGAAGCTGTCTGATCTTATGAAGCAGAGTTAATGAATATACAGGAAACAGAAGGTGTAAATTACAAATTAAAAAGCAAAAATGTATACAAGAAACCATAAACCAATATAATTTAGGTTGTTACGAGTTCAGATGTGCTGTAAACTGCAACTATCACAACCTCTGGATCCTTAGATTCATCTGAACTCATAACAACCTAAATGATATCAGTTTATGCTTTCTCATATACCATACACTTTTGCTTCTTAATTTGTAATTTAAACCTTCTCTTTCCTGAATATTCATTGCTCCATAAGATCAGACAGCTTCATTCAGATCTAACACATCTTTCCCGAGTCTCTTTGGTTCATACCCAATATATCTTTAATTTCAATAATTAATTAATACTCTTTAGCATTTACTCTTCTTAAATTCCAAGCCATATGCCAGTGATGGCGAACCTTTTCAGCACTGAAAAGGGAGAGTGCGCGTGTGTGCTTTGTGCACGCACGAACACACTCGTCAGAGACGCACCCCAGAAGAGAAGCTGCCAAGTGGGCATGCGCGCGCTGGGAAATGAACTTCTGATTTCAGCATGCACATGCACACCGGCAAGCTTGTCTTCTGGTTACTGACGCACATGTGCACGCAACGATCAGCTGGCCGGTGCACATGCGCACAACAGAAACCAGAAGACCAGCTCTTCAGGTTTCCAGCACTGCTGCACATGCAAAAAACATCTGATTGTTGTGCACGTATGCACACCAGAAACCCGGAAGAGGAACAGGCACAGCTGCACATGCCAGCCGACGTGGTTCCATGTGCCACTTTGGGCACGCGTGCCATAGGTTCGCCATCACGGCTATATGCTATGGGCAGCATCAGATGGGCCCATAGATATTGATGTCTGCTCTTCCATAATGCCTTTGGATAATCACAGTTATTACATCATACCTGCTATTTAGAAAAGGAAAAACTGAATTAATAACTTCCAAGCTGTTTTGGCTTCCTCAGTCACTCACCCATCTCTTGTGCAAAAAAATAATATTAAAAAATCCAGAAACTAGCATAAAGATTTCACATGGAATGCACAGTAGGTATTTAGAGATTTGAATACAAATGGTTTTGCATACTGTAGTAACTTGTGATTCTGAATCCATTCCACATTGGTGCATAAAGGTAAAGGTTCCCCTGCACATGCATGCTACTTGTTTCCAGCTCTAGGGGTGGTGCTCATCTCTGTTTCTAAGCCGAAGAGCCAGCGCTGTCCTAAGACGTCTCCGTGGTCCTGTGGCCAGCATGACTAAATGCCAAAGGTGCATAAAGCGCTGTTACCTTCCCACCAAAGTGGTTCCTATTTTTCTATTTGCATTTTTTTACGTGCTTTTGAACTGCTAGGTTGGCAGAAGCTGGGACAAGTAACGGGAGCTCACTCCGTTACGCGGCGCTAGGGATTCGAACTGTTGAACTGCCAACCTTCTGATCGACAAGCTCAGTCTTAGCCACTGAGCCACCGCGTCCCTACATTGGTGCATACCTGTTCCTAAATTGAGGAGTGGATTTCTGTCCATGTAGAGATAGCTCCTAGCAGATTTCAGCCAACCGTGTGTATGTGGATAATCAGTTTTTCAAATGGAGCACCATGTTGGTTTAAACTAGAGTAAGTGTGCCCATATCAGTAGGTGCAAAGCTGCTTCTGGAAGCAACCTTCTGGAAGCAAGTGCTTTCTGCAGTGGCAGCAAATATGTGAATATGAACATATCCATGTGAAAGCTTCCTCTCCAGCACAGTGAAATAACTTCCAACCCATGTAGAGAATTGTAGTGATTATGATGTAAGTACAATTGGCTAGAATTGCTCCCTCAGCACTTTGGAAAGGAAACAGCCAGTGCAGAGTAGATCAGGCTTGCTTTTTCAGTATGAATAATTTTCAATAGTGCTGTCAATTGGGATATTTAGAGGCAATTAGCATTAATTGGTCCCTTTTTTCTGGCAACATCATATTATTGGTTGGACGAACACGTACAGAAACTCTGGAGATGGACACATATCAGCAGGGATCACATATCCTTAAGAGATAAGGATGGGCTTGTGTACTTGCTTAGTACTTATTTTGAAAAATATTGGTCCTTTTACCTAAGGCTTTGGCATGGCCCCTGACACAGTGCCACACCCGTTTGTTCTCAAGCTGGCATCATGGCAAGCTGACTTTTCTCTGGTTCAATTGGCCAAACTCTACAGTTGCAAAACTTCCACTTTTCATACTATCCTGGCTTTCTTGCAATTTTGAACTACTTGTTGAGAAGGAGGCAAGATATGAAACTCACTTATGTACTTATGGACATGATAAAATAACGAAGGAAGATATGGTTTTGTTGGTATTTAAAGAGGCATTAATGATTGGCTGAGTTCCCATACAACATTAAGCCATGTTAGGGTTTTTTTTGTTTTGTTTTGTTTTTTTTGCAGACAGTAGCAGATTATGCTGATTCAGTCACTGAGGCTTATTAAAAACGGCTTTTAAATTACAGCTAATTGAACATAGCCAATTATGGCTTATTATAAACCATTATTATTGTAAACATTTAATGAACTAGGTCAATACTGGATTAGATTAGGAATAGGCAAAATGCTGCCCTTCACGTATTTTTGGACTAACATCCATCAAACTATCTGGCCAATAATTAGATTGTAGTGACTGTATCACAAACATCGGGGGGTACCTGGCTGTATGACTCTGAAATAAGTTCCCCATAATACAAGACTTTATTTCTGTATGGTCGGGTTCACAAAACACAAACGTGCTAGGCTAAAATAATGTTCACTTTTTTGGGATGTTACTTTTTTGTATGAAACCAGCCAATGTGCTATGAAAATACAACCACATACAACCAATCATTTATTGCTGTAACATGCATTTAATAAATCCAATAAAGTTTTTTATTTATTTGTAAAATTTATATGGTTGCCCATATAGCTCTGGGTTATAACTCTGCACATACTATGAGTGCTTAATAAACAATAAATAGAAGTCACATTATTTTTTTTTGTAAAAAAATGCAATTTTTAATTTAATAATGAAGCAAAGCATATCTTACTATGATTTATAAAATTCAAGGTTTTGTTTGCATACCATTTTAAACCATAGTTAACTGAATTAACCCAATTCTTCGGTTCATAACAGAGGTAGGTTTCAGCAGATTTTGACCAGTTCTGGAGAACCGGTAGCGGAAATTTTGAGTAGTTCGGAGAACCGGTAGTAAAAATTCTGACTGGTCCTGCCACCATCTATTGTCTACCTCCCAAGTCCCAGCTGTTCGGGAGGAAATGGGGATTTTGCAGTAACCTTCCCCTGGATTGGGGAGGGAATGGAGATTTTATAGTATCCTTCCCCTGCAGTGGAGTGGGAATGGATATTTTACAGTAGCCTTCCCCTGCCATGCCCACCAAGCCACGCCCACCAAGCAATACCACACCCACCAAGCCACACCCACAGAACCGGTAGTAAAAAAATTTGAAGTAAAAAAATCTGGTTCATACCATTGAGAACATCAACTAATTACTGGCTGGATTGGCACAACACTTTCACTGTGTTTTGTTCATTTGTGACTTAATATTGCATGAACTACTAGTGCAGTTGATAAAACAAGATACATGGATCAGTGTCTGGGGAAAACCCACTCAATAATAGATTACAGAGTAGTTAAGGAAAATTGTGCAGCAGCCTATGCAATCACATCCTAACTTCCCCTTATATCCTGAATGAGGTAATGTGGCAACACATTCTATCTAGGTTCTAGGACATGGTGAATCAAATGTTTGGAGCAGTGGTGGGTTTCAAAATTTTTTACTACCGGTTCTGTGGGCATGGCTTGGTGGGTGTGGTGTGGCTTGGTGGGCGTGGCTTGGTGGGCATGGCAGGGGAAGGATACTGTAAAATCTCCATTCCCTCTCCAATCCAGGGGAAGGATACTGCAAAATCCCCATTTCCTCCCGATCAGCTGGGACTTGGGAGGCAGAGAATAGATGTGGGTGGGGCCAGTCAGAATTTTTACTACTGGTTCTCTGAACTACTCAAAATTTCTGCTACCGGTTCTCCAGAACTGGTCAGAACCTGCTGAAACCCACCTCTGGTCCGGAGCATTCAAAAAAACTGCCAGCCATTTTCCAATGGTTAGATTTAGGACTATGTAGGGGGAAAACAGACATAGTCTGGGGCCGGAGTCAAGAGAGGAATCAGCCTAGAGTCGTTACAATCCCACAAGTGAGCCAAGTCAAGCCCTCCTTGAATTCCATGATCTAGCACCAATTTAGAGCTCATTCTTGTGCGTAGGCACCAGCAGTAAGTCAGCTTAATTGGAACATGGGATCCTGATTCTCTGCATCTGACAGACAATTAGCTCTGGCCAAATGACCGATGATCGCGTGGTAGCCCCTGAGATTTTTTTTTTGCAGCCCAGATTTGGTGGTGGTGCTGCTGCTGCTGCTACACCCTTGCTATCCCAATGGATGAGAATGCACTGTTCCCCCAGGGCAGTGGTGGGATTCAGCCAGTTCGCACCACTTCGGGAGAACCGGTTGTTAACTTTCTGAGCAGTTTGGCGAACTGGTTGTTGGAAGAAATCATTAAGGCAGAGAACCGGTTGTTAAATTATCTGAATCCCACCAATGCCCCAGGGCCATATCCACAAAGCTCGATGTTTCTCCGCAGCACCGAACACTTATTGTGGCTAAATCAATACTGGCATTAAAAAGGCATTCAATTGAGATGACCAACTCCAGACACCTTAACCCGTCTCTCTTGCCTGATGGAGCCACTTGTCCGGCTTGTCCAGCTTCTGTGAGTAAGGAAGGGAAAGGGCAGATGGTGGGGTGGCTAAGCAGGGCGGGCTCCCTAGCCACCTATAACTACACAGGCAAACCCCCTTCCTTCTCTAATTACCCCCACCGATCCCATGGCAGGCAGGCATTCAGGCAGCGGAGGCTAACCTCCAGATGTGGGCCTTCCCAGCACTTTGCAATAGATTTGACTGATGACCTTGGCAACGGGGCCGAACTGAAGAAGTCAATTAGGCTGGCTAATTTAGCTCTGCGTCGAAAGATGTAACATCTGCGCTCCCCCACCTCACCTCATCCTCTCTCCTTTTGGCCAGCACCGGAAGGGCGTGCTAGGTTCAGACATGCCCTAATAGGACCCCGCCCCGTGTAATGTCTGAAGAGCGGCTGAGAAAAGGGAAGAGATCTTGTGTGTGCAAGGAGATCCAGTCCGGGATTTCCTCATGTCTCGGCACAAAAAAAAAAAAAAGCCCTCACTTCTTGGCGTGTGTATATTCAATGTGATAAGTCTCCACATCTCGTCTCTCCCGCCTCCCCCTCTTTTTTTTTCTTTTTTCTTTTTTTTTTTTTTTTACATTTTAAATCCTTTTTCCTTCTCCTCCCATCCTTTTCCTCTTAACTCGGGACCGTCGGAGATACAGCAAGCGATCGTGACACAGGGAAGAGCTTCCGTTTATTTTTTTTTTCTTTTTCTTTCTTTCTTTTTTTTTTTCCGGGAATCAGCCTCACAGCGAAGGGGTTGGCTGCTAGTGCTGACATAGCTCTGCTTTTTTTTTTTTTTTTTTTTTATGATTTCCACGCGTTTTTTCCCCCACCCACCGCCGCTATCTCCGCATTTCTGCCTGCCGCTAGCCGCTGCTTTCGCCAGTGCTATAGAAGCAGCTTGCACGGAGGAGCGCGTGCAAAGCAAAGATGCGCTAAAAAAAGTAGAAACCACCCGAGGGGAGGGGGACAGAGACCCCCCCACCTCTCCTTTTTCCAAAACCAACGGGAGGAGGAGGAGGAGGGAATTGCTGCAGCAGAGGCGGGTGATTTGAGGGGTGGGGGGGTGGGGGAGAGCTGAAAGAAGGTGTCCGACTGGCCTCTCGCTCAGCTTGGGCGGATTACAGCAAAGCCGGGAAGGCCGACGAAGAGGGCTGGGGCGACGGGCAAAAGGATGCACCGTAGGAGCGCTGCAAATGACGAGACCGGAGGGGAAAGTGTGAAAGATCCTGGCAACTCGCCAGCACTATGAGGTCTGCACTGAGGGGCTACCGAGGTTGCCGCAGCACCACAAAAGGGGACATGCTTGCAACGAAGCTGTGATTTTTATTTTTTTATATATATATATTTTTTTTGCCTTCTACCCCCATCTCCTCCCTTGTCCCCTTCTTCTTCCCTGCGCCGGGCTTCTCTGCACGGGAACAGCCATCCTTTTTGCCTCCTGCCGTTTGCCTCTTCGGAAGCCACCGCATCCCACACCGGGCTCCATCGGTGGCTGAGATTTCTTCCTGGAAAGAGGCTGAGCACCCCACCCCCTTTGCCCAGCTTCTGGCGTTTGGACTTTATTTATCCGCTGGCAAAGGGGCTGCTTGGAAGATGCTCACCTTCAGGCCTTCGGCAGCTGAGCTGCAGGGAAGTGGATAAATAAGGTTTGGAAGAGATGCTCCGGCTCCTGCAGCATTCCTCTGGAGCTGCCCTTTGTGCATGGACAGAGCAGGGGAGGCGTTAGGGTTCCAGCTGGCGGCTGGCATCCGCTGCCATCCAGAGGGGGTGGCAACCACCCAACCGGCGGCGGTGGCAGAAGCAGCAGCAGCAGCAGCAGCAAGAGGAGAAACGTCTGGCAGATGCTGGCTAACGGTGTGGGCACTGCCGCCGTCCGTTCCCCCAGGCACTCATGAGCAGAGGAGCAACCCTGCAGCGAAGGACGACCTACCTGATCTCCCTGACCCTTGTGAAGCTCGAGTCCGTTCAGCAGCTCCAGCAAGGGGAACAGCAGCAGCAGCAGCAACCGCCAGAGGATGAGAAGGCAAGGGCTGAGGATGGGGCTTCTCAGCCGGAGGGCAGAGCAGGCAGCCTCCCCTCCAGCCCTATGGCTTTTCCATCAGTTGCCGAATCCTCCGGGTTAAGGAGCCACAAGGAAGCTGAGGAGGCGGCCAAGATCAAGAGGCAAGAGCGCATCTTCCACCGGCAGGATGCGCTCTGGATTAGCACCAGCAGCGCCAGCACTCCCGACTACCTACTGCAGTTGTCGCCAGGCTGCCCTGAGACGCCTGGCCCATCCCCATCCCCTGATGGCACTGGGCGAGCTGGTTCTCTCTGGACCCCACCCAGCAGCAGCAGCAGCCAAGGCAGTCCTTGGGATCCAAATCTCGGATTAACAGCAGCTGCCCCCAGGGCCAAAGCCACCATCAGCTTGGATGCACCAGCCATGATGCCGAGATCTGAGGTGCTGGGAACTTCAGTGGCTCCAATTGTGCCCCCCAAGCCTGACCCACTGGTGCTCCCTGTTGCACCAGCTGTGCCCCCCAAACCCGAGATGGCGTTGACCTCCAAATCTCAGCCAGCTGTCCCCTTTATCGCTCCGCCTCTGGCTCCTAAACCTGAGCCTGTGGTGCCCTTCCAGCGTGAGGCAACTATGCCATGCATAGCCCCAGTTCTGCCACCCAAACCCGAACCAGCAATTCCCTCTATAGCCCCCATCATCCCCCCCAAACCAGAACCACCTGTGGGCATTATCTTTTCATCTGCTCCTCCCAAACCTGTGATGGTCGGCCCTTCGGTCTCCTCCACTCTCCTTTCTAAGCCTGAAGGTACTTTTGCCCCCTCAGCTCCTGCTGTAGCTCCAAAGCCCAAAGCCATTTTGGTTCCAGTCATGCCCAGTGTGCCGCCAAAACCAGAAGTGGTTCTGATCCCCTCCAAGGCTGGGTTGAAGGAAACCTTGGAGATCCCTGGAGATGAGTTGCCAATCCCACCTCCAACCACTGCCAGCTGCTCCTCCAGTGCTGCTGCACCTGGACGCCGGATGTTGGTCAGTCACGCTAGCTGGGGTGGCCCTGAGCCTGGGACCATGGAAATGACGGTGAGCCGTGTGGGTGTTTCTTCCTTCTCTCACTCGGGAGCCTCCTCTCCTCACCCCGCTGCTGGAAATCGTCGCCTCCGCTTGGCCACAAATAAGCCTTTCAAAACGGTGACCACCACGGGGGCTAAGGTGGGTACAGAGTCAAAGGCCAGCAAGGGGAGCCACAAAGGGGGTACCCCAAATCGCCTGTCGTGGCCGGAGAGTGAAGTCAAGGGCCGCATGAAGGTGGCAGTCAAAGGGAGCGGGGAGACTGTCCCCCGAGGAGGGTCCAGGGCGAAACTGTCGCCTCACAAAAACAAAAGCAAGACTCTGGACAACAGTGACCTCAACCATGGCCCAGTCAGCTTAGCCTCATCTGGTTCTTGCTCCTCAGAGGCTGCAGTAGGGCTGAAGAGAGGCCGGGAGGGTGGAAGGGCCTCCACTCGTGACCGAAAAATGCTCAAGTTCATCAGTGGCATCTTCACCAAGAGTCCGGCTTCCACTCCCACTCACCCTGGGCCTGGCTGGAGTCTGAGCCATAAAGAGCTGCTTAGTGCTGAGCTGGCCAAGGGAGAATTACCCAGTAAGTATTGGACCCTGCTTTCTGGATGAGAGCGTGGGGATAGGTGGGACCTCCTGTCCACTGATCTTGAGTGTGGATGCTGTGGGCTAAATAATGAAGAGGGCTTGAGGACCTGACTGTTTAATATTGTGATTGGGAGATGTTAGACCTCCAAATCTTGGTTTGCAATATAGGAGAAGAAAGAGTAGACAGATTTCCTCAGCCTGTGATACCTTCTAAGATCTTAGGACTACCATTCCCAGAATTCCAACTACTGGGGGATTCTGCATGACATAATTCAATATAGGCAACAAGTTGGCATGCTATTTTTTGCAAAGAATTGCAGTAGTAGAAACATAGGGTCTCCTCCCCTCCCATTGTTAATCATGATTCCTTTGTAGAGCCTCTTGTCTTACCTGATCCTGTATTAGATTTCCCATAGAAGATCCTACTGTCTGAGAAGGAAATTCTGGGCAGCCTAGCCTTGTTGCCAAGGTGATAGTAGATCATGGCCACCAATAAATGTGTATACTCACATTGGGAAAGTGTTGAGGTTAGAAGGGATCTCTTGCTCCCAGCTAAATGCTACTGCAACTGAATCAGTTAGGGATATGCCTGAGGTTTTCAGATGACCTCCATGTCATCTCCCCTGCGAGAAACTCGGGAGAGAATATTATTAGCACCTTTGATGGGAATATGTAGACGATTTGAAGGATTCTTTCTCAAGATTGCATGGAGTAAATCTGTATTAGACAAGCATATGTAGCAGGGGTCACCTCAGGCTCCTCCTCACCCCCAGCTTGGAACAGGTGTGTGGGGTACAAACGATGGAGTGAAAGCGCTGGGTAATTTCAGATTGCAAATCCCAGGGTTCTGGTTTAGGCAAACCAGCTTCTATTTCCTCAAACTAGAGATGATAGTTTTCTAAAGGATACGATCTTCTGTTTGTTTGTTTTTTAAATCTTTCCCTTATCAGATAATGTGGAGCCATCTAGGATCCAGCTTTGTTCCTTAGAGTTCTACCAAGGATGGATTTCATAGCAAGCTGTTTCTGAATTCTTTACCATGCCACACAGATTCAAATTTTGCCAAGGCAGAAGTGGCAAGCACAATATGGAGTCTATTTCTGCAACAAATTGTTCTCTTGCTTGTTGAGTTGAACCAGATGATGATGATGATGATGATTACTAGTTGCTTCAGGAGAATTGTGTGAGAAAATGAGATGGGGTGTGAGGTGTGTATGTCTAACATAAATCTAAAGAGATGACGACGACGTTGTGATGCCAAAAAGTGTGTTTGACTGTCAATAAAAACCAAGTACCATGTTTTACTGTTTTACACCAGGGAGAAATTATTGGCATTCAACTTAATTAACAGGCAAATAAAAGAATTACATATATAAATATCAGTGATGATGCTCTGTTGTTCGGTAATAGAGATTTCCAGTGGAAACATATTTATGAGTCTTCTGTATGATTATATGGGCATTAAAATCTATATGGAACTTGATTTGAAATTTGACAGCCTCTCAGAGGTGTGCTTGTTAGGCAGGAAACATACATTTTTCATAGTTGTGAAGCTCAATGTACATTGTCCCATCTCCCTTATGCAAAAGGTCATTCCTTTGCAAGGCTCTTTGCGACTTGTGACACAGCCTCCAACTGCATCCTTTTCCTGCTGCTGTTTCCTTCATTCGTTTGGAAAGAGAGCATGGCTAAGCAAGAGACGGCATGCTTTCTATACTGAAGGTCCCAGATTCTGTCTCCAGCATTTCCAGGTAGAGAAATTGAATACCTGGAGATATGAAGAAGACCTCTATGTTCCCAGAGAGTTTCCCCCCCCCCAGAGTAGATTATACTAGATGGAAATATTCATGGTGGACAGCAACTTCCGGTTTGCATGTTTTCGATTGGTTTAAAGCTGAAACAACAGTAGAAAATCTGCTATGAAAGAAATGAATATAGTTAGTCCTTGGGTTACGACCACAACTGAGCCCAAAATTTACACTGCTAAAGCGAAACATTGGTTAAGTGAGGTTTGCCCCCTTTTACAACTTTTCTTGCCACAGTTGTTAAGTGAATCATTGCATTTGTTAAGTTAGCAACATGGTTGTTAAGTGAATCTGGATTCCCCATTGACTTTGCTTGTCAGAAGGTCACAAAAGGGGATCGTGTGACCCCGGGGGATTCTATCCATCATAAATATGAACCAGTTGCCAAGCTTCCGAATTTTGATCATGTGACCATGGGGATGCTACAATGGTTGTAAGTGTGAAAATCGGTCATCCGTCACTTTTTTCAGTGCCGTTGTAACTTTGAACGGTCACTAAATGAACTGTTGTATGTTGAGGATTACTGTATTTGCAGGTAATATAGGAAGATACTTGCATCTGTTAATGTGTCATTTTCCCTTATTAAAGAGCAAGAGTAGGATTTCAATTCCCTTGGACTGAATTTTGGACTTCAGTTAATATTAGCTCTGGCAAGCATGGGCAGTGACATTGGAATTTAGAAATGGTAATGCAAAACATCTGGAAGAAACAGGTTAGCTTTCTATTTGGAAGTATAATTCTGAAAAATCACCACATTAACATCTAACACTTCTATCAACTGATGACTAGAAGGACTGTGCTAAATCAATCCAAGTTTTTATATGTGGCATATTCTGTTAGGCTGCCTAGTTCCCCCAGATATGCTTCTCCATAGTCCCCAACCAGAATGGCCAATTAGCTTGGAATTGGGGGCACTGATGTTTAGTTATCTGGTAGATAGCCACTTAAGTCCTTGGTGTTGGTTTCAGTATCCTTCCTCAAATTGCTAACTCGGTTTTTAATAACTTGCAGAAAGCCAATAGAGTGCAAGTAGGCCAAATTTCTTTGGGGGGAGGGGCGAGGAGAAAAGAGCTGCCTACAAACCTCCACCTCATTTCCTTCATGAAAGTTGGAGGGTCCTAAGCAATTTCTCCCAAGATGTGTGATTGTGATGGACTGCAATTGGGTGGAGATGATGTCCCTACAGGTGTTCTGGGACCACCTTCATAGGACTCTAAAGGTCAAATTTGGCACATTGAATTGCACTTAGAAACTAATATTGAGACAGCTCAGGGCCTGAAGGAGAGGTATAATATGCTCATGATGATATGTATCTACCAAAAACTGGGCTGCTGCATTCTGATCAATTGAAGCTTCCAAATGGTCTTCAAAGGCTGAGATGGTCTAGCAGGGATGGGAAATTATTATCCTTTTATGACCCGTGGACTTCAACTCCCAGAATTCCTGACCCAGCATTTGTCAAACCTGAAAGCCATCTTTTACAGTTGGGCCTTCAGGCCTGCCACATTTTCTACTGTGGGAAAATGGGAGGGGAGATTGTATAGAGCAGGGGTGAGCAACTGTGGCCCTTTTACAACCTGTGGACTTCAACTCCCTGAATTCCTGAGACAGCCAAGCTGGTTGTCTTGTCAACCAGGTTGTAAAAGCTGGCTCAGGAATTCTGGGAGTTGAAGTCCACAGGTCGTAAAAGGGCCACAGTTGCCCACCCCTGGTATAGAGTATGGGTGATATATAGTCAACATAACATTCTTTTCTCAGAGAGTCAAGGCCACAGTGCCCTGCAGCTGCGATGAGGTGACTGGGAGGTATCTCCAGTTTTGGATGGTGCCTGATTGGATCAGGTGATGGACATGTGGGTGCTGGGCAAGGACTTGAACTTTATTTTAGATGGGAAAAACCTGGAAGCTTTCAGATTCGGGTTTTCCCAGATATGCCAATATGACATCTTCAGTAAAATGGAACTTTGAGGAAATTCAAGCCTCTGAGTCTTCTTTCGTTGGGGGTGTTACTTGGAACCCTGACAGCTCGGCTGGTTCAGAAATTCTGGGAATTGAAGTCCACAAGTCATAAAGGGGCCTTAGTTCCTCACCTCTGGTCTAGACAAATATTCATTGGGACATACCTTACTGCTACAAAGGTCTCTAACTCTAGATGGGGCTAGTATTTCTGTGTCAGGCATAGCTTGATAAAATCCCCTGGCCATGGCTCCTATTGGACATTTAGGCCAGAAATTCAAGAAGCCTGTCAGGTCATGAATCTATTCTTTCAGGGCCAGGGCCTCCTCACACAGAGACAATATTGGAAGCCTCAAGGAGCTTTGATGAACAAAAAGCAGCTTCAATCTATTTCATCCCAACCCTATCCTCTTTTTCAGTTAAATATTTTAGAGGAGGAATAAAAAAAAGGGATAAAAACATATAAAAAGAACTGTTGTTTAAATGTATTAATTATATATTTGGAACTTGTAAGCACCCAGAATCTTTTGGAAAGGGCAGCCATAAAAATGTTATAAATAATAATAAAACAATAATAAAAGAGGATGCAATTAATAAACTACAAATAAGTGAGCAAGGGAAGGGAATTGGAAAGTAATGGAGTTCTCCAATATCACTTTAATTATTTATGAACTGTAAAATGTTATGTTACTTTAAAAAGCTAGGAAGCTTTAAGGAAAGAGTGTGCATAAGGAACCATAGTGAACAAAGTTTAAATCACTGGGTGAAATTATAAGCTATAATTAATTATCTATTCAGACTGGAATATCTCATGAACTTAGATTTTATGCATAGAAAAGCTCAAATTTGGTTGAGGTACAGACCCATCTATTAAATTATCATCCAGGAACGGTTTCCAATTAGAATTAAATTTTTACCACAGATTTACTTTTAAGAGATTTTGGATAGCAAAGCATTTTCCTGTAACTTTGTTAACCATTTTTCCAAGGAGGGAATCAAATGGCTTTTCCAGCAAGAAGCATTTAATATTATTTGGCAATTAACATATACAAAGCTAGTTTGGTATTCTTTGAAAGAATATGTGGTTTAGTAAAAATTAATAACAATATGACAGGTCAAAATGGGAATTTGGTTTTTAAAATGTGTTTCATTCTAATGTAAATCACTTCCCAAAACTGAGCTTTACAACTGTCAGCCGCCCAAGTAGACCAGACAGGAAACATGACAAGATAAGCTAATTCTACTTTAATATAAGGCTACATTAGCAGAATCTTTCAAGCTGAAAGTACAGATCTCCCACTGTCTCTTTTTACCACCTGATTAGTTGGGGCAGAGCCTTTCTAAGTTCCTTGCTCTCCCCGTTACTCAGTTGTGGGCACTTCCTCCTTTTATTTAATCATTCTCTAGGCATCATCTCTCCCCTCCAAACCAAGATCATTCTCACGTTCCATTATATCCAGCGGTGGGTTTCCAATATTCTTACCACCAATTCACCCTGCGCGTGCACCAGTGGTGGGTTTCAAATTTTTTTACTACCGGTTCTGTGGGTGTGGCTTGGTGGGCGTGGTGTGGCATGGCTTGGCTTGGTGGGCGTGGCAGGGGAAGGATACTGTAAAATCTCCATTCCCACCCCACTCCAGGGGAAGGATACTGTAAAATCCCCATTCCCTCCCCACTCCGGGGGAAGGTTACTGCAAAATCTCCATTTCCTCCCGATCAGCTGGGACTTGGGAGGTAGAGAATAGATGGGGGCAGGACCAGTCAGAATTTTTACTACCGGTTCTCCGAACTATTCAAAATTTCCTCTACTGTTTCTCCAGAACTGGTCAGAACCTGCTGAAACCCACCTCTGGCGTGCACGCCTGCTTTATGCGCACGCACGACTTCCGTGCATGCATCTGGCCTTCCGCGCATGTGCTTTGCTCTCATGCACGCCTTCCACACATGTGCTCAGCCTCGAAAGCGTGGCTAAATAGGACGGCATTACACCATGGCGGGTGGTTCGGTCCACCCACAGTCACAGCTACCACCTCTGATTACAACATTGCTACCATATATTTGGAGAGAGGAATTAAACCTGCTCATTTCACTATTTAGGTCCTCCCTGCTTCTAGACACCTCCAGGCTGGCCTAGCA
Organism: Pituophis catenifer annectens; assembly: GCF_029215685.1. NCBI lineage: Eukaryota > Metazoa > Chordata > Lepidosauria > Squamata > Colubridae > Pituophis > Pituophis catenifer. The sequence goes on from NW_027256882.1 coordinate 160,689,869, forward strand.
AAGCAAAATAAAGCTGGGTGTCATCAGCATATTGATATTCCTCGGCGATGTCATATACTGTGAATGTTAAAAAGCAAGGGAGAAAAGAGCAAACCTTATGATAGTCCATAAGTGAGTAACCACTTGACTTCCCCCCCACCCCCAATTCTTCACCACCGACTAGAACTGCCCATGGGAAGGAAGAGTAGAACCAAGTTATACAGTACAGGTAGTCCTTGACTTACAGCCACAATTTTAAGTTCAAACTTTCTGTTGTTAAGTGAGACATTTGCTAAGTGAGTTTTGCCCCATTTTACGACCTTTCTTGCCACAGTTAAGTGAAGTAAATTAGTAACCCGGTTGTTGAGTGAATCTGGCTTCCCCATTGACTTTGCTGGCCAGAAGATCACAAAAGGTGATCATGTGATCTTTGGGACACAGTAGCGGTCATAAGTATGAACCAGTTGCCAAGCATCTGACTTTTGATCACATGATGATGGGAATGCTTCAAAGGTCATAACTGTGAAAGATGGTCACAAGTCACTTTTTTCAGTGCTGTTGTAATTTTGAACAGTCACTAAATGAACTTTTGTAAGTGGAGGACTGCCTGAAACAGCAAAAACAGCAAAACAAAACTGGGGCCGTTAACAAATAGTAAACATTGACCCCAGTCCCCAAGTCCTAAAAGTGCCCAGAAGGCTAACATGATTGATGGTATCAAAAGTTTGCTGAGAGTTCTAAAATGGCCAGGGCAGAAGCACTATTTTCATCCATACCACAACAAACAACCATCCACTGATTCCACCAATGCTGTCTCCGTCCCATGCCCAGCAGAGGTGGGTTTCAGCAGGTTCTGACCAGTTCTGGAGAACCGGTAGCAGAAATTTTGAGTAGTTCGGAGAACCGGTAAATACCACCTCTGACTGGCCCCACCCCCATCTATTCTCTGCCTCCTGAGTCCCAGCTGATCAGGAGGAAATGGGGATTTTGCAGTATCCTTCCCCTGGAAAGAGGAGGGAAGGGAGATTTTACAGTATCCTTCCCCTGCCACGCCCACCGAACAGGTAGTAAAAAAATTTGAATCTCACCACTGTTCTGAAAAGAATCCAGATAACCTGCTTCATCTTAGGTGCCTTACTGGGTAGTTGTATACCACCTGTGATCTCAATAACCTTTCCTAGAGAGGCTAGAGATTGTGCAATCAATTCAAATGAATACAAATCCGGAGAGGGCCTCTTAAGAGAGTGAATTACGGCCTCTTTCAAGTGTTCCAGCACTTTCTCCTCCCTTTGCTCAGGACCACTTTTTTGATCCAACCACTCACACACCCTCTGGACCCCCAGAAGAGCCAGGAGAGGCAAGAATCGAAACAGACAAGTGACTAGGGACAAATGACATAGCACTCTTCATCATTTGCCATCACTAGCCATGGCAAGACTCCACTCACTAAAGTGCTTTCTCTCTCATACAGTTGAGTCAGCCTTCCACCCTTCTGAGGTGGGTAAAATGAAGACCCAGATTGTTGGGGGAAACATGCTGACTCTGTAAACCGCTTAGAGAGGGTTGTAAAAGCACCGTGAAACGGTATATAAGTCTAAGTGCTATTGCTATACCTTCTGCCTTCAAAAAAACCCCCTAAAGTATGGGATGGGCAGCTCCTGGACCTGTATATATTTAGATTTGCTTCTGGGTTTGTTCTTGTTGTAGGAGGGATGGAGGGATAGAGACAGAAGAGCTGCTACTCCAATTGCTCTCTGAAGTGAGATGTTAATTGAATTGGAAAGTTGGATTAAAGGGTATATTGTAAGAAACAGAATTACTTCTCTCCTCTGATGAACTAAGGCAACTGCACTGACAGCATGAAACATCCCTGCACATCTAGTCCTGCCAGCAAAGAAAGTACAATAATCACGTTTTGTCAAAAAAATGCAAAATCTATCACAAATTATAAATTGACCTTTATTAACAGCTCAGAAGTCACGCACACACAAAAAAAGCTTTCAGGATCTTCATCTCTCTTCATCAGGTAAGAGGTGGGAGAAAAGCTGAGAGTGATGAAATTTGCATGATCAAAATACTATTCCACCCGGACATCTTGCCAAAAAGAAATAGAGATTTTGTGGAGGTTCATAATACAGCTTTCTCCCCAAGATGGAAATGCTGATTGAAAATGCTGATCCTTTTCTTAAATCAGGCATGGGCAACCTTTGTTGTCCAGTTTGGCTCTATAATTTCCAAAGGTTCTTGCCATTAGCCAAGCCTCATAGGAGTTGATATCTAAAAAAAATATCCAAAGGACATCTGGTTGCCTCTCCCTCTTGGATGTCACAATGGCACTGAAAAAAAGTGACAAGACCATTTTTCACACTTATGACCATTGCAACATCCCCATGGTCATGTGGTTTACATTTGAATGCTTGACAAATGACTCATATTTATGATGGTTGCAGTGTTGGGGGGGGGGGGGTCATTTGATCACCTTTTATGACCTGACAAGCAAAGCCAATGGGGAAGCCAGATTCACTTAACAACCATGTTACTAATTTAACACCTGCAGTGATTCACTTAACAAATGTGGCCAGAAAAGTCGTAAAATGGGGCAAAACTCATTTAACAAATTTCTCATTTAGCATCATACACTTTGGACTCAATTGAGGTCATAAGTCAAGGACTACCTGTACTGAGCAATTTCTTGACAGAGGAAAGAATTTGGGATGCTCTTCTATAATGATATTTGTGATATTTAAGTAATATTTAAACCACGGTCAAAAAGTTGTTTCTTTCATTGAAACCCTAGACTGTAGCTTGTAGGCCTATGATGGCAGGTGAGATTGCCTACTTACACATTTTCAGCATCCTTAGTGAATTATACTTCTCGAGGTTCTTTAGAGAAAACAAGATTGGCAGAAGAGATAAGCTGTGATTAAAAATTGCTTGTGAAAGTAAGGGAGTAGAATTACGTTGGAAATTCTCATTTTTCTATTGTAATGAATCCAACTCATGACCCCCACCTTACTAACCTTAAAACATATTGAAAATTTGGCTCATCTCCTGGGGCCTGGCTTAGTATGGTCATATGGTCTGACCATACTTTCAGTCTGTTTTTTGCCTCTACTACTGGGAGAGAGAAGTTGGTTGTTCTTCCTTCCAAGTGATGCTATCTGTTAGGTTTTATTACTGTTTTTACAGGTTTTATATATCTCAAACTGATAAGTGTCTTGTGGAGTTGGGAAGCCTAGATATCTAATAAATAACAATAGATGGAAAACTCATAGTCATACTACTTCCCATATGTTTCTTGTAGGTTTTGAAACTGTCCAGAAAGTTATTTTATATATCTTATAAAAAACAACTTCTAATATGGGTATGGTCTCTGTATTTGATAGCCCATTCTACAAAAATGTATAAACCCAATTTTAGCAAGAGCTGCTCATCCTGTGCAAATCTTGGAGAAAATTACCTTGTCTTTTAATGTTTCCATTAGACAACTCTTAGTGTAATTGATAGTCGGTTGAGAGAGAAAAAGAGGCTAACAACAGTCCAAGGAATTAGCATGTAACTCACCCAATAGAATGCAGTCTCCCACCCAAGCATTCAAATCTATTAAGTGTTTGTTAAGGTGCCTCCTTCCCATTTTTTGCAACCTGCAGGAGGCAGAAGAAGGAAGTTCATTTAGCTTCCAGGGAACTACTGTCAGCTTAGTAAATGCTTGTATGGGTCATGTAATGATTGTATGGGTCTTTGAGGTGCTTTCCATGATGAAGAGTACCATTTACCATGAGCCCTGGTGGAGCAGAAATTAAAGTGCAGTATTCCAGGCCCACAGCCTGGAGTTCAACCCTGATGGGCTCAAGGTTGACCCAGCCTTCCATCCCTTCAAGTTGGTAAAATGAGGACCCAGGTTGTTGGGGGCAATATGCTGACATTGTGAACTGCCCAAGGCATGCTATAAAGCACTATGGAGCGGTATATAAATCTAAGTTCTATTGCTATTTAAGGGGTTTTTTTTTAATATTGTCCCCTTCCCATGCTTTTCCACATATGAATATTGTAAATGAAAAGAAATTTCATTTCTGGGTACTGTATATTTTTGCATTCTTCGTTTTGTATACACTTCGCAAGGATTTAAGTGGAAAAGTCAATTGAAGTGCGAAAGAGCCTATAGGGCCATTACTAGCCAAGCTGGGATTAATCATGATGCTAGAGACTATTGCAGCCAGATTCATCCCAGAGCTGTGCAGCTGCTGGGAATTTCATGGAAATTGTGAGCTTAAGTATCGAGCCTGCCTTTGTGATGAAAAGTCAGTGTCCAAATACTTGCTGTTTTAGGAAAGGAGCCACAATTTTTCAGCTGCTGTTTCTTGTTTTTGCTTTAAATATGTCAGCCTAGGGACAGTTTCTCTTGTCAGAGCAGCCAATTCTTTCTGAAGCTTTCATCCCAGAGAAGCTTCTTAGGATTAATGGAGGCTGTTAGAGCCACAGACAATGATCTGGGTGCATCATTTCTTGTATAAGAATCACTGAGCCATTCACCAAGATTGACCATGATTATTAAAAATTTGTCTCGTATGTTTGCTGCCTCATTTCATTTAGAGAAAAACTGAGGCATGGACTCAAGACAGAGCCTTTGCCATTATTTCCTGAAGGACATCTGAAGGTCATCTAGAAAGTGAAGAGTAGAACCAAGCAACCTTGCTTCTACTCATTTTTTTCTTGGAGAGCTGAGGTGACCCATATATGCTTCTTTTTAACCCTAGTAGTTCTTTTGTAAAAATAATAGGTTCTGCAATAAAGACCCTGAAGACCCCGATGTTGGGAAAGATTGAGGGCAAAAGGAGAAGGGGACAGCAGAGGATGAGATGGTTAGATAATATCATCGACGATGTAATGAATATGAATTTGGGTAAACTTCAGGAGACAGTAGAAGACAGAAGGGCCTGGCCCGCTATGTGGTCCACGAGTTTGTAAAGAATTGGACACGACTTAGCAACTGAACAATAACAACAACAATAATATAAACTAGAATTCATAGACATCAGACTGAGGATTCTGAAAACTGTAAACCATGAGGTATGAGCTGAAGTAGAATGTAATTCATCAGGCTCATATGTGAAATGGGTTTGTCTTTACTAGACTATCAGGCTTCCTTTCTATGATTGATGTGCTTGTGACTCTAAAGCAGGGGTGTCAAACTCAATTTCATTGAGGGCTGTGGTTGACCTCAGCATCAGGGCTGTGGTTGACCTCGAGGGGGGGCATGGCCAACTGGGTGGGCATGGCCAGATTGATGCTACTCATGGGGCATGGCTGACTGAGTGGGCATGGCCAGTTTGAAACCACTCCCCAAACTGCCGGCATGTTTCCTCTTTGCACTGGGTAGATCAGGCCAAACCCACGCTGGCCTGATGTTTCCTCTTATCATTGGATAGACCGGGCTGAAGCCACGTGGGTAGACCGGGCCGAAGTGATGCAGGTAGACTGGGTCGAAGCAACACAGGCCGGCCCCTTACATTTTCCAGGCCGGCCCCATGAGCCGGATCCGGCCACATCGCAGGCCGGATGCAGCCCGCGGGCCTTAAGTTTGACACCCTTGCTCTAAAGAAAAGAAAACACAATTGGATTATCTGTTTTGTACCGGGTTTAGGAAATGGTAGCTTTCATAACAGTTCATTAGATACTTATTGCAATAGTCTACAGTGGTTGTTGGGGGAATGTCATTAAAGCACACATGAGTAACTTCTGGTGACCCAGACCTCAACTTATTCTTTGGTGGTGATGTTGCTAAATGGCCCTATATGTGGAGAAAGTTGAGTGTGGGTTTTATCAAATGAGTAGACTTTTCTGAATGAACATGAAAGACTTTTTAAATATTTCCCACTTCAAACTACTGTTTTCTAGCAATGCAGACAGAGGTGGCTTCAAGGAAAGAAGCTTACATGGTGAAGTAATATGCTAGTTTTATTGATCCTTTTTCTCTGGTGTAGAAGAAGGAGGCCAGTATTTGATAGCCAAGAGATAGCCAACTTTCTAAAAAGCTGTTCTCCACTTGTGTTTCTTAATAATTCCAGCTTTTAAACCATTGAGGTTTTCATCTACCATGGATGCCTAATATCTATGTTGCAAAATTATAACAAGTTTGAAGGTTAATTATTATAAGATTTCTCAAGAAATCCAAGAGTCAGTTCTTTTCAGGAATTTGGTTCAAAGGCTAAAGCACTTTGCAGTTGAAATCCCTAATCCTTCTGCCTTCCAATAACTGGCAGATTTCACATTCCCAGGATTAAATATGTATGGAAGGAGAATAGCTATTAAGCAGTCAACTCTTGTGCAGGTTTACTTGGATGTACAGTAAGCCTTATTCCCCCCCCACCCCAGTTTTTCAGTTATATGCTCTTACAGAAATCTGTACATAATTTAAATCTAGTTTCCCCGTAATAAAACAGTTTTGCTGTTTGATTAGTTGTACTGTGGGACTCATCAAAACAAAATCTGCTTTATCCATGAAAACAATGGGGAAGTTGTTTCAACACAATGTATGTTCTACCAATTGTGCAGTTTACCAGCTGCAACTCCTGTACCAAAACACATTATTTCCCATAGTCTGTCTTGGAATCTGCCTCCTTAAATGTTAAGGTAATACGTGAGTTTTTGTCCAACTTTCCAAAATGAGAGTTAAAAAAACCCCTACATTTGTCTTATTTTCGGTAAAAGGATGCAAACTTGAAGTAACTGACTGACTTGTAACAATTATTAATCATGTTAGAATATAGCCAGATATATAGGCGTGACATACAATGATTTCATTTAGGTGGGTGATGCACAAGATGGTAGGTAGCCGCAGGTGAGTCAACAGGAGATAAGAGCAAAGCTCAGCAACTAGAAAATCTTGGAGCAAATCTGGCCCCGTACAGTATTCTGTCCTGCTTTGTCTCTTCTTGCATTTGCCAAATTGGAGATACAGAGAAAGTGCTTTCTAGAGCCATCAAAAATGCTGGAAGCAGTTCCTGGCAAGTCTAATGGGGGAAGCTTTTGTTGTTGCTGGAGTTGCTGTTCTCTTCCTAAATTAGCCTTCGCTGGAACATAATTGTTGACCAGGGAACTGGATTTTGCATCATTTGTGTGCCTGAAAAGCACGTTTCAGACTGATTTTTATTTAACTGTACAGCTAAATGCTACCCTTTATTAATTTTCTTCAATTGTTATAGACTATTTTGCTATAATCATGTTATTGTTGAGTTGATAATTGACTATTGGTTTATTTTTTTCCATCTATGCACCACGTCAGGGTTTGGTTTTTTTTTTTCAGGAATAGTACAATACAAATTAATAATTATAATATGAAAACCAGAGGTGGGTTTCAGCAGGTTCTGACCAGTTTGGGAAAACCGGTAGCAGAAATTTTGAGTAGTTCGGAGAACCAGTAGTAAAAATTCTGACTGGCCCCACCCCCATCTATTCTCTGCCTCCCAAGTCCCAACTGATCGGGAGGAAATGGGGATTTTATAGTATCCTTCCCCTGGAGTGGGGTGGAAATGGAGATTTTACAGTATCCTTCCCCTGCCATGCCCCCCAAGCCATGCCACGTCCACCAAGCCACACCCACAGAACCAGTAGTAAAAAAATTTGAAACCCACCACTGATGAAAACATGCATCAAAAATCTACTTTCATTTGTTTTTCATTTAGAATGCTTTTAAACCCATTTTTTCTTTTTCTTTTTTTTTTTTACATAAATCAAAGTAGCCAACAACAATCAGTGCAAGGCAAAGTCATATTTAGTGTGGAGAGCAGGCCTTTCTCACTCAGAAATCCTGGAGCTGTTAAATTTGGGGAATGTGAAGGGAGAGGGAATAGTTGTATGCAGATAATAGTTGCACGTGTGTTGCTTTGAAGTGAATTCTTTTTCCTTTATGAAAAGTTTGCATTAGGCTGTAGTACTATTTTATAATAATAATACCAGTGGTGGGTTCCCCCCGGTTCGCACCAGTTCTATAGTACCGGTAATAAAACTGGTGGGAGGCTCCGCCCACCGACCCTGACATCATCAAAATTCTTCTGTACAGAAGCTTCTGCGCATGCGCGGCCCCGCTGCGAACCGGTAGTAAAGATAGGTAGAACCCACCCCTGAATAATAAGTAATAGCAACAACATCCATGAATTGAGATTACAGTATATCTCAAGTAATGAAATAACCCCTTTGAGACCTGCTTCAGGTGGTATCAGCCCTTCAGGATAGACCAAGTAGGAGAAGACTCTGAAAATCTGATTGGGGCAGATTTTACAGGTAATCCTTGGTTAAAGATGGCAAATGGGACTGGGATTTTTGTCACTAAGCAATGCAATCATAAAGCATGACATATGACCGCACTGCTTAGCTACAGCAGTTCCAACACTTCCATTTGGTGTTGATAGCAACTACCGCAACGTTGTTAGGCATGTCATGGCGTGATCACCATTTGGGATTTCCTGCTGGTTTCCCCATTGACTCTGCATGGTCAGAAGCCAGCAATGAAGGCCACAAATGGTGATCATGTGCCTGGGAGATGCTGGGCATTGTAATTGTGACTTGGTTGCCAAACCTCAAGAACATCAACCCATGTCTATGGGGACACTGTGAGGGCTGGAATTTTAAGGACTGGTTGTAAATATTAGTCATTCAGCACTGTCGTAACTTCACTGAATAGGTGGTTGGTAAGCGAGAAACACTTGTACTGCTATAGGTTGTAGCAACAGAATCTTGAAAGAGCGACTTGAGCTTTTCTTCTTAGGGAGGAGTTCATCTTATATTTCTCATATTTTTTCTGTTCCCCGGGCTTAGAGATTTTTTTTAGGCAACTGTTGTCTCTGCCCCTTTCCTCCACGATTATCACCTTGACTTGATTTGGAAGAAGATATTGACTCTTGATTTCTGTTAAGGGATAAGCTATATTTTTGGAGGTCCAAGGAAACTCATGGGAATATATCTGTCTTGTAAATTTGACAGTGAAGATGTTTTTAAACTGGTGGTGATTTGTATGAGGTTTAGTTTCTACAGAGCTGACGTTTGCAAGTAACTCTAGAATGGTTTCTCCTTTACCAAAAACACCCACCAGGGCTTGAAAGTACGACCTTCTTGTTTACAGGTAGTTCATATGCCTCCTCTATGCCCCATTTCAACAATTAGATCTCCAGCAAATTATTGCTATTGCTTCCAGTGGAGTTTGTTAATGGCCCAATTCAGATACATTTATCTGACAGTTTTATTGGCATATTACATCAAACGGCATTGATTCCGTTTCTGAGAGATGAAAGCAGTAAATCATACAGTAGAACTTAAAACAAGCTCAAGATGCGGATGTGAACTTTGGTTACAGAAGTTAGACTCTGGCCTCCACGATGGCAAAAAAAAAAGTAGGCTAGGGAAGTCATGCAAGTAGCATATAGTCAGTGGTGGGCTGCTGCCGGTTTGGACCGGTTTGAGCAAACTGGTAGTTCCGATGATCAGCTGGCCCCGACCACCCACCCACCCCCCGCCCTATCCTGTCCTGTCCTATATTTCCTTCTTTCTCGCTAAGCTGATTCGTGTGGCACAGCTGATTTCCGCACCTCCTCTGTTCTATTTCCCGGGGCTGCCTAAATTGCTGTAATTTGAATGCTGCGCGCAAGCGCCCACTCACAGAACCAGTTGCAGCCCACCACTGCATGTAGTTCAGCCACATTCCCGGCTTTAGACAGTAGCAGATCAGTGGTGGGTTTCAACATTTTTTACTACCGGTTCTGTGGGCATGGCATGGCTTGGTGGGCATGACAGAGGAAGGATACTGTAAAATCTCCATTCCCTCCCCAATCCAGGGGAAGGTTACTGCAAAATCCCCATTTCCTCCTGATCAGCTAGGACTCTGGAGGCAGAGAATAGATGGGGGTGGGGCCAATCAGAATTTTTACTACCGGTTCTCTGAACTACTCAAAACTTCTGCTACCGGTTCTCCAGAACTGGTCAGAACCTGCTGAAGCCCACTTCTGTAGCAGATGTAATTTCACTAATTGTAGATAGTGAAATAACCGCTTAAGCCATAAGACAAGAGGGATCTTATTTGTGGAGTCCTTGGTGTTCTCTGAGCTTGGTGATATTTTTGGAGACGTTTCATTACCCAAACTAGGTAACATCACTAGTGCTAGGTCACAGGGCTAGTGATATCACTAGCCACAGTGATGTTACCTAGTTTGGGTAATGAAACGTGTGGAAGAAAGCTACCAAGCTCAGGGAGCATTTCAACCCCAAGCTACAGATATTCTCCTTTATTGGTCTTATTTGTGAATTCCAAAGCTTTGCATTCATCGCAGTTCCAGTGGCGGGAACATATTTGCCTTTACGTATGGTAGACATCTCTGTTGCTTCCTACTAAGTAGCAGCAGCGAAATGAAATACACAGAGATGTAAGTATACCTCTTGCAGAATCCAGGGTTCCTTTTAGGCTTAGAGGGTAGATCTGTTAATTACATATACAAGCACATAGACTGTACCTTATAAGCGGAAACGGCTAACAAAAGGCCTATGCGCTGGCAAATGCTTTGTCAGGAGAAGGTTGAATTCTATAAGACGTAACGTTCACATCCTGTAATTGCAATGTGAATATCAAATCATTTCCACAATCCCCATTAAAGTCCTGGGGTGTTTCTGAACAGAACCCATTCGGTATTCAGAGCATCACAGAACGGAGGGAAATGTCTGTGAGGGTCTCTGTGGTTAGCCGCACATGCAGGGAGAATGGCTCCATTTATCAGCAGCCTGCCAGCTGTACTTTCAAAGGAGATGCATTTTGTATTCTGCTTGTAGATGATTTTATAGCTGTTATGGGAAGCCAAATGAGGGAACTGTGGCATTCTGAGAGAGCGAAACAGATACAGAAAGGATGCCCTATCTATGAAGTTGGGTGGTAATCTCTGTGGTCAGTCAGGGAGATTACACCTTGGAAAATGTGTTCCACCAAAACCTGTTCCTTAAAAAAAACCCACATAAATACATAAATAAGTGCATAACAGATGTTAAGAATCTCAAAGAACAATGGGAAGAACAAGAATGGTAAAGGGCTTTCTGTACGCTGTATGCCTAGAAGTGCATTTTATTTTGTTGTCACAGTCGATGCATTTAAAGCAGCCCCAAATTTCAACTGAGAGGAAGGAGTGTCAATATGCTCAGCCAGCACAATGTATAAGAAAATCACACATATATAGACCAATTGTAGTTTCAAGAGTTTAAAAACCTTGCCCCCCCCCACCTGTCATGTAATTGACTCTGTGCTAACCCATGCTCTCCAGAGAAAGGCTGTTCTGGATTTTTTGGATGATGATGGCGGAGAGTCGAAACGGTCTGATTTTCAAATAACTTTTCCACGAACATAGTGTGCACGTGCTAAACATTGGGTTTTGGGTTTCCAAATTGGAATTACCTTTTCTGTACTCTGAGAGCGTATGCACCAGGACAAATTCCTTGTGTGTCCAATCACACTTGGCCAATAAAAAATTCTGTTCTGTTCTGTTCTGTTCTGTTCTATGCTGTGCTGTGCTGTGCTGTGCTGTGCTGTGCTGTGCTGTGCTATGCTATTCTATTCTATTCTATTCTATTCTATTCTATTCTATTCTATTCTATTCTATTCTATTCTATTCTATTCTATTCTATTCTATTCTATTCTATTCTGTGTAGGAACCAGTGGGCCCCAGTGTCCCTATATAGAAGGTGTCGAGCCTCGCAGCACGCTCGACAACACTACCACGCGATGACAGCAGCAAGGAACATACATACGATATACATACACACGGGGTGATGGTGGCACTGGGTGCAGGCGGTCGTGTGCGGGGTGTGGGGTGGAGGTGTCGTGTGCGACGGATGTACGGCGGTTCATGAACGTTGCTGTGGAAAAACGCTCCAGATCACACTGAAGCCTGATACGCTGATGAGGGAGGGTGTGGTACTAATAACAAGGGCGTGGTATTAAGGAGGAAATGGAGGTAATGAACAGGAGGGCTATTTAAACGCTCACCGTCAGGGATCCATAGCGCTGATTTCGTTCATTGTTGTGAATCACAGCATGTGTCTGGAAGCCGACGTGAATACACCAGCATTTTGCAAAAAGCTGAACTGCGTTTGCTGAGTTTTGCTTGTGTCTTGCATGGAACTACTGAGAGAAGGCTCCTTGGAAATCCTTAAATCTGTGGGGAATATAAGAGATGGCTCTTGACTGAAAGTTATCTTCTTACCTCTCTCCACTCTTATTTCATCAGGCCCCACCCCAAGCCGATTCCTTTGCCTGCTTGCAATTAGCCTGAGTGGCAGGCAGGCACAGTGCCAGGCAAGCCATCTTGCAATTTGCTGTCTTAGGTCCCAACCGACCTCTTGGTTTACAAGGTAGGAAAGAAATACAAGCAACCTCTTGGCAGAGTTCAAATCCGCTTGGTTGGCATTGTGTGCTGGACACAGTGTAGAAGGCTTATGCTTCCTGAAGGACATCAATCACACATCTGGCAATAGGAAATCAATGGAAAGTAAAATGCCTGCCAAAGTGGTTTAAGGTATCGGAGAAATTTAAGATGGGAAAAACACTTTGTGAATGGTGGTGGTGGTGGGGGGGAAGTATGAATCGGTGGGTGGGTTGGTTGACCACACTGCGATAGCTTGAAAGTGCATTTGCAGCCAGGCATTTTATAATAAAGTCCTTAAGTCCGCCACAAGTAACAATGCAGAGAAGACCCTTCAGTCTCCTTTACAGAGCTTAGAAACTGGACAGCTGAGAATCAGCGGAGATGCTATTTCTTGATGGAAGCTTTCTAGGTTATTTAAATAAAGCCATCTGCTGAAAAATAGAGGGTAGGTTCTTTGAAGCTTTGTCCCCCCACCAATACAGTATCACTCCTGCATTCACTGTGACCCCCTCAAAAGAATAGCCTCTGGCTAGAAGATTATGTAATTGTGAAATGTTCTCGCCACACGCCTGGTACCTATCCTGCCTCAGCTTCTAGATCGGTGTTTCTCAACCTTAGCAACTTGAAGATATGTGGACTTCAGCTCCCAGGATTCCCCAGTCACCTTGCTGGCTGGGGAATTCTGGGAGTTGAAGTCCATCCTACTTCAAGCTGCTAAGGTTGAGAAATATTGTTCTAGACAGTCCAATCCTCTGACTGGTAGGATACACCCAAGGTACTTGGGTGTATAAAGCCTTGACTCTCCCGTTGCTTGGAGCAGAGAAAAGGGTGGGGGGGGGAATATAATCAGTGAAATACAACAGAAAAATAAAATTACTAGGGCATGTTAAGTGGTAGAGCCCAGGGAGAATTGTTGGTGCATTCTGGGAGGTTGGTTGAGGTGCCAGATTTTTAGTTTTCGTTATATGATTTTTATAGTTTTATTGTTGTTGTGACCCTGGGACACAGCAATGATCATAAGTATGAGCCAGTTGCCAAGCCTCTGAATTTTGATCACATGATCATGGGGATGCTGCAAAGGTTGTAACAATGAAAAATGATCCTAAGTCACTTTTTTCAGTGCCGTTGTAACTTTGAACGGTCACTAAACAAACTGTTGTAAGCCGAGGACTACCTGTATTTAGTAGATGGTACTAAATACATATACATACATACCTGTAATGTGTTTAAATATAGCACAATGTGTACCCATTTGTTTTTTCTGCTGAAAGAAATGTTTAGCAATGTAAGGCATTTCTTCTTTAAACTAGTTATAGTCTGGCCCTAAATTTATATTCTACCAGAGAAAGTCAACCCAGCTAGAAGCTGAAGATTCTTGTTAGATTAATCTAGTTTTGTACATGTATGTTTTCTCAATTGATAGGCGTTTCAACTTGACTCAAATGAATATTTGAGAAGATTTCCGACAACGTGGAAAGGATGTGTCAAGGCTGGCCTGTGACACATCTCTAATTGTGTGTGAATTGAGTGTGTGGAGGGCGGGGGTGGAGGGTGCAACTCTATATATTCCAAGGACATGGCACAATTTAATAACTTTACATTGGTTTACATTAATATAATGAATGATTTACAATTATATATTATATATATTTATATTTATTAAATTTTTATACCGCCCCCTCTCCCGAAGGACTCGGGGCGGTGAACAGCCAAGATTAAAAAACATACAATATAAACATTAAAATACATTTAAAACAAAATTAAATCCAAAATGGCTCCCCAATTTAAAACACCTTACCCATAACCCTATAATTAAAACAAATTTAAAATTTCCACATTAAAAGGGGGAAGATTTAGGCCAGGCCAGCTTGATAAAATAGAAGAGTCTTAAGCGCGCGGCGGAAGGTGCGCAGATCCGGGATCCTCTGTATCTCCGGGGGGAGCTCGTTCCAGATCGTAGGTGCCCCCACAGAGAAGGCTCTCCCCCTAGGGGCCGACAGCCGACATTGTTTGGCCGACGGCACCTGGAGGAGCCCCTCCCTATGGGAGCGTACTGGCCGGTGGGAGGCTATTGGTGGTAGCAGGCGGTCCCGTAAATAACCAGGTCCTAAGCCATGGAGCGCTTTAAAAGTGATAACCAGAACCTTGAAGCGCACCCGGAAGACCACCAGGAGCCAATAATACCTATATCTTGCCAAATAAGTAATATCAGTCTATCTGAGGTGTAAGAATTTTCCTGTGCCTCATCTTTGGATAGATATGCCATCTTTAAAAAATATTTCCATAATTCCAAGCAATCCCTGATAGCAACTCATGGTGCAAATTTATCTTTCCACTGTATATACCAGTTTCCTATTTTAAAAACAGGTGCAAATATACAGGAGAAGGAAGTTTCGCGTATACAAAAGGCTCAAATCATTTAAAGGTAAAGGTTCCCCTCGCACATATGTGCTAGTCGTTCCTGACTCTAGGGGGCGGTGCTCATCTCCGTTTCAAAGCCGAAGAGCCAGTGCTGTCCGAAAACATCTCCATGGTCATGTGGCCGGCATGACTAAATGCCAAAGGCGCACGCAACGCTGTTACCTTCTCACCAAAGGTGGTCCCTATTTTTCTACTTGCATTTTTTTCTACTTGCTTTCAAACTGCTAGGTTGGAAGAAGCTGGGACAAGTAACGGGAGCTCACCCTGTTACGCGGCACTAGGAATTCGAACTACTGAACTGCCAACTTTTCAATCGACAAGCTCAGCGTCTTAGCCACTGAGCCACCGCATCCCTCAAATCATTTAGGACTATATAGATCAAAATAAAACCTTAGATTGTTCTACATGCAAATACTGATGAACTGCATGGATCTAAGCACTGGCCTAATGTATCTTGCACAATTCAACTAATTAAATGACCCTGACCATTTTCAGGTTACCTGAAGTGTTCCTAGAACCACCTAAAGGCCAGTCTATGTTGAATTCAGTATGTTAATTAATAACAACTTGAATTGATTTCTACTCAATTCAGGTGACTGGAGAAAACTAAGAATTAGTCGAACTGATAATATAATGTATTGTGCAGGGTTACTGCCATTCTCATAAATAATCTCCTAAAATGTCTATTGTGCATTATTAATATAATATGAAAGTTCTTTTTCCATGAATTTTATGGAAACTTTTCTTCATTCTCATAATTCAGATTCAGAAAAGACAAAATGTAGCGGTTTGAAAAAAAATAACCCTTCTACCGTATAGGTGTAATGGTCATTATACCATTAGGTATAGGTATAGGTACCGTATAGGTATAATGGTCATTAGATTAGATGGCTTTTAAAAATAAATTTCAATGAATTGATAGAGAAATCTCGGTATACAAGCAGGACAGTGGCGAAATGTAAAATTTGTTACTACCGGTTCTGTGGGCGTGGCTTGGTGGTGGGGGTAATGTGACTGGGTGGGCGTGGCCAACTTTTTTTTTTTTTTTACTTTTAAAAGCATTTTTTCTACAACCTCTTTGGCCGAGAGGTTGTTAAAAAAATGCTTTTAAAAGCCTCTGATAATCCCAGCTGAGCCACGCGATCATCAGAGGCTTTTTTTTTTTTACTTTTAAAAGCATTTTTTTGGCCAAAGAGGTTGTAGAAAAAATGCTTTTAAAAGTAAAAAAAAAAAAGCCTCTGATGATCGCATGGCTCAGCTGGGCAGGGGATGGGTTCAGGGATTTTTGCTACCGGTTCTCCGAACCACCCACTGCCATCACTATCGGATCGGGCAATCCAGTCCGAACCGGGAGCATTTCACCCCTGAAGCAGGACAATAAAATGCAGGAGTCCAGAAAAAGGAATATTTTTTTGTTCATGGGCAAACAGGATATAATCCTTTCCTCTGTATGTTACTTTTATTTCCTAGGAACAGGAAGCTTAGCTGGATGGTCTGTTTTAGCTGCTGCTCATATGTTATAACTGAAGCTGTCCATTAAGGGACCCCATTCTTGACAAAGTCAGCAGATAACATGCCATGGATAATTATAAAGATTAGAAAGTTGATTTTCCTATGTAGCGGTATAAGAAGCTTATGTTGACGCATCTTGTACTGTATATATAGACATAGACATATAGTTATCTTCTCTTCAAATTCCCTGCTGTTCATCTGAATAGCATTTTCAGTGCTCTTTTGGCTAAAAGTTTGAAAACACCCCTGATGATATCTCTTGACTTCATAAATTCAGGAAATCATAATATGGAACTGAGTAAATGAAAATATGAACGACGCCTGGGAAGAAGATAGTAAGAAGCTGAACCTCAGCCATTAGCCTGGTTAAATGGGAAAAGTGGATTCAGAATTCACTTCAGTGCTTAATTTTCCAGTTGCATGGCCCCTGTTCTCCCATCTTTCCTGCTCACTGCCCTTGTTCAAGCAATGCACAACGAGAAAAGCCAGATACCATTTCCTGAACTCCTTCTGAGTGGTTTGACTTCCTCAGGCAATTTCCACTTCTTGAATCTGATTTGATGAGACACACTTTCATTTTGCCAGCAAATATAATCACTTGTTAAGTGTTCTGCTCCCTGATGCTTGCTTGAAGGGAACTTTTGCCCTGTTCCAAAGCTTGGCCAAAGCAGTCTAGAATGGAAGAGAGCTTATTACAGAGATGGTTTCCACAAAACTCATAAAACGTCAGATTTGCATAGGACCCACCAGGATTTCAGAGCTATCTTTTAAATCTCTGCCATGCTCCCATGTAGAATAATAGCATAACTATTTTTGTTTCTCCTAACAGAGTTTGTAAACTTTGCTTATAACGTGAAGCATTCTAAACATTTGGGGAGAAAATGTATTAGCACGCATGTTTCAACAAAAGTTGCAGTCACACGCTGAGACATAAAGGCGTGGTCATGTGACCAGGTAATCACTTTGCTATGGATAGTTTCATCCCTGGAATGACCCAAATAGCCTTTGTCCCTACAAATTGAAGAATAAAAAATACAAGTCTTTTTTGATTTTATTTTTTTCAGAGAAGATGCAGCAGCTTTGCACTTTCTCTTTTTATTATTTTATTAGTTTATAATATACAAAAATACAAAAGAAAATAGTAGAAAAATAAGGGAAGGAAAGGGGAAGGGAAAAGTGTAGGGCAAAGGGAAAAAAGAAAGTAAAGGCATTGACTTCCAACTCCCGTTGGTGCAGTACAATAAGATAATAGCATCAAACCTCAATTTTTTATTTTTACATAATAATATAAGCTAGCCATTTCTATAACAACAAACCTATCTAATTGGTAAAATCCAAAATCAAAGTTTTCTTTTTTTCTACCTCAAGCACAAAGTCCAGAAGTGGTTTCCAAGTAGAAACAAAATTAATTGCATTTTTCCTTTGATCTGGCCAGTCAATCTGGCCATTTCTGCTAACTCCGTCAAGTTTTGCAACCATTCATCCATTATAGGAATCAAAGCATCCTTCCATTTTTGTGTTTAAAGTAATCTTGCTACTGTCAACATATAGAACATCAAAGTTCCAATTTTTTTCCCATCTTTTTCCATTAAACCCAAAAGAAAAGTTTCTGATTTTATCTTTATATTCACTTTGAGAATTTTCTGTATTAAGATGTGAATCCTACTCTAATATTTCTTTGCTTTATCACATGTCCACCATAAATGGTAAAAGGTCCCTTCTTCACATTTGCATTTCCAACATTCATTTGAAATACATTTATACATTTTTGACAACTTATCTGGTGTTAAATACCAAAGATACATCATTTATAAAAAAAATTCTTTTAAATTATAATTTAGTGTAAATTTTAGACCTTTCGTCCACATATTTTCCCATTGTTCAGCATTACATTATATCCAAAGTTTCTTGCCTACTGAGTCATGCAATGCTTTACATATTCATTCTTCAAATTCAAATTCAATAACAATTTATAGACCTTAGCAATAATGTGTTCATCACTACCATGCGGTAGGATTTCCAGTTCATTTTTCACAGTCAAACCCATAACTCTTTTTGTCTGACTTAAATCTTTCTTTCAATTGTAGATATGTAAACCAATGGCAGGCACATCTTTCTAATTCTAACTTCTCTTTAGGTTTGAGGATAGGACAGGGGTGAAATTTACTTACCTTCACTACGGTTCGCAAATGTGAGCGTGCGCGCCTCCTTCACACATGTGCAGAGCCTTCTGCGCATGCACAGAGGGTCAAAAATGGAACGTGGTGATGTCCGGGTGGGTGGGCGGAGCCTCCCGCCGTTGCCGCTACCGGTTTGCCCGAGCCAGATAGAACTGGCTGAATTTCACCACTGGGATAGGATCACCAAAATTAAAATATATTATTTGACCATAAGTCCAGCAGTCTGGCTTCGCCACCATTTCCTTTCCTTAAAAAAACTTTCTGGGAGAGGCATTTGCCCAGAAAACCTTGTTTTATGTTTATTCCAAACTCTTAGGATGACACATCTAACAAAATGGTTATTATAATCGACATTTACTTTAACCTTGTCATAGCATAAATAGCAGTGCCATCCAAATCTTAATTCATGGTCCTCTAAATCAAGTAACCTTTTATTCTTAAGACTAACCAACTCTTTTAGCCAGACCAAACAGCAGGCATCGAAATACAGTT
The DNA here is from genome assembly GCF_029215685.1 of Pituophis catenifer annectens. Taxonomy (NCBI): domain Eukaryota; kingdom Metazoa; phylum Chordata; class Lepidosauria; order Squamata; family Colubridae; genus Pituophis; species Pituophis catenifer. Next base: position 160,708,851 of record NW_027256882.1, read on the forward strand.
TCAAATCTGGTAAGCCCAAACATCCTCTTTTCTTAGCACTGATCATGTTTATAAGTCTTGAGGGGAAAGACTCAACCCTTCCAAGACCGAGTGGCTGTGGCTGCCGGCGTCCCGGTATAGCCAGCTGACGCCATCGCTGGTTATTGGGAGCGAATCATTGGCCCCCACGGAGAGGGCCCGCAACTTGGGTGTCCTCCTGGATGCGCGGCTGTCTTTAGAAGGGCATATGACAGCCGTGGCCAGGGGAGCTTTTTGTCAGGTTCGCCTGATACGCCAGTTGCGCCCCTTTCTGGACCGGGACTCCCTATGCACGGTCACTCAAGCACTCGTCACTTCTCGTCTGGACTATTGTAACGCTCTCTACATGGAGCTCCCCTTGGGGTACACCCGGAGGCTCCAACTGGTGCAGAATGCGGCCGCGCGGGGGATTATGGGAGCGATGGGGCGCTCCCATGTGACTCCTGCGCGAGCTGCATTGGCTTCCGGTGGACTTCCGGGTGCGCTTCAAGGTGTTGGTGATCACCTTTAAAGCGCTCCATGGCTTAGGGCCAGGGTACTTACGGGACCGCCTTCTGCCACCAATAGCTTCCCACCAGCCGGTTCGCTCCCACAGAGAGGGCCTCCTCAGGGTGCCGTCGGCCAGACAATGCCGGCTGACGACCCCCAGGAGGAGAGCCTTCTCTGTGGTGGCACCTACCCTATGGAACAATCTACCCCCAGAGTTACGAGTGATCTCTGACCTCCGGGTTTTTCGTCGGGTCCTAAAAACTTATTTTTTTCAGTTAGCCGGTCTGTCTTGATTTTAGAGTTAGTTTTAAAATTTTAATATTGATTTTAATTGACAAGTTTTAAATTATGGGCCAAATTTATAAATTATTTTAACTTTATTTTTAACTGTGATGTTTGTATAGATGTTTTTATCTTGGCTGTTCACCGCCCTGAGCCTGAAAGGAGAAGGGCGGTATAGAAATTTGAATAATAAATAAATAAATAAATAAATAAAATTATACTAGTTTTACACATAACAACATGACAATATATGTTACATTAAGAGTTCTTCTTTCCTTGGAAGCTTTGCAAAAATTCTGAGTTTGCAGGGTTTTTTTTTTTAATAGTTAGCCCATAAATATATTCCAAGCTATTTTTAAACATTTGTTATTTTGTGGTATTCTCTTTTGCTATGTGTTAGTAAATTTAAGTTTTGCTTTTGCTTCTATGCAAGCAATTTCCCAATCAAACATTCACTAGACATGGAGATTCTAAGCTTCAGCAAGTTGGCTGCATCATATGCCCTTAGGCCATGCCCTGGGTCTTGTCAAACAGCTTAAATTTGAAGAGAACTATCTGCTACTTTGCTTACATTGGCCAAATTTAGGGAAACGCTACAGAGTGTAATTTTTCCTCATTCTCTTTTAAAGTGGGCATAACCATTTTAAAGATGGCAGAGATTTCTCCCAAAGGAACTTTCTAAGCATGATTATCTTTGTGCCTCTTGTCATGCACAAAATTTAAAGGATAAAAAAATGTTGCCATAAATAATGGTTTTGAAAAAGTCCAAGATTGACTGTGAAAACAAGATGTGGTTAACAAATCCACAGTAGCTTCTATCAAGCTGTGTTCAACTAGAGATTCTAATGAAAATTGGCTTATGAACATAGTTAAGTCAAAAGTGTTCCTTGAATTCCTGTTTGTTTACATGTTATAGCCTTATCGACTGCTTCAGAACCATTTTGCACTCCAATATTTCCTTAGTCTGAGATTCTCTTTTCTGGAGAAAAATATTATATTTTATCTAATTTGGCTATACATGACATTACTGAAAACAAAGAAAGCCAGTTCTACGCAAGACTGTTTCTTCCCTCACTCTAAATATTCCCATTTCCCTTCAGCCTCCTTTCCCACATTACATTAAAAAAAACAACAACAGCTTTTCTAGAAAGCAAAAAAGTTTATTAAAATAATCTATCTTGACTTGACCCTCATTAGAATTTCCTGTTTCAACTCTAAATGTGTACTGACTCTCACTCACTCTGTGTGTGTCTGTGTTAGTGTGTGTGAATAGATTTTCACCCCTCTTTGTTTAGCATGAGAAGTAATAAAACAAAGTGTTGATAAGAGATTTAAATGAGCATAAAAGTTAACTAATACACATGCTTTTATGTCTTTCATCTAAAAGTAAAGGTAAAAAAATGTAGATGACTGAGCATTTTTTTTCTGCCTCTGGACAAGTCCCTGCAATTTTCTTGGCAAGGTTCTTCAGAAGTTGTTTGCCATTGCTTCCTTCTTAGGGGCGAAAGAGAGTGACAGATGCAACACAGACCTTAGGCCCCCACCTGCCCTTAGTGCCTAAAGCAGAACTAGAACTCACAATCTCCTGGAAGAACAGAGGGGGAAGAATCCAGCATGCCACCCCATGTTTATTAAAAGAGAAGCAGAGGTTGATAATGAAGAAACTCTTACTCCAAGAGTTAGAAAAAGAACATTTTGGGTTAGCTTCATTTTCCTTTTGGACATGCTTACTTTCCACAAGAAATTGTCCAAACCTGACTTCTTTTTAACTGGGCACTTCACAGATTATAGATGCGTAAAGCATCTAGGCAGTGGTGGGTTGCCCCCGGTTCAGACCGGTTCACAAGAACCGGTAGTAAAACCGGCAGGAAGCCCCGCTCACTGCCCCAGATGTTGTCATCAGCGATCTGCGCATGTGCAGAAGCAAGGCGCACACGCGATTCTGTTGTGAACCAGTGGTAAAGGAAGTACAACCCACCCCTGCATCTAGGGCAGCACTACTATGTCTTGTGTATAGTCAACTTTCTTTTATGTAGTGTTGTAAAAACTGCAGTTTGAGATGGAAAATCCATATAAAGAGAAGAACAAGCATTTTTTTTCACATCCCTCTGGGCAAACCTTGTATTTTCTGGAATACATTTTTAGAGTGCAAACCAGTTACACACAATAATTAACCAGGGAATGTAATCACATTAACTAGATGTAGTTTTAATTTAATTTAAATGCAAATGAAATCAAATTTAGTTTTTGTCTTGACTCCCACCTACTTTTTTGAGCGCAATCACAGGCATGGTATTCAAAGAACATTTGTGGTTCTTGGCCCAGAAAAGTTATGTGTCCCTGCTTTAAGCAAAGCGTGGCCTGTTGATGAAGATCCATGTGTCTAAAACCTTAAAAAGGTTATGTGGAACATTTTGTTCAAGCATGTGACCCTTGAATTTGTCAGTAACTATGAAGTTTCCCACAGTTGTGCAGTGGCTTATATAATACTATTTATTATGGCTTTTAGTTGGATCGGAACAGGTTTTCTTTTCTTATCAGAATCATAGAAATAAGATGGTCCGTGATCTATAAATAAATAGATGTGTTTTGCTTTTACATTTGCTTAATTTTAAATTTGCTTAAATTGGTAAGAATGATAAGAGTGCATGTTGTAGAGCACAACATGAAGAAAAAAAAAATAAGTAGCAGCTGGCAACTTTTTCATTTGAGAAGCTTCATTAAAAAGGCCAGAGTTTGAACGCTGACCAGAACCATTTTAATCAGTCCTCTCCAATATATATTTCAGCATTTGGAAGAATTAAATAGATTTACTTCAAGGCAATACAACTAATTAGTTAAAATATATAATCTCAATTGAGCTTTCACAGTATTTTAGGAACCAACACTGTGTAGTAGGCCATTGACCTCAGAGAATTAAAAAGAAAAATGGGGAGGAAACTTGCCTTGGGATGTGGTAAGAAGAAAGAGAATGGGGAGATTTGAATGAACATTATATTCCTGAGCATCTCAGTGTCTTTAAAAGGGAGGTCATTTTAGGTTATATTTGTGCATGTGTGTGTGTATGAGAGACTCAGAGAGACAGAAAGAGACAGGGAGGGAGGGAGGGAGTGGGGGGGTAGTAGAACTGATTTTAACAGCACTTGCATATTCTATGCTACCCTGTTTTCCCCAAAATAAGACATTCCCTGATAATAAGCCCAATCGGGCTTTTGAGCGCATGGCGATAAGGCCAAGCCCGTATTTCAGGGTTCAAAAAAAATATAAGACAGAGTCTTATTTTCGGGGAAACACGGTAGTTTAAGACCAGTTCTGGACATCTGTGATTCTATAAGATCTGTTCTGTTTGAGATTTGTTACTGACTCAGCTGTAGTATACAGGTAGTCCTCGAATTACGACCACAATTGAGCCCAAAATTACTGTTGTTAAGTCAGACATTTGTTAAATGAGTTTTGCCCCATTTTATGACCTTTCTTGCCACAGTTGTTAAGTGAATCACTGCAGTTGTTCAGTTAGTAACCTGGCTGTTAAGTGAATCTGACTTCCCCATTGACTGTGCTTGTTAGACGGTCGCAAACAGTGATCACCATGACCCCGGGACATTGCAATTGTCATAAACATGAGTCAGTTGACAAGCATCTGAATTTTTATCACGTGACCATGGGGATGCTGCAACGGTCGTAACTGTGAAAAATGATTGTAAGTCACTTTTTTCAGTGCCGCTGCAACTTCGAATGGTCACTAAATGAACTATTGTAAGTCAAGGACTACCTGTAAAAGTAAAGCTGGTCTGTTTGTTTATAGTGGTAAGGTTCTATAGAGATTATGTGGCGGGCCATTTCCACTTTGGCAGAAATTCCTACCTAGCCCTGCTTTCCACTCCCAGCTTGATTCTGTTCTGGATCTGATTTGTAGGAAGTCCAGTGCATTTTTTGTGTACAATATGGACATGTACATAGAATGTGTCAACTCTGAAGTGAACCTGGCTGAAGCCATCTTGTGCTGCCTCATAGTTGCCACGAAGCTTGAGAAGGGGAAGGGAAGGGGGAAGTAGATAGCCCGGCTAACAGTCAAAACAAAGAGTTTTCCTGAGGGAACCAAGGTCATTGTAACAGGTGACTGTTGAAGGAGGAGAGGAGTCTGCCATCCATCTTCATTGGACAATGTGACCAGTACACCTGGGAGGGGGGATAATTAGGTGAAAACCACGGGAACTATTAGAGTTAGTTTTCACCAGCTGTGCTGATATGATGTATCCAATAAACATGTTCTTTGAGGAATTTACCTGCCTCGGAGTTCTGCTTTCAATGGGTGCGTTACTCAGAACGCTGACAAAATGAAGTAAAGACAGGTTTGGGATGCAGTATTTTATTTTTCCTTTTGTGTGAGGGGATTTTTTTTCCTCTGCAGGCTCCATGGCAACTCAGAGTAGGACAGTATTTTTGTTCTTTGTTCTGACCACTTCAACACTTTTGAAGTGACCGCAGATTAATTTTCCAAGTCCTTTTTGAAAAACGGATGAATGGAAGTGCCCCAAAATGGTATCTGGCGACTTCCCTGCCAGGAAGAGGAGTGAGCTCCTTGCTCCAAGTCAATCTGCAGCAGAATCTGCAGTCACAGTAACTTCTTTTGATGATTCCATAATTGCTCCCATCTACCCAGGTGCTGTTTTGGGGCTGCTTGGCGTTTCTCTGCTTAAACTCCCACTCAGGGGCGTTCCCACCCCATTCTCTTAGCAGCCTTTAAAAAAAAAAAAACAGGAGCTAATGACGGACAGGGGATGAACAATGCTGGTGGATCACCCCCATTGCAGTTCCACCCTCCACCCGTTCCTCCCGGTGCCCTCGCTTCCACAGAGTTTGTCAGGGCCTGACACTATAATGAGCTGCTTTGAGGGTGACTCAGAGCTTTGGAGCTGACAGTTACTTTTCAGTTCTGAACCCAGCGTCATCACCCACAATTGTGCCTTTGAAGGTCTCTTCCCTCCACTCCTTTTAGAGGAAGTAAACAGCTGCTCTTCTGTGTACGCAAAGTCCTTGATCATGCCTCATGATCTAGGCTGCCTTGTGAGGAGATGTTCGCCGGCATCATTAGCCCACAATCGACCACTCTATTTGTCTTCTCTCAGCTCTACCTGTCGCTTCCCAGGGGGACCTTCTCAGAAGGTTGGAATAGTTGAGCAACCTTTAGAGCTGTGGTGGCGCAGTGGTCAGAGTGCAATACTGCAGGCTACTTCTGCTGACTACTGATTGCCAGCAGTTTGGCAGTTCAAGTCCCACCGGCTCAAGGTTGACTCAGCCTTCCATCCTTCCGAGGTGGGTAAAATGAGGACCCAGATTGTTGGGGGCAATATGCTGACTCTGTAAACCGCTTAGAGAGGGCTGTAAAAGCACTGTGAAGCAGTATATACAGTAAGTACTATTGCTATTTCTATTAACACCAAAGCAATAGCAAAATGCCAATAGAAGGCATTTTCCCTTCCCTTTTCCCTTCCCTATTTTTCCTATCATTTGCATTTGTATTTTCTTTGGATGCTACATTATAAACTAATAAAAACAGAAATATAAAAATAAAAACAGACATTGTCAGGCACTTCAGACTTCAATTCCTGTCAGTTCCAGACACTTGGGCAACCACAAGAAATTGTGGGAATTACAGGTAGTCCTCATACAAAATTACAACGACACTGAAAAATGTGACTTACTGTATGACCGCTTTTCACAGTACAACCTGTGCAGCATCCTTATGATCATATGACCAAAATTCAGTTGCCTGGCAACTGGTTCATATTTTAGGACCGTTGCTGTGTCCCAAGGTCATGTGATCACCTTTTGCGATCTTTTGACAAGCAAAGTCAATGGGGAAGCCAGACTCACTTAACAACTGGGTTATTAACTTACCAGCTGCACTTAACCACGGTGGCAAGAAAGGTTATAAAATGGGGCAAAACTCACTTAACGGATGTCTCACTTAACAGCAGAAATTCTGGGCTCAATTGCGGCCGTAAATCGAGGACTACCTGTATTCAAATTGGGATGACACCAGACTGCTTTTTTTGTGTGCTAATTAGAGGATATTTGTTGAGGGCATTTGGGTTTCGTGTGAGCCTCAGCTTTATTTTGGTGGCTCATAGGGATCCTCCTCCCACCTGCACTGTCAAAATCCCACAATAAAACAACGATTTTGGCAGCAAAATTGTGGGGATCTTTTTTTCCCTACAAATTGAGCCCTAAAATAAACTCACTTGGCCTTTGAAAGAGGTTAATAAACTTTTTTTTTTTCATTTTAACAATAGGGTTGTGCCAATTCCAGGGATTAGCAAAATTGTCACGGCTCTCAAAGTCTAACAATATGTCTTTTATATAAAGTCAAGAGCCTGACCATTGATTCAAAACAACTGCCAACCTTTTATATTGGGATATAAAGGCAGGGAAGATTGTAGCATCAGATGCTACTGTGGAATTTGCCATACGTAGATTTTTAGTGCAGTTAGCACCCCAACAGGATATCCTGCAAGAAGCTATTCCTAAGGTCATTGTAAACCCTGCTGGAAATTTCCCTCAATTACCAATTTTCACAGTTGTTTGAAAACAGCTAATATAATTACTCCTGATGAATAAGGATCATTTTACAAGCAGGGAAACATTTATGAAATGAATGAAAGTTAGTTTTTCTAAGTCACCTCTATGCCACCAATGTTTGCTAAAAGCCTTATGGAAGCTGATAGATTTACGACTTCTCTAAATCTGTTTGGAAACTAGCCTGAAGTGCTGGAGGCAGCCAGATGTTGGGAGAAGATCACAGTGAAATACATAGGTGAAGATCACATTTTAGGGGGAACCTGCAATGAAATGATGAGGGCAGTAGGGAAGGAGACAGAGTTCTTATGGGGGTCATCCTATCCTTTGGGGAATACTGGAGAAAGTGTAGATTTCATTTTGCATGTGTACATGTATTGAAAGATTTGAGAGAAAAGGATCCTTTCTGAAGTGTGAAACAGGTAGTCCTCAATTTATAAAACAGACATTTAGTGACCGTTCAAAGTTACAACAGCACTGAAAAAAGTGACTTGTGACAATTTTTCACACTTACGACCATTACAGCATCCCCATGGTCACGTGATCAAAATTCAGATGCTTGGCAACTGGTTCAGATTTATGACAGTTGCAGTGTCCAGGGGTCATGTGATCAGCTTTTGCGACCTTCTGACAAGCAACCAGATTCACTTAACAACCATGTTGCTAACTTAACAAATGTAATGATTCACTTAACAACTGTGGCAAGAAAAGTCATAAAATGGGGCAAACTCACTTAGCAAGTGTTTCACTTAGCAGCATAAATTTTGAGCTCAGTTGTGGTAGTAACTCAAGGACTATCTGATATATATTTTTCAGAGTTATATACTGTGTTTATTGAAATGGAAAAGGCTTCTTTTTAAGTCGAAGACAATGGTTTAGATCAGGAGTGTCAAACACGCAGCCTGCAGGCCAGATCCAGCCTGCGATAAACTGCAGAATTGGCCCATAGGTTGTCCCGGAGACAGCGAGGGACCGGCCCCTGCCACCCCTGGCCTGGCGATGCCCACCCAGTCAGTCGCGATGACCAGGCCATGCCTCCCCTGGCCCCCCCAATGGCAAACAAAATCCCAACGCAACCCTCAACGGGATCAAGTTTGACACCCCCTTGTTTAGATGGTCCTTCTATGAGCAAAATAGCTCCTTTTATGTGAAGGACTTTTCAAATTCAGGGACTATTTTGCTGGCAGAGAATCGTTAAATAACCACTAATTCCTTCTGCTTACTGTTCCCATTCTCTTTCCTCCCAGATGTGACCAGGAGTTAGGTTTGGGAAGGTTGCACACCCTGTTGAGAAGATTGTCGTGCTGGTTTGCTTATTTGTGGCTTATTTGTGCTTATTATTAGCATGATGTAAGAACCAACATTTGGAAAGCATAGTTGATAGCAGAGAAATGGGCAATTTGAGGTGCTAGCACTGCATGCAGACCCCAGGGATGCCTCTAAATAGACATGGTGAAAAACTTTCCATTTTAAGTTGGGAGATGTATGGAAATTATACTATAAACCCCAAATTATGGTTCATTTAAAAAATTAAAACATGGGAGTGAGGCAATGAAAATCCTAGAAAAGAACAAAAAATGCCAACCTTACCTATCTGTCAATTCTGTCCTCATTTATTTTGCATCACTAGCCCAACCATAGTGTAATTTAGATCCACCACCAGAAGTGCAGCTTCTAAGCGCTTACTAAGCAATTGTCCAACTGGTTTAGAATAATGTAAATTCAGCGAGTTGCATTCAGCAAACCAAAATGTTAAATATGCCATGGCTTAATATATGACCTAGTCACATGTGCACATCTCACTGCATTACATATAAAACCTCAAATATCTTTGTGTTATACATAAAACCATATTTTAGCTCAGAAATGTACAAGTTTTTTTTTCTTGATTGAAAACAAGCCCTCTGCATTCTGAAATGAAATTAATTGGTTCAATTTTAAAATTGGTTCAAAATTGGTTCAATTTTGAATATTTAAAGCATAAATATTCATTTTAAATATATTTAATTTAAAAGTAAATACTGTTAGTCTCACAACTTTTCTCTTTCATCACTTTAAAATTACAATTGTCAGCGTTCCAGAATGAACCAACTCCAATTAAAAACTCCAAGACAATCTTCATCTCAAAATCTTCATTTATTGGAATAGGTATACTGGCACATTTGGTAAAACCCGAATCTGAGAGTTCCAGGTTTTCCCTCAATAAATCAAAACCCCATAGCCAGCCTCTGCACCCATCAGTCCCTCACATGGCCCAATCACCATCTGTCCCAACTTGAGAAACCTCTGCAACCACTCCTCTTCCAATACAGGAGCACCATGACCTTGACCGAAAAGGAGAATGCTATTATGTCTAACAAAGATTGCTCTATCAAATCCCCCCTCCAACTTTCCCAAGCGCAAGAAGATGGCAGCATGGAAGTTTCTGGTGTTAATATGACTTCCAAAGCTGACAACAATTTGAGAACAATTTTCAGAGATTTCTGAGGGCCTTACTTCTGCTTTAAACTCAGGGGGCATTTTACTGATTAATTGATTCATTGGATTTATAATCCCAAAGAACTCAAGGAGCACATACCACAATATTTCACTAAAATATAACTGTGTAAACTGGGATGGGCAGAGGTACGGCGAGTGGTCTCAGTGACCTTCCAGGACTGAGAGTGGACTCAAACCTGGATCTTCCTGGTTCCAGTTTAACTCGGGGCCACACAGATCTCTTTTGAGTACCCTGTTTTCCTGAAAATAAAATTATTATCATCCCCTGATAATAAGCCCAATCGGGCCCAATCGAGCGCATGGCAATAAGGCTAAGCGCTTATTTCAGGGTTCAAAAAAATATAAGACAGGGTCTTAGATTTTGGAAAGTGGTATTGTGCTGTACTAGCTCTCTTCTCTTCTACTCTGCTGTTTTTGATGGAGGGTATGGTTTTGTTAATCATACTTACATTCTCTATCATTAAAAAGTCTATTATGAAAACACAGCCTAATTCTAAAGATCTTTGTTCAGAAATAAGTTCCCTAGTAAATGTGTACAATGGACCATTTAAAGCAGAGAATAACAACTGACTTTAAGAACCCATATGTTGCAGACAACCAGATAGGAAGCTGCTTACAGGACCTGGCCTAATGAGGTGTTCAATTGCATAAGATTGGGTGCTTTTCTTTATGTCCCTATAAATGTCCCCCCCCCAAAAGATATTTTTGATTGGGTGCTCAATCCATAAAGCAAGCTTCCATACATGAATAAAGTCCCATGGACTGTATTTTGGTATCTTCCATACTGTGTTTTTAACAGATGCCTTGTCTCTGTCATACGATATAAATATTGTCTGGGTGTAGCAGAGTTATCCAAGCATCATTTAGTCTGTCCAAATCTAACAGGATAGTAGTGATTGTGAAACAAATACCAAAAATTAGACAGAAGAAGCAAATAAGGTACAAACAGGAGACTCCAATGTAAACAATATCTGCAAAAACAAAAACAAAAAGATTTAATCTGTATGATTGTGTACTTTCCAGTCATTTTAGCAAGAATAAGAGACAAAGCCTTAAGTATGGAGTGAGCCTCACAACTTGCTAAGACTGGCCCATGTAGTATTGAAAAACTGACAACAGTCTTTTCAGTACCTTGGAGAGCACAACATAGTTGAAATTGATCGTGTTCCCTCTGGATGTATTGCCAAATTACCGGTAGTAAGAACCATTTGTATCAAACAAAGATACATACCCTGTTAACAGTTCACTTCCTGCTTAAAGTTAAGAAAAAATAAGAGGAGAGTCTGAAAAAGCCAAAAAATAATGGCAGGTTTACTAAAGAATCTAGAAATGTATTTTTATGCATATGGGTTAAGGTGGTGATGAGGGAAATCCTAGCTTAATTGCAATGAAAGTTAATAAACATCAGTTTAGAGCAGGGGTGAAATGCTACCGGTTTGGACCGGTTCAACCGAACCGGTAGCGATGGCGGCGGGTGGTTCAGAGAACTGGTAGCGATGGCAGCATGAGGCTCTGCCCACCTGCCCAGTCGTTATTACTTCCTGGTTTTAACCAGAAAGTAACCTGTTTTTTACCCTCTGAACATGCACAGAAGGGTTTGCGCATGCGCAGAGGGTCCATGCGTACATGTGACGCGTGTGTGTGTGCGAGCAGACCGAGCGTGTGCGCATGGCATGTGTACTTCCGAACCGGTAGGGAAGGTAAGTAGATTTCACCCCTGGTTTAGAATGATGTGTGAGCCCATGTATGGCTCTAGTTAAATATCTAAATTTCGTTTTCATCAGACTGACAATGGTCTTGCAGTTTGGGGTGCCTTATTTCCATTTTGCAGATGGAGAACTATGTCAACAAGCAGTCTAAGATTTGAATTTATATTATTGGTATTTCAAATATTTGTATAGCCTTGCCTGGCTCCCTCACCTCTGGAAAGTGGAGTTGGAATACTAAAATCTGGCCTCAACTGGGAATTTGGGGGGGGGGGGACCTTTTTGGAAGAAGAAAGCGCCAAGCTACCTACGTAGTACAGTACTGCAGACTACTTCTGCTGACTGCCCATAGTTTGATTCTCACTGGCTCAGGATTGACTCAGCCTTCCATCCTTCCGAGGTGGGTCAAATGAAGACCCAGATTGTTGGGGGCAATATGCTGACTCTGTAAACTGCTTAGAGAGGGCTGTAAAAGCACTGTGAAGCAGTATATAAATCTAAGTGCTATTGCTATCTGAGTCAAGAACCATACCAGAGAGATTTACAGGAGGAATATTTATTTAGACTGTTCTGTTTTTAGTATATCAAATTACAGCCCTGATAGTCAATTCCTATGTCTATTCCTACAGAAATAGGACTTACTAGACATCCTATGATCCATTAGGCCATCATTTCAAATATGTTTCCATACCTAATCAGAGAAATATAATCATCATGGATGGGAACAACTTCTAACTTCTTGCCAGCTTCCCCATTTGACATTGCTTCTGGGAAACTCAGAAATCACTTCTCCTCCTCAACTGATCCATGGAACTGCCTGCCAATTTGCTGAGGGGAAAGGGAACAAGGGAGCCATCAGCCACTGAAAACTACAGTCCCTATCCCCATCCTGGTATGTCCTTAAGGATGATTTCCCTCCAGGGAGGAAGAGGGCTTACCTGCTAAGCACTGGTGCTTCCCAGGCAGCCCAGCCTCACAAAGCAGCCAATCGCCATTCACCTGTTGGGCCTTGTTGCCAGCTGATTGGGCACACCAGTGGGAGCAGAAGTGATTTTTTACTTCCTGCTAGCTTCCCCATTGACTTTGCTTGTGACAAGTTGGCAGGGAACATCAGAAACCTCTCCTCCTCTTCCACAGCTGACTCATGGAACTGTCTGCTAGTGGTAGAGGGAATAAAAGAAGTCAAAGACTACAAGGAAAACTGCATACCCACTCCCCATCCCAGCATATCGCAAAGGGTCCCCTCCCTCCAAGGGGGAAGAGGGCTCATCCATTGACTACAGACACCCCCAGTAAGTCCTACCTCATCAGCAGGCATCCAAATCACTCCCTTGTCCTTTCTTTGCTGCCCACCACTGTTAAAAGATTTCAAATTTCAGCCTTGTCAGGGTGACAATTAATCCCATTCTGCTTTTGGGTAATCGCACCTTGATTTAGAGAGATGGATCGAGACTTTTCCCTTGAAGCATACATAAGAAAATAAACCCGAAGATATGTTTTCTAAGAAAAACTCATTTATTTGTTATAAAGAAAATAAAACATCTCACTAGTCTAATTAGTTACATTTTGGCAATGTTCCTGCTGGCCACCTCTCCTGGCCGGACCTCTCCTGGCAGGAGAACAAAGAAAGTTAGAAGAAAAGTGAACGAATGTAGACATGCGCAGTATCAGTATCATGATAAGAACTTGGCAAGCTACGGTAAGTCTGAAAGTCCAAAAATATGAGCTCATCTGGTAAATACAAAAACGCAGTGACAAGCCTCAGTTCCAAAACAGCCAATTGTTCATCTATCAGGACTTGCTGCCTACCAGTTAGTTATAGGAACTAGAGGAAAAAAGGACAGAGATATGACCTCCCATCTTCCTTGTGCCACATAATCAGTGGGTTTCTGGTAAGTGTAAATGGAAGGTCTGGTAGCACTGAAGCAGCCACAACTTCCCCAAATTTCATTCCCACGGGAATCATGGGTTCCAGCATTCTGTAAGGTAGCCCATTTGAGTTACCTTAGTTCAATAATTTCACACAATTGAAAATCATAAACAAAAAGACACAAGAGCTTTTAGTAATATACTGTTGGGTCATTGTTTCAGAGATATTTCCTTACCAGATTCCTCAATGCCACAATGGCAAAGCTCCTAAGGTACTGGAAAAATTCTTTAAAATTTAAGGAAATATTAAGAGATGTCTCTGCCTTGAAAGTAGCCTATGTTAAACTGTATACTACAGTCAAACATCAGGAGTTGATCACAGGAAATGTTTTATGACATTCTGTATTATGTCATAAAATACTTTATAATGATTTTTATGCGATTAACTTTCGATAAAATTTGCCAAATTTCAATTCCACGGGAGTAATGGATTCTGGATGCATTCTGTAAGTTTCCCCATTTCAGCTACCTTGGTTGAAAATATTTTGCTCTATAATGCACCATTTTGCCCAGTTAAATGTTACAGACAAAGGTTTTGGTGGAACATAGACAGAGTTCAGTGGGAACCTAGTTCAAAATAAGGCTCCATAAAATTATAGTTAATTGGATCCAAATAAAAAGTGGAGTAGAGCAAGGAAATTGTACCAGCTTTGAGAATCTTCTGTCTGGTTCAGCTACTTTATCTGATGTAAGCAGATTCATTGTTACATCATAAACCTATATCACTGTGAAGTCATGAACCTCTTAATCTGAAATTTGTCAAAAATCCAGAGGATACTCATTAGAATTTATCACAGAAGGTTTGAGATTGGACATCTGGATTATGTGGTTTTAGGAAACTCTTATCTCTCTGCTTTTCTTTTGGGTTGGAAATCAACCCATCAATTTTTTGGAGTAGCGTAGCAGATTATTAAAAAGAGTAATTTTGCAAATTAAATGGAATATGCCTAGTTAATACTATTGTAGTTCAATAATAAAAAAACCACTTCATTTCACACTAAGATGAAATAAACTTGTGATATTTTATTGGGGGTGAATTAAATTGCCAAGTGCAGCCAGTCATTGCCCCCAATTAAGAGTGCATCAATTTTATGGGTATGTTTGTGGCATGTGTAGTTGTTTTCTTTTCTTTTCTTTTTTTAAAGATGCATCTTAAAATGGTTGGTGGAATTTTTTTTTCTTTTCCTTTTTTAGTATTGAAATGCTTCTTGATGACATTTTTCCATTTAGCAATCTCTCTGACTCTTCACAATCAATCTCTTCAGCTTAGGTCAAATTCCAGGCTGTACATGTAGAATTATAGCTATTTATTTTTCATATTGGCTTGCATTACCTGGCAAACACCCACCCACATAGAATGTCCTCTGTTTCTATTTCATCTCCTTATTCTCCACTGCTGTTATCTCTTAGGAACCACATAGGGACAATAGGCTTCCTTCAAACAGAAGCCTGGGTACAGTATCTGAATTCTGATGGTAGATATTAAACATGAGATGGTTCTATCATCCACTGCTTCTGTTTTCTAGCTAATGCTTAGCTTTATGGCAACCATATGGCTTTTTGCAAGACAAAGGGACATAGACCGAGTAAAGAAACAGGAGACTGAGATCAGTGGTAGAAATAATATTCCCTGGACACATGTGCCAGACTGCTTTTGATGGCTCTCTTCCCTCCCCCATCCACCCCCATTTTCTCCCTAGCAATAAGCCTCTGTCTGAGCAGATGTGTTCATCAGGACGAATTATGAGGGTGTAAAATGACTTCTTCAGTTTTCTTTTTGATCCTCGCTGATTGACAACTTAAAAAAAAAAAAGGAATCGGCCCCAGAGAATCAGTATGCAGCAAGCTTAGGAAGAAAAAGCAGGGGGAGGGGAAGAATCTATTAGAAATACGCTTTGTTTTGAGTTCTCTGGCACCCAATCATACTTCTAAGCCTTACAAACTGGCAACTAGCAGCTGTCAGCTCTAATCATCCTGCATAATCGACTGAAACCTGCACATCAAGCCGATGGGAAGGGCTGTGGAATGTGCTTGGTTCCCCAGAGTGTTTTGTGAGCCAGAGGCCACAGATGACAAGTGTTTGGGTCCTCAGCAGATCTTACTGAGAAGATCTATTGGGATTTCATTGGAGGCATGGCCTGGCATGAGTTCAGCAATTCTTTACTGAACCCCCAAGTAACTAAAGTAAATTCGGGTAGTCCTCGACTTAGCAACAGTTTGCTTAGTGACAACTGCACTGAAAAAAGTGACTTGTGTTACCGTTTTTCACAATTGCAGGAATCACCTTTGATGGGAAGGTAACAGCGCTCCGTGCACCTTTGGTGTCTAGTCATGCCGGCCACATGACCACGGAAACGTCTTCGAACAGCGCTCGCTCCTCGGCTTAGAAATGGAGATGAGCACCGCCCCTAGAGCCAGAAACGACTAGCACTCGTGTGGGGGAACCATTATCTTTATATACTGGCCTATGCAGCTTCTTCTCTTCTGGCATTTCTCAAAGCCATTGAAACAATCCAACTCCACCTTGCTTTTAACCAAGGCTTAACATATTTTTAAATATTTTTAATTGGTTTGTCATTTTAAACTGGGGCCAAATTAATATATATTCTTTTAATTGTTTTTAATGTTTGTATTGTATGTTTTTATCTGGCTGTACACTGCCCTGAGTCCCTCGGGAGAAGGCACGGTATATAAATTTGAAATAAAATAAAAAAAAAACCAGAATTGATAGCCATCTTGGGTTTACCAATAGAATTGGGTTTTTTCAATACTTTGGCCCCAGGAATCTGTAGATGTTGGCAGGCTGCCCAAATTGTTAAACAAATAAACAAATGGAGTTGATATTTTCAGCATGGGCTCTGGAGATTTGGGACTGTTAAAGTGGGGGTTGGATTCATACTTCACATTAAGCCAAAATAGATGAGACATAAGTAAATTATAGCACTCCAGATGTTATTGAACTATAACTCCCAGCATCCTTCATCATTGACAAAGCTTCCTGAAGATGCTGGAAGTTGTAATCCAAGACTAAGCAGGTGCATCATGCGTTGAATACTACAGATTTAATTAAAAGCAAGAGGATAAGTGGACCTTTTAGTAAGTAAAGAACTCAGAAGAAAAGATCTTAAAAACATTGATCTCCTTTGGGTCTAAGCTTCTTTTTTTTTTAAATGGTAATTAACTTTTTTTTTGAAGGAAAAAAATAAAATAAAAGCAAAGCATTGTATATAAACTGAGCGACGAATAAATAAATAATACATTACTTTGTCTGTGACACTGTTTCACAGCAAATTCTGGCTACAGATTATTAAAGGAAGTTTTGGAAATGGAACTGCCTTATATCATACACCCCTCTCTCTCAATTTGAGTGTCGACTGATCTGGGAACTTGATTTTCACAACAGATAAAATATTTCTTGATGTTTTAATGATTGACTTGTTGAATCTACTGACATAAAATGTAGCAATGATAACCTATTGCTTTCTTGATAACATGGGGCTGACTGCACTGAAAGGCTGTGACATGCTATGCACTGCAGGAAAAGCTATCAAGTGGTTGACTAGGCAGCCATCTTCTTCAATTCATACACACATTGCCAAGACTTTGATGATTCAGTATGTTTTATAGCTCTGTTTAAGCTGTTTAATGTACGGGAACTGCCACTAATCCGGGAAAGATGGACTAGAAACTAGCTACTTCATTCCTATTGGCTAGTAAGAACTCAAGAGTAAATAAGAGGATAATTAGTCCCCTAATGGCAATAGATTGAAGACCTGCATAGGGGGGTGTTTACCTGCCGCTGTTTTATTAGTGAGATTCATATGACCACTGATTTGAAATTGTTTCAGGCTTGTTCTCGAGATTTCCCCCACCACAAAAGGGTCCTCTCTCATTCCTTTGTTTAGATGCCTGCCTGTTGGTTTAAAGTGTGTGATTAACAAATGGGGGGGGGCACTAAACTGGCAGCTGAAATCAAGACCATAATGTATCGAATGGCTCAGTGGTAGTTGATTTGTTTTTCTCGATTAAAAAAAAAAAGAAAGCCCTTGCATGAGATTTCCCCAAAGTATAAGCAGAGATAGAAGTGCTACATCCCCATCAAACTGGTACCAACCCAGCCCTGAAGCCGAGCTGCCAAAACTGAGCTGCAAAACTATGGATGACTGCCAGATGCCCAGAATTTGAGTTTTATAGCAGTGCGTTGCTGCCATTTAGTGAGTGTCTATATTTCTGCAGCACAGATCTAATAGCCCTGCTATAAGGCAAGGTTATGCTGTTTGCCTTGACTGGCAGGATTTTGAGGCAGCGGGCCCAGTTTTTGTGTTTCCGCTTTGCAAAAGGAAAGTTTCCTGGATAAGATAACACCTTACACCTCCTCTCAGTCATACCAATAGTGCTGGATCTGAATTGCTCACTTGCTTGTCTTGTTCCTCTGGGCCTAATCCATAGTTTGGAGGGAGACAGCTGGTGCTGCCCCTTGCTCTTCACTTGCTTGGAGGGGGGGTGATTAGAGAATGGGAGCAAGGAGAAAGAATGCTCTCTAAATATGGGTCTCAACATCAGTCTGACAGTATTAATCCCCATCTCCAGTCCTGTGGGGATGTATTAATGAGTTGCAATTGCCAATTATCTCCGAACAGTTGGCACTTTCCCCACGTCTGGGAGTGTCATTTGGAGATTACACCTCAGAGAGCGTAAAGTCTTGGGGTATTTCTACTTCTTTCGCACCAGAGGATATTTGTCAATGAAAATCAGGCCCAAGAGGAATTCTGAGGCCAAAGGATGTATAAGCAAAGAGAGTGGGTATCTGTAAACAAAAACAGTTTTGGGTATAGTCAGGATAGATATAAGACTGATTAAAAGAGGCAACACCACCCTGTTTTCTGCCCTTTTAAAAATTCACTGAAAAGGCAGTACAGTAAGAAGCTATTTCAGACAAGCCTTGTCAGAGCAGTTAAGCAGCTTCGCTTTTGTGGCTTTACTGATGATTTTGCATTCATTTGGGGGTAGTTCCCTGTCTCAGCTGATATCCTGATGCCAAAATGCAAAATAAGCATTTTTGTTCACTAAGTCTAACCTCAGAACAACTTGAAGTAGACATATCTTTGGCAGTTACGATATGAGCCTATTACACACAAAAATATTCTTCTCAATTGCTAAATACTAGGCCTTCTCCTATCTAAAATGTGCTTACTGGCAATTTTCCACCTCTCTCATTCAGAGGAATAAGCAGTATCTATCTGATGACCATCTGGCAGGGACATTTTTGATCTTCCACCTATCTCCTGCACAGCTTTGTGATATCTGTTTTGGTGGGTCACCTGGTACTTTTCACTGGGTTCGCCTCCAGGTCTAACCCTCAAATCCTCGATGGGCTTTGCCCACATAGAACCAACAAGATACTATGGCAGGGAGTAGGCTCATTACAGACTTATTTTTTGTGAACATTACTTGAGTGAGATGATGTAGACAAGTTCACTGGAATTTAGAGAGCATGTATTGAGCATACTCCCCAAGTGGCTGTTACGAGAAAATTGTCTCTTCTCAACAAAATCGCCATGGTTACAACAATACAGGTAGTCCCTGATTTATTACCATAATTGAGCCCAAAATTTATGTTGCTAACCAGGACAGTTAAGTTAGTTTTGCCCCATTTTACAACCTTTCTTGCCATAGTTAAGTGAATCACTGCAGCTGTTAAATTAGTAACACAGCTGTTAATTGAATCTGATTCCCCATTGACTTTGCTTATCAGAAGGTCCCAAAAGGTGATTATATGACCCCAGGGCACTGCATCTGTCATCAGCATGAGCCAGTTGCCAAGCATCAGAATATTGATCAGGTGACCATGGGAATGCTGCAACAGTCATAAATGTGAAAAAAAGTCATATATCACTGTTTTCAGTGCCATTGTAACTTCGAATGGTCACTATATGAATGGTTGTAAGTCAAGGATTACCTGTACATTTACCAGAAGATGAACAACCCCCCCCCCATATTCTTTCCCAACCCAGTGGGGCCTTTGTGGGATCCCAAATCATTACTGAGTTAAATAAGAGGCAAGAAGATAGTGCTTTGCCCTGCAGTGTCAATATAATACTTGTTCGTTTGAAAAGAAACTTCTAAAGAAATCGTGTGGGACATCTAATCAGCACTAAGAGAGGTAAAGAAGCATGGCTGGCTTGGGAATTCTGGGAGTTGAAGTCCACAAGTCTTAAAGTTGCTAAGGTTGGACACCCTAAAAGGTTTTTGAAACCCCTGTGGGTGCCTCAAAACTTGGAAGGAAAATGGGAAAAAGGCTCTCCAAAAAACTAAATAGAAATGAACTCTGGACTGTGTCCTGATATGAGTCGTAGCCCTTGGTCCTCCATATAAGTGAAAGAGTAGAGATGTATCCTTGCACAGAGAAGAACTGAACCCTACAAAGGTTAAAGGTAAAGGTTTCCCTGTCCAGTTGTGTCTGACTCTAAGGTGCTCATCTCCATTTCTTAGTCGAGGGAGCCAGCGTCTAAAGACATTTTCATGTGGCCAGCATGGCTATATGGCAGGACCCACAGGGCCGGCCTGGAAATATGAAAGAACCAGCCCATGGTGCCTCTGCCGGCTAAAACAGGCCATGTGTGCCAGTGGTGGGTTGCTACCGATTCGCCCTGGATCAGGCAAACCGATAGTGGCGGTGGCAGGAGGCTCCACCCACCGCCTGGACGTCTTTGTGCAGGCACGCGCACGCCCGCAAGCGAACTGGCAGCGGCCAAAATTGAAATCCACTACTGGTGTGTGGCCCCCCCATGGCTTGTTTTGGCCGGCAGGGTGCTGCAGGAGGTGTCCATCCTGTGTCCGTCCCCCCACCCCAGCCCACGGAGAACTATAATGCTGAACCAGCCCTTGAAGAAATCCAGTTTGACATCCCTGCTATATGCCAAAGGTGCATGGAACGTTGTTACTTTCCCACTGAGCAATCTACTCACATTTTCATGCTTTCGAACTGCTAGGTGGGCAGGAGCCTGAGCAGGAACGGGAGCTTACCCCGTTGCGCGGCTAGGGCATAGCTATCTAGAACATCCACTAACTTCTCTTCCATTTAATTATTCCTGTTCATACTAGTGGAAATGCCATTTGAGGTGCCCTGGATTGGAAAATACAGGGAGCCAAGCATGGGTTTGCATAGAAATTTATTGTCATGGTGATCTAAAATTATAAACGGCGTTCCAGCTTTGCACAAGCCTACTGAGCAATATTCGTTTCACAGCCAAAAAAGGAAGAAACAAAGGGTGAGAGAGTGGAGGAGGGTGGCCACGTGAATTGTCCCCATCACAGCCTACCTTTTTGCCCGTTTGAGTTCAGGTTTTGACACGGCATCCCCAGAAGGGAGAATATTGCAACTTTGAGAGGAGTGTTGGATGGAGAAAGCTGCCAGCCTCCCTGTCCACTCTGCCTGCTCTTCACTTACCTCATAATCTGAGAGAACAATGTCAGCCCCTAGCAGTCCCTCCAAAGAGAGACCCATGATTGAGTAGGAACTTTCCTTTGTAAGAGAATTATATATGGACTTTAGGGCAGCTGTGACAGTGGATGATGCTTTCTTTATACACATACTTAATGTTGCTACATTGCTACCAGGAGCTTCAATCACAATTTCTCATCTATCTCTTGGCCCCATCAACAGAATAACTATATTCAGCCTGAGTCAGGGGTGAAATCTAAATTTTTTTGCTACCGGTTCTATGGGCGGGGCTTAATTAGTGGGCAGGGCTCAGTGGTAAGGTGACTGGGTGGGCGTGGCCAAGTCAATGTCACTTCTTTGCCCTTTTTTAACCTACAAAATACAACACAACACAACTGGCTCACCCACAATGTAAAAGCAGCTGTGCTAGACTCAAAATGGCCCCGCAACAAGCGGGAACCTCACACAGCCACAAAAAGCCCAAAAAAACAACTTTCACACTTTACACACACACAACACAACACAACACAACACAACTGGCTCACCCATAATGTAAAAGCAGCTGTGCTAGACCCAAAATGGCCCCTGCAACAAGCAGGAACCTCACACAGCCACAAAAAGCCCAAAAAACCAACTTTCACACTTTACATACACAAAATTTCACATACAGCTTTGTGAGATTCTGTATGTTTGTGTAGTTAGAGTGAAACACTACAGAAACACACCAAATCTCAGAAAGCTGTGCAAATATTATTTTATTTTAATTTATTTTTATTTTTATATAAAAGCAGCTAAATTTAAAACTTCCTAAACTTTAAATGGCTAGGTCTAAAAAAAGAACAACTAAAAAAAAACCCAATTAACTATTTTTTTTAAAGCTCCCAAAGGGGAAAAAAACTTACCCAATAGAACAGAGATCTCCAACCTTGGCAACTTTAAGACTTGTGGACTTCAACTCCCAGAATTCCTCAGCCAGCTTTGCTGGGAGTTGAAGTCCACAAGTCTAGGCAGGAAGGCAGGCAGGCAGAAAGAGCTGCTCACCGATGAGCTTGATTGCAGGCAGGGAGATTCAGTTGCTTGCTGATGCATGGATTCCGATCGTCATGCGATCAGCAGCTAAGGTAAGCAAGTTGGAGGCTGTGGGGGGGGAGAGAAAAAAAGAAACTTTTTTTCTTTTACATGGCTCTGGCGATCCAAGCTGAGTTGCCTCATTAGCAGGCAACTCAGCTGGGATGGTCAGAGCTTGGCTGGTCAGAGCCATTTAAAAAGAAAAAAAGTTTCTTCGGGGGGCTCAGCTGGGCATGGGGGGCGGGGGCAGGGATTTTTGCTACCGGTTCTCCGAAGTGCCCGCCAACATCGCTACCTACTCGCCCGAGCCGGTCCGAACAGGAGCATTTCACCCCTGGCCTGAGTGGTAGTTTTTTGTATAGTAAGATGAAATGTATTTAATGGAGGAACAGGGTACTTTAAAGTATTTAAACCAAATAAGAATTATGCAAATGAAATTTACTGGTTTGAAGCAACATTAAAAAGATGATGGAACATGTGGAGATGCCTAAATTAACCTCTCTGATTAGAGGGGGGGAAAAACAATAACTATGTTTATGGCTGACTGGAAAGCCCTTATAGACTTTTAGGATAAAACAGGGGGGGAAAATGCATGTATGGTTTTGGGGTTTGATGGTTAGAAAAAATCTGGATAATAGAGTGAATTCTCTTTTGTAATCATAGAGCAGGGATCAGCAACCCATGGCTCTGGAGACTCGTGGCTCTTTCATCCCTCTGCTGTGGCTCCCTGTTGCTGGTCAGCTCCACAATTGATAGGGGTTTCGATTAGGACAGGTAGAGGAAAAAAGATGCCGCGCTAGGTGGAGTCTCTATGGTGGGGGAACCAGACTTCCGGTCAGCAGAGGAAAAAGGATGTCGCGCTAGGAGGAGACTATGATGGGGGAACCGGACTTCCGGTTGGCTCCAGAATTGAATGGGGGCTTCCGGTTAGGACCTTTGTGGCTCTTTGAGTGTTTAAGGTTGCCGACCCCTGTCATAGAATAAGAGATAATTTTGTAATTGTACTTCTATTTGCTGCAAAGGAAATCAGAAGCTTTTTTCTGTTTCTTTTTATTCTTTCTTTCTGCAGTTCTTCCTTCCTTCCTTCCTTCCTTCCTTCCTTCCTTCCTTCCTTCCTTCCTTCCTTCCTTCCTTTCCTTTCCTTTCTTTCTTTGCTGCTTTTACTCTTTATTAGTTTGTAAAACTTTCAATAAAAAAGAATTTTAACAAAATGAAGCAACATTAAAAATGGAAGGCTACCAAGGCTTTAAAATTGGGATTACCAAATTGCACTGTTTGCTTTCAGAGGAAAAGCAACATGGCTGGTAGAGCTGAAATCTTTACTAGTCAAAAAATGGGAGGGTATGGCTGCCAGCAGATAAACAATTATGATCAAGAATAAGCTGTCATCAGTCAGTGCCTGTATATATTCAGCTTTCTCCAAACTTGTGGGCACCAAGAGGTATTAGCCTCTCATAAGCTGTAGCCAGTAAGATCAATGGTACTGATGGCTAGGAATAATGAAAGTACAAATCCACAATCAAGTGTAGGAAAGTTACATTAAGGAAGGGTGTGGATATGTGTTATCATCATATTCGGAAGGAGCGAGAGGCTTCAACTCGAGTGCAAAATTGCATTCTATCATATCCTTTTTCAAAGTCAAGTCATTTTGGAGTCAAGCTTGACTCTTGTTGAGCTACATACATGCAGTTTCCTTGGTAAACATGGGAAGCAGTTTGCAGTTGCCTTATTTCAGGGTGTTGTTCGGACTTCTAACTTTAGCTCACAGCCCTGGATGGCCCCATCCAGGTACTAACCAGAGTCAACCCTCCTTAGCTTTCTGTTGATCAGCCAAAATCAACAAGGTACACAACCTAACTGGACTCTCCTTTTACTGGGCCCGCCAAATAATTTGGTGGGTCAATAAGCTAGTAAAAGAAAAAGGCACTTTTGTTGTTGGTATTGGTGTTAAAAAGGGACACTTGACCTGCTAGTGGGTGTTAAGTAGACAGGTCAAATTTGGAGGGGGTTACATTGCTTCTGAATAAGTAGTAAGTGATGCCCTTTGGGGTTCTGTAGCAAAAGACCAGCAGGGTCTGCACTCCTTGTCCCCTTTTCTTTTTGGTTACCTTGGTGATATGCAGGGAGCTGTTGCTAAGCAACAGTTTCAAGTTAACACACAGGGAGAGCAAGAAAAGGCTTTAGCTGTGTTTTTGTGTATGGCCGTCTGCATTTACCTTGATGCTCAGATGCACAAGGTAAGGGCAGTTCAGTCAGAGAACCTTAAAAACCAGGATTCAAATATAGAGAAACTGAAGGAGAAGAAAGCTTTCCCTACTTTCTCCACCCCAGTATGTAAGGACATACTGGTTTTAAAAGGGAATAATCGGTTCATATATTACAAATTGTTCTAATATTCCTTACAAGCAGTAATGTTTTGAATGTGCGCTGGCTTGTAGTCATTTCTATTACCATAGCAACTTTCCACGTCGTCGTCGTCCCCCCACAGAAAGTATCCCTCAGAATCCTGGTTTTAAGGTTGTTGGTTTGTCAATGTAGGTCCTTCATAAACATTCACATGTCCAATATAACGGTAACCAAACCCATCTTCACAGGAGACCACCGACAATAGCCAACTATTTTAATGCCAGAAATAACTCATTAGAAGCAATATTTTGTACACGGCGGACAGGGCTGGAATAAGGTTTCAGTTTTTATTCAAGCCATTCAGTGAACTCATACTTGTCTTAGCTTTAATCCAAACCCACTAGATTACCTCAGGAATTTGGAAAGTATTGGATGTACGTTCCATGTATTTGGGTTTATAGTGCTATGTTCAAGTAAGAGATTTCCTTTGCTTGACAGCTCAACTTCTTTCTGATCAGGCCTGCTTTGAACTTCTCCTGTTTCAGGTCTCATATTGAAGTTAGTTCTTGCCAGCTAGGATGGATGTGATTGCAAGTCAACTTGGTGCCAATCACACTTTTTCCTTTTGTAATTTAGGCATTCAGTACATTCTCATGAGAATTCACATAGAACCCTCGGACAAACATAGATTACAGTCCGGGTCTGCTGTTCCCATTTCTCCAACACAATAGCAATAGCACTTAGACTTATATACCACTTCACAGTGCTTTACAGCCCTCTCTAAGCAGTTTACAGAGTCAGACTATTGTCCCCAATAACAATCTGGGTCCTCATTTTACCAACCTTGAAAGGAGAGAAAGCTGAGTCAACCTTGAGTGGTCAAAATCAAACTGCCGAACTGCCGGCAGCTGGCAGTCAGCAGAATTAGCCTGCAGTACTGCATTCTAACCACTGCGCCACCACACTTCAATTACCAATATATTGTCCAGTGTGCTTATTTTTCAGGCTAGTGGTCTTCTCAATTCCAAGCATGCTCAAAATCTTGGCACATTAATGTTTAGAAATAAGGACAGCGCGGTCTGAAAATAAATACAAATGACCACTTAGCCCAGAGTGCACATAACTACAACTGACAGAATGATGGCAAGAATGATAATTGGTTTTTAAAATGTCTGGGAAGTGAACTTCAATGACCTCAGTGGCTGCAGTAGACTCTTCAAAGTGTATTTTGCATACAGAGAACTCTGCAGGTGAGGCTGGTCTACTTCCATTGCTGGGCATCTTACAGGAATATGCAAATAGCAGAGCCATGTTACACAAATGTTTCAATGAGTCTGGAAAAGAGCATAGATGCACGCAAGCATCCATGGTTACATGATGGAATTTTGCTCATTGGTTCATGTATTTTAAATCTCTTAACGTCTGCTGCCCTCCAGATGTTCTAAACGCTATCATTTCTACATCTTTTACAATTAGCCACGTTGGCTATAGCTAATAGGATTTGACATCTGAATTATCTGAATCAAATTGCTTACCTTGACAGACGAGAAAACATAAATCTACATGTTCGGTGCTGATAGGCAGACCAATGTCTGCATGCTTTTTTTTCTTCATTCTGTTACTAATTTCTAAAAAGAGTGATATTGGAAGAAGAAAATTCTGTTTGGGAGCCTATGTTGTCTGACTTCTAATCCTTCTGCAGATTTGTTTTAGTGAGGAAAAATATTTTATGTATGCTCAGAGACTTCCTCTTCAAGCTTAAACAATTTAAGGGACACAAATGTAGTACTATGATCTGCTTAATTTTAGACATTTATCTGGTTTGTTCCCCCTTCTATGCATGACAACGTTTCTCTTTGATTTGCTTATATATCTATTGCCTCTTTATCTCTCCTCATACCATCTCTTGCTCCGCATAAATGTCAGAATTGGCAAAGATCTTTCCTTCCACCCCCAAGTAACTGAATGCTTTGGAAATTGGTAAAGCTAAACCTTGGCCACCAACAATGAAGTAATTACCCAGACTTGTTTCTCAGCAGCTTTTCCAAGGTATTGACACAAACACCTGCCTGTAGTTTCACTTTGTGCATTCCCTGCCACTCAAACCTCTTCTTGAGAGGACACTTTCTGCCCTGTTGAGTGCATCCTTTTTCTCTGACACTTGTCCCAAAAACACTGGAAGGGGGTTGCGGACCCAGTCGCAGCTGCCTTTCCTGTTCTTTCTGGCCGGCTGAAAGTAGCACAAAGAACCGACTGTTGTGCATGGGAGAGCTGAAGGGTTGAATGGGTTGTCCTTGCAGAGCAGCTGATGGGATATGAGGAGAAGGACCCCATTGCTGTGTTTCTCTTTAGCATTCCTGCCATCACACTGAGCCCACAATCAAGTATTTGGTCCTGAATTTCCTTTTCTGCTAAGGGGGCTGAAAATGAGGATCTCGTGAAGATGTTATTTGACTCTGTGTGGAGATCAAGAGGGAATGGCCTGTCTCGTTGGGTGGGTGTTGATGGGAACGTAGTGTCCCAAGTCTGAACTGCGAGCCAGCATAGTTCAAATTAAAATTGTGTTTTACGGTGATTGGGATCTTGCTGTGTGAGTGCTGACAAACACTGAAGCATCTTCTACCTGCAGTGTGGGAACAGCCACAGCTGCCTCACACAGCTGTTGCAGGAACTGTAGAATTATACTTAACTATTTATTATTAATGTATATCTCTTTTTTCCTTTCCTTTTTTCCTTTTAGAGGCTGTGGCAAATAGCCAAGAATGGACTCTTAGCCGCTCTATCCCTGAGCTACGCTTGGTAAGTTTGTTCTCCTTTGTTCCTAGTTTCTATCTGACTCATGGCGCCACATGTTTATTCCTTAAACTGCAGCTCTTCAGGACAAGAATCTGTCCTCTGAGGTTTTTGTAAATGACCAGTCAACTTGATGGAGCTAATTCACAGATAGGACTCTGTGACCCTTTTGGAAGTTGACCTACAACTTCCAGAAAACCTAGCCAACAAGGGCAATAGTGAGGACTGCTGGGAGTTGTATTTCAACAAGCATCTAGTGAGCTACAGATTCTCCAAACTTGGCTAAGGAAGTGACACAAAACATTATCTGTATCTCTCGATCATCTATCCAACTCTGTCTCTAATTATCATCTATCTTTATCTATCATCTATCTGTCTATCATGCAGGTTTTCTAACATTACATAAATGCTGTCCTAATACTGATGTTAATACAGGTTGTCCTCAGCTCACACCATTCGTTTACTGACTGTTCAAAGTTATATATAGCAGCACTGAAAAAGGTGACCTTTGACTATTTTTCACATGACTTGCAGCATCCCCATCGTCACATGATGAAAATTTGGACGTTTGGCAACTGGCATGTATTTTTTATGATGGTTGCAGTATCCCAGGGTCACCTTTTGTGAACTTCTGACAAGCAAAGTTAATGGGGAAGCCAGATTCACTTAACAACCTTACTAACTTAACAACTGCAGTGATTCACTTAACAACTGTGACAAGGAAGGTCGTAAAATAACTCACTTAATAACTTAGCTTAGCAATGGAAAATTTGAGCTCAATCGTGGTCGTAAGTTGAGGACTACCTGTAATTAAGTCTGAAGTAATTGATATATGATAGTACATTTGGAGCTGGTTTGACCTCAGAAAAGAGTGATGGAATGAGTGGGCAGGTGAGTGAATAGCAAGCATTGTTTCATCTTCACCTTTCTGTTCCCTGGTCTGCTGCTTATCACTAAGATTGATACTTAGGCTTCCAACAGTTTTCCACAAATATCCTTGGTTCCCACAGCTTATTAAAATATGCTTTACAATGCATATGAGAATGGAAATATTGTGAATATCAATAACAAGTAACAGCCAGTTTGGTGTAGTGGTTTAGGCATCAGGATAGAAACCAGAAAACTTTTGATTTTTAATCCTGCCTTAATGTGAATGCTGGCTGGGTGAGTTTGTGCCAGTCACTCTCTCTGCACTTATCTCACCTCAAAAGGTTGTTGTTGTGGGGAAAATAGGAAGAGGAAAGAGTATGAGATATGTTCACCACCTTGAGTTATTTATAAAAATAATAAAGGCAGAATTAAAAAATATCTAATCTAACAACAACACTGACCAGAATAAAAAAAAATGCCTCTCCTCTTCAGGGGATCCTATCATAAGGGGAATTATCACTCTTGAGAACTGCAGACTTGGTGATGAACCATTATTTGGGGGTGAAGAGTAAAGTACCTGGGTGGTGAGGATAACAGATTCTAAAGCACCATGCTTTCACCTCACACCACTCATTGGAATTGGACCACAGCTCCTGTCACTCCCAGCCAGCATATAGCTAGAAGCCCTACCCATGCTGGCTAGCAGTTGGATGGAAGTTGTCCTCCAATGACTCAATGGAGAGCATCAAAGTTGAGAAAAATGCTGCCTTAACAGTTCCAGAAAGCCAAGGACGGTGAGTTTCATCCTGAAATGACTTGTGCTTTTCAACCTCCACAGGGTGTCCTTGGGACCATCAAGAGTGGCAAATCAGCCCTGGTTCACCGCTACTTAACCGGATCCTACTTGGGCCTTGAACCTGCAGAAGGTGAGCTCCTTCCTTCCCTCTTCCCCAAACTGAAGCATCTTCTCTGTAGCCAAGCTTTCATTCGACACTTTGGGGTTTTTCTTTTCCTCACAAAGCTGAAACACTGGAAAGCCCAAAGGGGACAGAAGGGCTGTGTGAATGGAGAAAAATAATTTATTGTATTTAGATATGTAATGTAAAAAGTTAGAGAAAGCCTGCAGGACTTCTGGAATCTTTCCCGCTTACTTAATAGCGGTAGAACTCTGGGTCACATAACTAGGAAGGAGGAGGGCTTGGAATAGTTCCATAGAGATAGATGCTCCCAGGGATTTTTTTTCCCCCACTCCACATCTTTTGCCTGATTCTGGCCCAATTTTTAACTTAATCTTTCTTTTGCTGACTTTTCCCCTTTGTTCAGGTTTGGTTCCATTCTGTTCTTTTGGGGAGAGTATTTCTGCTGGCAGGCAAGCAGGCACATAGAGTTCTGAATCTCTTTACATGGTTTCCTCCAAATAGTTCATTAGGTTGGAAAGAATAAAAAGGGGGACAGCCAGCTTCCTTTTCATCCTCAGCCATAATCGCTCAGAGGGTGACTTGGGATAATTTATATCAGCCCACCCTTTCCAAGTTGGGGCCGCGGGGGGGCGGGGGGGCGGAGAGAGTGGAATTGAGGAGGGTGCTGTATGCTTCTTGCCTTGTGCTCTCAAAGGAAAGAGTTGATATAAATCTAATAAATCAATTCATGCATAAATACTTTGCCTTCTATTTTTCAGGGGGCCAGTTCAAGAAAGAGGTCATGGTGGATGGTCAGAGCCATCTTTTGCTGATTCGAGAGGAAGCTGGGCCACCAGATGCTAAGGTATGACTCCCTTGTTGGCCCAAAGCTTGCAGACGGCCGAGACCTAGAGCACTTTAGCTATTTGTGAACAGTTGTAGTTGATACTGCTTTAAATGGCAGGGCTTAATTCATAGAACAAGCCAGGGGTGGGTTCTAAATTTTTTTACTACCGGTTCTGCGAGCGTAGCTTATTTTGTGGGTGTGGCTTGGAGGTCATGTGACTAGGTGGGCGTGGCTAGCTGGTCAGAGTCATTTCTGGAAGGTCCTCACACTTACGACCAGTCCTCGCACTTACGACCCGACTCATTTGTTTGCTTTTAACACTGATCAGCTGTAGGACGGCCCTTTGAAGCCCCGCGGCAAGAGTTTAAACAGTTTTTTCCCCTCTAGCCATCAGCTGGGACTCAGGAGGCAGCAATAGATTGGGGGTGGGACCAAATAAAAGGTAAGAATAACGTGGGGGGTGGGGTGTTGGGAGGGCAGGGGGGAGAACCGGTTCAGTGACGTCATATCGTCACCGCTACCGGCTTGGCCGAACCAGACCGAACCGGGAGGAGCCCACCACTGGAACAAGCTTATTTTGCTGTAGCAATGTTTCCCCTCATCCAGGGACTGAGGAATTGTAATTCTGAAGAGAGGAAATAGATTTAGTTTTGAAATTTACAGCTATGCTGGCCTGGTTAGAATTTGCGTACTTAGCCCTAACCCTAACCCTAACCCTAACCCTAACCCTAACTCTAACCCATGAGCTATTTCTGAATCAAATGTGCTCCTTTAGCTGGCTGGTAGTTAACACAATCTTCCCTACGTACTGCAACTCACAGTACCTAAGATATCATCCCCTGTGTAAGGGGAAGGGCTCTTTTCAATCCAAGTTGTCATGGAGGGACAACTGTTTCAGGCAGAAAGGTCACAGCTACAGAAATAGATTGATATCTGTCTTCCGTGGGCTGCTTCACCTCACCTTTAAAAAGTTCTCCCCCATTCCAGCAGTTATAGTTATAGTTAAAAAACAAACCTTGAATAGCATGAGAAGTTTTTATATTTTTTTTTTATAAAAGGAGTTTTCAGTACTACTCATGATACACATTTCGCTTGCAAATTTGAATGAAATACAGGTAGTCCTTGACTTACAACCATTCATTTAGTGCAGTGGTGGGTTTCAAAAATTTTTACTACCGGTTCTGTAGGTGTGGCTTGGTGGGCATGGTGTGGCTTGGTGGGTGTGGCTTGGTGGGCGTGGCAGGGGAGGGATACTGCAAAATCCCCATTTCCTTCCGATCAGCTGGGACTCGGGAGGCAGAGAATAGATGGGGGCGGAGCCAGTCAGAATTTTTACTACCGGTTCTCCAAACTACTCAAAATTTCGGCTACCAGTTCTCCAGAACTGGTCAGAACCTGCTGAAACCCACCTCTGATTTAGTGACAGTTCAAAGTTACAATGGCGGGGGAGGGGGAAAATGACTGATGGGTTTTCGCATTTACGACCGCTGCAGCATCCCTGTGGTCACGTGATCAAAATTTGGCCATTTGGCAACTGGCATCTATTTATGACAGTTGTACTGTCCCAGGGTCATGTGATCACCATTTGTAACCTTCCCAGCCAGTTTCTGAGAAGCAAAGGCAATGGGGGAAGCCAGATACGACTGCATGATGATAGTCAAATCTGGCCTTAGGTTCTGCCTCGGTTTAACTTCCCAATAAGCAACCGAGTTGGAAGATAATTTAAAAGCCGTTTATTGGGGTACCCTGATAAAGTGGGATCTCGCTATGAAAAAGGAGAGAGAACCTTGAGCCCCAGGTTACATTCCTTTTTATAATTAATACAACAAAGAAAAATGAAAGAGGAAAGTTGGTTGGACAAGATAAGAGTAACCCCTCCTTGCACAGTAAATCAACCACAAAGCTTGTTTGAATTTAGATAACCAGATGTCAAGTTGACACTTAGAAACGTTTTCTTACCAGAAGATACTATCCAGACATCCTTCTGTAAATTATGTTTTCAGTTTTATGAAAGTTAAAAGCTATCTAATCAATCCATACAACCCTAGGATAAAAGTTTTCCTACATTACAATCTGTAATGAGCCTGAACATAGAAAATAAGTCAAATTAATACACAACATAATTGTGTTAGTTAACAAATTACAAAATCCATGTCATGTGCCCCTCAATGATCACTTAACAACTGCAGTGTTTCACTTAATGACTTGTGGCAAAAAAAAGTTGTAAAATGGGTACAATTCAGTTAACAACAGTCTTGCTTATCAAGATATAGTTTGGACTTAATTTTGTTCGTATGTGAAAGACTACCTGTACTTAATAATCTGGAAGTCACAGTGCAGTGCTATGGGCACCACAAAATCTGTCAAGTCTTAGATTAAAGCCACAATCTCCCTGAATTCTTAGATTAGAATTAATTCCAAACAATTACAATGGCTAAAAATCTCACAAAATCATTACATCTTCTAGGATAGGTGATGGAACCCGAATCTGAAAAGGTTGTCTCCTGTCAGTGAAATGACCACTCATACTTTCTATTCAGGGCCAGCCTATTCTCAGAGAATGAAGAAGCAACCTTAGGCAATCAATGCTGGGATATAGCGAGGTCTTAAGAAGATAGCATTCTGTATGCCACACGGTTTGCCTTAACCAGAAGCAAATTTCCTAGTACCTTCCAGATGTTTTGGGCTACAAGTCTCACAATAATTTGCCATTAACCATAGTAGCTGAGGTTAATAGACATTGGAATCTGAAACATCTGGAGTTTGTTTACTGCTGCCCTAAATTAATTTCTTTTGAGATATCTCCACTCTGCATGCATGGAGACCTCTAGATGTATGCAGACTCATATGAATTCCCCCCCCCCCTTCAAAAAGAGGAAAAATTGTGGAATAATTTACAGATGTGACCTGTCTGTGTTTTTCAAACTTCTTCAGGTCACAGAAATTATTCCTTCCCTCCCACCACCACCCCTAAATAAAACCTAGAGCTATTAATCATGAGGCATGGATCTAGTGACTGAAAATTGGCTGTGTCCAAGTGAATCCGTTTTTTTGTTGCCTAGTCTCTCGTGGAAGCCCATCAATTGCTTGCAGAATCCTAGGTTATGTGAAACACACACTTTGGAAAACTCTGGTTTACATCATAGTTTATCTTCTCTTTGCCAAACAAAGCATTTTAGTGGGATAATCTGGAGGTGTTGGGAGCCATGGGCTGAAGTGTCTGGTACAGGAGGACATGCACATTCACTCCTCCACCCTACAGATCAGACTTTCAGCCCAGTAACTGTCTGCCTGTGTGTTTCAGGCAGCTGTTCTTTTTCTCAGCTTGCTTACGATGGTCTGGGAAAGACTCAAATTATTCATAGATGGAAGAATCTGGAAATTACAGCCCACTTGAAATCCTGGCAGTTCTAATGAAAAGGCTACCCCGTGTTTAGCTTGCATTGAAAACAAGCTCTTCTCTCTTGCAAGAGAAATTCTGCGGACCCAACCAGACTTGATGGGAGCAGCCATGTCTGCCATTCAGTTGTCTGGCTCATTCATGTAAAAAGAAAAGATGGTAGAAGTGTGTCTGGTTTTCTTTCCAAAGGAGGGTGTGGGTGAGGGGAGCTCATTTATCACCCCAACTCTTATGAATCAGCCAGGCTAGGAGCAAAGTGTCTTGGGCAACTGCACGTAAGGAAAAGAAAGGTCTCAAACCTCTTACCATGCACTCCCTTTTAATTTAAAATTGGATATCTCCTCTCCAGCTTATGGATAAACAAGCATGACAGTATATAAAATCAGTGTCATTTAACTCCCTGCAGCACTAATTGTGGGAATCAAGAAATAAAAGTTTCAGAAACAAAAGAAATAGCCAGTTTGCTCCTAGTGGTTAAGACACTAAGCTAGAAAACAGGAGACTGTGAGTTCTAGTCCCGCCATAGAGGGGGACTGAGGTGGCTGGGAGAGTAAAGTAAAGTAACTGGGAGACGATCATTCTCTCTCAGTCCAATTCACCTCGCAGGATTGTTGTTATGGGGAAAATAGGAAGAGGAAGGAGTAGTAGTAGTAGTAGTAGTGCCTTGAGTTATTTATAAAAAAATAATAAAGGCAGAATTACAATAAATAAATGCTTGGCTTGATGTAAAGTTCTCAAATCTTTAATAATCTCTCTGTTTGGGGAGAGTTTGGAGCCAGTATCATTCTCCCATTCCCAGACCTATTCTGAGTGTGGAATAAAGGCAGTCTGAAGGGAACTGCCTGGTACTGATCTTTCCCACTTGCTTTTCTTCCCCCTTACAGTTCGCCAATTGGGCAGATGCCGTCATCTTTGTCTTCAGTCTGGAGAACGAGGCCAGTTTCCAAGAGCTGACTCAGTTCTACGGGCTCCTCACCAACTACCGTGCCGTTTCCGACATGGCTCTTGCCCTGGTGGGCACTCAGGGTGAGTGGGGAGAGGAAGTGCGCTCTAAGGGCTCCAGAAGATGTTGAAGTGAAGGGAGCATAGCAGGGCCCTAAGGCCTACTGGGAGTTGTTTAAATGAAACAGAGTCAAATCTCCAAGTAGAGAGATTCTGTGGCCTATGTCTTGCCCTTTATTCATTACTAAGTCAATTGTTCATCCTTTGGCTCTTTACTGACTGTTTGGGTACCAAAAAGAGTGGATGATTTTTCCATCCATTCATCATTTTTATGGAAGAGCTATGGAGTTCTGATCTGCATGAAGAGCAGTGAAAATGGATCCAAGATGCTACCTGGAATTAATGCAAACTATTTATATAAATATAAATAATAATATATTTATTACAATTAAATATGTGTATCTATATATGTGTATGTATATGTACACACACATCTATATAAAATATATTGCATATAAATATATATATGCAAAGTATACATTTATATTGATACAATTTATAACATTTTATAAAATTATATATATATTTTATATATTTTATAAAATGTTATAAATTGTATCAATATAAATGTATACTTTACACACACACACATATATATATTTATATGCAATATATTTATTATAATTAAAATGTAAAAAATAAAGTAAAAAGATAGGGCAAGAGATTGGACAATATTAGCATGGAAAATGAAGGCATCCTTCACTCACATAATGAACTGGATGTGTAGCTGAGCTTCACTGAATGAGTCATTAGAGTAAAGCACTCTTGCAGTGCTCTGTTTGCATAGCTTGTTCACGATTGGCATCATTCACTCTTTCCTGGAGTGGCACAGATCGTCTTCTGCCAGGGTCCCCCAGAATGATGAAGCTGCTCTCCAGCGTTATTTAAATATCCTTTTCTTAATTAATCAATTTACAGTTGTATTTAAAAAGACTCAACTAATTGAAATTCTATGTTCTCAGATATTTTCATATATATTCTTAAATTATACGATAGTTTCCACTTGTGCTAATTATGGATAGCTCTGTCCTGCAAAGCGTATTTGATCACTGGAAATCCTTGTGCAGTTTACGAGGTTTTATTAGGCGATTGCTCTACAATCCACTCATAAAAAGAAGCGATCTACCTCCATTTCCTGAATATTAGTGCAATAATAGCATACTGCATGTAGATCCCTGACTGTTCTGTAGTGGGATTAGAGACCTCATTTTGATCTAGGAATTCCATTTAGCATTCAGGACATCTGCAGCTACTTAACAATGACCCAGTGCCCTAGTATTTTCCAGACACTGAAGTGGGTTTGGTAATGCCTTGTAAAGGCTTTGACTTGGATCCCTTCCAAAGAAGCCAGTATGATCCTTCAAGGCAGACTGCATAGAAGCAAAATTAAGTCCAAACAGGTTTATTATTTCTAGGTCACACGTCCACCTTTGCCAAAGTGCGGCTGACAAGAGCTGGACTGGAGTAAGGAGGCACACTGAGTTCAGGAACCAAGAGGGAAGCGGAGAGCAGTAGAACAATAGCACAGCGAAATACTTTGAAAACTCATAGCAGGGATGGGCCAGCAGATAAAATATGTGTCTCATTCATGCAAAGAAAATGTATACTTCCCTTATTTTTTTCTGGTTTTAGGGTAGCCTTAGCTACACGTATTTTAAAAGCTTACAGAATGAGAATTAATGCAAGAATATGTTTTGTTTGAACAAAGTCAACGCAGCCTGACTGTTCATAAAGCAGAGAAATCATTTTTATCGCACACTCTGCAAGATCGTTTGAAGAAACCTCTGTTGATTACGCCACGTTTCTTTCCACCTGAAACACGGAGGGGGAATTATTTTTATTTTATTTTTTCCATTCAGACAAAATCAGTGCCAGCAATCCACGTGTGATTGAAGATTCCCGAGCCCGGGCTTTATGTACAGAAATGCGCCGTTGCCTCTACTATGAAACCTGTGCCACTTATGGGCTGAATGTTGATCGGGTCTTCAGTGAAGGTGAATATCTACCTAGAATCTATTCTGAGTAGGCAGAAGAGAGGGAAGCCAGGTTGTATGTCATGCCAATAAAAACAGGTGTGCGTGAAAACAAACATTCTCCCCAACAGATAAACTCTGCAAGTAGAAATGCCAAGGGGAATGTATTTTTGATATTTTACTCTAGATATGATAGGTTCCTATTATCTGCTGCAGAAGTGATAAATCATATTAGCAAGGCACACACATTCAATAGTACTTGCACACTTTTCTACCGGTGTTTAAAGTTGTGTCATCCGTTAGTTTACATTTGTATGATGGATTTCTGAGGTCACTTTCCCCCCCTCACCTCCCCACCCCAAAAAAGTATGCTTATTTTGTTGTTTCCAAGGAGTCGCTTCTTACCATTCTGAGCAAGAGAAAAGTTCAATACACATGATACAACTAGACTGTGAGAGAGTGAACCTGACCTAGAGCTACTCCTTCTCTTCTTGTGTTGAGTTCGCACTCTATCCGCCCCCTGAGACCTATCACTTTCAACAACCAAAGGCAAAGGGAGGGCTTGTGGAGGAGTTCAACATTTTCAGAGGAAATGCTCGTGTCATAAAATATTGAGGCAAACTGCTAATACTGGACATGCGGGGGCTTCAGACTGAGAGTTACAGAGATAAGACACTGTGGGGATAAATTACTGGCCTGCCTACGGTTTCATTCCTGTAATAGCTATTCTGCTGTTTCCTTTTTTTTGTATATAGTAAAGTTTTTTTTATTTTTTGAACACACAAACAAACATACAATACATCTTTTCTGAACAAAATATATGGCCCGGTCCTAAATTTGTACAGCTTTTTGTTCATCTTTAACACAATTTTATACATTCAATTTTTCTCATAGCATTTATTCTCTCTGATTTTAAGAAACTAATATTGCCCTTTATCTTAAATTCTCATCCTATTATAGTTCAATTTTTCTTTTCCCTCCTTAAAATTTGAACCCCTAAATTTAAATTCATATAACATAATACAAACCCTAATTATTTCCTTAAATTCTATTATTCTAATCACCAATGATTCTTTTATCAATTATTCCAAACAATCAAAATACTGGTAGAAACCAATTAACTATATATACTTCTTATTTCTAGATCTTATTTTCAATTTTTAAACATCCCTACATTTTACCATTTCTTCATATTGACTTAAATAATTCATTATTGCGATTCTATTACTTCATCAATTATTTATATTCTTATCTCTTATTTTACAAGTGATCCATTTATAGCAATTTCACTAATTAGTTAAACATATTCCATGACAAATCAATTAAATATCAATCTTACTCCAAAATCCTTAAATTTAAACTCATACAACATAATACATTTCTTAATTGTTTTCATAGAATTTCTTGTTTCAATCTCAAATAATTTTTTTCTTTATCTAATATTCCAAATAATACCCTTCAACATTTTTATAAAAACCAGTTACTTATATCTAATTAATTCATAATCCAATATCATTTCAACTTTCTGTTCTTATTTAGTTAAATTCTAAATATCTCATTAAGCATATTCCAATTATTACAGTCCCCTTCATTAATTAAACATATTCCAATTGTTAAATTTCATACATCCATATAGTTTAAGATCACTTCATTGAAAATACAATTTCATCTTTTTTCTAATATTCATTTCATTTACCCCATATTCCTTTTCCATTTCTTTCTCCCTTTCTATCTTATATATTTTATTTTATTTTTATTTTTTCTTCTTTTCTTTTGTATTTTAAAATCCTGTACTCTCTTTTCCCTTTTTCTTATCTTTCCACTGTTAATCCCAGTATAATCATTTTGTTTTTTAAAGTCATAGACTCTTCTATTTTGCTGTATCTTTCCCATTCTTTTCTATCCCTTTCCCCTTTTTCTTATGTTCTCACTGATAATCCCAGTATAATCATTTGAGTTTTTTATATTCTTTCTATTCCACCCTCTTTTCTTTCTTTGTTTCTTTTCCCTTTTTCTATTTCTTCCATTGTTAATCCCAATGTAACTTTTAAAGTTCTCCTTTTTATTATTACTACCCACATAGTCATTTAACTTTCCGTAGTCAATCTCCTTGTCTTTGTCTTCTTTTTTATTGTCAGTCTCTTTTTCTTGCTTCTCGTTAGTTATTTCTTTGTCAGCTTGAATGAGTCCTAAATCAATTTTTTGGTCATCAAGTTTCAATTTTCCATTCAATATTGTGGTCATTTCCCTTATTTCCATTTTCAATGATAAGTACATCGTTTTCATCATTTCCTTAAGTTCCTGCACCATTTTGTTCTTTCTAGGTTGATATTATTCCAATTGAAGTTACGTTGTAATCCTTTTTCCCCCCTCAAAGCCAAAACACTTGTGAACAAACAAAGCCTCCTTAAAAATTCTCAGATGCTGTTGTCCCATTCAAAGTCCAAAACAAATTCTTTTTTCCAAAACAAAGATTCAGGATTGCAGTAATTTTTTTCTCCTGAAGATAGCTCTCTACAATCCACTATTACAATCAACAAGCTTGAAAAATATCCATTTTGTTTACAAGTCTGCTATAAACATTTATTTAACTTTTCTTTTTCTTCTGTTTCACCTTTATATATACCAAATCACTTTAAAATTCAGTCCAGATTTACACAGTCCAAGTTCCAGGTTACATTCCAGATTAATTTCAATTTAGAATCATTGGCCGGTCCTTCATTCTTTAATCTTCCTCCCTTTAAAACTCCCAAATTGAAGAAAGATCTTTTTGGGTTCTTAATTCTTCTAATTTTTTTTGAGTTCCCCAAATACTTAAATCCAAAAAACATTTTTTTTTCTAATCAGGTTTTGTCACTTTATAACTTCCGCCTTCTTCTTCTTCTTCCATCTTTTCCCACGCCTATTAGCTGCTGTTATAGCACCGGGACATTTACAATTATTATTTTTTTTTTAATTTTTCGTTCTGCCTATGAGTTAGATATCACTCACCTGGCATCAAAATTCCATTCAATTCTCCACTCCTGCACAGTGCTTGGTCCGGTTGCCCCATCTTACTGGCGGTTGTAATGACCGCTGCCCCCCACTGCAGAGACAAAGAGAATTTAAAAATGTCTATAAAGTCCAAGAACAATCAGCTTGGTATTATAAAGCAGTGGCCCCCAACCTTTTGGGCACCAGGGACCGGTTCTGTGGAGAGAGGTTTTTCCACGGATCAGAGGGGCCGTGGTTTCACGTGCTGCCTGCATCCGCAGATGGGGCTTTGCTTGATTGGCACAGCCCAGTTTCTGGCATGCCGCGGCCCAGTGCCAGTCCATGGACCGAGGATTGAGGACTCCTGTTGTAAAGGATATGAGAGTTGCATATTTATAGTACAACCCAGGATTGGAGGGAAGAACATCTTCAGAATGTGTCTATGTGAGTGAGGCTAATCACACTGTGTTTTATTTTAACCTGATCATTATCTTCCCATCAGGGACTTTTCACAGAAAGACACATATGAGCCATCCCACGCATATGACTATGTTCTCACATACTTCCCTCTAGTACAAGATCACAACACATTGAAGTGATAATTGCTGGATGGGTTCACAGAGTGAGTGGGTGGAGTATCAAAAATGTGTTCAGTTTGTGACCTGGTCCTTAAGGGGAGAACAAATTATGGGTTGGACAGAAGCTCAATTCTCTTATGACAGATCTCTGCATTGCTTTTGGATGGGGCAGTTGGAAAGCCTTAGCCACCATTTGACTTTCCTACCTGTCTCTCCCTTCCTATTCCAGTTGCCCAGAAGATTGTGAACATGAAGAAACAACAGCAGCTGCTTGCATCCTGCAAATCTTTGCCCAGCACACCCAGCCATTCAGCAGTTTCTACACCGGTGGGTGGCATCTGCCCTGTACAAATATAGGCCATGTCTTTTTCTTCCTTTCAGGAATCATGTTTCTCCAGAAAGGTCCTTAGCATCTTGGAAGGAAGAAGCTGGCTTGGTGTAAAGACACTTGGTTCTCTTCTCAGAGATTTAAATCACTTCCATGTGGGGCCTGTGCAAAAGGTCCACAGATTGGAGAAAAGTCAGTGGTGGAATTTACCAGTTGTAACAACCAGTTCGCTTCGTGCACCCTCCAGAGGTGGACTTCCAGTAGGCCCATTTTTCGCCCTCCCCAGGCTCCAGAGGCTTTCCTCGACCTTCCGGGAGGGCGAAAACGGCCTCCCCAGGAACCGGAGGCCCTCCGGAGACTGGAAACAGGCCCATTTCTAGACTTCTGGTAAGCCTGTTTTTTGCCCTCCCAGAGCCCTCCTGCGCACCCTGCATTTACCTGGCATCCAAAACGGGCCGTGTGGAGACTTCTGGGAGGGGAGGGGTGGGTGGGGTCAGCCAATCCTTGGAACAACCAGTTTGGCAAACCAGATTAAAATTAACATCCGGTTTGCCCAAACTGGTGCGAACCGGCTGAATCCCATCCCTGCCTGTAGTACAATTGCAACACCAGCCCAGTTGTTCAATAAATTGGAATGGAGCATTGTGGCTTTGCAACAGACAGATTGTACGTGGACTGCAAAGGATTTGGATCATGTAATATAGCTATTCAGGTAAGTTTAAATATCCTTAAACTTAGCTGCCATAATACCAGTTGGGTAAAAGTTTGAACCAGAGATGCTGAATTGTTTAAAAAAAAACAATGAAAGATCTAAAAAAAAAAAATCTAAAATCAATTTTGGGATTAATGTAAAAAAATATATAAAATAAACAAAAACAAAAATCAAAATTGATATTTTGCAGTTCATGTGCCGTCCCATGGAAATCCTTCCTTAGATTGTCTGCTTGGCAGATGGGAAGAGTAACAGGGTTAACAAAGATTGTAGAGTTGATTATAAATCTGTGCAATACATAGAGATGTGAAGGCTTGGAGGAAAATAGAAGTGGGAGAAAAAAACACTGGCTTTTTTTTTTCCTCTTCAAGAGGCATGAATGAAAGGAAGATCAAAAAGTGGAGCAGTATTTTCCCCTTAACCTTTCCAGTTTTGTTTTTGGCTTGTTAGTTTGTTTGTTTGTTTTAAGGGGTGGATTGCATCTCTACCTTTATGTCATCATTGGAAGAACCCAACTGAAAGAGAGAGAACTCCCATAGAGACTTGTACAGCCATAGTTACCCAGAGATAGAAGACCAAAGAAGAAAAATAATGCCTTAAATTGCTTCCCTTTTCCCAAAAAGCTGGAATGGGCCTAACTTGCCCTGATCCTGTGCAAGGTCAAAGACAATCGTATTTCTTATGAGGACACTATTAAAACAGCCATAGTTTTCCATTTATATATTATTGTTAATATTATTATAAGGCTGCCTGTCAAACACTTGAGAAGGCAGGACATATTAAAAACACAATATAGTGTAACAGTAAAGAAGAGCCCAAACTAGCAGTTTCTGTGCAGTCCTGGCTTTTAGATCTTTGCCTTTGGTTCAGTGGCA
The DNA here is from genome assembly GCF_029215685.1 of Pituophis catenifer annectens. NCBI lineage: Eukaryota > Metazoa > Chordata > Lepidosauria > Squamata > Colubridae > Pituophis > Pituophis catenifer. The sequence continues at coordinate 160,750,461 of NW_027256882.1, forward strand.
ATTCTATGAAAGCAGATGCCTTGGTTCTCCCTTTTTTCCCATGGGGCAAGGATAGCCTATTGCTGGGCTCCATGGGCCCCACAGCAGGGATGCTATTCAGCAGGTTCTGACCGGTTCTGGAGAACCGGTAGCAGAAATTTTGAGCAGTTCGGAGAACCTGGCAAATACCACCTCTGGCTGGCCCCAGAGTGGGATGGGAATGGAGTTTTTGCAATATCCTTCACCCAGGAGTGGGGAGGGAATAGGGATTTTGCAGTATCCTTCCCCTGGAGTGGGGTGGGAATGGGGATTTTGCAGTATTCTTCCCTTGGAGTGGGGTGGGAATGGGGATTTTGCAGTATCCTTCCCCAGCAGTGGGGAGGGAATGGGGATTTTGCAGTATCCTTCCCCTGGAGTGGGGAGGGAATGGAGATTTTGCAGTATCTTTCCCTTGCCACGCCCACCAAGCCACACCATGCCCACCAAGCTATGCCCACAGAACCGGTAGTAAAAAAAGAATTGGATTTCACCGCTGCCCCACAGCAAGAGGCAGGAACACTTCCAAAACATTAGTTTGAGGGCATGAAGGAATAACAAAAATGATGAGGATGGCAGGAAACGCTTGACTACATGCATTTCATGCAAATATTCTTGAGCTCAGACAGCAGACTGAAAATATTTTGGGAAGCAGCTCTATCTTTCTGAGACATCTGGATAATCCATGATCATACCGTAATTTGGCAAATTACGGATGAAAAATGAAAAATACTATACAGGTAGTCCTCAACTTGCAACAGTTCATTTAGTGGACTGTTCAAAAGTTACAACGACACTGAAAAAAGTGACTTGCGACTATTTTTCACAGTTGGAACCTTTGTAGCATCCTCAAGGTCACGTGATCAAAATTCAGATGCTTGGCAGCTGATTCATATTTATGACCGTTGCTGTGTCCCAGGGTCATGTGATCACCTTTTGTGACCTTTTGACGAGCAAAGTCAACGGGGAAGCCCGATTCACTTAACAACCGGTGTTACTAACTTATCAACAGCAGTGATTCACTTAACAACAAGGGCAAAACATGGGGTAAAACTCACTTAACAGATGTCTCACTTAACAACAGAAATTTTGGGCTCAATTGGGGTTGTAAGTCGAGGACTACCTGCGTTGCATTGCACTAGGTTACATTTGATTTACAGTTGATGTAACCTACTGGCTCAGTGGCCACCTGATGTAACCTATGTGGCTCAGTGGCTAAGACGCTGAGTTTGTTGATCAGAAAGGTCGGCAGTTCGGCGGTTCAAATCCCTAGTATAGTCTCCTGCATGAGCAGGGGGTTGGATTAGATGACCGCCAAGGTCCCTTACAACTCTGTTACTGTTAAGTTAAATCAAATTACTGATTACCTGAGCGAACAGTCATGAATATTCAAAACAAAGTAGAACTATGCATGAACACCTAGCAATCAAAGTGATCGCACTCATACTGGTGCTCTCCTCCTTCCCGTAGGCATAAGTCTTTCTGAATTCTTTTCTAGGCAAGTAATGGTGGCCATACAAGTGACTACTCTTCATCCCTTCCTTCCACGCCCAATATCAGCCATCGGGAGCTGCGCAGTGAGGCGTCAGCTATTATTGGCACACCCAGCTCCCTGCAACGTGGGACCAAACGCCGGACCAGCCTGTTCACTGTGAGTTTCTCCCAGAAGTCCATCAGAATGGAAGAATAAGGAGAGAAAGCCAAGAGCTGGATGACCTTAGTCAGGTCAAACAAGACACAGTCATTATAAGGGAATTTGGCCAGATTCCAGCTGTTCATTGATTTATCCAGGGTGAAGAAAAGCTGCTTTCCTCTCCTAATCATTTAGAGCAGGGCTTTGGGATGGATCTGTCTCTGCCTGCATTCTTGTAGACAGCAGCTTCCAATCTTGATAGCTCTTTTCTGGATTCTCTGGTCTCCTGACCCGCTTTTCAAAGATGATCTAATGACAGACAAGCCCAGTAGTGGAGTTCTCATGGCAAAGTCAATTGTAAACATGCTCAGCTTGACCATTTATCATTTTGGTAAGGTTTGTGTGGAGTCTAGAGCAGGGGTATCAAACTCAAGGCCCGGGGGCTGGATGTGGCCCATGGGGTGCTTAGATCTGGCCTGCGGGGCCACCCTGAAAACAGTGATGGACTGGCCCATAGTGCCTCTGCCATCGAAAAAGGAGCTTGGGAGGGCTGCGTGTGATCCTTCCGAGCTCTGTTTTTGCTGGCAGAGGGTTGCAGGAGGTCATCACAGCCTAAAACAGAGCTCGCGAGGGCCACAGGCGGCACTTTCAAGCTCCATTTTTGCTGGCAGAGGGTTGCAAGGAGGCCGTCGCAGCCAAAATGGAGTTTGGGAGCCCGTTTTCACTGGAAGAGCACTTGGGCCACCACAGGGGCCACCACCCCGCCCCCAACATGAGTGACGTCAAGCTGGCCATGCCCATCCTGGCCACACCCACTCCAGCCCCCCAAGGTCAAGCACAACCATGATGCTGCCCTCAATGAAATCGAATTTGACACCCCTGGTCTAGAGTATTGTACAAGCCCAGCCTGTTTGGCTACTTTATTGTTCAGTGCATAGCACGCACCCTGGAAAAATGGTTAATTAAGTAATCAAGTATGGTGTGAAGTTGTCTCCATCATTCCCTGGTACCCAAAATGCTTGAAGCCTCTTTCTTTAATATCTGTTAGCCTGTTCCTAGCTTGGTGCCTTTTGTTGGAGGTCAGATTCCTGTATCAGAATCTGTGACGCTTATTATTCAGTCAAAGCAGTACCTATTTTAAAAAAAAATGTTCCTGGAAGACGTGGCATTTCTCAGATTCTTCTCAGGAGGTCTCAAGAAAGAGATAAATAATGCTGAAGAATTTTAAAAAAATCTTTTTACTGATATGGCAACTTGCTCATTACTATAAATCTCTCTCACTGCAATGCATGTCTATTGAAGAGTGTTGGGTATATTTCGGGCAATTCACGTAAGTCAGTGGTAGAGAAGTAAGTATTATCCCCAAAGCATGAGGGGGGGATGTTTATCAAAGGAAGTTTCTGTAAAAACAATTCATAAGTTTGCGCTCTAAAAGATATCCTAAGGTTACAGCCATTACACACCTAGGATTAAGTCTTGCTGAATCCCATTGAAAAGAAAAACAGACTTCAATATAACCTACACACTGTGATCTCAGAAGCAGGCAACACATGCACCATTTTCAATTCCCATTGTTCCCTTCACTTTCAAGTGCATCTGGTGGTGAGAGGTAGTGAGACTTGTTCCAGATCCAACATCTTCTAGAGAATCACATATCCCTGGTTTATAAAAATTTCTGAGTTCAGATGATGCTGTTTTTAAGCTAGGGAAAATCAACCTGGTGCCCTCCTTTGGCTAAGGGCTAATGTAAGCCAAAGTTCAAAAAAATCTATATTGTATTACAATGTGTACCCCCTTTTTAAAGTGCTTCAGTTTGAATTATTTTTATAGAAATGTCTCCTGATAAAGGGTACCAACAAGGCATTTTGGGCACTGTATTGATTTGTGCAGTGATGGCTTGTCTGGTAAATCATGGTTAAATAAAGCCATAGCTCAGTGCAGTTCATAAATGAGGGGTCCTTGGTGCTCTCTGTTAAGGATATTGTTGTTGTGTTACCAACCAGCAGAGTGTAGAGCACAGAGAAATGTTGCTGAGAGCAATGAATAAGAGATGTGCAAACTGGTTTATCAAAAGTTTACTTTATAGTGAAAAAACAATCTCATAGTCTTTAAATCAATCCAAGTCTTTGCCAGTTAAATCAGTCAGTGATACAAAATCTTCTTACCACACAAACAGTAGTTGGTTAGAATAACAAACTCACTCTGGTTCACAAACCACGATGGTAGCAGATCCATCCAACTGATGATAGCACAATGGTTGCAACTCCACACACAATGGTAGCTTATCATCAACTGAATACTTTGCAGTACCTTTCTTAAATACGTTCACCACCAGTGATTATATAATTACAGCATGACTCAGCATTACAATGAATCAGCAGTAAAACTTTAAAGTCACACAATACATATTCATATTAAAGTCACACATATATTGCCTGGACAACTTGTTAGGCTCAAACCATATCCTAACACTCTCTGAGCTTACTTGTTTTCTTGCAGACATTTAATTACTCTAACTAGGTAACATCATCAGTGCTAGTAAGGAGTGCTGTTTGCTGTCAGTTTATATTCTGATGTCTTGCCTGTCTGGGTGGGGGGGGGTTGATTCTTTGGTTGGGCTGTTTACTGATGGCTCTTTGGCAGTTTCTTGATTGGGTTATTGCTTACTTACCGGTAATTGTTGGTCTGAAGTTGACCTTGGAGTTAATTTATGCTGATCAGGTTGCTGATTACTGGTGGAGAGGTGCTGGAGTCTTTTTGATCTCTTTTGGGCAGTTCATAAAGTCAGCTGAGATATTTGAATTGTCTCCTTGTAGAATCGCAGAGGGAGTGATACAGAGAAGAGGAGCCTGGATAGCCGAGGTGACAACACAGGCAGTGGGAGAGCTATACCCATCAAACAGGTAAACCTTCCAGTTTGGCTTGAGCTCTATTTTGTCAGTCCTCTTAATCCTTTGCCATAGCAAGGGAAGGCACAGGGCATTCTTCATGAAGTCTGAAATGCTACCCAAAGATGGCTTCATTTTCCCCAGCTTTGGAGGATTTGATTTGATTTTTCTTGCCTTCAGTTGTGTCTTTCCTCCTGTCCCTCCAGTCAAAGCCATTTCCTAAAACATCTCAGTTTCTAACTTTGCTTCAGCTTTTCAAATATTGTCGCGGCTTTCGTTCCTTCTTTAGCTATTTTTAATTTACGTTGTTTTGGCTTGGTTTTCACCTTACTGTTTTCTCGTACTATGTACACTGTTCCCAGCCGCTTTGATTTTAGGGTAAAGAAAACAAATGAAACTCTGGCTTGGCTAATGACCATTGTTGTCTCCTGGTAGAGCTTCTTGCTGAAACGAAGTGGGAATTCTCTGAACAAGGAGTGGAAGAAAAAATATGTCACTCTGTCCAGTAATGGTCTTCTCTTCTATCACCCCAGCATTAATGTAAGTTCCTTGTCAGTAGAACAGAGTGTGACGTGTGTCCCTAGATGATCTGATCTGATTCACAGAATAAGCAAATTGGTAGGATTTTGATAGGAACCCTCGGGAGGAAAAACACGGCCTTTGAAGTGAACTGGAAGATTTCAGCTACAGGAAGCATGTACTCTATCCATGCCCATTATTTTTCTGTCAGGAAGAGAGCTGCTAAAACCTTGAAATACAGCCTTTCCTCGGCGTAGCACTTTTTAGAAGTGTTGGGCTTCAGTTCCCATGAACTCTGGCTAGCCTATTTTTCCTTATTATAATTAAACTATATTCATCATGATGAAGGATCGGTGCTGTATTCCACAGTATTGATTCTCGTTGTACTCCATGGGAATTTGGGGATAGGTTTATCTAAGGCAAGCACTCTTTTAGAGGACATTGTGGCTCAGTGGCTAAGACCCTGAGCTTATCGATCGAAAGGTCGGCAGTTCAGTGGTTCAAATCCCTAGTGCCGCATAACCAAGTGAGTTCCCGTTACTTATCCCAGCTTCTGCCAACCTAGCAGTTCGAAAGCAGGTAAAAAATGCAAGTAGAAAAATAGGGATCACCTTTGGTGGGAAGGTAAGAGCTTTCCATGCACCTTTGGTGTTTAGTCATGCCGGCCACATGACCACGGAGACATCTTTGGACAGCACTGACTCTTCGGCTTTGAAATGGAGATAAGCACCGCCCCGTAGAGTCAGGAAGAACTAGCACATATGTGCAAGAGGAACCTTTACCTTTAACCTCAAAATATATTACTGTATGCTCCATTTCATGGATCCCTTAAGTCAAAACTGATTGAGGAATATAGTGAAAAATCTTTGATTTGTGAAATGTGCAAGATGTCATTCGGATTTTAACTCCTCTCCCCAGATCCACTTTCTTCCACCTACTTCATTTGATGCCAAAACCCATGGTAGCTGGGAATTGTGGAAGTTGTAATCAAATACATCCAAATGCACAGAGATAAGAAAGGATTGTTCTAGAGCTGGTCATTTTTTTGTGTGCACGATAATTGCCCTAAATGGTTGTGAATAGCATCTGACATGACCTGGACAGAAATACAGGTTTGAGACACCTTCTCAGGTGATCCATGGAATCAGGCTGGTTGTTCTGACCTAGACTCCCTTAAAATGCAGGAATTGTTTCCTGCAAAAGCCCACTCCCCGTTCGCTCCTCTCTTGTTTCCTATGGGAGGGGCCAATTACCTCCAAGGTGTGGCTTTACTCCCAAGTCGACCCTGCTTTCTGAGTGGTTCTTGTCTTCTGGTAGCTCTGCACATGTGCACACTGGGAACAGGCTCCAGCTGTTCCTCTGCCTCACTGCTGCCTCCCTCCCTCTCTGGCTCCGACACAGAGCCCTCGTCTGAGCTTTCCCCAGCCCCCAGGACTGGCCCATATTCCTCCCCAATCACCTCACTGTCCAACTCGGCTGCCAGCTCTGCTGGCCACCGGCAGGCCACAACACTGGTTAAGAATTCCAGAATAAGACCATTTCAAAGCCCATGTTTGGCTGATGTCCAGCTTCCTAAATTTTCTTCCTGCCTCTCCAGGATTATATCCATGGAACCCATGGGAAAGAAATGGATCTCCTTCGCACCACTGTAAAAGTACCTGGCAAACGCCCACCCAGAGCCATCTCTGCCTGTGGTGCCTCCTCAAGTATCAACGGCCTGGTGAAAGACATGAGCAGCGTTGGAGTTGGGGACAGCAGTAGTAAGTGAGCTGTGCTATCTCAGACAAAATAGACATAGGGAGAGAGGACCCAGCTGCTGTTTGGCATCACTACTGTGAGAAAGGCCTGCCAAGCTGAGTGGCAGGGCACTCTTATTGTGACAGTGAGAACTAAGACTCTGGTAAAACAGCCCAGGGAGGAATACTACAAGCTTTTTGCCAGCCAAGGTGTGTATATAATTACTATTTGCGAATTCACACTGTGATTCATTGCGATGCCTTCATTTACAGTTTTCTGTGTAAGAGTAAGGAGGGAGAGTTCCCTACACTATTCCTCCTCCTCCTTTTGCACTACAATGTGCCAACAGTCACACTTTTCTTTAACCTTACTTGGCGACAGCCCACAAGAATATGATAGGAAGAATTTATGAAGAACAACAGGTGGTGTTTTTAAATGAGGGTATCCTCAAGAGGGACGCAGTGGCTCAGTGGCTAAGATGCTGAGCTTGTCGATCGAAAGGTCGGCAGTTCAGCGGTTCGAATCCCTAGTGGCGCATAATGAAGTGAGCTCCCGTTACTTGTCCCAGCTTCTGCCAACCTAGCAGTTCGAAAGCACGTAAAAAATGCAAGTATAAAAAATAGGGACCACGTTTGGTAACAGCATTCCCTGCGCCTTGCTGGCCTCATGACCACGGAGACGTCTTTGGACAGCGCTGGCTCTTCGGCTTTGAAACGGAGATGAGCACTGCCCCCTAGAGTCAGGAACAACTAGCACATATGTGTGAGGGGAACCTTTACCTTTACCTTATCCTCAAGCATTACAAAATTCTACCTGGGAGGAAGTGGGAAGAGAGAGAAAGCAGATATGATTAAGCACGGATTTTTTTTTCTTCTAATATGCTCAGGGTAAGAAGTTATGTCCAACCAGTTTGTATATATACAGTATCACATCTACATACTTTTTGTATTACTACATATTAATGTGCATATCTGTGAGGCTATGTTACTTGGGAAGATTGTGGTTAGCATCACACTTTTCTTTAAATGCTTTCTGCTGAAAATGTGATATGGAATGACACCCTCTAAGGACAGCTAGTTTGACTGTTTTCTCTTTCACACAGATTTGGCAAATGAATGATGCAAAGCCATTGGCTTTCCTGGCTTTTGGCCATTATTGCAGATTTCTCCTACTAAATGGGAAATATATATATATATATATGTATATATGTATATATGTATGTATGTATGTATGTATGTATATGTGTGTGTGTGTGTATATATATATATATATATATATATATATATATATATATATATATATATATATATATATATATAATCAAATAGTAGTTTTTCTGATTAATGTTCAATCTGGACAATTAGCTGAACATCCAACCAAATCAAATTTGACATAAAAATTCCTAATGCTTCCTGTTTGAACTGCAACATTGATTGAAGCAAGTGATTGTTCAAATTGAATTCATAAAGCTGGAAAGCTATGTGTTTACCCGCTAGCTCCAGTGCAGAAACTGTGCACAGTATAATAATCCAATAGTGACATCTACAGGAGACCTTCCCATTCAATAGCGGCTGGAATGTTATTTGGAAAAATGAAAAGTCATCTCAAATGACCACCAGTTTTTGCTGTCTTGTTCATGGGTGGTAAAACTGGGGACAGTTTGGCCATGGGTAAGACTGAGCAGTGGGCTCAGTCCAGGCCTCTCTGCTCAGAGATAGCTATCTGCAGGGATCTTGAAAGCTTCCTTTTCAAGTATGGCTTCTCTCCTCTGGAGTGGCCCATGCCTAGATATTAGAATATTCCCTTCCTTCCTGGCTTTTAGAAAGTCCATTAAAACCTGGCTGTTCCATGAGACTGGAATGTTGTTCCTGTTCCCTCTGGGGAGGAAGAATATTTTAATTTTTGGTTTATTGATTGTGGTGTTCCTGGGCATTTACATATTTTTTTTCTTTTCCTATTGATTTGCCCTATTATTATTTTTGATATACCATATTTTTCGGACTATAAGACGCAGCAGAGTATAAGACTATAAGACGCACCAAGATTTCAAAGAGGAAAACAAGAAAAAAAATAGTTTTTTGCCTCCATGTGTTTTTGCCCTCCACAGGCAAAACAGGGAGCACTCTGCAGGTCTCCCAAATCCTCTGCACGTCCCGTTTTTGCAAAAAACAGGCCATTTATCACGAAAAATGGGCCCATTTTTGGCCTCCCAAACCCCCCTCATGCATCCCGCTTTTGCCCTCCCCAGCCCCCAGGAGCACTCTGCAGGCCTCCCAAACCCTCTGCGCATCCCGTTCTTGTGGGAAAAAGGTCTGTTTTTGGCAAAAACAGGATGTGCAGGGCAGGTTTCGGAAGGCCAAAAATGACTGTATTCGGTCTATAAGATGCACCAACATTTCCACCCTCTTTTGGGGGTGTGGGGAAGCCCGTCATACTCTGAAAAGTACAGTAACTATGATTAATTATTTGTTTGTCATCTAAATTTCCAAAGATGCTGCTTAGAATCAACGAGAAAGGCTTATAAGCCTGAAAAAATAAAAATACTTCTTAAAAGTTGGATGGAGGGGGCTGTGACAGGGAGATAATGCTGGTTTATCTCAACAATATCAGGATGGCAGCTACAAATGTTTCTTCAGAATATCCTTAAAGGAACTAATTAATCCTTTAGTTGTGTCCCATGGAAAGCTTCCACCAACTGTTAGCTAATGGGAGATGTGTTACTATAGTCACTGGAAAATTGGAAGATGGCTTCAGGCTCAGTCCTAGGTACTGATGAGATTCCTCTGAAGTTCAGCATAAAAGCACTCTTTGATTAACCACCTTCAAGTTACTAGTGTCCTCCTCATCCTTCAGCTCTGGTCAAAGAAATTAGAATCCCATTACAAGCTTTAACTTACTTTTGTGTTTACGACTTAAGTGCAGGAGACACCTGGTTGAATTCTCAACTTCTCCATCCTAAAAGACCTCCAGTAAATGGGCACTTAAAATCAAACCTATCTGAGATGTCAAAATATTGTAACAAGACCAAACCAGCTACATATTGATTCTAACAGGTTCATATGCTTATTCCTTCTTCTCCATAGCTAGCCCTAGTCCGGGCCTGCTGAATCCTCCAGTTGACCCAGCAGTCAAGCTCTTAGGCAAACCGGAGCGTTTGCAGCGCTCGGTATCTTCTTCCAAAGCTGGTAAGTTCGGAACACAACAGGAAGCCCTCCCAGGAGCAGAGAGGGTGTCAAAAAAAGGCTAGCTTCTCTGATCCAGTGAGAAAGATTAGCCAGCAGACACATCATCTGTTTCTCCTACCTGTTCCTGCAGAAGTATCCATGGCTGCAGAAGGACTATCCAGTCCTGGCAGCAGTGGCAAAGACCCTCCTCCATCTCCTATGATTGACAGAAAGAAACACAGGCGGAAGAAGCTCAGCACACCATCCAAAACTGAGGGATCAACAGGGCAGGCGGAGGGTAAGAGGCCTCTGCTCTCAGTCATGATTCGGAAAGTTGAAAAGAGTCCATTTTTAACCACAGTTTGGGCTGTCTACTGGGCATGTTAGAACATCTTGGTTTCCAAGGAAATAGACAGAAAAACTAGAGTGGCATCTCTAGAGGGATTTTCCTCAACTTGGTGCTCTCTCCATGTTGAGGGTCTGCAGCTGTCAGAATGTTCAGTCGATACGCCCAATGGTCCCACCAGCTGGAGAGTCTGAGAGATCCATTTGCTTTTTTTTTTTTTTAAAGCCTATGCATTAGAGTGAAATTGTTCTTAATGCAGAAAAGGCTTTTCTCTCAGATGGCAATTAAGACTAGGCTGCCCTTCGTAATGTGTATCTTTAAGATGTCTCTTTACAAAGCTAACCAACCAAGACATTGCCCTACTACCATTGACAGTAAACAGAGCCATTTTTCGGGGGGTGGGGGTGGGGGGTAGATTCCAGATCATATACCGTATTTTTTGGAGTATAAGACGCACCTACCTTTTTTGGTGAGGAAAAGAAGAAAAAAAAAAACCTCCCTCTGCCTTTGCCTCTGAGCAACTTTGCTCATTGCAGCAAACAGCAAACAGCCTGCTTTACTTTCATTTTCGTTTTCAGCATAGCTTGATTAGCACAAGGGGGGAAAAAAATCTGCTCCAGCAATTTACCTCTTTGCAGCAAGCAGCAGAGCCGTGTGCAAAACAGCTGAGAGCAAATCAACTGAGAGTCGGGAGGCAGATCCAATCAACTTGTGCTAATTAGGCTGTGCTGAAGCTGAAAGGAGCTGTTTTTTCTTGCTATTTGCTTGCAAGGAGGTAACTGCTGCGAGGCAAAGGCCAAAGGATGAGGGCCAGTGGGTTGGCAGGGCTACATTCGGTGTATAAGACGCAGTTAAATTTTCACCCTCTTTTAGGAGGGAAAAAGGTGCCGAAAAATACAGTATATCTGCTGGGTTGTCAGTAGAGGAAAGACACTCTTCTATTGGGCAGATAAGAGAGTCTTGAAATAGGCAAAGTATTAGCCAGGTAGTCCTCCATCTAAACATTCATTTAGCGACCATTCAAAGTTACAGTGGCGCTGAAAGACGTGACTTACAACCAATCCTTCAATTTAAGCACACTTACAATCACATGATCATAATTTCAGCAGCCAGCAACCTACAAGTGTTCACAACGGTTGTCGCCAGGTCACGCGATTGCCATTTGCAACCTTCCCAGCCGGCTTCTGACAAGCAAAGTCAATGGATTCACTTAACAACCATAGCAAAAAAAAAAAAGATTATAAAATCAGGTGCGACTCATTTAATGACTGCATTGCTTAGCAACTGAAGCCCCGGTCCCAAAAGTGGCCATAAATCGAGGATTATCAGTATGTAGTTAGCACTTTAAAAAAAAGGAGTGGGAGCATCATGTTTGCTTCAGGATTAAGCATGAGCTGAGGTGGTGCATTGGTTAGAGTGCAGTACTGCAGGCTACTTCAGCTGACTGCTAGCTGCAGTTCGGCAGTTCAAATCTCCCCAGGCTCAAGGTTGACTCAGCCTTCCATCCTTCTGAGGTGGGTAAAATGAGGACCCAGATTGTTGGGGGCAATAGTCTGACTCTGTAAACCGCTTAGAGAGGGCTGTAAAAGCACTATGTAGCGGTATATAAGTCTAAATGCTATTGCTATTTCCACAGTTCTGGGGGTTGCACTGGATCCTCTCTCTCAGTTGCAGGAAGGGAGGAACGCTTGAACGGTGATCATTATTTCCTGAACTGAAACATAACCAAGATGGTTGGGGTATCAGAGGCGCAAAACTCAAAAAATGCCTCCCAATGTTCATGCAAAGGCCAGCTGATTGCAACCCCTGGAAAGGAAAGGAATGGTCCTCTCCTTTTGAGAAGGGTTGGGCCATGGTCAGAGGGGCGGCCCATTTCCCACCTTTTTCTCTTAGCTCTGCCTGCACTAAGCAGCTGTTGCCAAACCTTTCACTTCCGCACTGAGTCTGCACCACACGGGGCCATGCCCTTCACAGCTGTCTCCCTCACTGTCCCTCGCAGTGCTTCACGCATCCACCCACCCACCCACCCCCCACTGGTGCCCGAATCCAGGAGTCTGGGAGTTCTGATAGCCTCTGCTTTTTTTTTTTTAATTATTTTCCTTTTCCTCCTCTGAACTCTCTCCCCTTTCTTCTTTTCCTCCCTTCTCTTTCTCTGCCTCTTGCTTCCTGCTTCCCCTCCGGACCCACTGCAGCCAAGCGTAAAATGTGGAAATTAAAAACCTTTGGTAGTTTAAGAAATATTTATAAAACAGGTAATGAGCGGCGGTGGCAGGTGTGGGCTCTTTTTTTGTGTGTGTGCCATGGCACCCATTGCATGCAGTTGTGCTTACTTTGTGACGTGTGCCCTGCTTTGATGTCTGCCCCTGATGCTCTCAAGGGATATCCCTTCTTGCTTCCCGGTTAACCATCCCCAGGCCAACAAGAGTGTGTACAAATGTTCCCCTTTCCCTTGTACCTCCATTTCCTCCCAAAATGGTTATGTTCCCAAAATTCCTTCAGAATGAGAGTTTTCGAACTTATTCTGAAACTCAATCAGAACTCCTTTGGGAGGAATATGTCAGATCATCAGATGAGCCCCAAAAGTGCAAATAAACAGGGCCATAAAAATCAGTAGATTCTCTGGAAGGCAACTTTTCCAGTATTTCTAGGGTCTCCTGCTGTACGCAGCCAAAACTGTCAAGTTTCGAGGTCGTCTCGAATAAAATGCATTTCAAACAAAATCTATGAAGAAAAATCTCCTATTTATTGAGCACGACATCCTAACCTGACTCCAAACGAAGCCAACACTGACTTCCAGCCCCCAAACCCTCCCTTTCCGTTCCCCACTCCCCTGCACTCATTGGCCATCTTCCAAGTCATTCTACCCCTAATCTACTCCAGCTCAAAGGAATTCCCCTCTCCCATCTCATCTCCTCGGAAACATTATCTCCAGGGAAAATAAGTAGGTGAAAAGTCAGCCATCCCTTTCCAGATGCCTTCACTTCTCCTTCTTATGTCAACACTAGAGTAAATGCAGATTGAAATGCTGACACAAAACAATAGAAGGTTGTGTTCTTCTAGCTCAGTGTACTTTCCCTACATGTGCATATAATGATCAGACACATTTGCATTTCGCACTGTTTGCTGGAGAATATAGGGCTCCACAGTTTTTTTGTGGTGCACAAGCAGGCTCCTTGAAAGACAAATGGGTATAGAAAGAAGAGCCCAGAAATCTAGACAGCCTTTCCCCGTTTGTATTTATTAACAGATCATGAATTCTTTATAGACTGCCATATCCCCAGGATTCTGTCTTCATCTTCCTTCCAACCCATGAGTGAGATAGGTTTATGATTGTCCTTAGCTGTTCTGCAGGAGTGTGTTTTCTCCCTCAAGTAGATAGTAAATTTGTAGCAGTTCCAAGGTATGTAAAATCTGACACATTTTGCAGATTATTCTGTTGGTGGTAGAGTCATTTGACCTGTTGAGGAGTGGGTTCAGGCAGAAACCAGTGGTGGGCTGCAACCGGTTTAACAACCGGTGCTGTGAGCGCGTGCTTTGCACGTGTGTGTGGGCTTTGCACGCGCAAGTGAACTTTGTGTGCACGTGCACCTAATGCACTGGCACGCAGCATTTAAAATACAGCAATTTGAAGCTCAGCTCCTTACCTTCTAAGGCAGCCCCGGTAAGTAGAACAGCAGAGGCATGGAAATCATCTGTGCCACGCGAATTAGCTGAGCCAGATAGAAGGAAACATAGGATAGGCTAGGGTGGTGGTGGGTGGGCGGGGCCAGCTGACTGTCAGAACTACTGGGTCACCCGAACCAGTCCGAACCCGAGTAGCCCACCCCTGGCAGAAACCCTTTGGTCCTTTAAGCTGATGCAGGTATGGCCCTTTCCCCAGACTCTCCATTTCCATAATTATTCTTCCCAGAAGAAGTGGTCATGGATCACTGAGTGAAGATTTGAACCTTGGATCTCTTGCTCCAAGTCCAGTGATAATCAATACTAGTATTCCACCACTGGCATTAGAAATAACTCTGAATTTTTGCCCCCACTAGGCTCTTTGATTTTGAAGCTTTTCACAGCAAAGACAATGGTGGGAGCAAAATAGAATCTGATCCATCAGAGATAAAAGTGATCCATCAGAGATAAAAGTGCTTAAACTTTCCCAGTCTTAAGGGATGCCTTAGGACTTTTATCTCAGATGGATTGTGATCCTTTACCATTCCAACCAACTAATTCCCACTTCTCTGCCCTGATTCTCCTGCAAAAGGAAGTGAAGGGAAGGTGACATTGCAAGAATTTCTTTTTATGCAATCAGCACACTTCCCTGCCCTACCTCACCCATGGCTTGGGCTTGCTTGCAGAAAATTCTGCTCCCCACCACAGCCCTGGTTCCTGTCAGAGCCCTCAACTGGTTTGATTATCGGTTGATTATCATCTGCTGGCCATTTCCTGCCTCCTGAACTTTCTGTTCCGGCTGGATCTCAAGTGGCCCCATATTCCATCCATGATCAAAACAAAGTGTGAGACTGAGAAAAGAGAATTCGAAACCTCCCTTATCCTACAGAACCACAGTCAAGTGGCATTGTGTTTCCACACACTATCTCCACTCTCTAGTTCAGAGATGAGCAAGTTAAGCCTACAGTACTGTGGCAAGGAAACACACAGGGAGCGCTCTGCAAATTTAAAAGTGCTCCGTAAATAACTTTAAAGTAGTAAATAACTTGTGAGCTGATGAAGTGCTGATAGAATCAATGAGATTTTTCTCCCCAGAAAGGACAGCATCCATGTAGAACTCTTTCAGGTTCTTGCTGTTTGTGAATTTAAAATGTTGGCTTGCGTCACCGATAGATAATTGTGTCCCTAATACTAATAGATCATCTCCCTACAACTTTCCCCAAGCGTCTGTGCTTAAAAAAAAAAAACAACCAAGCCTCTTTTGTGTTCATTTAACTTCCGAATGTCCTTCCCTGGCCCCCAGATTTTGCCCCAACACCAGTTTGTGAGCGTAAGACAGTTCGAACTTCAGGGAAAGGTATCATTTCATTACGCCTGAGGGCCACTCTTTTACATCCACAGAGGAAGAGAACTTCGAATTCATCATCGTCTCCAGCACAGGGCAGACATGGCACTTTGAGGCCAACAGCTTCGAGGAGAGAGATTCCTGGGTCCAAGCGATCGAGAGCCAGATCTTGGCCAGCTTGCAGTGCTGTGAAAGTAGCAAGAACAAGGTATTGAACCGCCCGGCTTCCTGCTGTCCCTTTCTCTATTGAAGCCTGCCTTTAAGTATTGATTGCCTCTAAGGTTGTTGTGATTTTGGCCATTTCAAAAAGAGATGTTGAGACTTTGGGGGAAAATGCAAAGAAGAACAGCTAAGATGATTAAAGGCCTGGAGACAAAAACATATGAAGAACAGTTGCAGGAACTGTGTATGGCCAGTCTAGAGAAAAGAAGGACTAGGGGTAACATAATAGCAGAATTCCAATATTTGAGGGACTGCCACAAAGAGGAGGGGGGGTCAACTTATTTTCCAAAGCACCAGAAGGCAGGACAAGAAGCAATGGATGAGAACTTATTAAGGAGGGAAGCAACCTAAAACTAAGGAAAAACTTTCTAACAGTGAGGACAATTAACAAGTGGGACAGCTTGCCTTCAGAAGTTATAGGTGCTTCATCACTGGAGGTTTTTAAGAAGAGACTGGACAGCCACTTGTCTCAAATTGTATACGGTCTCCTGTTTCAGTAAGGAGTTTGGGCTAGAAGACCTCCAAAGTCCCTTCCAGCTCTATGCTGATTGATTGATTGATTGATTGACTTGTAAATGCACTATTCATATTAGGGTTACCAGATATCTGAGGAGGCAAAGGAGGCTATGGACAATGCTGTTGTAACTTTGTACGGTCATTTACAAATGGCTGTAAATCGTTTATCTTCCAATGCTATCATTCCAGTAATCATCACATACAATGGATGTCAGGAAACAAGGCAGAATGAATGGACATTTGAAAATATAACAAAACTTTAGTCAGATGGTTGAACTCTGAAGGCCCAGAAAGTCCAGAAGGAAAGAATAAGCAGGCAAAGAAGTTTTAAACAGAAACCACAATCTCTAATGTGGGATATTCAGTACACAGAGAGAGCAAGTTATTTGGATGAGAGTTGGAAAACAGGCTGGGAAGATAAATATCCCCAGGCCTAACTTGAATTAGGCATACAACATTTTAAAGGATTAAAGAATAAATGTAATTTACCAATAATTACAAAAGGACATTTTCAAAATATTACACAAGAACATTTGCAAAGTATTAAATATTAGTATTATATATTACGATATTGCACTTCTTATTTGATTGACTAAATTTGTTTCTGGACTATTCATTTTTCAACTGTGGGGTTCACACAAATGAATTATTTTCCATTAAAACATTTCTGCACATAATTTCAATATCTTAGGCAGAAGCATTTGAGCTACCTGCCCATGGCATGCCCTTCCTTCCTTCCTTCCTTCCTTCCTTCCTTCCTTCCTTCCTTCCTTCCTTCCTTCCTTCCTTCCTTCCTTCTTGAATTCTATCGCTCGAAGTGATTTAGCCCAGTCATAATTCTGTTATCTTGGTAGGAAGAGTTTGAGCATTATTTGCAAATGATTAATGGTTAATTAATGGTTGTGTTGCGGTTTCAACCACATTTGAAACAATCACTGCAATTCACACAAACTTTTTAAAAGCAAGAAAAATAGAAGCCAATCACGCACAAAAAATTGGAAGAAAACTGATTGATCCATTGGAGAGGGAAAACGGGGTTTCCTTTTGTGAATATTCCCACAGAGTAAGTCCTGCTGAAAATAAAGCCAACTTTTGTGATTCATTTTAATTAGTTAGTTTGTTTGTTTCATTTATATTTGCTGCCCAGTGCCCATCTCATTTCAAAATGAGGGATTCTGGGCGGCTTATAACATTAATTCTTTCCATATCAAACATAAAAAATGTAGGGAAGGGAGAGTATCCTCAGGGATCCTGCTGTATCTGAGAATGGAAATGGAGTTTAATCCAAAAATTTCATACAGGTTTGGAAGATGGGTTTCAAGACATAGCAGACAATAGCTTACCCTGTCTTGCAAGGCCTCAGTCAAAATTAGGGCGATCTGTGAAGTAACCCCTGAAACAATGGACATTTTAGCATCTATCTATCTTCTGTTTCCCCAACAGGCCCGGATGGACAGCCAGAGTGAAGCTGTGGCAATCCAGGCTATCCGAAATGCCAAAGGAAATTCTTTGTGTGTGGATTGTGGGGCATTAAGTAAGTATGTGGCTGTTCAGACTTTTTCAACCAGGTGCGCTCTTGAATTCCCATCCCACACAGCCAGCGGCATGAACGGCTGGAGATGGTGGAAGCTGTAGTTCAACAAAGCTGGAGGGCACCAAAGAGAGGAAGGTGAACAGGCTTACTTTAGAGACCATGTTGGCTGAACTTGAATAGGAAACGATTGCTTGTTTCCAAAAATAAATCCAATAGGGATGGTGCATTTCCTGTACAAACCTCAGTATGGCATTAATTGCGAACTCTAATTCAGCATCTAATATTGTTGCTTCCAATCTACAGAAAAAGTATATTATGGACTTGGTTAAAAGCATTTTTAATCCCTTGTTTCAAAGGATTTGGATGGCATGCATATCTTTCTCTTATTAAGGTGATGGATTTAGCAAAATTGGTGGCTATCAGAATAGCTTTATGAAACAAAAGGATTTGAAATGTTCTTTGTGCTTTAAAGGCAAAATTCATTAAATCTGGGAATGATGGACCTTTTTAATCCCAAGAATCACAATAATGAATCCCAGAAACATAGCATCCTCCCCAATATATATTTTATGACTCCTCCCTGCAACATATATATATATATGTTTTTCTTTTAGCCAGGTTTCTCCTACGTAACCAAGATTTTTCTTTCTACAGCCCTAGCTCAGTGGAGTCACATCCACTCGATTCTGGGCTTTTTTTTCTTCTCATATATATATGAGACTGTCCTATATTCATTCTCTTTCCCTGAAATATTCTGTATTAAAACAGAATATGAATAATAGGTGGTCTATATGGATAGATTTAGTAATACTGTACATTAAAGGATTGAGCTACATTTTTATGCATAACTCGTTTCTTCAAATGTCACTCAGTTAATTGTTACAGGTATTCCTTGATTTACGACCACAGTTGAGCCCAGAATTTATGTTGCTAAGTGAGAAATTTGTTAAGTGAGTTTTGTCACGTCTTATAACTTTTCTTGCCACATTTGTTAAGTGAATTTGGCTTCCCCATTGACTTTGCTTGTCAGAAGGTCACAAAAAGATGATCACATGACCTTGGGATACGGCAACCATCAAAAATATGAACCCGTTGTCCAGTATCCGAATGTAAATCACATGACTATGGGGACGCTGCAATGGTCATAAGTGTGAAAAATGACCATAAGTCACTTTTTTCAGTGATGTTGTAACTTTGAACAGTCATTAAATGAACTGTTGTAAGTCGAGAACTACCTGTACTTTATATATATATACATACATACATACATACATACATACATACATACATACATATGCATATTCTTTCTAGCCAGGTTCCACCTATGTTAGCTAAGTTGTTCTTTAGCCCTAGTTCTGTGAAATCTCATTCACAAGTTTCTGGGCTTTTTGTATTCTGCTGAAAAGCAACAACTCTGTGCTGCAATTTGGGAGATACAAAAAGCCCAGAAACTTGTGAATGAGATTTCACAGAACTAGGGCTGAGGAACAACTTAGCTTACATAGGTGGAACCTGGCTAGAAAGAATATGCACATAAAAGCCTATGAAAAAAGAAAAAGACATATATATATATATATATATATATATATATATATATATATGTATGTATGTATGTATGTATGTATGTATGTATGTATGTATATATATATATATATATATATATATATATATATATATATACATACACACACACACACACACACACACACACACATATATATATATATATATATATATATATATATTATTAGCAATGTTATATTTTTGGTTGCACTTCATCATATCTTCTAACTTTTATATTTTACCAATAAAATATTTAAATCTTAAGAAAAGAAAAAGAAGGCAGAGGCAGGACACACCAAAGAAATAGGAACATAGTTGGATTTATTTCCACCAGCTTTTAGGGGCGGGACTTTTTTTAAAAAAAAAATCTCCTTTGAAGCTTCAATCTGACAATTACTACGTCAAATGATAATATCTAACTACAATTTTACAATTGGTTAGAGAAGAGATATAGATAAATGTATTAATAGTAAACAAGAAAATGTTATAATAAATGAAGTATGGGGAGAACGTTATAATAAAGAAGTTGGAAAAATAAAGAAACGATGAAGATCGGAGGAGTAAGAAGAAGATGATGACAAAATAGAAACATCTTGATGATGCACTGAATGATTGATTATGTATTGTATGTTTGTTTGTTTATAAAATAATTTTAATGTTTATAAAATTTTATAAAATAAAATTTTAAAAAAGATAATGTCTAACTAAAGAAATAAGCCATCTCCGACACAGATGCTTCTGTCCTTTGGCCTGTCGTTTCCCAGCAGACAGGTTTGGCATACCAAGCCACAGCAGAGGAGATTTCAGCGACCCTTCTCCTATGCAAGATCTGGCTCCTTTGCATCCCAGCTGGCATTCCTTTTTAAGGGAACAGATTGATTCTTCATAGGAAAAGGGAGCTGTTTCAAGGCTGGGTCTTTTTAAAATATTGGGGAGGGAGACTTAAAGGAGCTCAGAAGAAAAGTCCCACTGCAGAGTCCTTTCCACTCTTCCCTTTTGCTGGTCAGCTTGTGATGTCTCTCTCTCTTTCTCTCCTTTGTCTTTCCTTTCTCTTCCTCCGCCTTCTGCCACCGATAGCCTCCCACCGACCAGTACGCTCCCACAGAGAAGGACTCCTCAGGGTGCTATCAGCCAGGCAATGTCTGCTGGCGACCCCCAGGGGGAGGGCCTTCTCTGTGGCAGCACCTGCCCTCTGGAACGATTTGCCCCGGAGATACGAAGGATACCAGATCTCCGGGCCTTTCGCCGTGCCCTAAAAACTTTTCTTTTCCATCAAGCAGGGCTGGCATGACCCCCCCTTTTTTTAGCTCTTTTTAGTTTTTTAAGTGTAAATTGGGTTTTAATTGGATTGTTTTAAATTGTGGGCCAAAGCTGTATAATTCTTTTAATTGATTTTAAATTTTGTATTGGTATGTTTTTTATCCTTGGCTGTCCACCGCCCTGAGTCCAATAGGAGAAGGGCGGTATATAAATTGAAATAATAATAATAATAATAATAATAATAATAATAATAATAATAATAATAATAATAATAATAATAATAATAATAATAATAATAATAATAAAGGGAAAGCCTTCAAGCCCAAATCTGAAAATGCTACCTGATAATGAGGCTTACTCAGTAGTGGGCTCCACTTACCTTCGCTACTGGTTCGGAACCGTGAGCGCACGCATGTCCTTGCTTCACTCGCGCTCAGTGCTTCTGCGCATGCGCAGAACCTTCTGCGCATGCACAGAGCATCCATGATGACGTCCGGGTGAGTGGGTGGAGCCTCCGACCGCCACCACTACTGGTTCACCCGAACCGGGGCAAACCAGTAGAAACCCACCACTGGGCTTACTTCCAAGAAGGCTGGGCTTTTCCCTTTACCACATTGGGATATCTCTCCTTTGGCTAGTTACAATCTCTCATCCTAACTTGGGTTGCCTGTGACTTAGCACATCAGAACAATTCCTTTAGTTTGGTCTTTGATTTGAAGGGGAAGGGCAGTTCCCTGTCCTTCATCCTACTTTTCTAATTCCTCCATTTTCTTCGCTCTAGATCCAACCTGGGCCAGTCTGAACTTGGGGGCGCTGATCTGCATTGAATGTTCTGGCATCCACCGGAATCTGGGCACCCACCTGTCTCGTGTGCGCTCTCTTGACTTGGATGACTGGCCCCTGGAGCTCACTTTGGTGCTCACCTCTATCGGGAACGAAACAGCCAACAGCGTCTGGGAGAAATGCACACAGGGACGCCGGAAACCCACCTGTGAGTCATCACGGTAAGTGCAGATAATCACATAATGTAGTGGAAGTATACCCTCGGAGACTTAGGCAGGCCTAGTGTGTCTACTTACCTGGGAGTAAGCATTGTGGCACACATACTTGGATCAACACAGAGAGAAGTTAAATTATAAACGCATGATGTAGCTAAGGTTGGGCACATTGCAGTGTTGCTGACTTGGTGTGTGGGAGGAAGGCATCTATTGGGGATAACCAGCCTCAAAAGGGGTTAATTCTAAATATACCTTTAATTTTATAAACTCTCCATGTGGAGAGTAATCATTCTGTCCTTCTCTCTGCCTAAGGCAGTGTTTCTCAACCTGGCTGAGAGAATTCTGGGAGTTGAAGTCCACACATCTTAAAGTTGCCAAGGTTGAGAAATACTGGCCTAGAGGAAGAAACTATGTGGAAGTGGGGGAAGCAGTTGACATCCATACCCTTCCAAGAAGGGAATGGGACAAATGCCATGGCCAACTCATTGCAGCAAACTCATCATGGTCAACTCACTGTAGGACTATGTAACAATTCTATTTAATTATTTAAAATAAATTTTAACATATTCTAATTTTTGCCATTCACATTTTATTCTGTCCCTCTTTTTGCATCCTTTCTTTAATGTTTCTATTCCACCATTTCTTTGATATTAGTGTAACGCCTGTTCTGCATTAAGTTGTCCTGTGATGAGATGGCTGTGGTGAGTTGTTCTGCAGCGTTGGTTGTGGCGAGTTGGCTGTGGCAAGTTGGCCATGGCGAATTGTCATAGACCCATTTGAGACCTGAGAATCATCCTAGCTCTTAGATCAGAAGATGTCCATATAACCGCCTTGAATTTTTCACCATAGAGATTATTAGCAATCAGTATATGGATGTCTGAATTTGGCTCCTTTTCTTCATGCTTATCTTGCTCTTCCATCCCTTTGACCATCTCTCTGCGTAAGAACCTGCCATGGTTTTCTTTTTTCTTTTCGACCTCGTGTGCTTTTCATAACGGGGTGTCTCTGGCCTTAGAGCCTCTTATAGCAAACGTTCTTAATTTCCTTTTTTCAGGGAAGAGCGAGAATCTTGGATCCGAGCCAAATATGAGCAACGACTATTCCTGGCACCACTACCAAACTCTGAACTCTCCCTTGGGTGCCAACTGTTCCAGGCTGTCTTGGACCAAGACTTGGGGGCTGTGCTGCTCTTGCTAGCCCACAGTGCCAAGGAACAGATCAATGCTCCTACCGGGGACAAGGACCGGCGCACAGCTCTGCATGTGGCATGTGACCTTCCACACGTGGTTATCACCCAGCTTTTGGTCTGGGTAAGTTCTTGGCAGTAGAGCAGGGGTGGGTTCTACTTACCTTTACTACCGGTTCGCATCGTGCCCGCGCATGCACAGATCACTTCTGATGACGTCCAGGTCAGTGGGCGGAGCCTCCCGCCGGTTTTACTACCAGTTCTTGCGAACCAGTCCGAACCAGGGGGCAACCTACCACTGCAGTAGAGGCACTTTTAAGTCCAATGAGAGGGGGAAAAAAATCTCTTAATGAAAGAAGGCCTGTTCTTCAAGAGAAAAAGTTGACATACACAGTAGTCAGATCACCTAGAGCTGACTGTTAAAACATTAATTTCTGAGAATGTAATACATTCTCAGAATTTATACATATATTCATTTCAGTATGTATGCCTACAATGGCATATTTCAAATTTCCTTCCGTGATTTCAAATATTCTTGTTCCATACAGATATGGGAGGTTGGTAGTAGGTTTAAAATAGTTCTTTGGACTTTGAATTGGATCCATTTACAGCATGTATGGCGTCCTCTGGGCAGAAGCAAACAAAGCAGGGGTGAAATCCAGCAGGTTCTGACAGGTTCTGGAGAACCACTAGCGGAAATTTTGAGCAGTTCGGAGAACTGGCAAATACCACCTCTGGTTGAACCCAGAGTGGGGTGGGAATGGAGATTTTGCAATATCCTTCCCCTGCCAAGCCCACCAAGCCACACCATGCCCACCAAGCCACGCCCACAGAATCGGTAGTAAAAAAATTTGGATTTCACCATTGAAACAAACCCCTTATATTACGTTGCATAGCCTGTGTGAGTTTCGTCCATAAGCTATGCAACTGGTTTGAAGCAGAACGTAATGGTGAAGCCCATGTTTTGCATGCAGAAGTTCTCATCTCTTATTAAAAAGCACCATATAGGAAAACACTAGTGCCCAGGAAACCAAACAGAATCTCTAGTCTGAGGAGTAGCAGTCTCCTATTCTTAGTGCCCTGTGAGACAATAATGATAACTATCTCAGGTCAAAATTACTTGTACTGAATGGAAGATTTGTTTTATGTTTCTTGGACTATTTAAAACTGAACAATGATGTGGTTCCTTTCCCCCCCCCCCGGCCAAAAAAATCAGCACCTGCAGAGATCTTTCCTGGCCTGCAGCCTAGCTGCATCATAACAACCAACTCACACTGTTCCTCCAATGGAAAGTCTTTAAGTTCCTTCTGGAGGTATTGGGGGGGGGGAAACATTGCTTGTCAGAAATTAGGAACAGCCATAGCATTGGGTGGAAATTTTGGAGAGATATTTTACCCTGTCTTTGAAAGACTGGTACTGATGGAGATAGAGAGAACTGGAACAAGGTGTGGGTGGGGGGAAGTCAACTGATTGGTCTGTGTAGCTTGGTTTTGTTTATTTTTTTTTCCTGCCTTTGAGCTAGTCTTAATTCCTGGTGACTTACACGGAGAAGTCCATGAAATTTTCTTGGCAACATTTTCAGAAATGGCTTGCCACTGCCTTCTTCCTGGGAATATACTACTCAACAATGTGTAACTTGGGGGAAATATAGAAAAAAGTATCAAAAATAACAAAGGCCGAGGAAGAGAATAACCCTTTGAGAGTGGCAGTGGCTACAGCATATTCCACTCCTTACTGAAGCTCTAAATTTCCAGCTTCCAGATGAAATCCAGTCAGGCCTACACAACAGCAGAACACACAGACTTGTGTTTTGGAGTTCCTAACACTAATCGGTCTTTTTTTTTTTTTCTCCCTCCCTACAGTACGGTGCTGACGTTAAGGCCCATGATGCTGTGGGGCACACCGCACTCTTCTACGCTCGCCGAGCAGGAAGCCAAGAATGCATTGACATCTTAATGCAACATGGTTGCCCAAACGAAGGCTACAGCACTATTGCCACCCCAGGCCTGCGCCGGAAAAGCAGCAGTGCCAGCATGGGAAGGACCGAGGCCCGAACTGCCCTGGTGTAGCATGCCAGGGGGAGCCTCTTCCCCATCCTAACGGTGCCAACAAGGGTGCAGTGACTGATGCCTCCTCTCCTTAAGGAGATCCCACTCCCCTCTGGCACCTGGACTGTAATGCCAAGGAGCATAGATCATGACTTGTGTCATGCAGAGGAGGTGGCAGCTCCCATCCAGAGCCCAGCTTCAGCGGTTCTGCTTGGCACAGGCTGCCATCACCAAGACTCACAGCTCTCTCTACTGCCAGGCCTTGAGCTGCTCTGCTGATATCCTGGGCAAACAGCCGTCTCTCCAGACAGGTCATCAGAGAAAGCCTACAGAGAACCGAGGGCAATGCGTCCCAGTATTTGGAATGAATAAGAATTAGGACCTGGGCTGACGTTGTTGTCTTCCCAATTAAGACTTTGGGAAATGAGAGGGACAAGTGTTTACGTGGGGTCAGCTCCCCTTTTCTTTCTGGGTTTATAAGAAGTGTTGAAGGCGGAATGTTAATCAGCATTACTGGAGCGGTTGGTGACTGAACTGTACTAACCACTTCTATGGAGCCCCAAAACATAACAATAGGCGGGAGCAGGGGGGGGAGTGTCGAAGGGCCCAATAGCGTTTGTCACAACAATAGCACTGAGGGAAGAAGGTTCAAGGGGGAACCTTTGTGTCACTTAACTTGGCTTAAGTGAACCCCTCTCCTCCTCGTGTCAGGGTATAGGGCTTAGTGGATGCACTTGAGCTGTGGCACACTAAAGGGGCTGTAGGCCAGCCTCCCTCATTTCTAGGCAGGAACGCGTACAAAAACAGGAGTGAAGTTGCTTGCTCAAATCCAGCGTGGATGAGCATG
Organism: Pituophis catenifer annectens; assembly: GCF_029215685.1. Taxonomy (NCBI): domain Eukaryota; kingdom Metazoa; phylum Chordata; class Lepidosauria; order Squamata; family Colubridae; genus Pituophis; species Pituophis catenifer. Next base: position 160,775,942 of record NW_027256882.1, read on the forward strand.
TGGAAAACATGCATTTCATGGAAAAACCCGTTTCCGTTATTCAGTTTCCTTTGCCCTTTCAACAAATTGGGTTTTCTCTTCTAGAACGCCGACCCTTCCCACCTCTCAAAAAACTGAGCAAGAGTGGGAGAGAAAAGTTAGGGATGTCCTAATATATACATTATATATAAAAACAGTATCCTAACTTAACCAGGCAGTAAAACCACCTACTGACTCTTGGGGGCATTTTTCTTTATCCAAGAGAGAGAACATATTTTTATTTAGCAGACACAGCTCCTAATGCCTGTTTTGTGAAGCGTTTTAATTTGAAATGTCATGAGGCTGTTGTGAAGCCCACCTGCACCCGGCCTTGTCCAGGTCAAAGCGGGTGAGGCTGAATGAATTAGGCCAAGACACCAATTAGCAGCCAGTCTCCACCTATTGCCTTGCCAGACCCCTTTAGTCTTAGACTCAGGATCACCCTGCTATCACCCGGAAACACCAAGCACACTCCTTCTTCAAGCCGCACTGAAACACATTCCTTCTGCTAACTTTCCTCAGGTCTGGTGCCTGATCGTTGCACTGAAATAGCTGTTATGTCTTACACTCTTTCAAAGGCCCCAGGCTGCCTCCTTCTCCTAGAAACCTTTTCACTCTTTCAGATCGTTCAGAGGAGGTAACAAAATGGTTGAGGCAGCTGGTTACGGGCCAAGAAGGGGGCTCAACCGTGGTGAGGCAAACGCTGGGCATCTCTGAGGAATTCAACAAGGCCATCTTTTATGGATGCTGAACCTCCTCCTGAAGCTATAGACATACTGAGCAGCCAGAGGGGGTTCTTCCAAAGCAACACACAGCCTGGCTGTTAAAAGAAGAGTCATTTTTTTTAAAAAAAAGAAATGAAGGAACATTTGTAAAAAGCTCCTTTCTTCACTCCTCCCAGTATTATCTCCCCTTTCTGACTTTTGTCCTAGTTTATTGCTTCATTTCGAGAAGGATAAAATCCTTCCCACTCTTTCTTCTTTCTAGTTTGGCAGCTCTCCTGGTGCAAGTGTTTACAGGCCTCGCCTCCACTGTTGTGGCAGGGGCATCTGTGTGGTTGTGATGAGTGATGTGGTCTCAGGCTTTATTTCAAATCTGTGATCAGGGTAATGCAATTAATCCTCCCTCCCCAGTGTGGACAGACCTGGGCTGGAGCAGCTGTTACAATTGCTGGCTCCATCCCACTGACCTCTGGTCAAACCCAGCCTGATCTCATTCCTCTGGCCGCTGGTTTGTACCATGAGAACTGGACATGCAAGCAAAGGGCACAAGCCCAGCCAGGCCACATCACCTCTTAAGACACCTAGGGCTTCCTTGCCCTTCTGAATCTGACCAAGTTCTTGAATGTACTGGCAATTGTGTTGCACGAGATCCATGCCCCTTAGCTGTGAGATGGAACCCCACAGGCCTGGCCCCAAGAGGATGGTTAACACAACCACATTGTTGCCGGATTCCCCACGGTATAATGGATGAGCACGGCAGGCCTTTGGGAAGGGAATCGTGGCTTCCGAGCACTTTTGAATCCAGCCTTGAGGGTCAGAAGAAGGGAGGGGGCACTGATCCATCAACACTGAATGTAATTTATGCTTAGGGGGGCCTGGCAGTTCAGCACAAGTTCCTGGGAGAGCCTCTTGTGCAAGCCCCAGATTTGGGGCTCGAAAAGTAAGGCGGGCGGAAGTGGGGGGAGGGAGGGGATGTGAAAGTGCCAGAGCTAATATTATTGGCTCTGTGCAGCTGTTGTAATCTCTTGGATTGTACCTTGTAAGTATGTGACAATGTAAGAAGATGTAATAACAGTGACTGATTATTCCTTCTTGTGATAGCTCTCCAGAGTTGGATTGCCAAGTGGGTGGGAATATTTCCGTTGTTTGTTTTTTTTTTCCTCTTTACAGCAGCAGCAAATAAGGAAGAGCATTTAGGAGAAAGTAAATGTTGGCCCACTTGGAAATTTCTAATGCTGGGAAGGAGGAGAAGGAAAGTGATAGTAACCGAGTTTGTAACGATTGGTCAAATGCAAGCTAGGGACATGATATTCAGGCGATCTCAGAAGCCTTGCTATGTTCCCAGGAGACCACAAGAAAGTGACAGTACTCTTAATTGTCTCCACTTGATCATCTCCTTTCCTATCTTTTATCCCACTGCATCAAAATTTAGTGTTTAAAACGACAGAAGTAGGGGAAAAAAACCTCAGCAAATAGATGGACAGGAAAATTCCTAAGAGCATTTGCTTAACTTGTATTGCTTTACCCCTTATTACTTAGCTCCCGTTGGTGTCTTGCTGTAGTATTATACAGAGACAACTAAGCACATCTACGTCCATTGAGAACTTCATCCACCACATACTCAAATGCGTGTGCTGCATGATAAATACTTCTCCTTCTAGCCATTCTCACCTGTTCTTGCTATCGCAATGCCTTCATTTGTGAACTGCTGCATGAATGGTCCATTGTAGGAAAACCTCAATTTAATAGACGAGAGGGGAAGGGTAGTCCATTAACTCCAAAATGATATCAGTTTCCATCCATTTGCACTGTTTGTGTGACACTTGTGTCCAGACTGCTTCAGAAATGGGCTTTTGTCTTGTTATTTGTGGGGGAAGCAAAAAGAAAAATGTTACCCATCACCTCACAAGCCTGCTGAATTGAGGTTTTACTGTGTCTTCATTTAAAGTATGATAATTGGTGATCTGTAAATTGAGTTGGTAGATAGGAAATGTGGTTAAAACAAGTAGATTAAGACTTATTTGGGGGGGAAATGCCACCGAGCAATAATCCATTACAGTTAGTTCTTGGCTTCCTCACCCTAACAGGCTTCACACATTCAGTGGGTTTTATTTGCAGCTGCTGCTTAGTGTCAGTTCTGAAATGGCTCCTTCTGTGTCTCCATTAGCCCCTTAAAATAAAAATAAAAAATCCATTTTGATAAAAGAAAAACCAGAAGACTCCTCAAAGGGGGAGATTTAAGGGTTTATTCTTCATTTTAGAAATCCAGTCTGCCAAACTGAAAAAGTACAGATTCTAAATGAACATAAATTCCCCCATCATTGAAAAGAGTAAAAAATAAAATTTAGAATTTACTTCAAGTTTAAATAGGTTTCTTTTTCTTCTTCAAGAGACTGTAGCAGATGAGTTAGAACGCTGAAACTTTTTAAGTGCTATAATTGGTATTTGAACAAAATTAAGACTTTCCTATAGACATATCTTTGCCCAATTCCAATGTTACTTTTTAAATGTAACACTACACACCCACACTAATCTTTTTACCGTTTCTTTTTAAGAAACGGTACTACACAGCAACACTAAGATTAATCTATTTTTGCGGAAAACCAAGTATTCCCACCCCTACCAAAATCTGCACAATCAAACTTTTCTGTGCTAATAATAAAGGCCAGCTAAACCACTGTCATCCCAATTCAGAGACTTTGGAGATCCACAGTTTAAAAAGTGCTCACCACTTCTGTGAAAATTTGAAGAGCCCTTCCATGATGCTCATTCTTGTAGGCAAAAAAAAAATCAAAATACTGTAGATTCAGCAAATGTCAGAATTCTTAATTCAATCATGTGCTGTTTAGAAAGGCGTGCACGGAACTTTGAAAGTCATTTTAAAAGTTATATCAGTGAAAAGATACATATTTATAGGGATCTCGCATATAAAGAGTGCAACTCGCTACATTCAGATGTTTCAGTGGGACTTATGCGATACATATTCTTAGTTCCTCTGACAATAAGACAGAATTTTTAAAGAGTACACAGAAACCTTTCAAGATTATTTCCCTTTGTACAACTAGACAATAGCTCCCTTATTGGCAGTAACCACGTCAGAAGGTCATTGTCTTGAAATACGTTTCATGGTTAGTGAACATTTTTAGAAACTTATCCCTTCTTATATTTTAATGGAAAAACCTGTAAACATGACAAATCTTATTGAGAGGCAAAGTCAGTCAATGAGGGACAACAAGAAAAGCACAAACTGAAGAGAAGGTGGGACTGGGATTAAACAACAACTCTTCAAATCAGCACCAAGGTTCAGCCCAACTGTCCATGCAAAATTGTGGAACGAAGGCTTCATACCCAGCCCTTTCAACCAAGGGCTAAAACAGTCTCTTCTTTCTCCTCATAACAAAGATACAAAAATTCCATCATAAGTTACAGAGTAATGGAAGCCAGTTGGTTAGGATCACCAGTATATGTAGCTGACTTAAGCTGCCTTTCTCTTGAGCTTCATCTCCTAGAGTTGGGGGCTAAGGGCCAGAATGGGCAGCTGTGAAGTTGGCGCCACAGTCAACGTAATTGTAGGTCTCCAAGGAACTTTGAGATATGTGGCCAATGTAGGAGATTTTCACTGAAGTTCTGAAAGGCAGAAACAAAAGAGAAAAAGATGATTATTTTTTTTTATAAACCAAAAAGTAAGTGGAGTCCTCACAACGTATACCTAAACTGAAATGTTAAATTATGGGCCAGAATGTTTATATTATTCAACATACATATTCAGCAAGCTCCACACTGGACAATGCTCAAGTTAAGCTGCATTCAAAAACCATCTGCAAAGTTCTAGGGCAACATTGTACGTATCAATAAAACTATAATCATTTAACGTAAAGGAGAGGGATCTACCACTGCCAGCATCTTTTACCATTTGCCATGGAGACCGAAGAGGGTAGGAATTAGAAACCAACAAGAGGGGCACAGACTCCTCACCTCTTTTAAATTTCCCGTAACTCCACTCTTCTCCTTCAGAAGCCCAGAAAATAGTTCATCAAAATGCAAGTTTGCTAGATAAAGCAGTGGTCAAGTTCAGAGAGTAATCTGGGACCTAAAAGGTAAAAGATTCCCCTGCACATGTGTGCTATCGTTTCCGGCTCTAGGGGCAGTGCTCATCTCCATTTTTAAGCCAAAGAGCCAGCGCCATCTGAAGACATCTCCGTGGTCATGTGGCCAGCATGACTAAATGCCAAAGGCACACAGACACTGTTACCTTCCCACCAAAGTGGTCCCTATTTTTCTACTTGCAGTTTTTACATGCTTTCGAACTGCTAGGTTGGCAGAAGCTGGGACAAGTAACGAGAGCTCACTCCGTTACACGGCACTAGGGATTCGAACCACTGAACTGCTGACCTTCTGATTGACAAGCTCAACGTCTTAGCCACTGAGCCACCACCTCCCAACCTGGGACCTACTGACATATAAAAGAACCAACAAACCCTCTCTCTGTTCCTACCAAACCTGGGTTGTTCACCAGGTGTTTTTATATGAAAGCACTCAGATAAAGACATTAAATGTGGGAGGAGAGGGTTGTTAAGTTTTTGGAGAGACTTTTATTATGTGTTAAGACTAATCCAGGATATACATAACAGTTTGATTGTCTTTTCCAGTTGTTTTTTTTAAAGAGCAAGCCATAATGCCAGCTTTTGGCAACTGTACTATCAAAAATCAGCAGAATTATTAAAGGGGGTTGTGGGATTAAGAAAATGATTTTCTAGTATTGGGGGACAATCACCAAACTAGTTAGGAATTTATATTTGGAAATATAAAACAGAAAGGAGGAACGTTTTCAAATGTGTTTTTAACCCGAGAGATACACAGATTAAAAAGAAATCCGTAAAAGTTACGCACCTCATGAAAATCACAATATTGTGCACTCGGATCTTTGGTAGCGTGCAGAAGAAACTAAGAGAGAAAATCACAAAATCTTAAAATAATTTAGAAACTAAATCATGCAAGCAATTCTGAAAACTATTATTCTATATCCAGAACATGGTATAGCCAAATTTAACCTTGAGCAGATTTTATTGCCAAATCTGTGTTTAGCTTTATTTAGGTTATGGACTATTTTTTTATACCTAAGGCTTTTGTTAAATTAGTCACAATGTCCTGCGGTATTCAGCTGTCACTTCCAATTATGAAGCTCAAGAGGATATGACTGTACAACATTCAGTAGCGATACCATTTAACAGTCGCATATTGACACAGCAACATCTTTTTAGGAATAAATTTTCTTTTGGAACGACTAGGAAAATATTATACACATACTTTTCAGAACATTCAAACACTTAAAATGTTTTTTAAAAGGTTGGGTTCTTCCAGTGGTTTGAAGCAATGAGAAAGATGGTTTCTGAAGTATCTAGAAGGTACTCCCAATTATTTATTTATTTTTACATGGAAGCATGCAAGGAAAAAGCTTTTAAATTTATCCAAATGGGAATAAGAAGGGATGATACTTGGAAACCTAGCACATAAGTGAAGGCTTACACATAAATTATACCCACCCATTGGCCCTTTAGCCTAGAAGGAGCTGCCATAGTTCTACTGCATATATAAGATAAGGTAGCTGAAACTTTATTAGGGAACCTAGCAATGGCAACTATCTCACAGCAAATATTGTATTTCTTCATGACACGTCAAATGCCAAAAACACAAATTACTCACTATACATAAGGTCCACCCATTTCAGCTTTCATGGTGAAATTCACCTGGAAAAACACAAGTTGTGAATTAACTATAAGCCAGTAACAGTAAAGGACTTTGAAGCAAGTGTTTGCTTCTTCACAAAGAGGCTGCCATAGTGGATGGTGCTAGTCACAAAAAAAGCCTCCAAACAAACAACGAGGAACTCATGTCCCCATATACACTCAACATTCAGATTATCTTTCTCTTTTTTAATGGGGGGAACGATAATAAATAAAGTCAGGCATTGCATTTTTTTCAGAATAAATATGGGGTCTATTTTAAGTCAAGAAACATTCTTTATTCATATATTTATTTTAAAAAATTGTATTAGAGCACAATTTTGGGTGGCAATAGATCATGAGCACTTTGGACTTTTCAAGTTTCCCATTTATTGACTTTTCAATAAAATAATTAAAAAATACATCTCATATTGCAAGGAGCCAACAGAGGAGTCCATGGGGACACTGGTTCTTTTAGGAGCCAAATTGTCTTTCACTATTGAGTTAGCTAGAACAGGCATTCCCAATCTTGGCAACTCTACGACACGGGAATTTCAACTCCCAGAATTCCCCAGCCATCATGGCTGGCTGGGAAATTCTGGGAGTTGGAGGTCCATATGTCTTAAAGTTGCCAAGATTGGGAGCCCCTGAGCTACAAGATTATCTGTTCTTATCACACCTAGTCTCTCTCTCCATACATCTTAGTTTCATGTAAAATAATTGCCATACCAGCTGATCACTCAGTGGCTGGATATGAGTAACATTGTTGATTTGTTGGGTCCCAACCACAGTGTTCATGTATTGCACCTGACTGGACAAGTTGGTCACTGCTACAGAATAGAAATTGGAATTCCGGATCCGAAGGGTGGCCTATGGACAGGTGAAAGGAAAGAAAACTGCTGAAAACAGATTTCCAGTTACCCTAGACATCTAACTTTGTTAAGGTTAATGTACTGGACCTTACCGTGATGGAAAGAATGACTAGGGAGTTTTTTTCATCAAACCAGACTGTAACCACTTTAATGCCATTGTCATCCACAAGCACCGAATGTGGAAAAAGAAAGAAGACCACCAACCCTGATGCTAGAAGACACAGCAACACTGACACAGAGACGTAGAGCTTCCTGCAGAAGACAAGGACAATAGTTCAGGCAATTTGCTGTGCTCGGGTCCTGTGGGCAGATCTTACTATATATTGCAAAAGATTCCGTGTTCTACTTAGCGATAGGACTGGAAGACCTCTTCCATTAATATTTAATTCATTAATGCATCTCAGCATTGTATTATTGTTTACCATTTACAAAATTCTGAGTCTGCATATCAGACATCACAAGATCTGGAGAATGAGTTGATTATACAGGGGAATCTACTCAGCCATTCTAAGTTTTTCTTAGACTCAGCATCTTAGTTTTTCTGGAGACGCAAATCAAGTCCCAACAAAATATTTCATCCCAGCCAGAAAATAGGCAAATATGTCAAATACTTTTTGTTTCCCGAGACAATTTGGGACAGGGCCCTATACAATCTTAAGCAAGAATTAGATTTCCCATGCCATGACTAAAGACTTCAATCGATTTCTGACTTTATTTTTTAAAACTAAAGGTAAGCCTTCTCTATTTTAATCTTTCTGTTACAAACTGCTTTAGCTATTCATACTGATCATTTTCAAATAAGATTTCAGTGAGGAAAATGAAACTCCTAACCCAAATTCTCAATTCCAGTTCTCAACAGCCCCCGTCTATGTAACATATAATAAGGGGTACTGAAAACTGTTAAGCCAGTAGCATGCAAAGAATCATCAAGTTCTCAGTCTGCTTCAATTAAAGCAGTGTTTTTAAACCTTAGGAAGTAGCTGCACTTCAATTTCCAGATTTCTCATCCCAGCCAGCATGTTGGCTGGGGAATTCTTGGAGTTGAAGTTCAGACATCTTAAAGTTGCCAAAATTGAGAAACTTTAGAAATAATCTAAAATATTCTTTTCATGAAATTTCATTCCCAAAAGCAATACTTCCCACTTCAGTCCATGAAACTGTCTCTCCCCATAGACATGTCAATCAATATTCTTTGTTGTTCAAGGGCATTTATGCACATCTAAGACTTTGAAACCTACTGAAAATAATAATGAACAGAGGAGGGGGGAGAGAGGGAGGGATGTTCTAAGCTGCACTGAAAAAAATGAAACATTGCCTCCCATTAAGATGCCAGAATTCACTTGGTAATTATAGGAACAGACTAAAGATAGCAAATTATATTGGTAGTCTGAACACATTAAATTATAATCCAGAAGCACCCAGATATTTTAGAGTGATTTCCAAGCATTCTCAACTGACATGGGTGGGGTTGGAAATACAAGTCGCTTTTCAGCTGAATATTCGTTTGTTTCATGCCCACTCAAATTATATATGTTACACAAGAAAAGGAATTAATTATTCCTATATACTTACGTTCTTTGAGGTTTTAATCTTTGATCATGATATGGAATCAAAGCAACCAGTTCGTTAACTTGCTCTGGAGACAAAAGCAATAATAACCATGAGTACCAGCCTCTCTGTGTCATAGTGAGAAAGGACGATTTTTAGAGTCTTACTTTAAATGCAGTGTGAGTGGAAGTGAAGAACACATCATTTTAAAAGTCACATTTTTGTTTTCATACCAAGAAAAGACAACAGGTAACAAGCTTTAGTAAAATGCAGGAACCTCTCTGGAGCACGAGACTATATATGGTCTTCCAAGGGATTTTTAATCTAAATAAACAGATGGTAATAGCTTAAGCAAGATTTTCCTTCATGTGGCAAAAATGAAACAGTTCTCTAAGCCACTGTTTTTGATTATATGCAATATACTACTAAAATTTTAAGTCTCAGGCACCAGACAAAAGACATTGCATCTAATGTCAGCTGCAATATAAGGTTAACAAGTAAATCTAAGCGTCAGGCCTGGAAGCCATCTTTTGCATTCTTCCGGAGTCTTATTTCATCGGGGATGTTACTTGGAACCATGACATTAGGTGGTTTCACTCGTTGTGCTAAGCTGTACACCACAACTTACAAGTTCAAAATAGCAGCATTTCATACCACAAGGAAACCACCTGCCTTAATATAATACGTAAACCAGATCTGTCAATGCTTTTACCTGAGGAGGGACTTGATTTCAGGCAGATTAACCCCAAGGGCATTAGTAATTGTATGTGTGATTGTGACAACAAATGGGGGCAGAGATGGGAGGAAGAGAATCAAGAAGATTTTATTCATTTATTCATATTTAGATAGCTGCTCATCTCACAATCACGTGACTCTGGGTGGCGTACAACAAACATCTAAACAATATTAATATTGTTAACATTAAGAAACTTTAAAATTGTAAAAGGTACGACAAAATTTAAAAGAAGTCAGGTGACGAGGACGTGTTCATTAACCAGGAGTCATTTCAATATTTTGCCAGTCCCCTGGATGTCTAGGCCTCAACCAGATCCTGAGGATCTCCAGAAAGTTAAAAGGGATGAGGCCAGCCTTACATTGCGGGAAAGGGGATTCCATAAAGTGGAGAGGACACACCGCAGAATAGCCCTGTCACTTAGGGCCCATCAATTAAACATGATGCGCAGGATGGGCAGATGTAATTAGGGAGAGGAAGTCCCTCATATAACGCAGCCCCAAGTCATGTAGGTAAGACAAAGTAGATGGAACAAATTCTCAAAACTGGGCCTTGATAAACTATACTAGCGATAAGATTATAGCACTCCATAGCAAAAAATATGGAGAGATTTCTGCCCTGAAACAACATTCTCCAAACAACCCTAACCCCATTATGTCATCATTCCTTGTATCAATCAAGGAAACAAATGATAAACACCACGCTAAGGATTCCTTGCAGAGCAAGCAAATGGTTCAATACATGCAAAACCAAGATGGATTAAAGAGATAAACCCAATCACAGAAGTTTTAAATAACACCCATTCATTTGACAAGACAGTTATTCTTCAACTGTTATCATTACACCTCTAGGTAAAACATGAAACATGTTTTAACGCATTGTAAGCCGCCCTGAGTCTCCGGAGAAGGGCGGCATATAAATCAAATTAAAAAAAAAAAAACAGCAGCAGGAAATGCCAAAGGTAGGAAGTGAGGAAAGAATGGTGTGCTAGGACCATGAAATGTTCAAGTTCAAAAGGACTCACCATTCAACAAAAGCAGGACACATAAAATTACCTGTGGGAATGCAGCCAGTGCCTTGGCAGGAGGGACAGGTGATGCTGTCTCGTCCAGTGAATTCCACATACGGAAACTTGGCAATATCTTCTTCTCGATCTTTATTGGTCAATAAATCCTCATCATTCTCTTTCTGCCTCTTGGAGCAATAGTTACTTGAGTCCACCGAATGAAAAGACCCCATTGCAACTAGTATCTAGGTTAACCCCACATGAACCTATAAGTAAAACAGAGCGGAAAAATTTACACAGGAGTAAGAGTCTTCCATCATTAGCACAAATTTCACTTGGACAACATGGTCTTAAAAATGTATGCCTTCCAATAATCCGAATTCTGAAGGAAAATATCCAAAAAGATCTGCAACCTATACACAGGATGTGCCTTATTTTATTTTTTTAATTTTTTGGAGGATGGGGATTCACAGTGGATTATGTTAGCTAAACAAGAGAAGTGATTATCACTGTATAATTATATTAGAAGAGAGGGAGGGAGGTATTCCATTTATCCAAGATTAGCCTATTCTATAATCCTATTTAGGAATAAGATAAGCATTAGAATGGGAAAGAACACCCAGTGCTTTCCAAATATTTTGGATTATGGTTACCCATAAGCTCAAGAGAGCTTTATCAGAATTAAAGTATCTGGAGAGGCCTATATCTGACTAAAGATATACTTCTGGAGCCAGAAAAAGAAGATATGAGAACTTGTCAACCAGTTTCAAGTAATTAGGAATAAAGATGTTATCACATTATAGAAGTTCCCTTTTTTTCATATGTACACCATTTAATATTTTTACAAGTTATAAAATCAGTGGATTTTGATCTACATGAAACGATACAGCAACTGAAGTGAGTCCCTTTCTGAACTCATTAGACTTTCATTAGGTTTTACTGATTAGATAGCTTTGTTGTTACAGAAATGGCTAGTATATATATAATTATATAAAAGTAAAAAGTTGAGGGATTTATGTTACTACCTTATTCTACTACATCCAAATGAGTCGGAAATTAATGCTTTTCTTTTTCCTTTCTCCTTTACTTTTTTCTCTTCTCCTTTTCCTCCCTATTTTCCCATTACTTTCATTTTTGTTTGTACTTTTTAAATATTTTAATAAACTGATAAAATATTTAAATTGGGAAAAGAATTGTTTTGAAAGTTAATCTTTTTTAAAAAAGTTAAAATTGGATTTTAATAAATACTAAAGAAGGTGGCTGCAAGGTAACCACTGACACCACAATGCCTACTTTTAGATTAAACTCAGCTTTTAACACTTTTAATAGAAAAATAACAATACCAACATTTTTAGGGAATGTTCTCTATTGTAACTCTCCTTTAACCACAGCTCTATAACAGTGCTAAAGCAGTGCTAATTAGACGTTTTTATTTAAAGAAAACTGTAGCACTGAGGCTGAGCCCAAAATATAAATTACAGTGCTGTGCTGCATCCTAACAGTACAAGCAATATGTGGGAAAGTTCATACCAAAGGCGTGACCAAAATAATGCCATCACAATGCAAAGGAAAACAGTTAGGTGAACCAACAATCTGCCTGTGGAATTCTGCAACTGAAGAAACGCAGCTGCTGTGGATACAACACAGCTTCTATTACAAAATGAATGGAGAAGAAAAACCATATGGACCCTTCAACTCAACACCCTCCCGCTTTGCCTCCAAAGACAAAGAGCAGACCTAGTCCATTCTTCTGCCTGAAAAACAATACTTCGATTGTAAACTTTTCCCCACAGTTAAGCCCGCCCACCGCATCACTGCAGGAAAATTTAGGACCACAACTGGCAGAGACGACAGCTATCAATACTTCACAAATAAGTAAATGTTCCACTGACCGAAGCAACCAGAGACAGGGCAGAATTCCAATAAGAAGTAATTTCTTCCTGAATGCTAGGACTGTTCTGTAAAACGCGCTTGGGAATTCAATTACCTCAGCTCTGGTCTCCTCCTGATATGTTAGACTACAACTTTCATCCTCAGAGTGGAACAATTACTATGGTTACTAATACAGGTAGCCTTTGATTTACGACCACAATTGAACCCAACATTTCTGTTGCTAAGCGAGACAATTGTTTAGTGGGTTTTGCCCCATTTAAGGACGTTTCTTGCCAGAGTTGTTAAGTGAATCACTGCAGGGGTCAAATTAGTAACACCGTTAAGCGAGTCCATCTTTCCCATTGACTTTGCTTGTCAAAAGGTTGCAAAAGGTGACCGTGTGACCCAAGGACACTGCAACCGTCATAAATATGAGTCAGTTGCCAACCATCTAAATATTGACTACATGTTCATGGAGAGATGTTGCAATGGTCAGAAGTGTGAAAAATGGTCCCAAGTCACTTTTTTCAGTGCCGTTATAACGTCGGTCACTAAATGAACTGTTGCAAGTCGAGGACTACCTGTAATAGCAATAGCACTTAGACTTACATGCCGCGTCATAGTGCTTTACAGCCCCATCTAAGCGGTTTACAGAGTCAGCATCTTGCCTCGAACAAGCTGGGTCCTCATTTTACCCACCTTGGAAGGATGGAAGGCTGAGTCAATCTCGGCAGTATGAGCCTCAATATTCAGCCGTAATACTGCCTGAAGAACCCCCAGCCCGTTTTCTGCAACCAAAAAGAAGCAACCGTCCTACCTTACAAGGTTGCTGAGAAAAACTACCAGAAAATCTTGACCACCTTGGAAGAAAGGCAGGCTCAGGGGCATATAGCTAGCACCAGCTGCCTGCAATTACTGCAAGTTCAAATCTCACCAGGCTCAAGGTTGACTCAGCCTTCCATCCTTTCGAGGTAGGTAAAATGAGGACCCGGATTACGGGGGCAATAAGGTGACTTTGTATAAAAAAAGAACACCGTTTGGGGGGGGGGCAAAAGCCCTACTAAGCAGGTATATACAAAAGTATGAAGGCTATGAAGACACCGGAGAAGGGCGGCATATAAATCGAACCAATAAATAAATAAAGGAATGAATAAAACAAATTCCAGCGTTGCTTTGCAGTCTATGCAACCTGATACAAACTGCTTTTAAGGATATTAAGTTGCTGCTGCTGCTGTTACACCCACATTCCTATTTGCCCAATTTAACTTCTGGGAGCCCCTCCTTGCGGGTAAGAAAACACACCGACAGCCTTCCTCCCCAAGTCTTTCATTACCATCATTAAACCTTAAGTCTCCCGCCCCGCAAACCAACCTGCAGCCACCGCACCAAACTCTCACTGCGGAAGACGCTCTTCTCTCTTTTAAGATTGTTGTCGCTACGGCACCCTATTGCGTCACCGTGCGGAACTCCCCCTCCCCTCCCCTCCCCCCCCCCGCACCTTTCTCAAAGCAGCAGGACGGAATCTCAGCCGCGGCGCCTGCTACCGACTGCGCATGCGAGGCGCGGAAGTGTGGGGGTGGGGAACAGAACTCGGCTCTTAAGGCGTGCGCCGGAGTTTTCCGTCACGTGAACGCTGCTGCCTGCGGACGTGACCCTCGGGCCTTTCCCTTTTGTCTGCGTAGCTTTTGTCTGCCGTTAATACTACGGATCGGGCGATGGCGGCTGTGTCCGCGCAGTAGCTTAAACCGCGAAGGTCTTTTATTTAAGCGCCTTGCGGAAACCAGCTCATCATCTCAAGCCGCGGGAGATCGGCTTATTCGCGGTCTATCTACCGCTTTGCATGAAAGCTGATGTAACTAGAGTTTAGTTGCTGCGATGCTCAGAATGTCTATGGAGATTCTCAGCATATCCAGGTCATGGTTGTCCCCAAGGTGCTTTTTTCAAAGAGGCAAAGTTGGACTTTTTCTTTGAAGACGTTTCGCTTCTCATCCAAGAAGCTTCTTCACCTCTGACTGCATGGTGGGGAATGGAAGGATTTATACTCCTTGCAGAAAAGCCCTGTCACCTAGGATGACCATCCGTCTGCAAGGAGTATAAATCCTTCCATTTCCCTCCATCCAGTCAGAGATGAAGAAGCGAAACGCTTCAAAGAAAAATAAGGAAAAATAGAATAGAATATTCTATTAGGACCCGGATTGTGGGGGCAATAAGCTGACTTTGTATAAAAAGAACACCGCTTGGGGGGGGGCGAAAGCCCTACTAAGCAGGTATATACAAAAGTTTGAAGGCTATTGCTTAACGGCATTGTAAGCCGCCCTGAGTCTCCAGAGAAGGGCAGCATATAAATCGAACTAATTAATTGATAAATAAATAAATAAATAAATATAGAAGAATAGAGTAGAAAGAATAGAATAGAATAGAATTCTTTATTGGCCAATTGTGATTGGACACACAAGAAATTTGTCTTTGGTGCATATGCTCTCAGCATACATAAAGAAAAAATAAAATAAAATACATTCGTCAAGAATCATAAGATAAACATTTAGTGATAGTCATAGGATATTAATAATCAAATCATACAAGGAAACAATAAAAAGTCCAGTTGCCTCTTGAAAAAAGCACCTTTGGGACAAAGCCCTGAATGGATCTCAGGGCATTGTTTGTTTTGTATATCCAGACTTCCGTTCCATCCCACGTCTTAAATAGAAAATAGAAATGATTTTATTTTTAAAAGTGGGAAGTTGCCGGTTTGGTCTAGTGGTTAAGACGCATGATTAGAAGCCAACAAGAGACTTGGTTTCCTTGGGCATGAAAACCAACTGGGTGACTTTAGGCCAGTCACTCTCTGTCTCAACCCAGCCCACCTCACTTGTGTTGTGGTGGTGGTGAAAACAGAAAGAGGAAGGAATATTAGTTATGTTGGCCATTTTGAGTTATTTATAAAAAAATAAAATAAAATAAAGATGGGCTATAAATAAATACCATGCTGAAAGACTCCATTCTGAATTTCTATGACTTTTTAGGAAATTAAACACTGGTGGTGTCCCCTTGCCATAAATATATTCTAGAAATTATATAGGAGAAAATTAACAGCTGTCATGTTGCATTCTGGTAAACTAGAATCAATGTGGGGTGACACTAATATGATTTGCATTTTGACTGCTTTTGTTTTGTAAACACATGGTCTTATTGTTCTACTATCCTCATAGAACTTGAATGTGGCCCTGGTGGGAATTGTTTTGAGAATAGGCAAGCCACACAATAATTATTTAACAAATTTAACCATAATATCTCAGAATTTGAAATATGCCTAGAGGGCTAAAAAGAACGGGGACCACTGTTTTAGCATGTGTGATCACAGCTTTTAACAAGTATGCAATGGCACTAATAGGCTGCACCTGTTCCATGCTCTCCCCCAGCTGTTCCAAGCATTCTATTTGCTGCTTATATAAGATCCAGCATTAACTTTGTTAATGCCTTTGTTTGCATTAGACAATAATTTGGGTTTGCATGAAGAATGAATCATACATTTAATTACATTGACTAGATTTATATGAAAAAAGGATTTAAAAGGATACTCACACTTAACTACTGTTGCAGCTTCTCCATAGTCGCGTGATCAGAATTGGGGTACTTGGGAACTGGCATTTACAACTGTTGCAGCATACCAGAATTGCATGATCCCTATTGTGAACTTCCCAACCGGCTTTCCACGGTCAATGGAAGAAGCTGGATTTGCTTAATGACCACATGATTCATCTAGCAACTGCAGTGGTTTGTTTAACCACTGCTGCAAAACGGGCTCTAAATTCAGATGTGTCTCACTAAAGAATCAAAACGGAAATTCTGGTCCCAGTTGTGGTTGTAAGTAAAAAAAAAAACTATCTCTACTAAAATGATGTTGATTGGTTTATGGCTCATTATGCATATGTGAAACAGTCACCTTCTTTCTCTGACTAGCTAAAATCTAAAATCTGTTTTCCCTGGTATTTATTTCCTAAACAAAGGGAGGTTTGCTAACAAATCAGTTATGCAGGGAGAAATTTATAAATATATTCCCATTCTGCCAGACTTCTGTAGCACTGATTCAAAAGACAAAACTATGAGGAGAGGAGAGACAGACACTATAATATATAACACAATATATTACAAACATTTGTTTCTCTTCTGTACGATTTGGCAAATTTAGCATATTTTGAAAGGATTCATTTTATATGCTAATTTCAAATTTAGCAAGTAGTGTTCACTTATTTGATAAATTCTAATCCAGTGAATTTAACAGTGAGTTCCCCTCATCTGAATCCAGTGCTATACCACTTGCAGCCACTGCTTCCCACTGTGATAGTTGGCCTGTCTTATGTGTGGGGAAATCTGTACATTTGAGATTTTCCTTTACGCCAACATTTTAGATACCTTCCTTTAAGGTAAGAGTAAAGGTTCCCCTCGCAAATATGTGCTAGTCGTTCCCGACTCTAGGGGGCGGTGCTTATCTCTGTTTCAAAGCCGAAGAGCCAGCACTGTCCGAAGACATCTCCGTAGTCATGTGGCCGGCATGACTAAACACCAAAGGCACATGGAACGCTGTTACCTTCCCACCAAAGGTATTCCCACTATTTTTCTACTTGCATTTTTTACGTGCTTTCGAACTAGGTTGACAGAAGCTGGGACGAGTAACTGGAGCTCACTCCTTTTCGCGGCACTAGGGATTCGAATGGCTGAACTGCCGATCTTTCGATTGACAAGCTCAGTGACTTAGCCACTGAGCCACCACATCCCTTCCTTTATGTAAAAAGAGAAAGCAGACATGTCAACTGAATCTTTTTTTATGTTGGTCCTTTCAGTTGTCTTAGACTGCAGCTTCTATCGTCTCCAACCAGTATTTTTACATACTGACTTTGGGTGATAGGAATTATTGTCCAACATCCAACATTAACTTAGATGGTTTTACAAAGATAGTTCTATTAAGGGTTATTGCCTACAATTCCTAAAACTAGATGATGAGAGCCTAATTAAACAAATGAATCAAAATATTATACTCATTCATTTCTCCATCGAGGAAAATGATCTAGAGCTAAATACCATCTGCTGAAACTTCCCAAAAAGAGATAAAATTATATTCTAAAAATCTAGATCTAAGCTGAGCAATCCTTTTGGACTAAGAATCACATTTAAGTATGTTTTTATTTCTTTGAGGGACGCTGTGAATGGAAAAGTATTGCAGTGCAAGCTACATTATATCTCTTAGAGAAACTGAGAATCTCTTTTTTTTCTGCACTTGGATTTGGGGGTTTTCGTTATTTTTAGCTGTGTTGTAGGCTTATAATACAGGTTTTGTGTGGTTCACACCTCAAAACTGCATCAGCCAAATTTAGCAGCATGGTCAGGCGGCAGAAAAATGATACTGCATCCATCCTGCTATGGGGGATTAAATCCCACAGCCATCACTTCATATTCCCCAACATAGATTCCCTGTATAAATCCAATTTTTCCATCCATTCGTTCACCATCCAATTGCTGGATCTCAATCTCTCTCTCTCTCATCCCCTATCTAGGATTGAATAAACTGCCTGGTTATAATAAGTCACTCATTAAATAAGAGTTTTAACATAAGACATCTCCAGTTGAATTCTTGATTGATTCCTTTATATCTATCATCCCTTGAAGGTAATCCAGATAGGAAACCAATATTATGAGTACTAATACTACCTTTATTGCAAAGTTACAATAAGAGATTTTTTCAAATCCGAAACATTTCTCTCTTCCCTTCCCTTTACTTTCGGGAGAACTAGGGTAGGGTTTTTTGTAAAATGCTTTCTCCACTTCCATTCCTGCTAAGAGTTGAAATATTTCTTATCCAATTGTTGTTCTGGCTGTATTTATTTACTACAATCTCTCAAATATTGTTCAATATTTTAGACAAATCCTTAAAAGTCATTCAGTAATCCCAATGAACTAAACATACTCATTTATCTATTTTGTAAATGCAAATATTTTGTGCCACTGATTTCTTCTATTTTGTGCCATAGATTTCTTCTAAGTAAACTATATACTGTATGTAATAGCGGTCTTAAATTTGGTGCCCTTTGGATGTATGGAACTATTTTTATAATAATCGCGTTGTCATGTTGAGTGGGAATTTTAAGATCATAATTCCAACTTCTAGACATCATCAGTTGTCTTAGAAAGAGTGAAAATAACCAACTTGCCTGCCAATCTCTAAGAATTAGTAGGAAGGCAACCAGAAATGAATATTTATATCAGTTGCAGTTTCCTTACATTTCACTAGATGGCTCCAGATGCCAGGGGAAAGCCTTTGAGTAAAAGCAAGCCTTCCTTTCTCATGTTTTTAATTCTGTCAAATGTTGCTGAATTCCAAGTTCGAAAATTGCCAGAATGGCCAATGTTGAGAAATGTAACATCTGGAACAGGGGTCTCCAACCTTGGCAACTTTAGGATTTGTGGACTTCAACTCTCAGAATTTCTCAGCCAGCAAAGTTGCCAAGGTTGGAGATCCCTGATCTGGTGGGTTCCCATGTTGCACCCAGAGATTGAAAGAAATGTACCGTATTTTCCGGCGTATAAGATGACTTTTTAACACATGAAAATCTTTTCAAAAGTCGGGGGTCGTCTTATACGCCGGGTGTCGTTCTCCTGTAACCAGGCAGACCAGCCCGAAAGGCTCTGACAAGCCTTAAATGGCTCTGACGATCCAAGCTCTGACGATCTGCTAATCAGGCAACTCAGCTGGAATCGCCAGAGCCATGGAGAAGGAAAAAACTTTTCTCCTTTCATATGGCTCTGATGATCCAAGCCCTGACGATCTGCTAATCAGGCAACTCAGCTGGAATCGCCAGAGCCATGGAGAATGAAAAAAGTTTTCCCCCTCCAGCTTGCTTACCTTAGCTGCTTGCCTTGCTTTGCTTGCCTTGCTTCGCTTGCCTGAATCCATTCCATCAGCAAGCAACTCCCTGCCTGCAATCAAGCAGGCAGGGAGTTGTGGACTTCAACTCCCAGAATTCCTCAGCCAGCAAAACAAAGCTGGCTGAGGAATTCTGGGAGTTGAAGTCTACAAGTCTTAAAGTTGCCAAGGTTGGAGATCCCTGTTCTATTGGGTAAGTTTTTTTCCCCTTTGGGAGCTTTAAAAAAAATTGTTAATTGGGTTTTCTTTTAGTTGTTCTTTTTTAGACCTAGCCATTTAAAGTTTAGGAAGTTTTAAATTTAGCTTTCATATAAAAATAAAAATAAAATAAAATAATATTTGTGCAGCTTTCTGAGATTTAGTATGTTTTTGTAGTGTTTCACTCTAACTACACAAACACACAAAATCTCACAAAGCTGTATGTGGAATTTTGTGTGTGTAAAGTGTGAAAGTTGGGTTTTGGGGCTTTTTGTGGCTGTGTGAGGTTCTGCTTGTTTCAGGGGCTATTTTGGGTCTAGCACAGCTGCTTTTACATTGTGGGTGAACCAGTTGTGTTGTGTTGTGTTGTGTGTATGTAAAGTATGAAAGTTGTTTTTTTGGGCTTTTTGTGGCTGTGTGAGGTTCCTGCTTGTTGCAGGGGCCATTTTGGGTCTAGCACAGCTGCTTTTACATTGTGGGTGAGCCAGTTGATGTTTTTTAATTTTTATTTGGTGTGCGTTGGAAGAGGGGTAGTCTTATACGGCGAGTATAGCCCAAACCCTATATTTTAACAGGAAAATTCGGGGGTCGTCTTATACGCCCAGTCGTCTTATACGCTGGAAAATTGAATTTAAAATACAATTGTATCAGCTATCTCAGTATCAAACAAAAGTTCTATTTCTTTTGGTCTTCCTATGTAAAAAATGTAAACAAATAATATCAAAATAAACACTGACATATATCAAAGGATCTTTCTATTCCTTGCTACCATTTTTAAACTGAAAAGGGATTGCTTGTTTACTTAATTGATCAATCTCAGCAGCTATTCTAGGTATACTGTATAATTACGAATGAAACTGTAGGAAGTTAGCACCCATCCCTTTCCTAGAAGAATGAAATATTTTAGGAAATATTAAAAAGGCAGAATATTATGTTTCCCTGGATGAGAAATGGAGAAACATGTTTTAAAGACAAAGCAGCTCCCACCTTCCTGCCTCCCCCACTTTTGTCAATGAGCCAGAGGCAGAAATCCAGTTGTTTGTCTGCAACACAATGGGACCCATCTAGCAACAGAAACTCACCACATGGCACCTGGGAAGATTACATCAGCCAGCAAGGCCAGCTAAGACCCCCACCCCTTGGGAGCCTGACAACCAATCAGGATACTCTTTTGGGGCCCCAGGAAGTTCAAAGCCAGAGAGGGCATAAAACTCACTGCATCTCGGCCCCTTTTTCTGTTCAGGAATTTGAACCATGTGATCCTGTCCACCATTAAACCATCTTTCCAAGCAGTTTCCATGTTTTCAGTGTCTTTTTCCCCACTTGGAGCTGAACCCAGAAGGATATTTCTTCTAACAAAACAATAAGGCAAGAGGTTGCCAAAACACAACAAAAAAACAACAAAGCAAGCTACACACCATAAAAGGTAGATCAATAGACAGGCTCACAAACCACTCTGACCTAAGGCCTGCTGAAAGAAGGCCTTTGTGGCTTTCTAAAAACACAACAGGATAGGAGCCATATAGATGAAGTGGGAATACTTTTCCAGAGAATATTGTAGTTGCATTGATCACAGAGGAGGGTTATCTCTGAAGTCTCACAAGAACAGCTTGCCTTTGGAAGTTGTGGGAGCTTCATCACTTGAGACTTTCAAGAAAAGATTGGACTGCCATTTGTCAGAAATGGTGTAGGGTCTCCTGCTTGAGAGGGGGGTTGGACTAGATGACCTATAAGGTCCCTTCCAACCCTGTTAATCTGTAAATCTCACAACCACTTCAAGATTGGACTTAAAAGTGTCCTAATCCTGCAAGAATTTACCAGGTGGGGAGAAACAGTTGAAGGAGGGCAGTTCCATAAATATCTGGCACTAAGCCACCAAGAACCTAATAACCAGCACCTTGATTTGCACCCAGAAACTAACTGGTTGCCAGCAGAGGTTTTACATGGAAGCAATATTTACTATCATTACTTACACCACTGCCTTCTTGACCAGCCCTAGTTTCTGAATGGTTTTGAAGATCTTTGTTTCTGCAGCAATTCTATGAAGCAGGTTGTTGTTGGTCTCATTTCCCAAGCAATAGATCTGAGGCTCAGAAGTAGTCAGCTTTAAGAAAGACTGTTAAGCCTGTTCCTTTACATGTGCAAAGAAACATAGTTTAATGATATGGGCAATAATAACTAGAGTTATAGTGGCAGAAAGGGCCATTTAAGCTACTATTCTATAATCATTATAGCATTAATATAGTTTTACTATCATAACCTCTGTAGTAACTTAGATGCTTTTATTATGATGTCTGCTTTGGTGGACTTGAACCAACATCACAAATTGCAAATTTTCATTGGACCCAAATTCTGTATCCTAATCAGTATTCATGCACCTTTCCTGTACAAATTTGCTGCACTGAATAGAAAAAGACACTTCCATCCCCATGTTTGGTCAAATAAAACCATTTATAAAGGGGAAGACATAAGATAGTCCAAGCTATCTTGGTTCAGTTTACTGAAGATACTTAGTTTTTCTTTTTTTTTCCAAGAATGATCTGATCATGGAAGAAAAGGAAAGAAATGAGAGAAACTAGTATAAAAGTATAATAATTCACATGAAGAGAAAGTAAATATATGTGTCTCCTAAGGAAAAGAATGTAATTACAAGGAAAAAAAGACCAGGAAGCTGCTTGGACCATAATGAAAAGAATTACAGAATGTGACAGAAATGTGTCAAAAGTGTGAAAAGTTCCATTTCAACTGATGAAATGGAAGAGGCTCTGGATAGTGAGGAAAAACAGATATTAGAGAATGATGGCTACAAATATGAGGAAAATATATTGTCTAGAAAGAAAACATTAGTTGCAATGCATTTAATAAAAGAGCAAAAATGGTTAAGGTTAAAAGAGGCAAAGAAAATAGAGAGTGAATTTGATGGAAATATCAAAAATCTCCCATGCTGAATGGGGGGATTCTTGAAGTCCACATATCTTAAAATTGCCAAGGTTGAAAAACACGGATGTGGAGTAAGTAATGAGCTCAGCTGGAGAGTTGAAAATAAGAGTACATGGGAAAACTCAAAGCTATCAGCGACACCGAGGTCTTTACGAGAATGGCTTGTTTTTCTGAAAGATAAAGAATTCAAAAATTATGAGAGCAATACTAAAAAAACGTTTGAGGACATAGTTGCATGACCGAATTTTTCACCTGAAAGAAATCCATCATATCCTAAAAGACAACCTCCTCTTAGTGATTGTATGTATCAATAGGATACATTATCAACAATACTTTGCATAAGTGTGAATTATACTAAAGTGAAATGTTGCTCTTGTGCTTATTGCAATCCTGCAATATAGGAGTCATCATTCTGACCTTTGAGGGGAGAATGGTCAGTTTCACAGAATAGTCCCTTCACTCTGTGCATAACAATGTTGTACACAATATAGATTAAGAGTGACAGAAGCAAGTGCTAATTCATGTTTCAACTGGATAATTCATTCCTGAGGCTGCTCAACTTTTCTCATTTTAACGCTGGAAGATAATTGGAGTTGGAAGAATTGGAAGGAATTAGGTTTTGAATGAAAACTTGCTATTTATTCTGTGTCTGAAAATGGAGAAATTTGGAGAAATTCTCTTTGGAGAATTTGTTGGCAGTGTTGTGTTTATGATGCATGGCAGGCTCCAAGGCTTGGCCAGCTCACTTATATTTCCTATTTTCAGCCTTCTGAATACGTTGTTGGGTTAACAGCCCAACCACTGCTTGCAATCCAAAGCTAAAGATAGAAAATTACAGAGACAGCTGCCAGAGAAAAACATTGGATCTAGAGCAGAGAAAGCAAGTTGCCAAATTTCAAGTTGTTATTTAGAAAAAAACTGATGATGGTGGTGAAAGTGGGTTTATTTATTTATTTAGCATATGGCATACAATGTTGGGGAAATCTACACATAGTAGACACAATGCAGTGTGTCTAGCCTAGATTGCGAGTTTATTTTGTTTGGCGCTTGTAAGCCTGTTTGTGGTGCACTGCAGGGGGCAAAGTAGCTTTACACCAATTAGCTAGCGGCGCTCGAGTTGCTGGCTCTTCCAGGCTCCTCCACCAGCCTCACCTCGCCTTGTGTCGCGATGCCTCGTGTTTGGCCAGGTCCTGGACTGGCTTCCACACTCTGCACACATGAACGCAAGTAGGTTTTTCCCACTGAAGTGGTACCCATTTATCCAGTCACAATATTACATGCTTGTGCACAGGAGTTAGAAATCAAGCAACAGGAACTCACTCTGTTTCACAGAGTTGGGCTCGAACAGCTAGAGTTGCAGATCATTTCTGGCCAACAGTTGCAGCATTATTAAACCAGTGCACCATTGCGTCCCCTAGTGAAAGTGAGTGTGATAAAAAGGTAGACATTTAAGGTGGCATCTCTCTTCCACTCGTAGTAGATAAGATTACTTAGTCCAACTTTCCCTAAATTTGGAGATTCAGCTTCCAGAATTCTAGAGTGGCAGGAATTCTAGGAGTTAACCTTCATTTTTCTAATAGGAAAAGTTGGTTTGAGCAGCACAAGGTGCTGTTGGTGGAGAATGACCAAGATTCCTTCCATTTCTTCTTACCAACCTACCCCGAAAAGGATAGAAGGGCAGATCAGCAGCAGGAATGGCTGAACAAGTGTCAACAGCAAGAACAATTGCCCGGGTTAGCAGGAAAAATGGGGAAAGACATGTTTCAGTCCTCAAAACACCTATATCCCTCGAGTGAATGCTTTGCATGACTGAGGGGTGGGTGTGCAAAAAGAAAGAAAATAGAAGGGGACGAGCAGGGGTGAAATCTACTTACCTTCCTTACCGGTTCGGAAGCGCACACGCTGTGCAGACCTGCGCATGCGCAGAAGGTAAAAAACATTACTTCCTGGTTAAAACCAGGAAGTAATGACACCCGGGCGATCGTCATAAGTGACTGTCATAAGTCACTTTTTTCAGCACTGTTGTAACTTGAAACAGTCACTAAATGAACTGTTGTAAGTCGAGGACTACCTTTGTGCAAAGGAAGAATGTTCAAGTCATTTAAAGTATTATTTTCTGATCCCTCAATATCCTTCCCTCATCCCAGCAGGTGCTGCTAAACCAGTCTCTTAATCAATAGTGACTGATAAGGTATATATTATAATTAGCGTAAATCTATATAATGGGGTTACAGTCCTGTTTCTCTTTAGATTAGACTTTACTGCTTCTGGTACCATAATAAAGCAACTTGTGATTCAGTGAAAGAATCTGTCTTTGCCCTTTATTGTTGTGTATTGTTTTTGTGCCCTTTCTAGTTTTGTAGGCCAGCTAGGGTCCATTGGAATTGGGCAGCTAGTAAATATAAATAATAATTTATTAAAGAACTCTTTAATGAAAATTATCCTCTCCTAGAATGTAACAATTTCCTCTTGCATGAATGTAGCCTTCAACAGAAGAAAAATTACCAGATCCTGACAAATTGTGAGTTGCAGTTTCACTAGTTGCACTTCAGTTCTTAACTTCTAAATTAATTTTATACTATGAAGAATGCATGTTGTTCATAACTGGCCTTGTTCTCTTCTTAAAACTAATATGTACTGCTGACAAAAAGATTTCTGAGCATAGCCAAGGGCCTAACCCAGTGGTGGGTTGCCCCAACTCGCACCAGTTCTATAGAACCAGTAGTAAAACCGGTGGGAGGCTCCACCCACCGACCCCAACGTCATGAAAACACTTCTGTGCATGCGCAGAAGCTTCTGCGCTTGCCCAGAAGAGCGTGCACCCCCGCTGTGAACCGGTAGTAAAGGTAAGTAGAACCCATCCCTGGCCTAACCGCAGCAGTAATGTTGAAACTAAAGCTAGGTTTTTATCCATTTTATTTACTTTTTATAATATCTCTCACTCAGAAGACTGAGGGTCTCTTGGGGTTCACTACAAAGAGTAATTAATTGTCCATATCTATAGTACACTTTTCAGAAAGGTGCTGGACTAGAACCCAGGAGACTTTTGAGTTCTAATCCCACCTTAGTCATGAAAGCTTTGGGCCAGTCACTCTCTCTCAGCTCAACTCCCCTCACAGAGTTCTTATTGTGGGGAAAAGAAGACAGGGAAGGAGTATTAGTTACATTTGCCACCTTGTATTACTTATAAAGTAGTGAAGAAGGGATAAATATCTAATATTTCAGAGCAGTAATATTTATTTATTTATCTAATAAATAAATTTAAAAACAGCTGCAACACTGAGTACTGCTCAGTGTTTTTTCAAAACACTGGCAACTGTATGAACTTCAACTCCCAAAATTCTCCAGCATTTTATAAAGTAAAAACATTGTTAGCAGTATTTTCTTAAGACCGTTTACAAAAATGTCACCAAAGGGAGGTATACTAAAAAAAAAAAAAAACTTCAACAGAAAAAAAAACCTCAATGGAAAATATACTTTAATGTTTTAAATAACATTTAAATATGTTGAAGCATGTTCAAATAACATCACTATGTTTTAATATATTATGTGTAATGTATGTTTTAATGTATATTACATTAAAATAACATAAGGGAACACAGGATCGTGAGTATTAATTGAATCTCCTTTTATCACAGCCAAGTTTAAGTATTATCCACCAGTCCTTCGTAGCAAAAAAACTACTGTATATATTTGCAGATAAGCCAGCCCATGAATTTTTAATCAAAATACCATGAACAATGTGCCATCCACAGGTAAACCAACCAGCTTTTTAAAATGATATTTTGGTTAAAAATTCAAGGATCAGTTTAGGCTTATCCACAAGTACAGTTGTGTACAGGAAATACTTGAAAAAAATTATTACTATATATACTCAGGGATAAGTATAAATCCGTCGGGACCTGAAGACTTGGCTGTTCAAACAAATAGGCTGACTCTGATTCTGGGTTTTATTATTTACTATTAATTAGTAAATAATTAATAGTATTTGGTTATTTGGTTTAAAATAGGATTTTATTGTACTTGTTTCTTAACTTGTGTTCGCCGCCCTGAGTCCTTCGGGAGAATGGCGGCCTATAAATACATGTAATAAATAAATAAATAAGCCCACCCACAGAAGTGGAACTTGATTCTTGGTACATCTGCAAGCATATACAGTGTGCTGGCATAAAATTTGAGATCCCCACCATCAATTCCTATCTTACCATAGGAAGGTGTCCCCAAATGGTTTTCTCTTATTTAGGGTGTGCAGGTCATATTAAGGAATTGGTATTGCACCTAATTCTGTTTTTTCCCCTTCCACTAAACATCAGTAGCTGGCAGGAGAACATCTGCCAATCACTCTCTTTAGCTTGAATAGAGCTAAGATGGGACTCGGGATATTTTGATAGATGACACTAGACTGTCAGATATTCTCTGGTTTACTTTTTGTATGTGGGGGCAAGTGTTTTGCATGGCTGCATTTCAGGGGAAGCCTGACTATCAGCTGATACCAGTAGAGAGATGGATCGAAATGGACTGTTCCAGAAGAGTACGAAATGTACATTCAAAAATAGCATGAATGACAGCTGGTAGGCTAAAAGGAGACCTTTGCCATGAAGCAGCAAAGAGAAACAAAAGGACAATTCTCCTATTTCACACTATAAAACCCCATTTCTGCCATCCCTAGTTAGATTCTGGTTGGGCTGATTCAGGTTTTCTGAGCCAGGTTTTTTGAGGTTGACTTGGAATTCTGGCAAGTGTTGAGAGATTCTGGTTTGAAAGAAATGGATTCTGCAACTAAGAGGGAAAGGGGTGTCCTGTATCAATTTGACATGGTCAAGAGATACTGGGATGGTCCACTCCCAGAGTTTTCCTGACAGAATGGCCTGCAAAGCACATCAGAACATATCTACAGCAAAACCTATATTGGAACAATTCTATTTTAACACTATTACACCTGAGGATGACTTAAAATTGTCTCTGGTGAGAATTGGGGATCAGATGAGATTAATGTCTTCAGAACACAGCAGAAAAAGAGTTCGCCAGAATTTGTTGCAGTTAAATGTAGATGTGTTTTAGGGGAAAAAATCCACAGTTCTCTGAATGATAGTTCAGACTCCTAAGTGGAATCACTGTGTTTATTAAAACTACTAGGATGACAGACCTATCATCCAGACACTGGTGGCTTTATTTACATTGCTTATAGCCCACTCCAATCCTGAAACACTTGTTCCTTAAATATTTGGCGAGAAGACCAAAACTGAGGATATTTTATTCTACAGTACTTTCTTATGGGATTCTACATAACATTGGATAGACATGGACCGCTATAATTTGGGAAGCAGGATGCTAGAATGAATCGGTCATTCTAATACACTAGGGACTCTTTTTATGGTTTACATTAGACCACTTCCGTGCATACTGTAGTTCCCCTTCTTTCCCAGGAGAAATTGGCATGTGGTAAAAATATTCTGTAATCTGGGTGTATAACATATGTATGTGTCAGGATAGAGACCGTTTTTTAAGAGTCTGTTCTTTTTAATATTAGTCCTGTGATGTGAAAGTGGGGGGAAAACAATAATGTTTGCTCTATCACCAACAATCATCACCATCATCATTCATTTCAGTTACTCAGTAGCTCTGTTTAAGATTCACCTGACCTTTTTTCTTCTACTCCCTTTATTGTTTGAACCTCCTTTTTTTTTCCTTTTACAATTGGAAAGGTCTTTTATGGCAGAAGGCCTAAGATTAACATCTGGCGTTGGCACCAATATGCCGGAATACCTGTTTATAATGGCTAGGTTGAAAATAGTATAGACCAGGGGTGAAATCCAGCAGGTTCTGATATGTTCTGGAGAACCAGTAGCGGGAATTTTGAGTAGTTTGGAGAACTGTCAAATACCACCTCTGGCTGGCCCCAGAGTGGGGTGGGATTGGAGATTTTGGAATATACTTCCCCCAGGAGTGGGGAGGGAATGAAGATTTTGCAGGATCCTTCCCCTGCCATGCTCACCAAGCCACATCCACCAAGCCACACCAAGCCACGCCCACAGAACCAGTAGTAAAAAAATTTGGATTTCACCCCTGGTATAGACCAACCTTTCTGAGCCTGGTTCTCTCAAGATGATATATCCTTGCAATTCCTGGTATTCCCAGTTCTAAACTCAGGAAATAAAGAAAAGTATCAAGTTGAGGGTATTGAGTGGCTTCCAGATGTTCCCGCACATTTAATTGCCTCAGACTAGGCTTGTCAAACTGGTGGCCCATGGGCTGAATACAGCCATGCAGGCCACACCCACCCCGGCTCCGCAAAGGCAAAAAACATCCCGATATGTCATGATACAGCCCGCTATGCGATCAAGTTTGACATCCCTGCCTTAGACTAAGAACTTTTTTTTTTGGAACACCAGAAAAGCAACAGGAATCTCTGGCTCCAGCTATTTAGTTCAATGCCACCCGTTGCATGATAATAACATACAGGCAGTCCTTGACTTACAAAAGTTCATTTAATGACCTTTCGAAGTTACAACAGCGCTGAAAAAAGTGACTTGTGACCATTTTTCCCCTGCCCATGGTCACCCGATCAAAATTCAGGGTGCTCGGCAACTGACTCATATTTATGACAGTTTCAGTGTCCCAAGGGTCACATGATCATCAGACTTGCAACCTTCAGACAAGCAAAGCCAATCAGGAAGCCAGATTTACATTTTGCTAAACACCTGTAATAATTCACTTAACAACTGTGGCAAGAAAGATTGTAAAATGGGGCAAAAACTCACTTAACAAACGTTTCACATAGCAACAGAAATTTTGGGCTCATTTGTGTTCATAAATCGAGGACTACCTGTATTTATATATCCGTTGTTTATGTTAGACAGAGGCTGCCTTGGGAAAAAATCTACTGTATGGCTATTTTTATCAGCATGACTATGAAGAATGAACCAAATGAGAACAATTAACTTAAAGGGATCAAGATGGTGTCATCCTTTCAAGGTAGTGCAAACCAAGAGACCAAAATTATGCATGCTAATACTACTTGTATTATAAAGTTATAATAGTAGAATCTCAGCAAATTTGAATGCACTGTATTTTTCGGAGTATTTGATGTATTTTTTTCCCTCCTAAAAGAGGCTAAAATTTTAGATGCATCTTATACTCCGAATATAGATTTTTTTGAAGCTTTTTTTCAGCCCTAAGGAAAAAGGTGCTAGATCTACCTCCGACTCTCAGCTGTGCTTTAGAAGCTTTTTTTCAGTGAAACGATCTTCCCCCGCTCCCTCCGACTCTCAGCTGTGAAGTTTGTTTTCAGCCCTAACGAGGCAAAGGATGCTAGCCAGATGAATACCTGGTAGGCAGATTTTTTTCTCCCTATTTTCCTCCCCCAAAACTAAGCTGTGTCTTATACTCCGGTGCGTCTTATACTCCGAAAAATATGGTACTTTTCTCCCTCCCTGCCTTTGTGTTCTAGGGATCTAGGGAGGATCAATTTTGAGATGCTTCCTCCACCTCGGCTTTGGTTTCTGGTTTCTCTTATCAGACTGTTGGCCTGTCTCGCAAAGTTATTCACACAGCCCATTACAGATCAGGTTACTCACACAGTGAAAGTAGATAAGTGAAAATGAATTAAAGCAACATGAGCCTAAAAGAGTTTCCCACACTTGCCTCTGGCGGGATCTGTAGAAGACTAGAAAGCAAAAGGTAATCAGCTAGATGGAAACCAGTGCAGAAAGGAATAACTGCAGGGACAGTCTTGCTATACAGTGAAGCAGGTTGTCAGTCTCATTAGATAAACCAGATCAGGAAGTTACCTCCTCCGGAAAGCTAAAGCTACTTTTATTGAGATTAGTTCTAACAACATATCTGATTGTGATGTGTCTTCTCCTCCTTCTATTACCGCTAATCAGGAAGGCATCTGCCTGAACCACTTCCAAATGTTATCTGGTTGTTCTGGTCTTTAAAAAAAAAAAAACCAGCTCCTTCTGCCTAGTTTCCAGATCTTGCATATCTCCATCAATGCGATCCTTTTTACTCTTTATACCAAGATTTCTCAGCCATGGCAATTTAACTTTTAAGATGCGTGGACTTCAACTCCCAGAATTCCCTAACCAACAAAGCTCTATACTGAAGCAGCCATCTTGGGCTAGATGGGGCAAGGTCATGTGACTTATGGTCTCCCTACCTTTTGTAACTGAGCTTGCTCTCTTCAGGTGTATGAAGAATGTTATCCTGTTGCTATAAGCTGCATTCAGCTGCATAGTCAGTCAGCTGCTATGTACAAAGTTAAAGAATCCTCATTTGTCCTTAATAGGAAGCACATTGTCTTCAGAATGGTATGCAAGGCTTCTCTTTGCTTTGCCCTCTAAGTAAACTCAACAGGTGTGATACTTTGATCCTGACCCAATCCTCAGCCCAGCTGAGCAAGCCTAAAGCCACCATTTTAATGGTTGCATATTGTTGGAAAAAATATCCTTCTTGGTTCAGTTCCAAGTGGGGAAAAAGATACTGGAAACATGGAGACTGCTTGGAAAGATGGTTTAATGGTGGACAGGTTCACATGATTTGAGTTCCTGAGCAGAAAAGGGCAGAGATGCTGAGAGTCCCTGGGTTTTATACCCTCTCTGGCTTTGAATTTCCTGGGGCACAGGAAGAGTATCCTGATTGGTTGCTGTCAGAGGTCATAGTAGCTAGCCTTGCTGGCTGATGTAATCTTCCCAGGTGCTATGTGTGGAGTTTCTGTTGCTAGATGGGTCCTATTATGTCGCAGATGGGATGCTGAGACTTTAATGGCCCATTGACAAAGGTAGGGGGGATAAGTTTCTGCTTCTCTGAGTTTCTACTTCTCCTTTAGGGGAAATATTCTGCCTTTTTAGTATATCCTAAAATATTTCATTTCTCTAGGAGAGGGGTGGGTTTTAACTTCCTACAATATAAAGCAATCGTGTTCTCTTGGTGGCTTTAACAGTCTTCATGTGAATTTAATCTAGAAATCCTGAAGCGTCAGATCAGAGAACATAGGGGCGGGTGTGTTGTGGATATAATACTGCTATTTAAGCAGTTTTGTTCCCCGAAGAGCCCACATAACAATTACGATAAAACAGTAACCAATATAAGGGTGAGTGTGACACTTTGTTTGGGTGTGACTGCTTATAAACTATAAGGCTCTTATGATGTTCTTATCCTGCTACATTTTTAAAAAAATTCTATAAAACCTTTACCAGTTAGAACTGGGATGTGGTTGGATATCTCTGCTAAAAACCACCGTGAGTTTATATACATTTTGTGCTGGCTGGGTGCAATTGTGTAAATGTGCTAAGAGTTTAAAAGGCATCTCAGATTTTCTCCTAGCCTTGATCTTCCTTGTGACCTTCCCAGCAGACTTTCAACAAGCAGAGTCAATGGGGGATGCTGGATTTACTTGATAACAGTGAGATTCCCTTAACCACCATGGTGATTCACTTAATGACTGCAGCAAAAAAGTAATTCAGGTATGACTCACTTAATGACTGCCTCACTTAGTGATGAAAGGTCTGGTCCCAACTATGGTCATAAATTGAGGACTATCTGTATATAACTTGGACATCTGCATTAGATTTTTTTCCCTTCCTGTTTTTTATCTTCATCCCTGAAAACTCCAAATTATCTAAACCAGGGGTGTCAAACTCACGTCGTCATGTGATGTAGTACAACTTTTTAAACCGGGTGTGGCCAGCTCGTGACACAGCCGCGAGTTTGACAGCCCTGATCTAAACTCTTCTATAGCAGACAATTTCATATAATTTATACCAGTTATCTCCAAATGCCACCTACATAAATTTGCATATGCAAATCTGTTTTTGTTTAATAAAGTATAAGGGCCATCCAAGCATCCCTGTGAGTACTGTAGAGATAAGTCAGGAAAAGGAGCTTCTGTTTCCATATGCCTTTCTCTATTTTAGGCAGAGCAGAAATTAATTAGTTTACCCTAAATTTAAATATTGCCAGGGCCAACTCAGCCATAGATGCAGACAAAGGAAGGTATTAATAAAAAATTGAGTTATTGGCACAAACATAGTTAACACGTTGGTACATCTTGCCAATGTAAGTGTATGTCTGGAAGCCTTTTTTTTTTAATCTAACATTCTTTCTCTTCTTTTAATCTCACACATACCGAAGAGCCTAATAAAGCCCATATTATGGGGAAAGCTTTTCTGCACACATTGAGAAGTTTATTTCAACCAAGCTTTGCTCAGAATCTGAAAACTTGCAAGAGCTTGAGAGAGTACCTTGAGTGAAGGGAACATTCGCCCTGAATGCTATAATCATTAATGGAATGCTACCATAAAATACCTTGAAATATAGAGATGCTGTGCTGTTCCCAGTACCAATAGTAGGGAGGAAATACTCTCTTTTGTACCTATTTTGAGGGTTTTCTGTTGCTCCTAGCTGATCAAGATGCCAAACTCAAAAAAATATTTGTTGCGATATAATGTTCTTATGATCTCCTTGCTTTCAGACTAATAAAAACATATTTCGAGTTCTCCTTGACAATCCTTGGTTCTATTCCTGAATATGAAATGAAAACTCCATCGAGGAGAGCCCAGCTCTTACCTGGTCCTGATTTGTTTCTCTACAAAATTTGGAATCTCTTACAAAGCCAGGTTGCTTTGGGTTCATCGGCTACTCCCTGCTTCCCTGCAGAATTACTACCAAGGTAATTCTGGAGAAAGGGGTTGACCACTATTGACGCCTGCTGTATCCAGCTCTGACGCCAGCTAGATTAATTTGGGGTTTTTCTTGAGGTATATTTGTTGACTTTGTCAGCCACAGTGGAAAGAGTGCAAAGACTAACTTCTTCATCATTCACACTAGCCTGTAAAAGGAAGGGGAAAGCCTTTATAGTATACCGTGTCCCAAAGCATTACATTTTTTCCTGGAATCCTTTGAGAGATATTTCAGAATTTCATCCAATCTGAAGGAAAAGCCTAAATGAAAAACAGCAGCAGTGGGACATCCTGGCAGAAACGGCAGCAATGCCAGCTCCGCCTCTTCCACCAACTTTGCCACAGCTATAAAACATACCGTTTATTGCAAGAAAATGCTTGCAATAATCTTCTCACATGTACACAGCACAAGAAAGGGCTGCCTCCCTCTCTCGTTCCCAGTGCAATGGCAAATCATTGATGGAAAGTTTCAGCCTCATTAGCGATTGCCTTCTCAAAATGTCAAATAAGATGTTTCTCTTATCTCCCTCTAACAGCCTGTTCCTTCTCCATTTATACTTAATGACTCTGGGATTTATTTAGAATCGGCATCTGCGTCAAGAAAGGTGGTGTCTGCAGGGTTTGTTTGAGGTGGAATCTGGAAAAACAGAACATGAAAGCTTGAGGTGATGATGGTAGAGAAATATTGAGAGACTGATCGTATCAAACATAAATGTTAGCCTTTGCAGGCGCCTCCATCCAAATATCCTGGAAATTGTAGTTTTGGTCTCCAGCCCATAATCTCCACGTTCTCTGTGAAGGACAATATTTCCTAAAGTTTATTATGTAGTTAAGGAGGCTGAGAAGAGCAATATTTCAGTAATTCTACAAGAAGGTAGATATGGTGAGCAGACACAGCCAGTTAAAAGCAATCTTTGAGAATCTACAGGTCAGTGTGGTTTAGTGGTGAAGAAGTTGGACCAGGAGCAGGAGATTCTGATTTAAGTTTACTTTCAGCCACAAAAAGTGGCTTTGAATCAGTCACTCACTTGCACCCCAACTTCCCTCTTGAGTGAAGGATGGGAGGAGGGAGTGGTATGCAGGTGGCCTTGAGGAGAGGAGAGGAGAGGGGAGGGGAGGGGAGGGGAGAGTAAATACAATAAGTACAATACAATGCAATGCAATGCAATACAATACAATACATACAATATATACAATACAATACAATACATACAATATATACAATACAATACAATACATCCAATCCAATCCAATCCAATCCAATCCAATCCAATACAATCCAATCCAATCCAATCCAATCCAATCCAATACAATACAATACAATACAATACAATACAATACAATACAATGCAGCTGGAAAGGACCTTGGAGGTCTTCTATTCCAGCCCCCTGCTCAAGCAGGAGATCCTATATAATCCCAGACAAGTGACTATCCAGTCTCTTCTTAAAAACTTCCAGTGATGGAGCGCCCATGATTTCCAATATCCTGAAGGGAACAGAAATATAACTACAGGTAGTCCTCAATTTATGGCCAGAATTGAGACCAAAATTTCTCTTGCTAAACGAAACAATTGAGCTTTATGACCTTCGACAATTGTTAAGTGAATCACTGCAGTTGTTGAGGTAGTAACATGGTTGTAAAGTGAATTGGGCTTCCCACTGACTTTGCTTGTCAGAAGGTCGCAAATGGTTATTGCATGACCCCAGGACACTGCAAATGTCATAAGTATGAGCCAGTTGCTAAGTGTCCCAGTTTTGATCACATGATCACGGGGATGCTACAATCAGTGAAAAACAGTCATAAGTCACTTTTTTCAGCACCGTTGTAACTTTGAACGGTCACTAAATGAAAGTTTGTAAATTGAGAACTACCTGTAAAAGATTTCCATCATTTATTATGGAGAGACAGTTTGATGTGGTGGTTAAAACATCAGGTTAGAAATCAAGAGATTGTGAGTTCTAGTCCCACCCTGGATACAAAACTAGCTGGATAAATCAAAGGGTTGTATGGATAAGTAACACACGGGAATAAAATAAAATAATTTAAAGAAAATAGAACAAAAGCCCAGAAAACAGAAGCCAAATAAAACAGGCACTGAATGGAGCTTACTTAGTGTAGGCTGCTCCATCAACCCCATAATGTCCTTCTGATGAGATGACTTCCCATGCTTTGTTTTTTTACTCTTTTTATGATGTTGACTCTTTAATTCACTGGGCAGTCACCATAATAAATGTTATCTATCTATTATTTTGAACTGTATACCAAATGGTTTGAAAAGTAACAGGAAGACAATGAAAATAGATTTTGTGCACTTTTATGGTTAGAAAAAAAAATGTTCCACAGTTAGAATGACATCCTAATCAAACACTTACATAATTGGTTGAAGAGTTCACGTCATTGTCCATATTTGAATAGTATTTTAGGCCATTCAAACTGCATGTATTATTTTATATGCTGAACTTTCCATTGTTTTCCATTAACTGATTTTAACCTATGCAGTGGGGGATGTATAAGATTAAATTTGCATGCTTTTGTGGGCCTCTACTCTCCTTTTTTAAATATAATAAATAATAGGGTTTTGTTTTGTTTTTGAAAAAAACCAGGGGGACATTTTCCTCTCCTCCCACAAAAAAACCCCTACCCTGCAAATCAATCCTGAGAGGTTGTCTCAGAATGCATCATTTGATATCCTCCTGGATGGATCTGTGG
Organism: Pituophis catenifer annectens; assembly: GCF_029215685.1. Lineage (NCBI taxonomy): Eukaryota > Metazoa > Chordata > Lepidosauria > Squamata > Colubridae > Pituophis > Pituophis catenifer. The sequence continues at coordinate 160,811,885 of NW_027256882.1, forward strand.
CTAAAGGGCTGGGCAGGATGGCATCAGAAACGGCTCACCTCTTTGAAGTAACACACTGGAACTGGTGAGGCTCTTGTAGCTTATTAAACTCTCTTTTGCTCGCTGCCATCTTTCCCTGGGAATAATATACAAGTAGTCCTCAGATTATGACCAGTCACTCGGTAACTGTTTGAAGTTACAACAGACATCCCGAAAGATACTTACGACCAGGTTCTGAAGTTCCAACAACCGCTACCACCACTCCACGATCACATTTATGGCCATGTGCATCATTCTGCTGGCCTAGAGACTAGGAGACTATGAGCTCTAGTCCTACTTTAGGTATGAAAGACTACCCAAAGTCACCCAGCTGAGTTTCATCCTTAAGGGAGTAGCTCATAGTCTCCTAGTTCCTAGGCCAGCACCTTAACTAAATACCAAACTGGCTTTTTGAAAGTAAATTTGCTTTTTGAGGGTAAACCTGCAGGGACTGACACATATTTGGCAGCTGTGTGGGGGTTTCAGCAGACAAGCATGTTTATTCAGAAGGAAGTCACCTTCTGATCGATGGGATTAAGTCTATGAAGTTGTGAAGGAAGTCCCTGTTTTCATGATTACATTTTGAAACAGGTTCTCTTTCCATCAAGGGTGTATTCAGCAGGTTCTGACAGGTTCTGGAGAACTGGTAGTGGAAATTTTGAGTAGTTCAGAGAACCGGCAAATGCCACCTCTGGCTGGCCCCAGAGTGGGGTGGGAATGCAGATTTTGCAATATCCTTCCCCCAGGAGTGGGGAGGGAATGGGGATTTTGCCATATTCTTCCCCTGGAGTGGTGTGGGAATGGAGATTTTGCAGTATCCTTCCCCTACCATGCCCACCAAGCCACATCATGCCTACCAAGCCACGCCCACAGAACTGATAGTAAAAAAATTTGAATTCCACCTCTGCTGTCCATGTTTTTAATTTGACCTCCATATCACTGAGTACAGAATTTTAATTTTAAACTATGTCCCTGTACAAGAAACAGTTAAAAGGCAGTTGACACTGGCAGTTGCAGGACAGATGGGAATAGAGAAAATTATATCCAACAGAGAGCGGTTTAGATTTTCCCTTCCAAGAACGATAGAAGCAGTTACTCTAGAATAGGGGTTATGATTAGATAGTCACCATCATATTATTTTATTTTTAGTTATGCATATACAGTTTGTTCTCTATGTTCATTTTTGTGTGCGGAAACATTCCCTAATGGCAACTGTGGGTGAATATCAATATTTTATGGAGAATTAAAATAATATTTCTGCACTTGGACTGAATTTGGACATCGAGGGCTGGTCCCTTCAGCACCGTGTCACCTGCTAGGCCTAGCTGTTGAGATTTCCTACAACAATAATATATATCTGAAAATGAAGAGGGAAGAGTGATTTTGGCAGAATCTAGGAACGGAGAGGAGACCCCTCCTTCAACTAAAACAAGTAATAGCAGCCCACCAACAGAGCGGGTAACTGCTCCACTGCAGCTGGAGGACCTTTTGTTCAAGAACACAACTGCAGCAACCCTCAGGACAGTGTTTCTCAACCTTGGTAACTTTAAGGTGGTTGGACTTCAACTCCCAGAATTCCCCAGCCAGCCATGTTGAAGGCCACCCATCTTAAAGTTGCCAGGATTAAAAAGCACTGCTTTAGGAGAACATAAAAAAATGGGTTCTTCCTGTTAACCATGAGATGTGACCACATTTGGCAGCATACTGATTATCACCTCCCCCCATCTAAAGGTATTCTGTCCTCCTACCTAAGGTAAACAGATTGCTGCTCCATTGATCTTTAAATAAATGGTTGTTAGTCTACACCAGGGGTGTCAAACTTGATTTCATTGGGGGCCACATCAGGGTTGTGTTTGACCTGGGGGTGGAGGCATGGCCAGGATGGACATGGCCAGTGTTGAGTCCTCACTGTTACAACTCCACGCGCCGCGGCTGTTGCCGGGCTAAGTTGATTGGTTCTGACGCGAGCAGCTGAAGTGGAGGGAAATCGCTGCTCGCTCATTGGTTCTCGCGTCTTGACAGCTCGCTATTTAAGCAGCTGTCAGGAGTTGCGTTCGGTTCTGTTGCTTGCCATATTTGGTGGTTCCTGTTTGGTGTCTTGTTAATAAAGTTGAATTCGAGCAACCAAGCCTGTGTTTGCCCACTGAATTTTACAGCCAGCTTGACGTCACTTGTTGAGGCTCTGTTTTTGGCCATGATGGCCTCCTGCAGCCCTCTGCCATGAAAACAGAGTCCTGGGGCACCATGTGCGGCCCGCCTGGGCTCTGTTTCCCCCCACGATGACCTCCTGCAGCCCATGCCTGGTCTCCCTGAGCTCTGTTTTCACTAGCAGAGGGCTGCAGGAGGCCGTTGTGGCCAAAAACGGAGCCTGGGAGAGCTGCACATGGCCCTCCCGAGCACCATTTTTGCTGGCAGAGGCACCACACCCCTGGTCTACACAACGTCAGCTTCCAGTTGCCGGTTCCTTCAAGCTGCTTTGAACCCAGCCATGGACTCTTCTTCAGTCCTTTTAAGCATCTTGTGAAAGGAAACAAAGAATATTCATATGCCAATCATTGGTCTCCCAGCTAACCAATAAAAGAATATAAAAACATGTAAATGCCATACTACAAAGTCCTTGAAGAATAAAAATCTCACTCACAACTCCAGCCAAGAGGAAAGAAAATCCACTATGAGCACTCCAGCTCCATCCATATACAGATAGTTATCGACATAGGAGGACCAGAATTGGAACAGAATTTCTGTTGTTAAGCAAAGTGATTGTTAAGTGAGTCGTGTCCGATTTTATGATCTTTTTGCCAACAGTTGTTAAGCAAATCACTCAGAAGTGAATCACATGATCATTAAGCAAATCTGGCTTCCCCCATTGACTTTGCTTACCAGAAGTTGATGTGATGTGATGATCACATGACCCCAGGATGCTGCAATAACAATAACAAATACATGCTAATTACCAAGTACCTGGATTTTGATTCTGTGACTGTGGGGATGCTGCAATGGTGGTAAGCATGAGTACCACTTGTAAGTCACTTTTTTCAGCGCCACTGTAACTTCAAGTGGTCGCTAAATTAATGATGGTAACTCGAGGACTGTCTATACAGAATTCAAATTACAGTTTTCTATTTTCTGAACATTTGTAACAAAAGTCAAAATTGCATTCTGTACTGAAAATCCCACTGACCGCGTGTAAGATTGACATGTCACCAGTTCTAGCCTGGGTATTTTTTCCCCAAAGCTTCATGATTTTTAAGTGGCAACAGTGGCTGACACTGAGGAGAAGGGACAATAAGTTTTAAATAATGACTGTAGTCAAATCCTAGGAAGAGAAATGGAAGGGGTGGGCAGGGTGGGAGAGAGTGATGAGATCAAAATCACTTTTGCCTATTTCACTCCCGAAATAGATAAAAGAAAACACTTGTACATTTCCCCCCTCACCCATTCAATAGGAATGGATTGCTTGGGGGATAGAGAAACATTCAAGAATCTAAAAAAATCTGGTTTGTTGAAGAAAACGGGGAAACAGGTTTCATTCTACCAGTCTTCACCTGGTTGGGTAGAAAAAGTTGCACGGATCTGCAAAGAATCAAAACAGGCCAGGTTAATACTAGCTTCATTTTAAAGGAGAATCAGTGTTATCTGATTGCATACAAAAACATCTGAGCTGTTGCCTTGAAGGAGTATATTCAAAAGCAGCAAGCCACCTTGCTTCTCTATGAACCTCAAAGGTTTATCTAGTGTATTTAAATGTCAGTGGCAGGGCAAATGGATACCTGCCCATGGCAAACCAGAACACCCACAAACTCAGGGAAAGTTCATTCCACACACAAGAGCACCCCTCCTCCACTCCCCATGCCCTAAGTTTTTTTGTCTTATCTACACCAGGGGTGGGTTCTACTTACCTCCGCTACTGGATCGCAACAGGAGCGCTCACGCGCTTCTGCACATGCGCAGATCATTCATGATGACATCCGGTCAGGTGGGTGGAGCCTCCCACCCAATGGTGGGATTCAAGTAATTTAGCAATCGGTTCTCTGCCCTAATAATTTCTTCCAACAACCAGTTTGCCAAACTGCTCAGAAAGTTAATAACCGGTTCTCCCAAAGTGGTGCGAACTGGCTGAATCCCACCACTGCTCCCACCACTGTTATTACTAGTTCGCAAGAACCGGACCAAACCGGTAGCAACCCATTACTGATCTACACCATAATAAAGACAAAAATTTTAAAAAATCAGTGTGTTCACCTGCTGCATATACCTTTAGATTAATGTGTGAAAGCACAGCCAGTTTCGGAATGAAAAGTTCACGTGAAAATGCCTTAAGCTTGAAAAATAAAACTAACAGATTTGCTAGGATGGGTTTTTTTAAAAAAATTGATGACTTGCTTTTATTAATGTCTTTTCTATTGTTTTTAAATTTTAGACAAGTTGCTGTAGAATCCGTTAGCCACTATATAGTGTTATTCTTAGTGGGAATAAATTTAATAAATTGGTTAACTGTGATAACCAGGAAGCACACATTTCATGATTTCAGAAATAGCTTTAGTAGATCCGTAAAGGGATACAGAATGAACAAGAACTAAATAGGTAAAGGTAAAGGTTCCCCTCGCACATATGTGCTAGTTGTTCCCGACTCTAGGGGGCAGTGCTCATCTCTATTTCAAAGCCGAAGAGCCAACACTGTCCGAAGACGTCTCCGTGGTCATGTGGCCGCCATGACTAAACACTAAAGGCAACAGAACACTATTACCTTCCCACCAAAGGTGGTCTCTATTTTTCTACTTGCATTTTTTACGTGCTTTCGAACTGCTAGGTTGGCAGAAACTGGGACAAGTCACGGGAGCTCAACCCGTTACGCGGCACTAGGTATTCGAACCGCTGAACTGCTAACCTTTCAATCGACAAGCTCAGCATCTTAGCCACTGAGCCACCGCATCTCTTACGAGAACTAAATAGAACAGAAGAAATAGCAATAGCAATAGCACTTAGACTTATATACTGCTTCACAGTGCTTTTACAGCCCTCTCTAAGTGGTTTACAGAGTCAGCCTATTGCCCCCAACAATCTGGGTCCTCATTTTACCCACCTCGGAAGGATGGAAGGCTGATTCAGCCTTGAGCCGATGAGATTTGAACTGCTGAACTGCAGCTAGCATTCAGCTGAAGTAGCCAGCAATACTGCACTCTAACCACTGCCCCACCTCAGTTCTTATAAATAACCACAATAATGCTATTGTGGTTATTTAATTATTTGTATAATTGTTGTATAATTTATTATTATACAATAATAAAAAGGAGAACCAAAATCTTGCTCGAAGAATGGTAGGAATAGCAAAAACGAATGAATTCAGGGAAGCAGGACTTGCCCATTGAAGCGAGTAGAGGAACATGAAATGGCTCTTAGAAGAGGGACAGTTGTATCCCCAAGAACAGGAAACATTTTAGACTAATAGGATACTTTGGGAATTTTGAGACCAGGTTGCCAGGGAGAGGGAAACTATCTGTTCACAATACAGATAGTCCTCAACTTACAACAGTTCATTTAGTGACCATTCAAAGTTACAATGGCACTGAAAAGAAGTGACTTATGACCATTTTTCACACTTACGACCGTCGCAACATCCCCCAGGTTCACAGGATCAAAATTCAGATGCTTGGCAACTGACTCATATTTATGACATCTGCAGTGTCCCAGGGTCCTGTAACCTCCTTTTGCGACCTTCTGACAAGCAAAGTCAATGGGGATGCTAGATTCACTTAACAACCGTGTTGCTAATTTAACAACTGCAATGATTCATTTGCTGCAAGAGAAGTCATAAAATGGTGCAAAACTCACTTAGCAACAGAATTTTGGGGCTCAATTGTGGTTGTAAGTCGAGGACTACCTGTATGGCTATCGAATCGGGAGGAGGGCACAGCCAGTCCTTCCTTTTCTGAAAAAAAAAGTGTGGAGAAGTTGGAAGTTGGTGAGCTGCCCCCTTTTCCTGCACCTCTGGGATGAAATCAGCACCTGAGGGCAACCCCCTTCCCCACCCTCAGTATCCCTGATCCCTTTCACGCAGGGTGGATTTGATTTAAATTGAGTCGATTTAAATCATGATTTAAATCATGATTTAAATCACTAGTAAAAAGACTTGATTTAAATCAACTCGATTTAAATCATAATTTTTAAAGAGCAGCTGTCATCTCTGCTACTCCTTTAACCCGCTGTTGACTCACTGATAGTCCCAGTGTTGCAGAATATACAGCCTTGTGCTACATAACTAAGCTCCATTTCATGCTGAATAAACTGAATTATTTATGTATCTTAAATAGAAAACTATCTTACGATAGATTTTTACCCCAAAAGTTTTTTATTAAAATAAATTCAATAAAAATCAAAAAAATCTTATTTAAATAAAAAAATCCGATTTAAATCAAAAAAATCCGATTTTTTTTTATTTTTTTAAAAAAATCATTGATTTTTATCCACCCTGCTTTCACCGTTTGCATGTAAAAGGGTTCTGCAAACAGCTTTTTTATTCGTGATAGAGAAGAAAATGTAGATCCTGGGATAATCAGGTTTCCACAGAGAGAAAAGATAATCGTTCCTAACACATGAAAGGTGATACAGCCGGGGAAGGGTTGGGTCCGTGCTAGCTTGCTCTTTAGCATTCCCTCTCCCTGCGTATGTGTGTGTGTGTGTGTGTGTGTGTGTGTGTGTGTGTGTGTGTGTGTTTAAATGTCTCAGTCACTGTGAGGTCATGGAATTTTCCAGCAATGCCATTTCCTAGAAAACCAAACCTGTTCTATTTCTGAGGAAAGCAAAGCGTTACTTAGAGGTCTGTAGAATAAGACACCTTCCTTGCAAAGTGCAGGCTTCTGGTATTCTCATCTGTCCCTGTCCACAAAAGTTGTGGTGTCTTTTTTTCTGGCAGACGGTAATGCTTTCCTGTCGCTTGGCCCACTCCCAAACCAGAGTTCATATATTTACTGGGCAGGATCTTCTTTATACCTAGAAAAACCACCGCAAGAATTCCATTCTGAATTTGGTCAGCGTCCCTCTCGGTTAGCTTTGTGTTCCTCAGGGCTCTCTCTGCCCACACCGTTTATGTTGGAAATAGGCTTTCTACAACTTCTGAAAATCCTATCTTCAATATAGTCTCTCTTTCCCTGCCACACTCATGTTGTGTGGTGAAACCTGATTACAATATGCAGGCCTCTGGACTGAAATGTATTTTATTCACAAGGTTTTATTTAGTTCCTTGCCGTGGCGCAGTACAAGCCCACAGCTGCTAATTGTGTACCTGTGTTGAAGACAGGGTTGTTCTTTCAATAAATTCAACATACTTTCAGTACAAGTCCCCATTTGACACACACAGAAAGATGCTATAATTTCCCCTTTTCACAAACCCTATGCAGATAGTCCTCAATTTATGGTCATTTGTTTAATGACTATTTGACTTATGATGGCTCTGAAAACAGAGACTTCTAACCAGTCCTCAAACTTATGACTGTCGCAGGATTGCTGTGGACCTGTGATCAAAATTCAGGCGCTTAGCAGCCAGCATATATTTATTATGACACTTGTGGCATTCTGGGATCACTTGATCACTGTTTATGACCCCAGGGGGCTTCTGGAAAGCAAAATCAATGGGAAAAGCTGGATTTGCTTAACAACCACAGGATTCACTTAACAACCGTGGCAAAAAAGTTCATAAAATCAGACACAACTCAATAATCACATAGCTTAGCAATGGAAGTTCCAGTCACAACTTTGGTTACAAGTCAAGAACTATCTATATAAAGGTTGTGAGACCTGCACAAATGAAAGATACCTTCTCTGATTATATAATCAAACCCACATGACTTTTGATTAAAATTTTCTGCAGGTTTATAACCGAGAATAATTCTACTTGTTTCTAATTGACAAGAAAAACGGCAAGAATTAAGACATTCAAACTAACAGGGCCAGAGTTTCCCATCTCTGCTATACAGCGCCTCCTAGATAACCCCAAATATAGGTAGCCCTCAGGTTATGATTACAACTGAGCCCAATATTTATGTTGCTAAGTGAAACGTTCGTTAAGTAACTTTTGCCCCATTTTACGACCTTTCTCACTATAGTTGTTAAACGAATCACTGAAGTTGTTAAGTTAGTAATATCGTTGTTAAGTGAATCTGGCGGTTCTGCCCCAGCTACGGACCCCAAAGAACGCAGCACACACAAAGTCCGTTCAAACCTTAGTTTACTAAATAAACCAGTTTTTTTTACAACAATGGCTGTTAATTAACTGCATTAACAGCCACCAAGAATTCAAAGAATAATACTGAAAGCTTACTGTGGTTGGCAGAAAGCCCAGAAGCAATTTGCAGGAAGCTGATAAGATAACCAAGACAAGACAGGAAGGTATGTGAACCAAGTTGTTCCCTGCAAATTGCTTCAGTCAGTGTTCCTCCTTAAATAGGCTAAGGGAGTGGCCAATTAGCCCCAAGCCTTCCTCTCGAGGAGACCTCCTCCTGAGGAGCCACTTCTTCCTTTTGGCAGCTCTGTGCACCCGTGCATCAAGAAGAGGCTCCTCCTCTTCTTCCTCTTCACTTATGGGAGCTTCTGGAGCTTCTGATGGCCCTGGCTGAATCCCCGCCTCTGGCACCACATCTTCTCCAGCCTCCTCAATGTCTGACTCAAGTGCCAGCTGCACAGGCTGCTGGCGCAGCACCACATCAGCCTCCTTGCTGTCGGAATCAGCTACTAGCTGCACGGGCCACTGACGGGCCACAACACTGGCTTCCCCCTGACTTTGCTTGTCAGAAGGTTGCAAAATGTGATCACATGACCCCAGGACACTGGAATGGTCATAAATCTGAACCACTTGCCAAGCCTCTGAATTTTGATCATGTGACCATGGGGATGCTGCAATGGTCATAAGTGTGAAAAATGAACATAAGTCACTTTTTTCAGTGCTGTTGTAAGTTTGAATGGTTACTAAACAAACTGTTGTATGTCAACGACTACCTGTATTATTTTAATATTCTGCATGTCTCACGTAGGAGATGCTTGTCCCGGATCCAAGTCAACACATTACCTTTTGGGGTGACAATGGACTGACATATTGGCTTGTCTATGGCACAGTATTTCAGCCAGATTTCTGATAGCCTTAAATTAACCCTCTATAACCCCCTAATAATCTTTTATCTGCATAATAATATCAAATGGATCTTTGTCACCATGTGGATTTGTCAACCCTACTTTTGTGTTTATTCAAAACAGAGAGGCTTAGAAGCAGTGTCAATGACAGACTCCGAGGATAAGGTCAATTTTTTGCTAGAAACTGTAATGGTTTGTGGGAATGATCTTGGCATAATACAAGAGGAAAAGCCTCAGACTGGACATCTGTCATGCAAATAATATCTCAGCCCACAGAAGAAAAAAGTGTGTGGCAAGCATCTCAGAAGGGACCCTCCCTAATTTTTTGGAAAGCAAAACTAAAGGAGGGGGAAAGTGCTATCAGACTTGCAAAATTCTGTTAATGTAACCTTACAAAGATAGTATTAGTACTCGCTGTCTGGACTTCCTCAAAATGCTGCCAGTAAGTTCCTGGTTTCAATTGCCTGGCCGCACCCACCGATTTGACACTGTTCCCCCTTCCTCCTGCAGTTGCCATTCAATCTTTATAGTATTTCTGATTTCAGCAGAATCCCTATCTTCTCTGAGTTTGGAGGTTAACAGAATTGGGTAGTTGGGCAGCACCTACATTCAAATAAATAAATATTTGGATGAGGGACCATCAAGGCATTCTTGATTGGAGAGTAGATTTGAATGTCAGAAAAATCATCCAGAAAGAAGTAAGGGGCAACTAATTTCTATACTGCTGGGAAACACATTGTATGGCTGTGGCCACAACATCACCAGAAGTCACATTTGATCCCCCAAATACCTTCCTTCTACTTAATTCTTACAGCAAGAGGAGAGGCAATGATCTACATGCCTATGCAAAATGCTATTCAGGTATTGACCACTACTGAGCATTTTCAATGGTGGGTCTCCCTCTTCTTTCTTGCATCTCTTTATCTTCACCTTTGACCTGGAATCAACAGTTCTTTCATGGTGAATATTTTCAAGCAGTCTTCAACCAGACCATCAATTGCAGGAATATAGTCTGGTTATTATATGTCTAATACACTCTACTACACACATGTGATAATGTATATGTGGAGTTTGAAGCCTAAGATATGTCTCATGGGAAAGTTGCACTATATATTGATACTAGTAAGGTATCAATTAATTGTTGTCCCCATGTTAAACTCCTTAGGTTTGATTCTTTTCTTGTCAGCTTGGATTTTGTAAGTGGCCCTAGTTTCATCCAGGGCCTTACGAACAATTGGCCAAGTGTTTTGCAACTGTGAGCTCCATTCCTTCAACGAAGGGACTAAAATGGTAAAGGTTCCCCTCGCACATATGTGCTAGTGGTGCTCATCTCTGTATCAAAGCCGAAGAGCCAACACTGTCGGAAGATGTCTTCGTGGTCATGTGGCCGGCATGACTAAATGCCAAAGGCACACGGAACACTGTTACCTTCCCACCAAAGGTGGTCCCTATTTTTCTACTTGCATTTTTTACGTGCTTTCAAACTGCTAGGTTGGCAGAAGCTGGGACAAGTAACGGGAGCTCACCCCATTACGCGGCACTAGGGATTCGACCCTCTGAACTGCCGACCTTTCGATCGACAAACTCAGCATCTTAGCCACTGAGCCACCACGTCCCTAACAAAGGGACTACTGGATCCTTTACTGGCAGTTCAGGCATAGGCTTAAATTGTTATCCAGTAGTGACTTGGAACGGAGTGAAAATGATGAATCCTGTTAGAATAAGAGTGCAGTGAACTCTTGGGTCACTCTCTTTTCTGTGGCCCTGCAGAGCCTCCTGAAATTGCATCTCTGTGGCCACCATCCCAGGACTAAGGCCTACATACAGTCCTGCTAATCACTGACGTGTTCATCAAGAAAAGTGCAGGCTGAACACTGACTGAAAAACAATGTACAGTACTTACCATAGGTTTTAATTGCCTACAATGACTTAAGAACAATGAAATTCCTGGCAGAATGGAGTGTTCCTTGCTGTAATGAGGATTATAATATGTCATTTAGAAGCACAGGTTAATTTTTTCCCCCTCATTCAGATAGTAGTCCTATAACAACGGTCTTTCTGTTTTTGTTGCCCACAAAAACAGAAGTCTGGTCCTGATGTCAGATGCCATGCTGTTCTTCCTCGGTTATTAGACATCATCCTAGTTTTAAAAGCACCCCATTGTGCCCCTTCCAGGAATGGATTGTGAAGAGCTGGAATTAAAATAATAAGAAGGAACTGCCATAGAAAGCCACAACCTTTCCTTTGTGCATCCATGCTGAATCCTAACCTTTACTTCCTTAATTTCAACCTGCCAGGCCTATAATTCAGATTTGTCTAGCATGTTCAAGACCGAAGATTTAACTTGATAATACAGCTGTTGCTGATATCTTTAAGTATATTGTTTGTTATGAGTCATGCTGCTTGCAACATTTTCATGTGAAATGGAAAAAAAAATCCTCTTCTTTTTAATCTTCAATATGGACTGAAATTAGTGGAAAGGCTCCAGAATCAACACAAATCGGGCTGCAGTTGCAATGCCCAAATTTAATACATGAATGAAAGCTGATGTGGGACAAAAGCCCCAGGAGCAGATGTTTGAATTGGAGAACAGACTAAGAGCCATGCCTTAGATCCAGATCTTATGCAGCATATTTTACACATCAGGAAGATTTATTGGCATGCAAAAAACCATTTTGCTTTGGGTGTGATAAGCCCCTAGAAGGTTTGTACACACTGTGTTTATTTGTTTTTCCACTGAAAAACAGCAGGCATTGTGCTGCTGTTTCCCAATGTTTATTGACAAAATTCAGAGGTGCAATTTCAGGAAGGCCTGCCATGGAAAAGGCATTCAGAAACCACAGGCAAAAGATATCTTATTTCTGCCCTGCTTAAAAAAAAATGTATTTGAAGGCATTTTGAAAGTAGATATGTCTAGATAGAGGTCTCATAAAGACTGTTGCCAACAAAAGTGTGTATAGTCAAGGCTATGGTTTTCCCAGTTGCAATGTATGGCTGTGAAAGTTGGACCATAAGAACGGCTGAGCGCCAAAGAATTGAGGCCTTTGAACTATGGTGCTGGAGAAGACTCCTGCGAGTCCCTTGGACTGCAAGGTGATCAAACCGGTCAGTCCTAGAGGAGATCAACCCTGACTGCTCTTTAGAAGGCCAGATCCTGAAGATGAAACTCAAATACTTTGGCCACCTAATGAGAAGGAAGGACTCACTGGAGAAGAGCCTAATGCTGGGAAAGATTGAGGATAAAAGAAGAACGGGATGACAGAGAATGAGGTGGGTGGATGCAGTCAGCATGAGCTTAAATGGACTCCAGAGGATGGTAGAGGACAAGAAGGCCTGAAGGAATGTTGTCCATGGGATCGTGATGGATCGGACACAACTTCGCAAATAACAACAACAAAACCCTGTTGAAAGATCACCATGTAAAGTTTCTACCTATTCAACCTCTTTGTTAAGAAGGCATAGTTAGAAGAAATGGGAAGAGGTAGTTGGAAAAAGTATGACCTTGGAACCCTGAAGAAAGCTGAGCAATTGTACTATAGAGGCCTCATCATCTGAAGATCTGCTAAGATCTACTCAATAATGTTGGGTCAGATTTTAGATTGAAGATACCCTTCAGTATGAAATGGCCCAGATCTCTACCACGTTCCTCAGGAGATAGTTCAAAATATTTTGAGGGAAAGGGCAATTGCTGAAGATGTCTTGGAGTCTAAAACCCAGAAAGCTGTTTTAACACAATTTTATAAAGCTGATTTGTTAGAACGGTTGGAAATGTCATTTTCAAGAAGAGCAAATTATGGGCTCTTGTACTCCGTTACTGCTTTCTCTTTTTTTTCTGAACCTCATCTCTGCTTAGTAATGTTTGATCAACTTGTACATTTGTCCATAAACTGCCTCATCGATGCTATACATTTTCATTCACTTACCCCTCTCCCTCAAATATACTGTGCTAAAGAGAGTCCATAATTGCAAAGGAAAGTAAATGAGAATCAGAAGCCTCCTGTGTCTGCTTTACTAATATATTTCTGAGATTTATTTTGATACAAAAAGGATTTTCCCCAATTGGAAAACAGTCTATTTCATTTAATATGCCCAGAATAGGGTAAGCATTTGTCTTGCTAGATTTATATTGGTACCACTGACATATTTTATCCCAGGGAGTCAATTCTGTCTATCAGGAATGCTGCTGATATAAATGTGATGTTTCCTTTTTCCATTTGCTCTGGAACAGCAAAATGATCTGCCACAGTCTAAGACAAGATATCGGGTGGTATTATAAGATGGGGCTCCTTTCAATTTAATTAAATTAGCCAAGGAGTTTTTTAGTGTTGATATGGAAAGATGAAAAGCAAAATGTCAGATTAGCTAGTGCCCTTGTAGGTGGACTAAAGGGAGGATGTGAAACTGTTTAATCCTTTCTTATACCTGGAGTGAGCGGCTGGGAAATCAGGTCCCCAAAGAATTATTTCTAATCCTTCACAACCTCAACCAGAGTTCAGTCAAGATGCAGTTAATGAAACTGCCGGAAAGGGAAAAATAAAAGCAGCAAATCTCCAAATTTCTGTACTGTGTACTGCATATATGTTATATCTTATATACATGTATATCTATATAAGATATAGCCATTCTTGAAAGGAGTGCTGCCAATGTGCCCTGTGAGAGGATTATTTAGGAATATATACATGATTCTCAAACTTCTGGTATCTTCTGAACACATGTCATGAGGTGACCAAAAACAACCCATAGTAATCCCATCACCCTCCTTATGCTGGTCTTTGACCATGATAAAGATTTGATTTGATTAGAATAAATTGTGGTGCCATGCTATTAGAGGAGAATTTTGAGGAAGAAAATAGAGGACACAAAATACAAGACTCTGAAGACAGAGCTGACCTACCACATACCGAAGCAAAGTAATATGAAGTACCATTTAAGACAGATGCATTTATACAATGTAATTACTATTCTGTATAGTCCTCACTTCCAGTAAGATGATGCTTCTAAGATATACAGTAAATTGAGCTACTTTACTTTTTCAAATGGCAGCATCAGAACTGATTTGAATGACTTTTGTATCATAAATGAAGGAACCAGCAATAACCACAAAACATACAGAAAGGCCTATTGAAGTCCTTTGAAAATCTCTTCATAGAATTCCAATAATCTGTATTATCTGAATGTGTTGTATCCAGTGATGGGATTCAGCCAGTTCGCACCACTTTGGGAGAACCAGTTGTTAACTTTCTGAGCAGTTTGGCAAACTGGTTGTTGGAAGAAATAATTAGGGCAGAGAACCGAGAGATTTAGGGCAGAGTTTAAATTACTTGAATCCCACCACTGGTTGTATCTAATTTGTATACCTTTTAGTAATGGCCTCTGATTTCTCTTGGAAGCTCCAGGGGGAAGAAGGATAATGTTCACCATTATCTACTTCTTACAAGTCCTCCTCATATGTTCCCATGTCTGCTCTGAAGAGTTGGGAGAACAGTGGGATAACATGGGGAGTTACATGGAACAGAGCAGAGGGAATCATGTAGTATCCTCAGTGGAAGCACCTATTGAATCAAAAAGCTAACCCTGAGAACAGATACCATTTAGATGAATGTAGGTTCATCAATTGTCCCATCTTCCTTCTTAAGCTTGTCCTAAGTAGATTTGAAGGTTCAGTGTTAATGTTTATATGACCCTCCCATAGAAGCCAGGAGAATATGTGATATTTGTATAGGATTTGTGTATGTACTGAATAATACTGAGATATTATTTCACGTGGAAAATCATCAGTCTTCTATGCCATAACCCCAGATTCTAGGCTTTAGTCTCTTCCTGAAATTACTTTATTCATAATGAAAATCTTGAAAAGATCCAGAAAATGTCAAGCTCCTTAAGCAATTTTCCTGTGAGTAAGAGTTGTAGAATTTGGCCCCTTCTACTTTGGGTAGCAAAAATGTAAAGGGGCACATGATAGAGATATGTAAAATTTCATATAGAAAAGGTAGATAAGAAAAAACATTTCTTACTAGATTATCATGCTAAAATTTGGGACCAGCTAACAATACTGAGTAGAAGACACTTCAGACTAATAAAAGGTTTCACAGGATCTGGAATTCGTAGTCAGGGGATATGTGGATGGCCTTTCAGAGGATATAGAATAAAATGCAGATGCCTTATTTGTGGTTTAGTTAGTGTATTATATAAACATGTCCATGTGAAACTAATCTTACAAATAGTCAAAAGCATCATCAGATAAAGAACATTGATTGATTCATCAATTATGTGTCTGGAAATCATTTTTTTACTCCTAGTGACCACATAGATAGATTTTCTCCTTGACAATCTGTTTCTAGCCTGGTTCTTCAGATTTTCCAAAGGTGTACTCATCACTACTGTAACTGGGTCTACTCACCTTGCTAATGGTCTCTTCCTCTCTTTCCTTCTAACTTTCCCAAGATTAGAGCCTTCTCCAAAGAGCTTAGTCTTTGCATAATGTAACTGAAGTAGAATAATTTGATCATTCTACCTACCTTCTTCATTTGTGCCTTGAGTGAGAACTCTGGCTTGATTTTTTTCATAATCTATTAATTTGCTTTCTTGACTGTCCCTGGTATTCTCATGTGTCTTCTCCGATAGCAAAGTTCATATGATTCAAAAACATTCATACTGGTGGTGGAATTCAAATTTTCTTACTACCGGTTCTGTGAGCGTGACAGGGGAAGGATATTGCAAAATCTCCATTCCCACCCCACTCCAGGGGAAGGATACTGCAAAATCCCCATTCCCTCGCCACTCCTGGGGGAAGGATATTGCAAAATCTCTTAATTCCCACCCCACTCTGGGGCCAGCCAGAGGTGGTATTTGCCGGTCCTCTGAACTACTCAAAATTTCCATTACCGGTTCTCCAGAACCTGCTGAATAGCACCCTTGATTCATACCCTGCCCTAACCTAATCTAACCTAACCTAACCTACCATACCATACCAAAGATTTATTGGAAATCCATGAATACATTTCAAAGACATCAGAGTTAGAGGCTCTTGGGTGTATGTAGGAGCCGTGGTGGTGCAGTAGTTAGAGTGCAGTATTGCAGGCTAACTTTGGCCACGGCCTTGAGTTCGATCCTGACTGGCTCAAGGTTGACTCATTCTTCCATCCTTCCAAGATCAGTAGAATAAGGACAAGATTGTTGGGGGTAATATGCTGACTCTATAAACCACTTAGAGAGGACTGTAAAGTACTGTGAAGTGGTATATAAGTCAAAGTGCTAGTGCTATTGCTATATCCTGGTGTGTTAATGTATTTGTGAGACATTCACCACAGAGGTGGCCTCATTATTTTCTATTGGATTTGCTTTGATTGCTTTGACATAGAGTCACATTGCAGGCTTCCATAGACGCATTATGCACAGGCGCCTGTGTACCAGTCCTTAAATACAGCAGTTTTTCATGTTCTTAATTGCCAGCCATTTCCACTGCAGTACTTTTATTCACCTCTTCCCACACACTGTTCTAATTAAGATGTTTATTGAGCAGAGATACCGTAATTTCCTCTTGTAGTAGTTTCAAAATGTGTCTACAGTAAATTATTCTCCTTTGTGGGCTTGCTTGCGTATGGGTTCCTTCCTGCTTCCTCTTCATCTTTTTCTTCCCCTCCTTCTCCTTTTCCTTCTTCTCTTTAAATGTTCTTCAGATTACAGTGCAGGAAAGCATAGCGAGGACAAGGCTCAGTCCACAGAAATAACAATTTGGCAAAGGTTCCCAAACACCCTTGAGATACCCTTCAAATAGGTGGGATTTTGATTCCCAAGTAGCATTTTGGAAACTAGTCTGTATCCATCTGGAGAGCACCGGATTCAGCAAAGTGGAGTTAAGGCTTTCTTGACAGGAGATAGCTCTGTCTTTCTTCCTCCTCCATTCCTTATTATGATCACAATTATGATGAATAACAATGTTTATAGTCCATCTTCTTGACTGTTAAAAGAACTCCAAAATTATATGTCTGGAAGCCTTAAATTAATTACCCTGTTTCCCCCAGATTAAGACATCCCCTGATAATAAGCCCAATCGGGTTTTTGAGCGCATGGCAATAAGGCCAAGCGCTTATTCCAGGGTTCAAAAAAATATAAGGCAGGATTTTATTTTCGGGGAAACACGGTATATGATGCAACTAGCAGTAAGGAAACATGATTTGTTTGAAGAAAAAAAATGACATATGAAACTTCTGAAGAGACAATATTGAAAAATGCATCTTCTACAGCCTTGAATGCTTCCTTTTATTTTTAGAGAGCTGGTGTAAGATAGTGGTATCTTATTTAATGGTGTAGGAAGTTAGCATCCACCCCTCTCCTAGGAAAATGAGATATTTTAGGAAATATTAAAAGGGCAGAATATTTCCCCTAAAAGGGAGGCAGAATCTCACCCCCCACCTTTGCCAACGGACCATTAAGGCCTGGGCCAGTCTATATTACATAACAAAAATCTATTTCCTGCAGGCAGAGCCATAGTAGGAATTGCCCTCACCCAAGATCCAACAAAGATAGGATTAGCCCTCTACCCATCTAGCAACAGAACTCACCACATGGCACCTGGAGAGATTGCATCACCCAGCAAGGTTCAACCAAACTTAGCACACAGGACAGACTACAGAGTTGCCCCTGCATGGCCCCATGGGAGTCTGACAACCAATCAGAATACAAGCTCACATTCAAACCCAACAGAGGACATAAAACCCAGGCACTCTCAGCATCTCTGTCCTTTTTTTGCCCAGGATTTCAAGCCATGTTTTATTTTATTTATTTATTGTATTTATTTATTTGTCAAGAACATATTAGGTAATATATATAAGCATGAACTGAATACATAAAATAGATACAAATAGAGGAAACATTAGGATAGGGACGGTAGGCACGCTGGTGCTCTTATGCACGCTCCTTACAGACCTCTTAGGAATGGGGTGAGGTCAACAGTAGACAGTCTTAGGTTAAAATTTTGGGGGTTTGGGATGAAACCACAGAGTCAGGTAATGTATTCCAGGCATTGACCACTCTGTTGCTGAAGTTGTATTTTCTGCAACGTGAATCTGTTCATCAATAGACCTTCTTTCTAAGCAACTTCCATAAAACCAGTGTCTTTTTCCCCAGTTGGAACTGAACCCAGAAGGATATCTCTTCCAACAATGGTCTTTTGAGATTTCACAGAAAACATAACTAAGGTTATCATAGCATTTAGAATCAGAGAACACTTATGTGAGCTCCTGGAAAGGTAGAGCATCTCTTCATAAAGTCACTGGAAAAACTCCCTTTCTTGGGGAAGAAAATTGGTGTACATGAAATAAAAAGATCTTCTCTCCCATCTGAAGGTTTTCCCCACATTGCTGAGTTTTCTCTGCCCATTCTTGATTCAACCACCAAAAAAAAAAAAAAATTTAAAAAAAAATCCAGAATGAAAGTGACTGTAACTTCATCATTAGTCCCTCGTTTTTGTTCCAAATCACTATGGTCCCCTAACTTCCCTTAAAGATAATGGATGACCAAATGCCAAAATAGATTTCACACATCTTCTGGTTGCCCTTGGACAGTATTGGAATAGGTAGAAACAGGTAGAGAATGCTATTTTAATAGCAGGACAGGGTAAGCCTGTCTCAAGGGAGATGGGGATGAGATGAAAGCAAAGTTATTGAAATATTGCCAAATAAAAGATAACAATCAGGGCATGTTTCAGTGCCGTGATTAGGTATGAATGGGGAGAAAGACTTTTACATGATATTGCTGCTGGGAAGTTGCTGATAATTCAGCAAACATGTTTCAGTTTGCAAATTAGCTGTTCTTTGTATACTATATGGAAACAGATCTACTGCCAGGATGGAAGGAGGCTAATATGTGAAGAAAGTGTGAGAGAGAGAGAAAATGTATCCCTGGTAATTATCCTTTCTTTCAAACCTCTTCCAAATGATTTTGAGAAAACATGGGATGGATAAAGGAGGGACCGGAGGTTGCTGAACATGCATGCTGTTGCTCAGACCATACTTTCAAAGGAAACAATCCACCTTCTCCAACCTGATACCCTCCATGACTTTCAAACTACAACCTGCGTAATCTCCTGCCCACTTGAAATGGGACAAAACCATACTTGGTGGGTTACACAATCTCATCTGACCCCATAGAATTTACAACATTATTCAATTAGGCCAAGATTGCCTTGAAAAGATCAGCTTCCATGTTCCTTAACAGAACATCCAACATTTCAGGTTAAACCTAGGTTCTCTCTAGATGTTTTTACTAAGCTTTGTTGCAAGGTAGTTTCTGATATATTTTCGCAGACATGTATTTGAAAATCTCTGCATAGAAGAAAGAATGTGGGTTCATGAAGAAATTGGAAGCTGTTGAAGAGAGACCCTCTTTTCTGATCATCTCAGAGAAAACAAAATGCCATGGCATTCTCTCCTGCAAACATTTTTTTTTTTAATTTGATTTATATGCCGCCCTTCTCCGGAGACTCATGGCGGCTTACAATGTGCTCAGCAATAGCCTTCATCCTTTTGCATATTTTATACAAAGTCAGCTTATTGCCCCCACAACTGGGTCCTCAATTTACCTACCTTAGAAAGGATGGAAGGCTGAGTCAACTTTGAGCCTTGGCGAGATTTGAACCTGCAGTAATTGCAGGCATCTGGTCTTAATAACCAGCTTAATAACAGGGTGCCTTAGACCACTGTACTACCAAGGCTCTTATTTATGCTAGGTAAAAAGATCCTCCAGGAACAATGTTTTTTTTTCCCTTCAACTCTTGACACCTCCCCCTAATTTCTCCTTGGCAATATACAAAAAGCACATGTACTCAAGAGATCTCTACCCCTGGTCGAAGGTACATAAGACAGCCTTGTGGTGCCACCAGAATGTCCAGCTCATAACCATGTTTAACCAGCAATTGTCATCTTTAAGAAGGTGTTGCCTTCCGCAGGGAGATGCATCCCACAAGCACTTGTCCTACCAGAAATATATAAATCCTTAAACAACTTAGAATTTATATCCGCCATCTACCATTTCTCAAAGAACATTTGCAGTTTTAGCATATTCATCTTAATCTACTAGGATCACAAAAGCTGGATTCCCACTTCTGATGCAATCTGATGCATCCTCCTCCTGTTATTTGGAAAATGAAAAAAGCTCTTATCCATTCTGTGGTCCATGGGGGCTATCTGTTTTCCCATAGAAGGGGAGGAAGAAGGTTAAGCTTCTTGCTCATGGAGATTTGAAAGTCCTAGTATTTAGAATCCCTTCCTTTACTCTCTCTGTTCTCCATTTCACCCTGACCAGGTCTGCTTTCCTTCTTCCTTTCTTCCTTCCTTCCTTCCTTCCTTCCTTCCTTCCTTCCTTCCTTCCTTCTTTTTTAAAATAGAAAATGGAATCAGAATAGGACATAAACAAGGGGAATATAATAAAAATGTTTTCTTTAAACCACAATTTATTGATGAAAACAGTGATTAGCCTAGCCCTAGATGCTATCTTAAGGGATCAGATAAGTCTGATCTTGCCTATCTGAAACCCTTGGGCGTCAGACATTTGCATAGCATTGTTGGAAGAAACATCCTTCTAGGTTCTGCTCCAAGTGGGGAAAACAGACACTGGAGACATGGAGACTGCTTGGAAAGATGGTTTAATGGTGGACAGGATCACATGGCTTGAGTTCCTGAACAGAAAAAAGCAGATACAGTAAATCCTCGGGTTTTTATGCTCTCTCTGGCTCTGCATTTCTTGGGGCCCCAAAAGAGTATCCTGATTGGTTGTCAGACTCCCAGGGGGTGGGGGCCTTGCTGGCTGATGGTCACATGTGCTTCCCAGGTCACATGTGGTGAGTTTCTGCTGCTATTGTGTAGAGGGCTAATCCTATCTTTGTTGGAACTTTGGCAATTCCTACTATGGCTCTGCCTGAAGGAGGCAGATCTTTGTTATGTAGAATAGACTGGCCCAGGCCTTAATGGCCCATTGACAAAGGGTGGGGGGCAGGAAGGTGAGAGCTGCTTTGTCTGTAAAATATGCTTCTCATATTTCTCATCCAGGGAAATATAATATTCTGCCTTTTTCATATTTCCTAAAATATTTCACTCTTCCAGAAAAGGGGTGGGTGCTAACTTCCTACAGCATGATTTACAGGGAGAAGCAAAGCTAATAAGGAACATGAAATACAAATGAACTAGTTGTATTCTGGTTTTATAATCAACTGAAATAATATGAAGTTCTCGAGTGAATGATAAGAGCAGCAGAACTGATGTTGAAGAAGGCTAGATCACATAACCTACTTACAGTATTTAGATTTCAACTTTCAAAAGACCCTCAAGGCTGCCAAGGCTTTAGGTTTTCTAGAACAAGATGGATGAGATCCCAGCAAAAATATCATAGGAGCATGGTGGCTAACACGGTTAGGATGCAGGACTGATGATCGGCAGGCTCGTGTTCGAAATCTGGTTGCTGCATTATGGTTTGAGCTCCCGTTACAGGCTCCAGCTCATGCCAACCCAGCAGTTTGAAAGCAGGTGTCTAGAAGTAGATAGATGGGTACCACTTCGGTGGGACACTTAACAAGGACATGTAAGGAACCCCCAACTGGGCATCCTTCTGGCAAAGATGATGTCACCGTTCAGTTCTTTCAACCCAGAAGCACTTCGATGGACCTGACATGAATGTAGAATTACTAGCAAAAATATGGCTACTTGTCATTCCCCATTGGGAATTCACTAATTAAAAACTTTAGCACCTGTGTATAAAACTATATTATGTGGAAATGTTTTCCTCTGTCAATAGAAATCTCCTGTAAGGCCTTTCAGTGTTAATTAAGGCCTTCCTGTTGACACTTCTGGATCCATTATTTCTTTTCAGTTCAACAACGATAGGATTACTATTTTACGGTTCCTTTAATCAGCTGGGATACTAAACCATTGGGTTAAGGGTTTTTTTAATTATTGTTTTTGCTTTACTTTTCTAGTATTAAAAAAAATCCAGTATTGACAGTATAATCTGTAATTTTACAATCTCCATTTCCCTAGCTAATCAAAGGTTGAACAAATAAGAAGCAAATCCCCTTGGCTGTAGTAAGCAAGAAAGCAATAACATGGACTGAACATGTAAACAGGAACCTTTAATCTGAAAGAATACTGTGTTGAAGCAAGGGTGAAATCCAGCAGGTTCTGACAGGAGAACCGGTAGCGGAAATTTTGAGTAGTTCGGAGAACCAGCAAATGCCACCTCTGGCTGGTCCCAGAGTGGGGTGGGAATGGAGATTTTGCAATATCCTTCCTCTGCCATGCTCACCAAGCCATGCCCACCATGCCACACTACACCCACCAAGCCACGCACACAGAACCAGTAGTATAAAAAATTAGATTTCACCACTGTGTTGAAGCCCCTTTTTGTTCTGGATATGAAGTCTGAAAATCTAAGGAAATAACATGGAAAATACTAGTATGCAATAAATTAATATCAATAGTATGTGTGTGTATATGTTTTGTTAGATGTATATTCTGCCATTATCTTGTGCAACTCAAGGCAGTGTACATGATGCTCTTGTAAATGATATGTGGTAATGACCTTGGGAGACTGGGCTACTTAGAGGTGCTTTGGACAAATGGTCCACTCCATGCATTTATTTATTTCTTTAGTGTATGGCAAATACATGGACTTATAGCAGTGATGGCTAATCTTTTCCAGACCGAGTGCCCAAAGCGCGCGCGCATACCCCCAAAATGCAATACACACATGGCCACCGCACATGTTCTCCTCCCCCACACATGCGCATGCCCCCACATGCCCCCTGCCCCTGCATGCACATACAGCCCCCCGCACATGCCCCGCCTCCATGCAAGCGCACGTGCCCCCCCGCATATGCCCCACCCCTGTGCATGCGCAGCAGAGACCCGAAGACCAGCTGGCTGGTGGAAGGCATGCACGCATGTGTAGGGGAACTGAACTGGGGCAATGGCTCACAAGCCCACAGAGAGGGCGCTGTGTGCCACCTCTGGCACGCATGCCATAGGTTCGCCATCACGGATTTATAATATTTCAAATGTTAATGTCCAGTCCACCCAGCCATTCAAGGACAGGGTTGTCTATGTTGAAAAAATCAGACATTGGGCCGGTGTGAGCTCTTGATGGACATTCGGACACAAAGTGGTGGATATTTTGTCAAGGAGCACCACAGTCACACTGGGGGGTAGAGACAAGAACCCACTAAACAATGAGTCCTGGCAGACATCATGTTGGGTACGGATCCTGTTCAGAGTTGACCAATGCTGGTGAGGAAGATCAAAACCTGGCAGATCCTTCTTCCACATGATATCATATGCTGCAGTAAGGTCGATGAGTGATGGAATGGTTGAAATATGGAGAGAAAATACAGGCATCTAATGTATCTGCAATACACTTATGGAATTAGCTAAACGATGCAAGTATCGACACTTAGAAGCACGAGTGATTGATAACCAAGTGGTGAGGAGCTGCAGAGACAAATCAATGTTATGATAAATATCTGCAGCAGGAAGTTCTCACGTTGGATAAAACAGTTCCCAGGGCCAGATTTCATGAAAATGCTCAAGAAGAAAGTTGCATAATGAGTAACATCTCTGTATGAATCATGTTCATACAGATGCTCTAAAAGCCAAAAAAAAAAAAAAAAAAATGCACTCAAGCCACTTCTGGGGAAAGTGTGTTTAGGTCAGTCATAGGCAGAAATTCCTGGTTATTTCTGTGGTTTATTCCACGATTCCAGAGAACTATACAGAACACCAAACACTATCTGTTCAAATTGCAAAAATACTATTACCTTGAATTTTTTTAATATAAGAATCCAGAGATGCATCTTGTATCCAGGACATAAAATAATCGCATGTAAGGAGCAAGTTTGTAACAGCTGCTGGGGTTACAAAAAGTGGATTCTGAAGAAAAGAAAACTGAGGGTTGATGGGAAGCAACTAGAGATGCTGGGAATTCACAGGACTTTATTTGCTGCAAACTTTATTATGCAAGCAAGAATTTACATTTGTTGCCAACATTTTTTTTAAAAAGTTCCTTCTTCGTGATTAGCTCTACCAACTCACGTGCTTGGATTAGTTTACAGTTTGCCCCGAACAATAATGTTTGATGATTCTGTGCATCTTATTGTAGGAAGTTAGCACCCACCCGTCTCCTAGGAAAATGAAATATTATAGGAAATATTAAAAAGGCAGAATATTATATTTTCCCTAAAGGAGAAACATGTTTCTAAAGACAAACTCAGAGCCTCAGATCTCAGTCGTTTCCCCCCTCCCCCCGCAGATATTATTTGTAAAAATAATAAAGGCAGAATATAAATAAATAAGTTTATACTCCTTATAGTAAAATAATCTACTATTTTTAGCTTTGGTTCTGTATTCCATAGGCCTAACTAGCTTTAAGGATCTCGAAGTCTATTCCAGTTTGCCTAAATCCTTCTTAAAAATGGAAACAGCTGGTCTTCAGCTTACCATCATGATTGGGGCCAGAATTTCCATTGCTAAGCAAGGCTATTGTTAAGGTCATAAATGATGATCACATGACCCGGAAGAATTTTGATCATGTGACCACGGGGATGCTGCAATAGTTGTCAGTGTAAGGACCAGTTATAAGCCATTTTTTCAAAGTGCTGTTATAAATTCAAACAATTACCAAACAGATGGTTGTAAGTCAAGGACTACCTGCACAGTGCACTTTAAACCAGAAACAAAAGCCTAGAGAAGGGGTTTCTATACCTTTTGCCATTTAGTATATTCTTAATGCATACATTTCCCCTATAAATCCAAACAGCACAAATGAGCAATGAAAACAATGCAATGAAATTTAGGGAAAGGTTGATTCAGTGTAACAAGATACAACTCAAAGGTTCTTCACATCTCACCTGGACTCTGTCTGCATTTCCCCGAAAAAGGAACCCCCAATCGTTTGGGAACCTCTAGGCTCTGATTAACGAAAAATAAAGGGGTACGATTCATTCCTGAGTTTGAATCTTTATGTGGTCTAAAAAGCTTCTTGGTGATGGTGTTTTTTACCATTGCATCACACTGCTGACTCAAGACTTTATCTTTGATTGCAAGTCTTGTTTTGACATATGCTAATACCAAACTGCAAAGAGCTCTGGTGAACAGAAAAATTAAAATATCATTACAATTATTCCCCACTTCCCTGCAACTTTGGATGTCCTCAAACAATACTGTATATATGTTCACATATTTCTATGAAAATTGAAAAGTCACTTCTGAATTTAAAAAAAAACAAACACATAATGACGTACATGTTATAGAAAAGGGAGAAATTGTTTGGATTTTGAGGAATATTTTGAAAGAATGTTCACCTGTTATTGTGGCATACAGTATTCCTTGCAAAGTCATATCTCACTTTAGGATAAAGATAAGGAGAGAAATAGTTGCAATGGATTCTTATTTTATTTTAAATTCACGATCTGCCTTGTAGATGTATGTTTGTTTTTTATGTTTATATACCACTGCAATTAAATTGGCCCTCAAATAGATGAATGGCAGAACCATTTCAATGAGGCCTAGTAGCTTGGCTCTCTGTCAAATGGGCCAGGAACAGAAATTGTGGTTCCAATTAGACTAGGCATTAAATCACATAGTCAAAGATCAGAATTAGGAATATTTTGGTTGAATACAAAGTGGTGATCAGGTATCAGTTGTGAAAATCAGGTGAAAATCAAAGGGCCAGAAGCAAGAAGAGATGGAGCTAAAGAAAACTAGCAGGAAGTCAAGCTAATCTAACAGGCTAATTGCTTATACAAGTAATCCTGAGGAAGAACATGGGCCAGTCCTGGAGGCTGGAGAAGGCCCGGAGGAGGGCTCTGCGTCGGAGGCAGAGATGGGGCAGTCAGAGAGTGGGGTGCGGACTGTGGAGCCTCCAGAGGCTGACAGCAGAGACAGAGGAGCCTGGATAGCTCAAAAGCCTGTTATTAACATTCAGCTGTCTGCAATTATTGCATGTTTGAATCTCCCCAGGCTCAAGGTTGACTCAGCCTTCCATCCTTTCTAAGGTAGGTGAAATGAGGACCCAGTTTGTGGGGGCAATAAGATGACTTCGTATAAAATATACAAAAGTATGAAGGCTATTGCTTAACGCATTGTAAGCCGCCCTGAGTCTCCGGAGAAGGGCGGCATATAAATCTAATTAAAAAAACAACAACAGAGGAACAGGAGGAGCCTGTTCCTAGTGCACGCATGAGAAGAGCTGCCAGAAGGCAAGAGCATCTAAAGCAAAAAGGAGGACTCAGGAGTAAGGCCAAGAGATTATTGGCCCCTCCCATAAGGCTTAAAAGACCAGCAACAGCTCTTGGGCTCTTTATTGGAAAACAACGTTGATAGATTTGTTTCTTGTCTTGTTGCATTTATTTCTTGTTGGAGTCTTCTGCTTCTGAACTTTTGCCAAGAAAAGCCTTTGGCAGGTTGCCTAATTAGACCAAGGTTGGTGATAAGGCTGAAGAATTGTGTTATGAAGAATTTGTTTTGAATTAGTTTGGACTACGCTGAGAATGAGTTAATTCTCAGCTGTTCTCATAAAGTCTGTTTGTTTTGAACTGATTGCATCTGATCAAAGCTACTTGGGCCTGGGTCACAACAGGCGCATGTACGGAAGGCGCACACACAAGCAAAGCACATGCATGGAAGGCCAGGAGCATGCACAGAAGGCAAGCACATGTGCAAACCACAGAAGGGCATGTGGGGGGGGGGGGGCGAACCAGTAGTAACATAATGTGAAACCCACCACTGGGCACAACATATGTAGGAAAATAGATATGAAAAACTTGAACGTAGAAGGTAAATGTTAAAAAGTGTTAATGTGTAGAAGAAGTGCTTAGAATTTTGTACACAAATATATGTGCCAGCTATTTCTTTTTGTGTTCTCTCCCTCTGTTTATACTGTAAACAGTCCCTGAATTAATGTTATTAATTTTTTTTTATGTCAAGCTAAATAAAGGTTTTCATAAAAATGGAAAGGAATTTTCCATTCGTTGTTAGATACCTGATTGTTCTTTCAACCACCAGAACTTGGTTAAAATGCACTGATATGTTAGTTATGAGAATCATGTGGCTATTAAAACAATTAGCACTCAATGCTGATGCTTCAGAGACCTGATGATAGGGACTAAATCCTTGGGCTTTGCAGTGTGCATCTCCGATTTAAATCCCCTGGTGATAAAGTCTTTCCTTAAACTCATGGCAGGCTATTTTCAAAAGCAAAGGGACAAATATATGTTTTATCTTTCTTTTTACAGAACAAAACCACAAAGGTTTCAAAAGCGCTTGCAAAATCGCCTTAGGCATGGGAGGGAAAGAACTACGGGAATAATTGCAGTTTTATTGAAAGAAATTAAGCCCTTCTCTACTGTCCCAAAAGCTGCCTATCGCCGCCCAAGGCAAGAAAGGATGTTGCAATAGATACATTTTAACAAAGATCACTGCAAAGATTGCTGAAAGCACAC
Source organism: Pituophis catenifer annectens (assembly GCF_029215685.1). NCBI lineage: Eukaryota > Metazoa > Chordata > Lepidosauria > Squamata > Colubridae > Pituophis > Pituophis catenifer. The sequence goes on from NW_027256882.1 coordinate 160,839,510, forward strand.
CTCCACTAAGCAAGCAGCAAAATTAATTACCCAGGCAAAAGTAATTAACCAGACAAAGAACTCATTCACCCACACTTCCCGAAACCCATAATAGCTGCCCAGACAGCATCTACACAACAAAGAAGCAAGCCTACAAACACAAGGACAGACAATTAAGGCTGACCTTTAGACAGAGTCACACACTAGATCCAACACTACATAAACCTGTGCCCCTCCAGCCCACACCAAGGACCAGTCCTCCTATAAAACAACCTCTCTGCACCTCATTTTCTTTGTAGCTACCTCCAGGAGCAAGCCTGATGCTTTTGTGAATAAAGGGATCACCTCCTTTCCACAGCAATGCGCCTGGTGTATTATTTCAGAAACCAGTCTTGGATTGGCACCCGGAATTCTTCCACCAGAATGACGATTGATGCCACATAGTTTGCATAAAGCGTTTACCTTTAATAATTAAATTTTTAATCACAAGAGGTTCTCAAACTTCATGGTGCTGCAAGCATCCTATGGGGCTGGCACAGGCAAAGCAAGGAGGCCCATCCATAGAGAGTTTTAGGTGGCCTACGCAAGCCTGACCAAGTTTATAAACATGGGACTCCTCTTTTGAATTATTCCTCACAGGCTGCATGTTGGGAATCCCTGCTTAATCTGAATCCAACCTAACACATCATGAAAAATTCTATTGCATTGTTGGAAGAAACATCCTTCTGGGTTCTGCTCCAAGTGGGGAAACAGAAACTGGAAACATGGAGACTGCTTGGAAAGATGGTTTAATGGTGGACAGGATCACATGGCTTGAGTTCCTGAACAGAAAAGGGCAGATACAGTGAGTCATTGGGTTTTTATGCTCTTTCTGGCTTTGCATTTCGTGGGGCCCCGAAAGAGTATCCTGATTGGTTGTCAGACTCCCAGGGGGTGGGGGTCTTAGCTAGCCTTGCTGGCTGATGGTCACATGTGCTTCCCAGGTCACATGTGGTGAGTTTCTGCTGCTATTGTGTAGAGGGCTAATCCTATCTTTGTTGGATCTTTGGCAATTCCTACTGTGGCTCTGCCTGAAGGAGGTAGATCTTTGTTATGTAGAATAGACTGGCCCAGGCCTTAATGGTCCATTGACAAAGGGTGGGGGCAGGAAGATGGGAGCTGCTTCAAAACATGCTTATCCATTTCTCATCCAGGGAAATATAATATTCTGCCTTTTTCATATTTCCTAAAATATTTCACTCTTTCAGGAAAGGGATGGGTGCTAACTTCCTACAGCATCAAATAATACTTCTCCCCTTGCAGCATGGATATGGCCTCTGAGAGCAGAATAATTCTTGTTTGGGCAGACCCCGACTTACCAGCATTCATTTAGCAACCGTTCAAAGTTACAATAGCACTGAAAAGTGATTTATGACTAGTCTTCACACTTACAACCATTGCCAAGGTTGAAAAACACTGATCTAGATGGTATCTTCTAGCTAAGTGGAATCACGGCATTTTAAAGCTTTGGCAATGGCAGAGGCTCATTTCCTCCCTTTTACTCTCCATTAAGGATTGCTTTCTTAAGGATTAAGAAAGTCTACTGTGTCTATTTGTTCATGATCAAGGGTGTCAAACTCAAGGCTTGGGGGCTAGATCTGGCCCATGGGATGCTTAGATTTGGCCGCGGGGCTGCCCTGGAAACTGCAAAGGACCAGCCCATGGTGTCTCTGCCAGCAAAAACGGAGCTCGTGAGGGTCGCGTGCGGCCCTTCCAAGCTCCATTTTCACTAGCAGAGGGTTGCAGGAGGCCGTCCCAGCTGAAAATGGAGGTTGCGAGGGCTGCGTGTGACACACACACCCCCGAGCTCCATTTTGGCTGCCAGAGGGTTGCAGGAGGCCATTGCTGCTGAAAATAGAGCTTGGGAGCCTGTTTTCACTGGCAGAGTGCTCGGGCCACCAAAGGCACCCCCCCCGACACAAGTGACATCATGCTAGCCATGCCCACCCTGGTGACACCCCCGCTCCCCGGCCCCCCGAGATCAAACACAACCTTGATGCGGCCCTCAATGAAATTGAGTTTGACACCCTTGTTCATGGTAATAGAGACGGAAAAAAGCATTTCCCCCCCCCTTTTGTTTCAAAATAAAACAAACAAACAAACAAAAAAAGAAACCGGGGCAATGGCTGATAGGAAAAAAATTGTTATTTGAAAATATGATGCCTAGACTAAAGAAAGAAAGCATCTGTAAGAAGCACCATTAAAACATCTATTGCATGGCAGATTTAATGATAAGTTGATGTGTGCCGTTCCATTTATTCATGAGTGAGTAATCCATGATCATCCATCCATGTAATCTAATAAATGAATGGTCACAGTAGCATCATTGGAAGAAGGTGAGAAGTGGTCACATGATCAAAATTCAGGTGCTTAGCAACTGGCACGTATTTACAACTGTTGCAGTTTCCCAGAGTCATGCAATCACCATTTGCGACCTTCCCAGCCGGCTTCTGACCAATAAAGCCAATGGAAGACGCTGGATTTGCTTTAATGACCATGGGATTCACTTAACTGCAATGATTCACTTAACAACCGTGGAGGAAAAGGTCATAAAATCGGGTGCGACTCACTTAACAACTGCCTTGCTTAAAAATGGAAAGTCTGGTCTCAAGAAGTCGAGGATTGTTGTGGCCCGTCAGCGGCCTGTGTGGATTGTAGCTGACTCTGACAGTGAGGAGGCTGGTGTGGTGTTGCGCCAGCAGCCTGTGCAGCTGCACTTGAGTCGGACAGTGAGGAGGCTGGAGAAGATGTGGTGCCAGAGGCAGGGATTCAGCCAGGGCCTTCAGAACCTCCAATAGCTCCTTTAAGTGAAGAGGAAGAAGAGGAGGGGCCTCTTCTTGATGCACGGGCGCGCAGAGTGGCCAAAAGGCAGGAGTGGCTCCTCAGGAGGAGGTCTCCTCAAGAGTAAGGCTTGGGGCTAATTGGCCACTCCCTTAGCCTATTTAAGGAGGAACGCAGACTGAACAATTTGTAGGGAACAACTTTAGTTCACTCTACTTTGCGTCTGGATTCTCTGCAAATTGCTTCTGGGCTTTCTGCCACCTTTAGTAAGATTGTGATTACTTTATCTTTGGTTTCTTGTAGGCTGTTAAGAAAGTTTATTAACAGCCTTTGTTTTGATAAAGACTGAGTTATTTTAATAAATTAAGTTTTGTACAAACTTTCTGTGTGCTGTATTCTTCGGGGTCCGTAGCTGGGGCAGAACAAGGATCACCTGTATACATTTTTTGTAGTGCAAAATTTCCCTTGGTACCACATGATGATAGTGGTTGCCTAAACACAGGATCATTACCAAACCTCCTAGACCAAGAATCGCTTCCATAACAAGTCATGTACTCCCAAGCATGTTGGAGAGGAAGCATTAAGCGGTTGAACTCAATCTGGCTGGTTCACGATGTCCAGCGTCATTTAGAATTTCAAGAAAGATTCATCATGATCATTTGATCTGAACACACATGAGACTGCTAGAACAGGACAAAATCATATGTTTGTTTTTTCAAGGACCTGTGTAGTTGAAGAAAACAGCAAGAGAGGTCCACAATCAAAATCTATACAATATATGAAAGTCAATCTTTTTTTGGTAATTTTTAGATTGCCACCCTGGGCTTTTATTGTGTAATTGTCCTTATCTCAATGACAGAACACTATGGGAGGTCAAAATGTTAACATATTCCATTACCTGTAGCTTCCCTGAAAGAATAGAATAGAATAACAGAGTTGGAAGAGATCTTGGAGGTCTTCTAGTCCAACCTCCTGTTCAGGCAGGAAATCCTATACTATTTCAGACAAATGGTTGTCCAATCTCTTCTTAAAAACTTCCAGTGTTGGAGAATTCACAACTTCTGGAGGCAAGTTGTTCTACTGGCTAATTGTTCTAACTGTTAGGAACAGTGGTGGAATTCAAATTTTTTTTACTACCGGTTCTGTGGGCGTGGCTTGATGGGCGTGGTGTGGCTTGGTGGGCGTGGCAGGGGAAGGATACTGCAAAATCTCCATTCCCACCCCACTCCAGGGGAAGGATACGTGCGATAGTCAGAACTTTTTTTTTTTTACTTTTTAAAGCATTTTTAACTACTAGTTCCAGAGAACCAGTAGTAAAAAAAATGCTTAAAAAGTAAAGAAAAAAAGTTCCATCGATCACGCATCCCTCAGCTGATCGTTGGAACCTTATTTTTACATTTTTTACTACCGGTTTGGGCGAACCGGCCCAAACCAATAGCATTTCACCCCGATTCAGAGTTTTAATAGAAGAGAATATCTGTAGCTCAGGGTCAACCTATGGATTTCTTGATGCTCCCTGAGCTTAGTTGTTTGCTTGCAGATATTTTATTACCCAGCTAGGTAACATCATCATTGTACTAATGATAGCGGCTGATGGTGACGAACCTTGACTCCTCTGCTGAATTTTGATAGACAGGTTGAGAACTAAGGTAGCTGATTAACATTAGTCTTCATAAGAATTTCTCTGGGACCCAAAGGAAAGGCAAAGGGAAATGCAAGGTAGACTGATCTGCTAACCCTGTACCTGGAACAAACAAAATGTTTAAAAGTTATCATATTTATGTAGTTACTTACCAAGCACATCTAAATTATATTAAGGTAACCAAAATATATTTACAATCCCCAAGGCATGTCACAACTTTTGAGCACCCCTAATGCTTGGATTTTGAAAGTTGAAAAATTTGACACGCGTCTCCCTACATACTATTTAAATGATCATAATTTAAGAAGATAACTGGAGAGCCAAAGCAAGTAAGATTTTAAAAAATAAAATAACTAAATGTAAAAGATATTAAGGCTTGCTGTAAAATAATAGCCCAGAAGCCCTGGCAAAAATAGAGAGAGCAAATATTCCAAAGGCAGGAGCTTTACACTAAACAAAATACTTTTGATATGAGTGTCATCCTTCCATCCTCCTCCCTCATTCCCAGTTAGCTGTACGTAATCGGAAAGCAGCTTAAAATCAAAAACACCCTTTCCCCAATGTGGTAGTGCTTTCATTGGAGCAATAACGGCCTCTGTATATGTCAGTGCATGCCTCCATCATGCTAGATTGATTGATGATGATGTACCATTAAGTCAGTATCAGCTTTTAGCAGTCTCATAGACAGCTCCTCTCCAGATTGATGCATCAGGCTACACGTAAATAAAATGTCAGATGTAAATGCCTTATTCTCTAATGTGTAAATAGTATATGAACGGGGTATCAGGGGTTAATTTATTCTTCACTCCTTAATGTATTCATAATTCACCACTCCCACATCTAGCTCCTCCCATTGTATATATAAGGAGCTGTCTGCATCCTTTTCCTTGCTTCTATCTGTGAACATTCAGTGAATATAGAATGCCTATTGTAAATAAAAGAAAATATATTCAAACCTCTAACTCTCACTAATCTTATTGAGTCTGATCCTGAAAATATTGCAACAAGCTGGTAGCAGAGGATGGTTAATTGACTCAATAAAAACTTAAAAATGTCTAAGAAAGATAGGCCCAACACCAGGGCATACAGCAAAGAAATGGAAACAGAACAAGAAATAATCAACGAATCCACAAACGCAATTTCGAGAGAATCCGAAGAATACACCACTGAAGATGAAGAAATAATAGAAGAAAATGATGACCAGGAGGAAATCGAAATAGAGAATAACGAACTCAGGTCAGAAATATTAAAACTATTAAAGAGCCAGAAGAACGATGAAAGCCTCATCGCGAACCTCCAAGATATGCTGAAGAACAGCGGAGCAGCGAGAGAGAAAAACATCACTAATGAAAAGTCTAAAGACCCAAAAATAGTGAGTGATATGACTGCAGAAAAAAATATTGTGAAGAAGAAAAACGGTGATCCAGCGTGAAATTTTGAATGGCAGCCATCTTGGTTTCAACAGGCCTCCAAGGTGAGCGAAGCAGAGCCAATCAAAAAGCTCAATTCAAAATTTCTGGCGCGAAAAACGTTATCAGACAACGAAAATGAAAAAGAAGATTCAAACTCCTCAGAAGAATCAGAATCAGAAAGTGAAGGTGATTCAACAAACTACCAAATAAAATCAGCAATGAAAACGCTTTTTGCTGCATTTGGGCCAAAACTAAAAATTACTAAAAAGCTAACGAAGAAGCGAGCGAGCAAGCCAATGCCTCAAGACCTGCCCGCTCCCATCCTGACTACGAGAGCGCCGACGCCCGAACCCAGAGAGCCCTGCCGATACCGCCCCACGCCACAGACCGAAGCAAGCACCAACGCCCTCAAAAGAAGAGGAAGAACAGCCGCCGTCGTCAGGACTCCCAAAATCGAACCAGAGACCGATTCGTCTGAGGAGGAGCAGAACGAGCGAGCCGCAATGAGGAGAACCTTTCACGACGACTCCAAGGAAGAAATGGACAACGCGCATGCGCAAGACTACGCAGACGGTCCGGAAAGACATGAACTGGCGAGGAGACCGTACAGGCTCGTTGCGAGCATCCCCATGCCGTTTTGTAACTTTCTGCATTTACGAGACCACGGACTACCTCAGGTTGTAAGTAATGGACCTAATAATGTCGGAAATTTACCCAGTGACTTCCCAAAGCTAAGGGTAGATGGCATTAATTTGCAAGAATGGTATCAACAGCTCCAGGTTGTCTTTATGAAGGAAAACTTACTGTTTTTTATCACTAGTCCCCCAAAAAGACCTTGGACTCTAAAAATAGATTGTTTACACCATAGAGCATTTTTCTTATTAATATCTAGTGTGTCTCCTGCAATGTATCACAGCATTAAGCCAAATCTGACTGTTTCAGAAATTATTCAATGCATGTTTAATTTGTTTCACAGTGACAGTGTAGCTACCACCACAAGGATGTCTAAAGATTTCTTTTCATCTAGGATAAAACCAGGGGTTTCCATAAGTGAGCACTTAATATCTTTAAACAAAATAAGAGCTGAGCTGCATTTGAGGGGGGAGGTGATTTCAGACCAAACAATGAAAAGTGTTATTATCAACTCACTTGATCCATCATGGGACAATTATATAACACATTTAGACACAATCAATCTAGGATACTTATCCATAGAAAGTCTATCCAATAAATTAATAGCAGAAGACAATTCAAGAAGGAATCGTTCTAACAATCACATAGAACACAAACCATATAGGAAAGTAGCTTTCCAAGAAAAATATAATGAAACATTTAAATGTCATAACTGTGGATCCAGGGAACACAATAGGAGAGATTGCCCCAAGATTTCAAAAGAAAGACATAGGTCAGAATATAGAAACAAATACAATTATAGACAATCTTCCATAGATAGACATAGATATAGAAGCCCACCAAATTACAAAGAGAATAGAGGGGGCAGAGATAATTCAAAGGATAGAAAATCTGGTTCACTAAATGGATTAAATAAACAAGACAACACTAACATACAGCAAAATGAGAACAATAATTGGCTTATTGATTCTGGAGCAACTAATCACACCACTAATAACAAAAATATATTGTCTTCATTTATTTATTTATTTATTTATTTATTTATTAGATTTTTATACCGCCCCCTCTCCCGAAGGACTCGGGGCGGTGCACAGCCAAAAGTTAAAAACATACAATATAAACTATTAAAATACGTTTAAAACAAAATTAAATCTGCAATGGCTCCCCAATTTAAAATGCCTTACCCATACCCCTATAAAAAAGACGAATTTAAAATTTAAAAATTTAAAAATTCCCACATTTAAAAAGGGGGAAGATTTAGGCCAGGCCAGCTTGATAAAATAGAAAAGTCTTAAGCGCGCGGCGGAAGGTGCGCAGATCCGGGATCCTACGTATCTCCGGGGGGAGCTCGTTCCAAATCGTAGGTGCCCCCACAGAGAAGGCTCTCCCCCTAGAAGATAAAATTTATAGAAGATAAATTTGTAATAAAGGTAGCTAACCAAGAAAAGGTTCAAGTATTAGGTAGAGGGAATGTAACCTTGCCTGGTCTAGGAAAAATAGAGGGGGTATTGTTAATACCTGAAATACCTCATAACATACTAAGTGCCATAAAACTAAGTAGAGATTCTGACATTAACATTGTTTTTTCTAAAGGAAAAGTGACTTTGGAGAAGAATAAAATAAATATAGGCACTGTGATGATTAAAGGAGGCCTACCTTATCTGATAACAAAGGAAAAATGGTTGCATAACATTGATTCAAATATGGAAGATTGTATTGAAGTAGATAATGAAAATATTAGCAACAGTGACAATGATGAATGTAAAATATCTCATGATCACATAGATACACACAATGAAAAAAAACCAAAAATAGGTAAGCCAATTCATGATGAGTGTGCTCACATCTTACATAGGAAGTTAGGACATGCCAGTTTTCCTGTAGTACAAAAAATGACTGAACACGCAGAAGGTGTTAAAATAAAAAATTGTGAAAACTATTTAGAATGCTCAGTATGTAAATCTACAAAACTAAAAACTAGTCCCAGACCAAGAAAATCTACTAGATCAACCAACAAAATTTTTGATTTAGTACACATGGACTTAGTTGGTCCATTAACTCCATCAATCACTTATAGAAAACGTTACTTCTTGACAATAGTAGACGATTATAGCCGCTATGGATTTGTTTATACATTAAAACACAAAGATGAAACCTTTCAAAAATTTAAAGAATTTTACAAACGCATAGAAACACAACACAATATCAAAATAAAACAAATCATGACAGATAGGGGATGTGAATTCATGTCTAAAGAATTCTCCCAATGGTTAAAAGACAAAGGAATGTTACATTACACATCTAGCCCATTTTCTGCGTTCCAGAACGGGATTGCGGAGAGGAAGAACTCAACATTACAAACCATGATTAGATGCACATTGGAAGATGCTGGCTTAAGCAAACAATTCTGGTCAGAAGCCTTACATTATTCAAATTACACACAGAATAGAACCTGGTCCAGCATTGTAAATAAGACACCATATGAAGTGATGTATAATAGGAAACCAAAATTAGCACACATGCACATATTTGGAGTCACTGCAGACGTACACATACCTAAGCAATTAAGAAGAAAGGGAGAAAACGTATCAAGAAGACTCAGATTTATGGGTTACGAGACAGGCACTAAAGGGTACAGATTCATTGATAATAATAACAAATTTATAGTCTCCAGAACAGCTGTGTTCCATGAACAGGCCAACTGGTCTAAAATACATCTTAATGAAATATTTCCAAATAACAACAAAGATACAAAATCTCATGAGGAAGAGACTATAGAAAAGCAAGATATCAACAAATATAAAAACAAAACCAAAACATGGACAAATAGCCAACACAAAATAAAAACAGATACACTAACAAAAAAGGAAGCAAGATATTTGCATGATAACGATAGTAAACCTAAAAAAACTATTAGAAACACCAGAAATCAAATGCCAAATAAATACAAGGATTATATAATGCATATGGATGGTGAGCCAACAACACCTAATACATATGAGGAAGTGTTAAAACTCCCTAGTAAAGAAAAAGAAAAATGGGAATTAGCGATGAAAAAAGAGATGGAAAGTTTACAAGGACTAAATGTATTTACACCTGCAATTGCACCTAAAGATAAAACAATTATTGGTACCAGGTGGATATATAAAATTAAGAACTTAGAGGGAGGCAATACCCTATACAAAGCTAGACTAGTTGCACAAGGTTATGCACAGAAATATCCAGAGGACTATACTGACACATATTCCCCCACAGTAAGGACAGAGAGTGTCAAAACAGCTCTAGTGGTAGCATCAGCACTCAATCTTGATGTATTCCAATATGACATACAGACTGCGTATCTACACGCAAAACTAGATAAGGAAATATATGTAAGAGCACCTCACAGTCAATACACAAACAAAAATGAGATTTGGTTGTTAAACAAGAGTTTATACGGGTTAAAACAATCTGGTAAACAATGGTATGATTGTTTAGTAAAAGTACTTAAAACCATGGACTTCAATGCTACCACTGCTGATAACTGTTTCTTTGTCAAAAAGGGTGATGATTACATAGAATTTGTATTGATTTATGTGGATGACATTTTATACATAGGAAAACATAAAGAGAGAAGAGAAACTTTTGTAACTAAGCTAAATGAACATTTCTCGTTAAAATCTCTAGGCAAAGTAAACAAATATCTTGGTGTTCAAATTAATAAGACTAAAAGAGGATTCAAACTTACTCAGAGAGATAAGATCATAGAACTTTTAAATAAATGCAATCTAAATAATGCCAAACCTTGTGATACTCCTATGCAAACTGACTTTCTAAGAAATACTGATGAATCTTCTCCCGAATTCAAAGATAACACATTTTATAGATCAATCATAGGTTCACTTCTTTATATATCTAATTGGACAAGACCAGATATCGCTTTACCACTCAATTTATTATCCAGACATGTCAGCAAGCCAACAATGTATCACTGGGAAGCTGTTAAAAGAATTTTAAGATATCTGAAAAGTACACTAAACTTTTGTTTAATGTTAGAACCTAACGATAATAAAGAACCAAAGCTTACATGTTACGCAGATGCGGACTGGGCTGGAGACACCTCATGTAGAAAAAGTACATCTGGTTATATATTCCTCTTAAATGACTGTCCAGTTTACTGGTACACTGGTAAACAAGAACTAGTGGCCACTTCAACGACAGAAGCAGAATATGTTTGTTTATCCAAAGCTGCAAATAACCTTGTATGGTTTAATGATTTAATTTCAGATGTTTGGAAAAAACCTGCTTTGCCTTTTGTTATGCATGAAGACAATAAAGCAGCCATTGAAATATCTAGATCTGACGCCATTGGACAAAGGTCCAGACACATAGATATAAAATTTAAACATGTGAGACAATTATCTCAGGATGGATTTATTAAAGCAGTGCATTGTGATACTTCAGAACAATTAGCTGACATATTGACAAAGCCTTTACCTTCTAAGCAGCACAAATATTTAACTTCTAAATTGTATGTTTTGTATTGTCCTGAATCTGAATGTAATTGGTGTTGCATAACGAATCGGCATTTAGAGGGGGATTTGTCAGATGTAAATGCCTTATTCTCTAATGTGTAAATAGTATATGAACGGGGTATCAGGGGTTAATTTATTCTTCACTCCTTAATGTATTCATAATTCACCACTCCCACATCTAGCTCCTCCCATTGTATATATAAGGAGCTGTCTGCATCCTTTTCCTTGCTTCTATCTGTGAACATTCAGTGAATATAGAATGCCTATTGTAAATAAAAGAAAATATATTCAAACCTCTAACTCTCACTAATCTTATTGAGTCTGATCCTGAAAATATTGCAACATAAAATAAATTATAAGCAGAATGAACATAGAGTTTAGATCTGCATAGAGTTTAAATATAATAATGGATACACACTAAAATATCTTAGCCCAATGACTTGGTGCCTTCCAGTTGTTTTGGACCAAACTTCACAATTATTTGTACACTGTTATAAGTCATCTTGTCTTGGTCCGATAGGAATTAATGTTCAAAACCTGTGGATGGCATGATACAAATCTGGACATTTTTTTCCTATATCTTTGCCAAGCCCAGATTTGGTGCCCTTACACCAGTTCTCCTCCCCTTGAACTTATCCTCTTAATTTCCTCTTAAGTGGAGCACAAACATATCTCGGTAGCCATTTTTATATGACACATCCCTGTGCTATTGCCTTGCTTTCTCTCAATCCTAACCCACAGGCAAGTCAGCTTCAGCTGTTGCAGATTTAAAACAGTGTCTTCCCTCTACTGAAACCAGTTGTGGACATGATCTGGGTGGACTTGCTCAGCTCTTACTGACTGTGCTGCTTCAGGGACATGGCCTTCTCTTCAATTGCATAGCCTTTGGGGCTGCAGGAGAGTCCAGATACCTGCCACCTACCTGGGTAATGCCAGACTGGCGCTTATCAGATTTTCTGTAATTCCTTATATACACATCCTAGTACTCTTTTGAAAGACTTAATCTCACATTTGAACATGTGTTTATTGTTTTTTGTTTAAAAAACAACAACACTATGTGCTGCAAAGAAATTCAATTTAAACCAGGAAAAAAAATTGCAAGCTGTGTGTTGCTGGTTCTTTCCACTGCTTCAGTCAATAAGCAGGGATGAGCTGCTGGGGTTTCGCAGGGGTTCGGGAGAACCTCTAGCTAAGATTCTATGCAGTTCGGAGAACCCCCCAAATCCCACTCCTGGCTGGCCCCGCCTACCCACCCCCGCCCCTCCCAGGACTCTCCACGTGACCTGTTTTGGATTCAGGTAAGTGCAGGGTGCGCATGGAGGCTAAGGGAGGGCGAAAAGTGGGCCTACTGGAAGTTCAGGAAGGACAGAAACAGGCCTGTTTCCGGCCTCCAGAGGGCTTCAGGAGCCTGGGGAGACCATTTTCACCCTTCTGGAGGCTCGAGGAAAGCCTCTGGAGCCCGGGGAGGGCAAAAACGCTCCCCCCGCTGTGGTACAGGAGGCTAACTAGGCCATGCCCACCATGGTCACACCCATACAGCAACCAGGCAGAGGACCTCTTGCTAATATTTTTGAAGCCCACCCCTGTCAATAAGGACTGTTCACTTTAATCTCTTGCTGGTTTTATTACTGAGGGTGACTAGAGCAGTGCAACTTTCCTTTTTCTGAAGGATCCTTCTAAGCTGACGCAAGCAACAGTCACTCACTGCCAATGTTTCCAATCCTTTGCAGCACTTACTTCCTATCAATAGTTCCCTCCTGTTTCACAATTCACCCTTTCAGAAGAGTGCTAGACAGTCTGGAAACTGATTAAGAATATCAAACAGAGAAGTGTACAATTATCCAGCTAATTTAAGTTTAGACTGCTTCAGATATAGCTAGACTGACAAGTCAGGCATAGCCCAGCTCTTTGCTTGTGATCTGTTAGGCAACTTGACAAATATCTAACCCAGCCATTGTAAACAACTGCCTGCCCACCCCTATTAAGGAGAGTAATTGAGATTTTTCCCTCTACCAAATATCAGTTGGTGGGAGGGGGAAAAAACCACGAGAATCCATCAATCACTTTCCCTAAATAGTCCAGCATTAATATTGTAAAATAGAGCACCGCTCGTTACTTTATTAAGGCAGAGTACAGATCAGAAATAAAGACAATTTTTTTGCATTGTGCTGGTAGAAAAACCAGTAAAACAAATCTCTGAAATACTGTAAATAAAAGCATTAAGCTGTCTTTTCACTAAATTGGGCTTTACATTCCTGTTTTGAGGTGGCGGTTTTTATATTTTTTCGTTTCGTTTTTTTTTTTTTTTTTTTTTTTTTTTGTGACGCTCAACATCTTGGCCTGTAGTCAAATATGAATCATGAGGCGACAGAACACGACTGCACTGCATGTCCGGTTGCAAATCTATCTTGACAATCTAGATGGATTTCCTACCAAAACATCTTTATGCATTCTGGAGCTTCTGCATCATTGCAAAATGGTGATCTTTAGGCAAACATCTGGCAAATCTGTCCCTGCATGGGAAGTATTAGAAGGTAGAACTTCGGGGGGGGGGGAGGTCCAAATGTAATGTGCTATTGAGAATTCAGAGCAGTGGCTGTTGGGTTGCTACCCAGAAGAAAAGGAGAAGAGGTGTGTGGGAGAGAAGCATGCAGTGTGCTTTTTCTTTCTCAAATTGTGCGATTAGCTCAGTGTGGAAAGCCCCAAGGTCAGTTTGGGGTCTCAAAAATGCAGTAGGCAGAGATGACCTTCGCTATCCTGATACGCTGGTACAGCAATGCACTAATTAAGCGATGACATAGAATGCTTCCAGATGAGCATTTTAGAGTGGTGTTAATGTGTCATAGTTGTCAGGTTTAAATGGTGTGTCCCCATGGCAACCTAATTGTGTTCTTCTCTCCCTCAGAGAGGTGTTGAGAAAGCAGATATGTACTGCTGCTGCTGTTTCAGAATCCAGACTTTTCTCAGTTTTATTTATTTATTTATATTTCACATTTCTTAACTGCCCATCTCTCTCAGAGAGGGGCTCCAAACCTTGAGGGTAATGTTTCTTAACCTCAGCAGCTTTAAGATGTGTGGACATCAGCTTCCAGAATTCTCCAGCCAGTATTCCTTGCAAATACACACACAAACACCCTTTTTTACAACCCTGTAATCCCTTAATTCGGGGTAGAGTTGGAGCAACTGGATTGAGCTCAGCGTTTACTGGCTGGATGCCATGCCATTACTGATGCCATGTAGAGTTTGCAGCAGGTATTTTTTCTTTGTGCCCTAGGAGAGAAATATCTGCCACTACCTAGGATTGAACTCTTAATCTTCCGAGTGGAAGGTGAACATCTTCACCACTAGGCCGTCACATTGCTGAATTTCTGACTGCAATTGGGACAGAATTTCCTTTGCTAAACAAGGGGGTTGTTAAGTGATTTGCACCCGATTTTACCACCATTTTTGCCACAGTTGTTAAGTGAATCATTGCTGTTAAGTGAATTATGCAGTTGTTAAACCAATCTGGCTTCCATCATCAACTTTCCTTGTGGGAAGCCAGCTGGGAAGATCACAAAGGGTGATCCTGTGACACTAGGATCCAGGATCCAGTAATAAATAGAACGGTTGCTAAATGAATGACTGTAAATTGAGGACGACCTGTATCATGCAGTGACATCTTTCACGCAATATGATTTTTTCAAATCATCTTTTTAAAAATCATCTTGCTTTTGCCCTACGGGTGTCAAAGTTGAACCACTTTTGAAACGTTAACTCTTATCGCTATTCAACTTGCCAGAGAACTGGGGGGGAGGGAATGGGAGAAAGACTGCAGATGCGCCAGAAACGGACTGTAAGTAACAAGAAGCCACCAAGGCCACTGATTGCAGGTCTCCAACAGAAAAGTGAACAGTTCTCAAAACAAAAGGACGATTAGTAATTGGACAATGTGAGCAACCAAGGGTGGGGAGAAAAAAAAGCTTTGTTTAACTGTACATGCATTGTGCAGGAAAAAACAGAGTTGGTTTTGATTCTTCAGTACCGAAATGGTGTCTCCAATAAAGTTTTGCTTTTGGGATTACAAAGTTCCTGAGAGTGCCTACTTTTCTTGGGTTTGCTAGTCAGACAGTTGACAACTGTTTTCCCCATTGATTGGGACATGCTTCAAAAAGGCTTTGCAGGAAAGAAAGAAAAGACAGGTTTACTCTCTCTCTCCTTAGAGCAGGTTCTGTGCAACACTGTATGCTCATTCATATCACTGACTTACTTCTTGGAGTCTTGGGTAAGAACGATTATTTTTCTGTGAGTAAATCCCATTATTTTTCCGCCCAAAGAGAAAGGTTGGGTTTGGGGTTGCTTTTGGTTTTCACTGGTAATGTTATAGAAATAATATTTTCCCATTTGGTCAAAGAAAAAAACAACTAAAACATTTTTGAAAGGCTCTAGTCTAAACACCATATGGACTTTTTTGGCTGAAAAGAGAAAGAAATGACAAGATTAAGAAAAATGTGGATTAAATGAGGATCTGAAGAAATTTGTATAAAAATGAAGAGGGATAAGATGGAGAAGCTAAGAGATAATACGATTGTAATTTAACTATTGAAAAGAAGGTCCAAAATCATTTATGTATTTCTTAACTTTAGATTCTGTCTTTCTTTTTCATTTCTTGCCCTTTCTTGTTTTTTTTCCCCTTTCTTTTCCATTTGTCTTTTATTTTTCCACATAGACAAATGGAAAAGAAATGCTACCCTGTCATCCATGGCTTCTTTCAATTGTTCGGTGTTCAACTTGGATGTTATCAAGCCACCATGTTCTTTGCTTGGTCTTTCTTGTTCCACTAACCATTTCTAGAACCATTGCCTTCTCCAATGAATTTGCACACATGACATGGCCAAAGTACAGGTAGTCCTCAACTTATACGACCACAATAGAGTCCAAAATTTCTGTTGTTAACTGAGATATTTGTTAAGTGAATTTTGCCCCATTTTCTTGCCACAGTTGTTAGTGAATCACTGCAATTGATATGTTAGTAGCCCAGTTGTTAAGTGAATCTGGTTTCCCCATTGACTTTGCTTGTCAGAAGGTTACAAAAGTTCGCAAAAGGGGATCACTTGACCTCGGGACACAGCAACGGTCATAAGTATGAACCAGTTGCCAAGCCTCCGACTTTTGATCACGTGATTATGGGGATGCTGCAAAGGTCAGAACTGTGAAAAATTTTCATTAGTCACTTTTTCCAGTGCCATTGTAACTTTGAACAGTCATTAAATGAACTGTTGTAAGTGAAGGACTACGTGTATATCGGACATAGTCTTATGATTTTAGCTTCTAAGTGAGGTGTCTGGTTTTATACGATTCAAGACTTTCCCGTTTTGTTACTCTGGCTGTCCATGGTATATGGAATAATTTAGGCCAGCATCACAGTTCAAAGGTGTCAATTCTTCTTCGATCACCCATGGTTAGGGTCCAACTCTCACACTCATACATCATTATAGGGAAGACTATTGCTTCCATGAAATTATTTTTACCTTACTTAATATTCTTCTATCTAGAGTTAGCCTAACTCAGGGGTCGGCACCCTTAGGCACTCAAAGAGCCACAAAGGCCCTAACCGGAAGCTCCCCGTTCAATTCTGAAGCTAACCGGAAATCTGGTTCCCCTCACCATAGTGTCTCTTCCTAGCGCGGCATCCTTTTTCCTCTACCTATCCTAACTGAAAGCCCTATCAATTGTGGAGCTGATTGGTGACAGGAAGCCGCAGCAGAGGGATGAAAGAGTCACATGCGGCTCCAGAGCCACAGGTTGCTGACCCCTGGTTTAACTAATGCCATCTTCAGATACTATAACACAGTGGCCCCCAACCTTTTGGGCATCAGGGACCATTTCCGTGGAGAGAGGCTGTTCCATGGACCTGAGTGGGGGGGGGGTTCACATGCTGCCTTCCCTTATTTGTGGGGCCCTGTAGGAAGTTAAAACCCATTCCTCTCCTAGAAAAATGAAATATTTTAGGAAATATTAAAAGGGAAGAATATTTCCTCAAAAGGGAGGCAGAAACTCAGCCCCCCAACTTTGTTAATGGGCCATTAAGGCCTGAGCCAGTCCATTCTACATAACAAAGGTCTACCTCCTTCAGGCAGAGCCATTTAATTGCCCTTCATTGCATCACCCAACAAGGTTCAACCAAGCCTAGCACGCAGACAACCTATAAAGCTAGCCATGACCTCTGACAGCAACCAATCAGGATACTCTTCCTGTGCCCCAGGAAGTTCAAAACCAGAGAGGGTTTAAAACCCAGGGACTCTCAGCATCTCTTCGCCTTTTTCACCCAAGATCTCCAAGGCATGTGATCCTGTTCATTAATAAACCTTCTTTCCAAGCAACTTCCATGAATCCAGTGTCTTTTTCCCCACTTGGAACTGAACCCAGAAGGACATTTCTTCCAACAGCCCAATTCCTGGTATGCTGTGGCCCAGTGCCAGTCCACAGACCGGAGGTTGGAGACACCTGATGCATAGATATTAGTGTTATAATATCTATCCATCTTCAGAAGTTCTCGGGGAGAGAGATGCAGAGAACACGTGACCAGTTTTGTGACCAACAAAATCCCATCGTTCCCTGACCACGGTTGGTTAGAACTCAGCAGTGCACAGGTCCCAAGGAAGAGATAATCATCATCAATTCTCAATGCTTAAATCAATTGCTTGCTGACCTCTGCAAAGATCAGGGTGGCCAGGCACACAAAAAAAATATAGGGCCCTTGCCCCTTTAATACCTATATGACAAATGACTTCTGCAAGAATCTGTTCTTTTTCAACTGCCCACTCAAACACAGGCTATTGCCCAGCTGTCTGAGTAACCCCACCAAGATGAAATCATTGGGGAATTTCCCCCTCTCCCTCCAGATGACTGTCTTGCTCATTGCGTTTGAGCTCTTCAAAATCTGTGCAGTCTGCAGGCTTTTCATTTTCCGCCAGGCAGGGTGTGGTGATTGTAGTGGTTGGATTTGCAGCTAAAGTGTAAAGCTAAAGAAATAGTGTGGAGTTGTGGACTGCAGTTTTGGAATGCAAATTAGTATAGATCCCTAATGGGGTGCCCAGTGTTACAAGTAAATGCCTAACTGTGTATACACCATTGCATAGACTGACCCACTGATCCCTCCTCCCTCACTTAGCCCTTCCCATAACCCCTCCTTACCTTGACTCCACCTCCTCCATATATAAAGGCTGTGCGCAGAAGTCCAGTTCCAGTTCCAAATGAGTTTACCTGAATAGAAAGAAATTGAGTAAATAAATACATTGAACTCAAAGCCTATCGTGTCTGTGATTATTGGGCAAGATCCTTGGAAAACTTACTTATCAAAATGGCAGCAGAGGACGGTTATGCCCAATAAACAGAACCAAAATCGGAAATGGAAGGAAGGATGAACACAAGGTCCACCACCAGGCTGATGGCAGAGATGGAGGAACTGGACCAGACAAACAGAAGCGTGAGGCCAAAAGAAAGTGCAGCCAGGCACGCCAGAGACAGATCACCCGAGAGAGATGAACTGAAGGACACCATACAGAAAATGATAGAAGCCTCCATAAGCAAGGATGAACTCATCGTGAAGCTCCGGGACCTTCTAGATGACCAGGGAGCAGCGATGAGCCCCCAGGAGCAAGACCACGAGGCTGCCAGACCGGTAAGACAGAGATACCCCCTGGCAGAGGCCCAAGAGCCAAACGGTTCCATTTTCGTGCCATGCTCCGGGCGGCCATCTTGGGATGGCCACCGACCAATAGGAAGCCAGGATTCAAATCCAATGGCGGGAAATGAAAGAAACCCCAGAACAAATGGGGGAACAGCCAAAGGCACCCCAGAAGGGACACACCAAGGCATCTGGAGCTCACCTCCCGAGCTCAAAGCCAGAAAGACACCCGAGGCCCCAGCAGCCACGATAGGCCCTGCACGCAACCCCTTCACGCCAGCCATGCACCCCAGAGACACCGCCGCGAACCGAGGGGGCTACGGGGGGGCCATCGATGATAGCACACCCCCCCAGATACTCCACACGATGACCAACCCCCACGAAGACAACTGCAGGGCACCAACCATGCTTGAATCATGCAGATGGCAGGACTCGAACCCAGCACCCGCAGCACCAAGCATAAGAGGCCCGAGGGGAAGAGGCCACACCTGCTACTCAACCCCCATGCGGCCTCCGCCCGGCCTACTCATGTGCCCAGGGACCAGCAATCAAGGATCGGGGCCCACCGCAGCCACCACGCCCCAGAACCCCAGAAGTCCTCGACTTACGACCGCCTCGCCTCCCCGACTCTCTCCAGCCCCCTGCATGGATCCGGACGCCCAGCGATGGATGCCTGCCTCCAGAGATGAAGCCGGACACCCCAGGAGTGAGATGGGACCCCCAACTGGAGGCCTAGGCCGAGGCCTAAGAGCAGCAACAGCCAGCTACTCCCCCATCGGCTACAGTAGCGAAATGGGCCTCGCACGTGCTCAGTTGGCTCCAGCAAGAAGAGAAGGAGGGAACATAAATCCAAGTCTGTGCAGAGCTGCAAACTGCATACCCAAGCCATATTGTGAGTTCCCTCACCTGAGACACCATGGGCAGCAAAAGACTGTGAGTAATTCATCACACAACTCAGGGAATTTACCAGCTAACTTTCCCACTCTTAAATTAGACGGATCGAACCTCATGCAGTGGAATCACCAACTCCAGGTTTTATTTTTAAAAGAGGATCTATTGTTTTTAGTTGATGACCCCCCCACAAAACCTTGGACTTTAGAAACAGATTGCTTGCATCACAGGGCTTACTATTTAATTATAGCAAGTATCCCACCAGGTGTATACCCCAGCCTAAGCCATTATCTGACTGTGTCTGAGATACAGCAGAGAATATTTAATCTGTTCTATAGTAAAAGCGCTGCCACCACAGCAAGGATATCCAGGGAATTCCACTCTGCCAGGCATAAAGCGGGGACTCCCATGGGTGAACATATACTGAACCTGAATGCCACAAGGACTGAACTGATACAAAGGGGGGAGGATATATCCGAAGAGAGCATGAAGAGCATAGTCATCAACTCCCTGGACTCCAGCTGGGACAATTTTATAATGCAGCTGGATAGCATAGGCTTAGGCCACCTCACACTCGAGTCACTGACAAATAGGATAATAGCAGAAGATAGCTTAAGGAGGGACCGCTCCATCAGCCGCAGGGACAGCAGGCCAACTAAGAAAGTTGAGTTCCAAACTAGGAACCTAGACTACCCAGAATGCTTCACTTGTGGCTCAAAGAATCACTACAAACGGGATTGCCCAAGAAACTCAAGGGGAAGGGACCACACCTACCAAAGGGAAAGGGAAGGCAGGAAGCCAGGGCTCCCCGATAGATCCCCATCAGACAACAGATACAGGCGCAGAGACTCCCCCGACCCAAGGAACAGAAGGGGAAGTAGGGACAGCTCTAGGGAGAGCCGACCAGGGTCCATGTATGGGATCGGGGAGAACACACACACACACTCACAAACCAGGGAAGGAGAAACATGGCTCATCGACTCGGGAGCCACCAACCACACAACTCATGACATAAAGATACTGACCTCATTCACAAAGGAAAACTACCACATTAAGGTGGCCAATCAAAACAAGGTCCTAGTGACAGGGAGAGGAAACACGTTCATAAGCGGGATAGGCAAAGTAGAGGGGGTATTACTCATACCCGAAATACCCCACAACATTTTAGCACCGCTTAAACTGAGCAAGGACATGGGCATAGAGACCACCTTCAAAGAGGGAGAAGCCTACCTGACCAGAGACAGGGAAAACATCGGCAAAATAGTCATTAATGGAGGGCTAACATACCTCCACCCTAAAAAGAATAACCAGACCCAAGTTATCGCCCAACTAGAAAACACTGAGAATAAAGTCAACACACATGTTGAGGCAGAGGGGGGCAGGGAAGACGACCCCACCGAAGGCAACACGACACACAGAGGGAAATTGCTGATAGGCAAACCCATTCACGATGACTGCGCCCATTTGCTACACAGAAAATTGGGCCATGCCAGCTTCCCAGTCATCCAAAAAATGACAGAATGTACCAGTGATTTGAAAATAAAAAACTGCAAAAACTACTTAGAGTGTTCTATATGTAAATCATCTAAGTTAAAAACCAAACCCAGACCTAGAAAAGCCACCCGTACTACCAATTCTATCTTCCACCTGGTACATATGGACATTGTGGGCCCCATGAAGCCCTCTATAAAATACAAAAGGAGATATTTTCTGACAATAGTAGACGACTACAGCCGCTATGGCTTTGTGTATACCATTAATCATAAAGACGAGGTATTCCAAAAATTTAAAGAGTTTTATAAGAGAGTGGAAACGCAACACAACACAAAGATAAGGCAAATAATGACAGATAGGGGGTCTGAGTTCTTATCGAGGGAATTCTCGAACTGGTCAAAGATGCACGGGATAATACACTACAAGACTTCTCCCTTTTCCGCGTTCCAAAATGGAGTCGCAGAGAAGAGGAATGGAGTCCTACAAACAATGATGAGATGCGCCCTAGAGGATGCGGGGTTAGGACAGCCATTCTGGGCGGAAGCTATCAACTACTCAAATTATACGCTGAACAGACTCTGGTCTAGCGTAATAGGGAAAACACCTTATGAGGTGATGTACGACCGAAAACCAAAGATTGCGCACCTCCACATATTTGGAGTCACGGCGGATGTGCACATCCCCAGGCAACTGAGGCGAAAAGGAGACAAGGTCTCCAGGAGATTAAGGTTCATGGGGTATGAACCAGGCACAAAAGGTTATAGATTCATTGACAGGGACAATAGGTTCATCGTATCCAGAACAGCGGTGTTCCACGAGAACGCCAACTGGTCTAAGATACACCTCAACGAGACACTCATCAGACAGGAAGACACAAACGAATCAAGGGACGAAAGCAAACCCATCACATTAGAAGCAAATACACAAGACAGACAAAGACCAAGACACCATGAGGTAGCCACCAAGGGGTGGAAGGAAGACCACCCCATCATCAAGGTAGACACGGTCACAGAGAAGGAGGCCAAATACATGCACGACACCGACACAAGACCCATGAGACCTATCAGACCCAACAGAAACAAAATGCCCAAGAGGTTTAAAGATTATGTCATGTCCATTCACCCAAATAGAACAACACCCAACTCATACGAAGAAATCATTAGTCTGCCGCAGGTAGAGAGAGATAAGTGGGAGCAAGCTATGGAAAGGGAGATGGCTAGCCTGCGCGAACTGAACGTGTACACCCCCTCTAAGGTCCCAGCCGATAAGACACTCATAGGCACGAAGTGGGTTTTCAAAATCAAGGAACTCGAAGACAACAAGGCCCTCTACAAGGCTAGACTCGTAGCTCAGGGGTTCGCCCAAAGGTATCCAGATGACTACACGGATACCTACTCACCCACAGTTAGGGCAGAAAGTGTCAAAAGCGCCCTAGTAGTTGCATCTATCTTAGGCCTAGAAGTCTACCAATTTGACGTTCAAACCGCATACCTCCATGCGAAGTTAGACAAAGAAATATACGTCAGGGCACCCCCAGGGAAAGGCGCGAAAGAGGGAGTCACTTGGCTACTAAACAAAAGTTTGTACGGTTTAAGACAGTCCGGGAAAAGATGGTATGAATGCCTAGCCAAAACACTCAGGGACATGGGTTTTACCGCCACATCAGCAGACCTCTGCCTCTTCGCCAAGAGGGAGGGCACATCGATCGAATACGCACTCGTTTACGTAGACGACATCCTGTACATGGGGCAGCACAAGCAAAATTGCGATAAATTCGCCAGAGAACTGGGGAAACAATTCGCACTCAAGACTCTAGGGAAAGTCAATAAGTATCTAGGAGTACAAATCGAGAAAACAGAGAACGGGTTCAAGGTTTCTCAAAGGGAGAAAATATTAGAACTTGTACATAGATGCAACATGAGGGACGCTAAACCATGTGAAACCCCCATGCAAACAGACTTCTTGAAACATATGCACGAAGAGGGGGAGTCATTTAAGGACAACACCTTGTATAGATCTGTCATTGGATCCCTCCTGTATATTGCCAATTGGACAAGGCCCGATATCAGCTTAGCTGTTAATTTATTATCCAGACATGTCAGTGAACCCAAGGTATACCACTGGGAAGGGGTGAAGCGAGTAATCAGGTACCTGAAACATAGCATAGACGCGTACCTATGCCTGGAACCATCCAAATCCAAAAAACCGGCGCTGACCTGCTATGCGGACGCTGACTGGGCAGGTGATACCAAGAGCAGGAAAAGCACATCAGGTTACGTGTTCCTCATCAATAACTGTCCGGTACACTGGTATACTGGCAAACAGAACCTGGTTGCCACATCCACGGCAGAAGCAGAGTACATCTGCCTATCAAAGGCAGCTAACAATTTAGTGTGGTTCGATGACCTGCTCTCTGAAATATGGACTGAACCGGCTTATCCTATAACTATCCACGAGGACAATAAAGCAGCCATAGACATCTCCAACGCAGAAGCAGTGGGTCAGAGGTCCAGACATATCGACATCAAGCATAAGCATGTCAGGCAACTATCAAATGTAGGTTTTATTAGGGCCGTACATTGTGAAACCTCTGAGCAAGTCGCGGACATTCTAACGAAACCATTACCAAACAAGCAACACACATATCTCACATCAAAACTAGGGGTGACCATGCCGGGTACGAATCAACCCCGAATGTTAGGCATTTAGAGGGGGATTTGTTACAAGTAAATGCCTAACTGTGTATACACCATTGCATAGACTGACCCACTGATCCCTCCTCCCTCACTTAGCCCTTCCCATAACCCCTCCTTACCTTGACTCCACCTCCTCCATATATAAAGGCTGTGCGCAGAAGTCCAGTTCCAGTTCCAAATGAGTTTACCTGAATAGAAAGAAATTGAGTAAATAAATACATTGAACTCAAAGCCTATCGTGTCTGTGATTATTGGGCAAGATCCTTGGAGAATATAATGTATTGGTACCTGCTAGGCCTCCTGCCCCAGGTGGCCTTTTAGATTACTTTTAAAACTCTGGTTTTGTTTCTATAACTTAAAATGCTTAAAGCAGGAAGATGCACACATGTTGCGCCAATAAGATATAATCCATACAATCTAGGGCCTAGCTTTCTTAACATGGAAGAATTATAGGCCACTGCAGCTGAGTGCGGTGTTTGAAAATGTGCCCACTTCCCCAGATAAAAAGACAAAGATCAGGAGGGAGAATCTTTTGTTTCTGATTACCTCAAAATGCTTCGTGTTTTCATTTTGTGACATCAAAAATGGTAATCTAAGAACAACATTAAGAACAATTTTTGTGGATTTAAGGCTACTTTTTAAAAAGATTTTTTTTCCCTGTTGAAAGCAGGAGTCATTCCTTCCTAAACAAGGCTAGAATCTCAGTTTGATGAAAAACCACTGGGTTAGTCATATATGCCATCTCTTACTTCAAATGAAAAGCATTTGAACACTTCATTAAATGTTCATAAATCAGATAGCGTTCACTATTTATTTGCACAATCTAAATATTAGAGATTTTCCAGAATATCATGAACATGGTTTCATTATTTCACTAATGTGGTTTCCTCAGATGTGTCCAATTTCAGTATAAATGATTCCAGAAAGCATAAACAATGAATAATACCTGTGCTGGATGTGGGATGATGGGAACTGCAGCCTAATAGAACTGAAGGGAATTCAATTGGGAAAGCTAATCTAAGCTATCAGGAAAGCCAAAGGTTTTCATCATATAATTAATACATAAAATATTTAACTGCTTTGATTTCAAAATTCATCTTCCTTCATTCCCCCAGCTCCATCATGCAAAACAGCATGCGATGAGGATCAGTCCACAGATAATTTTTCTCACTCAGAAAAGTTAATTGCTTTATTACTGTACCTTAGGCCTGCAGCTACCAAGTAGAATGTTCTTACCCATGGCATTCCTTTATATATAGTTTTCTTACATTATTTATATTTTTTCATCAACCACAACATCACCTCCCAACTTTTTTTTTTTATAAAAGGCAAAAAAGCTGGCTATAAATGTATAGAGGAAATGCACGATGTAGGGGAAAATTTTTTACCAATTAATTTTCCATGCTCTGGGGATCAGGATACGTGTGCAAAATGGATGTACATATATACAATGGTCAGCATGTATACAGATCAAGTGAAAATTGGTGATTTTTTTGCAAGCCCAAGATATCCACAACCAGATATGCCCATGACTACAATGCTATGAATCTGAGAATAGATATGAAAGTGATAGGTAACCGCAAGTATTTTGTCTGCTTTTAAACATGTATTATAAAAATTTGGAAAACAAATTAACTGATGACTTACAAAACAAAAGTCACTCTCATTAGACTTTCACTTTGCAATGAAAGGTATTTTGCAGTACCTACGGTACATTTTGGCAATTTAGTGAAATAGTAAAGTAAACTTCCTTGTCTTTCAGATTCTTTAAAGTGCCAGCAACAGATTCTAAAATATATTAGCCATATAGTCTGTAGGAAGTTAGCACCCACCCTTTCCTGGAAGAATGAAATATTTTGGGAAATATTAAAAAGGCAGAATATTATGTTTCCCAGATGAGAAATGGAGAAGCATGTTTTACAGACAAAGCAGCTCCCACCTTCCTGCCCCCCACCCTTTGTTAATGGGCCAGAGGCAGAAACCCAATCCTTTGTCAAAGGACATTTGCAACACAATAGCAACAGAAACTAATACAATGGGACCCATCTAGACAGAAACTCAAGACATGGAACCTGGGAAGATTACATCAGCCAGCAAGGCTAGCTAAGACCCCCACCCCCTGGGAGTCTGACAACCAATCAGGATACTCTTTCGGGGCCCCAGGAAATGCAAAGCCAGAGAGAGCATAAAAACCTGAGGATTTACTGTATCTGCCCTTTTTTCTGTTCAGGAACTCAAGCCATGTGATCCTGTCCACCATTAAACCATCTTTCCAAGCAGTCTCCATGTTTCCAGTGTCTTTTTCCCCACTTGGAGCAGAACCCAGAAGGAGATTTCTTCCAACAAGTCCTTAGAGTCTGGATGGACTTTGTATTTCTGCTTCACGGTGTTAATGTGTAAAAGCACCATGTATCTGTAACCGAGCCAACTTTGGGATTTGGGATTTGAGAAGGAAATGGAATTGACAATTTTTAAGGGTTTGCTTCCTTTTACTAAAAATCCTAAATATCTACCACTAAAATAGACTGAAAGGTGTTAGGGATGTAATATTTTAACAGCCATCTTGATAATTATTCAAAAATATTAGATATACTAACTAAGAGCCGTGGTGATGCAGTGGTTAGAATGCAGTATTGCAGGCTACCTCTGCTGCCTGCCGGCTGCCTGCAGTTTGGTAATTCAGCAATTTGCATCTCACCGGCTCGAAGTTGACTCAGCCTTCCATCCTTCCGAGATCGGTAAAATGAGGACCCAGATTGTTGGGGGCAATATGCTCTGTAAACCGCTTAGAGAGGGCTGTAAAACACTGCGAAGTGGTACATAAATAAGTCTAAGAAGTGCTATGGCTATTGCTAATCTTACTCATATATTTCCATTTTTTCTATTAATTAATAAAACATTTTAAAAATCCCAATTGCCAAATGGATTAGGATAATGCATAATTCAGAAATGGATTAATAATCTGACGTTTTTTTTTTTTTTATGGAACAGTCATGGACTGATTGCCCAAATCTTATAAATCAGGGATGTGTCTATGTGTCTATAGATATGAAAAGTTAAGAAGTATAGAGATCTTATCTACCTGGCTCAGTCTTATATGTTGCAGCACAGGATTCCTGGACTAATGACTTTTTATGGTTTCTCATGTAAAGGAGCCAAGAAATTCTGTTTGGTATTGGCAGTATAATACAATACAGTCTAAGGAACTTGACATGATTGTGTAATTTATTTGTGACTAGCAGGTTGCTAATGATGATGCAAAGGCAGGACTAGTATAAAAACAAGTGATGAAACAAATGGGAGGGTTGTGTGGGAAGTCAAGTATTGATAACTTCACATCTAAATGAATGCTTTCTTCTTAAATGGCAGGAGATGCACAGTTTATGAGAAAAGCTGAAAGTACTGGCTCTGTTCTTAAACAATTTAATTAGAAAAATAAATAAAGGTTTTATGGTCCACAGGCAGCTCAGAGTGGGATGGGGCAAAGCAGGAGGTTCCTTCCAGCCAACACTGCTACCTACACAGCCTGCCCACATAAGGGCTGACATGTCACGCTGGGAATCTATGGGATCACCCATGTGGCATGTTGTAAGTTGTACTGGCAGGACACAAACAGGTGATGTCCTGAATTGTCCCACTTTGACCAGCATGGCCACCCTATTGCAACCAACCAATCTGCTACATGGTGGATCTGTGCAGTATAGCATGCCAGTGCCAATGTGAGCACAATCACTCCTAGTGGCCATGCTGGTAGGAGGAATTTCCCTGGATCAGCCCTGGATGTGATGCAGCCAGCACTGCCATTTGAATCACCTCAGTGGCATAGCTGTTGATACGGTAGCTCCTCTCCCAGTTCCCCATGAGGGACCTGGGAGAGGAGAATGTGACTTCCAAGGTTTATCCTCTCCCCTTCTCAGCAACATTCCTACCAACCATTATCTACTGCAAATGACTAAGTAACTGGAGTAGAGAGAGAATGCTTGTACCAGCCACAGCTGGTTCATAGAAGCTGGGCATATCTCATCCTCTGTTGCATCATCAGCCCAATCTATATACTACTAAGACTTTCATTGCTTGTCTGTTTGTACCCTTCAATTAGGCCAAATGGTGCATCATATTGCAACAATTTTTGAATCTAGGTTGCTAACTTGAACAATGTGTAAAAAACAAACAAACCCCAGGACTCATTATTCCCTCGGAACTGAAATTTCAGCAAGCTTCAACTATTTTTATTCTTAAATTTGTGGCTGCTGTAGCGTACCCCGCAGTCATGTGATAGTGATTGTGATTTCTGTTGCTTCCTACCAGCGCCCCACAAGCAGATTCAATGGGGAAGCTGACAGGAAGTAGAAAGTCACTCTTACTCCCACTGCTTTTTTCACTGCCCATGGTCATTCTTAATTCTTGCTGGATTCTAGCTGATACTTTCTAATATTACTGTCATTGAAGAATCACTAGGTTACACTCAGAAGGTATTTTGGATTCCCCACCGCCATCAGCCAGTAAAACTATGATTACAATTGAGCCCACAATTTTTGTTGATAAGTGAGTTTTGCTCAATTTTACAAACTTTCTTGCTGCAATTGCAAGAAAGTGAATCACTGCAGTTACTAAGTTAGTAACACGATTGTTAAGTGAATCTGGCTTCCCCATTGACTTGTTGCAAAAGGTGACCACACAACCCCAGGACCGTCATAAATATGAGTCAGTTGCCATGTGTCTGAATTTTGATCATATGAATCTGGGGATACTACAATGGTTGTTAAGTGTGAAAAAGAGTCATAAATCACTTTTTCAGTGCCATTGTACCTTCAAACAGTCACTAAATGAACTGTTGTAAGTTGAGGACTACCTGTATCTGCCTTGTTCAGAGAATTTTATAAACAGCCCAGATGACAATATCAGGGGTGGGTTCTACTTACCTTTACTACTGGTTTGCATCGTACCCGCACAGTACAGAGCAGTACTGCATGGGTTTCTGTTTTCCAAAATGTATGGTGGTTGAGCAGCTGTTGTTAAAAAAATACTTGGTGCCAGAGGTTAAGTAAAGCCTCCCTCAAGTTGAGTTTGACTCCTGGAGGCCACATGAATACATCAATGGTTTTTCTTGGCAGTAATATAAAAATGGCATCCTATTACAGTTTTCCCAGATTTTCTTAATTCTTTGTCTAATTTATAATCAGTATTTCCTGATCATTTCCCAGCCAAGTACTAGCCAAATCTGATGATGCTTAGCTTTTTAAAGATCATTCAGGTTATCTGTTATCTGCTCTGACCTCCTAAACCTGACTTCTCCGGCGAAGAGAATCCCAAATCAAAAACACTAACTAATCTTGCCATCTAAAAACAATGCTTTATCATTTGGATTGTGGCGATGATTTCTTTCCCTTTTTCCAGAACTGAATGCCACTGCTGGGAAAAAGAAGTAAAACAGCATTTAGGACTTCTTTCAAGTCCTATAATCTTAATCATTTTCTCCAACTTTTGGGGACTGACATACCAATATCTATAGTAATTAGGAGACTGTGGATGTCTAACCCGCCTGGAAGCATGTGGTTGGAAACACTTATACATTATAATCTGCTATTATTCTCAAGAAAAATACCCTGATCTCCACCAAGCTACGAGTTTCAGTCAGTTATCCTGCAGAAAAAGAAACATACTAGGGACTGTCCCTGGCTAAACGCATTATGTATATTACATACATGTACTCGTAACTCCATTAATTAACCATGCAAATTGAATTAAAACCTGCAAATTAATTAACCATGTGATGTAAAATGTGTAGTGGGATTTATGTTGAAGGACGAGCTACAGGAGCAGAGGTAGTTCATTTAGGCTAAGAGTGTTATTACTAAGAGATGATGATGATGATTAATCATTGCACGGTCAGCCAAGATGTTCAGATTGGGTTTGGCATTTTTATCTACCTATCAAGTCCTTACCGAGGACCTGGGATAGGCAGGTCTGGATGTTTGATGCTGTTACAAGATATCGTTGCAGGATGGAAGCTGTTCCAAGTAAAGCCGCTTTCTGCAATTTACTGATGGCAAATTTGTCAATGCCAATGGTGTTCAAGTGGTGCTCCAATTGTTTTGGGATTGCATTCAAGGCACCTATTACTATTGGTACTATCCTTGTTTGTCTTTGCCACAGTAGTTCTTTGTATTTTGTTATCTTCTCCAGTTCTTTCTCTTCTATTTTGCTGTCTCCTGGCACTGCCATATCCACTATCCAGACTTTTTTTGTCTTTCTTATCAACAATTATTATGTCTTGGGTGTTACATGGCAGGTGCTGTTGGAATTCTAAAGTCCCATAGCAATCATCTTCTTCTCTTCTTCTTCTTCTTCTTCTTCTTCTTCTTCTTCTTCTTCTTCTTCTTCTTCTTCTTCTTCTTCTTCTTCTTCTTCTTCTTCTTCTTCTTCTTCTTCTTCTTCTTCTTCTTCTTCTTCTTCCTCCTCCTCCTCCTCCTCCTCCTCCTCCTCACCATTACATTGTTATTGTTATTATTGTTGTTGTTATCTTTCCTTTCAGCAGGACAATCTGAGGGGAAGTTTAGCCGAAACCAGTTGGAAAATCCGCTTCAGTTTCCTTTTCCCCGCCTTTCACGCGTCACCTTGCCCGTTGACGTGCAGGCGGGGAGCAGGCGGAGCGGCACGAGCCGTCCCTGAGGGACGAGGGAAGAGAGCCATGAGGAGGCGGGGTTAGAACCAGGTACCGCTAAAATCTATTGGTGGGGCAGAGAGGAGTGCCGGCCCCTTATTGGGCGCGTTGAGGGAAATTAGCAGAGGAGGCGGTGGCGGGGCGGAGTCGAGCAGTCGGTGGTTTCCAGTTAATAGGCGGGTTACGGGATGGGGTGGCGGGAGGTGACGGTTGGTTCGGAGAACCGGGACGGGGAACTTCAGGTACTGGGCTAAGTGAGAGGGTGCTCCGTTGTCTCGCGGGGCAGAACGCTTGGCGTGAGGTGGAGTGGGGTGTGTGTGTGTGTGCGTGTGTGTGTGCGAAAGGAGAGCCCGCGAGCTTCGCGGTTTTGTGAACGCGTGACGGGACGGGGATGGCGGTTATATAGGGAGGCTGGCTTTTCACGGGACTGAGTTACGATTCCTATCCTGAAGTGATGGAAGTAGAATGCAAGGGGGGGAAAAAAAAAGGTCGCGCGTGTGGTTGGGGAAAGGAAACGTGTGAATCTTCCTCCCGCACCCTCCCTTACAAGAAAAGAGGGTGTCTGAAATGGAACTTGGAGAAAGGGAGAAAAAAAAAAAAAGAAATGAGAAATAAAAGATGTGAGGCTATTTAAGGCTTTTTTTAAAAAAAAAATTTTTTTTTCTAGGCCCTGCTCCATTATCACTACCATATGTTTCCCTCCCCCCACCCCTCGCTAAACAATGTTACAGTTAACTTGGTGTGAATGACTTTTTCATTAAGTTGAAGTTGCTTTCTAAGGAAAACAATTGGTTAAAAAAAGGGGGGAGAAAGGACGACAGGAAGGGATTTTTTGTGTTTTCCCATCTAAGGTGACTTAGCTTCCTCTGGTCCCTGAAAGGGGTTTTTCCTCATTCTTGTCTACCTTAACCAATGCCGAAAAAAGAAAAGTTTATCAGAAGAGGGAATTATAATTTCAGAACAGGAAGTTAATGTTCCCTAAGTGGAACTATATGGTAGTGACATAAAGTTCATTGTGTTTGTATGTGATTTACACAAAAAAGGGCAAGTAGGAGGTGAGGAGTTAGTCTTCAACTGAAGGCCATTGAGGATCCATAAGCATTGTTAAAACATATTTATGAAACTGTGAAGTTTTTAGATTCCAGGTTCTAGTTTTCACCATTTACTGTGTACAGTTAGATGTTTCGTAGACAATAATATTGCTTTGGCCTGTTACAGTTGGTGGGGTCATGGTATTGAACATGTTTAAATATCTATCTTTCTCAAAAGTTATGACATTATATATGGATCAGAAATAAGGCTGTTTCTCACGAGTCATTTGTATGCCTTCTCCCTGTTTGCTGAGGTGGATTCTTTGTCCATCCTAGACTTGGATGATCTTTTTATTTCTTTGTTTATGACCTGCCTTTATTATTTTTTGCAAATAACTGAAGGTGGCAAACATATCCAAATGCACCTTCCTCCTCCTATTTTCCCCACAACAACCCTGTGAAGTTGAGCTGAGAGAGAGTGATTGGCCCAAAGTCACCCAACCAGTTTTTATGGCTATAGTGATATATCTTTTACCCAATTGTCAATGTCTGTCCTACCTCTGTTGTTTCTCTTCCCAGCCACTATAGTCACTTGATTTCCTTCTAAGGTAATGGGTAACAAAGCCTAAATAAATTTTATATACCTTATGGATGACTTTGGATGGTGCTGAACATGAAAAAAAACATTTTTGACCCTTATACAGATAAGGATAATCTAAGCCCATATCTGAACAGGGCTAAGATGAAGGTAATGTTATGATCAGAGAGCTAGTATGGTGTGGGTGTCAAGGCACCAGGCTAGAAACTTGGAGATTGTAAATTCTAATCCTGCTTTAGACCTGGAAGCCAGCTGGGTGATATTGGATCAGTTACTCTCTCAGCCCTAGGAAGCAGGCAAGGGCGTTCTGAAAAATGTTGCCAAGAAAACTGCAAGGATTTGTCCAAGCAGTCAACAGAAGTCAAAAACCAACTCAAAGGTACCCTCACCCAAAAAAGTTGTGATGGCATGGAAGAAAAAAAAGCATCTGCGTTGCGCTTAATGTGGAAGAAGGAAAAGGCTTATGGCACAATGCAGAAGAATGAGGACAGGCTTTATAGCAGCAACTTGGAGATAGCCCAGGGATGCCATAACATACTGTAAAGGACACCAAAAGAAATGGCCTGAGAATAACGTGACATTTTGTGTGATTGCCACCACCTTGCTAGAGTTAATTGCTGGTGCTTGTTCTGATCCCTCCCCAAAATATGCTTGGATAATTTCTAAATATCCCCAGTGTCACATCAATTCAGAGTATTGTGAGGAATTTAGACAGTTCCTAGTCACAGACATAGTTGATTGCTGCCACCAGCAGATAAGCCTGATGGGTCAAAAAGGAGAAATATCCTTTTGACGTATGAGAGGCCAGGAATCTGGCTTTTATCATGTGTACTGATCCTATCCTGCTGTACACCCTAGTGCATCTTAAAGTGTAAACAAGACACCTAGACTGCATGCCCCCTCCTTCAAAAAACAGTCTGCCAGCTTAAAGAACCAGAATTGAATTAAAAGCAGGATAATTAATTATCCTGCCTTTATTGTTTTCTTCAGTCTTTTGAAAATGGCTGGCTGGCTGCCTCTTTCTAAAGAATCAAAAATTAAGATGTCATTTACTGATTTTTAGAAAACTGAACTGCAAAGAAAAGTAACTTGAATTATCATTTATTTAGTTCAAGATACATTTTAAATGTTATCGAAGTGTAAAATATGGAATGGTGCATACTGTGGTTCTATTACTACATCTCTGCCCTAAAAGTATTGTGATAGAGGCAGCCTATGTTACAATCTCGTGAATGTGTTGGTGCTCTTTTTACTGGAAATATTGAACTAGAAGCAGGATGGCCAGTAATTTGGATTTCTACCCCCAGCAGAAGGTTAGACTTGATGGGTGACATGGTCTATATTCCAACTCTGTGGTCCTAGAATCTTATGGGGGGGATTACAAGATTTGAGCAATACATAATTTTTAAAAGCAGTGTAAATGATATAAAATGAGATTAAAAAGTACCTTATCCTGAATCCTAGACTTGTGGAGTTTTTTGTAATTGCTCTTTTTCCTTTCTTTTCCTGCTCCTTTAAATAAATTCAGAATACAATATACCATGGAACTACATCCTCAGGCTAGATTGGGAGCAATTTGTTGACTCAGGATCAGCTCTGTAAACTTTATAGCTGAAGGTAAAATTCAAGTCTAGATTTTTCCAATTTAGATTCATTTTATATTGCATCATATATTTCAGAGTAGAACTTTGATTAATCTTGTTTCAGATTAAACAATGGGTTTGAAGTGCTGGTATAATTGACATCACACACAATGTGAACAGCATTTCATTAATACTTCTTACCTGGCTTTTCCCCTAGTCATTCCTTATTTCATTCAGTTCTCTTCCGGTTTATTCTCCTGGTTTATTAATTATCATAAACTATCACTCTTCATGATAATTAGGATTGATCCTGTGGTTGTATATCACCTTGATATGCATGGTATGGAAGAACTACACTAAAACTCCCTCTCTTGCTTCAACAAGTGGAGTCTCTTGATGCAAGTTTGCAAAAGAATCTGAAGTTTTTCTTTTAACCATTCTCATACTAGTACAGTCCCCCCCCCACACATCTTTTTGCCAGCTAACAATACTGCAAAGGCTGCAGGCATTTAGAAAGTGAGAGGCACTATAAAGCTTTCCTAAATGCTATATTTCCTCATATGTTTTCTCGTCAGATATTTTTTTGCTTGAAGCAAACCTGGTTTGTGCTCTGAACCTGGTTAATGGGATGGGGGGGGATTTAGCTATTTCCCTTCCCCTCACTTATTAATTCCTCTAATTAATACCTCAGTTGTAGAGGTCATAGCTCCCTGAACTTG
Organism: Pituophis catenifer annectens; assembly: GCF_029215685.1. Classification (NCBI taxonomy): domain Eukaryota; kingdom Metazoa; phylum Chordata; class Lepidosauria; order Squamata; family Colubridae; genus Pituophis; species Pituophis catenifer. Next base: position 160,873,855 of record NW_027256882.1, read on the forward strand.
GTTGTTTGCTTGCAAATATGTTTTCATCATTTGTTCATACTTTTTTTTGTTGTGGCTATCTAATAAAAATTCTGAAAACTAGTTAAATCTAGTGAAAGTCAAATTATCACTCTCCTATTAATTTCTTGGTTGACCTTAGATCTTTCCAGTTCTGCTTGTATTTAATATTTCCTCACAGAGTACTCATGTGGATAAACAAACTTAAGTATTTTACACATTACTTTTTGTATGTCATTCTCTGTGTTGGAAATGATAATTAGGTCTTTAAAAAAATCAACAGGTGGTATTAATTAATTTATTGGTCAAATTTTAATAAACCTTTATGCATATGCCAAGATGTGTTCATACACAACATTTCTCTTTTTCCAAGAAGTGCCTCTCCCTTGCATATTATCATTTACTTTTGTAATTCTCCTCTCTTTCGTTGCACTTCCAAGGAAAGGTTGGCAGATGCTCCATATAGAAGAAGATAAAAAGCCACCCATATTTTAGTCAAATGCTTTGGACCTAGATTCTTTTTTTTAAAAAACAAAAAAATATACTTTGCTCTACTTGTTAAAAGTCTCAGCAGGAAGGCCAAAGCCCAGCTAATTTCTGTTCAAGAATAGCACCGTGCATAGTTTTAATTGGCCAGCCAATTTGTTAAATAAAAAACAAATATTGCTGAGAACAAATGAAACGTTTAATGCAGGGTGGATTTGATTTAAATCGAGTTGATTTAAATCATGATTTAAATCACTAGTAAAAAGGCTTGATTTAAATCAACTCGATTTAAATCATAATTTTTTAAGAGCAACTGTCATCTCTGCTACTCCTTTGACCCACTGTTGACTCACCGATAGTCCCAGTGTTGCAGAATATACAGCCTCATGCTACATAACTAAGCTCCGTTTCATGCTGAATAAACTAAATTATTTATGTATCTTAAATAGAAAACTATCTTACGATAGATTTTTACCCCAAAAGTTTTTTATTAAAATAAATTCGATAAAAATCAAAAATCCGATTTAAATAAAAAAATCTGATTTTTTTTGATTTTTTTAAAAAAAATCATTGATTTTTATCCACCCTGGCTTAATGAATGCTTCAACACTGAGCAGAAGTAAGACAAGAGTCTGATAGCATGTGTTGTTGTCATGTAATCATGGATAAATGCATAAGGAATGTTTGTGATGTTGGAAGTGTGGTGCTTGGAAATGTATTTGTGTATAAATGTAGGTGATACAGAATAATTTGAAAGTGAATATTGAATAAAGTATATAATGCAATTAGTATGGATGTGAAACTGAATATATCAAAAGATCAAGGTAGCTCTAGCACTTAGACTTATATTCCACTTCACAGCCCTCTCTAAGCAGTTTACAGAGTCAGCAGATTGCCCCCAACAATCTGGTCCTCATTTTACCAACCTCGGAAGGATGGAAAACTGAGTCAACCTTGAGCCGGTCAGGATTAAGGGAATTGAACTCCTGGCAGTGCAATGCAGAATTAGCCTGCAATACTGCATTTTAACCACTGCGCCACCACAGCACTTGGGCTTGACTGGTGAAAAGTATTGCAAGGTATATCAAATTGAAAAGAAAAAAAGTAAAACATGAACATTTTTGCAGGGAAGCAAAAATGGTTGAAGGAAGATTGTCTTTCTGGCTACTTTATTATATGAGAATTAAACTTGTTGAAGAAAGACAAAATCAAGTTGAATGAAGTAGAAATGAGCCAAAGAAGGGATGGATTAATCAGTGTTGAATAAATTAGATTGAATACAAAAGTGATGATCAGTACATAAGAACTACCGGTACATTAAGATGGTTTGGTCAAATCATAAAATGAATATATGGAAGAGTGAGAGGAAGGCAAAGATGAGAAACTTAATATTAGTTGATGAGATCCCCCAGAAGAGAGAGGCAAGAAGTTTAAAGAACAAATGGCAGTCTGCCAAGTAAGCAGCATATGGATGCAGTGGAAAGAAAGATGGTTTCCTAGAATAGAAAGATATGGAGCAGTCTAGTGAGTGGTGCTGGTATAAACCAGATTGACTCAGATTTCATTTTTCTTTATTTCCTTCCTTTAATAATTTTGCTTATTATTTCTTACTGAGGCATTGCACCATATTACTTATGATGAAAAGGAATAGCATGATGGGTAAGTGGTGTGTATATAGCTACTATGGAGATAATAACCTAGCTAACTACAATGTTGCAATATGCACAATTCATTTTTACTTTTGTTCTGTAGGTCAAGTAATACCACATAAGTTCTTTAAAGGGATTTGAGTCTATTTGTTTTTGGCTTTGGGTCCATTTGGTGTGTGTGTATGTATGTGTATATCTCTTTCTCCCCTCTCTTCATCTCTCCATGGTCACATGATCAAAATTTGGTTGCTTGACAACTGACAGTTGCACTGTCCTGGAATATAAATGTGATCACCATTTGTAATCTTCCCAGCTGGCTTCTGACAAAGTCAATGTGGGAAGCCAGATTTGTTTAATGACCTCATGATTCACTTAACAACTCAGTCAAAAGAGGTCATGAAATGGGGCAAAACTCACTTAACTGCCCACAGAAATGTTGGGCTCAATTGTGGTCATAACTCAAGGAGTACTTGTATTCTGTCAAAATCTGATAATTTATTTAAGTTTTGTAGAAATGATATTTTAGACAGTTGTTTTAAGACTTGCCTTGTGTGTCATGCTGTCCTCCCACACTAAATATTGAGTAGTGACTCATCTTCCTTTAAAGGATAAGTTGTTATAGCATTAATTTGTTTTATTTCTGAAAGATTCTTCTCCAAGTTCAATTTTTTTTTTGGGAGACTCTTCAAACTTCTGGGAAGTTACTGCCCACAGAGCACATGGGATCATCATTAAATTTTAACATGTATATACTTAGTCTCTGGATTTGAACTTCAGGGAAATAAAAATCACTGTCCCATTGCTAGACTTGTAAAAAATTATTTTGGCACTTTGGAATTTTCTACTTTTTCTAAATCTGTATAGATCATAATCAGCATACGATACAGCATTTAACTTTGTCGATCTAGAATTTTTTTGTTTTCTAGTTTTGCCTATCTCTGATTCTGTCTAAATTCTTCATCCGTTTACTCAATACAGTCTATAATTTGTTCCAGTTCTGAATCATATTTCACCAGCAATTTAGAATAAGGCCAGAAAGCATTCCAAATTTTGTTTTTTAAAGTTTTAAAAGTTTTAAAATTCAGCCAAATTTGTGAGACTTTGCCCTTGTTTTTGCAATTCCTTTGAAACAATAGTACTTATTTGAACTTATTGGAACCCATCCAATTGCAAAAAGAGAGTTTTAAAGAATTTTCACTTTTGTCTTATTGACAATTAAATCTTTCTGTCTCTGTAATTTATTATATTTGTAGTCAGTCTATGAAATACATGTGTATAATTTAGGCACCTACTTATTTGCTTTATTGAGAAAAACATTTTAATTATTAGCATTTTCCCATTTTATGAGCACTTCTTGTAGTCTCAGTTCATTAGGTCAGGAACTTTCTGCACTTTTAGGAATGGAAAAAGGAATTGTTTGTTTGGATTCTAAGGAATATAAATGGCAAGATAAGCCAGAACAAAAGTCCAACCTGATAAGACAGGGCAAAGGCTGCTAAAGGTGTTAAATTTACTTTGATACATAGTTTTCTGAAATGGCTTTTTGACATGTACTGTGATTTGAAATATAAATTTAGTTTGTAAATTAACCATCTCGAAAGTTTTGGGATCAGTTTTGGACGAATACTCTACAATGCCAAATATTCTACAATGCCAATTACAATGACATTGGGAACCTAATAGATAGGGAGACAAATAGCAAGGAGCGACTTAGGTTGTGCCATATTAACTGTAAGCAAAACAAACAAACAAACCCTTATTTATTTATTTATTTATTTATTTATTTTATTTTATTTTATTTTATTTTATTTATTTATTTTATTTAAATTTATTTAATTTTGTATACCGCCCTTCTCCTAGTGGACTCAGGGCAGTGAACAGCCAGAACTAAAATACATGCAGATACAAAATTTAAAATTGTTAAAAGAATTATATAACTGGCCCAATTTAAAACAGTTCAATTTAAAACCCCATGACAATTTAAAACTAAATTATGGCAATTATGTCTTATCCTAAGTTACTTAATTGAGTCTGGTGACTTGGGGAATTGATATTTTTTAAAAATCAATCTGTAAACGAAGGAATTCATTTTCTATTCTAATTATATTGTTTCTTTTAAAAAATTCTGAACCTTTCCCATCTCTATAAACTGAGATTTTTGTCTAAATATCTCACTATCAGCTACTTTCTGCCAGTCCTTATCAATTTTAAAATTTAGTTAAAAATAGTCTTGTAAGAATAAAGGAATTTGAAAAAAAAATCAAGAAGAGGCTTTCTACAATGTAAACAATGCTGTAACTTTTAATGTTATACAGTATTTATTTTATTTATTAAATGTATAGTTCACTATCTTGGGTCAGTTGGTTTGTCTTAAGTTGCTTGTAAATGTATGTATGCCTACATAATGGTGTGCTTGAGAAGATACACTTCTAACTGCAAGGTTTTGACTGAAGAATAATGTTTAGATGTTACAAAAACTGGATGAGTAAAACTGGTAATTGATTTGGAACTGAAATTTTAAATACAAGGTATTTAATATGTGTGCCTGTTGAGGACTGTCACATTTTAAAAATCCAAGGAAACGAAGCTTTCTGTGCGCTTTCATAAAGACACTAAGTATACAGAGTTTAATGTACTGATTTCTTTCGACTACATAATTCATGTATGTAATTGATGGCAATTTTATTTACATATGGATAGTCCTTGACTTATGACTGGTTGTTTAATGACCATTTGACGTTACGATGGGTTTTAAAAAAGCTACTTACAGTATAACCTGTCTCTAAAGTTACATCCCTGCACCATCACCATCTCCGTGACCAGATGATTGTATTTTGGGCGTTTGGCAACTGACTTGCATTGACACCCGGTTGCACATCCCAAGGTCACATGACCACAATAGGCAACTTTGAAAATGGCACTAGAAAATGGCAAAAAACATTGATATGCTAGAATCAGTTAACGAACACATTGTTCAATTAAAAATCACATGATTTGCTTAACGACCATGGTGTCTTGATTTACAACCATAAAAAAACAGTCATAAAATCAGGTCCAGTCATGTGCTTCCTTGATTTACAACTGCAGTGATTTACAACCAAAATTCTACGCTCCATTGTGACCATAAATCAAGAACTACCTGTAGAGTATATAAGTAAAACATGTAAGAGATACATTTTGTATTGGACAGCTCCTATCCCTGTTCTTATTTTTCTTAATTGAGTATTACTTGCTCACCTGAACTTTCTGTTCCAGCTTAATATTGTCTGAAAACTCTGGTGAAATACATGTCTGATTTATATTTTGTGGTTTCAGAATTTGCCTCCTTGGATAACACTAGATTAGATTGGCACGAGCCTTACTACATCTCTTCTTCAAAGCTGCAAAATAACATTGGTAAGAACATCAGTATTTAATTATGATTTATATTGTTATTTTGGTTAACTTTTAAATGATCTTTATATTTTTTTGGCATACCTGTAAAAAATAGAGCAACTAATTTACTTATGTTCTGCTTTGGTATTTTCTGTATAATTCTCTAAACACCCTCCAGCCGCATACATACATGAAGGCGTGCGTGAGGGTGTGCTTGTGTAATTTGGCTCTGACTTTTGGGTACAGATGGATCTGAGTGAAAAGAAGGATCTGTGTTTTTTGGCTAATATATGTTTTATTTAGAGGTGTATTATATTTATTAGACAGCTGATTTGCTATTTTATTTTATTCTATAGTTTTATTTCTTTAAAATATTTATACTCTTTCAGGAGTGATCTTTGGAGCAACTTGCATCTAAAATTAAACAATAATTTTCCTTTTTTTAAAAAAGTAGAGTTCCCAGTTATCTGTTTTTTCTCACATAAAAAGTTTCTGAGCCATCTCATCATTTGTATCCTCTGTTGTCTTCTCTTTTTCTACTTGTTCTTCTTTTTCAAATGTGACCAGAACGGTATATAGCCGTGATGGTGAACCTATGGCACGCATGCCACAGGTGGCACACATAGCCATATCAGTGGCCACGCGAGCTCAGCTCTAACGCACATGCATGTGCCGGCCAGCTGATTTTTGGGCCTTCTGGGCCCACCATAAGTAGGGAAACAGGCGGTTTCCTGCCTCCGGAGGACCCCGGGGGGTGGTAGGAAAGGCCCGTTTTTCTCTCTTCCCAGCCTTCAAAGCCTTTCTAGGAATCTGGGGAGGGCGAAAACAACCTTCTCCACCCCCCTGAAGGCCCTCTGGAGGCCACAAATGGCCTGTTTGCCAACTTCCGGTGGGATCACCCCACCCCACCCCGCTCCTGGCACGCAATGGCAAAAAGGTTAGCCATCACTGGTATATAGTATTTCAGATACAGACATATCATAGGTTTGCATAATGGGATTAATATATAGGCAGTTTTCAGACTTTTTCCTAATAAGGGTTAGGGTTAGGGTTAGGGTTAGGGTTAGGGTTAGGGTTAGGGTTAGGGTTAGGGTTAGGGTTCCGGCACGGAAATTTGCTTTTTCACATCTGCCATAAATTCAATATCTTTAATTTGAACTATTCACTATGATTAATAACTCATTATATTCATGCTTTTATGAATCACATTTGCAAGATTGTCCAATTCCAGGTAGAATAAAAATAGAATATAGAAAACAAAGAGGGAACAGTGCTTCACCTAGAGGGAACAATGTGCAATCTATCTAACATACACATCTACCCCAAGGAACCTTCCACTGGATAAAGGGTTCACTTTGTTTATTTATATTGCCTTATACCGTAGTAGTTCACGAAGTAGTATTAAGACAAAAATAATAATAAGAAACTACTTCAACATCAACTATATAGTTTGTAAAGACAAAACAGCTTAATAATTTTAAAAGCATTAGGAAATAAAGAAAGTGCTTTGCCTATTGGCAGGACTTCTTTCCTGGGAAGAAAGTCTAATAATACAGCTCTATTGCTAAAGCAGTCATCTCTCTGCCCAATATTTGCCTCACCTCATTTGGAAAAGAACCTTAGCTGCTGATTTACTGATTACTGTAAATTAATTAAGGTAGTTTCTGTGGTACTGACACTTTTTCGCCAGATGTTTATATCCTGTCTTTTATCCAGGAGGGCTTTGATAGAGAGCCTACCTGTCATATTAAACCTATCTGCTTGATTAAATCTTAATCCTTTCTATGTGGTGCCTTAAACATTATCAGAGACTCTTGCATGGTAAATACAGAATTCTCACCTGTTCTAGTTAGCATTTTCCAGAATTTGAAACTGACAGGTAAACTATAATATTAAATTCCACTTCAGGTTCACCTAAGGTAGCAGCTGCTTCTCATCCATTTAACTGTAGAATCGATAACCACCAAGATTAAGGAGCTATAAAGGTTTGGAGCAAGAAGGTGGCATGTGTGTTCAGTTCTACCAGCCAGGGTTAATGTGTCGTGCAAAACCTGTCAGTTTAGCTTGGGAAATTATCAGAATTCAGCAGTTTTTAACATCTGAAAGTTCTTTCAAGATTTGTGGGAGATAGTGTTGATTAAGCACTGACATTTATGTGCAGACATACATATAAATGTAGTGTGTTTCATTAGAATAATTGTAATCAGTTACCTCTTTCTAGGATGAATGACAGTAACTGGGACGTCAGTCTTAATTATGTCTGTTGTAATATAGGGACTTTTAGTAATAAAGGAAAATGCCTCCAAGGTGAGAATCTGATATTTTCTGGGAATCCTCATCCATCCTAAATAGGGAGTTATTTGAGATGAATATGTATTCATTGGAAGTTAAAACATATTGTAATGTAGCATTATGGTTTAGTATAAAATGCTTAGAATCTAAAGATTTTGTTGGCATATTTCTTCATTGTGATTGTTTATACGTGGAATAGAATTGTTGCTTTCCTGACCATGGACTATATGTAAAGAATCTGTTTACAACTGTTAAGTGGTAAAAAATAAGGACAGTAGTTCAGACTGTAATTATTCCATTCTTCTAAGAAGAATTGCTTCTTAGGGGAAAAGTCTTAATATTATAATCTGAGGATGGGTGCTTCTGGTTGAAGCTTAATATTGCATAATAGTTCTACTTTATTCAAAAATGTTGTAAAGGGCCTGGATTATATCATCTTCCATTTGTTTCTAGTAATCCTGTCAACCCACAAAAAGGAAATTTTTTGCTTTTAATATTTCCACTTTTTTCCGAAAAATTAGAAATTTATTTTTTTAAGTGGCAACTTATACAGGCAAATTCCTTAGTAGGCTTGGATTTGAAGGTATTCATGACTTTCCATTCTGTTGGTGGAAGATTTCCAAAAATTACATGAAAATAAAAGTAGTCATTTAGTGACCCCACTACAGCCATATACAAAAAGGTAAAGCAAAAAAGCAAAAAGGAGCAGTAAATGGATTTCGTATTTAAAAATGGAAATAAAGATCAGAGGGGAAAAGAGTGCAAGGCAAAAAGAAAAGGAAAGGAAAAAAAGTGTGACTTCAACTTATTTCAGTTCAGTGGAATACAAAGTACAGTTACAGCCTTGCCTTTTTGTTTTATGTTTCTTAGTAGATGCAAGCCATTTCTATAACAACAAAGTTAATAAAGTAATCTAAACCTAAGACCAAAGTTTCATTCTTTTCTGTTTTGAACATAAAGTCCAGAAGCTATTTCTAAGTGGAAATAGATTTCATATTTACATAAAGATGTAGAATGTCTTACTTAGGCTATCTGACTGATTTCATTCTCATTGGTCCTATCGTTTAAAATACATTTGATCAGTTGTTTGATGAACATGATACAGAATCTAGTGTTGCTACTTAACCAGAATTCCAAATGCAGTGGGGCTGAATTTATAATGCACAGTGATTCATGTATGCTTTACTACTGCTTTAGGTAATATGGTCCTTAATGAGGTGGGACTGGTAACAGGTACATAATTTTACAAGTTACCATTGGCATGATGGTGTTGTGCATTTTAGATGGGATCCCAGTTGATGTACAGATCCACTTTCCTTCTTTCATCTTGGCATTTTCTCTGGTGCTGAAGTCCTTGACTTACGACCACAATTGAGGTTAAAATTTCTGTTGTTAAGTGAGTTTTATCCTATTTTATGACTTTTATTGGCCCCGTTGTTAAGTGAACCACTGCAGTTGGTAAGTTAGTAACCTGGCTGTTAAGTGAATTCGGCTTCCCCATTGACTTTGCTTGTCAGTAGGTTGCAAAAGAGAATCACATGACCCTGGGACACTGCAATCGTCATAAATTTGAGCCAGTTGCCAAGCAGCTAAATGTTGATCATGTGACCATGGGGATACTGTGAAGGTCATAACTATGAAAAACAGTCATAAGCCACATTTTTCAGTGCTGTTGTAACTTTGAATGGTCACTAAATGAACTCTTGTAAGTCGAAGACTACCTATACTGACCTATGACAATATCCCAGAAAGCATAAGAAAAGGTAGAGATTTTTTAGATGCCCCACAGGAAATTATGTGATAGGGTGTTCCTCTTGACTCAGTCTTGGATACTACCATCCAGGAGCAAATCCTGAATTTTCTTTTAATGCCTGTAAACTATTTCTTGGAGCTGCAATTTGAACATGACAACTGAATGACAACTGAATTAAACAAAAAAATATTGACATTGTTATTGCTGGGAAAATAACAAAAAAGTCACAAAGAATCAGCATTACAAGTTTTGAACAATTCTTTGTTAATTTGAAAAGAATTAGAATGAATGCAGCTGCACTGCATCTATGTTTCTGTATAAAGCAGTTTGAAACCTTCTGCATTTGCTTTCCCAGTTTGCATGCTCTGAGCATTGTTGTGTGTCTCCATTTGCAAGTGTAGGCTTCTCAGAAGACACCATAAGCCAATCAGTGCTTATCCTCTATCTCTCTGGCTTACCAACAGGAGCGTGCAAAGAATTTCCCAGCAGCTTCTGTCTGACTTTGTGTTCAGGAATAATAATATAAAAATAAAAAGCAAAACAAAACCATCACTCCTGTCTCCCTTTCAACCTTATCCGTGTTTTTTCTGGATTTATCTCAATGTGCATTTACCTGTTGTTGTTTTTTAAGGAATCTGAAAAGTTGCTTTAGACTAGAGGAAGTTGTATAGAAGAAAGATGTTTTAAAAATGTAGGGGGGGGGGAGAAACTCCATTGACCTCTCCCACCACTTCCCCAATCCTTCCCACTCATCTAGAACATAGTTAACTGTTGTTTTAAGAAGCTTCTGTAGTTGTGAAAACAACCTGGTAATGTGTCAGCTGCGGTGCAACCACCAGCTTTTTCAAGCACTGCAACTAAAGAGGCTGGATCCAGGGTGTGATCAGCGATAAACTCTGAGCAATCCATACGGGAAGAGAGAAACCCTAAGGAATAAGACAGTGACTAGGGAACAGGCGTATTTCATTGCGGCTGCTGTAATGGCTAACTTGAAGCCCGGAAGCCAGGAGGTGGGATAGGACAAGAAATCTTTCCAGTGAGAAAATAGCCTGCTCTTCTTGGAAACTTTGTCATTCAAAACAAAAATGTTCTCAAAACCGGCTTTGTTGTTGTTTCCAATGAACTGAAAGTCAGAAATAAATTGATTCAGCTTCCTAAAAAAAAAAAAAAATCTAATGTTTAAATTATTGGAAAAATCAGGGCTCTATTCTTTCTAACACAGGAAGGAGCATTTTCTACAGAGGTGGGTAGCTCTCAGTGTTCCGTCCCTGCTTTCTGTAATTTGGAGTAGTAATGAATCCTAGGGCAGCTAAAGAGATTTTTTTAAAAACTGCAAGATTTTCTGTGAGATGGAAGGGATCCCTTTCCTTAATTAAGGGACTAGGAAGAATATTGCTTTGAAGTAAACTGTTACTGCTGAAACAAAAGGCAGAATTTCACTCTGTGTCTGCATTTAATGTTTAGCTATGACTGGAGAGGTGGAAGGAATGTGCAAAGAATTCTGATTTTATTATTATAGTACTATTATTAATCTTCCCCCCCCCTATCCCTGCCAAATGATATCAAGTTCAAAGTTTGGGATCTGTTAGATTTGCAGCACATACCAAGAATTGGATATGGAATAGAATGTTGCTCTTAAAAGAAGCTGGTATATGAAAAAGTGTATATATATTGATAACAGCCTTGCTTTGCAAGATATACTTGTTAAAACGGGTTGTAACATGGCTTGCAGTTTTAATGAATGACTAATGCGTTTAGGATTCTTTGTAAAATGTTGCAAAATGTTAACAGATGTTGTGATCTATTGAAGTATTTATGGGCACAACTTTGCCCCCCTTATTTGATGAGTAATTCCTGGCATTAAATAGAGACAAAACTTCAGAAGTAATTTGATTTATTTGGAAATTTCACAGGCTCTAATAACAATTGCTCTGAAATTTATTTGCTGTCTTCAAAGACAAAGCTAGTCAAAATGCATGACAACTTTTTATAGAGGATAAAAACGATTTTTTTTTTTTTAGTATGATCACTGCTGCTGCTAACATGCATTTGGCAATTCTGTATGCGTGCTTTTTCAGAATTAAGCCCATTTAAATCAGGAGAAACATAGAAAACTACAGTACAGAATGCACATGTGTTCTTATGTACCGTTTTTGTGAAAACTCCCCCCCCACACACACACAAACAAGAGTATCTTCATTTTATAATGATGTTTATGGAATGGGTGAATAAAAGCCCCGGAGATTCTTATCTGAAATCCAACCTGAGCATAACAGAACCAGATTAAGTTCTCAGAAGCAATGCTAGAAAAGAAATTAGCAATTGGAAGCTGGTGCTTTTCACCATGCCTCTGAGTCACATGACAGTTACTCTTAACAGAATGTAAATTGCCTGTTCAGTGGGATCAAGCAGTCACTCACTGAATGCACAGTTCAAAGGAGGTGCGCCTAAGTCCCGTGCCAAACTGCAGGTAACTTTTTAATCTTGTTTCTACTTTAACTGAAATCAGCCTCCAATATAAACCTTTAGCATTTTAACTTATGCACAAAGCTCAGTTTCTTATTGTGTGATCAGGTATTTAAATGCTGGCAAAAAGCAATATGATCCATATACAATCCTTCAGAAACTGAAGGTAGATTTAAATGTTTCTCAAATGATTGTAGCATAATAGTTGTAGCAATTAACTTTCTCATTGAATGTTAATGTTTGAAATAGAGATAAACATAACTTTTACCATATTTTTTCCTCTTAAAAGTTTGCTTTTTCTGGTCTAGTAGGGCACATTGTTTTTGTGTACCTTCATGTCAGTTTTTAAGTCCTGGAGACAATTTTTTTAGGAAGGCTTTTTTGATGTGGTTTGCCATTGCCTCCTTCCCAGGGCTGAGAGAGAGTGATTGGCTCACCCAGCTGGCTTCATGCTTAGATCACAACTAGAACTCATGGGGGGGGGGGTCGTTTTGTTTTGTTTTTGTTTCTAGCCTGATGCCTTAACTACTACACCATACTGTCTTAATAGGGCAGACTAGTGTCAAGAAAATAAATGTTCTTGGCAAAAAGTGAAGAATGCCTGCAGCTATGACTGAGTGCACAGAGTTCAACATTATTGTTAACTTGCTCTTTTGTTCTGTTTCTAAGAAAAAAGGAAATACTTTAAATATTTAAATTAGGAAGACAGTGTCCATCAGTTGTGTTCCTAAGTGATATAGGAAGAACAGTCTTAAAGCTGAGGTGATCTTTTTAAAGAAATTCTAAGCAGATATGGGAATCTTTTGTCTTTATATGCAGGTCAGGAATCTGTTAGAGAGGGACTGACATGGTAAGTTCTTAGTTCAAAATACAAAAATGTGCATGTTTTCCTCCAACTAGGTTACATTGGGAATTAATACATGTATGAAAATTTAATTTTAACATTTCTTTAAAAAGGACTTTTAAGCTTCTTAAAATAACTTATTAGAATTTGTAATGCAACAACCAAATAAATTTTAAGTAGGAATATTGCAACATCATTAAATTGATGAATGTTCCAAAGCTAACATTTGAATGAAGAATGTAAATTATTCCAAAAGTTCCATTTACACTAAGCATAGTGTAAATGCAAAGTTTCAGAGGATAGTTGTGATTAATAAAAGTGACTATGTTTTAAATGCAACAAAGCTTCTTGAAAAGACTTTCCATTAAATAATAGGACATTTCATGACCACAAGACAATAAGCCTATGTGATACTGTACATGTAGCAGCTGGAAATATTTGCAATGATACTGGTTTGAAGAATGGCTTCTGGTTTGAAATATTTTGTAACAAAAAGAGTTCACTTGTATAGTAAGATCTAAATGTGGATGGCATGTGTAACTATAGAAGAGTGTTCTGGGGTATAGGAGCTGAAGTCCAAATTTGATTTAGTCGTTTCCATACTGCTAAAGTGAAGCACTGAATTACCTGTATATGGAGATACAGATGAAAAGAAGCACCTAATATTGACTGAGTCAGCAGAGCATTTTGATTCTATCTAATGCACACTTTTGGGGGAAAAAAGTAGTCTTACAAATCTTAGTTTCTTCTGTTCTTCCCATTTCATTTCCTTGTCATATTACACTATAAGCCTGACGTGCCTTTTTTATGTTTGAAATCTCTTAAGAGTTATTTTCTGCCTCAGGCCTCAATTTAATGTTTTTGCTTCAGATTATTTTTTTTTCTATTGTTGTAATGTTGTTTTTTTCTTATTCTTAATTGAGTTTTGTTGTAGGTTGCTTTGTGATTTCTGGATGAAGAGCATTATATAAATGTAATAAAATATACATATAAAATAATAAAGACACTATCATTGCATAATACATTTTTATATATGTCCCTTCTGGTTTTCATTCAGAATTAGTTGCATGATGTTCTTCAACACAGATACCTCCATAAGATAGGAAAATATATAAGGTTATGTAGGTATTTTTTGTTTAGCAACTGCCTCATTTAGCAACCATTTGCATGTACAAAGGTTTTGAAAAAGTAATTTTACAATAAATATTTGCATTTACAATCTTTGCAGTTTGGTAAGGCAGAAAAAAGCTATAATAAAATAAGCACAGTTGTGGTTTCATTTAGCAACAGGTTCACTTAATGACCAAGTTGGCAGTCCCAGGTATGGTTGCTAAACCATGACTATTTGTAGTGCTTTTTTTTTCCCTTTATGATAACATATTTTGTGTGACCTATTTGAGCACTTCTGGATAAATTGACAGCAAAGAACTTGGAAAGTGAGATTTATCACATTCACAAAAAAAGAAAATGACCTTTGAATAGGATTTTTGAAGGAAACACTGCCATAGTAAAAACAATCATATAAAGGCAAAAATTAAAATGAGGAACTCAGAAGACTGCAAGTAGGCATGGAGATAATTATATGAAAAGTAGCAGTCTAGACAAAGAAAAACAAAGCAGTTAGAGGTAGAAATAATATCATTCGTCTTTTCTTAAGATAGATATGTAGAATTTATTAGCAATCTTGGGTAGTTCAAACTCCCCTGATAGGTCATTCAGGGATCAGAAAGTTGAAGTGAAGCATTTTATCCAAGCAAGCTGGGTTCTTGGTGAATGATATTGTTCATTATTTTAAGATAGGCAAAAATATCACCTTCAAATTATTTTCAACTCTCAAACTTTGATAAGACATAAAATTATGTTTATTTGGCTGAATCTAAATACATGGTGGTTGATCTTTTGATTTGGGCAATCATCCATTGAAACATGATTTAAAGGGTGGGAACATAGTACATTCAGTTGAAGAGAGGGAGCTGTGCACCCAAGCCAGCCTATAATATCTTTCTAACCCCTTTAGGCCACAATTGGGCTACAATACTGGAGGTAAGCCTGGTGAGAGGGAAGTGGCAGAATGGGGGAGTGGGAGCTAAACTGCAAGGATATTGAACAATTTAGCTTTCATTAGTTACTTTTAATGTTGGACTTCCATTCTATTTCATTTTGATTAGGGCAGTCTAGTTACATATAATGAATGTTCTAGTCTTGGTGATAAAAGCAAGATGAGTATACCTTCACAAATAATATTTCTTTTCTTGCCAGTTTCAAACTACTGAAAACTTGCACTCTCTAGTCTTAATCAGAAACTGGAAGGGGGAAAGCCACACAAGAATATGGAAGAGGTTTTTGAATTTCACAGTTGTGTTTCCAAAGTATGTCTTGATGTATGGATATAGCAAAATTGGTACTAAAAAAAGCATAAGTGCTGATGTCATTTAAAAAATCCATCTAGAAATTGCTTGCTGGTATATAAGATAATGTGATTCCAAGATGCTGATGCAATTCTTTGCACTACTATTCGGAAGGTATGTTATCAGTCTTTTATTTTGTAGATGATCCTATGAAAATAAATAATAACAGAGAAAGAAATTGTCAGAGTTCATACTAGGCATGGCAGTAAATCTCAGGTCTTTAGAAACTCAGCCCTACAGTCAGTATGTAATTAGATTACAGCAGCAGATTTTTAGACTCCACAAGGCTAAATGGGTTATTTTATTGTACATACAAAAAAAAAAAATGTGGAAGATTTGCCTACTTAGAAATCAAGGCTAGGTCTTTTCCTCCCATCCTGGCAAATCAAAGGACCTTTGATTGTTCTTTTTCTGGCTTTGAAAATCAGAGATATGTGTTCCATGTTTACATAACAATTCTATCGGGCTTGACTTGGTTCCTGCCTTATGAGGTTCGGCTCTTACAGGGTTGGGAGAAATATTGCCAGTGGAAGACAAAAATTTGAAATCCATTCCCTTCTTCAAAATTTCATAACCGAGGCAGGGGAAAATAAAATAAATAAACATTTTGCTTTGGCGGGCCTAGAAATCTTCAATAAACTGACTTTATCTATTTGTCTATGTAAATTATACAAAAAAGCAAGCCATTTATTGATTCCTAAAGTATTTGGTAAACCTTTGTTTTGTTGTCAAAATAGGCTGCAGCTATGCATTAGATCAAGGGTGTCAAATTCGCGGCCCGCGGCCCAGATGCGTCACGTGCTAGCCATGCCCACTCCTGTTTTAGCAAAGGGGGGGAAAGTCACAGTACATAACGTGACGATGTGAGTTTGACACCCCTGCATTAGATGAACAATTCACAATTGTCTAGTGCTGATGATGTTACCTAGTTTGAGTAATGAAATGTCTGCGAGAAAACAGCCAAGCTCAGAGAGCACCAAGGACTCCTCATTTCAACCCTGAGCTTCAAATATTCTCATTTATTAATTCTACAGGGCAATAAAATGCCCCATTCCCTGATTCATACTTTGACATTTAAATAATTAAGAATAGGAACAAGGAGGCTGGGTTATGGTTACTGTAGGAGCATCAGGGCTGTGGAGGGTAGTGTCAGGCTCCTAACATACACTAGATTCTCAGTTCAGACATGGTATCAGTTCTTGAAATTATTTTCAATATAAGGAAAAGTATTTTGATCAGTCAGCATATTAATGCAGCTTACTGATAGTGCACTCAGTACATAGGCATCATATATCACTTCTAGCTACGAAAGTGTCAGTAATGGATCATACAGATGATTAATTGGTCAAATTATGGGATACAGTTACCAAGAAAAGTGTGTCAATAGCTATGTGGTTACAGAATGTTACTGCACAGGTCTTGCAGCTCAAATTTAGCTAATTTCTGAAGAAATCTCCTCCCTCTTTTAATATGTAAATTTTAATCTGTTTTTAAATTATTGGGGTGTTTTAATCTGTCTGGGCCAAAATGATTTAATTTGATTTTATCTGGTTTTAAATTTTGTGTATTTATGTATTTTATTGCTTGGCTGTTCACCACCCTGAGTCCTTCGGGAGTAGGGCGGTATACAAATCAAATTAACTAAATAAACTAAGAATGGTCTCTCTTGGGTTACTTATCTGTGAGCAGTGATATGTTGCCATAAAATGGAAGCAGAATTTTTTTCCCAGGGATCAGAAACTTTAGTTTTTGTCCCTGAAGGTTTACAAGTGTCCTGTGATAGCAGTGGGAGGCTGATCTTTATCTTAGGTTTTTTGTGACAAGGTGCATTAAATTTACCTGCTTGAAGAGCTTATTTAAAACAAAGAACAAGAGCACCCCTGAGATACGATCTTAGTGGTTTCGGAAAATTCACAGAAACAGAGTTGGAGGGAATCACAGATTGCTCATTCCAGTTGTGGAAGCATCAAAAAGAGATGAACCTTTTGTTAATCTAAACCGGGACTGTCAAACTCATGGCCCACGGGCTGGATGCATCACATATTGGCCACGCCCACACCCGGTTTAGCGAAGGGGGAAAAAGTCCCGATACATCATGTGACGCTGCCATGACGATGTGAGTTTGACACCCCCTGATCTAAACTGATGATAACCTTCCTAATAGTTCCTTTGCTGGATGGATATTCATCTCATTATATTTCTTTTGTATTTTGCTATTTCTATAGCACCTGTTAAGTATTTGGTATAATTGGAAAAAAAGAAAAAACAGTATCAGCATTAGATTAAAAGTCACTTGTGTATTTCTGCCTTCACACAGAGATAAGGTGCCTTATCACCTCTCATCAGCTGTTAACCAGCATGCCACTGTATACTCCACACACACCCTGTTTTTACATTCATTTATAGATATATGTAAAATAATGAATCCTAGTTCTTCTGCTTCTCTTGGATCTGAGAAATCCGCAAAGGATTCTTTGGTCAAATGTGTAGACCTCAAGTTATAGTGATCTGCAGTAGTGGATTCTAACTAATAAGGCAGGAGATACGCTTTCTAATACTTATATAGACTGAAGCTTGGGTCATGGAAGCTTGGCCCATTCAACTGGGACTTTGAAGAGGTGTAAAACATTTCATTGAATTTAACTGTCCTGTGTTTATTTTCAGCTGTGTCAACTGAGGGCTAATATAATATAGCTACTCATCAGAGTTATAAGGTAGTAGTGACTCAGTATGGAAATTATATTGGCCAAGGGAAAAGCACTGCTATTCCAGAGAGGGCCAAAAAGCAGCTTGCAGAAATAATGCATTTAGTGATTAGAAATCAAATATTTTATTCTTTTGTTGCCATTGAAATTACTTCTTTTTCTTAGTTCATTTTACCTAGAGTTTTAAAACATTTACATATATTTTAATGTGTGGAACTATTAAAGGTCAAACCCTATGTTACATTTCAATCTGAAAACAGATTTTTATATTTTTAATATTCTCCTGAAAATCCATATCTTTGTACAGAAATTGTTCGTTTCTATTTCAAGGGGTGAAAATAGTATTACAGAGCTTTGTGTAGTCTCAGGGAAACTATTCATACCTCTGCCCTATATAGAGGGTAAAGAGAGGGATTTACCAGACTGTTGTTTATTTGCTGTCAGCTTTGATTCTTTAGACTTTGGCTGCTGGTAGCTGTTTTGAAGAGAACATCCAACTGAGAGCAACTGTAGCTCACAATATGCCATCACATTGCCTGCATAAAACCCTCAGGAAAAATCTTTTGTTTAGCTTTCAAATAAAATTCATTTGTAATAAAATTATAGGAGGTATTTTGGGCCCTTGTTAATTATAACTGTAGTTTTGTGCAACAGTTTCAAGCCAAATTTTTTATTTGTGATTGCAAATAAATGTGTGTTGGATGGATGCAACCTAAAGCGTATTTAGTGCAAGGCGAAGTGGAAGAAAAAGGAAGAAGGTGGAACACATGCAACAAGGGTAGAAAAGCAACTGTACTGAGGAAAATGGCAATAAAAATAACATGCAAATTCAGATTAGTGCCTGAGTTGGGGAATAAACAGCCCAGGGAAAGGAAGGAAGATTAGATCATCTCTGTTGCCAAATATTCTTTCTTTGCCCTAGAAATGTCTTTTTTCATAGAAGAAAGTCACTGGAGATCTGTGATAAATCTAATATAGAAATCTTTCTGCACAGTATATGATAGGGTCAGGCTTGAAATTTGTAAGATATTAATTATCTAGGCATACAATGATTAATGTCTAATATCTAATTTGCATTGATATTTATTACATCTTTTCTTCGTTGTTAATAGAGTGGAAACCTTTCATTTTATAACTGTTTATTTCCCTTTATTTTCAGTGTGTGGTAAGCTGTTACTAATTAATATTGTATATTTCCCAGTCACAGTTCTTGAATTGGCAACTTCTGTTTTGTCAGCATTATCTAGGTTAGCAGGTTAAAAATAGGCAATTACTTTGCACTATACGTATTTTGTAACTAAGTCTAGAACAGAAGGCACTGCATGCCTCTATTGCTGGATCTGTCTGTTTAACAGAACATACTATTCCCAAGATCTGTTCTGCCTTGTTCACTCGGCACCCTGACCACATTCTTTATAAAAGATATAGTTACTCTTGCATGGTCCTTTTGTCATCTATCTTCATTTTACTCTATTTGTAGCTGTTTTTTTTAGCATGGATTTGCAGGCCAACAAATGAGAGGCTAGTTAATCATTCATGCAAAGAGCTGTAACATGAAACGCCTATTCCCATTTCTGTTTCTGTGTCGTTCCTGTTCCTGTTGTACTAATCATACTATGTTTTCATACAGTACTAATCATACTATGTTTTCAAATCTATTAGCCTCAATATTAATGGTACTGAAGACCCTGCTTTTTGTTGTTGTTAATTCATGTTGCTGTCGTCTACCTGATCAATGCTATCCCTATCCTCCATTGGTTTTATACTGGCTTAGTTCCAGAAATTAATTAAACCAGAAATTGCCAAATGGATTTAGGTATCAAGTGTTTTGCCCAATTTAGCAACTTTTTCTCCAAAACCCTTTCCATCTCATATTTGCTTATTGGTATTGACTCAGAGTAGAGCATGAAAGAGACTTGGACATATTTTCAAACATTTATGTATAATCAGTGTTTTGGTTCTTGATTTTCCCCTTCTATCAGAAAATATTTCTATTTCAGGTACATCCTGATAACAGTGATGTTGCAAAGAGAATTCCTTTCTTGTGAATGGTGAAGCAATCATGAATAGTACCTTTCACTGTTCTTGTACATCACCACTAGCTGTTGCCTGATTCCCAGGATGTTTGGGCTATTATAGTCACTTATGCAGACAAAATCCACGCATGTAGGTAACATATACTGCAGGGGGGCTTCAATACTAGAAATATATGATTTTCTTTTAAATATTCTTTAACAATTCCACTGTCACTCGGGTATCTCAGAGAAAGTTCACCTTTTACATTCATTAAAGGTGAAAGAAAAAAATGGATATGCTGCTAAACACCTATAGCTAGTGATCTGTGCCTGATCTCTACTGAGTCTCCTTACCTGATCCTGCACCTCAGAGCTCAGTTTTTTGTTCCTATGATGAGAGGTTTCAAAAAGTCTCCATCGACAGTTGCTGGTTTATTCAAATCATAGTAAATTTGCAAGGTGAAACACACAGTTCCAAGAAAGTTATACATTCATATAGTCCAATGGAGAACTGTATCACAGATATGACATGCCTTTGTAAAACTTTAATACAATCATAGTCTTCTATATGTGCCCAGTTCCACAGATATGTTCGAGCCAATCTTAGCAAAGCTATTTCTTCATTCTGACTCTTCAGGTTTCTGCCCTGTCTTGTGTAAAACTGTTGTTTGTTTATCATGTGTGTTAGACTACACAAAAACTACATACAACAAGTTGCTTATTATAGGCCTTGGTAATCATTATTTTATACTGACACAGAATTTATCCTCTTTCATTGTACAGAGCTTGTATTATCCATGTACATATGTACATGTGTTATCTTTAAACTTATAATTGCAATTAGGGCTTTGGATGGGAAGTCAGAGCTGGACCTCTTTGAGCCTGTTAACTGAGGTTTGCATGTCCATAAAAAGCTATCTTTGCTGAGGTTCAATATGACTACAGAGCAGGGGTGGGTTCTAAATTTTTTTTACTAGCGGTTCTGTGGGCGTGGCTTATTTTGTGGGCGTGGCTTGGTGGGGGTAATGTGACTGGGTAGGCGTGGCCAATTTTTTTTTTTTTTAACTTTTAAAAGCATTTTTTCTACAACCTTATGAGGTTGCAGAAAACAATGCTTTGGAAAGCCTCTGCTGATCAGGCAACTCAGTTGGGATCGTCAGAGGCTTTTCAAAGCATTTTTTTTTACCACCTCTTTGGCCGAAGAGGTTGCAGAAAACAATGCTTTGGAAAGCCTCTGCTGATCAAGCAATTCAGCTGGGATCGTCAGAGGCTTTTCAAAGCATTTTTTTTACCACCTCTTCAGCTGAAGAGGTTGTAGAAAAAATGCTTTTAAAAGTAAAAAAAAAAAAAGCCTCTGATGAGATGGGTGGGGTAAGCGAGCGGTGACCGGTTCGGGGGTGTGGCCAGCCAATGTTATTACCGGTTCTTGGAACTACTACAAATTTTTACTTCCGGTTCTTACGAACCGGGAGCAACCCACCACTGCTACAGAGTTGAACCACAAATAAGCTATCTTTCCTCTAGTTAGTTTTTATTTCTTATCCATGAATTCCTCTGTGAAGGTATCTGAGGGTTTTCTCTAAGAAATCTATCTTGGGATATTATCTTTACAAAATAAATCCGAAAGGTGTGGGAAAGATTGAATTTGCTTTCTTAATGTTTGCCAGAGTGTCCTTTTCAACTTTATTTCATATTCTAAAAACCTAGTTTGCTTAAGTAGCGTTGGACTCTTTACAGAGAGGTCTTTTTGATGGATCCATATGAACCTCCAATAGTTAGCACTTAGCAATAGCATTTAGACTTATATACCACTTTACAGTGCTTACAGCCCTCTCTTAAGTTGTTGCAGATTTACCATAAAAGGGAATAAATATTTCTGTCAAGAACCCCACTATAGATATAGATATGGATATATAGATATAATTAGATATAAATTAGATACAGAGATTGACATTTCCTTCTCTTAGGTAAGCTTTTGCAATAGCATTCTTTACACAAGTTCATGTATCTTGTTTGAAAGTCTCAGAGATAACAGCAAAATACAGCACAATTTCTATCTACGGTAGGCAGGTAGTCACTTCTTATATCAACCAAGAAACCACTGTAACTATTTTGGTAGGAGTAAGGTCAGAGGGATTTAATAGTGACTTAAAATAGGACAAGTCCATTCAATGTTTTCTGTACATATTGGGGGTTAGTCTGTTTGCTCTTTTGTCATGACATCATCTGCCTTCATGGGCAACATATGCAAAACAAGTCTAATTTGGGAACTATGAAGACACCATACAGTGGTTTGACTTGTGGGGATCAAACTCCTCCAATTTTCTTTACTGTCTGCAAAATTATTTGGGGAAAGTCTTATTCCCCTTTATTACGTGCTCTGTGAAAATAAGCTTCTTTGTCTTAAGTAATTTATTAAAATATTTGAGTTTTGTTTTTGGCTTATATCAATGTATCACAATTAAAAAGGTATTTTCCACCTATTCTTGATAAGAAATAGGTAAAATCCTCCTATTAAATAATATCAAGAAAAATATATGGATTTTTCCCCTTTTATATATAGCATTGTGGACACTGAAATATAATTTTCAAAAAAATATTAAAAAAAAATAAAAAGTCTTGGATATTCCAGTTGTTCTTTTTAACAACTGTTTTTCATTAAGAAGCAATAATTTCTTCTTAGTGCCATGTTTCTCTTTTTGTATTCCAGTATTATTTCAAATTGCAATTGGAATTGTGCAACATAATTAAATAAGAATTTCCTAAATTATCTCCGGATTGTTAGAAAAAGAAAGTATGGATTCGCATTCCATCTTTAGATGCATCCAGAAATGAAGCTTTATCCTTTTCAATCACATCAGCACCCTTCTTGCCCTTAAGCAGGTCAGGGAAGAAAATTGTGACACACATACAATATTTCCCTGCCCAGAGAAAATTGCTTATATATTTGACACCATGACACTCTATGAAAGATTGGTAGGAAGTATACAGTTATATTAAAGAGAACAAGGCTCCCTCTTTTTGAAGTTCTATATAGCTGTTTGTCATAGTGGTTAAGCATCAGGCTAGACATTGTTAAAAACATTTCTTTTTCCTCACAGTTTAGAGTGTTCTCTTATCAACTGAATGTAAAAATGATTAGGAAAGCAAAATCACACTTTGATTAAAGAAAAAGCATAGTGGAAAACCTGATTTCTGGGATATATTCCTTCAGCAGATAGAGGTAAATTTCTTGGAAATTTATCAAAAGGCGCTAATTATATTTCTTAATTTTGACATAACGCAAGTTGTATCATGTATAATCATTCCTTCATCAAAGAATCCACATTCAGTTTGATGATTATGCAGATGAAACTCAAAATTCCACCATTCTCTGCAGCTCATCCTCAGCAGTAAATCAAAGACCACAATATCCGGGTTTAGCTGAGAAGCGTCCACTGTCATGGAAGAATTGAGTAAATGTAGCTTTGTCTCTTATCTAAGAATTATGCAGGTTACAGGTAATAACAACGGGATTGCATCATAGCTTGGCATAGACTGTAATTTGGGAAATTCCCAGTTCTCAAAGCTTCCTTCAGTTGAGCCTTCATCAAATTAGTATCTCTTGCAGACATAGCGTGCGGCCTGTAATACAGGTAGATTAATTCTAGCCTTATTATAGTTTTGGTGTAGGAATTATTAAGAAAATTATGTGATACACTGTGAATGCTAAGAAACAATATTAAGGGTCTATTCACCCAATATTTTACCCTACTCTGTGAGTAACAGAGACCACTTGTTCTGTCATTCCTCCAGGACTTCAGTCTATTGTATATTGTGAGGATGTTGAGCCTTTTCGAAAGCCGTAGTGAATATAATGGAGGTCTTCTAAACCTTTTAAAGAGATCTTCTGAAATAGGTCAGCCAGAATAGTGAAATAACTAACAAGTTTTATTTTATTTATCACATTTACATAGCTGCCCCTTTTAAGAAATCTAAGCAGCTGATAATTCTAGATAAAGCTTTTTTTTAAAAAAAAAAAGTCACAAAACAGACCAGTTTAAGAATAAGTGAACTATACACACTGCTGCGTTCTGGACCAACTGCAGGTCCTGAATGCTTGTCGAGAGTAGCCTTATCTAGAGTGCATTGTAGTAATCCAACTGAATAATGACTCATGAGTGATTGGAAGCAGAAGCAGAACCTTTCAAAACAAGAATAGAGATATCAGGTGCAAGGGCCTTTTGATGGTGGCTTTCTTGAATAGGAGCTATGAGTCCAAGAAGATTTTGAAGTTGCACACCAAATCTAACAAGGGAAGTGCTACCCAATTCAGAGTTAATGGTGGAAAAATTTTGGATCAGAGTTGGAGACTAAAACCACAGCCACTAGATTTTATTATGCTTAAGATAAAGTCTGTCCTTCCTGATCAAGACCCTCACAGAATCCAACTCAATAAAAGAACCTTGATGGCATCACATGGAAAGCTTGGGGCAAAGTTGTATAGATCCGGACAACTTTTGCCTGGTTTCCAACCTTCTTTTCCTGGTGAAGGTTGTTGAAAAGACTTGTACCTTCAAAGAATGAAATGATCTAAACCAGGAGTGTCAAACTGATGGCCCGTGGGCTGGATGCATCATGCAGGCCACATCCACCCCAGCTCCACAAAGGCAAAAAATGTCATGATACATCACGTGACATGATCGAGTTTGATACCCGTGATCTAAAGCCTTTCCAATTGTGTCTTGACTTATGAAAATGATGCCTGCCTGCCTGCCTGTCCTGATCTAGTTTAAATATCTCTCTCGTTAATTTATGTAGTAAATTAGGCTTTTTGCACTCTTCCAGGATTTGAATGTTCTGAATCCCGGCTTCATAGTGCCAATTTTGTACTACCATCAGCATGAAGCTATGGTGAAGCAAAGGATAACACATACAGTATTATGTGAAATCAATAATAATGACAATGTCTGAAAAAGTATGTCTGAAGTAATTCCAAAGTCCTTTGCCCAAAAATCTTGGCATGGACATTCTTGTCATACATCAAAATAATGAGCCAATAGGGGTTATCTTTGAGGACTTTTCAGAATTTATTAGATACATTTGCAGAGAAGAAACATAGCATATAAGGCATGTTAAATAAATAATAATTTTTTGCCAGTTTCAAACCAGTGTAGGTTTGTACTCATTTTCAAGTTACATAAATGGGCTAATTTTTATTGGAAAAATAGAGAGAAAAATGATAAAATCTTCTCCAAATATTTCAGTCCTTCACAGCTGTCTTGTGTCTGATATGTTTCACTGAGATAAGGTTTTAGCAAATCTAACATTTTCTTGTCTCTTCCACCACACACTATTGTTCAGTGAAAACAAATCAGCTGTAATTTAGTGTACATCATGATACACTGTTCTTTCTTGCCACTGTATGTTATGCCATGATCTGTTAAAGCCTCCAAAATCATACTATAGGCTGTACTCATCATAGTTGGTAGATAATAACAATTGTAAGTTTGTGATGGATACCAGGATCCAGCCTTAAGCTAATAGTAATGCAGGAATTCCGATTTGCTGTCAGCTGTTTTCCAGAGTGCTGCTCCCACTGTCCATAGCTGGGACTCCACTCCAGATCTTGACAGTAACTGAGTGAGAGCTGTAACACTCTCCCTGATAAGGCACGCCTCCAATCCCATGGTCCCCCAGTCTATCACTCAGTTACTGACAAGAACTGTAGTGAATTTCTGAGCTGTGTGATTTTTGGTCTATTTTTGTCTCTATTTTATTCCACTCTCCCTGCTCCCTTCTCGTATAGGTTTTTTTGTTATTTTTGATTATTCTCATCTCGGTAGTCGCCTTTGGCTTCAGACAGTGCTGCTGGATGCGTGTGGTGTGCCGACAGGTCGCCCTCGCCGGGAAGATCGCAGCTGCAGGATTCCGACCCCTCGGGGCGGATCCGGCTTCATAATTTTGGCCGCGGCATTGGGATAGACGCGCAGGCTTGCGGTCATCCCAAACTCTCCCTTCTGCTGCCTACAGCGGCTTGGGGCAGCGTCACCTTTCTCGTGCGCTCCCCTCGTCATTTGAATACTGAGCGGCCGCGCCTGAGGAGGAAAATTTGGCGCGCAGGCCTGCCGCCTTGCTGAACCTTGCTGGCTGTCTGATTCGGAGGTGCGTCACCTCGCGGTGCGCCCTCCGACTTAACCCTGGGCGAATTTTGACGGCGGAGACAAGCGGACTGATAACTGGAGCGGCGTGAGTCCTTCCCTTGCTTGTCGGGGCTGCGGGCGGCGGCGAGCGCCATTTCTGGCCGTATCAGAGAGCCCGCCACATTTTACGGGCGCGGGCCCCAGCGGTGGAGACGGGCGCCATTTTGGCTTGTTGTTGCGCCCGCCATTTTCCCTTTCCCGCCGGATTAGCGCCCGCCATTTTGCCGGTGGCTCGTCTTGTGGATTCCACCCTCTGCATCAGGTGGCTGCCCCGGGTTTGTGACGGGGCCTCACTTATGGACGTTGCATCGCTGTGAGAGCCCTCCCAGCTTGCAAGGTCTTATCATCGCCTCTGCTGATTATTGCTGTATATAGTGTATATAGTTCAAAAAAAAAAAAAAAAAAAAAAAGAGCAGAAGAGGAAGGACTTATTATTGACATAGTTATACCTTGCCTGCTGTCTGTATATATTTTACAAAAAAAAAAAAAAAAAAAAAAAAAGAAAACAACTTTCAAACAATAGTACAACAGAGGCCTCTATTCTGCCAGTACTGTGCCTTCATTGGTCGGTCTCGGCTTTCCGGGCAACATGGCGGACCAGGCTCTCTCCTCCGATATGGAGCCAGACCATAGTCCACCGCGCGCCTCTCCTAAGCGGACCAGAAAGTCTTCCCGGAAACAGTCTGCGTCCTCCAACCGCTCCTCTCATAAATCCAAAGCTTCCAAGGGCGTAGACCGGGACGCCCAGCGCCGCCACAATGCTCTAGAGAGGCAGTGGGACAAGGCGAGATTGGCGGCGGTGGCTGAAGTAGGCCTTGGCGCACCTACCGCGCAGCACGCTGTATCCGCTTCGGCAGACCGAGACTCATCCTCCACCGGGTCTCCGCCTTCGTCCCCAGAACGCAATGCCCCTCCGCCGTCCAACCGTGATGAGCGCATACGTCTGTCCAGAGGCGTATCTCAATCTCTGCCAGATGTCTCCAGAGCGGGGCTTCCCTCTTCGCAGAGACCTCCTCGCACTCAGCCTGAGGCTTCGTTCACCCCAACTGCAGCTGGCCTCCGCGGCCCTGACGGGGAGGTTCCACCGATGTATCAGGACCTGCAGGCCATGTTTTCATCGGCCTTCTCTTCCTTTTTGGCAGCTGGCCTTCATCAGGCATCTCAGACTCCGAGTCGTTCAGCAGGGCAGCCTCCTCAGTTGAGTCGCCAGGTATCCTCCTACCAGGTGACCAGGAAACCATCAACGTCCTCTTCCAGGGCGGACTCGGATCACGGTGAGGAGTGTCCAGAAGACATAGAACTTTCGGAGGATGAGGACCTTCCAGTGGACTCCCCTGCCTTTAAGGGGTTGTTCCGTCCGTCTATGTTCAAATCGCTATTACACAAAGCCCGTGTTACCACCAATTTGACATCCTCCGGCACGGATCATTCTGGCGCCCCCACGTCCGCGGGGCCCCATGACGCTTTGTTTCTGTCTGCGAAGCCGGACAAAGATGTGATTCCGTGCCCCCGCCTTTTTCTGGACGTTCTACAGTCTCCTTGGGGGCAACCTAGCTCTATGACATCGCCCAGCACCCTGGATAGGAAACTATACTGTGCCGCTCCTGATTTAGAAGATCTTTTGGCTCTTCCCACGGTGGACCCCCCTGTGGCGGCTTTGGCGTCAGGTGCCCTACCTTCGTCTGACTCCCTGGACGGTCTAAAATCAGAAGACCGCAGAGCTGAACTGGCCTTTCGCAGGTCGCATCAGGCAGTTTCCTGGGCAATCAGGACGGCGACCGCAACCTCCTTCTTTAATAGAGCCTCGCTGATATGGTTGAAACAGCTACAACAGAGGTTGCCTCCGGAGGAGACTCGGTTACACCAGGACATAAATAAAATTGTGGCTGCCACCGAGTACTCGGCTGATGCGTCCCTGAATACGGTAAAGTTCGCCTCCCGCACTCTAGCGTCCACCGTTTCTTCCAGGCGCCTGTTTTGGCTTCGCCACTGGAAAGCAGACCTGAAGGCCAAATGGAGGTTGGCGTCTGCCTCTTATAAAGCGCCAAACCTGTTCGGGCCTGCCTTGGAGCCACTACTGATAGAGGATCGAGACAAGAGAAAGGTCCTTCCAACTGCGTTTCGCCGCCCGGAAAGGAGGTATACACCATATAGCCAGCGGCCGCCCTTTCGTCCCTTTCAAGGTTCAGGCGGCTCCTTCTTCCGCAGACCTTCCTTCTCGGGCCAGGACAGAGCTCAAGGCCGAGATTCATTTCGCGACCGCAGCAGGTTCCAATCTCAGTCTAAACGACCCTTTCGTGGCTCCAACTTCAGACAGCCTCGCAGAGGCAAATGACTCGTCCCTTCCGGGCCCCATTGGCGGGAGACTTCACCTCTTCTATCCCCAGTGGGCCCGGTCTACCAAGGACTCTTGGGTGCTACGCACCATTTCTTCAGGTCTTTCTATCGAATTTGCTGGAACCCCGCCAAGTCGCTTCGTCTCCTGCCCGGTCCCTTCATCTCTAGAACGTCGCGACCTGATGAGGCAGGAAATTCTACATTTGCTAAACATAGAAGCGATAGAGCCGGTTCCCTCAGCTCAAAGGGGATTAGGTTTCTACTCAACCTTTTTTCTGGTCCCCAAGAGCTCGGGGGGATGGCGGGGCATCCTGAACTTAAAGGTATTAAACCTGTCTGTGGTGTATCACAAGTTCAAGATGCACTCTCTTCGTTCTATCCTGACGGGAGTGCGAAAAGGGGACTTACTACAATCGGTGGACCTCAGAGAAGCCTACCTGCATGTTCCGGTACACCTCGACCACCGACGGTTCCTGAGGTTCGAGTACGACGGGAGTCACTTCCAATACCGGGCGATGCCTTTCGGCCTGTCTTCCGCACCGCGCACGTTCACCAAGCTGGTTGCGGTTGTGGCCGCCTCGCTCCGTCAACATCCAGTCCGGGTAATGAGTTATCTCGACGATGTCTTGATTCTATCCTCTTCTCCTGTCCAGGCATCTCAGGACCGGACTCTAGTCCTAGACACTTTCCAACGCCATGGGTTCTCGGTGAACATAGAGAAAAGCCACCTGGTTCCAACCACGAGACTCATTCACCTGGGGGCTTTGATAGACTCAGTCAAAGGGAAGGTCTTCCTTTCTCCAGACAGAGCCCAAAGCATCACAGACTTACTTCTGCAAATCCAAGTCCTGGAGAAGGTGCCTCTCTCGCTCCTTGCCCAACTGCTCGGGAAAATGGTGTCCTGCTACAACATCGTTCCGTGGGCACGCAGACACTCCCGAGCCCTGCAGTGGTTCCTCCTCCCCTTCCAACGGTCGGGCCAGGCGGTTTCGAACCACCGGGTGTATCTACCTCCTCAGACCCGTCTGTCACTGAACTGGTGGCTGTCTCCGGCGCTCCTGAAGGGCTGCGACTTCCTGGAGCCGGAGAGGCTGACTTTGACGTCGGATGCCAGCCTGAAAGGTTGGGGAGCGCACCTCGGCGATCTCGTGGCGCAAGGTCAGTGGTCACCGTCCGAAAGCCGCTGCAGCATAAATCTGCTCGAGCTGCGGGCGGTCAGGTTGGCGCTCTGTCATTTCAAAGAATCGGTGGAAGGGAGTCACATGCTGGTCCTCACCGACAATACGGCAGCCAAAGCGCACATCAACAAGGAGGGAGGCACAAGGTCCAGGTCTCTAATGTTCGAGGCGGAACATCTATTCAACTGGGCGGAGACTCATCTGCTATCGATAAAAGCGGACCACATCTCGGGGGTGGACAACGTACGCGCCGACTGGCTCAGCCGGGAACTCATCGACCCGGCAGAGTGGCAGCTCCATCCTCGGCTGTTTCAAGAGATTTGTCGCAGGTTCGGGACACCGGTGATAGACCTGTTCGCTTCCCGGAGGAATGCCCAGCTGCCTCGATTTGTGTCCAGGTACCCAGATCCGTCGGCGGAGGATCGCGACGCCCTGAGATGTCAATGGCCAAAGGGCCTCCTTTACGCCTTTCCCCCTATTCCTCTGTTGTCTCGAGTGGTGAGGAAGTTGCTGTGGGAGAAGGCGGATCTACTCCTGGTGGCTCCCAATTGGCCGCGCAGGACCTGGTACGCGGACCTGGTCGCCCTCTCCGTAGCACCACCCTGGGTGATCCCACTACATCAGGTATCGCTGCTCCAAGGGGGCGTCTGTCATCCAGAGCCCCAGTGGCTCCACTTGGCCGTTTGGCGTTTGAGCGCGTCATCCTGAAGAAGTCAAACTTGTCTGACGGAGTTGTGGAGATTATACAAGCGGCCAGGCGACCTTCTACGTGCCGCATTTATGAGGCTTCCTGGAGGTCCTTTTGTGCCTGGGGGGCCTCGAGACATGTGGATCCTACCTCGGCGACGGTGGAGGAAGTTCTGGATTTCCTCCACTCGGGTTTACAAAAAGGTCTAGCCCCTGCAACGCTGAGGCGTCAAACTGCGGCTCTTTCTACCGTCCTGAAATGTCCTCCCTACGATTCTCTCTCGAGGCATCCGCTCATCAGGGGGTTTCTTCATGGCGCGACGAACTTGTCTCCTCCTGCAGTACACAGATACCCTACCTGGGACCTTCCGCTTGTGCTGCAAGCTCTGATGTCCCCCCCCTTCGAGCCTCTGAGGTCGGTCTCTTTGAAACATCTATCGCTTAAAACCGCGTTTTTGTTGGCCATCACTTCGGCGCGAAGAGTGTCGGAGCTCTCGGCGCTCTCAATTCGTGAGGACCTTTGTATGTTTCGCGAGAGCTTAGTGATTCTCAGGCTTGATCCTACGTTCATACCGAAGGTGAACACCCATTTTCACCGGGCGCAGGAACTCTCCTTGCCAGACTTCTGCCCGTCCCCGCGGAACTCTACCGAACGGCGTTGGCATAAATTAGATGTCAGACGGGTTCTTCGTATATACATTCGCCGGACTTCTACGTTTCGCCGGACTGAGGCCCTGCTGGTTTCATTTCATCCGGCCTCGATGGGACAGAAGATCTCTGCGGCCACGGTGGGCAGGTGGCTCAAAGCGTGTATCTCATTGTCGTATGAGTTGTCAGCGAAACCTGTTCCGGGGCGCATTCTTGCACACTCAACCCGCAGTGCGGCTACCTCCGCGGCTTGGGCGACACAAGCGTCGGTGGAAGACATCTGCAGAGCTGCCACGTGGTCCTCGGTGTCACAATTCATACGCCACTATCGGATTGACTCGTACGCTTCCTCGGATGCTGCTTTTGGACGGCGGGTTTTGCAGAGCGTTGTTTTGGACAGGGGGTTGGGGGCATCCAGTCTCCCGCCCTAGTTCTTTTCTTTGAGCTTGGGTATGTCCCAGCTATGGACAGTGGGAGCAGCACTCTGGAAAACGGACGTTGACTTACCTGAACGTCCCTTTTAGGAGTGCTGCGACCACTGTCCATTCCCCCCCTAGTTGTTCTGTTGTGTTCTGCTGTTGCAGTTTCTTTCAGACTGTCTGCCGTGGCTCCTGATTGCCTGCCTGGACTTGCTGTTGGAGTTTTGCCTTCGAGTCTTGCTGTGTCTTCGTGATAGACTGGAGGACCATGGGATTGGAGGCGTGCCTTATCAGGGAGAGTGTTACAGCTCTCACTCAGTTACTGTCAAGATCTGGAGTGGAGTCCCAGCTATGGACAGTGGTCGCAGCACTCCTAAAAGGGACGTTCAGGTAAGTCAACGTCCGTTCTCTTCCACAGATAGCAATAGCAATAGCATTTAGACTTATATACCACTTCATAGCACTTTACAGCACTCTCTGGATGGTTTACAGTGTAAGCTTTATTTTTAATATTGCCCCCAACAATCTGGGCCCTCATTTTACCGACCTCGGAAAGATGGAAGGCTGAGTCAACCTTGAGATTGAACTCCAGACTGTGGGCAGAGTTTGCCTGCAATACTGCATGTTAACCACTGCACCACCAGGGCTGCTTGCCTATCTAGGTGGTGGCAACAGGTATTCATACTTTGTTGATCCCAAAAACTCAAGAGTCAGACCTGTTTATTACTTGAATAGAAGACCACCAGGAAATCCTGGATCTGTAGAATTGTCTGGGAAGTTGGAAAAAACCCGTTGTTTCTGAAACAGCTGTGGACGCTTTGCAAATCATGCAGCTGCTTTAATAACTTTTCCTTAAACATTCCTATCGGTTGTGAAGCATAAATATCTGCATCTTCAGCTTGGAAACCTAAAAAGCTGCTGTGTTTTTGCCAGGACTATTTTGACAAAAGTTGTTGGAGTTTATAAAGCCTTGCATAGTCATGGATATAACTCAAGTTTTTAAAGAGCCAGATCAAAGGTGTTGTGTACAGATAACAAAAAGAGGTTATGTCTGGAAACTGATTAAGAATATCAAACAGAGAAGTGTACAATTATCCAGCTAATTTGATGCTAATGAACTTAAAAACCCAAAAGGCTTCTAGCTTTCATAATTATTATGAGATTGAAAATTAACCTTATCTGTAACTTAACCCTTATCTGATCTTCTTGCTCGTTTTCCAACTCACTTTTAAGCATCAGCAACTTCTGCTATTCTAAGTGTTTCAGCTGAACTACAACTTCCAGCGTTATTTCCCATTGGCAATGCTTCCTAAAATGCTTGGAGTCACAGATCAGCAGTAGCAGAAAGACTGTACTGTTCTTTATCCCTTTCAAATTCTCTGACCACTTAGGTGTTCAGAAGGACACTTTGATTCTGTGAAATGTGTGGTTAAATTTAACTATAGTACTTCTAGTTCTCCCAAACAATCAGTTTGTGTCCTAAATTTACATTGCATGAAACGGTTCTGTTTTTAATTGCGTCTATCTACAAATGAAGTGTTGAACTTCCTTTGAATTCTGTACAATTTGTAAACCATTTACCTATGACATCTTTGTTCTAAACTTGGGACATGGCACAAATTTTCTGACAAGGCAGAAAACAAGAAGAGAATTCTGATTGCATTTACTAAAAACCTTCCCTTAAGCTTGAGCTTTTTCCCCAGAAAATCTAAGTTGCAAATGGTGTTTGGAACATCTTTATGAATTTCAGAAGATAACCTTGACAGTAAAATACTGTATGTTTTGTGTGGTCATATTCTTTTAAAACTTTATAGTGGCACAACTCCTTTATTTCATTACAGTTATTACATTAGTCTGTTATTTCACTTTACATTCAATAATCTCTTGAGTATATCCATGAGATATATGTAGGATGTATTTTGGCAAGCTTATTACATTTACTTATGAATGCAAGATTCGTTTTTTTATTCTACGACCCCAATATGCTATCTTCAGTTCAGGGATCAGTTCAAAGTTAATGATTACATCTGAACCATAAAATGATTATTTCTCTTATTATAATTGAAAAATTAGTTTTAAAAACCTGTAGGATCATCAAGTGCTTCATGATATCAGGAAATAATGCATACTCTAAAATGTGTGTTGGGTAATTTGTGTAAGTATTTAAATAGAGTGCTTCCTATTATTATTTTTAAAGAAAAAAAAACTATTCGTATTTTTATTAGTAAAAACTAAGCACCTGATTTAAATCTTATGAAAAACTATAGGAAAGGTGGAAAATAATGTGATAATCAGAAAATGAGTATTTTCCTATTTAGGAAGATATATATACAGTTATTTATACATTTAATAAATACAAGAATCTATACATGTAATAACTAGCTGTTGTAGTCTTTCACCAGAAAATTATCCAACAAACATTTTGGAGTCTGTTATTTCCTGTGTGATAGGTTGGGATGACTATGCCGCAAAGTGAGCTTTTATGGTTTAGTGTGGACTAGAACTCTGCTCTCTTCCTGATCCTAGCCCAAAATCTTATTTACTTATTTGTAGCTATTTAAACCACAGTTTCATTGTTAAAAAACAAATGCCAGACAGGGGAATTCCACAGAATTGTTACATGTTATTTCTTCAGTTAGCAAAAGAGCAATAAACTGAATGCTGTAATGAAACTGGCAGGCCCTTTCCCACAGGGATAATTAAGTAGTAGCTGTTTAAGATTTGGGAATTTCATCTGAAATACGTGTTAGTCATTGTTTGATGATATATTCATAATAGTGTTTAGAGAAAATTTCTCTGCATCTTTAATATTTCACGTGGGTATGTATCATATGGAGCTAATTAAGAACTAATACTTGGAACTGAATAAATGAGGCCAAGGGACTAGACTATACCATACTGGGAAAGAAATGTACAGTAAAATCTTTTAAAATACCTAGTTTAGCCTATTATGGCCATTGGTAGCTAAGGTTCCTTGGAGAGGGTCTTCGCTGAATATAGGCTTCATGTCACACAAACCCATGATTATTTGTATCTTGGCTTATTGAATAAACCACAGTTTGCTGGGTTCCCCACAGTATGTCATGCTAAAGTTGAATAAACCCAATTATGATGTAGCATGTATGAACCAGGTTACTTTTTTTTTTTATCTGAGGGAAAAATTCCAAACATCAGGGAAAAAAATAGCGAAATAATTTGCAAACTTCGGAGTACAGATCTTCCCAGTATCTTTTAAGGAATCTGTTTTTGTCTGTATGTATGTGATAGGCAAAAAGAAAAAAGAAAAAAAATCAGTCAAATCATCAGAAAGATCATTTCCAGCCTAAGGGAAGTGAAAATATCTTGGAAGTGCCAGATTTGTTGGTGTTGATTTGTTGCTCGTGTCAGTGTTCAGAAATATACATCAAGAGATCATTTGGCATTTCTTTAATGATGTAACAGCCAATATCAAATATTAGTAATGCCATAATACTGAAATCTGAAATTGCTGGAATGGGCTTGAAGATTTCTGTTTTATTCTTCTCTGAATCTCATTCACAGATGGAAGTGACTTATGATCATCTTAACTAATTTAATTTCTGTATATTCCTGCTAGAATAAAGATCTTGAATTTGCAAAACCTAACCTTAAATTTAGTTATCTTATACCCAGTGAATCAGCGTGATTCAATGTTTCAAAATGTTAATCTACTCAAGAGCCAAGCTTGGCACTGAATTTAGATATATCTGGTGGTATCTAAGAAGTCACTATTCTTGTGAAACCGGAGGACTACATTCATATTTTATAATTAGCCAGTAATTTGAAATTACCCAGTAACCAAAAGGTTTAACTCCAAAAGTAGGAGACTGTGATTTTGTGAGAAGTGCTGTGAGTGGGAACTGATGCTGCAAAGTATTTTTTTAAAGAAACAGTAATATAACCTTTCACAAATATGCTCAAAGGAGGATTTTTATTTTTCTGTGTATGATAAGCTTACAAAGGATCCGTCTAATTCTTGAGAAGAATGATGAATCATACTCATCAATATATATATGGTGTAACAACATAAAGTAGCTGAATTCATCTTCTTTGCTTGTCAAATCTGCCTTCAGTGGACTGTATGGATCATGTCTGTATAATAAATGATAGCAACCTCAGAATGGATTTGTAATGTGCCTAACTACTCTACTGTACAGTATTTGGTTACTGTATTATACTGAACAATAGAATTAAATTCTAAAAGCCACATTGAAAATTAAGAAGAGTTAGTTTATGCATTTTTCAAACAATTACCCACAACTTCAATTAATATAATTTAGAAAAAGGGTAATTGTTCAATTTTTTAAAGTGGCATTTAGAAGTCTGTGTTGTGGAGATTGTACTATGGTACTATTCTATCTGTGGTGGACTAACCAGTTTAACCATCAACAGTTCAAATTCATGAACCTGAACAATTCTTCAGATTCCTAAATGCCAGTTTAAGCATAAATAAGCCTGTTGACAATGAGTTAGCTATGATAAATGAAATCTTTAAGTACTACCCCTAGAAAACAACTACACTGTGTTTACAATACTGTTTAGAAATATTTGTCAGATAAACCATGAAGAAATTTTGTTCTTTTTACTTTGCCATTTCCCTTCTGTTTAACTGTGTATTTCTTCTAGGAAAGAATAAACCCTCTGTGCGGAAAGCCCCTCATGTATCTAGTTTTTAATATCTTTGACAGTTCTTAAATATTCCTTTGCGGTGCTCAAAAAATACCTGGTAGCACTTTTTTTCTGACTGACAAGTTTTATTAAAAGGCGCACGCTTTGGTAAACTGCACTTCACTTCATCAGATGACCAAAGTGTGTCTTTTAATACAAATTTTAAGCTAGAAAAGGTGTTACCAGATTCCTCCTGATCTTTGACTGCCGTAGACTAACACAGTTCACCTCCCTACAGTGACTGGAACTGGCATTATCTCTCACATTTCTGAAGTGATGTTACAGGAAGCCGTGCTGAAGTGACACCTTATTTTTTTGTGACTGGTGTTTAGGTGTGGTGAATTATTTGCTGAGTGCCACACCTCACTCTTTAAAGTATGTTGCTTACGTCAGTAAGGTTGGAGTTAAAAGATAGACTAAATTCCCAAACTCAAAGCAGGAGGTGAGATTTGAACACTCCCTCGATAATTCTTGGATGTTAACTTTTTAATAATAATTTTGGATTGCAGGTGGATCCATGTCAGAGTTTCAGAGCCCGTGGGAATTATATCAACAGAATATCCCAGATGATCTGGATGTTGGTAAAGTACCTCACTTTTTTTGCAAAAATGTTCCTGTGAAGTAAAATAAGATACTATTTCTGCCAAAGAGGAAAAAATATTATGTATTTGAAATTATGATGCCATTCTGAAATTATGATGCCAGGCTCTTTGATCCTGTTTGAAAGCCGGGGTTCTTGCATGTATTTTCTTGGAATTGGAATTTGAGGTTGATGTAGGGCTGATTTTGAATGAAATGTGATTGTCTTTCAGCTGTGGCCAACATTTTTTAAAAGTACAAGGGTGCCAACTTTTAAATTACCTAAGTGCTTGTGTGAGTAAAAAAAAAAAAATAGGACAGCAATTTCCGATCTCTCCTCTGCTATAAGCCCATCAAGCAATCTTAAAATGAACGTCTCTTATTTTGTGATGTCAGTCTTTCACTTGCAAAATGATGACAATGGATGGTTCTCTGCTTTCTTGATCTGTTGTCTTCTTATAATAGCAAAAATGTTTTTATACACACTTCTTTCTATTATAAAATACTAAGGAAGTGTTATTGCTATATATGCTTTATAATGGATATTGTTAGCCATATTTTTCCTCTTGTATTCCATGACATTTATGGTGGAACACAAAGTTTAAATGTTAGAATATGTGTACTGATAGAATGCAACCATGGAAATGGGGGAAATTGAGAGGTTGATGGAGACAAAGATTGTGAAGCCTAGCTTTATTCACAGAAAATGCTTATTGATCATTTCCCTTTGTCTCAGTGAATACCCTCCTCTGATGTGATAAAGAAGACAGTCTTTCAGCTAAAGAGAAATAATGAACCACAACTATGATGGTTTTTCCTCCACACAAAGGATTGTTTTCAGCAGAGGATTCCTTAGTCTACTCACAATGTAGGATCATGGATTTTCACGAGTCCTAACTTGCCCCAAAGACTTTCCATGAAAACAGAAGGCTGTTCTCTGCAAAGTCACTCTGCACGTGGAGAGCAGTGGTAGGGAGGGTGGAGTTAACCTCTTCTCCTTTCGAATAAGAACCTATATGTTCCTGAAGGTTTCAGCAATAATGCAATGGTTACAGCATATGTAGTAAATGGTTGCTTTCAGCTCTCCTGATTTGGAATTCTCTAGTTCCAACAGATCTGTGGTATGCCAGGCTAACAAAGATAATCTGAGCCCTTGAACTAGAATAATATGTAAAACATGGGTGTCCAGCCTTTTGGCTTGCTGTGGGCCACATTGAATGAAGAAGAATTTTCTTGGGCCGCATATAAAATATATAAAATAGTCGATATAAATCACATAAAAATGTTAAAAGTTTACGATGTTGTGGGGCCACATTGCTAGCTGTCCAGGGCTGCATGCTATAAACCTTGCTATGCAGAGCAAGAAGAGCTGGGAAAGATTGAGGGCAAAAGAAGAAGGGGACGACAGAGAACTAGGTGGATGGATGGAGTCACTGAAGCAGTAGGCGTAAGCTTAAATGGACTCCAGAGGATGGTAGAGGACAGGAAGGCCTGGAGGAACGTTGTCCATGGGGTCGCAATGGGTCGAACACAACTTTGCAACTGACAACAACAAAATATAGAGCAATGTTGAGTAGTGATTCTAGCATTGCACTAATGCCTAGTGTATTGAAACCATGAGCATTGGGTGGGCTGATATCATCTGAAACGATTAATTGTATTAAATTAATAATTTTTTCCCAACGTTGTAGAGAATCAGTTATTCTTAATTTGACTAATAGTCTTCCATGGTTGTGTTCAAGTTCTTTACATACATGTTGAAACACCTGTCCCCTCATTCTTTGTGTATATTCTTTTCATAGATATTATTCACTGCTCTATAGATACAGTTTCAATGTTAAGAAAAATTCAATCAAGCCTGAATTACTAAAAATATTAAATATTAACAGCATCTTACGACACATCTGGGGAAGGTAGCTGAGAGGGTGATTGCACAGCAGCTTCAGAGGACCTTGAATGAACCTGAGTTTGGTCAGAAATGGCATTGGTCATGCTTTTAGATGTCCTCTGGTGAGAGCAGGATGCGGGTTGTGCACCCCTTCTTGCCTGAGTTGACTTCTCTGCAGCTTTCAATACCATAAACTATGGTATCTTTCCAGATTAGTTCAGGGGATTGAGGATGGGCACCACTGTTTTGTGCTAATTCACCTCTTTTCTCCAAGGTTCATTCCAATTAATGGTGATTGGAGGGGGGGAGATTCTGCCCCTGCCCCCTACTGCATGGAGTGCCACAGGTTTTAATGCTCTCTCTGCTCCTATTCAACATGTACATGAGGCCACTGGGTAAGCTCATCCATTGCCATGGGGTAAGGTATTATCAATAGGCCAATAATAGCCAATTATACATCTCTGCCCCTGGCAAATTAAGTGATGCTGTGGACAATTTATCTTAATGTCTGAAAGCTGTGAGGATCTAGATGGGAAGCCATAGGCTTCAGCTGAACCCTAGCAAAGGTTTCGTCTCTCAGGAAGCTACATTTTGGAGATCAAGGAAGCAGCCTTCTCTGCCATGGTGCCCACCTTATGGAACATTCCTCTGACCCCAAAGTGAGGCCAGCTCAATCCCTCCTTCTTTTCAGGAAATTCCTCAGGACCTGGCTTTGTCATCAGACTTGGAAGTCTCAGGGAACCTGTGAGCTCTTGAGGGGGCTCTGTTTCTGTTCAAATCGTCTGTGTGTTTTTCTGTGTATTTGTGTGTTTGTATTTAACTTATTTAATATGAATGTGTTTAACATGTTTATTATTTTATACTTTTTTGCTGTATGCCGCCCAGAGTCACTTCTTGTGTGATGGATGGCCATATAAATTTGATAACTAAAGAAATAAAGCTAACTCCATCCTAAGTTATAAACTAAGATTTCAGTTGATAATAATGGTTTCCAGAGAGATAACATTGGTGGGAGCTGTTCTGGTACATGAGAAAATATTTCAGACTCTTCAACTTTATAAGTGTTTTATAGCCAGATCAAAGGACATTTAAGCTTAAATGCTTATTTTCATTTAGTAAAATAAGAGATTTTAAATAGTGACATTACTCTCTTAAATAATTTTTATCCAATTAATAAACTAATGTTCCAAATGACAGTTCTACTTTTGTGCTGAATATAATAATGTAGTCAGTAGTAAAAGCAAATTTCCAGAGGATTCCCTTCTTGATCTTTCTGTGAGCAAAGCATTATGAGATTTTCATTCATGAAAAGCAACATGACATACATTAATTGCTTGTCTGAATGTCATTTCTGGTATACATGATATTTTAATGGATAATGACAAAGAGTAACAACTCGTAATTGGTTAGTATAAATTTAAAAATGCAGTTAATAGTAATCACTAATGAGAACACTTTCTATTTGGACAGTCAGTGTTTGCCACACTTAAAGGTCAGAGTTTCCAATAAATGAAAAAGAGAAATTTGTGCAGCAATCTCTTTTTATTTTTAAACAAAACTAAATAAGCTTCTATTTCAAATAAATTTGTTACCCTGAAGTGGCAATGAGAAAATAAGAGAGGGCTAGCAAGAAAAGAATGAGAATAGAGAGTGCCATTTTCCCCAACTCATTTTATATAACTTTGAGTAAAATGGAAAGTTAAACTAAATTCTTCTTCTCTTTGGCCCAAAGTACAGGTAAAAGGGAAAATCTTTTCTTAAAAAAACATCTCTTCCCATCATGTTCTAAAACAAGGAATGCAGGCCATTAAGATCCAAATACATTAAATTGGTTTCTCAGTCTCTTTGAAAAACATATTTTCCACCCATGACCCTCAATACCAGAATTAAGAAAAAATAACATATGAAGGCATAAGGCTGCAAAAATAAGTATGGGCACAGGGAATTTCATCTGCTCTTAACATAGTGAATTGCAAGGTATTAATATATGGATCTGCCCCTAATACTTATGGTTTGAAGCCAATCGCTTCAATTTCAGACCTTTTTTTAAGCTGAGTTCATCCATACACATGTTATGTACATGTTGCAGAACAGCTTCAAAAAAAATCTTACATAGAAGCAGACCATAAGAGATTTTCAATAACTAACCTCTGAATTCTTGCCTCTCCATTTTTATCATTCATTGAGAATATTCTACTTCTAGTGAGAGCATAAAAGAACATAGCATAGAATAACAGAGTTTGAAGGGACCTTGGAGGTCTTCTAGTCCAACCCCCTGTTTGAACAGGAGACCCTATAGCATCATTTGAAGGAATAAACTGTTGGTTACTTGTTTCTGTCATACAATGTATGGTATTAAGATTAATAAGAGAAGCATACATGTAGTTTTCCTCCCTGTAAAGTGAGAATTAGAAGACGGTTCCGTTTCCTTGCAATTTTGTTTCCTTTTTAATGTGAACTCTCACAGTATGAAAAAGAAATTATTTTCACTCTTTTTTTTTTTTTTGAAACACCCCCTTCCCCCAAATTTGGTACAAATAGTGGAACTAGACCATGAGGTTTTCTCTTGAAAAGGTATGTAGAAATACCCTGGTTCTGCAAATATTTACTTCCTGTAATTCAGACATTTATATGAAGATGAGCAGACAAAATATAACTTGTTGAAGGATCTGTTTTTAGCACTCTGAAAGTCGAGAATGTGTTTGTCAAGACCTGTACATTTTGAATGAAACATGTTACTATGCTTGGGGAAATATTCATAACCAGACTGATAATGGGATCAGGGAACTTGTTATTGGCTTTTATATATTCTATATGTGCGCTGACTATATTACTCAGTGTATTTACTTTGAGTATATTTACTCATAACGTACTATGATGAAGTTGGTAACCTTTATATTTTCTCTATTACAGAAATGGAGCCGATGGCGCCATGTCCAACCTTTACTGATACAGCCACCGACTTTGACAGGAAC
The DNA here is from genome assembly GCF_029215685.1 of Pituophis catenifer annectens. Lineage (NCBI taxonomy): Eukaryota > Metazoa > Chordata > Lepidosauria > Squamata > Colubridae > Pituophis > Pituophis catenifer. The sequence continues at coordinate 160,915,424 of NW_027256882.1, forward strand.
ATTCCCAGGATCTGTGGTGTTTGTGGAGACAAAGCTACCGGTTTTCATTTTAACGCTATGACCTGTGAAGGATGCAAAGGATTTTTTAGGTATGTGGTTCTTTACTTAAACTAATACATTTTGGTCAATGGTTTATTTTTTATTGGACCAGCAGTTTCTTCTTACCATCAAAAACTGATCAAAAAAAGATTATTTATCTTATTCTTTTTAAAAAATGCAAATACTATCTGAAAGGCATCTTTAAAAGAACCCAACTTACATATTTATATGTAAGGAAGGAAAGGAGCATATTAATAGTTTTGCTTCCAACATGGTAGCTAGATTTTAGGTAGTAAACGATTTGATTGGAACCTCAAACTGAACTTACTCTATAATATTTCATGGATATAAAATTCGCTGTCATTAGAACAAGTTGGCACGGTGGGAATGTTTGAATCATGATTTGTATTGAACAGAATGGAGAATATAAATTCCATTAGGCATCCGTAGAAATATGGAGGAGCAAAACAGGAAGTAGGAATTGGGATCTGTTTGGTATAGGATAAACAGAAGCAGGACTGTTGCAAAAGGTGAAATTGTTTAGAGTTAACTAATTTAAACCACTGTTTCTTCCTTTTGCAGAGTGTGGAAGTACATTCTGTTTTTTAGTGAAATAGATAACTGTCCTCAACAGGTCCAACTGTCATTGGGGATATTTTCATTTAGTTCATATAGGAACTAATATTTTTCTTGTTCATGGGATTGTTTCTATTCCTATACAATTCTTACTTGCTTGCAAATCACTTTGTCAATAAACATAAGTACAGTACCGGAAAGAGGAAATAAGAAAGTGGTTAACTTTCATCACCTAATTTAACTCTGGTTAAGAGGAAATTAGCATTGAATAACAGAGTTGGAAGGGACCTTGGAGGTCTTCTAGTCTTCTAATTAGCATTACATATATACTAGCCAAGAGTGTTTCAAAACGTTCATCAGCTTAGCACCTTTCATGCATGAAATGCTTAGTTCTCATAGAGTACTTTTCTATAGTTATGACATTTGAGTTTGTTCTGGGAAGCATTGGATTAAGGTGGATGAGTAATACTATACATCAAAAGCCAAAACATGACTAATGAAGGGAAATCTCCCACGTATTTAAGATGAAAACTGGAAGGTAGGAATAGTATTGATAAGGGATTTACATAAACATTAAGTTGAAATTCTAAAAGTCAATTTTTTCTTAATGTGGATTTTTTTTTTTATTTCAACATTTTTGTAGGAAACCTGTTAACTTTGCAAAATAGAGGATTAGATAAAATGTTCTACGTACCATAGACATCAGAGCCAGATTTCCAGTCAGGCTACAGTGCACTCGGCTAACCAGAACAGCAACATTTTCTTCAATTGCAACTGCTTAAGAGAGTGACTTGTCTGTCAGAGGTGCATTTCCCCACAGTGCCCTTGGCTAATCAATCATGCACGGTCTCTCCTAGACATAAAACACATTAGGTTAAGTTTTTCCTCCTCTTAATGACACATTAGCTGAGAGAACAGGTAGATACTTGGGAAGGTAATGAGTACTTCATTCCCTCTTAACATGTTATCAAAGTGTAATTGAAATAATTCTTTAAGAGGTATTCTAAAAAATCATAACTAATTATTTGATTAAGGAATAACTTCACGTTTGTAGCTCATTGTTTCCTCAAAGTATGGCAGCTAAGAATCAGTGCCTTTCTCAAATAAAAACTGAAGATGTATCACTAGGAGTGTCTATACCCCAAAAGAGGTGACCAAGAGCCAAGCTTTTGTGTGCTGAATTCTTAAAACTGGGGGGGGAAACAGCAACTCTGAACAATGACAATTTTCTTTCCACTGCTCAGGAGAACCTTTGTGCAGCTTTACATGTAATTGTTATCTGTCCTAATTTTAAAGATTTAAAAGCTCATCATGGCAGTTTTACTTGTTTTCCTTATCTTACTATTACTCTACTTTGATCTAGAGGGCAAGGACCAGGCTAGAAAGTGGGAGACCATGAGTTCAAGTCCCTCCTCAGGACAAGGAATGTTGTAATAGGTGTGCCATCTTGAGTTATTTGTGAAAATAATAAAGGTGGAATGCAAACAAACAAATAACTAAAGAGTTCATTTGGACAAATTATCTCTTGATTTCCACTATCACCATTATTCTGCACCCAACTACAGTTCCTTGTTGGTAATCCTGCACATATAATCCTGCACATATAATGCTTTTCTTGGATTTTCTGAATTGCCATCTAGGAACTATATGGCAGATGCCCCTGGCAAGCCAAGTATCTGGTCTGTATTCATTTCCCCGCCTGGGAGCTGGCCACATGAAATCTTGGTTTAGGTAGACATTCCTGAAATGGATGATGGGAAATAAATACATCTGACACTCACCATCTATAATAGAATAAATATTGTCCTCAGACTATTAGGTCTCTAAGGTAAACACGGCATGATGTGAAAGAGGATGAAAGATACGGAAAATAGATCATTAAAAAACTGAAGACAATGAGTAGAGCAAGTTAAAAACAGCAATCAAAATAATGAATAAGAATAAGAGATGAATTAATGAATTAGGAATAAGAGACGCTAGATCTTATGTAGTCAAACTTCTCTTTTACCTGAGGGCTAGATAAAATATAGAGTTCCATTGAAAAAAATTATTGTGAACATATTGTTATTTTAAAGAATTTTCTGTCTTTCTTCCTATTTAATAGGTAGCATAATTCAAGTTACAGTGTGTTATTATTGGGACTGACATTTTTGTTAGCTGGTGATTTGGGGAAGGGAGACTTGCAAACAATGCAATGTTACAATTTACAACCATTTGTTTAGTGACCATTCAAAGTTGCAACGGAACTGAAAAAAGTGACATATTGCCATTTTTCACCCTTAGAACTATTGCAGCATCTCCCCGGTCTTGTGATCAAAATTTGGACACTTGGCAACTGGCACGTATTTATGACATTTGCCATATCCCAGGGTCATGTGATCACCTTGTGTGACTTTCTGACAGTGGGGAAGCCAGATTCACTTACCAACTGTATTACTAACTTAACAACTGCAGTGATTCACTTAACAACTGTGGCGAGAAAAGTGATAAAATGGAGCAAAACTCACTGTCTTGCTTAGCAACAGAAATTTTGGGCTCAATTGTCACAAGCTGAGGACTACCTATAGAGCAGAGGTATCAGAAAGAGAGGAGAAGTAGTAGTCATATAACTGCTACACTGTCTTGAAACTTTTAGTTCTGGTTCATAAACATGGCAGAGCAATCACAACCAAATTTCTAAAAATATGCACTAAAGGAAAGTACAAATTGCTGTGGCTGAGATAGTAATAGCTGCAAGAACATCAGTGGCATGAATAATGGAAGCCTGAATATATCAGAAACAATAAGTGACCTTGAAGTAAAAGACAATTATCTTGATGGAAACTTGTAAGGCATATTTTGATGGAAACTTGCAATAGGCTGTTTCAAAGCAACAATAATAATACCCTGATACTCAAAGAGGATGTTAAAAACAAGATGCTTGCCAAGGGCCTGCCTACCCTCTGGACATTTTCCTCTCCCAAGCATGGGTTTAAAAATGATAGCCAATTACCTTGACCTTCATCCTATTTACGAAGGACTATAAGAAATGCATATCTTAGCAGAGAAGACTAATTACAGCTCAGGCATGTGAATTTTAAACCAGAACTTTGCTCCATAAACATCAGGTCCTTTGTAACAAATCCTTTAGATATCCTGTAAAACTGATGTTGAGGCAGTTGGTGGTTTCTGCTCTATTGGGAAATAGTTAAAATCCTTTTAATCTTTGGACAGGTTTTATTAGATTTCCTCTTTCATTCTGATAATCCTTGGCATCTCTTGTGATTCGCGATAGGGTCAGGGTACTTGGCTAACTTGTTTTTACATCCGATTGGTCTCATATCAAATCAATCACATTTTTTAAAAGAAAATTGACACTGTGGTTGTAGCATTTCTGAGTTTAAAATAAAGTACAAAATCTCCCCCCCCCATTGCACTCATTCTGCTATGCCAGTGAGATGTTTTATTGTGTTCTAAGCATTGGGGTAGCTTGTCATTCTTAGGCAGGGGCCTAAAATGCTGCAATTCCTCTTTCTCCTCCATCATTCATCAGTAAACATGATTATCTAGATTGTCTCTTTAACTTTTCTTTCCCTGATCCAATGTTCAGCATTCTCTCTTTTAGTAAGGATGGGCCCCTTTCTGGTTTGGCAGAGGAAACATATAAATGACTGAATTTTTTAAGAGTGGATTCTAATGACATATAGCTGAATGTTAAACAAAGCAAGAATTTCACTAAATTTTATTTATTTATTTATTTTATTATATTTTTATACCGCCCTTCTCCCGAAGGACTCAGGGCAGTGAACAGCCATAATAAAACAATATACAAGACAAATTTAAAAACCATATTAAAATAATTCAATTTTGGCCGTATTTAAAATTCCTATTCTAAAACCCTTATAAAACATATTAAAACCCATATTTAAAACCCAATTAAAATTATTGTCCCATCAGACCGACTTGTTGGAATAACAGGGTCTTCAGCGCACGACGGAAGGCACAGAAGTTGGGGATCCTTCGTATATCTGGGGGCAATTCGTTCCATAGGGCAGGAGCCCCCACAGAGAAAGCTCTCCCCCTGGGAGTCGCCAGTCGACATTATTTGGCCGACAGCACCCTGAGGAAGCCCTCTCTGGGAGCATATCGGTCGGTGGGAGGCAGTCAGTGGCAGCAGGCAGTCCTGTAAAGCAGAGAATATATAAGGGTGAAGTAATGGTGAGGTAAACTTATCTAAGGTCAAGGTGACATTAGACAAGGTGCTTAAGCTAAGGCAGTACTAGGAACTATGTGGTTGACTATGTGGTGACTCAGCTATCAGGAAAAGGAGGTGACGTTATTCGATAGGTGATATATAAAATTTCATTTATGATTCTATAACTCTTAACAAAACATTAGATCAAGGGTGAAATCTAAAATTTATTACTACTGGTTCTGTGGGCGTGGCTTGGGTAATGTGACTGGGTGGGTGTGGCCAACTTTTTTTTTTTAACTTTTAAAGGCATTTTTTCTACAACCTTAAGAGGTTGCAGAAAAAAATGCTTTTGGAAGCCTCTGACGATCAGGCAACTCAGCTGGGATCGCCAGAGGCTTTTAAAGGCATTTTTTCCCCTACAACCTCTTTGGCCGAAGAGGTTGCTGAAAAGAATGCTTTTAGAAGCCTCTGATGATCCCAGCTGAGCCGCGCGATCATCAGAGGGGTTTTTTTACTTTTAAAAGCATTTTTTTGGCTGAAGAGGTTGTAGAAAAAATGCTTTTAAAAGTTAAAAAAAACCAGCCTCTGATGATCGCGCGGCTCAGCTGGGCATGGGCAGGGGGCGCAGGGATTTTTACTACTGGTTCTCCGAACCACCTGCTGCCATTGCTACCGGATCGGGTGATCCGGTCCGAACCGGGAGCATTTCACCCCTGCATTAGATGCTACTTGAAGTTAATGATGTAAACCTTAAATATCTTAGATATATCCTGCAATAAGAAGTCAGTAGTCATTGGAGAAGATCCTGATATTTGGAAAATTGAAGGAAAAGTAGCCAACATGAAACAAGATGGTAGAATACCATCACTAGTGACACAAGTATAAGTGTACAGAAAGTTGGGGAAACAGTTATTGATAGACCAGCCTTGTGAAATAGTTTCTTGGCCAGAAGCAACAGAATTATAATACTAGACAACAAGAGAAATAAGTTTTTAATTCAAGCACTCTGTGCACTTTACAACACTAATTCAAGCACTTTACGACTTTACCAAGTCGTAAAGTGACAGAAATTGAAGTAATACTTATAAATATATGAGAAAGAACAGAGGAAGTATTAGAGGAAGATTCTAATTAAATTATGCTAACAAAAATAGAAAACAACTTAGCGGAGTTGAGTCCACATGGCATTACCAAAGAATGGAGACTTAAATATGCAAAATAATAGGAATATTTTTAATTTCATGTGCTTGCAAAATAACGATTAAGATTACTGAATGGAGATTAAAGCAAAGGAGATGCCAGATACTCAATTTGGTTTTAGAAAAGACCCAGAAGCAAAAGACATTATTATAAACTGGCTCCTGGGGAACAAAGGTGAGAAACAAGGCTGTCTATTCTCTCCCTATTTACTCATCCTTGAATACGTATTGAGAGAGGCTGGAGTGGAAGACAATGGCACGGTTCTAAACATTGGAGGAATAAGTATTAATATGGATAGTCCTCAGACAGTGACCATGTGCAGTTATGATGACGATGGTGAAAAAGTAACTTTGCAATTAGTCCTCGCATTTACAACCTTTGCAGGCTGTAAAGCAAAGGAAAGCTGAAATAAGATTGTAAAACCAGCTGCAATTTCACTTAGCAACTGCTTTGCTTAATAACCGAGTTGCTGGTCCTAATTGTGGTTGCTAAACAAGGAATACCTGTAACCTGCACTATGCTGATGACACTACTCTTGACAGCTGAAAGTGTACCATAGACAAGGAATTTGCACAGTAGCAATGTAGGCCTTGGAAAAAGATACTGAGATATTGGAATGCACCAATACCTACAAATGTCAGAATTGTGTTCAGCAGTAACAAAAAACAATTTTTTATAGATTGTTATGAAAAGTAATAGCAATAGCAATAACATTTAGACTTATATACCGCTTCACAGTGCATTACAGCCCTCTCTAAGCTGTTTACAGAGTCAGCCTATTGCCCCCAACAATCTGGCTCCTCATTTTACCCACCTCGGAAGGATGGAAGGAGGGAGTCAACCTTGAGCCTGGTGAGATTTGAACTGCCAAATTGCAGGCAACCAGCAGGCAGCAGAAGTAGCCTTCAATACTGCATTCTAACTATTGCACCACCACGGCTCTTAAACAGCATTTATTATTTTACAACCCCTTCTAGCACTAGAAGACAACTAATTCTTTATAGAATATTACACTTGTAGATGTTTATTAGAAGCAAGTAAGAAGTAAACAAGTTGTTCAAGATCATAGAGAGATCTGGAATTCCAGTTCAGGGGTGTCAAAGAAAAACTACCTTTTTGTGACACAATTTCAAATTAAAATCAGTTCTACAAAAAGTATTACCAATATTTTATATCTATCTGATACCTCTGAGGGTTTTTTTTTTTAAACTAATAAGAAAAGAACGGAAATGGTTATGGCATGCTTTTACGGTTGGGAAAACATGATACTACAGTATAAAGTTGGAAGGTTATCCATTGTTAAACAGTGATCTGAAAAACTCACCTCTGTAGCTTAACAAATATTTTGCCAACAGGAGCTACATATTGTGCTCAGAAATTTAGACTGAACATGCTAGCTTATATCCTTAATTTATCATATTTTCCCATCTTTATGTAAAAGGACCTAAACATTAATAATTTATTGTATAACATGGCTATATAGATATATTTAGTTTGTTTAAAATACAAGAGAAGTGGGGTTTTGAGAGAAAGAGAGAGATAAAAATATATTTGTGGTGCATAATGCCAGACAATTATGTTCTCTTCCTACGTAACGGTGGTGAGAATGGCTTCTTTGCCTGTGTGCAACATGTAAATTTGTTGTCATTATGTAGCATAGAGTATAACATTTTTTAAAAAGATAATCTCATAGGACACATTCATGTTCCATTTCTGCTGTGTACTGAAAAGCATTAGAACTGAATCAGCTTCCTATGCCTATTGCTATTCACAAGTTGAACGGGGTGGCACACGGTTCCATCCTAGCACATTTCACGTTGTCATTTGACCAACATTGAACGTGCCCTTGTAAAGATGAAGAGAAACTTGTTCCAAAAGCAGGTAATGGTTTGAGTGCCAGCCCATTCAACTATGCTTTGGAGCCAAAGAGGGAAAAAGGAATTCAACAACAGTTGAGGCATAATGATTTCTTAAAAGAGTGAAGGAGAATTTCAGGTTTCCAGGGTTACATGGTGATTCACTGTTGGGACTTAGGAAAAGCTTCTGATTACTCTCTGGTGGTCTTCTGGTTGGTTTTCTGAATTTCTTTGGCCAATAGATCTGTGAGGTCATCTCCAAATGATTTGGTATAACAAGAGTCTAACTAGTCATTTAAATAATGTTAAATGTTAGGCAGCTTCATTCCAAGCACAAATAACATTTATTTAGTTTTCCAGCTCTTTATAGAACATATTTTCTATGTACTTATTTATTTATTTTAGGAAAGAGACATGTCTGTATCATTCCCTTCCATACTAAATGCTATTTATACTGTCACCAACATTTAGGCTTGTAATATTGCCTCTTCATACACTATGTATTCTGTGCAGATACTTGTCATGTGTGCCTGAAGATGTTGATAGTTTTTTTTAATCTTCTGAGGTGCCCTTTCAGTTTGTTCAAATTTCCTACACGGGACATAAGACAACAGTGATTTTCAGCAGAAGACGGTACCTGTTTAATTATCTAAACATTTAGATTAAAGCAGCATATTCTATACTGCCATTACATCAAACATTTGCAGATGGTACATGAATAAATAACTTTAAGCACTGGGCTTAGTGAGCATATATTAATTCACAGATAGCTGACGGAGCAGGCAAGTTTACTGTTAAACTCTGAATGGGTACATTGCCATGATAAGCTTTCAAAAATACATATTGGGTGTGATACAAGTTACATTAACCCACTTCATTCTGCATTAATTGATGACATGTTTGAAATCTAAATATTGTGACTGATGTTTTCCAACCAACAATTTCTGTTTATGTTTTGTGAACTGATACATCCTCCAATGTACTTAAAGTTGCATTCTGAATCCATTTCATGTGTCTGAGAAAGCAAGTTAATTGACTGAAAGCTTATAAGAAAAACCATATTATCACAAGCAATTTGAGGTGTTTGTATATATTGCCGTCTACCATTGAATTCAAATCTAAATAGTTTTCTACATTTAAAGACGGCTGTTTTAGGCATCCGAACTATGGATAATATGTTCCCATTTATTGTATAGGCTCTTTCTCTTTGACAAAAAACTGCTTTTCTCCATGTAGTCCATAAAATATTAAATGATGGTTGGGAAGAAAAAACCACAAAGACAGGCAAATTGTTAGTGTCTTCCAAATATAATAACAGAGCACATTTTAAAAATACCCATATTTCTTAGAAACAGAACTGTAGTTATGTTTGAGCTATCTCTCCTATGCTTGGTGGTAAGCTATGTGTATTGCTTTTTAAGAGACAGCTCATTTTACATGCCAATCTTCCATACCATTTATTTTCAGAGCAGTAACTGTGCCGAAACTATAAATTACGATTTACTCTATCAAGAAGTAAGCCAATTTGATGCATTTTCTGTTTATTTTTTTTCAGGAGGAGCATGAAAAGAAAAGCAATGTTCACATGTCCCTTCAATGGTGACTGTAAAATTACCAAAGATAACCGGAGACACTGTCAAGCTTGCCGGCTGAAGCGTTGCGTTGACATAGGCATGATGAAAGAATGTGAGTAAATGTGCTCCCTTCTCTTCTTTACACAGAAGATTTTGGGCATCTTTCTTGAAAAATATTATGAAAATTCCAGATTGAGGTTTCCAGGCACTTGTTCACTCAATCTGTCTGCCTGTGTCTCTTTCTTTCATTTAATAGGATGCCTCACACTCTCCTGCTAACGTAGGTAAAATATCCCCACCTATTTTCTTTATAGAGATTATTATGCAGTTATCAAAAAATTTGACGAATACCACATAAGCCAAGAGTCAACATTACAGCACCCGTGGGAACCATCACACACTTGGCATCATTGGCATACAAAATTATGGCTATTACCTGAAATCTTATAAAATTTGGAGTAATAAATGCCAAACACCATAGGATTTTAGGTGAGAACATCACCAATCTTGTAAGCTTGGTGCAATTTCATTATTATTTTTTTCTAACATTGATATCCATACCAGGAACTTCCTGCAGTATTTGTTGAGACTACCAATAGTAGCTGAGACACAGGTTGCATATTCTAGTCCCACAGGGAAATGTGTTTTTGTAGCAGTACTGATTTAAAAGCCACAGGTGCCTGCTTAACTTTTTAGCTTCGTGATTAAGAAAGTTTTAGCTCAGGATGAAAAAAAGTTTTATTTAGTTTCATGATTACGATTAGCTGAGGAGAGAAAAAAAATCAGTTTTATTCAGATGGAAGGGCTGTAATGAATCAATAGGCAGTTTAGAGTTCTGAAACACTTCTATTCATTTGTAGTACTTTCAGATGCTTTTGAGTGTGATGACACAGGGGCAAAACAATATATTGTTGATCCTATTAGACTGCAGCAGAGAAATGCAGTCTGGAGAAAGGAGGGCTGAACCCAAAGCAGGCTTCTTGTTCATGAGGTCTACGTAGACTTCCTGGTTTGGCTGACAAAGGTTATGACTATGGTAAAAATAGTAATGATTTTTAAAAAACCAATTATTGTACTATCAAGGACCTTTGCTTTAATTATGACTTTAAAACACAAATATATATATTACCACAAATTCACTTGAAATCAGTTCCTCTCTATCTTGTTTTGTCTCAGCTGCAGCTATAGATTTCTGGAGGGCAGAGAAATTATTGTGCTGTAAATGCAGAGCCTTGCTTCCTAAATTTTGAGCATTCTTTTTCAGAAAACTAGGACCACCAGGTCTGGTCAGCAAATACCTGACAGCATCATATTTCTGTGGCAGCACAGAAAAAAAGGCTACCATACAGTAGTTCCATGGAATTCCTGTAGCTCAAGTCTGGTAACCTTGGAAGTAATACCTAGCTTTCCTGAATTTAGAAAGAATTAGACATCAGAAGAAAAATTAGTGATCTGGGGAAATGACCAGTGAAGGATATGTTACAAAAAGTTGGCAACAAATTATTAAGTTTAATAGGTTAATATTCTAGAATATTAACAAGAGGAAGCAGTGGCTTGGATTTCACAGGGCTTGGATCAGATGGCTCTGGAGACTGTGTAGAAGTTTTTGTGGGAGCAAGTACAGGTCTTATGTTGTCTGTAATGTACTTAAGTTAGATCAACGAAGACTCCATGTGTTTGAGGCCAAACGTACATTAGACCTGGACCTTTTACTGCAAATGGGGAATGTCATGGGAATGCATCTTAATAGAGATACCCAAACTGTTGCCGCTGTATTAGAAGCATTCCACTTTGTAGGATATTCATTTGAGTATATTATTCTTCATCTAGCAGTTAAGGCACCAGGCTAGAAACCAGGAGATTGTGAGTTTTAGTCCTGCCTTAGGTGTGAAAGCTGACTGGGTGACTTTTGGCCAGTCATGCTCTCCCTAGTCCATGACATTAGGTCAATCAATTCTTGTTGAAACCAATGGATCTAAAAAAGGTGGATCCCGCACTTGCAGGAAAATGCTAGGAAGAAAAAAAAAATGAGCTCAAAACTGCCATGTAATATTTTAGCTCTTAAAAACATTTTTTTAAAAAAAATTGATTTATATGCCGCCCTTCTCCGGAGACTCAGGGCGGCTTACAGTGCGTTAAGCAATAGCCTTCATATTTTTGTATATTTATACAAAGTCAGCTTATTTCCCCCACAAACTGGCTCCTCAATTTACCTACCTTAGAAAGATGGAAGGCTGAGTCAACCTTGAGCCTGGTGAGATTCGATCTTACTTTAATTGCAGACAGCTGGTGTTAAATTACAGTGCTCTGTCTTTGAGCTATCCAGGCTCCTATTTGAAGGAGATGTAAGATATTACATACAGTTTGCTATGGTTCTATAATGTTCAAAGGCAGTGTATGGTGTAATATTGGCGTGGAAGCAAAAATGATTTGCCAAGATAAAATACTGTGCACTGGTTTGCACAGCTTTTGCTTTCTGCATTGGCTAAAGCTCCCAGGCATTCTTCAGAAGTAGCCTGATATAAAGCACGTTGCGCTGTCACAGGTAGACATAAATTCATGTAGCCTCTTGCCTGGTTTGAGCAAGTGTATTTCCATTTATCTGTTCTTTACCAGCAACCTGGAAATCAAGGGTAATGGAGCAAGTGTAAATTGTAAACCTGTTATAGTATTTTAGGGGAAGAATACAATGCTTTCCACACACACATATCAGAAATAGAAAAATTGAAGACAATAATCTTCATCTTGTCCATATTATTTGATGCAGCCCTTCATCAAATATAGGTAGCATTCAGGGGTATCTATTGGTTCTTTGTTATTAGATTATAATAATAAAAAAAAGTTTGAGCACCATTTGTTTACTCATGGCACTTTACTCCAAAACTCTAGATCAGGGCTTCCTATACGGTTTATCATCATGCCTCCCTTTAGTGTAATTTCAATGTATACACCTCTCCTAAAAATACAAACATCAAAATTAACATAAATGAACAATGAAAACAATACAATGAAATTTTGAGAAAGGTGAATTTATTGTGCCAATGTATAAGTAAAAGGTTCTTCACACCTCCCCTGGACTCTGTCTGTCACACCCTGAAAGAGGTAGATGTCACAGTTTGGGAAACCCCATTCTAGATAACATCTGCCACCATTTTACGTGCATATTAAACAACAAAAGGAAAATAGTACACTGGGACATTCTTGGATAATGCAACAATGAGTACTTTCCTAATATAACAATGATATAAGAAGGAATAAAATTATTGCAATATATTACTGCAAAAGACCTGCCCAACCAGACAGTTCTGAAGAATTCCATAATCAGCAGAAGTTGCTAAAATATCCAAGAGAATTAATATGGCTTTGCTCCATCCAATTTATGGTCTTATACCAAGAATGCTAAAACGTTTGAAGTCCCACATTCCACTGAACTTTTGACCGAAATATGTCGAGACAAAAGTATCCTCTGGTTTTTAAGAGTTGCTAAATTTCTGGAATTTGTTACAGAAGGTGGTACTTCCTTCCCCAAGTCCTTCTGTGATTTTTTTGGTTTATGGTTTGCCACAAAGTTCCTTCTTCTCTTACTTGCTTTTTAACAACTACATGAAATGTTGCAGGCAGAATTATCTGAAGAATTGATTTGAAGCATTGCCAAGATGTGGATATTAGTTGACTCTGCCGCTCACAGACATTATGCATCTGCTTATTTTATTTATTAGACTTTTATGCTGCCTTTGTTACTTTATAAGTAACCCAAGAAAGAGAATGCATATCATATTTCTTCCTCCTCCTATTTCCTCACAACAACCACCCTGTCAAGTGAGTTAGGCTGATAGAGAGTGACTGATCCAAAGTCACCAGCCAGCTCTTGTGCCTATGGCACAAAACTCACAGTTTCCATGTTCTAGGCAAGTATCTTATCCACTATACCAAACTGGCTTATTTCCTACAGTGATTCTTCTGTTACCTCATACCGGTGCTATAAGGCTTCTTCTCTATATGCATTGAAAACTGTCCATTTTCTCAATTGCTTTGTCCTATATTGGTTGATTGGACAACTGAATGGAAATTATTTTAGCTGTAACTGGCCTTGGGTTTTACTACTGACTGTTTTCTTTTTGGTGTTGTAATTTTAAAAAATATCTGGGCTATTAATGTGTTTTGGATTATTTAAATCCATTTTGGGATGATTTTGGTGCCTAAAATATTTTTTTAATGAATAAAATGTATGGTTATATACCATTGCCTTCTTCACATCACAGTATTGATCAAATTCCATGCCTTTCATATAGGAACAGGAAAAGTTCATATTCAATCTCATGAATAAGCTGGTTTTTATCCAGATGTGTTAAAGGTGAACTAAAGCAGGACCTTAGTGTCACAGGACTCACTACTTTGCAAAAGAGACAGAGTTTTTTAAAGCCTCATTTGTAGAAAGTAGGGGAACCCTAACTGGAATTTAGATTTCTTTTTCAAAAGCAAAAGTTTAGAAACTGTATATATGTACATGTTCTCTCCTCTTTCTTTGTATGCCATGTTGCAAATTAGGTGATAAATGTTGCCAGGAGGGGAAGAGAAGGAGAATCCTAGCAATGCACCAGTTGATACTAGGGTGTCTTAGGTTTTTGTTTTTAAGAAGAAGGAAAATCATAAAATGACCTTATTCTACTTGCCTCTAGAATTCCAGTTGTAATTCTACTTTCATCCCCTTTCTCTTAAGCATTGTATGAAGTGGTATATGGATATGTTAGAGGCAGGAATGGTTTGTAAGGATATAATTATATGGAATGATATAGTGAATGGAGTTAGCCTAAACTAACATGAAGGTTATGCATGAATGTATACACTCTTTTTTTATTTATTTCTCATCAATGATGTCTTTCCTTCCTTGACATGTAGGCAAAACATTCAGCTTAATCTATCTCTTTGCCTTCATTGAATCTTTCTTCCCTTTGAAGAAATGACTGAAACACTTTTCTCGAAGTTCATTACTACTTGATTGCATATATCGTAACAAGATTCAAAAGAAACATATTGTTCATGGTCTTTGATAACAAAACACCTTTTTGGGTTTATACTGATTCATGGGTTTCCCCCTTATGACTAATGCAAAAGAACCTGTTTCCAAGAAATAAATTCATGCCATGAAGTAATCTGCTGACTTTGTGAGTGAGATATGAAAAAAGACATTATGGTTTTTGTTTGAAAAGTGTAGCAACACTCTCAGAAATGCATTTTTTGGTGACCTGTGGTGATTTATAAGCAGATCAATAGCAACAATTGTCATTTATCTGTTTAAAATAATCCATGTTACAGGTAATCCTTGACTTACAACCACTCATTTAGTGACCCTTTGAAGTTACAACTTTGAAAAAGTGACTTATGGTCATTTTTCATACTTAATGGCCATTGCAGCATCCCCATGGTTACATGATCAAAATGTCAGTTGGTTCATATTTATGACGGTCACAGTGCCCTGGGTCAGGTGATTTACCTTTTGCAATCTTCTGATGAGCTAAGTTAATCGGGAAGCCAGATTCACTTAATAACCTTGTTACTAAATTAACAACTGCAGTGATTCATTTAACAACTGTGGCAAGAAAGGTTCCAAAATCGAGCAAAACTCACCTAACAACTGTGTCATTAACAGCAAAAATGTTGGGTTCAATTGTGGTTGTAAGTCAAGGACTACCTATATCTCCCCTATTTTGCTCTCCCTGTGCTTCATTGTCTGTATGATCAGCCCAGCAAAATCGAGCAGATAAAGTATGGAGGACCATTTACTTGGCAAATTCCATGGACTCATATTTGGGGAAATATGGTATCTCTGTTGAGATGAAAAGCTAGAAAGCAACAGACAGCAATGAAGTTTTCATCTAAAATTCTAAACTGGTTTTTTTTTTCCCCTACATGCCCACTGGGCAAAACCTGTGCTCCTTCTAGTAGAAGTTGCTCCACTAACAGCATTGAATTTTTCCACTTTATGCATGTTTGTATCTGTGCTAAAAGTGAGTTAAAGTTCAAGTTCCATTGGCATTTCATACATGCTTTAAGGCTACCAGGGCTTAAAAGAACATTGCATTTAAAGGCTATAGGAAATCAATGTAGCTGCACTGGGAAGCATGCGCGTAGACTAAATTCTGTTCAACTGCTCCTTGATCCAGTATTTTCACTGTGTTAACATTAAATCTGTTTCCACAGAGAAACGCTTGCCTGTTTGAGACACAAAGTTTGTTCCGATTACTTCCAAATCTACAAAGGATGATTATTTTCCTGTAACAGTGTTTTCCCCCCATTCTTAATTACCTTGTGGTGATCATTAGACAGGCAGCATTTAAATGGAGTTGATGATTTCGTGTTATAGAGATACTTTTGCATAACCAATTAAAGCCCCAAGAGTTTTGAGGACTTTGATTTTTCTGCAATATGAGCAAAGTGCACTTTCAGGGAAAGTGTATCCACTATGAATTAGGGAGGGCCAGTACCAGCATGGAGGCGGATGTTTTCTACAGTATGATGGTCATGTATAGTGTAACAGCCAACTTGTAAATGATCCTTTTAGTGAAATAGTTACTTGATAAAAGAAACCTTAACAGACTGTAGCTAAAAATAGCCCTTCCATGCTGACCTCTGGTTAAATGAATGAGAACAGAATGTGCTTCAAGGACCTGTAGGCCAAATTACTAAAAAGGTTGTGATCTGTACAGGACTTCTACAGCACTAGCTGTTTTTCTTTTTCCTGGAAACAAGTATTGTGATTAGTTTTTAATTGTTTTTAATTGTTTAGTTTTAATCTGTTAATGGGTTTTAATTCGCATTGTTTTAATTCGGGCCAAAGTATATAATTCTTTTAATTAATTTTAAATTTTGTATTGTTATGTATTTTAGTTCTGGCTGTGCACCGCCCTGAGTCCACTAGGAGAAGGGCGGTATATAAATTGAATGAATGAATGAATGAATGAATGAATGAATGAATGAATGAATGAATGATAAATAAATAAATAAATAAATAAATAAATAAATAAATAAATAAATAAATAAATAAATAAATAAATAAGAAATAGAATGGCCTTGCCACCTTTCCATCAGCTGGATGATTCTGTAGCTTTTGAGATGCTATTGCCAACTGCTCTGTTTGTAGTACAGATAGTGCTCTACCTGTGACCTTGATGAACCCTGCCCATTGCAATAGCATATCCTAATGGCTGTTAAGCCTTGCTTAACAATCTCCATCCCCTGCTCTCCTATATGCAGTCATTAAGTGGAGCACGAGTGCCTCAGATGGGAAAGAACCTGGGAGTCATAGCGAAGACCCGGGCCTGCCTGTCCTGGGTCTCCTAAAGCCTCACCCATCCCCAGAGACACACCATGCTCCATTTTCCACACCTCAGAGTCCCTACAACCTTGGGCTTTCTTCTCTCTCCCCCCCACCCCCAAGTCAGGTCCCTGCAGGGCTTGGGCTTCCTCCACACCCCCTTTATTACATACTGATCTTTTGAAGACCTCTGGACCTCACGTTGGGGAAGGAAGGCAAGCCACATCATCCCTCACTGTTCCTGGGCTGTGGGAGCCACCTTATTTCAGCATGGCCACAAAGAATTGTGGTCACTTGGAAAATGGCAGCTGTTTCTGGGATTGTGCTTTGTTGCCAAGCAACAAAGTGGCTGGCTAAAGTTCCCTAACCCAAGCTCCAGAGATCTTCTAAAGATAAGTGACCGCAGGCTGCCACAACCAGTTGTAAATGCAAGCCAGTTGTCCATTGACTGAATGGTGACCAAGGGAGGCATTAGACCCCCTTCCCACTGCTAGCCTCAGAAGTTACTCCTAAAAATTGGAGGCTCTTCTGAAGAAGAACCAATCATGTCGTAACATAATACAAGTGAAATAGAAAGGTGACAAAATAGCAACAAATGTACATTCTGCAGAGCATCTGAGACTTCGTTTTTATTTTTGTTGCAATAATTCTTGTGATAACCCTTACCTTCTTATCATACATACAGTACGTGCACAACTTTGCATGACTGGAAACTCAATTTTTCTGAAGGTAGCTTGTATAAATTATTGTAGAACATTCAGTATGGTGATAACTATATGACTGTGACAAATCACATTCCCATGGCTGTTACTGATTACTGGACTTATCTGATTTAAATCAAGACTACTGTAGCTTCACAAAATAGATCTAGCTCTTGACTGTTTCTGAGAAAGTGCAATAAGTATCTGAATATAAATATAAAATATAAATGTAAAATATAAAAATGAATATAAAATAAAATAATTCGTTAGATTTGTATTTTCATTTAGAGCACAGTATGGCATATGGAGTATTTTCTTCCAGGGGTGGATTCTACTTAACTTTACTACCGGTTCGCAACGGGATTGTGCTCGCTCGCTCGCTCGCTCCACTTTGCATGCGCAGATTGGTTCTGATGACGTCAGGGTCAGTGGGCGGAGCCTCCCACTGGTTTTACTACCAGTTCTATAGAACCGGTCCAAACCGGGGGCAACCCACCACTGCTTTCTTCCCCCCAAACAACTACCCTGCAGAGAGAGTTGGGCTGCAAGAGAGTAACGTTCCACCCAGGGAGCTTCTGTAGTAGAAGGTAAATTAGAAACTGGGTTTCTAACTTCTTGCTTAATTCCATAATTCTACTGGCTTTCAAGCTTATTTTATTAACCTCTTAAACTATTCACCAAGAGATGAAACAGTTATGTTTTTTAGGATTCTGATATCTATCTTAGAGCTGATTTAGTGTAGTGGTTAAAGCAGCAGGATGCAAACAAGAAGACTATGAATTCTAGTTTTGGGCCAGTCTCTCACTCTTTGCCCTAGAAAGCAGTCAAGGGCAAACCACTTCTGAAAATCTTGCTTTAAAAAACTGCAGGGACTAGTTCAGGCAGTCACCAAAAATTAAAAACTGTCTTGAAGGCTACAAAAACCAAAAAACCCTCTCATTGCAACATATTTCTTCAAATGTGACCAAAGGCAATTTCCATTAAAGCTTCTGTACAGTTAAGAATAAGGTCTAAGTGTATTGTTTTCTCTTTGCATGTTTCATGATGGGAAGAGCTATTCCATTTTTTTCATATACCAGAAGGTCCCACTAAAAGCAGGGAGTTTAACAAGCAGGGGGTTTAACTCTGTGGTGCCACTAGTGCTATGAAGTTTAAAAAGTTGGGCCTCGGCCACCCTGTCCACTCTTAAGCCAAAAAAGCCACTTCATTCACCAAGTAGAGTCTTGTATAAGAGTGAAATCACATTCAAGTTATTACTTCTGCCCCCTGGAATGAGGGGGTTGACCAGAGCTGCTTCTGATCTATTCAGCACATTTGTGAGAATTACCAAAGGAGTCCCAGGAATGGAGGATGTAGGAGGCCCATGCCCTGTGTCCCCTGCTCTGCTCCAGGGGTGGGTTCTAAATTTTTTTTTACTACTGGTTCTGTGGGCGTGGCTTATTTTGTGGGTGTCTCTTGATGGTCACGTGACAATTCTTTAGGATTTAGCAGAGGTACTGATCTACCAGGCTTTTAACTGCTTGCAGAACTGTACCGGTCTACTCATTTATTTTTGCAGGCACCGGTCTACTCATTTGTTTTTGGAGGCATTGGTCTACCCATTTATTTTTGCAGGCACCGGTCTACTCATTTGTTTTAGAAGGCACTGGTCTACCACCACACTGCCTTTTAACGCTGATCAGCTGTAGGGCAGCCCTTTGAAGCTCCATGGCAAGAGTTTAAACAGTTTTTTTCCTTCTAGCCGATCAGCTGGGACTTGGGAGGCAGCAATAGATTGGGGGTGGGGCCAAATAAAAGGTAAGAATAACGCGGGGGCGGAGGGGGCAGAATCAGTTCAGTGACGTCATATCATCACCGCTACCGGCTCGGCGGAACCGGGAGGAACCCACCACTGCTCTGCTCAGTGAGCAAGCCATCCTTTTGTGGGGAGAGGTGGGGAGGGGACAAGCTGGCCATACTTCTTAGCCAAGCTGCCCAAGTGCCATTCCTTCAGCTGGTGGATCGCTCACTGTTGCTTTGCTAGAAAGGGAAACACTGCAGATTCCTCCTCTTTGCTGGCACCTTGTGCAGTGTCCTACTTTAACAACTGTATGCTACATCCCTGGGATTACCATTTGTGGGACTCTGCACACTTGTAAGATTCAGCCGCCACCCAGACTCGAGTCACTTCCCAGCACTTAGCATTTAGATCTGGAGAAAGGGAAAATGAAGCTCAAAAATATGAAGCTTTGCCTTGATTCTCCATCACTGTAGTGATTGGTGGATGTTTTCTCACAGTTTTGGAGTTGGGTGGCAGCACAGCCAGTGTGTTAAACCAATAATTTTGTTTAACATGCCCTGGAGGTATTTAATCGGGACAGTATTGCTCAGCAGTGAGTAGGAGCAGAGACAGTGTGGGATTTGTAATGGGGACAATACATTCACACCACTGTGGTGTTTCTGCTGACTCAAGAACGAGTGAGGAGTCTTTCACTCAGCAGTGGGGAAAGGCCCTTAGACAGGATATTACAATAAGAGAGGAGGCATCTAAAAAAAAAAACCCAATAGTTTCACGGGACTTTAGAGTAGATTAAGAATAAGTACTGTACAGTAATGTCTCCTTTGATTTCAACTTCTCGGTCAGAACATATTATAAAGTTACAACTTTGCTGAATTGAAATACTTCACTATAAGAATATATAGATAGTCCTTGACTTACAACCACAATTAAACCCAAGGTTTCTGTTGCTAAACCAGACAGTTGTTAAGCATGTTTTCATGGCCTTTCATGGCCTTTCTTGCCACAGTTGTTAAGTGAATCCTTGAGTTGTTAAATAATACAGTTGTCAAATGAATTTGACTTCCTCGTTGACTTTTCTTTTCAGAAGGTCACAAAAGGTGATCACATGATCCTGGGATAGTGCAACTGTCATAAGTACATGCCAGTTTCCAAGCATCCGAATTTTGATCATGTGACCATGAGAATGCTGCAGTAGTCATAGGTGTAAAAAAAAGGCAATAAGTCACTTTTTCAAAGTTGTTACTTCAAATGGTCACTAAACAAATGGTTGTAAGTCGAGGACTACTTGTTAATACATACGTTCAGTATTTAGTGATATATACAAAGTATTTTCTCAAAACTGAAGGTATCCTTTATTTGAGAATGGATAAATATAGCATAAATAATGTAATCAGAATGGTGTTTTTTTCCAGACTAATCTGTGCTTATTTTTGTTGTACAAATGTAGAGATGTTTATGTTGCAAAGTTCTGATATCTCCCAATCTACTCCAAGCTGTTCAGTTTCTTATCTTTTACGCTCTCTTAAACACATGATAAATGGACAGAAACTGCAGGCAAACAACAAATTATGGTGGCAGGCAAGAAAAGAATAGTCTGAAGGCCATTTGAAAGATTTATTTTTCTGCAGTGTCATCCAAAATATTGGTAAAGTTTCCAATTACTCTCAGCAAGATTTACTACCCCTGTAACTTCTACTTACTGCAATATGATCTAATGAAGGCCCCCTGTCATGCACCAGAATCCTTGTACATTTAGATTGTGATTAATCCATAAGGGGGCAGGAAATTATTGTAGAGATTTAAGAAAGCATCATACAATGAGCACCAGGAGAATCACTTTAGCCACAGGATGCAAGATTAGACGAGAGAGAAAGAATGGGCCACCTGCTTGCTTCCTATAACTACTGAGCCCCTTTGTATAACCCTAGAAATCATGCTGTTCAAAATGGCAAGCCACTGAGAAATAGGTGCAGTTTGACATAAACAATTGGTTTGATCATTTGCTTATTTTTAGCAAACCATATTGTACCATGGATTCCTGCTCTTGGCTCTTTGTGGCTGATGAATGGGAACAAAAAATTCTTGCATGGTGTTCTGATAGTGGCCCTATCACAGATACATCTTTAGACATGGGGAATTGTTAGAAAATGCCCATGAGTCCAAATAGTTGTTGCCTTATAAAGCAAGAGAAACTAGTGCCCTTACTGCATTGGAAAAACCGCACAGAGCTTCTGAATTTTGGCTGCTCTTCTCCCCCTCCCTCCTCCAGGTTTCTTATCTCTTGCTGCAAACTCTCTAAAAATGCTACTGATTCCAGTAAAATACTTTAGTGGGCCTCTTATTTTGGCAGGAAGTGGGAAAATATATCCCTTTGCACTATTTTTCTTAGAAGAAGCCCACTGTTCTCTTCCTTTCAACTTTGCAACCTACATAAGGTTTACATCAAGCTGCTGGCAATGTTCTGAACTGGGAAGCCACCAGATTCTGCTTAAATGATGGTGAAATCATTCTTAAATGAAATCTTGTAAGAACCTTCCCGCAAAAATTGCAACATCAAGAAGCACTTTCTTGGCAAATAATTATTTGCATTTGTGGAGGCTGCCTGGCCAAAACAGACTTGGAACAATGGAACATGCACATTTTAAAATATGAGGAGAATCTGTTTATATTAATAGTATCATCTGGGAAGGGGAAAGCATTAATCATTTATAAGAATCCCAGATACAGATGAAGTATTTAATCCTTTCCTCTTTCTATTCAAGAAAATCCTTCACCAGAAGGTAGTACAGTATTCATATCAAGAAGTCCTCACTGAGCACAGGGCTAAATTTCTCTTCCGCCTCTGCTGTAAGCAAAACCCTGATCAGTTCCTTCATATTATCAAATATCAGTGTTAATGTCATATATAGTTTTGGCCCTAACATTTCTCTCCAAATGATGTTAATGCATTGGGTTTAAATTTATATGAAATTGGGTCCTTAGATCAGGTTAGTATTAGATCCCACCATTCCCATTTTTATGGTTAACATAGGATAAGAACACCAGTGAATCCAGAGGGTGTTCACTCCTGTAACCATATTGGAAAGGACCTAGTTGAGTATGTTTCTATGCAGTTACTACTGGTTCTTTCTTTCCAATAAGATACAGAATAATTTTGACTGATTTATTATTTATTAAATTCAGAACACAGGCCTCATTGCTTACAATTAAGATGTTAGGACACAAAGATGTTAGCTTGGGAAAATGAATGTCACATCTGTCTTACCACTTTTCCTTTTTCATGTAAAAACCTACTAGTATCTCCACCCTTTCGTTTCACTTCATTCATTAAGCCAGTTCTATGTACAGTAAATACTCAGAGGGTTTCTTCCTATGGCGTGAAGCATTCCTCTATCCATTATGGTCTATAGACAGACAGACAACATGATACATACAATTCTTTGAGAGAACAGTATATTTAAATATACATAGAATAGTCTTTGAGCATCCTTCCTTGAATGAAAAACAACCACAAGTATTAAAATAATTACCACTGTGTTATAACAATGTAACTACGGGTAAACCTCAACTTACGACCACAATTAATTTGACATGAAGCCAGTGTGCAAGAAATGCTATAAGAAATTCCCTTTGGAGCTAAAGAAAAGGCTGAAGAAGTTGTCTGAGCTGACCTCCAAGAAAACACAACCCAAAGCTCTGGATCTGAATTCTGCTTAAACATGTCTCTGCCTCCTTCATACTGCACTCTTCTTCCCCAGTGGCAATCACCCAAGAATGGTTAAAGGGCCCAAGACACACAGAACCTCACCAGTTACATTTTGTAATCTGAATGTTTTCTGCTCAGGTATATTGCACAGAGTCTGGTCTTTGGGGGGAAAAAGCTGTGGATATACATGAATATGCACTATTTTCCTTTTGTTATAAATGTGTTTTGTGATTTTTTTTCCATCTTTCAGTATTAAAAGCCAGACTGATACTAAAACAAAAAACAAAAAAACTTACTACCACAATTGAGCCCAAAATTTATGTTGCCAAGTGAAAAATTTGTTAACTGAGTTTTGCCCCATTTTAGGACTTTTCTTGCCACCATTGTTAAGTGAATCACTGCAGTTGTTAAGTTAGTAACACAGTTGTTAAGTGAATCTGGCTTCCCCATTGACTTTGCTTGTCAGAAGGTTGCACACTGCAACTGTAATAAATACGAACTAGTTGCCAAGCATCTGAATTTTGATTATGTGACCATGGGGATGCTTGAACGGTCATAAGTGTGAAAAATTGTCATAAGTCAATTGTAACTGAATGGTCACTAAGCAAACTGGTATAGGTTGAGGACTAGTTGTACTAATTAAATTTTAAAATGCCACAGTATTTAGGGCCTATATAGGGTCACAATCCTACTCAGTGGGTTTCTTTAGAACAGCCATGAATCTGTTCCATTGATGTAATTCAAAGATATTCCCTAATGCTGCCAACTCTTTTTTGGTAAGCTAAAGGTAGAAATGCCCATTAACAATCCATATTGCACGGATTGGCTTTGCTTTCATGTATATTTCTTATTGTGTTCCACCTGCACAGTGCTTGTGACAGAGTGGGAGATGAAGTATATACAAGTATATGAAGTATATTTCTTGACTTCTGATGATTACGCCTTTTCCATTCTCTAGACAAATGAAAGCAAGTGGTTTTTGTTACCGTGAAAATACTAGATAGAGGAAGAAGGATAGAGTTCTCCAGAAATGCAAATCCAAATGAAGTATATTCTAACTCATAATCTAAGAACGGATAATCTAAGCATTTGGCAGTTGAATTTATGTGTGTTCAGTGAAGGATTGTTATTCCCTACAATAAATTAAATATGACCTCAAATCAAGCTCTGGTCCTAGTGACTAAATGGAGGCAATCAGGATTTGTTCTTGGCAATAATATGAAAGGGTATGTGTGTGGGGGGGGGGGGGAGGTTATCTTTGTTTGAAATAATTTTTGACTTAGTTTAGATTTCACCTCTGAAACTCTGTCATGACCTAATACTGCTTAGCTTCAGAGTCTAGACAAATTCTGACACTTGCTGAAACTTTCCTGTATAAATTAGTGTGAATGTATCTCAAAGGTGCTTTTTCAGGAGACAACTGGACTTTCTTGTTCTTTCTTTGAAGACGTTTCACTTCTCATCCAAGAAGCTTCTTTAGCTCTGACTGCTAAAGCACCTTCCAGACAACCATGACCTGAATGACAGAATTGCCATAGACTTTAAACGTGAATTTCATAATTTGTTGCTTTTGTTTTTAAGTATATTATAGTACCGTACATTAACTGTATAGTATATTAACAGGTAGTCGTCAGCGGTTTATATCCTCAGTTAAATTTTAGCAACTCTTTTACTGTCATAAAATTCTAGACAAGGAGAGTATGGAGGTATAGTGCTCACAATAAGTATTCATAAAAATACTGTAAAGAGAATGTGATACATTAATAGGGAACAAATGCTGTACAGTACATGGGAAAATATTTCTGCTGCCTTTGCTTGTCATTGTGCAAATGTATTCTCTAGAAAGTTCTCAGAATTTTTTATCTGATAATTACTCCACAAAATCATTATAGAAGAATTGTATGATGTAGCTTCCTTTCTGGAAAATCATGCAATGATTGCATGAGAATAAACTGAGAAAAATTGCACACCCAACATGCCATATTCCATGTCTGGATGTTTCCTTAAAACTCAGTTGTATTCTGTTGGAAGAGATAGTGAGGAAATGCAAAGCACTTGTGGGCCTCACAGAGCATCATCAAATTGCTCTAACTACTTATGCGATGTAGTCATATCTGCAGAGAGCAGCAACTGCCTAACAAGCTACAGGTATCATAAAAGCCAACCTTAGAGTTAGAAGATGGGGGCCTTCTAATCCAGGTGCCTAACTGTAATAGTATCTGCATTAATCTGAAAGCATTTCCATTTCAATCTTTCTCAACACAGCACTTCATGGGAAATTGCAGTGATTCATTTCCTACACTTGGTATTAGCACACAAGCTGTTGCAACTTTCCAGCATTGTCCACAATATTTATCTATTTTTACAAATTTTAAAATATGACTTTTTCTGAGGAAATAACATCACCCTCCCTAAATGTAAAGGGGTGTGTTTGGGTGTGCACGTGTTTGATGTACGGAAAGAATTTGGAATTTTTGTCAATAGTATAAAAAAGTAAAAAAAAAAAAAAAAAAGTCCTGTTACTCTAATAAAATGTGCTCCATTGACCAACTATGTCTGGGAAGAGATGCTTTGGCATTATTTAAAATAGACTTAAAAGTGTTAGTGTATTCCTATAGATCAGGGCTGTCAAACTCCTGGCCTGCGGGCCAGATGTGTCACATGCTGGCCATGCCCACCTCTGTTTTAGCGAAGGGGGACGATGTCCTGATATGTCATGTGATGCCATTGTGACGACATGAGTTTGACACCCCTGCTATAGATGTTGAGAGAGAGCTGAAGTGTTCATTATAGTTATTGGCGCCTTTGGACCAACTCAGAAGGAGTTAGCTTCATTTAAGCTTCATATATTTGACCAAAGGCCTTAGGGATACATCAATAAATGCTAGCTGATGAGCAATTTAATTTTGATCTTTCATGGATCAATTCATTTGATTTTGCAGAATGCTTAATATAAGTTCTTCTGTAATGATCCTCATAAGGTACACGTTGCTTCATTCTTTGGTAAGGGCAGGGTGGACTGAATTCCCCAAGAAGAATAAAGAATAAAAAGATGGAACTATAAATTGGTCCACATCACTCCTCCAGCTGAATCAAAATACCAAACCCTTTTTTTTCTTTAGTTTGATGAAAGTAGGAATATTGAAGCAAGGGACAAAGGTTTGCTAATTTATTTTATCTCTTAGCCTTAATCAATCATAATAGATATTCAAGCAAACCTACTATCCAACCTTTAAAAAATCCAATATTTATCAATGTTATACACAGCAAATTCAGTGCCATGGATTTAAAATAGCATTTAAAATAAGCGTAGGTACGTATGTCACATACTCCATCATTTGATTTAATACTTCCTCTGCCTGTCTCTGCAATCTCCTTTCATTTCTCCTGACACAAGTCCTTGTGTTTCTTTTCTAACTAGCCCAGTAACTGGGTTTGTGCAGCCATGCACATGTGCACCTTATGTTTAGTGCATCTACATATTTAAGAAAAATAGGATGTACCATTTTATATTTTAAGCCTTTTTTAGAGATTACAAATCTATGGAAACTCACAAGGTCAAGAAGACTTTTCTCAGCTGCCCCACGGATGCAGTGGCATAAACTCTGGTTTCACATCTCATTAAGTCATGATGTTATTTGTTTATCTTTGACATAGTGTAGTAGATTGGCTGAATTCAGACAACAAATTAAATCTGTAATTTAACTATGATTTGTGACTACAGTTTATCCAGCAAACTATTTTGAACAAAAGAAAAATATGCTTAGTGTGAAGGTTGAATCCCTCCCAAAGTAGCATAGTTTTAGCAGAGAAACAAAACAGAAACTATTCCGCCCCATCTAGAACTCCAATTGAAGCAGAAGAATCTGCGATACAGATATTCTTCCAGAATACATGTCCCAAAAGCATTAATTCCAATATTCTTCTTTTTTTTTTACTTTCCATTCTTTGCATTCTGATTCTAGCTTCAAATTTGAGTTAGCCATAAATAACAGGTTTTTTTTTACAGATCTGGATTTCCTAGTTTCCAGTCAACAAAACTGATTCTTAGGAAGTTTAGTAGTTGAGTAACACTCTAAATATAAATGTGTCTACTGGAATTGCTGTTACTTTTCAGCAGTTAAGAGAGTCCTCCCCCCTCCCCTCCCCCGCCATAAATGTTAAAAGCAATTCTGGTGCTTATTATGCCAATGTCTTAGTTGATTGATTTTGAAAATAAGTCTTTTTTTTAAAAAAATGCTTGTATAGTAATATCACTCCATCCTGGGAACAAAAAAATGTTGGTATTCAGGCCACCTCATAGTCTGGAAAGACACAGTTAGATACTACCCTAATCTGTAGATCACTTTCAAGAATGTACAGAGTTGTGCAACATTTGTATTGGAAAAACACTAGCGGCTAACTAACCCTCAGCCGACGTAGCTGCAGGCTGCAGAATGCTTGCATCACCCAGTTATGCCACAGCAACAGATGACCTGGGCTTCTATTTTTCCTTGCCAGACCTCTCATTCCAAACTCCACCTTAACCATAAAATGTTCTTTCTGTCCAGTGTCTGAAAAAAAAAAAAAAAAAAAAAAACAACCAACAGCCCTTGGTCATAAGATGAATGTTTCCCATGTGATTTGCTAATGTTCGGGTGTTGTTTTCCAAAGGTTACCAGTGTTTTAACAAATGAAACTTTTATCAGCTAGGATTTCTTTTTCCAGGGTGTTAGTAATTTGTAACAGTTGTTTTTTTTTTTAAAGAAAAGCTTTCCAAAATACTGGTAACTTTTTGACAAAGGCTGGTAATGCAAAAACAATGGGGGAAAAAAATCCCGTAGTGCATATTTGATATACAGGTAGTCCTTGACTTATGACCTTGAGCCCAAAATTTATGTTGCTAAGTGAGACATTTGTTAAGCGAGTTTTGCCCCATTTTACAACCTTTCTTGCCACAGTTGTTAAGTGAATCACTGCAGTTGTTCAGTTAGTAACATGGTTGTTAAGTGAATCTGGCTTCGCCATTGACTTTGCTTGTCAGCAGGTCGCAAAGAGTGGTCACATGACCTTGGGACATTGCGACCGTCATAAATATGAACCAGTTGCCAGGCAGCCGAATTTTGATCATGTGACCACAGGGAGACTGCAGTGGTCATAAGTGTGAAAAATGGTCATAAGTCACTTTTTTCAGTGCCTTTGAACGGTCACTAAACGAGGTGATTAGTCAAGCACTACCTGTACAAAGGCCTTTCTGTTCTGCTTGTACTTTATTGTTTGCAGTATTGAACAGTTGTGAAAGCAACAACATAAACATTACAGTAGTAACCCCTGAACAGACTCAGTAGAGAGCAAAATTCACCAAACATAATATTTTGGAGTAAATATACGTAGGATTCCCCTGTATACATGTTGAATATTCAGTAAACACCATTAATCTTCAGTACAATTGAAATTTCCTCTGTTAAATATTTGGGAAAAATTGGGTCTTGGATTCTTCTTCCCTTAATGAATTGGCATACAGTAGGGTAATGCCAGCACAAGGAAGGTCAATATATTTAACAATCGAAGTTTTCTGAGAATAGAATATTTGAAAAATATAGGGCTTCCTTCCACACCAGATTTTTAAAACTACAATTCTCAGGTGTGACAATAGATATTCAATTCTTAGGTGCCCTACCCAGGGATATCATCAGTAAGTCTCTTATTTTTCCATAAGCCATACTTAGCTCTAACCTAGAGCCTTTCCATTTTACATTTAACCATGGCACAAATTTTATCTGGCCCTATCATTTGTCTGCCATATTGCCATGACATTATCAATAACTGTATTGTTGGTTTTTCCCCCTCTTTATTCTGATGCCATCCATTGGAAGCTTCAAGGCAATTAAAAATCTATTAGGCTTGTTTTTGCTTATTACCTTGAAGGAAAGTCAAGTGAATTGCAGTTTTAGAGGACAGAAGAAATACTGGCAGGATAGAGATGGACAACTGAGATGCCAAATTCCATGCCATTGTAGTTCTCAGCCAACTCAAGTATCTATTCCATGCTTCTGCTCAACAATGGGAAAAGGTCCTAAGATTTCAGCTAAGATTCAGGCTTTCAAAGAAATGCCACTTCCATAAGCAAATTGAGCAGACATATGGATTTGGAAATAATATGTATCAGTAAATAGCATGCAATACACACTGTTAGTCATCCTCTGACAGTGTGGTTTTGGTAGATCATGTAGCAATAGCAGTTAGATTTATATACCACTTCATAGTGCTTTACAGCCCTCTCTAAGCTGTTTACAATGTTAACACATCGCCCCCCAACAATCTGGCTCTTCATTTTACTGACCTTGGAAGAATGGAAGGCTGAGTCAACCTTGAGCCAGTGAGAATCGAACTCCTGGAGTAAGCAGTAAGTTAGCCTGAAGTACTACCTTCTAAGCACTGCGTCACCGTGGCTCGTTCAATCGTAATACATCAATCTGTTGTTGAACTTTTATTAGAGGGTTCCCCCTCTCTCCTTAAATTGGAAGTGAATCTAAATCAGAAAAACTATTAATAGATAATGCATATGATAATTTCAAAAAATATGATGAGACCAGTGAAGCCAAGTGATTTTTCGCATGTTGAATGTCCTTGTAAACATAACCACTTGTCTAAGCCAGGTTTGGTTTGGCTTGGCTTGGCTTGGCTTGGCTTGGCTTGGCTTGGCTTGGCTTGGCTTGGCTTGGTAAATGGCAGGCCACATTTCAGGATATATAAATATTAATGAGACAACTGACTTTAGCTCATATTTAAAATGACATGACTAACTCTACTACTTACTTAAGTCATTATAATCAGGGTGGATTTGATTTAAATCGAGTTGATTTAAATCACGATTTAAATCATGATTTAAATCACTAGTAAAAAGGCTTGATTTAAATCAACTCGATTTAAATCATAATTTTTAAAGAGCAACTGTCATCTCTGCTACTCCTTTGACCCGCCGATAGTCCCAGTGTTGCAGAATATACAGCATCATGCTACATAACTAAGCTCCATTTCATGCTGAATAAACTAAATTATTTATGTATCTTAAATAGAAAACTATCTTATGATAGATTTTTACCCCAAAAGTTTTTTATTAAAATAAATTAGATAAAAATCAAAAAAATCCGATTTAAATAAAAAAAAATCCAAATTAAATAAAAAAAAATCTGATTTTTTTGATTTTTGTAAAAAAATCATTGATTTTTATCCACCCTGATTATAATAAACTTGCATTCTCTTCCAGTGTCAAAGATTGAATTAAATAAGCCTGAATTCTGCACATTCTCCCCATTTATTACTGCTCCAAGTATATTTCTTTCATGATGGGGGCCAAAAATAGTTTTCTTCTTCATCAGGTAGTGATTTCTTAATTATCCCTCCTATCAGTCAAGGAATATTGGGTATAAGCAAGCGCTGATTAAAGCGAAACATTTCTTAAAATTACAATTAAACTGTAACTAGGGAGCTGATCTGTGTTGGCAGGCATCTGTTTTTCCTAGGATAGGGACTGTCCCTTCCCCATGACACCAAAACATCTGCAGAAGAAATGTGATGGTCTTGCTACTCCTCCAGTTTTTGCTGGGATGCTGTAGTCCATAAGGCTTGCTAGAATGCTGCTTTCCCAGAATTCGTTACGTAGCACAGAACTGTTGCCAAGAGGAAGAGAAAGCTGTGGAGGCTTCCTAATGCATTTAATCATAGTATCCGAAACCAGTCTCCCCTTGCAACCAACTCCATAGAAGTCCCTACATGCCAACAAAATGCATGTAGAGAGTGGGAAAGGTGCAGGCTTCCAGAATAATATTTTCTTCTTTGGCAAATCGATATTTGTTAGCCCTCAGGCAATATCCTCTGCAAATGGCACATAGAAATGTAATAGGAAAATAAGTAAACAGATCGGCGTGAATCATAAAAAGTAAACATTAGCTGTCTTTTCCCCCTCATATTTAGCACTTCCCCATGATCTGATTGTATTTGTCTAAACTCAAACTTCAAAGTGCACTTGTTCTATAATTTACCCTATAGAGAACAATAGATATTTCGTGGAAAGCAAGAGAATGCTAAGAGGGAGCTTTACACATAGTGGACAGACTTTCTTTCTTTTAAAGTTTTCAAATCCATTGTTATTTTTTTTAAAAAAAGATCAAAGTGATTTTACTATCTGACAGATCTTAGGAGGTGTACAGAAAAATATTTGAGTTGGAAAGAAATTGTGACAGTAGGGAATAGCCATCCGGATGTGGCATTGATTTCTCAGGCACCTAATGCTTCACATTCACTTCCTTTAGAAATGTTCGATGCACACAACAGTATTGTGCAAATTTCCTGTAAATAATATTGTCTGATTCAGAGAAAAAGTCTCTAAGAAGCTTCTTGGTAAACAGCCTGCTGACTAGAGAGCAGGTTGGTCTTTTAGTTCCCTGCGATATGAAATAAATTCTAAATCAAGGAGCCAGACTAATGCCCTTTCACCCAGTGCTCTTTCTTTTGTATATACACATTACTACCCTAAGAGTACAAGATGTATGGATCTCTGATCTAGAACTTACTGGACTTCTTTTGATGGTGCCATAAACTGGAAGAGAGAAGATAAGATACGATAAGGATGGCATTGAAATAGGCTTTACACAAGAGTGCCAACACAGCAATTTCTCTATCCCTTGTTTTATGGGCCTGTGTGCTGACTCTGGAGGACAGCAGGGAAGGAGAGAAGACCAGACAGGAGAAAAAGTAGCCCTGGTGACCTCTGCAGATTGAATCTAAGGGCCTCCTTCATCTAACACCTCCGTTTCCACATTTCAAACATCCAGTTACAGAGGTTCTAAGAAAAAGCTCACGTTAGTTTAAACTAAACCACCGTTGTTTTGAAATGAGCCTGAAGCAGTGGGTTCTGCAATAAGAATGTCACTTGAGCTCCATTAGATCAAACCAAAAGTTCTTTCTCCATAGGGAAAGGGGAACCATAGGGGCCAACCAAAAAAGAACACAAGAGTAATTGCCCTCTCTAATTCACATCCCAGCAACTGCCCCTGATGCTGGACAGTATAACTATGAAAGCTCAAGATGTTGGAATTTATTTATTGTTTGCTTGAGCTTTTATGCCATTGAGAAATTTGGGATTGGGGCTGCATAAAAGGTTAATTAAGCAAGTAAACAAATAACACCTGGTCCTTTGTGATACTGTACCATTCTTTATAGCAGTGGTTATCAAAGTTTCCCCCAGAATTTTTTCAGAGGGTCTACAAAATCAAATAAATATTTTAAAACCTCTTGGTTTCTTTTTCTAATATAATACATATTGATTGATATAACCCACGTAAACCAAAGCTCTTTGTGGCCATCAATCCTTTTTAAGAATGTAAAGGATATTAAGACCAAGATATTTGAGAACAGTTCTTTATAGTATACTTAAAAGAAGCAAGCTAGAGACTTGGTTGCAAGAATTCTTCCAGGATTAGGGTCGTCACAGGAAGAGAAAAGTTGCAGACAGACTCCAGTTCCTCACGATGGTAGAGATCTTTCTCAACACCTCGTCCTACATGCCAAAATAAGGCTTGCAGCTATTGCGTGCAAAGGGACTGCTTTGTATTACAGCCCTGTGCTTGCTCAGCTCTGCTTATACATCCTAAATTGCAGGGTGACCTTTATACTGCTTTTAGTATTCAGGATGCTTTGTAATCTTTCTCATTATGTGTCATGGGTCTTTTTAAAAATGTTTAAAAAAATCCAGGTATTGAAACTGCTCAAATCTGTCAATAGGTAAGTTGAGATAGGAAATCCCCCCCACCTCTAATTTCCCACGTTCCAAATCTAATCTTTCTCATCTGGGGCTATCATGTTGTATTTTACCCCCAACCATCTTCGAAATCTAAGTCATCTCTATCATTTAGTATACAAGATATAGTAATGTTCATGTGCTGGTGAATGGATGGATGAACGGACAGAAAGATAGATTATCCCAAAGCCTGATGCATTAAAAGTCTTACCTTGCTAGACTTCTCTAAAAGCTATTTTATTGCAGTCCCAGATGACTCTTGGTGCCTATCTTGGATTTATTTTGGATTTTATCCTTGCTTCTTTTTTCTATTATCTGAGTATTTGGGATGATAATGGTGATGATTTTGCTTTGTTTGATGCGTGCTGCCCAGAATCTTTGGGACTGGGGAGGGTTATGTGTAATGATAAATCTCCATAATTGCGATATTTGTTTTTTAAAAAAAGGGAATGTAAAAGTTTTGGATGCTATTGGAATATAGGTGTAGGAGAAGAGGAGGCAGAGGCTGGGGGTATAGTTAAGAGAGGACTCAGCCTAGAATCCTTAGATTTCCACAAATGCTCCAAGACCAGCTTCCCTTGAATTCCATTAACACTTACCTAGCACCAATTTAGTGCTGTCCATTAGTTGACCAGATTTTTGTGTATAGACATGAGCAATAAATCAGCTTAACCAGAACTTAAGGTGTGCTTCTGATTCTTCACACTTGATAACACGATTCTCAATTGTTGTTCATTGTATTTAAAGGAAGGTTTCTGTCTTTCATTTTCTAAAGTTGGCTTTTGTCTCTATTTGCCAAACATGCAGGCCTGGAAGCTTGTCAGTGCGATGCATCAGTGACCTTGTATAAAAGTGATAATGTTTCTGCCAGCAGTGTGTCTATGGCATTGCCAGAATGAGCTGAAAACCTGTCAAAATATTCACTTGCTTGCAGACTGTAATTTCTGAATTTTCAGCAACATAGTCAGGCAGTGTAGGCTTCTGCCCACTGTTAAGTTACTCTGCTCATCACAATTCTTTTAGCTGTCAGAAAATGGCACACCAGGGTGATATTTATTGCCCTCGTTGTCAGCCTCTATCGCCTCTGTTCTCAATAACAGCCCCTCACCTAAGTTCCTCCCAAAGTCTAAGAGACTCTACATACCTTGAGGCTTCTCTTGGATGGTCTTTAAAGTAAGAAAGAAAACACATCTTTAACCCATTGGGCAATATAAGCTTGTCTCTGGGGACTAAATGTGAGGGAACGTCCTGGGAACATATTCCCAGAGGCTGTTTGTGCCATGGTTAATTGTAAATAGGGAAAAGGCCATAGTCCACAAAAGCAGCCCTTTGCTGTGTGTTGACATGTTGCACAGACAACTTGTGGAGGATTGATGTCACAAAACACATAAAGGCAGCATTCCAGATAGCCTTCAAGTTGTTTTTGATGAGGATGGACCTGTGCTATTCCTCCAGTCCCCAAAATGGTTGTAGTGCACAACTATGCAAAGAAAAACTGTTGGCCGTGTATTTTTAAACGGCAGTAAAATTTATTCGTGTGTATGAGGTCTTCTAAACAGTACATCTGGCTTCATGTCCTCAGCAACTTTGCAAACATCTGGTTGGAAGAAAGTCACTGTGAGCCAGAGGGTTCTTTAAAGACAGCTTTAAAATCAGAATTTTTGAAGATCCACCTGGGATGTCTTCTCCATGTCAAGTATCCCTCTTTCTTTGAACATTTGCTAGCTATTAAATCACTCCTGTCCCGATAAACAATAACCCTTAAGGAAATAAATGCTGTTGTCTTCTCCCATTCTTCAGCTAAGGCTAGCAGTTTCCTCTTACCTCTACTCTAATGTGCTTACTATTCTGCCTTTACAGTTATTTTGACCGATGAAGAGGTTCAGAGGAAAAGGGAGATGATAATGAAGAGGAAGGAGGAGGAAGCTCTTAAGGAAAGCCTAAAGCCCAAATTGCTGGAGGAACAACAGCGAGTCATTGAAATTCTTCTTGAAGCCCACCGCAAAACTTATGATCCTACTTATTCAGATTTCTCTCAATTCCGGGTAAGTTCTGCTTGCTTTTTTTTTTTTTTTTCAGTACTTTACTATTATTGTGAGAAGTAGGACACCTGCTGGTGAAAAAAATGAATATTTTTCAACTTTGTAACTTTTCTGAATTAGTGATTCAAACTCTTGTCCACATCCCACTTAACAAAAGTAACATTGCTGGCAGATTCAAATCTACACCTAATTATAAATAAATACATTAAAAAGAAATTAAAAATAAAGCAAAAAACAAATAAACTCAAAGGGCAGCCTTGATGGGCCACTAGGTCTTTTTCTGCATATTGGTTTTCCATATTTCTATTATGAAAGAACAATTCAATATGTCTTTTAAATTGGAACTGTGTCCCAGATTGAAGCTCTCTAGCCAAGTCACCGGATTTAGAACTATTCTGACTGGAAATTATTTTCACACTAAGTTAGCATGAAATACATCTGTAAATACAGGTAGTCCTCGATTTACAACAATTCGCTTAGTGACTGTTCAAAGTTACAATGGCACTGAAAAAAGTGACACGACTGTTTTTCAGACTTATGACTGTTACAGCATCCCTATGGTCATTGATCAAAATTCGTACACTTGGCAACTGACTCATATTTATGACGGTTGCAGTGTCCCAGGGTCATGTGATCACCTTTTGTGACTTTCTGACAAGCAAATTCAATGGGAAAGCCAGATTCACTTAACAATCATGTTACTAACTTAATAACTACAGTGATTCACTTAACAACTGTGGCAAGAATGTTTGTAAAATTGAACAAAATTCACTTAACAAATATTTCACTTAGCAACAGAAATTTTGGGCTCAATTGTGGTCATAAGTTGAGGACTATCTATATACCCCAGTTGGATTTACAACTGTACTGCTTGGAGAAATTAGTAAGTGTATTTGTGACTAGACTTCAGTTGGTGATAGCTGCATTATGTGGGCTGCCCAGTATGGCTTCATCACAATCTGTCCTTAAAAATGTACTTGACAGAACAAAATAGGGGAAAGTCCCCTTAAGCAGAGTGAATAACCAAGCAGCAGGGCTCTTGATGGGCCCCATTATTCTACTTGTCCAACCTGCCTTTCTCAGCCACACACAAATCTTTGAATAACGAGGTTTTATCAGTTCTGAGGGAAAAAGAGGAAGAAGATACTTGTGGCTAAAGCAGCCACAAGTGTTTCCTGCCCCGTCACAAGAGCAAAACAGCTTTGAATTGAGTGATGCACATGAGGCGTCAGGAGAACAGCTGAAGTAGATAGGAGAAGTAGAAGAAAGAGAACTAACTGTGGATGACTCATGGTTTTGAAAACCTGGGGTTAGTTACTTTTGTTTTTGTGATATTTCCCAACAGATTCCTACTCTCCCTTACTTTTCTCTACTAGTTTATATTTTCTGAGCAAAACCAGTATTTCCAATATAGGGTGATTAGCCTCTTAATACCTTCTGCCTTCTCAACCTGAAGATCGAATAAATGTATTTTACCTTCAATCAAGAGGCTGCAACATACATTTTTTCTAGGTTATTATGCAAATAAGATAGCAGTTGCAGTGACTATTTGGTTCAGAATATGCTGATTTCTTAAAGAATTAAGTAATAAAAATGTTAGGGCAAAATAAGAGAAGGAAGAAATATTAGATATGTTCTCTGCCTTGAATTATTTATAAAATAATAAAGGAGAAATAAAAAAAATTAAATCATAGGATATCAGAGCAGATGATAGTCTTCTCTTTGGTGGTTGTTCTAAGAAACGGATCCATGGAATTAGACTGGGTAAACAAGTGGGTAAAAGCCTCAAGGCACCCTTTTCCTCACAGTAAATTATCTCCATTAATGAACTAACTTTCTAGTAACTAGACTCAGGATGAAGGTATGAAGAAAACAGCAGGCTACTATCAAATGGTACCCTTTCTATTTCAGCCTCCTGTAAGACAAAATGAAAAAGAACATACAAGTAGATCGTCTAACATGACACCAGGTTTTTCCTTCT
Organism: Pituophis catenifer annectens; assembly: GCF_029215685.1. NCBI lineage: Eukaryota > Metazoa > Chordata > Lepidosauria > Squamata > Colubridae > Pituophis > Pituophis catenifer. The sequence continues at coordinate 160,952,149 of NW_027256882.1, forward strand.
CAGATGACTCTTCAGATACTTCCAGCTTCTCTTCAGGTAACACACAGAGTCCAAATCATATTTATATTCATGGTAAACTGCAAGAATTCTAGCAACTATGTTTCTTTTAAATGGCAAATCCTACAGTTGCCTTTTTTGTACTGATGAAGTTTCTTTGTGAAACTTTTACAACAAATCTTAACTTACAGCTAAGGTCTCCTTCTCTCCCCTTCAGAAGATCTAACATAGTCCTATGAATTTTAGAGTACTTCTATTCAGAGAGTTCTTAATGCCAACGCCTTTGTTCCACTGTTCCAAAAAAATTTTCTTTTACTGGGGTTGTGGAAAAATAAAAGAAATTCTAGGAAAACTCAGAAAGTGTTCTATAGGAAAAGGGCTCATGATAAATACTGCCTCTGGCATCATGCCAAGATGCATTGTGAGGACACTTCAAGATGGCCAGTGTTTCATCTCCATAACCTTCAAACTGTTTCTGCAAAACCTGTGTTTGGACCAGTCAGCTTTTGCATGCACGGAGGTCTAGCCTGTCCTTCTTCTACCTGAACAGTAAACAAGTGTGGAAACTGAATGTCAGCCAAGAGCATTTTCCTTGGGTTGCATTTGCTTATGGTGGAGGAGGAAAAAAAAAACCCCAGCTGGTTGGGTTGGAAGAGCACCCGAGTCTTGTGTGAAAGCTATGGCACACTACAATGCCTGAATGAGAGAAAGAGGCACCAGAAACTGGGAAGGGAGGATTGGTGGGGATTTCTGCCAATGGAAAAAGCAACCCTCATCCATCACAACTCTATGCAGTTGACATGGCTAAAGTCTTTGAATGAACATTTTCTTTTAATGTTCCTAGACACCTTCTGTGTCTTTATTGTATTGTGGAGTTTGGCACAGAATGTTTTATCTTAATGTTGCCCATCCAAAGTCCATCAGGATTGGCATGTGATACAAACACTGGAGATTAATAGATAATTTTGAATATTTAGGAAGATGATGTGGAAAAAAGTCAGCTTGGGGACTTTTGGGGACAATAGCATGAAGCACCACTGCAGGAGCAGCACCGGAGTTCAATGTGGACATGCCTTGATTCTGTGTTCAGACTTTGAGTTTGGTTTTGTGCCAAAGATTGTACTTTTAGTAATACATGTATGCAGAGGTGGGTTCTACTTACCTTTATTACTGGTTCGCAACAGGGCTGTGCACATGTGCTCTTTTCGCTCACGCGTGCGCTCTTCTGCGCATGCGCAGAAGCACTTTTGATAACGTCATGGTCAGTGGGTGGAGCCTCCCGCTGGTTTTACTACCGGTTCTATAGAACCGGTGCGAACCAGGGCATGTATGTAATTTTTTATGCTGCACTGCAATGGCTATTTTCTAAAAACCATTCTAAGTGTAGTTAGGAAAGAACAGAGCAGTAGATTAAAGTGAAAAACTGGGACATGTTTTTAATCATGTGGATAGGGTCCAAAATTTGGACACTGAGGAATTCTACAGTCTTAAAATTTGATCTCACAAAATTACTCCTTTTGGATTCTTTGGTTTTGCTTGTTCCCATTGGAGTATTACCAGCAGTGGCTTTCAGTCAGCTTAGGGACAGCAGGGTCCTGGCCACAGCAGTGGCGCCTCAATTTCATCTTCACAATATGACTCACTCGATGCAAATCAATACACACCAGAAAGTAAAATAATAAATAGTAATCGTTAAGTAGCCCAATTAATACTGTGTAGATTCTAAAACATTTCATGCTGTAATGAACAATGCCTTCCCTACTGGTGTGACAGACGGTCTAAGCTGTTTCCACCTCTCCTTTTCCACCAGAGCCAATGATGCTTTCCAGTCTGGAGTTGAATGATGACAGCACATCCATGTCCATTGACTTCTCCCACCTCTCCATGTTGCCTCACCTTGCTGATCTTGTTAGCTACAGCATCCAGAAAGTTATTGGATTTGCTAAAATGATTCCAGGGTTCAGGTAAGGAAATTTAGAAGTAGCTTCAGAACCTTTGCCTGCTTTTTCCCTAGAGGTGTGTATCTGTGTCTGATTTGTCATGCGTAAATAAATATATATCCATGCACAACACTTACAAGACTTACAAGACTTCAGAATCTGCAAAGGCACACAAAAGGTAAAAATGGGTCACCTTAAAAACCAAATAAAATATTGACACAACAAGCCATATAAATAAATACGATCATTCCTCAGTCAAACTGAAGTCCTACCTTCAGAACAGTTCTGTCTTTTTTAAGCCTTGCAATCCATTAACAGCTGTTTCCTTGGGAGGTGACAGAAGGCTTCTCAGCCTGTTACTGTAGGGAAGGGGTAGTTTGCAACTTTAGTACTGGTAGAGACCTTGAACAAGGTATCTCAGATTCCCTCTTAAATAAGAGCTAGGAGACTGGGAAGAGTGCCATGGGTGTATGCGCATACATGCCTGCAGAGAACCACTTAGCCAGAGGTTTCCCATAGGTTTGCTTCTTTTGTGAACTGAATTGGCAAGAAAGTTGAATCTGCTTTGCAGAGCTCTACCTGTTGCAAAAATCTTGCCGAGAACCTCATGTGTTTTTCCAAAAGTTTTTTTGATTCATTTTGTTTTATGGCCTCACAAGATTTGTGTCATGATTCCAGGAAACACTCATCACTCTTGCATGCTCCAAAAAAAAAAATTCTTTAATCAAATCCACAGCATTGCATAGCCCAATTGTGACTGGCTTTTAATTCAGTGTGTGAACTGTGTTGCTAAAATATCCATATTAAGTGACATGAAAGTTCTGTCAGAAACATCTGGTCTGTGGCCCGTCGTTCACACGGATAAAGCCATCATTTGAGGCTACAAAGAATTGCAAGCAGAAATGTCTGCAATCAACTTAGAGTTTGTCATTGGTTAACTGAGCTTATGTTTTGGGGATGGCCTTCCAAGCTGTTGTATTAGATCAGTTTATATCAAGAGAAATAACAGCACGGTCGGGAATAAAGGGTAATCATATCTAATCTTGACCTTACAGAATGTTATGATGATGGACTGGTTGACATCTGAGTTTCATATTCTCTTTTAAATACAGAAGTCTAACAGCAGAGGATCAGATTGCTCTCTTGAAATCCAGTGCCATTGAAGTGATAATGCTCCGTTCCAATCAGTCATTCTCCCTAGAGGATATGTCCTGGACTTGCGGCAGCAATGACTTCAAATACCAAGTCAGTGATGTCACTCAAGGTATGACCTGCATGGTAAAGCAGAAGATAGCCCTGGAGCAACTACCTCATGCCAATTCTCTTTTCCTTCAGTACTTTTAAATACCTCTTAAGATATATAGAAAATGTGTCCTAAACCTACATAAGGTTGAAGCAAATCACAGTGGCACACAGTATCTTATGTATTATTTTACACAGCTGGTAACATTAGAAAGAATTAATGACAGTGGTGTATCTGAGAAGGAGAAATGGGTTTATCCTTTGTTTAATAATTTACAGCCTATTTATAACATAATGAAAAATGTACTGATTTACTCCTTGGCAGTAAATCCTGATTTGCCATCTCCCCTGTGTGGCATAGGGGTTTTGTGCAGTACCTTGTGATTGCAGCAGGTATGCCTGGCAAGCCGTTCTTAACACAATTGCCACTGTTATACTGCATGCACTTAGAAATACAGTACTCCCAAATTTCCTTGGAAGTGTTTTAGGAGGCCCCAAAACATTGAGGACAAGAGATGAGTCCATAAGAGCTCCCTCTAGCTTGCCAACCAGGGTGTGTAAAATGCAGTATTCCCAGGTAATTTGTCCTTGTCTCCCCCCCAGTTCCATGCACTAAAAAACAGCTGCTGCAGAGGAAGCTTGTAGTGTTTTCCTCAGGAAAGAAAGAGGGGAGGGAGAAGCTGAGGAGCCCCAGGGCAAGGCAGGAGATCCCAGCTTTGTTACTGCTGGTGACCCTCCTCAGCTGCAGTTGAGCAAGAAAGTACATGTCTAGACTATCTAAAAAAGAGGCCAGCATGAAGTGGCTGAAACTTTGTGTATTGGACTTGATGTTCAGAGAGGAAAAGAGATTTCTTATTTGCCCAAACCAAAAAATTGGAAAGAAAGACATTTGATGGTGTGAGCTGCAGCTCACAATAAGTTGATGCCTTTTAATAAAATGTGTTAGTTTAAAAGAAAGGTGCTTCCAGACTTCCTTTTTTTCCCCCCTGCACCACAGAGACTCTTGTGGGAGCTTCTGGGTGGTACCCAATAGGGGGAAAAAAAGGAAGGCTAGCAAATTTAGAGGAAGGAAGGGCTGTGGGCCAGATAAAATAAAGTTCACTCTGCTACACATGCCAACGTTTCTCCAAGTCCTTCCAGTGAAATGTTGTTTTATCACAATGAATAATAAATTGGGATGAGGAGGTGGATTGTCTGATGGGTCCAGATTGCTTAGCTGGCTGATGTTTCATGAAGTTGCAAACTTAAGAATTCAGTTTCTGTGGCAACCATCTGACCAAGATGGGGAGGAACAGGAAGTTGAAAAAGTAATCATGTAAACTGCACGATTGCACCACCTCAAGGGCGAATCCAGTATAAGTTAAGTTTGCCAAAGAGCCAGTTTTAATGAAACATGGATGTTGTTATTCCGGTTGTTTGGTTTCTTTGAGCATACTGCTCACCTTAGGGATGACAACTCAACGGATGACACACTTGGGTGCATTGGAAGGAAAATCCGGGGCCAAGATTTATGCTTACATTTGTTACTTCCCCTGTTTTAGCCTAGCTGGTAATTAGTAATATAGTGCCTGCCTCTCAAAAGTTGCTTTGTTTCTGTTTCAGCTGGCCACAGCCTAGACTTACTGGAGCCCCTCGTTAAATTTCAAATTAGTCTGAAGAAACTGAACCTGCATGAAGAAGAACATGTGCTTCTCATGGCCATCTGCATCCTTTCTCCTGGTGAGGAAAACTTTAATGTCACAGGCTGCATTTCAGCTATCTTAAAACATATTACGTATTAAAGTCTTGGTAGGAAATAACACACATAATGTTTATTCCACCATGTATAAAAAATGATAAGCATCTTTTTGACCAAATGAATGTACTGGATGTGCCTCGGTGTAAGAAACAAACTACTGAACAAATGACCATCCATAGAAAATTAATTTTTGAAATCCTTTCCACAGCATAAAATGAAGGGATTATTTTCAAGGAATTTGATCTATCTCGGAATAATCCTGGTCCTTTTGAATCAACTTTATAACAGGTCTTGGCTAGATTCAGACTTTTGATTGTTTTCAGATAAATTCAAACATCAGGATGTTCTGAGCTTAAAGTGATATCAATACTTGCTGTTTCCGAGCAGAAGTGTCCATATCTACCTAACTACTGCATGAATATGTATCAATACCATTTTTATGTGCCATGTCTTCATGACATTTCCTTTGTCTCATCCACAGCCCACAATCAAAACAACTTAGTTACCTTTAGTTAGTTGGTCTTAAATTAGTGTTTTCTCTTTTCTCCCCCTATGTTGTGCTCTGGACACTATCTAGCATATTTCATTGGTGATGTACCTGACATGGTTAAGGGTAGGATTTCCTAGCTCCTGTTGGTCCAGCTATTCTAGGTGTGCTCCCTCTGTTCTGGTCACTAAGCATTGCCATCTGGGACCATTTGACTTGCAGGAAAAACTAGAAATCTGGCTTTCACCAATACATCTGCCTAGATAATGCTTATGATCATTTTCCAAAATGATTCTTAGATCTAATGTAGCCTCCTATATTGTCAGGTTTAGAGTTCTTCTGAAACAATACTAGGCCGATTTTTAAACACAAGTTTACCAGTATTTTGAAAGAATGCTAGGCCTGCATTTAAAAACAGGACTAACCTTCTCTCCAGAGCATCAGGTCAGAGGTGAACAGAAATTTAATTTTAATGAAAAAAGAGAGCTGGCTGTACAATCTGCACGATGCTAGTTATGTTATCCCTGAGTGCAGTACAGGTTTTGTTGACATGAAGTTTTAGGTGACTATACTTTTTATTGTATTATTTGTAGGGGGTGGTTTTAGCTACCCCATTTTGCCTATTCCATACACTATTTCGGAGTGTTGCTAGCCACAGCCATTCACACTCATTCTTCTGTGGCACCAGTTACTGATGGAATTCATGGTTTTTTGATAGCTGATTCTCACTTCACGTTGTGCCCCTTTTCTACCTGTCAGGCAGGCTATGTTTAGAGTGAACCACCTTCAACCTATTTCACAATAGTAAAAAGTACCACTTCTTCATCAGTTTGCAGGAAATGGTTCTAAATTGGGAATAGACTCAGGTTTCCAATCCACATCTATGTGAACGAACGCTGAAGAAGTCAAAGCCAGTCCACCATGTTGGGTTGATCAGTGCTTGTTTAATTCACTAAAGGAAAAGACGAGTACGAATCGTATAAAGTCGGCGCTGAGAGCAACTGCCGCTCAGCGCCGTTTAAATAAGCCGCGCCACCATCAGCAACACCAAGTGAATCACCATTACCACAACCGAAGCCTAACCACCCAGTGCCCATTCCCCCCTGGAATCATTGCATGATCGTTGTGTTTGTGTGGCGAGCCATGGTGGGCTCGACAAATAGTTTATTTGCTGCAATTATTATATCTCTATCCCTTCTTGTCAATACATCGCGTTTTTTAAAAAAATTGAGCCAATCTTCCTTGGAAGAATTACTTTTGGTTTAGGCAAATTCCAAATAGCCTGACATATAAGTCGGAGGATGAAAAAAAAAAAGAGATGTAAGATAAGTGTAGCTGTTTTGCATGGTATTAAAGCAGCTGTGGAATTAAAAACCTATGACCTTCTGCCATTGTGTCAATGGGAGACTTTCCCCAGATTAAATAGGCAGGAGCTCTGACATCAGAATACTCTCTAAATACCAGCCAAGCATGGACTTCCCTCCCTCCCTCCCTCCCTCTCTCTCCCCCTAAGGCAGAGAGATTAGGAGATGACTAAACAGAGTGAGCTGACATGGACTGTGAGTATCAAGAAATCTCTTGCCTAGTAGGCAGTGACTTCTGACAGTACATGCTATGATAGACATATTTGAGCAGTTGCTTAAACCGTACATGAAGTGAAAAGTGTGGTTAATGCTCCTCTAAAATGAGTCAATATAGCCCTCAAGTGCACAACCACGCAAAAAGTACCAGATCACTTTTTATGATAACAATTGGGTGATTTCAGAGATCAGATGGAAAAGGGCCTCGGTAACTCAGAGGTTCAAAAAAACTTGAATCCACATGTTTACGAAAGTAATCAAACTATAAATGAACATAGTTTTTCATCGTGTGTATAGATGGACAGGCTAAATATACGGTGTATAGATGGGATGTATGGAATCTAAATAGAATGTTACGGCTGTCCAATAAGAAAGAGAAGAGTGCGTTCCCCCCCTGACAGATTACATCCTTGCCCAGAGTCAGACTTCAAATAAATTGAATATACAGTCTGGGGATTCAGCTGGTCTCTGTATAGAATCTGATTAACTCTTCTAGCAACCTGCCACAGGAATGAGTAAAAAGACATTAAATTGGAGTGATTTAAGAAAAGGCTGCTGTGACCTACTTGTGATAAGCAGGGTGAAATAAGAGTGAAAGGATGAAGTAGGCTTAAGGATGACAAATGACTAAGATAATATGAACTTTTCCTGTATTAACAAAGATCCTTAAAGACCTGTTCAAATGCATCATATAAAAAGAAGGTTGATATACAGCCTCGGATGGAGACAGCCTGGGAGACTGCAATATTGCTTAATACATTCAGCAGGAATTCATTCACAAAGATCCGGCACTTGTCAAAACTATCTGTGGCAATTCAACGCAACTCCCTACACAACGTGGATTGTTAGAAATGTTTGCCATTCAGTTTGTGTCAAGCATCTTTCCAACCAATGAGATCTAGTGTGAGGAGAGGAGATCCAAGGTGCCTCTTTCCAGAAGTGTGTTGATTAACAATTTAATGGCCAAATGGTTCTGAAATTACTATTCGGAGATATAGACTGCTGGTTTGTCAAAAAGAAAGGACCAAATGCTTGCTGAAAACTTGAATTGTGAGCTGATTTGTTACAAGACACACTACTAGTGGAGAATTTTGAGCAGAGGAGACTAATTGGCTTGCTGAATAGAGAAAGGTGGCTTGAGAATTTTTGTTCAATATATTTGCTGTGTGTCAATGTGGGAATTAAACATTCAATTTATGACTATAATACTGAAGGAAGCTAGTTATTTGTCAGAAACTAGATTTGGCGTTAGAACAGACCTGGGTGTTTTATGGCAAATGGGCCACATCTGTCCGTTTGACTGTCCCTGCCCTGCCTGTGATGTAGCAGTGTGTGTATGTGTATGTGTATGTGTGTGTGCTTGCACCCTTAGAAAATGCTATAATTTATTAGTGGGGAAGTGATTTTTGTCAACATACGCTATTTAAAAAAGTTTTTTTCTGTTTTTTGTACTATGATCCCTCTTGCATTTGTTTGCATTTGCTGGCTACAATTGAAGAGATGGGAAAAACTGGGCTGGGGAATTTATGATGTATTTGGAGAATAGTAAGACTCAGTAGCACAGGCCCGTCTCGAAATTACAGGTCACTAAAAGAGAGACAATTCCCGTTATATGAATGCCAAGGGTGTGCTGTCATCTGGAACACCCCTGGCAATACTTTTAGAATAATGGCATGTGCCACTCACCTTTATGGGCATCAATCCTTTTTAATAGATTGAAGGCGGTAAAAAAAAAAAGCCAGAGTAATGGGGGAAAGTTACAAATTAACTACTTGTGGAATACCATGCAGAACAATTGCAAAAGAAACCCTTTGTTTGAAAACATCCTTACCTGCACTGCCTGCTGGGTTTGTTTGTTTGTTTGATTAATATCTGATCAGCATGCATATTTGTTATAAGAATTAACTATTTCTGACCCAAGCCTATTTCTGCTTGACCCAAAATGCTGAGGAAATTAAAGCAAAGTCTTACTCATTAAATGGATGGTTTCTTTCAAACAGACACAAGAAAACAGTCATTAATTTCAGGTATCTCAACAGCATCCCTTTTGAGAACTTTTGGTAGAAAATTCCAGTAATTGTGCAAAAGAAAAAAAAAGTAGTTCATTCTCCTATCTAAAAGAAGTTGTGTCTTTCTTTCTAAGCATAACAACAAATAGCAGAGAGTTAAAGATAAATTGACAACAGTTTGTGATCACATAAGCTACATAGATCTGGTCTGTGGCTTATACAAACTTCAGTTTTATTTTTAATGCAAAAAATACCTTTAAAAGGTTCAAGCTGTCTCATAGCTGAAATATTGAAAGAAAAATTCTGCCTCTCTTCCAACAAATTGCTTTCATTGCCATTTTTTCTTTTTTAAAAAACGTGTTTTTTGATGCTCCCTTTTCTGATTCTGACATATGACATGGAATGTGGATACAAGGGGAAACTCGGAATTATTTTGAAGGAGTTCAACTTGTGACTCTAGGGTCGGAGGGGAGGAATTAAAGGAATGCATAGAAACTACTATTAGGAGGGGGGGGGAAATGGAATTAAGTAAAAGTGGAGCACATACAGGCCCTGTCATAGGCGCTACTGCCTACCTCCATCACATAAAAATGTGTGGTGTGCTTTGTTTCCTAGATCGCCCTGGCGTTCAGGACACAGCTCTGGTGGAATCCATCCAAGACCGACTTTCGCAAATCCTGCAGACCTATATTCTTTGCCGACACCCTCCTCCAGGCAACCGTTTGCTTTATCCCAAGATGATCCAAAAACTTACAGACTTGAGGAGCCTGAACGAGGAGCATTCCAAGCAATATCGCTGCCTCTCCTTCCTGCCCGAACATAGCACGCAGCTCACTCCACTGGTCCTTGAAGTCTTTGGCAATGAAATCTCCTGAAGCCACCATTGAGGAAAAAGCACATGGAAATCAAGAGAGTGTGTGGGGGTGTCAGCCCAGCTTTCCACTGGCTACAGACTGAAAATTTTTACCCCACGTGAGATTGTGTATATTCTGTCAGTGAGAATTTTGATTTCTTCTCCCACCCCCCATGCTACCTGAAGAGCCACATTCTTGATATACATCTCCAGTCTCTCTGAGGAGCAACCTGATTCATCTTACCCCATCTGCCCTTCAAAACTGAATGGCTTTCTCTGTTGTTGCTGCTTTGCAGTGATGAAAGGAAATATTGCTTTTTAAGCCAGTAGTTGAAATGTGGCCTTACAATTGTGTAAGAGCACCCACAGAGAATGAGTGGAATGAAAAATGGAATTTGGATAGTCCCCTTTCTATAGGCTAGTAAAAGCTTTCAGTCCTGGTTAATTGCAATACACACAGATATCGAAGTGGCTCGTTTTTATTGAATATAATTTCTTGCCAACAGTTACTTTATCAGAGAAAAGGGCAGCATATAAATTTAAGAAATAAATTTAATTAATTAATAAGATGCTTCAACAGCAGCAAAACTTCTATTTGTTAGCCAAATGAGGAATAGAAAAAAAGATTTGTTAGAATAAATAACCATCTTCTTGGGTTTTGGGTTTTTTTTAATGCAATTTCTCAAGTGCATAGAAATATGTCCGCACTTTTTTAGTCCATAATAATCTATAATAGGAACTGGAAAACTTTGCATTTAATCATACACTCCTCGGTGGGGAATATGGGTGCATTCTTAAAAACCAGGTTCCTGCCAGAATCTCTGCACTATTAAAACCATGGCCATGTTTGCCGCTTTCAGCCTTAAACAGTGTCTGACACTACTAGTTACTAAAAGTTGATGAAGAATAATACAGAAGTAAAATACTGACTTTTAGTCTAACCAAGAATGCTTGGTTTGTTCAGAAAAATTGTATTTTTAATGGATTGTAGAAAGGATTCCTATGATCAGATTAAATCATGTACAAAGCAGCTTAATTATCTGATAGAGAATAAGCAATTTTCAGTTGTTTCCATTTTAGGGCTATGATGTTTGAGTCAGTTCTTAAGTCATCCTCAGGAGGCTGAAACTAATTTATTTTTGATACTGGTAAAATATTTACTCTAAGTTTGACAACCTCTAGGCTACTTGATTTCTAGAAAAATTAAGTACATATGAGCCATTTGTTGACAAAGAAAAGATCTTGTCATCAATAATGACTTCACCAAGAATATATGTGGTTTAGGTAGCTTTTTGTTGCATTGGTCCCAAATAATATGAAATAAGATGTGGACCAATTTCTATTTGATGAAGGAGTCTACAAACATTTGGGTGAGAGATTTATTAAGACTGCACCATTAAAAGATGAGTTAATTGTCAGTTTGGAAAGAGAAAACATGATTATAGACGAATGTTCTCCTGCTGAAACTTAGGTAGTAGAATATATTGCTTACTTCGAAGACATGTTGAACATTCAGAATTGTGTAGTTCTGTTTGGTTTTAATTCTTGGTGATAACAGCAGTTTGCACTCTATACATCGCTATATATTTTAATATATCAAGTAAAATAATTATTCTTCACAGACAGGAACAGATTAGATAAGCATTTTTTTTAAAAAAAGATTGTGCTAGTTAGATTTTACAGATGATATAAGAAGGTAGAGATAGATATTTCCCATTTGGATTGAAATCTGTCCTGTGCTCACTAGGTGTCAGTAGGGTAATAGACTAGCCTGTAATTCTTGTGAAAGTGCCTTGAGTTTGCTGCAAAGCAATTTATCTTTTTCTAGAATGATTAGATTGTTTTACTCTGAAATTAGCCTAAATTACTGGGATTGGAAGATTTCATCAAAGCCTTAACTTCCTTCTGTACTTCTCTGAGAGTTGGCACAAAGGCAGCCCACCCACATGCAACAAGTCCCTGTGGTTGGATGTGTGTGAGCATATGTAGGTGCCCCTCCTTCAGCTAGCTCCTTTCGCAGGGAAAGCATATTAAAGCTCGAACCTTTGCAACCCAAAATACATTGGATTTTTCATTAGCCAAGCTAACCATTTGAGACGTAGTATCTCCGTTTTTAAACCTTGCTCCTTCAACTGCAGAAATGCATCATCGCTCCAATGAACCCTCCTTAGCTTTGGTCACTTGAATGAGCTTTTTAATCAATATTTGTACTCCATCTCAGCATCTAAGCTGATAAATAATGTTAAAGATGGGATGAGTTTATGTTTCCACCATATGCTTGAGTCAAGAACACTTTTAAAAGTGAAAATGACCCCAGCAAATACATGGTTAGAGTCACAGTAGGGAGTTAGGGCAAATTTGAGCTCATTGGTGGTAGCAAGTACTGAAAGACAATTAGAAGAAAATTCAGGTACTGAATATGGAATGCACAATATACACATTGCTAATTTGTCCGCTATTTAAAATGCTGCTAGAACATAAGCATGCTATAGGGGGTGTTTGTTTCTGTACCTTATAGACATTTTCGTCATTTTTTTTTCATGGTTAGAACAATAACAAGCTCTTATAGGTGTTGCAGTCATGAATGTAAGATTTGGAATCCATCCCATATCAGGAAACAATGTCCATGCCGAGGAAGAGGAGGAGGAGAATACTTAAAGCTTTTCTGCCTAGGAGAGGAGTAGAACTAATCATCCTCTCAAATTCTGTGCCCTCAACTGAATACAGCAATGTTTGAACATCATGCTCGTTACAAGCCAGTCAGGTTACTATGATGAACCAGTTTATTTAGTATAGGCTGAAAATATTTCATGTGAATTTGTTTTAGAGGCTTTAATAACAATGACATTTGAATCAAAGCTGCTCTGTTCTGAAAGATGTTAGGGCTCTTTTTCAACCTCTGCATGTAAAAGCCAAACCTGTACAGTTAGAAGAAAGGTAGCTTACTAGATGAGAAACACAAATCATCTCCATTTTGTTGCCTTATGTAGTAAATCGTCATGCACTTTATAAAAATCAATATAATGATTTCAAGAGATATATATTTTAATTGTAGTGATGATGATGGTGGTGGTGATGATGATGAATGATGGAAATTTAAGAGATGAATGCTATCTTTTTATTCCTATGTACATCTTTTGGCTTTTTTTCTAACAAATAAAGATCTAATATTTAAATATAATATTCCAGAGCTTTAATAAGAAAGAATGATTGAATACTGTTTTGCAGTTTTAAATGTGATGCTTGGTTATCTTATTAATAAAAAAACGGAGAAAACCTTTTGAGTGATTAATTTGATATGTTTCCTCAGAAATGAATCATTTAAATGCCCTGGGATTTATTTCCATTTAACACTGATATCAGTCTTTCTCTCAAGGAGGAAAATCTTAATGATTAGAGGATTGAAAATTATATCACTTGGGATAAAGGTTTAATGGTGCAGCATAAACTGTTTCTAAATGTTAACTAGCATGAAGAATAAGATGGCACCTTGAAGTTAATGGATCAAGCTCTCCAGAACTAGATGTCGAGACTGCATGCCTCTCACTGCCACTTCACTCCCTTCATGAAACCACTAGAGGAAATAATTTGAAGATCTGTGTGAAGCATCAATGGCTTTATCCCAGTGGTGAAATACAAATTTTTTACTACCGGTTCTGTGGGTGTGGCTTGGTGGGCGTGGCGTGGCGGGTGTGGCAGGGGAAGGATCCTGCAAAATCTCCATTCCCACCCCACTTCAGGGGTAGGATACTGCAAAATCCCCATTCCCTCCCCACTCCTGGAGGGAGGATATTACAAAATCTCCATTGCCACCCCACTCTGGGGCCAGCCAGAGGTGGTATTTGCCGATTCTCCAAACTACTCAAAATTTCCGCTACCGGTTCTCCAGAACCTGCTGGATTTCACCCCTCCTTTATCCTCACATCCTGCTGCCCATAACATGAAGATGCTCCACTAATCATTTTTAAAAAAATATTTCCACAGGATACTGCATTTACTTCATCTTTTGCCAGAGGCAGCTCAAATTCATATTTCAGCTGTTCTAGTTTTACAAGGGCTCCTCGCAGTCTTGGCTGTCTACAGAATGTACAAATGCCTCACCGGTAGTGAATTGATGACAAAGGTTTGAATATGCCCAACTCCTTCACCCACCTCCTCCTTGAATGCTGGTCAGTGCTCTCTGATCCTTTTAGCTTGGAGTGCAGGTATCTTCCTATCAGCAATATTAGAAATTCAGCCTGAAGCAGTCCAGCAAGTGGAATTCATAACCCTGGCTAAAAGTGGTAACAAGTGAAAGCATTTACCAAAAGTGGTAAAAAGTGAAAGCATTTAGCACAGAAATACCAGCTAGCCAGTTCCCCACAGCTCCCGTTTGTTTAGGTTCGCTGTTGGGGAACATCACGCATAGGGAAAATATGCAGAGGAAGTATGATCTGATTTATACCCCACCTTTATTAAATATATTCATATGCATTGTTAACCCTATCAATAAGGTTAACCTTGACTGTTATGGTTAATTGCATCCTGTTCCTTGAAAGCAAATGGTTTGGGGTGTGAAGAAAGGGCCCTCCCCACACGGGCATCAAATGGGGTGCAGGATCAAATATTGCAGGAGCAATATTAAATTTTAATATTTAAAATTTAAATTTTAAATATTTAAAAATACTTTTTAAATATTTGCACAGGCTTCGATGCCTTTTTAAAAACGTTGGTTTTTATTTTTATTTTTTATTCAGTTGCTCAACCAGGGGAGTATTCCCTAAAAACATCCCTGTGAAATAAATCAGGCCGTGTGGAAGTCTATCTCCAGTAATATCCAGACTAGGTGTTTTTTGTTTTTTTTTAGGAACAACTTACTGTACTTTTATTCCGCAGTTTTTTCACCCAAGGAAGGAAATTTTGCCGCCCTGCTGTTCCCTCGCAAGTGCGTCCCCGGTCCGGCTTACTCGCGCAATCAATCGCAAAACCGGATCCTAAATTTTTCGGAAATCGTTTTTCCTTTACAAGAAATTGAAAGGGATTTTCGGATGCGTGTAAGGTTTGCACAACTTTTGATACGGAACGTCTGCAGGATTACTACTTCTTGTTCTTTCCCCGTGAAAGGAATGAATAATTGTCTCGCGAGGAAAGTGTTTGGGGAGAAGAAATCTATGCGCCCCAACTCGCAGGAATACGGTAGAAGCGCCGCCGTCACACGGCGGAAATCAGGCTCGGGGTGGGGGGTGGGCGGCAAGTGCAGGACAACCGCCGCCATGCGCATGCTCCGTCTCTTCTCTTGGGCTCCTCGTGTGACTCGGAGCTTCATGCCGGGCCCCAAGCGCGCGCGCCACCCCCGCATCGGCACCCACGGGGGCACCTTTCACTGCGACGAGGCGCTCGCGTGCTTCCTCTTGAAGCTGCTTCCCCCTTACCAGGTAGGCAGTCCCGCTGCAGAGGCACTACAAAGCAATCCCGGCAAGCCAGTGCAATCTCTCCAGAACAGCCTTTCTTTTCTGCGTCCCGTCCCCCCCACATGTGTTGGACTACAGTTCCTATGGTGCCCAGTCGGCATTTTAGAGCTTGAGGAGAGCCGATGCTTTGCATGTATTTTGAGACTCCAATCTGTGATCAGCCGGCATTGTGGGAATTGCAGCCCAAACATACAGGGAGGCATTGTGCTGTCTTCTTCTGACATGATTAAATTGTTTTTTTTCCCCCCTTTGGGGTGTGCAGAGATTGTGTTTTTTTAGATCCCATTAAGGCAAGCACAACTTGCTGGCTTTCCTGTCTTTTGGAGAGGCATCACATATACACATAGCATCTTTCGGGTTATTTTCAGTCATTGGGTGGCTGAGGGTGTAAAAATAGTCAGGTCTTGTGGACTTCAACTTCAGCATGGCTGGATGGGGAATTCTGGGAGTTAAAAAGTCCACAAGTTGCCAAAATTGGGTTAAAGTTACTCTCCCTCCTCCACCCGGTGGTATGAATGGAGCCCCTGCATCTTGAGATTAACAAACAGAAAACAATTACTTTCAAGAAGCAGCAAATGTTTGCACTCTTGCCACATTATAAATCATTGGCATTCTTACTCTACTCTTAATCCTGCATCTGTAATTACAACCATGACCCAATTGTCCCAGATTTCTGAGATTTCATTAAACATCTACATGTTTCCAAAGCTGCTTTTATAATTGTAAGAAATAGAAGCTGGTATGATTTTTAAAAAGGGAAGTTTTTACTGCTGCTTTCTTTCATATCGATTTTTTTATGCTAGAATCTGAGTGAGTGTAATACGTGCCCCAACATCTACGTTATATTTCAGTATCTTTCACACCTACAATAAAAGATAATGGGGGGGGGGAGTGTTACTGGGTTTTTTCTTTTGGGCAATCTCATCTAATAATGAATTTTGCATATTCAGGAAACTTATGTCTCCTCAGTTTAACAAGGATCATAACCCAAATTTCTTTTTTAACAAAACACTTTAATCCCAGCTTGCTTCTTCTGGAATTTTTGAAGCATAAAACGGGAAAATATCTCTTAATTTATAATATTTTTTTTGTCAGCACTTGCATCTGCAACCTCTCAGGATTGTGGAGCATTCTTCATCCTGTAGGCACACTGTCTAACTAAAAGGAATCTGAAGTTAAATAAAAAAATTGCCCTCTCAATTGTTGCAGAACCTAGAACGGACTAGGGTCAGAAGCTACAAGATTGGTAGTCATGCATTTGTTTCACAGCTTGTGTTGTTGTCACACTGCTCACTGTGGCTTTAGGATGCAGAGATTATCCGGACTCGGGATCCCCAGCTGCTGTCCTCGTGTGATGTTGTGGTGGATGTTGGGGGTGAATATGATCCTCAGAAGCACCGCTACGACCATCACCAGAGGTACCAAGGAATTCCTTAAACTTTTCCTCTCTATGCTGCCATCTTAACCTGGTCACTAAGTCTCACCATCCAGTAGGTGAGGAAGTCAAGAGGAGTTTGAAAGATAATCACCCAGATTTAATGGTCTCCAGATATCTTGGATTAGATTCCATCATTGCTAGCCAGCTGTGTCCATTAAGGAGTCTCCATAGGAGAACTTTTTTTTAAGTGAGAAACTATGTGCAACCTCTTTTTTTTCCCTTTCATTCCTTGTCCTGCTTCTTACTGAGGTAAAGAACTTCTTCCAAATGCACTTCCATTATTCATCTTTATTTTTAGCATTTTAAACAACAATTTAAAGTGCTTTTCAAAGCATCTTTCGACTCAGGTATAATGCTGTTAATATAGTCTTTGCTTTTGACCTTACAATCTAAAAATGACAGAGAAAAGAAAGGAGGAAAAGCACTAAGAAAGAGGAAAGCACATTTTGGGCAAGGTTTCCTTGTTGTAGGCAGAGCTTTGAAATATATTTTTAAAAGTCAGTTCTACCAGTCTATGAATAAGAGAAATTTGGAAAGCTGAGCTCTTTCTCAAAGTGGTGTGATTTTGTCTCTCTTGCTGCCTTCCCAGTCTCTTCTGACCCTCTGCCTTGTTTTCACAGGTCATTTAATGAGTCAATGCACACCCTAAAACCTGAGAAACCATGGCAGACCAAGCTGAGCAGTGCAGGGCTGGTATATGTGCACTTTGGCTCCCAGATTTTAGCCAACAAGTTGAGCCTAAAGGAGGAAGATCCTGTTGTGTGTCTGCTTTATGACAAGGTATCTAGATCCATATTTGGGATGGGGATATGTGAAAGAAAATGTCTGGCATGAGTAAGAGAAATAACGGAGTCCTTTTCAGCAGCCGAAGCAGCTTTCTCCAACTTAGTAACATCTGTGTCAGACTATAGTTCCTGTAATGCCCAAGGCAGCATGTCCAATGGAGAAGTATTGTGGGAATTGTAGTTCAGCAGTAACTGAAGGCCCTGTAAAGCCATCAAGTCTTACTTACTTAAAACAGCTTTTGTTAGTGGATTCAATAGGCATAATTCACAGGAAGAACGTAAAGAGTGCTGTTGATGGCCTCTTTTACCTGCACACTCCAAAAATTATTCCTCGCTGAACTGACCCTCTTCTCATTCCCATCCTCCTCCCTTTTTAGTTGTATGAGAACTTCATAGAGGAGATAGATGCAATCGACAATGGCATCTCCCAGTGGGATGAAGAGCCTCGCTACGCCATGACCACCAACGTGAGCTCCAGGGTGAGCTACCTGAATCCTCGTTGGAATGACAAGGACCAAGACACTGAGGTAGAATTCAGAAGACAGAGATTTGCTTGGCAAACTTTGAGCCAGCTTGGATAACATGATAGCAGTGTTCCAATATCTTAGGGGCTGCCACAAAGAAGAGGGAGTCAAGCACCTGTTCTCTAAAGCACCTGAGAGCAGGATAAGAAGCAATGGATGGAAACTAATCAAGGAGAAAAGCAACCTAGAACTAAGGAGAAGTTTCCTGACAGTTAGAACCATTAATCAGTGGAACAATTTGCCTCCAGAAGTTGTGAATGCTCCAACACTGGAAGTTTTTAAGAAGAGTTTGGATAACCATTTGTCTGAAGTGGTGTAGGGTTTCCTGCCTAAGCAGGGGGTTGGACTAGAAGACCTCCAAGGTCCCTTCCAACTCTGTTATTCTATTCTAACAATAAGGACAGGACAGGATAGGATAGGATAGGATAGTTTTATTGTTACTTTGAATGTACACTAATTGGCATACATTAAAAATTAAATTTTGTTGCATACAGCTCTCAAAGGGTCACCACCTCCAATATATAACCATGACAAAATAAACAAACAAACAAATAAATAAATACAAAATTATGCATATACCCACATATATGACACAGAGAAACAACAATAAAATCAGATACAAAGGAAAGTTGTGGTGGATCTAAAAAACCAAAACAAAATCAAAGCAGCACTGAAAACATCAGGAGTCTGATAATTTTTCAGACTCCAACACCGAAGGTTTTTAAGAAGAAGTTGGATAACCATTTGTCTGAAGTGGTATAGGGTTTCCTGCCTAAGCAGGGATTTGGACTAGAAGACCTCCAAGGTCCCTTCCAAATCTGTTATTCTATTCTATTCTATGAACGATGGCTGATTTCGTCAAACATATGCCTTTTCATAAAATTTGTTAGCCTGAAAAAGTGCTACCAGGCTCCTCCTGGTCTTTGGCTAACGTAGACTAACCCAGCTCTCCTGCGATGAAAGCATGTAAATAAAAAAGATGGAGCCTGCTGCTTATATTGCTGTCTTTTGACACATACACACCCCCAAAGGCGGCCTCCATCTTTTTTTCATCTATTTGTGGGGCAATGGCCTACCCATGGAGGGTCACAGTGAAGACGACCCTTGTGCCAGCTCTTCTATAGCAGTGGTGGCTAACCTTTTTGCCGTTGCATGCCAAAAGCAGAGGAGCGGGGGGGGGGGGGGTCGCGCATGTGTGTGCCCACACCCATTATTCAATGCCCCCTGTGATAGCATGTGACAGCATAAAGGTTGCCAGAAGCTTTCTTGGAGCCTGGGGAGGGCGAAAATGGCCTCACCCACCCACCCCCGGAGGCCGGAAATAGCCCGTTTCTCGACTTCCGGTGGGCCCGGAAGGCCGAAAAATCGGCTGGCATGCGCACGCATGCTGGAGCTGAGCTAGGGCAACGCTCGCGTGCCCACAGATATAGCTCCGCATGCCACCTGTGGCACGCGTGCCATAGTTCACCATCACAGTTCTAGAACTTTCAGCGCTGGAGGTTGCATGGCTGTTTTTGCCGACCCATAATCAACTCGGCAATGATCTTTTTTTCTAGAGAGCCCAGCTACAGGTATTCCTCGATTTACAGCAGTTCGTTTAGTGACCGTTCAAAGTTACAACAGCACTGAAAAAAGTGACTTGTAACCATTTTTCACACTTAACAACCATCACAGCATCCCCAAGGTTACGTGACCAAAATTCAAATGCTTAGCAATTAGTTCATATTTATGACAGTTGCAGTGTCCTGGGGTCATGCGATCCCCTTCTGCAACCTTCAATAGGGAAGCCAGATTCACTTAACAGCCATGTTACTAACTTGACAACTGCAGGGATTCACTTAACAGCCGTGGCAAGAAACGTTGTATAAAATGGGACAACAATAAATGACTCACTTAGCAACAGAAATTTTGGGGTCGATTGTGGTCGTACGTCGAGGACTACCTGTATTTGGGAAATTCTGACTTGGTACCTCTTTGTGTAAGCAGCTCACAGATGTCTCCGCTGCTAAGAGGAAAGAGGCAGCCACATGATGGTTTGTCTGAGGAATGCAGAGAGAGAGTGGCTAGCAGTGTCCTCCCCTATAATCACATAGCACAGATTGCATGGCTCCAAATTAAAAACGCCCTGGGATTGAGAGTGTAATTGCCAAATCCATGCTTCTTTTCCAGGCTGGGTTCCAGAAGGCCATGATGCTGGTGGGCCACGAATTCTTAGACCGGCTTGACTACTATCACCGCAGTTGGCACCCTGCACGCAGCCTTGTGGAGGATGCCATCCAACAGCGCTTTGAGGTACCCATCGTGTTCACAAGTTCCTAAGAGGGAGACAACTTTGCAAACATACCTGTCAGATAACCTATTTTTTTTTTGGTTAAGCATTCATTTTTCCAAAGGTGATAAAGGAGCTTTCTGGTGATGCACCAGGGTTGCTGTATCCTCACAGTTGGAAGGATAGAGGTGATACATTCAGAGTTGCATGACAGCCACTTGCTGCTTGTTTCCATTCCAGTTCTAGAACCATTGAACTCAGTGTCAAGCGTAATCTGACCAGGCGGTGGGCGGTTCCTTTCTGGTGGGGGATTTGTTTCTATCATGGGTTATTCTCACGTGAATTCAGGTTGACACAGTTTGGAGCTGAAGGGGGAGAGTAGAGGTGGATGGAGTCTTCAGCCAAAGCAATATAGTTAGCCAATGAGTCAGATACATTCCAACGGCCGGCTGGCCAGAGGAGGAGGAGAGAAGTCGCCAAGCAACCAGCCCTTATCCCGATTGGAGAGTGTGACATACTGTTTTGGAAAAATGAGAAACCTTTACTTTAAGTGGGGTGGAAAGCATGGGAACCTTTAGTACTGGCTTTCCACCAGTTTGGGCCAAGATGATGTATCTAAATAAATTTGTTCTTTGAGGAAACAGAATGCCTCAGAGTTCGGTTTGTGAAGGGTACATTAATTGGAACCTGACACTCAGTATACTTCTCCATGATTCCCTGTATGTCATTATGAGGATTAGAATCTTAGGAGAAATGAACTGAAACTTCTGTCAGTCTGACGATGCTAAATTCACTTTTGGACTAGAATCTACAGTAAGGCACTTTATGACTTACGTTAATATAGCAATAAATGCCTCTAGTGTTTTAATAGCGCTTTGTATACTTCAGCCATCGGGTTGGTAAAACCAGTACTTCTGAATGGTGTGCCTCTCTTTCTATGGCAGGTGGACCCTAGTGGTGAAATTCTGGTCCTGGCACAAGGAGGCTGTCCATGGAAAGAGCATCTTTTGCAGCTGGAACAAACCATGGATGTAAAGAAGCCACTGAAATTCGTCTTATACACAGATCTGAGTGGCCAGTGGCGGGTACAATGTGTTCCTGTAGGGCTGCGAACCTTTCAGAACCGGTGAGTGTAGCTCCTCAACACCTTTTGACTCACCCTGAAAGAAAGATTAATATTTTTTCCCAATACCGTGGAATAGTTGCCTCAGATTCATTGAGTACACAACAAATGGTACGGATCAATTTTTTGTCTGTTCTTCCCATGAACAAACCATGGGTATCATCTTAGGTTCAGCACCTTCCTTTTAGAGAGATATATAGTACAGTAGCGGTAAGTAGAAAACATTGTAATTCCACACTCTTGGGAAGCTCTAGATCCGTGATGGTGAACCTATGGCATGTGTGCCACAGGTTGCACGCAGAGCCATATCTGTGGGCATGCCACCGTTGCCCTAGCTCAGCTCCAGCACGCATGCATGCGCCGGCCAGCTGATTTTCGGGCCTTCCGGGCCCACCAGAAGTCAGGAAACAGGCTTTTTCTGTCCTCCGGAGGGCCTCCAGGGGGGTGGGGAAGGCCATTTTAGTCCTCCCCAAGCTCCTAGAAAGCCTCTGGAGCCTGGGGAGGGTGAAAAACGGGCCTAGCAGGCCCACCATGCCATCAAGTGCCAAAAGCATGGGGTGCACGGATGGGGGTCATGCGCGCTTGCGTGGGGGGGCAGACTGCGGGAGGGCATTGAATTATGGGTGTGGGCACATGTGGGCATGACCCACCCACCACCTTGCACAACCCCCTCCTTTGGCATGCGACAGCAAAAAGGTTAGCCATCACTGCTCTAGATCTTAGGTTACTGCTTAAACTGAATTAAATCCAGTTATTCAAAATTAAGAGTACAATCTGTTAAAACCGAGTTGAAGGTATATACACACACAAAAAAATAGGAATAACAATGATTTGTTCTGAAATTGAATAAAATAAACATTATATACACACACACACAAAAAAATAGGAATAACAATGACTTGTTCTGAAAATTGAATAAAATAAACATATTTTAAGTGTTTCCAGGATAAAGTTTCTTGACATCACATTGTATCTTAGCAGAGGCCTCATCCCATATTCTCTGTAGCCTTTTCCTCAAAATCTTTAGGTGCCGAGCAGTCCCTTGCTTTCAGTTAGGCAGGCTGGCTCTCTGGAAAGTGAACTCCAGAAAATTTGAAAGAGCCCATTGTAGACCATTCCCTCAAGGTTTCTCAGCTTCCCAAGCGAACCAGATAGGAAACATGACTAGATGAGCTACACCTGCTTTATTGAAAAGCTACATCGGGGGTCTGCAACCTTAAACACGCAAAGAGCCATTTGGACCCGTTTCCCACAGAAAAGAAAACACTGGGAGCCACAAAACCCTTCCCGTGCCTGACTATTTCTTGAGTGGTCACAAAGCTAGCATATGTAGTTGAATTAAACATTCTGTTTTCTTCTGAAACTTTTCTTTTCTTGGATTTATCCATGGTTGGCCTATCGGGTGTTGAAAAGCTCAATAAATTGTGTGCCGGCAGGTGTCACACATTGGCTGTTGTGACACATATTTTGAGTAACGGAACCGCAGCAGAGAAGTGAAAGAGCCACATGCGGCTCCAGAGCCACAGGTTGCTGACCCCTGGGCTACATTAACAGAATCTTGCAGGTCTGAAAGTGCTAATTTTCCACTCGCCAGGTCCTTCCTAAGTAACTGCCTTCGACTGCTAAACAATTGTGGGCTCTAGGCCTCTTATGTCTGATGGTTTTCTAGGCAGCCTCTCCTCTCCTCTCCTCTTTCCTCAAGAGTTATACATGAATTCCACAGCAAGGTTGTATCTCCTTGCTCACCTGATTTTGCTTCTCTTCTCTTCCCCTCCCCCCTCCCCATAGATTGCCATTGCTGGAGGAATGGAGGGGTTTACGTGATGAAGATCTCTCCCAGGTCAGCGGGATCCCAGACTGTATCTTTGTACATTCCAGTGGCTTCATTGGAGGAAACAGGACTAAGGAAGGTGCACTGGAAATGGCGCGAAAGACATTGGCTCAACAAGCTGAACCCAACTGAGGGAATCAGATGCCACCTGTCAACCGTCCCATTTGGCACATCATCATCTCCCCCACCCACCCACCCACCCCCAAAAAAGAAGAAGTTTGTATTCCTGGGAAGTGGCTTATTTTGTAGGGTTGCTGTAAAGCTTTTAAAACGAAATCAAATCAGCCAATCAGAACCACTCATTTTTGGAGATTTGATTCAGCAATTGTTGAAGAGAAAACGTTGCATTAGAGGGAAATCCTCAAGAGGCTCCATTGAAATCATCTTCAGGAGTGGTTAAGATAAGGGTTGATTTCATTGCAGGAGGACTTGGGATCTGAGTGTGTAGAAAAGTCTTTTGAGTTTGAAGGAAAACGCATCCACAGAAAAACCTGACACATTTGAGGGTGAAGAGAGGTTGGGCATGTGGCTTATTCAGATTACATTGAATATATATGAAGAATGTGGACTATGTGAGCTTCATGCGTACGTTTTATGAATAAAATAAGGTTCTGTCCCCAAACAGTTTACATTTTCTGACCTGAAATGCTTAAGAAAAATTGCATCATCAATTACGTAGCATTTTTTCATTTAGTGCTTTCTGTAGATTCTAGTAGATTTGTATCAAGTGTTCTATTTTTCTAGGCTTGATGATTATGGCCACCAACTGCTAAAATTATGAGAACAATTACATACCAATTACAAAATCCCTTAAAATTTCAATCAGTATTCCACCTTCCCTTTGTAGAAATGGAGGCAAATTAGCTTAATCACATTTATATGGGCCAGCTTTTTCTACAACAAGCATATTTTGAGTTTGGAAGAGGGTGTTCACTTTGCAAGCATACTTAGGGTCATATCCCCAAGTTGAGCAAAGGCTGGCATACAAAGTCCTAATTTGGGGAGAGACATGGGGCTTTTAAGAGCTGAAATGAATGCCTTTCTCCTCTTAAGTTTAAGGCCTACTTTTTGTCATTCTAAATCCTTCCTTCAAAGGAAAAGCAAAAATAATTAGGCCATGCCCATTTAGGCATTTCAGGAGGCCACAAAAGGAGTGATAGTGGACCACAATTTTGGTACCTTCTGGGAATTATGGGGCATGTAGTTTTTCATACATCTGCCAAGTGCCAGATTGGAGAAGACAGTAACTCTGGACCTTTGGCTTCAATCATTTACTTTGGCTTCATTGGCACCAGAAGGTTTCCTTTTAGATCTCATCCTACCTTATTTCTGGACTATTAGGAATTTTCATAAACAGGCAGCATTTTAAATGGGATTTGCTTTCAAGTATTTTGGAACAGCAAAATAATATTTTTCAGAGAGCCAGTTTGGTGTAGTGGTTAAACTGCACCAAAATTGGTTTTAAAAGGCAGATTTGCTACATCAGAATTATCTTTAAACTGAGGTAGTTACTGGAGTGGGGGAAGGAGCTCAATTTACCGCTCTGATAGGTGATCTCACTAACATGTTGCGCTTGTTCTTGGGCACTTATTTAGCAATATTCTAAACCTGAAATGGATTTCAAGTAATAGAAAAGAATTCAAATGGCCAACATAAGAAGCCATTATCCTTTTTTTTTTTTCATTTTTGAGAGCCACTTTCAAAAAACTAATTTAAAAAGTACTGTAATTAAAAACGTTCATGCTACAAGCGGTAAGTGCTAACATCATTTATCGAATATGTTCTGATTTGAGTACCATTAAAACCTCTTTCCTCATCTTTCCTGGATGGAAACGACATTTTTGCTGACAGTCCTAAAAGGGCCTCATCCATCAGACCCACATAATTGGGTCTGGCATGTTCTACCATAACAAGGTAGGATGCACACCAAAAATAGTTTCTAAACACTAAAACAGATTTTATTTTCTTTTGGTGCCTTTGAGTCAGTGTGAACTGGCATCTGCCTGGACAAGACCCCGCAGTTTTCTTGGGAAGCTTTTTCAGAAATGGTTTTTATAGCTAACGCAGAACTCACTCTCCTCGTTTTCAGCCTCGTGCCTTAACCACTATAACAAACTGGATTTCTCTAAAACAGGTTGAACCTAATTTATTCAGCAAAGGAAGCCTACCAAAAAGAATTTACCTAAAAAACAGCAGAAAATGCTGGTTCTTCCTTTGTTGTTGTTAGTTGCGAAGTTGTGTCCGACCCATCACGACCCCATGGACAATGTTCCTCCAGGCCTTCCTGTTCTCTACCATCCTCTGGAGTCCATTTAAACTCACGCCTACTGCTTCAGTGACTCCATCCGGCCACCTCATTCTCTGTCGTCCCCTTCTTTTTCCCTCAATCTTTCCCAGCATTAGGCTCTTCTGGTTCTTCCTACAAAATGTGAAGTGGGCTGCCAAACATCATTAAAAAGTCCTAAAAGTTATAATGTCCAATTCTGGGGTGAGATGGGAGGAGGCCGCTGCTTCATCAGCTTTTGTGTTCGTGTATTACAAACAAAATGACAGCTCTCCCTGCCACACCTCCTGCAGTCTGGTAGGGGCACTCTCCCTCTCTCCTCCTCCCACTCACAAAGTCATGTGTCTCAAGCTCTTTAGCTGATGGACAGCAGGCAGGGAACTACAGTAGACAGAGAGGACATCCTGAGAGAAGTTGATCTGTGGGGTTTGTGGCTCCTGCATCCCTGAAAGGAAGCCAAGCAGAAGCTGCAGGTAAGTCTGGGAGACTCCCTTATCTTCAGGGTCCATTAGTTGGGGGGCAGATAGACTTGATTCAAGCACCTTGTGTACACAGATAAGTGTGGCATGGTGGCTTAGGTGATAGAGGTATCAACTAATAATTTGGGCTACTTCACCCAAGAGTCTTTAATCTGGTCTTGATGCAGACACACAGCAAATGATCTCTTCTGCATCGTATCAAGACCTGGATTAGTCAGTGCTGTTTTTGCATCACAATTCATCAGAATTACAATTTACAGGAGGTAAAAGTTGGGAGGTACCGGAATATTACAGTGGGCAGTGTAACATGATCCAGTCCACAGCTAAATAAAACAATACGCAAAGCCCCACCCTAATGTTTACACACCCTAGTTAGAAACATGGAGGCCAGATGAATTTTTGACAATTGTAATAACTGTACAGTCCTGGATTAGGTAGTTTAGCCAGTATCTTCCTGTTGCTGGTCATATAAACAGCCACAATTGTGCATGCATATACTATACTCCTAAACTACTTGTGCACATCTAACAGTGTTAAAATTGGGTGAATTCAATGGGAGACAAGCATAGCATAAAAGCACAACATACTGTAGATTTGGAAAGTTGGGGGGGGGGCCTCCCTCTTCAAGGTTTCCCACCAAATCAATGGACACGGGAGTTAGCCAGAGATGATATACCTGACACCTAGATGATGTCTCTTAAGAAAAGTTTTGTTTGATTCTGCCTCATTCAAGTAATGTTATGGAAATCTTTAAAAACATCTCTTCAATTTACTGTCCTCCCAAGGTTTTCCAGCTATTGTGCTGCTTCAACCTTCATGTATTTCAATAAAATAGCTGAAAGCCAAAAAAAAAAATAAAAAAAAATGGCTGTGGCGTTGCCTGATCAATTTTGGCTAACCAAAAATGTGTTGGGTGTGGACTGATCATATAATCATACTCAGATAGAAAAGCATCAGTGTTATCTGTTCCCAGCAAAGGCAGAGCAAAGCGTTGGTGTTCATTTAATCATGTAAAACTGACGATACAGACCACTGATTTTGGAGCATATAATAACGGTAGCAAACTATTTAAAAATATACTGTATATTGTAATGTTCTAAATAAGCAAAAGGAAGATTGGCTTACGAACTTGGGGTCTGTGGTGGCAATTTGAGTGTAGCAGCTCAAAAGGGGAGTATTTCCTGGCAGGGACAGAATCATATGTTGCTGCTATTAAAGGCACAAGAGCAGGTTTTTAAATCTGGCCAAGCATATAAGTATGATTAGGAAATAAAAATCAAAAGATATTAGTGTTGTACTGTAAATACATGAGCTGCTTTTTGTAATCTGAAAGAAAATAATCACCATCCGAAGCAGATAGACCAGGACAATTAACCTGCTTCTTAATCAGTCTTTCATTTTTAATCTTTCTTTACCTCTATATTCATTACTAATCTGATATTTTGATTTCTACCATTATTAGTCACTGGCAGTTCAGGTTCAATTATGATTTTATATATAGAACCTATATTTCCAAAGCCAAATACAGATCTTCCCTTTTCCTTTCCATTGCTGAATTTGAGGAGAAAAATAGCTGGAGGCATATGAGATCTATAAAGCAAGTACATCAGCCAATATGCCCAAATTATAAAAAAATGAAGGAGAATTTTGAAAAATATTTCTTTTGACAATTGCATTCACTTACCTGGAAACGAACACTTTGGAATTAAATCAGGCTTACTTTGGGGTAGATACCTATAGGAATTGCCCCTAAAAACAGACCTACATTTTGTTGAAAAAAGAATGAAAAATTTCCAACATGGAAAACGTGCTTGCATTCATACAACCAAAAGCTTAATAGGTTAGTATATATCAAAATATAAAATAAATTTATAAACTATAACAATTTGCATCAGGCCAAAACAGGAGCTACTGCTTATGGAGAGGAAATGCTAGGTTAAATAGCTTTTGTTAATTACAGGTAGTCCTCAACTTACGACCACAATTGATCCCAAAATTTATGATGTTAAGTGCGACAGTTGTTAAGTGAGTTTTGCCCCATTTTACGATTTTTCTCACAGTTAAGTGAATCACTGCAGTTGATAAGTTAGTAACCCGGTTGTTAAGTGAATCTGGCTTCCCCATTGACTTTGCTTCTCAGAAGGTTGCAAAAGGGGAGATCACATGACCCCAGGATGCTGCAACGATCATAAGTATGAACCAGCTACCAAGCATCTAAATTTCGATCACATGATTATGGGGATGCTGCAAAGAGCGTAACTGTGAAAAATAGTCATGTCACATTTTTCAAAGCCGTTGTAACTTTGAACGGTCACTAAATGAACTGTTGTAAGTCGAGGACTACCTGTATAACTCATAACAGACAAAAGAATAGTATGTGCCCATTTATTAATAAAGCTTTATGGATTAAGGTCATATGATTGTCAGTCCTGGAAGACATCTTTTACTTTGGATCTTCAGGGCTGCCACATTTAGTGCTGTGGGAAACTGGGAGGAGGGATTGTATGGAGTGGAGAAATATCTAGCCATAATAACATTCTTTTCTTTGAGAGTCAAGGACATCTTGTCCTGCACCTGCAGTGGTGTGACTGGGAGGCATCGCCAGTTGGGATGGTGGATTGATTGGACCATGTGATGGACATGTGGGTGCAAGGGCAGGGACTTGGACTTGGACTTTCTTCTGGGTGGGAAAAACCTGGAAGCTTTCAGATTCGGATTTTCCCAGATGTGCCAATATGACACCTCTAATAAAATGGAACTTTGAGGAACTTCTGGCCTCCGAGTCTTCTTTCATTAGGGGTGTTACTTGGAACCCTGACAATGATAACAGCTACTGTCAAAATAAACCCATTAAATCAGGGGTGTCAAACTCATCTCGGTGGCATCACGTGACGTATTGTGACTTTTTCCCCCTTTCGTTAAACCGGGCATGGGTGTGGCCAGTGTATGACGCATCCGGCCTGCTGGCTGCAAATTTGACAGCACTGCATTAAATGTATTGTAAGGACCTTTATCGCTGTCATTTACTTTCTTCCCATCCCTTTGCTTTTCAATCAGAGTTCTGGGCCTGTGAGCCAGGATCTCATTGCTTCTTTGTGAAGAACGCAGCAGTAATGTCGGTGTGGTCTGTCTTCTTGTTCCTGATCCATTGCTTGCATGGCCATCAGTCGTGCCCACGAAGGTGTGACTGCCCGCCAGGAAACGGTGTGGTGTGGTGCAGTTGGAGAAATCTGATGATTATCCCTTTTGACATTCCTCATGACACTCGAGTATTGTACCTAGACTCTAACTGGATTGTCCACATATCCAGCGGGGCCTTCCACGGCCTGAAACTCCTCCATGAACTTCACCTGGCGGACAATCTCATCGAGAGCATTTCTCCAGCAGCCTTCCACGGCTTAGGGAACGCACTGAGGCTCCTGGACCTTTCAGGGAACAAGCTGCGAAACATAGACCCTGCTCCTTTCGTCATGCTGACCTGGGTGAAGCTAGAACTCTACAACAATCCCTGGCATTGTGACTGCTCCCTGCAGGAGCTGATGAAGGCTCTTTCCTTAGGAGCCAGGACGGCGGAAGACATTGTGTGCACCACCGCAACTTGGAAGGAGTATGTTGGGAAGACTTTGTCCCATCTGGTCAGCGCCGGCGTCAACTTCTGTGTCACTCAGCAGAAGCACACCGATTTTGCAATGCTGCTCACTATGTTTGTCTGGTTTGGTGTCGTTATCACTTACATCATCTATTATATCCGGCGCAACCAAGCCGAATCCCGGCGTCACTTGGAATACCTCAAATCCCTGCCGGTTCCTAGCAGCAGCTCATTCCAACCTGAGGAGAAGGAGGTGGATGAAGACAATACACTCAGCACAATCCTCTGACGGACTAGACTCGTACACGTGCTGGGGCTACACAACAGAACTGTTTTGGAAGCAGATTTAATCTGATAAGAATTTGTCCCTCTAAAGAAACTTAGCTTTATATCTAGGGACCAACCCCCCAAAAATGCTGCTTAAGACAAAGCTGCTGTCCAATTGTAATGGTTATACGGGGAAGACCTTGGGAGGCTGGGCCCAGAGATTCTGCCTAGGAACCAATCAGAGACAGCATAGCCCACAGCTGGCTAGTGGGTGATGTAAGAGGCTCTGAAGGGATCACCCCTAATTTCTCAGGAAGTAAAGGAGACAGTGGAGAATTGTTTTTTCAGATTCACAAGACTGATGTCAGCCTTACCAGGGAGACCAGACAGGAAATACAAGTAGATGAACTAATTCTACTTTATTACAAGTCTTTTTTTTTTTTCCTTTCCTTCCTTCCATTCAATCCTGTCTGATTCTCGAGGCTGCCTGGACAAGTCCCAGCAGTTTTCCTGGCAAGAATTTTTTTTTTCCAGAAGTGGCTTACCATTGCCCACTTTCTCGGGCTTAGAGAGAGTGGCTAGCCCAAAGTCACACAGTTGGCTTCGTACCTCAGGTAGGACTAAAACGCACAGTCTCCGGGTTTCTAACATGATGCCTTAACCGCTACTACAGCAAGCTGGTTTCATTGTAAGGCTACATTAACATAGTCACTAGCCAATCCATTTCTCCCACATGACAATTTTAGCTACGAGAATTATTCCGGTATGATTTTACTTGATTTATGTCCTCCTCTCCTGATAGGCTGGAATATTATCTGGGTTAAACATTGGGCTAAACTGGGTTTGACTAAGGTTGCAACCCATCAGATATTTTGGGTGTTTATTTGGTAGTTTGCCCAAGTGTGCTACTTGCTATTTTTTCAGAATAAACTAGGAATATTTGCTCTAAAGATAGAGCAATTCCACCCCCTCCTAGTAAACTCACATCTTAATCCACTAGCTACCACTCATCAATTTGTACCAATCTCACTGACAAGACTCTTTTTCTCTCAGCTTCTCCAACAAATATCTGATTGGTTAAATTAGCAGCAGCCTGAAATGTGAGAATTTCCTTCCCCAACTGTGGATTCCTTTAAGATGGCTGGATCAAAGGCTGGCTTTAAAATCATCCTCCAAAAATTACATTTCCAACTTTCACCAACTAGGCGGGTCGTTCACAGTCCTCTTGGAACAGTGGGAACATGTCTGTTTAAACTGCGAGCCTCATCTTCTCCACTTGGGCTGCTGAAACCCACTTCGTTTCTGTCTTCCTTCCCACCCATAAAGTTTGCAGATTTTCTTTTCTCCCAGTGGCCACTTTTTGTAAACACTTTGAAGCATGAGTAATATGCATAATGGCTGGCATCTCCGTTTTTTCCTGGCAAGCATCCCCTGTGCCTTTAACAGTAGAACAAAAGGCAAAAAAAAAAAAAAATCACAGCTGTAATTATCCTTGTAATCCTTGTTGGAATTATGCCCCTTAAAACTGCACTTGCAGCATTATTTCTGCCTTTGTCTCCCCCACAGGCCACCATGCTATATAATCCAAAACAGTTGTTTAAAAACTAGATCCCCTTTCTATTGTGTACACTGTTTCTTATAATTATACTAGATAAAACACCTGTCAGTCAATTTGGATCCCTCTTTCTAGATATATCATAGTTTAATATACTAGGGAGCAAAGCATGAAATCAATAACAAAATCCCAGTTTCTTAATCCCTGGTGTTTTACAGAGATGTTCTATCTAATCTGCTCAATTATTGCCATTCTCCACCCCCCAAAACTGATTTGATATCCTCTTAAAGACTCTCAGGGTATTACATCAGAAGTGGTCAGCTGACATCTTCAATCTAATTTCCAAAGAAGCAAAATTCAATTCAAGAAGACTAACAGCTATTTCACCTTTTCTTGGTAGCATCTCCACAAGTAAAGCAATTGTTTTAAAAGGAGAGAGATTGACGGAAACAGAAACAAGGGTGATGGTGAAAGAAATAGGATGGTTTTTGGCTCTAGCTACAACTGACCTTCACTCTACCCACTGCTTCAAGGAAATGCTGTTTTGGGGAGAAAAACGGGTTACCATTAACATGAAATGCATATTTGTAATCAGAAATACTGTGTGTCTAACTCTACTTCTTTGGTGGCTGTGCCTACATAAATAAAAGTACATCTAATTCCAAATTCATCTTTGTCTGATCCTTATTTTATGTTTTAGAGTAGACTAAAGAGCAGTAAGATACTGTACCTACTGTACCTACCTACATTTTTCTTTGTTGCTATTAGATTACAACTCAAGGCCAAGAAAAAGGTTAAAGCCTGTGCATTACAAGTAGATTTTCTGATCTTTCCAAATCCACATATCACCCTACTTAAATATGTTAAATATGAGAACACATTGGTCTATTTTAATCCTTAGGATTAGATGATACTGAAATTAAGATGGGAATATTTTTGCTCGGTAGCTTTAGCCACATCGTTTTCTAGAAGATACTCTATTCAATTATGTTATCAACTACTCATGCTTTATGAAATAGAAATAGTCTAATTCATGAAATGTTTGTTAGAATTTGTTACATCCTTTTAAAGTACAATCCACCATGAATTGAAGTTTGATTCCTCATGACTAGATGGGTACCTGGGGTACCCCCTAAAAGACAGCCCCCCCTACCTTTGTATAAATATTTCTTTGATCTGTAACAGGGCATGGTTTATTTTCCATCAATTATTACTGCTGTGGAAAGTGCAATCTTATTACCGTAATCAACCCATTGCAGGTAGGCCTCAGCTTACAATTCATTTAGTGACCGTTCAAAGTTGCAACGGCACTGAGTGACTTGTGACCGTTTTACACACTCAACTATTGCAGTGTCCCCATGATCACATGATCAAAATTCAGCCTCTTGGCAATTGACTCATATTTATGACGGTTGCAGTGTCCCGGGGTCATGTGATCAGCTTTTGCGACCTGACAAGCAAAGTCCACGGGGAAGCCAGATTCACTTAACAACCGTGTCACTAACTTAACAACTGCAGTGATTCCCTTAACAACTGTGGCAAGAAAAGTCGTAAAATGGGGCAAACTCATTTAACAAATGTTTCACTTAGCAACAGGCATTTTGGGGCTCAATGGTGGTCATACGTCAAGGGCTACCTGTAATTAGCAATCTTAAATACGTAGCAAAGCAGTTTGTCTTGCCCCATCCCCTTCGTCAGCCTCTCCTTCCAAATCTACGGCTGTATTAGCTGCATCATGGGCTGCAACCTAGGCAGCCAAGCCCAAACGAGAGCATATCCTAACAGCAATTCAAGAATCAATAAAGGACGGGGAGTTCATTTTTATTATTGGCTATTTCACTCGGTATTATCTATTATGAAACTGCTTTTATAAGAACACGCTCTTTAAAAACCTTTGGAAAGCAAGCAAGCAGGAGTGAATTGGCATCCTTTTTTGTAGAGCCCCAGGCATTGTCATTTAAGCTGCTTTACTTGACCAAGTCATCAAACAGGCTCTTCCGTGGCATTAAAAATATAGCCTTGACGGTTTTCTCTGCTTTTGCAAATCTGCTTTGCAAATTGATCAGGCAATTTCTATAGTAAAATTGTATCTCCTGATACAAAAGGCGGTGGAAATACCAGCCTACTGGATCGAAGAAGCAAAAGTTATTTCCTGTTGAAAGGAAGAGTTCCTATGAACTCAATACGTATTTGGGATATTTCCATTGGCCTTCATATGATATCATGAGAAATGTGAGTCTCAGATCACTTCTAAGTGTCACAAACATAGGGACAGCCAGACAGGCCAGGAATTGGCCTAGCAGTCAACAGGGAAGCAAAAGACCTCCTACATGGCACAGCGTGGTCTAGCTCTTAGATGAGTCCTCTTCTGAACATGGGTTTAGTAATCTGAAAGAATTGCAGGTTCTGTGGGGGTTTCTTCTTCCTTCTTCCAAAGATTGGTCAGCAGCTCAGAGTAAACGCTGTTCAGCTCACAGGCACACCGAGGTGTACAAAGTGGTGGGCTGAAGACTCCTCCTGCGTTGTGCAAGAGGAGAACGCAATCTGTGGTGCACTTGGAATCTCCCTCCACAGCCGCGTACAACCTCCCTTTGGGTAACTCTCAGCTGCTTAGTCCAGATATGAGGCGTTGCAAGCCAAAGTCCAAATATAAGAGGATCAAAGTGACAGAGATGGAAGTGCTGGTGGCAGGGAGCCAAATAAGACAGCCGAACGTTGTTGCTGTTGCTTATTTTGAAAACACTTCTCTTTCTGAAGATCAGTTTACAACTATCCCTAGTGGGAACGCTTTGCAGCAACTCCCAAAGCTGAAGACAAAAAAAAAAACTTTACCAGTATTCCCCATCATTTTTGATAGTGATTTTAAAATAATAATAATACAGGGGAGAGAAGTGTCCTTAAGAATCCATCCCATTTCCATCCTAATGCCCATATAAAACAACCAGTTGGAGAGGTATCTTTTGGTACTTAACATTAACTCTCCTCACTAACACTTGTATGTAATCTTCACTATCAAGTAACATGTCATTGTGCAGGAATTTGATCTAAGAAATCCTTTGCTCATTTTAACAGCTCAGAGTAAGTCACCAGCAAACTTCCAACTTAATCAATTCTTTTTACAAACTTTTTTTTTAAATGAAAGATGGAACCAAGAGCCCAGATATAAGGGGATCAAACTTCCCTTTATCTTCACAAATGCTTACTTTGTAAGGAAAACTAAAATCTCTCATACACACACAAATATCTTACATACACTCATTTGGGTGTACGAGAGGTACACATTCCAATTTCATTTTCAAATACATGTTAAAATATTCCTGAAGTTACTCGAACATCCTCACCCCACAATGCACTCTCCTGTAACATTTCAATGGGACTGACCAGGTTCAAGTTTGGCGATGAGTATCTTACTCTGTTTTGATTCATTAAAATGTCTGTTCCCCCATTGCCCTAAACCAATAGCTAATTTTACTCATCTGGTTTACATCTTGTGTTAACCCACAGGAAGACACATGATACCAAGTCATAAACTATGGTTTACACACCACAGTGCATGGGTTCATGCAACTGGCCAAGCCAACGCTGAATAAACAGACAACTTACTGCAATGAGTGCCCCAGCCAAACAGTGGTGGACAACTTGGCATCTATCCAATTTTAACCACCCTTTCAATCGATTGAATCATCGTGATGAATGGCAAAAATTTGAGTCATCGTTTTCAATATTTCAAGGGCAACAAATTGTCTTTGCTCTTCATACCTCCAGGAAGTAAAGTTCACAAATCCTCAGAACAACACAAAATCTTGCGAAAACCCCATGTCAGGCAGCAAACGAAAAAGACGCTCAGAAAAATTACAGTTAATCTCTCAATTAGACAAAACAAGCTCGTAGAGGATTATTTGACTGGCAGGGAGAAGAACAGTAGGCAAAAACAGGATCTTGAACTGATGTGTTTAATTTTCTGCCCTAAATACAACTACAACATTGTCCATTTCAGGAAAGCAAGCAGGCATTCCTTAGGTCCAGTCTCTACCACAGACTATATAATCCATGCCCAGCTCATAGAAGAAAGAGATTCATACAAAATTAAATCTAAAATCGGTCCCGGATCTTCCCAGGCTGATGTGACAGAAGTTGGGAGCCCTTCAGAGCAAAGTCCTAGGAAAGTTGACCCTTCAGAGTTCGGAAAACAGCGGCTGCTCCCGGGTGCTGCTCCAACTGCTCAAGGGCACGAGAGGACTTTGCCCAGAACTAAATGAAGGAAACTGAGCGGTCACAAAGAAGAAAGGAACGTGGCTGATATTTCCGTTTGACCAGCACTGTGAAAGAAAGACACAAGCATCAAACCAAAGGCAGTAGAAGCAAAACATTCCTGTTTCCTCAAGATGGCCCAGGAGTGTCAAACTCGATTTCACTGACAGCCGCATCAGGGTTGGGTTTGACCTCGGAGGGCTAGAGGTGTGTCCCCGGCGGTGGGCGTGGCCAGTAGGTGTGGCCATTGTGGGGACAGGCTCAAGATGCATTTTTCCTCTTCTTTCTTTCCACAGTTCTCTACTATAACCATTTTCCTATCTTTTCTACCAGATATTACTGGCAAACATTTATTACTTATTCTTCATACTCCACTAAACTTTTTATTTCTAAATTTATACCCTATTGCTTTTCCAGGCAGAAAAACTATTTATACTATTGTATTTTTATTATTCAACTAATAATAAAAATACAATAGCATAAATAACATGGTAATACAAGATCTAACAGCAGAGGTAAATTTCCAAGATAGTAAATAGAAATGGCTATCAATTATAGATTGTATGATTATAGATTGTTGATTGTAGATTAAATGGACCTTCAGTATGTAAAATCTGGCATTAAACTGTAGGATGCTGCTTGTTTTTTATCCAGATCAGGCACTTACTCGAGGCCACATGCTGCTCCATCTGCAGGGAGAGAGTGACTATTGTTGGCCTTTTACATCCAGCCGCGGTGAGAGAACGGCTGTGGCCATCCGCCTGCACTGCAACCATCTGATCTGGTCGCCCCATCACTGTGAGAGAGTGAAGGGGCCCCAGCTTCATCCTGGCCAGCCTCTTTTGCCATCTCTCACCTCAATGACTATCTTTAAATTTCGCTGACATCCAAGGTTCCCCTTTTCCATCTCATCATACTTGTATGGCTTATACCTCGGCAGATTTGCTTGCGCTGCGAGATGCCCCCCTCTCGCGGCGATGGCCTTCCACTCTATCGAAGGCCTACCTTAAGGACGGGCTTTGGAGCCCCGAGAGGTGGCATGTTTTAAAGCGGGGATTGAGGGGTTTTTTAATTAGGGTTTTTAATAATCTTTTAAGGGGAACTGGGAGGGCGACCAAAGGGGATGGGGGGGGGGTAATCCACCTAGGTCAGGGCCCAGCCTGGCACAGGGTAACGGGCTGGAGGGCGCAGGGCGAGGGATTGGGGATGTCATCAGCACGGTGGATGGGAGGGGCAGATATGGCGGGAGCAGAGGACCTTATCTTGTGCCGGGGGTGCGCACTCGCTACTTGAGAGCGATTGCACGCCCCGGTCCTCAAGGCTCCCCTCGGATACTAGGTGGCTCAGATACTCAGGACCTGGGCCTCCGGCTGATGCTGTGCAACGCCAGGTCCGTGGTAAATAAGGCCCCCCTCATTTATGATCTTATTCAAGAGGGGGGAGCGGACTTGGCGGGTATTACGGAGACCTGGTTGGGCCCGGAGGGAGGGGTCCCTCTGGTTGAGATGTGTCCACCAGGCTTCAGAGCATTCCATCAGCCGAGGGCCCAGGGGAGGGGCGGGGGGGGTGGCGGTTATTATTAACGAAGGTCTGGGTCCGAGGGAGACCACTGTGCCACAGATTGCCGGGTGTGAGTCCCTCTTTGTGAGATGGGGTCATGGGGTTCAGATGGGCTTGCTGCTTACATACCTGGCTCCCTGCCGCGTGGCAACGGCCCTGCCCAAGCTACTCGACGTGATAGCCACGGTGGCAGTTGATACACCCAGGCTTATGGTCATGGGTGATTTCAATCTGCCGTCCGCTGGTGAAACGTCAGAGATGGCTCGGGAGTTCATGGCTTCCATGACGGCCATGGACCTGACCCAGTTAGTTCATGGCCCCACTCACGGGGGGGGGACACACGCTGGACCTGATTTTTGTCTCTGGCCAGTGGTTGAGTGGTCTTATTATAGGGGATATAGACATGAAACCCTTGTCATGGTCAGATCACTCACTCCTTCGTCTGGACCTTCGAACCGCTACACCCCGCCGCAGGGAGGCGGACCCAATTAGATGGATCCGCCCCAGGCGCCTGATGGATCCTGATAGGTTCCAGACGGAGCTTGGGCCAATTCCTGAAGATCTGGCACACGACTCGGCCGAGGACCTGGTAGCTGCCTGGGATCGGGCGGCTGGTGGGGCCTTGGATCGGGTCGTGCCTTTGCGGCCTCTGACCCGGTGTCAATCCCTCGCGGCTCCTTGGTTCACCGAGGAGCTGAGGGAGATGAAACGCCGGAAAAGACGCCTAGAGAGCGGTTGGAGGGCCAGTCTCGCTGAATCTGACCGAACACTGGTAAGGTCGCATATTAAGACCTACCTAGTGGTGATAAAGACGGCAAAGTTTAACTACTTTTCCGCCTCTATTGCGTCATCAGGGAATCGTCCGGCCGCCCTGTTCAGGGTAACCCGCTCCCTGCTCCATCCGGGAGCGCGGGAGGATCCCTTGGAAGGCAGGGCGGAGGATTTCGGACAATACCTGTATGACAAAATCGCTCAGATCCGGGGGGATTTGGACTCTGGGTAGATCAGGGCAGGGTGACGAGGAATAGTCTTGAGAATGTTACCTGGGAGGAGTTTGATGCTGTGACTCCGGATGATGTGGACAGGATTTTGGGGAGACTTAGTGCGGCCACATGTTTACTGGACCCGTGTCCCTCCTGGTTGGTACTGGCCTCCCGGGAGGTTACACGAGGCTGGCTCCAGGGTGTTATCAACGCTTCGTTGAATGAGGGTCACTTCACCGCCGCCTTGAAAGAAGCGGTGGTGAGGCCTCTCCTCAAGAAGCCGTCCCTGGATCCGGCAATATTGGCCAACTATCGTCCTGTCTCCAACCTTCGCTTCCTGGCGAAGGTTGTTGAGAGTGTGGTCGCGCGACAGTTTCCACAATTCTTGGAGGAAACATCCTATCTAGATCCGTTCCAGTCGGGTTTCAGGCCTGGACACAGCACGGAAACGGCATTGGTTGCGTTGGTTGATGATCTCTGGAGGGCTCGGGACAGGGGTTGTTCCTCTGTTCTGGTCCTGTTAGACCTCTCAGCGGCTTTTGATACCATCGACCATGGTATCATGCTGCACCGGTTGGAAGAGTTGGGGATGGGGGGCACCGTATTACGGTGGTTCTCCTCCTTTCTCTCCGACCGGTCGCAGTTCGTGTTGGCAGGGGGGCAGAGGTCGACCTCAAGGCCTCTTATATGTGGAGTGCCTCAGGGGTCGGTCCTCTCGCCCCTCCTGTTCAACATTTATGTGAAGCCGCTGGGCGAGATCATCCGTGGCTTTGGGGTGAGATACCACCAGTACGCTGATGACACCCAGCTGTACATCTCCACCCCAGGCCACCCCAACGATGCCCTTGAAGTGATGTCCCAGTGCCTGGAGGCTGTGCGGATCTGGATGGGGAGGAACAGGCTCAGACTCAACCCTTCCAAGACTGAGTAGCTGTGGCTCCCGGCATCCCGATATAGTCAGTTGACTCCATCACTGACTATTGGGGGCGAGTCGTTGGCCCCCACAGAGAGGGCTCGCAATCTGGGAGTCCTCCTGGATAGGCAGCTGTCCTTGGAGGAACATCTGACGGCTGTAACCAGGGGGACCTTTTGTCAGGTTCGCCTGATCCGCCAGTTGCGGCCCTTTCTTGATCGGGATTCCCTGTGCAGAGTCACTCATGCCCTCGTCACCTCTCGCCTTGACTACTGCAACGCTCTCTTCATGGGGCTCCCCTTGAGGAGCACTCGGAGGCTCCAGCTGGTCCAGAATGCAGCAGCGCGGGTAGTGACGGGAGCAGCCTGGCGCTCCCATGTAACACCGCTCCTGCGCGAGCTGCACTGGTTCCCAGTGGTCTTCCGGGTGCGCTTCAAGGTGTTGGTTATCACCTTTAAAGCGCTCCATGGCATAGGGCCTAGCTATCTTCGAGACCGCCTGCTGCCACCGACGATCTCCCATCGACCTGTGCGCTCCCACAGAGAGGGCCTCCTCGGGGTGCCATCAGCCAAACAGTGCAGGCTGGTGACCCCCAGGGGGAGGGCCTTCTCTGTGGGGGCACCTACCCTCTGGAATCAATTGCCTCCAGAGATAAGGAGAATCCAAGACCTCGGTGCCTTCCGCCGTGCCCTTAAAACCTTCCTTTTCCAGCAAGCCGGGCTGGCCTAATTTTTTAAGTGTTTTTAAGTGTTTTGTTTATTGTTTTTAATTAATGGGGCCAAATTTATATATGTATATTTTAACTGTATTTTAATATTTGTACTTGATGTTTTTACTTGGCTGTTCACCGCCCTGAGTCCTCAGGGAGAAGGGCGGTATACAAATTCAAAATAAAATAAAATAAAATAAAAATAATCCAGTCCAATCCAGTCATCCTGCAGCATTCTGCAGGCCGAAAATGAGTCCCGTACGGCCTGTTTTGGCTGGCAGAGGCACTGCGGGCCGGTCCTTTGGTATTTCCAGTCCGGCCCCATGGGCCAGATTTAAGCACCCCGCAGGCCAGATACAGCCCTTGGGCCTTGAGTTTGACACCCCTAGCCTAGACCATTGCAGGCTCTTTCTTTCTTCTTGCTGGGAGAGATCCCAGGTCATGGAGCTTCACTCTTTGTCTAAAGCAGAAATGCATTTCAGCAAGCCAACGTTGGAAAGACAAATGAGTGGGTGTGCTATGCATGATATTGGCCTCTTCTGTGAGGCTCAACTGCTTTTGCTTATCAGGTTTATTGCTTTTGGTTTTATTATGTATATGTTTTATTCTTGGCTGCAAAATGTCCAGAGTTTGGTTTAAGATGGACAGCTATATATTTTTTAATGTAGTTATATATTTTAAATCAATGAATAAACCTGCTTTTTGAAGGTAGCTAAAGAACCTGGAAGGTGATTCTCTGGTCCATTTGCATATATGCTTTCTTTCTATTGGTTTTGCAGCCATTATGAAGCCTTTTCCTTTCCTGACATCTATTTTTCGCCTCTATTTTCTAATATATATCTTGACAGTGAGCTGGGCAGCAAATAAATTTAATAAATTAAAAAACTCCGAAAGGTGGAATGTGGAGAAGATACAAAAAAGCACAATCCCCCAATTTAAAATATATTGAAAACAGGTTCTCTTAATATTGAGCCATGGTGGCACAGTGGTTAGAATGCAATACTGCAGGCTACCTCACTACTCATTGCCAGGAGTTCGATCCTGTCTGGCTCAAGGTTGACTCAGCCTTCCATCCTTCCAAAGTCGATAAAATGAGGACCCAAATTGTTGGGGGCAATAAACCGCTTAGGGAGGGCTGTAAAGCAGTATGTAAGTCTGCTATTGCTATTAATATTAATAGGCTTTCCCTAGGACTTTTAAGTTTCCTTCATCTGTCCAAATCCCCACCACTCCAGTTCCCATCTCTCTCCAGAATATAAACTGGGAGAAATTGCTGGTGCTGCTCTATTTTGATTGACAGGTTTAATACTCAATGATCATACACGTTGATTTGGAAACTTGGTCTGCTTACTTTCTAATATGTTATGCTCAGAAGCCATAGTTTATTCTTGGATTCTTATTCCTAAATTCTTAGAGGAGGAAAAAAACAAGGATCTCCATTTACACATTACAGAAAGCTAAGAATGTCTATGAGGAACACAGCATAAACGGGGGAGCAATGGGTAATTTTGGATGTCTGCATTAGTTGTAATTTTCTCCTTCTAATTTCCAATGTTGTAGTAACTTTTGAAAGGGGTTATAGCCAGGCTTGGTGTTATCCTGAGTTTCTTAGCCATGCAGAAGAGAACTGAGTTTAAAAGCACAATAAATAAATACATAACCTCTTTCCAAAGTGGTAAAATGTCTAAATGAATGATTTATGTTGAAATAGGGATTGATCTCCTTTTAGTCAGAGTGTTATACTTTCTTACATAAAATAAATATAAAACTTTGGCACAGGAATCAAGTATGCCTCATATTTCATTTCAGCTTTCAGAAGTCTGGAAATAGTATCTTAAGGGCTTTAAAGCTTGCTTTTAAAAATTAATAATCTTGGGACTTTTAAGTTTCTAATTGTATACGTAGCCCAGGATAGAATCATGAAATGTGCACAAAATCCAAACAAATCCCTAAACACGGATTCCAAATAGATCAACCTACGCAATTCAGAAAAACAAAACAATCATTGAGTATCAGAGTAATATCTAAGCCGAATTACATGAGGCTACAAAGCAATCCATCCCATTTGGATCTGGAGATAATTTTACACTAATCCTTATTATGTTGACTGGAAAGAGCCCAGCTGTTGAGTAATATATATACCTTTAAATTTTCACCTAGGATATTCTAGAATAGACAAGAGGAATCTTAGTTACTCCATGCCCAGATAATAGCCATCCAGAGAGACTGTTGTTCATCCTACGGGAAATGTGGACAAGTCAGCAAATAAGCCAACTTTATATTGTATATGTTTTAGGACAGGGATGTCAAACTGGTGGCCTGCAGACATGCCGGATGCATCGCATGCAGGCCAAGCCCACCCAGCTCCATGAATGGGAAAAACATTGCGATACGCCACATGACGGCAATATGCCGCGAGTTTGCCACCCGTGTTTTAGGATATCTGGTGGCAACAAAACCTTCCCTCTCTTTAGTCAGTTTAGCCCTCTTTACAGCACTTAGAAAACATAGATTTAATAGCAAAGACAGCTACAATTCTTCCCACCTGGATCAGGCATTCTTCATAATTCTCAATACGTGGAGGTTGAACTTACCACTGTCAGAAGGGCTCCCTTCTTAAAGCAAGGATGAAAAGTGA
The DNA here is from genome assembly GCF_029215685.1 of Pituophis catenifer annectens. Lineage (NCBI taxonomy): Eukaryota > Metazoa > Chordata > Lepidosauria > Squamata > Colubridae > Pituophis > Pituophis catenifer. The sequence continues at coordinate 160,994,643 of NW_027256882.1, forward strand.
CCAGCTGTGGCTGAACCCCGTCTTCACCCTGTACAAAACCACTAGAAGTGATAGAAGAAAGAGAGTGCATATTATAACAGGGATGCCTAAAGGATGTTTTGTTAGTACTTGGAGGCTTGCACAGTCTGGGACCCTCAGCACACAATAAAAGTACATTAAAATACTTATCCCCTGGCCTAGTGATGTCTAGTACTCTCTCTCTAATATCCCAAGAGTGCTACCTCTCCTGCTTTTTTGGCTTACATACAGGTAGTCCTCGATTTACGACCACAATTGAGCCCAACATTTACGCTGCTAAGTGAAACATTTGTTAAGTGAGTTTTGCCCCATTTTATGACCTTTCTTGACTGTTACACTTATGACTGTTGTTAAGTGAATCTGGCTTCCCCATTGACTTTGCTCGTCAGGTGGTCATAAAATGGGATCACATGACCCAGGGACACTGCAACGGTCAGAAATATGAGTCAGTTGCCAAACGTCTGAATTTTGCTCATGTGATCATGGGGATGGTGCAACAGTCATAAGTGTGAAAAAAGGTCGTAAGTCCATTTTTTCAGTGCCTTTGTAACTTTGAATGGTCATTAAATCAACTGTTGTAAGTTGAGGACTGCCTGTATAGAATGAGCAACTTGTAGTCTAGTAGAGATCTCCTAGCTATCTTTCCCGATGTTCAGGTTATCTGTGATCCCCTTTTGCGACCTTCTGACAAACAAAGTTAATGGGGAATCCAGACTCACTTAACAACCGTGTTACTAACTTAACAACTGCAGTAATTCACTTAACAGGAATATGAGCTGGAATTTAACCCAAAAATAGATAGGAGAGAATTTAACCCAAAGATAGATAGAAAAAAAAGAACCTACCTCATCTGCCTCCCTACCATAATCACAATAATTTGAAGAGGACCCTCCCATTTAAAACTATTTAAAGAAAAAAAGACAATCTAGATTGTTTTAATAGATAAGAAATGCCTTATGGAATCCATTTCCAGATAAAGAGGGACAGGACAATACAAACCAGGGCAGAAGTTCAAACACAGGGCTATTGCGAGTCCGAAACACTGCAATGATAGTCTTTGAGGTATCCAAATTTCCTGCGGGAAGAAAAAAACACATTAAAAAGTAAGGAGCTTGGCAAAGCACTTAATATGTAAACTACAATACAAGAATCTTTGCTATTGGTTACAGTAAATCAGGGCCTGAGCTGGGAGGAATTATCTAACTGGTTGATAGCTATATGCAATTGGTGTGGTTGGTGCTTTGACAGCACAATCCTGTCCACAGTTAGGGGAATAAATTTCAATAAACCAAGTGGGACTCCTTCCAATAAATATCCTTGGGACTGCACTGTCAAATCTTTCTGGGGGAAAAAAAAAACAATCCAGAAAACAACTTCAATGTGCATGTGAGAAAGTGGGACATAGAGGAGTTTACTCAGATGCAGAAGCAACTGTTTCTAGTTCTTTCTCGGCCAAGACATTTCTCCTATATCTCCAGCCTTTCTCAGCTGTTTATTTATTAGATTTATAGGGCCGCCCAACTCAGTGTTGACTCTGGATGGTGTTCAACAGAAAAACGAACTATAAACCCAAAGAGCCATAACATTAAAGAAGGCCCAATATATAAAATAGCTACTGCCCATGTTTCCCCCTGGGTTCTTCAGAGTTTAGAGAAGGGTTGTCTTATTTGGCAGGAGGGTTTAAGAAATCATGAAGGAAAAGGCAACTCTCAGCTTTAGAGAGAACACTAGGAGGTTTTAAAACACAAAGTTTTCTGAGGCACAGCAAGGTAGCCACTTCATGCTTACAGTGCCCTTCCCCTCATTTCTACAAAAAAAAGGGGTAAAATGAAGGGCTGGGGGTCATTTCAGTCTTCTAGCAGGATGTGTCATTCCCAAATACAACAGATTAACCTACGCATGTGCTTTTATAAAGCAGGAAGTGGGTATTCTTTCATCCGTGTCCCTTTTTTCCCAAATATATAATCTTGAAACTGACAAGGGTCAGTTTGGGCAAATGTCTCAGCCTTTATAGATCTGTGGGTAAACTGTGGGAAAGGGGAAAGGATCACATGTTCCATTTGAAGCTCTCTGGAGGAAAGGCAGAATGTAAAATGCAGACGGAATAAAGGAGCAAAAGCCACATAATGTACTGAAAGTGTCATAACATTCTGAATTATCCACATAGTAACATATTTTGAGGATTTTTATCTGACGAGTACAGGAATACAATCATCCTAATAAAACCACTAGAGTCATCCTTGTTTCGAATAACTTAAAAGCATTTTTTTCCCCTTTTCTTTTTTGGGTTTGGTGATATCTTTCTTTTTGCCTTGAAATGTAACCTATAAATGTCTTTTAAAAGGCACACAAAGCACATCCTTATGTTATTGCTCATGGGATTTTGAAGGGACGTGATTTCTGCTTGATTGTATATTGAGGAGGGGTGGAGGGGGCTGTTATGGCTGGCTGCACGAATCACCTGCACTCACATTCAAAGACAAAAAACAAGCCTTTCTGGAAGCAAAACCCCAATGATTTTTCAAAATGCTGCATTTGTAGAAGGACTCAGAATTTGGCATGGGCATGTTTGCTGAGGGCATCTCCCTTTGCCCTCCATTTCCCCAAGCTGCCCAGAGAGTTTCAAAGAAGCAGGCTTCACCTTGAATGACCACCGCAAGCCTCTCCCCGCTTGGATCCCAAACCATGGACTGCACTTCCCCTCCAATCCTGCAACACAGAGACAGAGGACTTGAAGCAGAGCAGAATGCTTAAGCGTCAATGGTCAACCACCAACATTCAAACTTTGCTGCAACAGGAAGAAAAAGGTTCGGAGTCTGGAATTTAAAAACTTTTTAAAAAGTGTTAATAGGGGGAAAACTGTATTTAAAAAAAAAAAAACCTTAGTTCATTCTACAAATGTATATTATTATCCGATTATTATTACTACATTAAATTTATTTGCAGCCCATCCCGAGGTTTGGGGAGCTTCTGAGCTCCAGGGTTTCTAATTACTGGAAACCCTATTCAGAAGAATCTTTTTTGATTCCCACCCAAACCCAGATCTCTATGCTTCCAGCAACCAACTCATCAACGCTCCAGAGCAACCACAACAGTGTTGAAGGCCAGAAACGTTCAAGCAAATTCCACATAGACATGGTATATTCCCTTTCTCTCACCTCTCCTCCCCGTAGGGAGTCTCGAACGTAGTCTCTGAAAGATCTGCCACAATGGAAGCTGTTTTAGACCCACCGACCTGCCTTTGCTGCTCTCCTGAAATATTGGAAGTTATGAGAGAAACCAAACAATAGGAGGATGTAGGTAGAAAGTGGCTTTACACCCAGATCAGATTCCCTGTTCGTCTCTCCTGTCGTTGATTACTTTGACAAACAGTTCTTCCAGATTCTACTTTGCTTATTATCTGTATTCATTTAATAACCAAGTATCATCCAGAATAATCAAATCTGTACATTAAACAAATACGAAGTCGCATTATGCAAGACACTGAAGCCAACTCCATAGTCCAGCCAAAAATCTATTCAATAGCATTTCTCCTCTGCTCCAATGCACTACATGTACAAGAAAGAATCTCCAAAGAACACCACCCAACAACCCCAACCTCCATTAAAGAGACCAAGATTCAAGCATGCTTCTTGAAACTATTTTTCATACTGCAAAAATCGAGAAGCCGTATTCGTGTCACAGCTGCACACTCACCACTGTATTCCAAGAAAGATAAGGAATAGATCACAAATTCCCCCTGGACGGTGAACAGCAAACGACTGCCATCTGGACTCCAGCAACCAGTCTGGGATCAGGCAGAGGAAATGGAAAACAAATGCACTTTTAATGCAGGTAAAACAAAGGGACCAAAATTCTTTGCTAAATAGATTGTTGAGATCTGGATGTTTGCTATGTTTGGTCATATTCCTACGATGGAATTTTACCAGGCTAGGTAACAACATCGGTCCACAGGAGAGTGGAGTTTGCTAGCTGTTTATAGATAGCTTGCCTGCTGGTTGTCAACCCCCGGATAAACAGTCAAAGAAGAAACAATATCCTAATCAAGAAAAAAAAAATATCCCAACAAAGACTGGCAGTCCAAGTCAGCAAACTCCACTTTCTCTCTCAGGTTGATCTGTTTGCTAGGCCTGCTAATAAAACACCTAAAAAACCCAAGTTCAGTGAACACCAAGAACCCAACAGTTCAACCTTAAGATACACATATTCCTGAGTTTTGGAGAAGTTAGGTTATTGTAATTCCATTCTACACGAAGATGCTTTTGAAAGCTGTCCAGAGACCACAAAAACCGCCCCTGTCATAGAACACTGGTCCTCTGTTGGCTAGGTTGGTAGTTTGCATCCGAATCAATTGGTCTGATTTGGCCAATAAAGTCCTCTAGAGAGCTTGGCTCCAGGACATTTCAGGAATAATCTGCCAGATTTATGGAAGGGGATGCTAAGTGTCCCAGCCCTGGAGTTACATCTAGCAACCTATTTATTAGTGTTTTGCAAGGCAGGAAAGGGTATAAATGAATGAATGAATAAATGATTGGTAATATTAAAATCATAAGAAAATTCCAAATAGAAATTCAGTTCCTGAATGAAAAAACTACATGATTAAATTGGGTTCTGATAACTGATTTTGGGGGGATTTTTCAAAATTTTACAGCAACCAGACGGATATGTCTTTGGCTGTGTAATATTACTGAGCTGCATTTCATTATTTTTGAGTGGTTATTTCTGTCTTTCCTTTTGTAAACCACCCTGAACAGTATGAACTGGGCAGTACCGCAATTTTTGTAAATAAATAAGAACCCTTCACCATTCCGTTTTCCCAACCTACCCGACAAGGACCTTTGATAGTTGGCCATTTCTCGTAAGTCCACATCTGAACCTCCCACACTCTGCAACAAGATAAAAAGAAATGAAATTGCCTTGGGAATACCATTCAGCTAGGAGAAGAGCAATGGCATTCACTGTTCTTACCCCACTGTCCATTACTCCACTAAAGAAAGAGGACTCATCTTAGATGACTGGTTTCAAGGCTTCTCTGCTCACCTGAAGACTGCTGAAGGTGTTGCTGCTAGCACCTTGCTGCCATCAGGTGACCAAGCCAGGTACGTGACCCCGCCTCCTCCAAACCACTGCAACTGGATACAGTTTTCTGTGGAAACATCCCATACCTAGCGGCACAAGGTCAAAAGGAGAGAAGCCACTGTGGAAAGAAAGCACTGTGTTTCTTCCAACAAGAATCTTCTAGTAGCCCTCACTTTAACTTAAAATGACACTACCGATAAAGAGTCTGATGGGAGAAAAATTAATTAACACGATGCACCCTGGACTCCTTCTGAAAAGTCTGCCAAAAATATTTGTCCCCAAACCTGCTGATCATTTCAGGACCTCCATTGCCCGAGAGAATCATATCTGCAAAAAAGGCATTCACTACAGAGTAATGTCTATGGATCTATTTGCCACAGTTTTTATGCTATCTGTTGTTCTATACCAGAAGTGGGGAACGATGACCCCTCTGACTTGTGGACTTCAACTCCCAGAATTCCTGAGCCAGCCATGCTGACCCAGGAATTCTGGGAGTTGAAGTCCACAAGTCAGAGGGGTAATTGTTCTGCATCTCTGTTCTATACCATAATACAGAGGTGTGATTCACTTACTTTCCCCACCGGTTTGCAAATGTGAGCGCGTGCGCCACCTTCCGCGCATGCTCAGACTTCCATGCATGCTCTTTGCTTGCACATGGCTTCCAAAACATGGCTAAATAGGACGGCATTACTTCCGGGTGGGTAGGCGGGGCCTACCATGGTCGGCGCTACCGGTTTGCCCGAACCGGACAGAACCGGCTGAATCCCACCACTGCCATAATAGCAGTAACAGCACAACATACTTACAAGCATGGATGTATCAACAGGTGAGGCTGACAGAAGCAATCCTCCACTGGGAGCCCAGGCCAGGCTGGTGATGGGACTGTGGCCGGGATGGCTGAGCACTTGAGCACAGCCAGATGAAGGCCTACAGGAAACAGAGACACATGTCATAGGAAGCTCTAATGTGATTTCTTTTGATTTTCATTGGCATCTTATGAAAACCCATTTAGCAAGCCGCAATTAAACCAGAAGTCACTGTGTTACGCAAGCCCACCCAGTTGCTTCTGCAGATATGAGCACGTATGCTGGCAAAATAAAACTGAGTACTAAGGCTGTACAGCAGATTGAATCTGATGGTCAGAAGCGGCTTAAGAGCTACATAGCACCATTCAGCTCTCCTTAACCCAAATGCATCCTTTTCTAAGGTTGCGCTGCCACTGTTGATGACAAGTGTGCGATGCTGGGAAAAGATGTGACTGCTTTAAGGAACTGTAGGGAGGTGCTATAACTGCAACTTGAAGGCTCCAAAGCACCTTTTTCCTTTGAGTCCGAAGCACCGAACAGTCCTTCTGCAAACGTTCCCTGTGTCATACAAGATACTACGGTACATCCATCATCCAGTGCTGCAGAATTCACATCCCCATTATCGGAAATGAGCAATGTGTGCAGCAAATAACCGCATGACCAAACATCAGAGAGACTGAGTGGCACTGTTAAGACTTGGGATGGAGGTGGGCACTTAGTGGCCTGAAACATTTGGATCCCAGCCCTCCACAAAAATAACTCCCAGATTGATAGAAAAGATATTGTCTCTGTTCAGAAGCTTGCAATATCGAGACAACAGAAAATGGATGACAAACTGAAGAAAACAAAGACATTAAAATAAGGAATCTGAAAGCCACAAATATCTTCATACACTGCCACTAACTGCTGGAAGGCTGCCTATGTCCTTGAGAGGAGACCCAGAACTTGCTAAGACTTCCTGGGGGATGGGATGGGAGATGGTAGCTTTCCTTTGTCTCCAATTAGCAGAAACTGAATGAATACATGGACCTTCATATTCTTGCATTCGTTATTTAGATCATAGACTTGTGAGAAGGGACATGTGATATACGACATACATAGTTTGGAAATGGGAAAAGGTACATGGAAGAATGGGAAAAACTATAACGGGGAAGAGACTAAGAATACACTTAAAGTAAAAGAACTGGGCTGCACATCTGATACTGTATCTAATAAGCATTTCCTTCAAATAGCAGCAACGAAATAGCAATTGTGACTTGCTGGCTAACATGGGCTGCCATCACTGATTAATAAACAAGACCTGACTGGGTTACCTGGTAGAAAGTGAAGTGGGATCTAGGTGCCAAATCAACACACAGCTATGGCACCCCACAGCAAGGATAGACGCACACAGTGGCTTCCAGGCCATCAAAGCTACATTTCTTTGCAAACGATGCTTCAGGATTGGGACTATAGTACTGGAGAAGAAAACCCAAACAGAGATATAAATTTGCCCAGAGGGCCAGGGATACCAGGCACATATCAGCAAAATGAGCCTAAGGAATTGATGTAGGTTACCCTGTGTGCTTAAACATCCTTAAAATAACATGAAACAGAAAAAAAATCGGGATTTGTCCACTATTGCTCCAAAGTGAAAGACAAAGTCTTTGATTATACGAAGGTAAATTTCAGTTGAGTGTTAGAAGAAACGTCTTAGCAGAAAGGAAGGTAGGCTCTCCTTCCTGAATGTGCTCAAGAACACGCTACAGGAATATTCTTTCACTGAGCAGAGGGCTGGATTAATGGCCCTTTCAGTTCCTAAGGTTCCAACCAGTCGGTCAGAAGTTATATTTCTACATACAAACCCAAGAATAAAACAATTACTTTTATTTAGGTAGCTCTCCACACAGAGCAACTAGGCAGGTGGTTTGACAATTGATTTTCTGCGGGTGGTGATCCATTTCTATTGGATGATCAGCGGGAGATTGCTGAGATCCCTCACAAGATAGACTTTGGTTTGATATTATTTATTACAGAAGATTCATATTTTAATATTGGCTACCTGCTGGTTGGGTATAAAGCCAACAGCTTTCCTAAAGAAAAACATTACAGTGCAAGTATGGTATAAAAATGATCAAGTACTAAAAATATCTTTAAAAAGCCAAGTAAGAGAGATGCGTTTCAGTAACTTCAAAAGTCAATGAGCAACTTGGGAGGGCAGGGAACTAGTTACACCCTTGCAAGGAAGGGTGGAATGCTACAGTTTAAGAGAGCCCAGAGAAAAATCTTCTCTTGTAAACTTTCCCAGAGAAGAATATTCTCAAGCAGATCCTCCCTATAATATTAATATTATTAATTGGGCAGGTCCATCTGAGAAAGTCTTCACTTCGTGACAAGAATACACAAAACTACTGACACAGGCCCAAAGGTGGGCAAAGAATAGGTGTACAGAATGGCCGACCTTTAGTCCAAATGATCTCCTTCTCTTGTTTTCAAGCAAACCTAGTTTGTTCTTATGCACAGCTCACATTACTATTCTCATCTCATGGTCCAATAATCCAACTACAATGGTACCTTGGTACTCATCCTTAATTGATTCTGGGAGGCACGATGAGTACCAAAAATGATGAGTACCAAACCAATTTTCCCCATAAGGAATAATGTTGTGAGTCCCAAGGTGGGCAACATCGACAAGTTCTAACTTGTGCGTTGAGTACCAAACAGCAATGAGTACCGGCACAAAATTTTCACATCAAAATGTGTTACTAAATATGATAAGTCTCCGGAGAAGGGCAGCATATAAATTGAACCAAGAAATAAATACGTTTCAAAGCAGTTGAATACCAAGGTGCCATTGTATTTTTCCTTTACCTGTACTAATCAATTCTTGATAGAACTTTCTATACCACCCTGGAGAGTTCAAGCTTTCTGTCATATGCCATGTTAATTGCCACTGGTCTCAGTCTGTTCAGAGTAATGGTCTACCTTAGGCCAGTTAGATCCCTTACCTGTTGGAATTGTAAACACGGATGGAGTCATCCAGAAGGGCCACTGCAAATTTGTTGGTATGAGGATGCCACGCAAAAGCTCGGATTGAGCAGCCTGCCCTGTGTAAGCAAGACAAGGGACGTTAAAAAAAATCATTCGGGCTTGTTTCCATCTAAAAGCCAAACGGGATTTAAAAAATAGAAGCTACACAGTTGGTTGGCAGCCTACCACAGAAAATGTCAGTGTAAATGAAAACTGGGTGCTTCTGAAGAGTCATGTTAGAATGGCTAACCAACAAAGCAATTATTTCGGAAAACACTTGTGTGTAAAGGAAACATTTTAGCTTGCATTTATGATTAGCACGGAACCAATACCTGCTATTCTAGGGTTAACTGATACTGTATAAATAGGAGATTTACACAAAGTAATATGCATTCAGAAATACGATTAAGGGCCTTGCAGATTATCTAGTCAATAAGACTTCTATAAATAATAAAGAAGAATATGTATCATGTTGATGCAATATGTCAATTTCAGGTTTAAAGAAGATAAACTGGATTCCTTTCCAATAAGGGAGGATTCAGATAGCAACTAATATTTGGTTATTGGATGCATGCAAACCACCCAGGACTCACCAATCCACAGCCTGGGAGAATTTTGCTATTATATCTTCACTTGGCAGCTTTGAGAAAGAAGAAACAGCAGTGTTAATACTTCGCTGGCAGCCACTTAAGGGTGGCCATATCTGAATACCCAGGAGATACTGGCTAAAGGGAGAAGGAAAGGTTCCCTCCATGAAATGGAAAGAACACACAACTACCATATCTGACATCTCAAGCAATTATTGATCCCACTATGGACTGGCATGCTTCCCAGTCACTAATTCCCCCGGTCCCTCTCTTCTACTCAGGCTATGTTATGCAAACCTCACCGACAAATGGGGAAAGAAGGAGCCATGGAGGGAGGATATCCAGCAGCAGAGTCCTAATGCACATCGAGATCCGGATTTCATCCATTGCAAAGCTGAAAGATAATAGACATAGTCCTCAACTTACAACCAGTTGTTTGATGGAAAAATGCCCATTGGAGAGAGTGGATTTAGATTCAAGATTGCGAGATTACTTAACAACTGCTATAAAAAGATGATTGAAAAAGTTGGGCCTGGTGATGTGGTCTCTCGACTTATGACCATAATGATTTATGACTGGAATTCCGGTCCCAATTGTGGTTGTAAGTTGAAAACTTTGTTCAAAATGAAAAAGGTCTTCTGCAGTCACGACATAAGCCTAAAATTGAAAATCAGGCTTGTCAGATGTTACAACTTTTCTATACTGCTCTACAGAGTGGACAGTCTCTGACAGAAAGCCACTTGAAGAGACTAGAAGCATCTGAAATGTGAATTTACAGGCAGCTGTTACATATAAATTGGGTTGACAAAATCAGAAATGAGGAGGTGATAAGCCATCCGGGAAAGCCAAGGGAAATCATCAAAATCATAAAAAAGCGAAAGTTAGAATATTTTGGACATGTGATGCAACACCCAGAAAAATACAGCATACTTCACTTAATCCTCCAAGGAAAGATTGAAGACAAACAAGGTCCAGGCAGAAGAACATCATGGTTTCAAAATCTAAGGGACTGGTTTGGACAAAGCTCAACAGCACTTTTTCGTGCGGCTGTTGATAAAAATAGGATCGCCAACATGATTGCCAATATCCAATGACGGATATGGCACAAGAAGTCGAGAACTATCTGTACAGAAGATACAAGATGTGCCAACTCTAAAAATGTACATGTTTTTAAAAAATGACCTTAATGGGCTGGATCAATCTTCTTTTCTCATGCTTATATCTTATCTTCAAAAAAACCCATCTTTCTTTTCAGCAAGAATAATGTTATATCCTTGCCAGAAGAAAGACGGGAGACAGCATATCTGGGAGACGGCATATCATTCTTCCAGTAAAGCTTTCGGAGAGGTGCCCATGAGAAATCTGTCAGGAAATAATATCCTTCTAGTGAGCCAATTTAATCAAATCAATCCCGAGGATGAATGAGGGGAGAGGATATCACAGCTACATCACTCCCACATCCTTGTTTGCTCTTATTATTGCACCAATCACCAGCTCCTAAATTTCTAGAAAAATGTGATTTTTAGAGAGAGCTAAGAAAAGGTTTTCCTGTTCACTCCTCAACCAGTCAAGCTGTACTGTATGATTCTTAGTAAACTTACCTAGCTCCTTCGAGGATTCCACCCAAGACTGCTTATTTGTTCCCTGCTCTGAGTCCTGTTCCTCTTCTGCATTTGCGAGTTCTTCAAGCACACCAGCCACTCCAATGTCACGCCTGAATAAAATATATTGTATGAAAGCTGCTATAGGTGAAAGGGAGCATATTATGTTCCACGTGCAATTGGAAAAGTAATTTGATGTGCATCAAAGGAACTTCAGATTTTGCCATCATAGCTTTTCTCTTTCAGCTTCTCTAATGAGAAGCTTCAGTGGTTCTTCTGTGACCCGGCCCCATGGTTTTTATTCCCTATCCTCCTGGCTCACTGATCCCCAAGTACCTAATATTCTCCTCAGTCACCAAAGTCAGATCTGTTGTAGAAAATCTACATTTAGAAGCCAGGTTGCTTCTTCAGGTTGCTCAACTCAACCAGGTAATTTCCTTGCTTACTCTTCTGTTAAGAATATCAAAGGAAAGCTGTGCTGCTTTGTCATCACCAGGCTGGGCCTGGGAAAACATATCAAGAATGGCGAGAAGACCAAGTACAGCTGCCATAATGTTATGCTGGTTCTCCACCTATGAAATGCTATAGAATTATGATGCAGGCATTCTGTGTATGTGTGTGTGTCCGTCCTTAACGCTAAGAGAGGTGGAAGAACATTACTAATTCCCACAGCCTAGTTCTGGATTTTCTTGTCAGTACCATAATAGCTGTCAAGCAAATAATTATAGCTTAGCAAGCCATTCTCTAACTGCTTCTTATGCATAAGATACCAGGTTGATGCCAATCAAAAGGATAAATATGCAGAGAATATTTATCTGTATTATTAATCCATTTACTGTCTAAAATAAGAAATATCCTTTTAAATATCAACTTTACTGAGACACAAATGCAGTTCTCTTAACTGATTTAAAGTATGTTTTGAACATTAAACAACTCTATTTAAAACTGAAAATAACAACCATGTAAAAGTTGGACAAGGACATAAAAACATGAAGACTTGTAGGCTTAAATACAAATCTGATCTAATCACCAGAAAGCAAATCTGCTGCCACTTTTTAATCTATTTAGCCTGTCCTTCTTTTCTCCACCAATGCTTTTCTCCTCTGATTCATATACCGAAAGTGAACTCATGAAGAAAAAAAAAAAAGAAAACAGCAGAGACAAATCCGAAGAAGGAAAAAAACTGGTGTTCCTCTTATAGTGCTTCAGCGGAGAACTGTGTGTGCTCTTTTCTTAAAGCTGAGGGCAATCGGTGTGTGGAAACACGCAGCTCTGGCATGACCATCCTAACCCAATCCAAACTCACCAGGCTCTGATGCACCTCTTCCAGAGTGATTCCTGGTGATGAATGAAGGCTGGCTTGGTGCTGTGTTCCAGGCGACTAAAAGCTTTCAGGTTTTCCTTGGGAATAGCAGGGGTGGGAAGACTTTCCATCTGCACAATTACCCACAGAATTAAGAAGAAAGTAAGTCCTTGACCAGAATTATTTGTACAAAAAAAAAAGTTGGATAATAGGACAACCAATCAAGGTTCCAGTTTCACTTTGGTTTATAGCAGTGGTGAAATCCAAAATTTTTTACTACCGGTTCTGTGGGCGTGGCAAGGGAAGGATATTGCAAAATCTCCATTCCCACCCACTCTGGAGCCAGTCAGAGGTGGTATGTGCTGGTTCTCCAAACTACTCAAAATTTCCGCTACCGGTTCTCCAGAACCTGCTGGATTTCATCCCTGGTTTATAGGCAGCATGAGTGTAATGGTTCATCCGATTTTTCTATATTTTTTTATTAGCCAACAGGTACTAATTAGACTCAGAATATTCAGAATATACAAAGTGTTTCTTCCTTCTCCTTCCCTCCACACTTCAAATTGCCCAGACATTCAAAAAACTAGAAATTAAAGCTTCTAGTTAAAGGCACAGAGCTTTATATGTGGTCTTTTCCTAGCACAAACATTACTTAAACATTACATTTACAGAATTAAAGATTTTCTTGGAAAAGAATTTTGTTTGCGTTGATCAAATGTAAACAAACTCAACCTATTACCGTCTGTTATTTTGCCTACTTTCCTCTGCTTGAACATCCTTTTCAAGTTTGCACTAAATTGCTCAATCGGTATTTCTGAAGACCTTCTGATGGACATAAGCCAATCCCCTTCAGAAGTCACATATAGGTAGCTCATGACTTACAACCACAGTTGAGCCCCAAATTTCCATTGCTAAATAAGGCAGTTGTTAAGTGAGTTATGCCTCATATTATGACCTTTTTGCCACAGATATTAAGGGAATCACTACAGTTAAGTGAATGTGGTCTTGTGGTCATTAAGTGAATCTGGCTTCCCCTATTGACTCTGCTTTTCAGAGGCCTGCTGGGAAGATAACAAAAGATGATCATATAATCCCAGGACAGTGCAATATCATAGATACATGCCAGTTGCCTAGTTCCTGAATTTTGATAGCTGACCATAAGGATATTGCAAATGTGAAAACAAGTCACTTTTTTCAGTGCTGTTATAACTTCAAACAGTCACTAAATGAATGATTGTTAAAATGAGGACTACCTATACTGCTTTTAAGCAATTCTTCTGCACTTCCTAATTTGTATTTATATTTTGAGGCTAATTCCTACCACTTTATTTTTTCCAAATCACTGAAGATAAAGGCTACAGAGGTAAGTTGTTAGAATCCAGGCAACCATTGGAAGGCAGTAAAGAATCAAGATTTTTTTTCCATCACTCCGCTGCCATTTAGTGGATGTCTGGATTTTTGCAATTTGGATCTGGTAGGCCTCCCAGAATTATTTAATTCAATGCAACAAGGAGTTGAAGTATTGATCCACTAGACTAGAGGCAGAAACCCATCACTAATCCTTTCAAGCAAATTAAAGAAAAGTTCAAATTGTTTCCCTCCCTTATTTATCAAGTCAAGTATCCATCTGACATTAAATTTTTGGAAGGCTTCCTATTATTAAGACAAGATGGTAGCTGATTTCTTTCTATGGTCGGAAATTATGACTTACCTGACTTTGGAAAGTAAGTGGAAGCTTCTCATAGCTCCGGCCAAAAACTAAGGCATTATTAAATTCATAAAGGGTGATGTCTCCTGGAGGAGGTGGAACTGGAAAGAGTGCTAGGGAACACATCTTTCTGGTCATTGAGGAAAAAGCAAAGAAGAAGAAAAGAGACTCCTTAAAGCACATCATGCTGGAGTGGAGGTTTCAAAGTAATTGCACATTGCTAGACACAGTGTTACTAACTACTCCAGAGAGGCCAGTAGCAAGTTTTAGCCCCTACTTCATTACGAATAATTTAGGCAATTGACTTAAAAGCTTTGTAAAATTGCTCCTCGTAATTTGTGACTTTGAATGGTGAATAACAATAACGATCAGAAAAGAAAATTAGAAGGAAAATAAATAATATACTAAAGCAAAATAAACTGGCAAAAACAGCATATGATACATAATTAAGGCTAGCAATAACATCCTGTATACCAGTGGTAGTCAACCTGGTCCCTACCGCCCACTAGTGGGCGTTCCAGCTTTCATGGTGGGCGGTAGGGGTTTTGTCCCTACTTTATAAATCACCATTACTGTGGAACCGGTGGGCGGTTAGAAATTTTTACTACTAACAGAGATACAAAAGTGGGCAGTAGGTATAAAAAGGTTGACTACCCTGCTGTATACTCTCATTTTTTAAAAAAAGGCTCATCTGCTATTATTATCCAACACACAAAAGTAAAGTTGGGTTTTTACAATTCTACAGAAATTCAATAGGATTAAGGTCATTTTAAGAACCTGGTGAGTATTCATGACCTGGATTTTAAGTACTGAGGGTGTCCCCCCCCATCCCCCCGTCACTTGACAGCACTTCAGACACTGAGCAACCAGGCCTCATTTATGGCTGTTTGCAGTGTCCTGTGGTCATGTCATCACATTTTACAATGATTTTGCCAAAAAACAACATTTCCTTCTGATTTTCAGCAAATCACTCCCACAGCAAACCATTGGTTATCTTAATGACCACGGCGGGCTCCATTATAATTGTAAGTCAAGGGCTGCCTGCATCAAATGTACGACATAATGCCATGCATGGCGAACCTATGGCACGTGTGCCAGAGGTGGCATGCAGCGCCCTCTCTGATGGCATGCAAGTTGTCATCCCAATCAGCCTGACTAGGTGGCTCAGTGGCTAAGACATAGCTTGTTGATCAGAAAGGTCAGCAGTTCGGCGGTTCGAATCCCTAGTACAGGTCTCCTGTGTGAGCAGGGGGTTGGACTAGATGACCTCCAAGGTCCCTTCCAACTCTGTTACTGTTACATTACAGTTCAGCTCTGCTGCGCATGCGCGTGTACCTTCTGCCGGCCAGCTGCTCTTTGGATATCTGCCCCACATGCGCAGGGGGGCGGGCACATGTGGGGGCCACATGCACATTGCATTTGTGGGGTTTGGGTGCACACATGCATTTGCGTGCACACATACTTTGGGCACTCGGTTTGGAAAAGGTTAGCCATCACTGAACATTGCTTTTACAACTTCAAGTCATTTTATTAAAAACTTTATTAAAAACTTAATAAAAAAACAATTTTTATTAAAAAATTGTTCAAAGTCATGAACAATTCATGAAGTTTTTTTTTTTTAATTCAATCATCATGCACTGAGCTCTCAAGGAAACAGCAGCAGAATAGGGCATCCCTTTTAAAACGGGTCATCGGTTCAAACCATCAATAACACTACAGTGATTCTTATCTGCTTTTACCGTACTTGGAAGTTGGTCGCCTTAGTTCACTTTATTTCCACGTAAATATGCACAGAATTAGGCACAAGATACTTCTTAAGAATTACCTAACAGGTTAGTGGAAGAGGAAGCTAATTGCCCAAAGCATGCCATTCAATACCTGTTGCTGGGGGTTGGGGAGAGAGGGACAGACGGATGGCGCTCATGCCCTGCTAGTGGTGAGCCTCCAGAAGGCATTTGGCTGACTTCTGCAAGATACAGAGCGCTGGATTAGATGGACTTTTGTTCAAATCCAGGGACTTTCTGAAATGTGGCCTTCAACGCAAAGATTCCTGCGTTTATCACTGTTCAGGTCATTACCAGCATCTTGGATGATCTGGAAGAAATAGCAATAATAACAATTAAAAACCCAGCAACCCCTTCTGATAAAACAACAATATTATAGCTGTATAGGAAGTCCTCCACTTACAGCAGTTCATTTAGTGATCGTTGAAAGTTATAACGACACGGGGGGGGGGGGGGAAGTGACTTATGACCATTTTTCACATTTAAGAACACTGCATTAGCCCCGTGACCAAAATTCAGAAGCTTAGCAACTGACTCATAGTTATGACGGGTCACAGCGTCCTGGGACGTTGTGATTCCCCTTCTGCAACCTTCCAACCACCAACAAAGTCAATGGGGAAGCCAGGTTCACTTCACCATGTTACTAATTTAGCAACTGCAGCGATTCACTTAAGAACTGTGGAGAGAAAGGTCGTCAAAGTGAGGCAAAAACTTGCTTAACCACCGTCTCACTGAGCAAAATTGAAATCTGGGGCTCCGTGATGGTCGTAAGTCGAGGACTCCCTGTGACAGGAATTGTTATAAATCCACTTTAGGGGCTCACTTTACCCCCTTGAGATAAAACAGTAACATTTTATATTTTAATTTTTTATATATAGGAATTATTATAAATCCAAGCGGACTCACTTTCAGAGTTCCTCCTTGGAATAAAACAACCATTTATAGGGCTGATTATAAATCCGTCTGTCATTGAGCTTCCTCGAACGGAGCGAAAACACTTGTTGTGGGCCCGGGAGGCAGAAGCGATGGCCTGACATGGGGAAAAATACAACCCGGTGCCTCCACATTTTCCCCAAGGACTTGCCAAGCGCTGCTTCCCCTCCTGTCTCCATCCGGAACGGTCGCCCCCCCACCCCCCCGCCCATCCGCCAGCAGCGGGACTAGGCCTAGCCGAGCCTGCCTCACGTACTTACGCGGCCCCGAATCTCTCACCCAAATCTAATTTGGTTGGGAAAGAAGGAAGGCCGAGAGCGAAGGCGCTCTAGCCAACTTCGGCTTTTCGCGGGTAACCGTTCAGGCAACGGCGACGGGCGCCGCACAGGGTCAAAAGAATCAAAGCGAACGCCCTTGCCTTCGCCGTGGACCTCGAGCTAGCCCGGTTTAGGGATGGATTCGCCTCCTAGCGGATCGGGCGCGTAACAGGAGTTCACAACGCTTATGTCTTAAAGGGCCAGAGAGGGCTTTTTTTCCCCCCAATCCGTCGTTCTGGCTGTGTTTGATTAGCATCCGTATCTACGTGCCTATTACTCTGTATTATGTTAAAGGCTTAGTGTATCCTCAAATCGTTATGCTCAGAATGCAGCCGGCACACCGTACTGTAAAAGACAACGATTTCCACCCCCTCCCAAGTTTATTCCCCTATTTGGGGGAATACATATACAGTTGCTACAATAATAAACAGTCTTTAAAGTGCATTACGTTTCCTGTTGCAACTTTGCATTTAACCAAGGATGCCTGACCTCCGTGAGACTTACTTATGAGTAGATACATAAGAGTGTTGTCCTGAGAATTTGAGACTTTGAATACCAGAAACATTAGGATAACCAGAGGGAGCCAGAATGTAGCTCTGATAAGTGTGCAGTTCCACCAAGTAATATTTTTAGGTTTGGAACCAATAAAGAAGAATATTTGTAGTTCAGAGTTGAAATGAGGGGTACTTGGTGCTCTCTGAGCTTGGTTGTTTTCTTCTTCTCCTCCTCCTCCTCCTTCTGTCATATCCTTCATCAGACATTGGTGATCATGTTGGCAATCCTATTTTTGTCAACAGCTGCATGAAAAATGCTGCTGAATTCTGTCCAAACCAGTCCCTTAAGTTTTGAAGCCATGATGTTCTTCTGCCTGGACTTCATTTGCCTTCAATCTTTCCCTGGATGATTAAGTGAAGGAAGCCATACTTTTCTGGGTGTCACATCACATGTTCAAAATTTTTTAACTTTCGCTTTTTAATGGCTTTTATGATTTCCCTTTGCTTTCCCAGGCAGCTTATCAACTCATTTGTGATTTTGTTAACCCAGCTTATATGTAACAGCAGTCTGTAAATCCACATTTCAAATGCTTCTAGGTTCTTCAAGTGGTTTTCTGTCAGAGACCAACTCTCTACTCCGTAAAGCAGGATAGAAAAGATGTAACATCTGACAAGGTTGTTTTCTTGCAGACGTTTTACCTGTAGAAAGTTAGCACCCACCTCTCTCCTAGAAGAATGAAATATTCTAGGAAATATTAAAAAAGCAGACTATTTCCCCTAAAAGAGAAATAAAAATTTTAAAGGAAACAGAAACTCAGTCTCAGCTCCCTGCCCCCGGCAGATATTTTGGTGCCAGCCTATCTACAAGACAAAAGACCTTCACCTCCAGGACATAATAGGATTATCTACCAGCAGAGCTCACCACATGGTATAACCAAGCCCTTTATTATATCAGCCCAAGGTTCAGCCAGACTTGATTCAGACAAACATGACTCTCCCGGGAGTCTGACAGCCAATAGAATACATGCCCTTGCCACAGGAACAGGAAGCTCAAGTTCAAAGCCCAAGAGAGGGTATAAATAACACTCACTCTCCAGTCCATGTATTCAGCTACCCAGGACTTCAAACCCATGTGGTCCTGTTCACCAATAAACCATCTTTCCAATCAGCCTCCATGTTACCAGTGTCTTTCTCCCCACTTGGAACTGAACCCAGATGGATATTTCTTCCAACATACCCAACTAGATACTGTACCATCATCAGCTTTGATGATGTTCTAGGTTTGGAATTTTAATAAGTCAGTTTGGAAGTTTTAATAAGAAAAAGAATTAGGCAAAAAGAAATCTTTTTAAAGCCTTTGTTGAAACGGTGAAAACCTGATACCATATAGTTTTTCTACACAATTCTTGAAATTTCAAATACTTAATGAAATCTCTTTATCTGACCAAGATTCATTTTCAACAGTTGTACAAGTTAGAATTTTCTCTAATAGAAGCTCCTTTTCTGTTTTGAAAGAAGAAACGTTTCTATAAAGAGCTCAATGTTCTTCTGTAGTTTGTTTATTTAGGGGTGGAAGGAGTGATTGCAGAACATTTTCTTTTTGTGTGGAATGTGGGTACAAGAATGTATCAGGAGCTGTGGCAGTTCAAGAGCTGTGAACTGACTGCTACTGTTGTCCCCTTCTGTTAATTAACTAGAAGGCAAACTGGTTGGATTATGGTGTTCTGTGCAAGCTCTCTGGGTTTCAAGTTTGACCTAAATGAAGCTGTGTTTACTTGTTTGAGCTGGATTAGGTTGTTATTATTATTATTATTATTATTATTATTATTATTATTATTAGGTACAAAAATGCATGCATCCATCTATTTACAGCTAAAACGTGTGTGTCTGTAACCTTTAGTTAGGCAAAATGGTGTATCATCATATGCTGCATTTTGCTACGCCATATGAAATAATAATAATGGTGCATCACAGGTCAAAACTTTGCAAGCAAAGATACCTCAAATGGGCTTAAGTAAAGAATACCGGGACCCATAACTCCTGAGCGAAAGAAATTTGGCAACACTAATTGCCAAATATATCATGAACTGAGAACATGGATGGGGCAGTACACTGACTGAATGCAGAGTTTACATCCTATTATTGGTCAATTGTATGGAAAGCTGGCTGGCTCGTGTGATATTCTCTTGTGTTTGGAAGTTGCTTGCAGTGTGTAAGAATGTGTGGAAGAGACATCACTCTATTTGCTTAGGAGTATCCTAGTTATGTGATTCCAGAGGCTACAACTCGGAGGTGTGCATATTTCATCCATATATATCACTGTGTGTGCCTACACACACCTCTTTATTTGAATGTGGTAGAGTGTGGATCTATGAAAGATAATTCTTGTGCATTCATATTCGTAGGTATCTGTATCACCGACCACATTTTGCATCTCACTAGGCAAGTTCTTTTTTTTTTTTTTAATTTGATTTATATGCCACCCTTCTCCGGACTCAGGGCGGCTTACAATGCGTTAAGCAATAGCCTTCATACTTTTGTATATTTATACAAAGTCAGTTTATTGCCCCCATAATCTGGGTCCTCATTTTACCTACCTTAGAAAGGATGGAAGGCTGAGTCAACCTTGAGCCTGGTGAGATTTGAACTTGCAGTAATTGCAGGCAGCAGATGTAAGTGGATGTTAATTAGTCTGCTGAGCCACCACCAGAGCTCAGCAGAATTTGTGTCTCCCACCCATGTGTATTTGTGTGTTCTCCTGTGTTCCCTTTTACATTCGTGCCCCTCCTTGATGCTAACTGCTGGTTAGGAAACCTTCCAGTCCTTCTTTGGAATTATATTTTTGTCTCATTTTTATTATATTTATCTTGTTTTTCCTAGAGGCCACAGAAGCTATTTTAATTTTTTTGCAGGATATTATATAAATGTTGTGGCCAGGGGGAGGGGTCTGCAAATCTGCATTCCTGACCGATCAGAGAACGAGACAGAGAGAGAGAGAAAAGAGAAGGAACCAACATGATTTCGATGGCGCCGTTGCCTCAAAGACATTAGAATCACCACAGGCCTGGCGTACGTTCTCTGGTGTCTGGACACAAACACAGGCAGAAGCTGGGTAGGCCATTTGGGGGGAAGGGGTGGCGAGCAAGTTAAAGAGCCCACACTGCTTATGCCCTACTGAATGCTGACTTGGATGGGGGTGCTGGGGTGGGTGGGGACATTGAGGTTTCACATTCTTTTCTAGCCAGATAATATAGCCAGGAGAATAGCAGCATTACGCTGTTCTAATTGTTCAGCATTAGCCATGTACTGGGTACTGAACACATCATGGCTGTGATGTCCTCCATCTCCAGGGGGTTGAAAGCTATGTCAGAAAAGAATAGGAAAGAGGTCAAGTGGGAAGAAGGAACAAAGTTGCACCAGTCTAGAGCAGGAGTATCCAAATTTGGCAGCTTTGAGACTTGTGCACTTCAGCTCCCAGAATTCCTCAGCCAAATGGGGAATTCTGGAAGTTGAAGTCCACAAAGCCTTAACGTTGCCAAGTACGGAGATCCCTGGTCTAGGTGAAGGACAGAGGAAGTGGTGGAAACAGGAACTCTCCCGTCTGAAATGAAATGCTTAGCCGTCGAACAAAGATTTTTCCAGATGGAAGCAACACCACCTTAGCCCTAATGTAGACATTGCTCTGAATATTCTCTACTCAATGAAGCAGTGTTGCAGGAGATAGAAAAGTCACACTGAAGATGATTACGGGCTTATTTATTTATTTATTATTTATTAGTCCAATTTATATGCCGCCCTTCTCCGTAGACTCAGGGCGGCTTACAATGCATTATAGCAATAGTCTGCATACTTTTTTATATATACCTGCTTATTAGGGCTTTCAGCCCCCCTAAGCGGTGTTGTTCTATACAAAGTCGGCTTATTGCCCCCAAAATCCAGGTCCTCAATGTACCTACCTCGAAAGGATGGAAGGCTGAGTCAACCTTGAGGCTGGTGAGATTCGAACTTGCACTAATTGCAGGCAGCTGGCAGCTAAGTGCTAGCACTCAACAGCACTTTAGTCTGCTGCACCACCGAGGCTCTTATGTAAGTTGCAGGAGAAAGGGATATAAGAAGGCAGATTCCAATTGAATGTAAACTTTCTAATAGTAAGAGCAGCTTGACAAGAACCTGATTTCAGGTAGACCTTGACAAATCCTGCTCTAAAACAGGGGTTATTTTTCTTCAGCTGGCAGCATCCCACAGCGAAGTCCAGGCAATAAAATCTTAAAGATCGTTGCACATTTAGGGTCAGAGTTGTCAAGTGAGTCACGCTTGATTTTACAATATTTTTTTGCCATGGTTGTTAAGCAAATCACTGCAGTCGTTAGGCGAATCCAGCTTTCCCCCATTGACTTTCTTTGTCAGAAGCCGGCTAGGAAGTTTGCAAATGGTGATCGCATGACCTTGGGATGTAGCAACCTTCATAAATACATGCACGTAGCCAAACAACGAATTTTGATCACGTGACCGCGGAGGTACTGTGACCGTTGTAAATGCAAGGACCAGTCATAAGTCACTTTGCTTTCAAAGCCATTTTAACTCCCAACAATTGCTAAATGAAGGGTTGTAAATCAAGGACTGTCTGTACTGAACCTAGAAAGCAATGGGCCTCCTGACATTGAATATGTTCAAACAAAGGTTCCGTAGCCAAAACTGGGATTGTTTTATTCCTGATCTAAACAGTAGTGGCCAAAATTGTGGAAACCTTTTGGGAAAAGTGTATTTTCTAAAACTACAGTAGTTAATAACACCACTCTTTTTTGGAATAGTACCAGGAAACGGAAAGATAATTTAATCAAGAATGTAATGCAATAACTTTTATGAAGGATTTGCTATTAGAATAGCAGTTACAGTATAAAGAAGAAAAGTGAAACATGTAGAAAAAAACGAGATATACAAAAATTATCACATCAGTTAATACTTAGTTGGGTAACTTTTACGATGAATTACAGCCTTACAATGTCTTCCCACGGAGTGAACCAAGTCTTTTAGTTCTGCAGCTGTTATAATGTGAAACCAAGATTGAATGATTGCTTCTATTAACTGGGTTTTATTGCTGGGTTGCTTCTGACTAACAAGTTTCTTTAATTGGCTTCATAGATTTTCAATTGGGTTAAGGTTTGGGCTATTCCCAGGCCATTCCAGCAATGGAATAGGATTATCTTGAAACTCCCCCCCCAAAAAAATGGTGTTATTAGCCATCAAACCTCAAAAATACACTTTTCCCAAAAGGTTTCCACAATTTTGGCCACTATATACTGTAGGGGTGGACTAGATGTTCTAATTGGCGCCTTCCAACTTTTGTGTTTTGTGGGTCTTTCCCCAAGTTCAGTTAAACTGCTACCCACCTGTGTTTAAGCTGGCAGCAAAATGTATCAGCAAAGAAAATGCCAACCGCGCTGCTAATCCCTAACCCCGTGATGTTGAGCCTATGGCGCGTGTGCCAGAGGTGGCACACAGCATCCTCTCTGTGGGCACGCGAGCTGTCGCCCCAGTTCAGCTCTGCCACCCATGCATGCACGGCTCCCGTTGGCCAGCTGGTCTTCAAGTCTCTGCCATGAGTGCATGTGGGGGTGGAGCGCATGCAGGGGGTCGGGGCACATGCGGGGGATCGGGGCGCATGCAGGGGCCACATATGCATGTGTGGGGGCAGGGCGCATGCATAAGGCCACACACGCATGTGTGGGGGTGAGAGACATGTGCAGGGACTGCACACGCTTTGAATTTTGGAGGTTCGGGCGCACATATGTACATTCGAGTGCACACACCGCACTTTGGGCACTTGGACCGGAAAAGGTTAGCCATCGCTGACCTAATCTGTCTATCAAGCCAGGGGGGTTGTATTGATTTTGGGTGTCAAGATGTGTCAGCCTTGCCAGGTAGAGTAGGGAGGAAAGATGAGTAGATGAGTTAAGTATAGTTTATTGTAAGGCTACATTAACAGAATTTTGCATGTCTGAAAGAACAAATCCCCCGCTGTCTCTTTTGCAGTCTGAGAACTTCTGATCCTCTCTCTTATGCAGCTGCAGGCTATGCCTTCTCTTACCTGATCATTCCCTAGGCAGCACCTCTGCCCCTTGTCTCCCAAGTACCATTACAAGACGGTGGCCACAATGGTGCAATGGTCCAATGCAACAAGGGATGTGATTTATGTGCATCATGACACACATAACAAATGGGCCGAGCTTTGATCACAATGTCATGGCTGCCATCTTGATTTTTTTTTAACCACGCCCTGCGGGTACCTCAAGTGGACCAATTAATTTTACTATAAGCATTACAAAGCAACACTGCCCAATACGAGAACTTTAAGAACTTTAGATATTCGTTCCACAAACAATGAATTCTCCAAAATGCAAGTCAGAAAATTGAGAATGTCATTTTTAGGCAGAAGACATCCTGGTTTGGTTTGTTTAAATGGCTTCATGGCTCAGTTACATTTGCTGAGACCATTAATTAACTTACCATCCTGCTTTTGAATGAAAACTTTCAAAGTGGTTTTCTAGGCTTCAAACCCATTTCTTAAAATAGTTGGGATTACAATTCTCCCCTCCTTTTTTTAAAAATGAGAAGACAAGGAGAGCTGCATTAGACAGACTAATGAAACGGGTGCTTCTTTCCATGGTTGTGGTAACCACAGAGATATCTGCAGAGAGGAGGTCAAGATAGTGGCCATAACCATATGACTGAAGCCCTCCCCTCCTTTCTTTACATGTGTTGTGTGCCACACAATAAAAGGAGTGCAACTTCGATCTAATTATTGTCGCTACTCTCTCAACTTTTTGAGTTCCCCTGTGAACTCCCTGATCAATCTAGATTCCACCTGGTGTGTAAGTCAGCAGAAAAGTATACATTATTAGAGTTGTTCCTACATCTGAGACTTTCTGGTCTCAGCAAACAAAGTTAGGGAGTGATGCTGCCTTTTCAGATTTAATGGTGACTGTTTTACATTTTCCTCTCTCAGCTTGCATCATCTGCCACCTGCAAGAGCTGCCACCAATCATCCACCAGAACAGTGTTTCTCAACATGGCTGAGGGAATTCTGGAAGTTGAAGTCCACATATCTTAAAGTTGCCAAGGTTGAGAAATAATTTTCCAGACCTGTGACAGACTGTCACTAGGGATTCTGGGCAGGGGTGGGTTCTACTTACATTTATTACCGGTTCGCAATGGGGCTGCGCACCGTGTTTTACTGCATGCGCAGAAGCGTTCTGATGATGTTGGGGTTGGTGGGTGGAGCCTCCCTCAGGTTTTACTACCAGTTCTATAGAACTGATCCAAACCGGGGGCAACCCACCACTGATTCTGGGCTTCATCCCCGGTCCGTTATGCTACCCCAGCCAGTTAATTAACATAATTTGTTGGTTTGTTTGGATTCAAGACAATAGAATAGGAATAGGGATAGGAATAGGAATTCAATAATAGAACAGAACAGAACACAACAGAACAGAATAATAATGATCCCCTAGGACAGTAATGGCTAACCTGTTTGTTGTCCTGTGCTGAAAGCGTGCACGCGGGCGCGCAACAGGGAGCGCGTGTGCCGGCACCCATAATGCAATGCATGCGCGACAGCCCCACACACGCCCCACCCCCTGCACAACTACAGGTAATCCTCAATTTACAATAGTTTGTTTAGTGCCCATTCAAAGTTACAATGGCACTGAAAAAAGTAGAATAGAATAAGAATAGAATAGAATAGAATAGAATAGAATAGAATAGAATAGAATAGAATAGAATAGAATAGAATAGAATAGAATAGAATAGAACCTATATCCTATACCATCTCAAACAAGTGATTTATGACTGTTTTTCACAGTTACGTCCTTTGCAGCAGCCCCATGGTCATGTGATTAAAATTCAGATGCTTGGCACCTGGTTCATACTTATGACTGTTGCTTTGTCCCAAGGTCATGTGATCCCCTTTTGCGACCTTCTGACAAGCAAAGTCAATGGGGAAGCTAGATTCACTGACCAACCGGGTTACTAACTGCAGTTATCAACTGCAGTGATTCACTTAACAACTGTGGCAAGAAAGGTCATAAAATGGGGCAAAACTCACTTAACAAATGTCTCACTTAACAGAAATGTTGGGCTCCATTGTGGTCGTAAGTTGCGGACTACTTGTATTCACTATGGTTGCAGTATCCCAGGTACATCTGATTGCCATTTGTGACATTTCTAGCCAGTTACTGACAAGCAAAGTCAATGGTTAGAAACTGAATTTGCTTAATGACCAGATGATTCACTTAACAACTTAATAACCATGACAAAAAAAAAAGGTTGTAAGGTGCATGTGATTCACTTAACAATCACCTTGCTTAGTCATGGAAATTCTGGTCCCAATTGTGGCCGTAAGTTGAGGACTACCTGTACTGGAATGGGGAAAAAAGGGGGATACTTTCCGAACCAGGCCTACATCAGGAATTGAACAAAGTTCAAAGGCAGGAGGGAAAGTGAAGCAAAATATCTTGCCAATAGGCAAACAAATTGCACCCAAACTGGGCAAAGATCTGGGATTGTGAAGAAATACCAGTTTTGCTTCGGTTTCAAATAAACCAAAGTGAAACAATCAAACAAAAATCAGGTCTCAAATACTGATGACGGATTGGGAATGTTAGCAGGTGATTTTAAATGGTATGAAGATCTGCATAAAATTGATGATGGCTATCCACCAGATTACACAAAATCTAAATATTGCACAGTCCCAACCTACTGAAACTTGTTTAGGGAAATATATTTAAACATTCATATCAGTGGTGGATTGCTACTGGTTTGCCCCGGATTGAGCGAACTGGTAGCAGCGGTGGCGGGAGGCTCCGCCCACCCATCCGGATGCTTCTGTGCATGTGCAGAAGCGTCGTGCGCCCACAAGCTAACTGGTAGCGACGGGTTTTGAAACCCGCCCCCGATTCATATGTAAATGATAAATTTCTCTCACACACAAACACACACACACACACGATATATATAATCTTAAAATGTTTCCAGAGAGACTTTTAATAAACAGAATGTGCACAGTTGATTATAGTAATTTCACAGGAAATCCAGTTGACATTATTATCCTTTGGCTGCACCATCTTTATTATCTTTAATCTTTTTTTTTTTCCTTTCCTCTGTACAGTGACAATTTGCTTAAGCACAAGAATGGAGCATTTCCAAAGTTGGGGTTGTTTGATTAAGCCTAATTACTGTTGCTGTTTGGGTTGGGGAGTGGCTTTGACAAGAGCAGCAATACACATCCTCTGTTTTCTTCCCCCTCCGTAGACCCCTGATTTATACACATCCTTCTGCATAAACCATTTTAAAAAGCCACTTTCTTGAAAAGTACATCAATTGTCCACTACACGTATAACCTCTTTTCTTAAGAGCCCTAGTGGCGCAGTGCTTAGAATGCAGTAATGCAGGCTGACTCTGCCCACTGCCAGAAGTTCAATCCTGACTGGCTTAAGGTTGACTCAGCCTTCCACCCTTCCAAAGTTGGTAAAATGAGGGCTCAGATTGTTGGGAACAATAGGCTGACATTTGTAAACTGCTTAGAGAGGGCTATAAAGCACTGTAAAGCGGTATACAAGTCTAAGTGCTAGAATTTCATGGTTTAATATATAAAGGCTTTTTTGCTTCTCTTAGCGGCCATTTTACTAGCTAGAATTCTAATATGTACAAGAAAGCAAACAAACAACATGGCATAAGTGCTGGATTCTTGTTTTCTCTGCTTGTGGCTCCTTTGACCACATTGGGGGAGTAGCAATTCTCCCTTCTTGCTTTGGGCCCATGTACTCAAGAGTTTTTCAACTCTTTGGAGAAGATTTTGTGGTCACATGGGAGAGTACAATTCCATTGCATCAGCAGAATTCACCAGTGGACATTGGAGTCTTCCTGCCTGTAGGCTTATGATTCCCATAATTGTCAAATTGGAATTTTGTTTCTAATGTTCAAATAAAACCAAATCAAAGAGAAAGAGACTGCATGCACAAAGTGAGCAAAGCAGTTGTGTGCATGCTTCCAACTATTACTATCTCAAGAAAAAAGCAGGGAAAGAAGACAGTGGATGGGACATACACAGAGAAACCCATCCACCCTATCACGTCCTATGATGTTCTGTTCAGTAGTATACAGTAAATTGAATAGGGTGAGTTTTTATTTAGAAAAATACAGGTAGTCCTTGACTTACAACAGCTCATTAGCGACCGTTTAAAGTTACAACAGCACTGAAAAAAGTGACTTATGATCGCTTTTCACACTAATGACTGATGCAATCTTCCTGTGGTCATATGATCAGAATTCAGATGTTTGGCAAATGGTTCATATTTATGACGGTTGCAATGTCCTGGGGTCATGTGATCAGCTTTTGCGACCTTCTGACAAGCAAAGTCATTGGGGAAGCCAGATTCACTTAACAACTGTGTTTTTACAAACTTAGCAAATGCAACGATTCACTTAACAACTCTGGCAAGAAAAGTCGTAAAATGGGGCAAACTCGCTTAACAAATGTTTCACTTAGCAACATAAATTTTGGGCTCAATTGTGGTCATAACTCAAGGACTAACTGCATACAGAATACGCAGGGCTGCTGCTCACCTGTAAGGCACCTTTGTTATGTCATGTTGTGTTCTGCCCCAGCTACAGACCACAAAGAACGCAGCACACACAAAGTCCATACAAACCTTAGTTTACTAATTAAGGACTACTAATGAGCTTTCTTAGTAGTTGTTCAAACACAAGTACAGTTTAAATCAGTCTTCTCTGAACAAGGGCTGTTAATTTAACTTCATTAACAGCCGACAAGAATCTAAGGAATAATAACTCAATTCTGAGGCACAGTCTTTCAGATAACCATAAGCTTACTGTGGTTGGCAGAATGCCCAGAAGCAATTTGCAGGAAAAATGACAAGAGAGAAGCAAAAGCCGATCAGATGTTTCTGAAGTCAATAAGCAAAGGAATATGAACGAAGTTGTTTTCTGCAAATTGCCTCAGTCATCGTCATTTCTTAAATAGGCTAGGGGAGTGGCCAATTAGCCCCAAGCCTTACTCTCGAGGAGTCCTCCTCTTGAGCCATTCCTGCCTTTTGGCAGTTCTGTGCGCCCATGCATTGAGAAGAGACTTCTCCTCTTCTTCCTCTTCACTTATGGAAGCTTCTGGAGGTTCTGAAGACCCTGGCTGAATCCCCGCCTCTGACACCAAATCTTCTCCAGCCTCCTCATTGTCTGACTTGGGTGCCAGCTGCACAGGCTGCTGATGAATCATCACATCAGCCTCCTCGCTGTCGGAATCAGCTACCAGCTGCACAGGCCACTGGCGGGCCACAACACGTTGCAGCAACAATTTCCAGATGCTTCAATCTCCTTTTTCTTCTATAGCAGTGGTTCTCAAACCTTTTCTTTACCACAGAGCCAGTGGTGGGTTGCTACCAGTTCGCCCCGGATTGGGTGAACCAGTAGCAGCAGCGGCGGGAGGTTCCGCCCACCCGTCCGGACATCTCTGCGCATGTTCACCCATGAGCAAACCAGTAGCAACCAAAATTGAAACCCACTACTGCACAGAGCCCCTTTGAATACTTTTTGTGGCCACAGACCACCAAGGCTGAACTCAAGATTTAAATCATAACATTTCAAGCCTTTGCAGACCCCCTATGATGACATTGTGCTCACCCCCTAAGAATCCGCGGATCGCAGGTTGAGAATCACTGTTCTACAACACATGTTCAGAAGCACGGAGCAGTAACTGGCTAGGCCCCTTCCCCCAACCTTGCACTTTGCAATGCAGCACTAATACCATCCCCATCGTTTGGCACTCACTGTGTTATGTTGCCTTTGTGCAGTGCACAACTTGCACACCTGCTTGCAGTAACCCTGAGAACAAGAACCGCTCGTGGGCGGCCATTACACTTCTGCGAGCAACATACAGTAGAAAAATAAGCTTCCCCTTGTAGGAAGTTAGCATCCACCCCTTTCCTAGAAGAATGACATATTTAGGGAAATATTAAAAAGGCAGAATATTATGTTTCCCTAGATGAGAAATGGAGAAGAATGTTTTAAAGACAAAGCAGCTCCCACCTTCCTGCCCCCACACTTTTGTTAACGGGCCAGAGGCAGAAACTCAATCTTTGTCAATGGACCTCATCTGCAAGACAATGGGATCCATCTAGGACAAAAACTCACCACATGGCACCTGGGAAGATTACATCAGCCAGCAGGGCTAGCTAAGACCCCCACTCCCTGGAAGTCTGACAACCAATCAGGATACTCTTTCTGGGCACCAGGAAGTTCAAAGCCAGAGAGAGCATAAAACCCGAAAACTCGCTGTATCTGCCCTTTTTCTGTTCAGGAACTCAAGCCATGTGATCCTGTCCACCATTAAACCATCTTTCCAAGCAGTCTCCATGTTTCCAGTGTCTTTTTCCCCACTTGGAGCAGAACCCAGAAGGATATTTCTTCCTACACCCTCTCCTCCCAAAGACAACTCGAAGCTGGACAAAACCTGGGTCTTTGCAGTATCCATGCCCTGTCCCCTTCCTCACATCATTAGCTGCTATTGACAGAGCTGGCTCAGCATATCCCTTTGCAATGCCATGGCCTAGTAAACAAGGAATGGATGCCGTCATGAGCAAGAGGGCACTTCCTCAGAGAATCCTATCGCTAGGAATCTTTTCATAAACAGTGTAACCATTTGCACGTGTCCCCCTTGCAGCTTAGCCAGGGTTGCAATTGCTCCTCTTCCACCCCTCCTCTTCTGTGTTTGTACTGGCAGAAAGATGCAGATGAATTGAAGGCCTCTTGTTAAAAGAAGAAAAAAAAAAAAAACCTTCCAGAAACCAAAAAAGCCCCAAACTGAAACTCCAGGAGATCAAAGGGCTGGCTGGTGCCCAAGGCGTTGTGAAGAGTCGGCCTGTGGCAAGTTACACTTGGCACAGTTCAGCCTTCGTGGAGCCACCCACCACCACAAGCTTGACTTTGGAGGAGGCCTCTAAAACCTCAGCCAAGGAAGAGGAAGGGGAGGGCAAGTCACTAGGAGAGGCTGCGCCCAGCTGCCAGGTGTGAGTTAGAGCCTAGCATCTTATCATAGATTTATAGAATTATAGGGTGGCAAGGCAGCTGGGAGATCTTCTAATTCAACCCCCTGCCCAAGACAAGAATTTCCATGCCATCTCAGGCCAATATCTGTCCAAACTTTGCTTGAAAAGGTCCCGTGATGGAGAAACCATGAGGCAGGGTCCAGGGCCTCCTGGAGTCATAGATTCTTCTTCATCACTTGATGTTTCACCATTTGATGAAGGAAAGTTTGGACCGGCCTGAGATGGCATGAAAATAGCTCCCATGGTTAGGAAATCAATCCTGATTTCGAGTTTGGATCACTCTCTGTAAAGCTTCCACTTATTAGTTCTTATCCTATTTTTTCGGCTCAATGGAGAATAGATCTGAAATCTTTTCCCTAGGAAATCCTGCAGAGAATTAGAAACCGCTATCATTTCTTGTTTAGCCTTGTCTCGTTTAGGCTAAACATACCTAGTTCCTTTAACTGTTGTTTATAAAATTTATGATGCCCCTCACCATTGTGTTCACTCTTCTTATTCCAGTTCGTTAGGTACTATAGAAACCAGAATTGGATACAGAATTCCACGTGTACCCTGATCAATGTGCCTTAGACCAGAACTACTACTTCCTGTGCTTTCAAGAATGCATCTCTTCAGAATCTAAGGTCTACCATTTATATAGCACTTGAAGATGCTACAAGTGCTGGATTCATTCTGCTTGTGATCCTCTTTACAATCCACCTCACTAATTTCTAAAATCCCTTATAAGCAAGCAATTTTGACAAAACTAATCTGCCATTAGTTTCCAACAAAAAGAAAAAAAGAGGTGTGTTTCTTAGGGGAAAAAAATGATGCCAGATCTGTGTATGGCTTACATTACAGATTACGTCTGTACGATACAGCCTGTCACAGAAGAAAGATTATTAGGTGACAATAATCTGGCAAAATAGATGTAAAATATTATTGTGTGAGAGATGGGACAATGAGAATCAAAAATAATGATTTGCTGAAAGCCACCTCACACAGTCCATTCAGGAGTACATGTGGGAACAACAGAATGATTTAAAATGGGAACTTCTTTGGCAGATGATCAAATAAAAGTAACAAACATTCACTTCAAAAACTTTATCAAGGCTTTTAGAACAAGATGGCCCAGCAGGCCTGAGGAGAGGGGGGTTGTTCCAGGGCCCATGGAACTCAAAGGGGGCCCATGAAGGGGAATTTAAAAATAAATAAATTACAAAACCAAATTTTTAAAAAGAAAAGAAATATTGGATATATACTTCGTACTCTATACTTTGTATGTATACCAAAACCGGCTTGCAGCCTTGTTTGACATAACCTTTATTAATCTGAAACTCAGTGAACAGCTATTTATGTAATTTATTGAATTTGGATGTTCATGTGGATGTCACACACTTAAATTGTGTGGAAATGGTTTTCAGGTCTCTGCCGTGCATGCGCAGGCGGCAGGAGGCGTGCGGGGGGCCGTGAGCTCAAGCACGGGGGGCGGGGCATATTAGTCTTGTTCCTGCACTTAATAATCCTCTTGGCGGCCCTGTGGCCCAGTATGGTCCACTCCATGAAATTATTTATGTCTCTGCCAGCCTGATTTTAACACAGTCAGTCTGATTTTGGATGTTTGATGTTTGGATATCTATCAACATTGCGATTAATTAGAAATGGAATGGGGCAGATAGGAGGGAGTGAGCTATCATCAGCTTGAAAAAAAGCCTTGGATTTCAGGAATGGAGAAGAAACTAGTTAGTTAATTAAGTAAGTAGTACAGCTCAAGGCAACATACATATTTATTTGTTTATTTGTTTATTCCTGTTTCTATTTTCTGCCTGATGGGACAATTGATGAAGCAAGCAGAGAACTGCTACATGATGTGAAATGCTCGAGGTTTGATCTCTGTGGTACCTGGTGCAAATGTTAAAACTAGGGTATGGCATTGCCTGAATTTATGATAAGAGAGAACATGAGAATTATCTTGCAAAATTATCCAACAGTTGACTTTTTCCTAGTATTTTTGGGAGAGGCATGGAAGTACTACGAAATTCATAGAACGGGAATGAAGATGAGGGCCACCCACAAGAGTTTTTTCCTCAGCCACTAGTACTGATGATTTTATCACCAGTAAAAACATTGGTGGAATTATTTTGTATGATTTATCACATTTTTCATTAAAGTTATCAGTTACAGGGCAGAATTCTTGCAATCCCTAGTGAATGAATTCTATAGTTTAATTATATATATTCCTAAGACATTGGAACAGTGAGATATCTGTGCAGAAATAGAACTATTTACAGTTGTGTTTTTAACTTTGCTTTTCAACTCTTCCTTTCTCTTTCTTTCTCTCTCTCTCTCTCTTTCTCCCTCTGTCACCCCATTCCCTCACTATCCACCCCCCCACCCCCCAGGTGCTAATTCTGAACAAATCTTTTGTGGAATCTCATTCTGAAGGTCTCACTCTTCCTTGGGCGTCAACATTTGCACATGTATCAGTGACCAGGCTATCAATTTTTCTGTATGTTCTATAAAATGTTCTGTACAATTGACATGAATCATTCCCTGTATGAATACTAATAGAGATCAAAACATCATTGTTTCTGGTGGTTTAAAATGGAGGAAAAAACCAAGGTGACAGCAGCAGCAGCAGCAGCAGCAGCAACAGCAGAGAGCCAGTTTGGTGCTACAAAGTGGGAAATTGTGAGTTCAAGTCCTGTCTAAGCCAGCTGGGTGACTTTGGGTCAGTCATTCTCTCAAAGGATTGTTGTTATGGGGAAAACAGGAGAAGGAAGTTCTGTTGGATATGTTCACCATCTTGAGTTGTTTGTGAAAATAATAAAGGCAAGATATAACTAAATGAATAAATAAAAGTAAATAAATAAAAATAGCACTCAGCAGAAGTATGCATTGACCTCAAAAACTATGAGAAGAGTGTTGGAAGAAATCTCCTTCTAGGTTCTGCTCCAAGTGGGGAAAAAGACACTGGAAACATGGAGACTGCTTGGAAAGATGGTTTAATGGTGGACAGGATCACATGGCTTGAGTTCCTGAACAGAAAAGGGCAGATACAGTAAATCCTCGGGTTTTTATGCTCTCTCTGGCTTTGCATTTCTGGGGCCCCCGAAAGAGTATCCTGATTGGTTGTCAGACTCCCAGGGGGTGGGGGTCTTAGCTAGCCTTGCTAGCTGATGGTCACATGTGCTTCCCAGGTCACATGTGGTGAGTATTTGGTTGCTAGATGGGGCCCATTGTGTTCGTTTCTGTTGCTATTGTGTTGCAAATGTCCTTTGACAAAGGATTGGGTTTTCTGCCTCTGGTCCATTAACAAAGGATGGGGGGGACAGGAAGGTGGGAGCTGCTTCAAACCATGCTTATCCATTTCTCATCCAGGGAAATATAATATTCTGCCTTTTTCATATTTCCTAAAATATTTCACTCTTCCAGGAAAGGGGTGGGTGCTAACTTCCTACAAGAGGATGAAGGGAAGGCCCTGGGAAGCTTGGAAAGTGAGCAAGCTGGCAAAAAGGCCATGTGAAGGAAGATGGGACGCTGCCTTCTTCTCTGGCCTATTCAGCCTGTTAAATCAGCCCCAACCCAGAACAAACCAACCATATTGGTGGGATGGATTTTGTTTCTGCTGAACTCCAGATCATCGGAAACAGTTTGGCAGAACTTCCAGCGTGCAATCATTTTTCAGATTCAAAACAAAACTGGCTTTCTATTTCATGCAGAATCCCAAAACCGGGGTGGAGCAGGGGTTGTTTTTCAAAAGGAAATGTTTCTTTGTTTATTATTTATTCTGTAACTGACCCCTTTTCCTATAATGAATCTGGTTAGATCATAACTACATGTAACATAATCAAGTCTAAAACACGGAAAACAACTCAATCAGCCATTGTGTGATTGTGGGGGGGAAAAAAGGGCTGCTTTAATGAATAACAGAGAAGTGCTGTGCTTGTGTGAGGTCAGAAGGACATCTAAATTATTTCCAAAATGTGCACCACCCTGCTATGTACATCTCACTGAATTCAGTGGGACTGAGGTAGCGTATAAAAGGATTGGAAGAAGAAAGTGTACTACATCTAGCAAGACTTTCTGAAGAATAAGGAACAAATAGGAGTGATATCTCCGTTTGTCAAATCTAAAGAACTACAAAGCAGGGATGAAATGTAAAATTTGTTACTACTGGTTCTGTGGGTGTGGCTTGGTGTGGGGGGGAGGTAATGTGACTGGGTGGGCATGGCCAACTTTTTTTTTTTAAACTTTTCAAAGCATTTTTTCTAATGCTTTGAAAAGCCTCTGACGATCAGGCAGCTCAGCTGGGATCGTCAGAAACTTTTCAAAGCATTTTTTTTACCACCTCTTCGGCCAAGAGGTTGCAGAAAAAAATGCTTTCAAAAGCCTCTGACGATCCCAGCTGAGCACGCGATCATCAGAGGCTTTTTTTTTTTTACTTTTAAAAGCATTTTTTCGTCGGAAGAGGTTGTAGAAAAAATGCTTTTAAAAGTAAAAAAAAAAGCCTCTGATGATCGTGCAGCTCAGCTGGGCATGGCGGTGGGGACACAGGGATTTTTGCTACTGGTTCTCTGAACCACCCACCGCCATCGCTACTGGATCGGGCGATCCGGTCCGAACCGGGAGCATTTCACCCCTGCTACAAACCATCAGACAACACTATTGTTATAATAGAATATAAAGTGCAGAGAAGAACAACTAAGATGATTAAGGGCCTGGAGACTAAAACATATGAAGAATGATTGCAGGAATTGGGTACAGCTAGTCTAGAGAAAAGAAGGACTACATGATAGCAGTATTTGAGGGGCTACCACAAAGAAGAGGGGGTTAACTTATTTTCCAAAGCACCAGAAGAAACAGTGGATGGAAATTAATCAAGGAGAGAAGCAACCTGGAATTAAGCAGAAACTTCCTAACAGTGAGGACAATTAACCAGTGGGACAGCTTGCCTTCAGAAGTTGTGGGTGCTTCACCACTAGAGGTTTTTAAGAAGAGACTGGAGACCCATCTATCTGAAATGGTATATAGTCTCCTCCTTGAGCAGGGGGTTGGTCTAGAAGACCACCAAGGTCCCTTCCAGCTCCATTCTGTTTAATTAAATGTTTGAAGGTGCCAGGAGGACATTCCAATAAGTTCCCAGTGAGTGTCTTTTGGAAGAGTATCCTACAAGATGGTGTAAACACCCACCAGATCTTTCCTCTCCTCCACTTTACAGGTAGTCCTTGACATACATCCATTCATTTAACAACGGTTTGAAATTTCAATGGCACTGAAAAGAGTGACTTACAACCAGTCCTCAAACTTATGATTGTTGTAGCATCCCACAATTACATCATCAAAATCTGGACCCTTGACAACCAGCATGTATTTATAACATTTGCAGTGTCCTGGGGGTCATGTAATCCACATTTGCGTCCTTCCCAGCCGACCTCTGACAAGCAAAGTCAATGGGGGAAGTCGGATCTACTTAGCAACTACCTGATTCACTTAACAATTGCAATTATTTTTTTTAACCGTGGCAAAACAGGTCATAAAATTGGGCGTGACTCACTTAACAACCGCCTTGCTTAACAGCAGAAATTCTGGTCCTGATTGTAACCATAAGTTGAGGACTACCGTGTTTTCCCGAAAATAAGACCCCTGTCTTATATTTTTTTTGAACCCTGAAATAAGCGCTTGGCCTTATTGCCATGTGCTCAAAAGCCCGATTGGGCTTATTATCAGGGGATGTCTTATTTTTGGGGGGGAAACAGGGTACCTATATCTGGAGGAGCACTAGGAGTCAAAGGAGGAACCTGTGAAGATTCTTCACACAGAAGCCTTGAGCCATGGCCCAGCAAAAAAAAAGAGGTTCGCCACAAAAGATAACATCTCCCACTGAAATTAGGCAGCTGCTTAATGCCAAATCAGATAATTTCTCCTTCTAGCTTGGTGTTGCCATTACCTCCCCCCAGGCTTCTGAAATAAGAACCTCTCATATCTCTGCATGGAAGGGAAGCTCAAGATTTCCTGAACCATTAAAAGAAAAGAAGAAGTAAGGCAGGAATTAGGGCCTCCTTTTAATACTGCCTAAACGATGTGGCAGAGTGACATTTGGAGAACCTAGCTGAAGCTGACACATTTCAGATTTCAGAAGATGCTTAGAAGAGTTACCCGGGCCTTTCTTTCCTTTTGTGTGTGTGTGTGTGTGTGTGTGTGTGTGTGTGTGTGTGAGAGAGAGAGAGAGAGAGAGAGAGAGAGAGAGAGAGAGAGAGAGAGAGAGAGAGAGAGAGAGAGAGAGAGAGAGAAGAATTGGATAAGTATCTGACTGGAATGCCTAGCAAGATAGAGGATATCCTGTCTTAAGGCCGTGGGTTGGATTGTGCCATGGTGCACTGATTTCCTCCAAGCTTAAGGCTCCAGGGGGGTTAGAGGCACAGACTGCACGCGGCCATGTGTGTTTGCATAAGGCAAAGGGAGAACAGATGTGCTCCCAGCTGTGCCTGGCTACTGTATGCTGACGGTGTGTGGTCCACAGAGGTCGTTCTGGTGAGCGCTTTGAAGGCTGCTGCTGGAACCGCTGTGGGAGACATCATCCAGAGGGGTGTGTGGGGGCCCCCTGGTGTTTGCAAGTAGCAACGCATTAAACCAGAAATGAACAGCTTTCAAAATTGGAACAACTACTTTGAGTTGGGGTGTGTGTGTTGTTTTTCTCCTGAGAAACCTGAGATAAGCCTGACCTGGTTATAAAAGGTAAATCCTTAGAATGAAAACATTATCCACCCGGAGTTCCAGAACAGAAAATTGCTCACATTCTTTTCATACCAAAAGCCTTTTTTCTGCTTGCCTAAAGTTTTCTTATTTCTGCAGTTTAATTTTATGTGCATTGACATTTGTATTGGTCACTGCTACTGTTAAACCTCTGGAAATCAACATGCCTATCAGTTGCCTGCAATTTCCTAGGAAGATATTGGTAAATTTGCCTGTTTCTGCCATAAATAAAAGCCTATTTTTAAGGATGCCAAAGTTTTATAACTTTTTATAACTTTTAGAACAAATATTTTTTTATTATTACTATTATTGTTATTCTTTTCTCTTTTGTCAACCCTTTGCTATTCTTGCATAAACAGATTTCCCCCCCACTAGCTTCATTTAAGTTAGCTATTTTACCTACCTCTACCCTTTAATGTATGTCAATGGTAGTTTACTTTTATATGCCTTGAACTAAGTGCAGTGTAGTTTCTTCTGCAGAAACTGAACTGGGAAAATATTTCTGGCATGGAGATAATGATTTTAAAGAGTTAGGTTTCTACAGATCAGTCTGCAAATTTAAAACTTTACTTAAGCTGCCTCAAAAGCACAGGAAGAAAGGATGATATGCAGCGTGGGCTAAGCTGTTGAATAGGTGAGTTACATTTTTCATTTTATCTTAAGAACTAATTTGAACAAAAAGGGTATTTCCTGCTCAATTGAATATACCAAATATATAGGAGGCTAAAAAGAGAAGGACAAACAAGACAGAGGAAAAGCACAACTGTGTGGAGTCTGAAGGAGTGAAATTTAAGATTTCCATATACAGGACCTATATTTTATTTGTATCCCTACTGTTTCTCTCTGTATTGGCTTGTGCAAATATCTTACCTTTCAGTTGTGCTCGATTGCACCTATCAGATGCCCCATCCCCAATAGCAAATGGGGACTGTGGCAACTGTCCAACCATCTCACTATACCGGGAGTGTTGTAAGTGCTCCTAAACTGGAAGAATACTGGATTGGTGAAAATTGATCTAGACCAGGGGTGTCAAACTCACAGCCCGCGGGCCGAATGTGTCACACACTAGCCACACACACCCTGGTTTAACGAAGGGGGGAAAAGTCACAATATCTCACATGACGACGTGACGCCGCGGGTTTGACACCTGTGATCTAGACTAATTCTTCTTTTTCTCTCTCTCCTGCACGAAGAACATAAGACCACAAGCCGGATTGGACCCATCTAATCCAACTGTTTGTTCTCACAGTGATCAATCAATGGCACAATGAAGCCCACCAGATGTCTTAGAGACAGTCACACTTGCCATCAAAGCTAATAGCCATTGAGCTTCACGGGTTCAATTGTTGCAACCCATTGTCTGGGTGCATTTTCTCTCTTTTTTTTCCTCTCTCTCTCTCTTCCTATTTCCTTCTTCAAAAGATGTACAGTTCAGGTTTCCACATTTGGACTACCAACATCTTAAAGACCTTTAGGTGACAACAAAAAATATTTCTGTCATCTATTGGTGTCTGAATAGATGGTTCAACCAGACATGGTTTAAATGGATTAAATGGATTAAAACAAACATCATGTAAAAGAAATAATTAAGTTGCATCCTCTAATTACCTAGCCAGGGTAAATTTTACTTAGTTTAATGCCTAGAGAGTGTTCTAGTATCTCTAAAATGTCTGAAAGGGATTTTATTATTCTTGAATTTAACACATGGGGGCGCATGCAGTCTTAGACTACAGAAATGCTGCTAAATTGTCAAGTATCATGGTTAAAAAAGGAGCATGGTTACTATTTAGTCTTAATGCAGGGGATGACAATGTTAAACTTTTACAGCCTTAATTTTTCTTCTTTGTAAAAAGCCATTCATAAGTTTTGTTTCTCTGTGTTGTTAAGTATAGAGAAGAAGGTAATAAAAGGTCTACATGATACCGCCAAATAACAAACAGCTCAGAACATCTGCAACATGAATGCAATATCATCCTTTTAAGTCGGGTGCTAATAAATGCAGGAAAGACAAAAGATTTCACACAAAGCAGAATTAGCTTAATGAGTTCCTGTGGGGAAGCCTCCTGCATTGTTGTACAGCATATTATAAACAGTTGACTGTTCTAATTTTGCATTTCATTACAGTCCTTCATGTCACCATTTGTTCAAGCAAGGCTCTTGTGCCTTTAAAAGCTGATAAACAAAGAGTTTAACGTGAGTTCTCCATGCCAGAAAAATATCACCTGCCAAATCTGTGCCACATATTTTTAAAAGAAAGGAGGTTAACATTCCACCCCCTCCAAAAATGTCAGCAACCAAGTCTTTTAGAACCCTTCTCTCAAGTCACATATGCAAACATCCTAACAGGGAAGATCCTAAAATAGTAAGGGATCCAGCCAGGGGTGAAATCCAGAAGATTCTGGCAGGTTCTGGAAAACCGGTAGCGGAAATTTTGAGTAGTTTGGAGAACCGGCAAATACCACTTCTGGCTGACCCCAGAGTGGGATGGGAATGGAGATTTTGCAATATCCTTCCCCCAGGAGTGGGGAGGGAATGGGGATTTTGCAGTATCCTTCCCCTGCCACAGCCACCAAACCATGCCCACCAAGCAACAGCATGCCCACCAAGCCACGCCCACAGAACTGGTAGTAAAAAAATTTGGATTTCACTACTGGATCCAGCCTTTTATGAAATTTGGACTTTTTTTTGGACGTGTGTCTTTCTTTAAATCATGGTTGCATTTGTGGAAAGCATTTTTAAATATTCCCTCATCTAAATGAAAACTGTCGTCCCCCCCCCCCCAAATCTCGGAAGCTGGCATTTGTTCCAAAAAGCCTCTGTTGACGCCAAAAACAGCTTTGAGCATAGTGTGCGATATTTTTGTTGGGAACATGGCATATGGAGGTAAGTTTAAAAAAAAAAAAAAAGCAACTCCCCACATGCTGTGTCCAGATCCTGTTTCACATCCCAATCTTATTTTTTAAAAAAATAAACAAAAGGAGAGACATTTGAAACGTAATGTGCGGAATATCCCACAGTTGAAAGCTACTGAAAGATATGTATTGAAGGCTAACTAAACATCTTTATATCCGGTTGTTTTTTTGCAGAATAGCGTGCTGTCTGAGTACTTGAGCCTTTGAGCATATCTTTCAGCAGTGCTCTAAGCTTTGCATCCAAGGTAACTGACATATTTTGAATCAAACCACAGTAGTGTCATGACTGGCCATGACTTTGTCCTTGATTTGCCCTCATCTGAAACATTTTAGCTGCAGCTTCTCTTACTTTTTGATACCCTATGAAATCTATCAGCGCTTAAATGTGTTTAGTTTGTTCCATTATAGTTTAAACTAAAGCTTTTAAACTGTGAGCACACCCAACTCTCCAGAGTTTACTTTCTCTTCAGTTATTAATTGCAAGGAGTCATTCTCCATGAGGGATGAAATGTACCTACCAAGTACCTACCTGAGTCTTTGGAGAGGGGCGGCATACAAATTGAATTAATAAAATAAATTAATAATAAAATAAAAGCAGGAAATTGGAGTTCACGGAAGTATCTCTCAGGGCTTTCAACCTGTGAAACTACAGTATTTTTCGGCGTATAAGATGCACCTTTTTCCCCCCTTAAAAGGGGTTGAAAATTTAGGTGCATCTTATACACCGAATGTAGCCCTGTCTACCCACTGGCCCCTTTGGCCTCTGCCTCCCAGCAATTTACCTCCTTGCAGTAAGCAGCAAGAAGAAACAGCCCATTTCAGCTTCAGCACAGCCTAATTAGCACAAGTTGATTGTCCCTTGGATCGCCTCCCGACTCTCAGCTGTTTTGCGGGGGCCTCTGCTGCTTGCTACAAGGAGGTAAATTGTTGGGAGCAGATTTTTTTTTCTTGTGTTAATCAAGCTATGCTGAAAACAAAAAATAAAAATAAAGCAGGCTATTTGCTGTTTGCTGCAACCAGGCAAAATTACTGGGAGGCAGAGGCAGATTTCTTTTTCTTGTTTTCCTCACCAAAAAAGGTAGGTGCGTTTTATACTCTGGAGCGTCTTATATTCTGAAAAATATGGTAATTACTTCTCCTTTAAGATTCCAGACTGAGATCTGGCTTGAGGATTGTTCTTGATGGCTGGAGGCAGCTCCAGGCTCTGGGCCTATGTAAATCTTGACCAAAGCCACATTTATTATGAGACAGAAGATCATTTTAAAAAATATTTTCTTCTGCATACTTTTGCAGTTTCTTTAATCTGCCTTGTCCACAGAACCACTGAAACATCCACAAATACCAGGAAGAGCACCCAATCTACTTTGGGTACACTTTCAGCTCTTTTTTAAAAAAAAAATCCTTCCCCTTTTGAAGGCAGAGGATGGCTTAAACCAGGGGTCTGCAACCTTAAACACTCAAAGAGCCATTTGGACCCGTTTCCCACAGAAAAGAAAACACCAGGAGCCACAAAACCCTTCCCGTGCCTGACTATTTCTTGAGTGGTCACAAAGCTATCAGATGTAGTTGAATTAAATGTTCTGTTTTCTTCTGAAACTTTTCTTTTCTTGGATTTATCCATGGTTTGCCTACCAGGGGTTGAAAAGCTCAATAAATCGTGTGCCGGCGGGTGTCACACATTGGCTGTTGTGATGCATATTTTGAGTGACAGGGAGCCGCAGCAGAGGGGTGATAGAGCCACATGTGGCTCCAGAGCCACAGGTTGCTGACCCCTGGCTTAAAGTGACAATTGGTAGCAGAATAGCTGAACATAGCTTTTAAATCCGAAATCTATCAATTGCAGTGAATTTATCAGAACTCACCATTTTTCACTGAGCAAACTCTACCCTGGAGAAAAATCCAGGATCCTCTGAAATGAATGAATTTAAACAGCTGTTTATCCAGACTCTGGTTTTATTTTCTTTCCCTGTAGAGAGCTTCTTCTGGACATGTTCATTTTGTCAATTTTATCAATGGAAAATTTAATTTCCCCCAATTTTGGAAGCATTTACTTTCTGCAATCATTTAAGAGCAAAGAGCAAACAATCCTGTTAATAATAAAATAAGAAAGTTCAGTTCTCTTCTTTGGTTATGTTTTTCCGGTGTATCCAGAAATTGAGGGGTTTATTATTTCTTGAGCAATACTTAGAAGGAAAGCAATGGGCATCCATTGAGAGGCAAATAACTAAAACATGTGTGATAACACTGTAGGAAGTTAGCACCCACTCCTCTCCTAGAAAAATGAAATATTATAGGAAATATTAAAAAGGCAAAATATTATACCTCCCTGGATGAGAAATGGAGAAACATGTTTTTTAGGCAGGAAGCAGACACACTCTTAATATCCCCCACCCTCCTCAATAGCCCACAACAGATGTCAGCACTTAAGAGATAAAGAGATAGCTAGGTCTATTCATAAGCAAATGCCCTCACCCAAGATCCAACAAAGGTAGGATTAGCCCTCTACCCATCTAGCAACAGAACTCACCACATGGCACCTGGGGAGACTGCATCACCCAGCAAGGCTCAACCAAGCCTGGGACTGAAAAGACAACCTACAAAGTTACCCCTGCATGGCCCCATGGGAGTCTGACAACCAATCAGAATACAAGCTCAAATTCAAAGCCCAACTCTCTCTCTCTCTCTCTCTCTCTCTCTCTCTCTCTCTCTCTCATGAGCTTTTTTGCCCAAAACCTCAAAACCATGTGGTCCTGTCCACCATTAAACCATTTTTCAAGCACTCTCCTTGTTTCCAGTGTCTTTCTCCCCATGTGGAACTGAACCCAGATGGACATTTCTTCCAACAACACCATCCTACAAATGCCACAACTTATCTACTTCCATCAGATGTCAGGAAGCAAGAATATAATAGTGGCAGTTGTGTGATGATGTCACTGCACGTGTGTAAAATCTTTGGCATCAGAGTGATTCACTGGACCAAATTTAGCTAACTTTGGTCAAGTTCTCTATGTAATCACAAGGAAGAAATTATGAATGTATTTTCCTGATAATATCTAAAGACGTTATTACATGCCAATGGTTAGAAGGTGGGTGAGATGGTGAAGGAATTCATTTTTTCCCTAAACTGATGCCAATTTGCAAACAGAATATGTGCTGTCTGCTTCTGTTATTTCATTTAAGGTTGCAATCCTAGTATGTATTTCTTTGGACGAAAGCCTCATTGAACTCTCTTTCATACATTTGATCAAACTCTACAAAAAACAACCTTTTACCCAAGTATTCTATACTGAAGTGTTCAGCTTCTATTGCTGACGTGTTCAGCTTCTATTGCTCATTTTTAGGCTGTTACCTGCACACCCCCTCCCTTTTAAAAAAGCTCCAGACCAGGGTTTAAAAAACGTCTGTGCAGAGGTGATGCACAGAAGGTCAATTTTAGCAGGGTTCTGTCAGCTGTATTTAGCTAGTTGTATTGTCTATATTGCAGATTTTCCATTGTTTCTACTGAGGAGAGTTTCACTGCTTTTTTTATTTTAGTACAAGATAGTGAGGTGGCACTGGCAGGCTCTCGCAGTCTCATTGCAAATGGAGCACCCCTCCTCCATAACTATGATCTGTTAGCCAGGCTGTTTCTGGACACAGATTTAATGGTCTTTCAGAAGCATTCTACTCAGAAAAAGCACTCCAATAACAAGCACTTTGTCTTGTTAGTCAGACAACTTGACAAACCTCTAACTCAGACGTTCTAAGTACTCCATTGCATTCATCTACTGTATCTCTCCAACCTACCCCATCATACTTTCAGGAAGCAATTCATGTTTGCCAAGTGAAAATCAATCAACCAACCAACCATTAACTTGTCCTATGTAAAAATCAGCCCTCTGCTTATTGCGATCAGCAGTAAGGGCAGTGTAGTTTATGGTGGTATAACTCACTGCCTGATTTTGGGATTCAAGAAAGCACTTCAACAATGTTATCTTTTTTTATTGTCTTTTGTTGAATCTATAGATACGTAGGGTGTTCTGGATTTGAAAGACAGA
This sequence comes from Pituophis catenifer annectens, assembly GCF_029215685.1. Classification (NCBI taxonomy): domain Eukaryota; kingdom Metazoa; phylum Chordata; class Lepidosauria; order Squamata; family Colubridae; genus Pituophis; species Pituophis catenifer. The sequence goes on from NW_027256882.1 coordinate 161,039,084, forward strand.
ATATTTACTAGGATGAGGGGTAGTGGGAGCCAAAAACTGCATTGTACTATTGGAGTCATGTTTCTATTTTTAATTTTGAAATCTTTGACAGAATGTATTTTAATAGCTCCTGGAGCCACTTCTGTCCGTGATTGCTGAAAACTGACAGCATAGTGTTTTACTATTTTGAGATTGAAAACTGGAGGGTAAATCCTCTGTGGGCATATCCCAGTTAAGATCTCTGCGTTTGATTGGAGACTGGAGAACATGAAAGCTGTATTTAAAGATAGGCTTCTTAAAAACTGATCTGTGCAAAGAGGGTCTTGGGAGACCATGCAAACCCTCCATCCCATCAGTTTCTAGGAAGACTATTTTTAAACACTGGTTTAGTGTTCAAACCAATTTTTCTGCAGTGCAAAAGGAGTCTCCCTTCTGCTCGCAACACAGCCTCATGAGGAAAGGAGGATGTGTGTTGTTGTGAGTTGCACTGGTGGTGGTGGTGGGGAAGCATATGGCACACTGGGAGTCTCCTCCACACGGCATCATACAATCCAACTGGCATAAGGATTTGGGCAATACACAGGAGTTTCCCTCCCTGCACAACACCCCTGTGATTCTCAGCTGATAGGTATATGTGTGGAAGGTGTTGGGGATGGGGTGGGGGGAAGGCTGCATGCTATGATGAGAAGACTTGTTCTTCATCCCACTGTAGAGGATGGAGTTCTGTGGTTCAGCCTGGATCAACAAGCTACAAACCAGAATCTCTTGGACAGACCTGGAAAGATGGTAACCCTGATCATAGGAGAAAAACACAAAGAGACTTAAACAACTCCCTCCAACAATGTGTGTGATATGTGTGCTCTGTTAATGTTAAAGCCAGCAAACCTGACCCTTTGTCTACTAAAAGTTGCCCTCTTCTACTGTAAATTAAACATTGTTAAGTTCAAGTAGACAAGGGGCAAGTAATTTTTGAATAGGTGATGCATGACAAATCTCTAGATCAGGGATGAGAAATCTAAGACACGCGTCTCGAGTGACACACCAGCATTCACCAACGTCTGACCATAACTATTTTTGAAAGTACGACCTGTTCTTGCGCTATTTTTTTAAGTCTGCAGAGGCTGGAGAAGACTATTCTCTGAAGCTGCTTCAAGAACAAAAGGTGTGGTTGAATCTGGCACTGAATTTACAAGAGGGAAGAATAAAGAGAAACGTCAGGCTTGAATCGTTGCTTATACAAGAAGCGGTCCAGAAGGGAACTTCTCTAATTTCTTCTTCCATTTTTCAGATACTTATGCAGAGCATATTTTAGTCTGGCAAGATTTTGTCTATGGACAAACATACAATAAGAAACTTCTTTTTGCTCTTACTCGGGTCATTTTTGGCTTCCCGTGCCTGACAGAAGGCCTCATGCAACCTGGAGCATCCTGGTAAGCCTCAGGGGCCTGTCAACAGAAAGATAACACTGCCTGACAGTAAGCGGTGTGTGGCAGATCCTGGAAAGCGCTGGGCCGAGGGGACGATCATGCTGTTCCCCAGGCTTGCACACTTTGGGAGGCGGCGTGAGACAGACTTTTTGATGGCAGTGATGGGACCAGGATGAAGTCAAGGCCTGGTTCTCTATTTCAGGCTCAGCCTCAATGCTGTTGCCAAGTGCCACAGTTAAGGATGGCCTAGAAGGGGAGATAGAGATTTGTTTCTCTTTCGTTTTGTTAGGATGCAAGTGACACACCTGGAGTTTCCGAATTTGACCTGCTACATTTGAAAGGTTCACCATCCATGCTCTAGATTCTTTGGCAGCAAATCAAAAGTGGCTGAGTATCACTGAATAATGGTTTGAAAGTAGGGGATGCAACATGTGTTAACTAGTACATACAGCATATAACATATTTCATGAATTAACAGAGTAACCGTTCAGCTTGTATTCCCTTGAGTCAAAGGTCTTTGAAGAAATTTCAAAAATCCTCTCAAAATAATAAAACTCACTACTGGCCTAATTATCCATATTTATTAAAACATAAACTGATACATCAGAGGAAACTGCTGTAAGAAAATAGGAGAAGGAAATAGTATTATGTATGTTCCTTACTTAGAGTTATTTATAAAAAAAATAATACAGTGAAGGTAAATGATTCTTGTTACTAGCTGTTACATATCTTATTCGCAAAACAATGGAAAACAAAAAGTTGAAAGTATTATGTATGTTCCTTACTTAGAGTTATTTATAAAAAAAATAATACAGTAAAGGTATATGATTCCCGTTACTAGCTGTTACGTATCTTATTTGCAAAACAATGGAAAATTAAAAGTACATCTATCATGTATTTTAAATGAGTGGTATTTTAAAGTGTGGGAAGTTGCTTTGGCTAAAAAAAAAAATTAACAAATAATGGGAAAACCATACAAATTAGGGATCCGATGATTTAGATATGAATATCATTAAGACACATTAACAATGGTTCCATAATATTGTTCTGGATAGAAATCAAATACTGATTTTTTTTTAAATCTGTGTTTATTTCTTTACCTGTTGCATGCATCCTTGTAGTATATGTATGCTCTCAAAGGTTTTTTTTTTTCTTTTTGCATTTTTCTTTATTTTTTAACCCAACCAGCTCTGTATTCTATTTTTTTTTATCTTGTTGTGCAATTAAAAAGAAAAAAGAAGGAAAAGCAGAAAAAAATATGTCTGGAAGGAAGGTATGCTTTTCCTATGTTTTGATTATACTTAGCTGGGGTGGGTTAATCATTAGACCCAAAATATACCTCTGCCTTTTCTTTTCTTTTTTGAGGCTCTTGAAGTCCTCTGGCCCTGATTGTGGAAAACAAGGCACATCTTCTGCCATTCTAAGGTGGAAAGATCATGAAAACTATAGTATAACTTCTAATGTAGGCATTTCACATTTAAAAAGCAGAAAACCTCTAAATTTTTCCCCCTTAAACCTTGTCCCACCCACGTGTATGATGTGGCCTTGTCACTTTGTGGTAATTGCCTCCCTGAATATTAAAATAGCCCTTGGTCACCAAAAGATTGCCCACATAGCTATGTCTAATATTGCCAGCTTTTTAATCAATCCCTGCTCTTCCTGTATTCAAGAAACAAAGTGAGGTCAGTGTGCTTTCAATGAAAAAAAAAGACATGTTTGGTCTAGAGCTGATGCAATATAATATTTAAGATTGAGTGCCTCCACATATGGCATTGCAATGACAAAGGCTGAGTTTGTATATCATACTAAGCCATAATGTGGTTTGGGCTTGGCTTAGTTAACAGACTTGAGTATCCATCGATGTGGCCATTATGGCTTATTCAACATGAAATAAAACAAACCAATTGTTGTTAGTTGCGAAGTCGTGTCCGACCCATCGTGACCCCATGGACAACGTTCTTCCAGGCCTTCCTGTCCTCTACCATCCTCTGGAATCCATTTAGGCTCACGCCGACTGCTTCAGTGACTCCATCCAGCCACCTCCTTCTCTGTCGTCCCCTTCTTCTTTTGCCCTCAATCTTTCCTAGCATTAGGCTCTTCTCCAGTGAGTCCTTCCTTCTCATTAGGTGGCTAAAGTATTTGAGTTTCATCTTCAGGATCTGGTCTTCTAAAGAGCAGTCAGGGTTGATCTCCTCTAGGACTGACCGGTTTGATCGCCTTGTAGTCCAAGGGACTCGCAGGAGTCTTCTCCAGCACCATAGTTCAAAGGCCTCAATTCTTTTATTTATTTATTTGTTTTATTTTATTAAATTTATATACCGCCCTACTCCCCGAAGGACTCAGGGCAGTGAACAGCCAAAAAATAAAACACATAGATTACAAAATTTAAAAGACAGTATAAAACCACATTAAATAATTTGGCCCGGGACAAATTAAATACACCCCCAATGATTAAGACAAATTTAACATTTAACATTTACAATTTAAAAAGGGAAAGTTAGGCCAGACCAATTCTTTGGCGCTTAGACTTTCATATGGTCCAACGTTCACAGCCATACATTGCAACTGGGAAAACCATAGCCTTGACTATACACACTTTTGTTGGCAGGGTGATGTCTCAGCTTTTTAGAGTGCTGTCTAGATTTTCCATAGCTTTCCTCCTCAGGAGCAAGCGAACAAATCAATATAGATATAATATAAATATATAATAGAATATAAATCAATATAAGGAACAAATCAATATAGGAACATAATTGTGCTTTGCTCATCCCCTTTTTTAGAGGAGTTCTTAAGATCTCATTGCCCAATCATTGCTTTCCTTTTTCTACCATTTTTCAGAGAAATAGAGCACTCCTGGTGTACTGAATCGCAAGGTACTGTGCTGTTACCAACAGGATTCATACTAAGCTACTACATATGAATAAACCACCATTGGCTGGATTTGTACAATATAGTGAGCTCAACCCAAACAAGTCATATTAAGATTTAGTGCAATGTGTGAAGTTAGCCATCTTGTCTTTTCCTCTTTACCTGAGTGTCTGCAGAAAGAAAGAAAAAACCTGACATAAAGTCTGGGAAAACATGGGATAACTTAAGAGATCCTTAAACTGAACATCTGTCTGCATAACATTTAGTGAATGAGGCTGGGCACTTGTACAATAAAAGCCTTGCCTGGAAGCATTGGCACTGCCAATACAACAGAAGCAAAAGAAAACAAACAACACCTCGTCTTTTTTCAACCTAATCCGCAAACATAATTGCCTTTGCAATATAAAAAGACTTTTAACTTTTGAGTTGGGCAGTGATGCATCCGGAGGAACTTACTGTTTTGGTAGATGCCTTTTCATCTGCAGCATTTAATCTTTACAAACAATCTGGGACAGAGCACTAAACTTGTTTTTCTTCTCTGTATTTTTCAGCACATATGCTTCTGGAACGAGCATATCTGTTTCCAAGTATTAAAACTATTTTGGAGTTATTACACAATACTAAGAAATGCACGTTTCAGTGCTAATTTTAAAATGCTTTTAAAAACTTGTTATTTTTACTGGGCATCCAGCAAACTATCTGCAAAATAGCTTTCAAATTCTTCAATCTGTCATAAACATTTCTTATGAGTGCAATATACAATGGGTAAAAAGTGCTGTTTTAAAAGAAAAAAAAAAGTGGCAATATAGACTGTCCTCCTGAATTAAATCATTGCCATCTATATCAGGGGGTCTCCAACCTTGGCAACTTTTAGACTTGTGGACTTCAACTCAGAGGTGGGTTTCAGCAGGTTCTGACCAGTTCTGGAGAACCGGTAGTGGAAATTTTGAGTAGTTCGGAGAACCGGTAGTAAAAATTCTGACTGGTCCTGTCCCCATCTCTGCCTCCCAAGTCCCAGCTGATTGGGAGGAAATGGGGATTTTGCAGTAATCTTCCCCTGGATTTGGGGAGGGAATGGAGATTTTACAGTATCCTTCCCCTGGAGTGGGGAGGGAATGGAGATTTTACAGTATCCTTCCCAAGCCACGCCCACCAAGCAATGCCATGCCCACCAAGCCCACCCACAGAACCAGTAGTAAAAATTTTTGAAACCCACCACTGCTTCAACTCCACTCCAGCTTTGCTGGCTGAGGAATTCTGGGAGTTGAAGTCTACAAGTTGCCAAGTTTGGAGACCCCTGATCTATATGGCTGTATCTTGCTTGGTAGAGTGGATGCAGTATATTAGGATCATATCCATGCAAGGGCATTTTACCCTCAAACTATGGAAAGTTAATTTTAGTTCGGTTGGTTTCTTTTAATGAACATGTGCTATGTAGCTTTAGAAGTTGCAAATTTAGAAGCTACTTTTGCAAGTGATTATTTATTTAGAGGCTTTCTCTGGTCACCAATCTCATTATAAACGACTCTAGGAGGCTCACAACAACTGATAAAAGCATGGCTAAAAACAAAAGTATCCCTTTTATAATTTCAGTTGGTCATTCATCTACAATTGCCAGCTTGGTCAAACAAAGGAATATTGATGCAATGAAGCCTTGCCAGAGTTCTCTTGCCACAGGGGCTCATGGAATATTATGCAGGATTGAAAAAATTAAGCAGGGATGCTTAGAGGCTTTCTAAAATGGTGGCCCGTGACCATTTGGCTGTGCAGTGCTTCTATTAAAGAGAGACTGTCCTAGGGTGAAATCCAGCAGGTTCTGACAGGTTCTGGAGAACCAGTAGCGGAAATTTTGAGTAGTTCGGAGAACCAGCAAATACCACCTCTGGCTGGCCCCAGAGTGGGATGGGAATGGAGATTTTGCAATATCCTTCTCCCTGGAGTGTGGTGGGAATGGGGATTTTGCAGTATCTTTCCCTTGCCACGCCCACCAAGCCACACCATGCCCACCAAGCCACGCCCACAGAACCGGTAGTAAAAAAAAATGGATTTCACCACTGTGCCATTTGGGAGGAGGAGCGGTCAAGCAGGGGATCAGTCTAGAATCTTTACATAGATACAAGAGGGAAGGTCTGAAACACACACACACACACACACACAGACCTTGAATGCCATTGAATCTTATCTAGTCTTTCCAGAGGTAAGCTGCCAGTCTGAGAAGACTGATGTAAAATAGGCTTGAGCAATTTATAGTTTACATGTGTGAATTTGATTTTTGTGCCTGACGGCTTCAGACTCAAACGGAAGAAAGTGTTTTGAAATACATCAGGGTCTTTTATATTACCAGTTGATGATACCTGAAATCAAACATAGCTTTCCCCAAGATTGTGCTTCAGACGTGATTAACTATGTAATTTTGAGAAAAGATGCAGCTGGTTTAAGGAGTAGCTGAGAGTTGTTAAATTAGCTCTCTCAGTGCTTTTCCTCTTTGAGTCCAGTGCCGAGGAGCCCTATTATGTGCTGCAAGATCCAACAAGTCAGAATTATGCCTAGTTAGCGGCCAACTAAAGTAAGCAACTTTTAGAATGCAGCTCTGTATAAGTAGGTGGTGATGGATGCCCATTAGCTGGGGTAGAAGTATGGAGATTCACAGATTTATTCCCAGGAAATCTTGGAACAATGTCACTCTGTAGAAAGGAAGCAGGAATTACTACAGAATTATTTATAAAGTCCAATCTAGTTTCCCAGATGTAATTCATAAAACCATGATGATGCTCACACTGGTGTTATACTCTTATTAAATTTTCATTCTGCATTTCCTCTCCAAGAGACTTTTACATGCCTGTATAGCAGATGCGCTCTACTTGATTACAGCTTCATAGTGGCAACATATGTGAAACATTCCTAGTCCCATATATAAGTAGTCCTTGACTTACAACCACAGTTGCGCCCAAAATTTCTGCTCTTGACATGTGTTAAGTGAATTTTGCCCCATCTTGCAACCTTTCTTGCACCAGTTGTTAAATGAATCCCTGCAATTGTTATGTTAGTGATACAGTTGTTAAGTGAATCTGACTGTCCCATTGACTTTGCTCATCAGAAGGTTGCAAAAATGATCACATGACCCCAGGACACTACAACCATCATAAATATGAACCAATTATCAAGTGTCTGGATTTTGATCACATGACCTCAGGGACACTACAATGGTCATAAGTGTGAAAAACAGTCATAAGTCACTTTTTTCAACGTTGTTGTAAGTTTGAACAGACACTAACTGTTGTAAGCCGAGGACTACCTGTAAATGGTATTTTATTATTTTGTAAGTCAAGTAAACATACCAAATAGTTGAAACAGCTTTAAACAATGTGGGTCGTTTACTCAGTATCCTGCAGGTCAAGGCCAACGATCGGTTTAGCTAAGTATTCACTTGCTAACTGTGACGTGCCAGGTTTTGAAAAGCTGACAGGCAGGAAGTGAAGGCTACCTTACTGTTTGTTCCCAGAATTTTATATTTCAAAAAAATGTCCTGTTCGAAAACAGATTTTCCATTGCATTTACTTACCCAGAGACATTCAGCTGCCCTCCTATGCAAGATTCCACTCCCCACTTCCAATATTCCAGTGCTCTTTTTTGTGCTGCTAGAACAGGGGTCAGGAACCTTAAGCACTCAAAGAGCCACAAAGATCCTAACCGGAAGCCCCCGTTCAATTCTGGAGCTGACCGAAAGTCCGGTTCCCCCATCATAGTCTCCTCCTAGCACGGTGTCCTTTTTTCTCTGTTGACCTGGAAGTCTGATTCCCCCATCAAAGAGTGTTCTCTTAGCACAGCATCCTTTTTCCTCTACCTGTCCTAACCGAAAGCCCTATCAATTGTGTAGTTGACCAGCAACAGGGAGCCACAGCAGAGGGATGAAAGAGCCACATGCGGCTCCAGAGCCACGGGTTGCTGACCCCTGTACTAGAAAAACAACCTTCCACCAGCATTTTGGGTGTTTATTAGCCAGAGAGGCTTAATACTTCAGAAAGTAACTAAGGGCTGTCCCAGACTTGTGACAAGATGAAGCAGACAGTGGAACAGGTGTATCTGCACAGTGACTGGGATTTCTTAAAAGTGGGTAGAGGGGCCATTTTGTGATCTGCCTTAGACTTGTACTGAGGTTATGAGTAAGCCTAGGCAAGAAGAAAGCCTCCAAGGAACATCTCATTCTCAAATATGAACTATGGCAATATATAGTGAACCTCAAGGAATTAAAGTCCAGCCTGGCTGGTGTTGGCTGTAATTGCCCTGCCTTCTGATGAGAGTTTGTCTCCTCACAAGAGTCTATTGTGCTCTTGTGAAAGCCCGGCTGACAGAAGGTCTTTGTTCCAAAGGGCTGATCTGGGAGGGAGGCTGGGAGCTGCAGTAGTCACCATTTCCCGAAGGACAGCTTGTGGCAATTGTCCTGTGGAGTGCAATTCCTCCTTGGCCATGGGAACTAAAAGCAGGGGACTTCCACTCAGCCTCTCGGTGACCCCTAGAGGCAATGCCTAGCCCCTTCTAAGATAACTAACTCCAAGGGCAAAGATGCTACCACTACAAAGACAAGACAAAACGGCCTCACCCAGTGGTGGGATTCAGCCAGTTGGCATCTCTTCGGGAGAACCGGTTGTTAACTTTCTGAGCAGTTTGGCAAACTGGTTGTTGGAAGAAATCATTAGGGCAGAGAACCGGTTGTTAAATTACTTGAATCCTACCACTGGCCTCACCCCACAGTTCAGTCAGCTCATTCTTTAAAAGGGTCATCCAGGTTTGCCTTTTTCAAGTAGGTAGATACACTCTAGAGATCACATATCTCAATCTTTGAGAACTTTTAAGTCCGGGCTGGAGAGTTCTGGGAGTTGAAGGCCACACAGACTTAAAAGTTGTGAAGTTTGAGAAACTCTGCTCCAGATGGATGGACTGGGCATTGCAGAAGACAGAGGATATATTTCACTGTTTTACTCTTACACACTTTTTAACTCCTGCAATTCTTGTGAGTTGTGGAAGGGAAATGTGAGTGTATTTGAATATTGGGTAGAGGGGGTTGATATAGACCCCAGGTTTCCCCCAGCTTGCATGCTTGTGAGCAGCTACAAAGGCTCCAGAAAAGCAGTAACTTTGCAGGCAGTAAAAGTGCCACTTTATTAGAAATGTGGTACAGTAGCACCAGATTGGATTGTACTTCCATACATAAGGATCCAGTTTCTTTCAGCATTCTTTTTCCCCCCACAACATAGCTTATATTTTTATTTTTATTTTTAAATTAAAAATAAGCAAAATCCAAAGCAAAAATGAGCTTCCATGTGAGCTGCCTGAGCAGGCAAACAACAGAGAGTGATGATTTGCACTTCTGAAGCAATGTACTGGACTACATTTTGTATTAACTAGTTAATAGTAACTCCCCCCTCTCAAAACCTTTAGAGTTTCTCCATGTTGTGAGTTAATCACATTTGAGGTTCCCTTTGAGAAGCCAATTAATGATGTTGGAAGCAGGCGCAGCACACAGAAACTCAGTAGAAATAGTGTGCCTAAATACTGCAAGATGGAAGGGGAGAACTCGACACAAGAATATTATTTTTTCTAGCAATGACCTCTTGTTGGTAATTAACCATGTGAGTTTCTTCTTCTACCCAGTGGCCTTCACCTGAGCAGCAAGCAAGCAGATCAAAGCAATGTGGGAAGTATTTAACCACATAGGTCCATAGACATTAGACTTTTGAAAAGGAATAATGCCCCAAAACAATAGAGGGTTGTGCCAGGGATTTCCTTCTCTAATGCTTAAACTATTGATAGTTGGTTTGCTAAACCAAATAGATTGCTACCAAAAATGAGAACACTCAAATATTGAGAATTTGCTTCTCAAAATATCCAGTATCAACAAGCTTCCAAATCCACCTGAATCTTTTTTTTATTATCAAAAATGAGCAGAACTTAAAACAAAAAGCATTTTAGATTATAAATATTTCATTTCTCCCCCAAAATATGAAGCTACAACTAAAAAGAACAAAGCAAGTTGCAGATGGCACTGTTTTGCACAAGGAAAGCCCTTTCCCAATTAACAGAGAGACAATTCTGATCAGAAAATAGATGCCTTTGGTTAGAGGCTGTTTGGAGAATCCAGCCACCTCCTCACCTCTATTTATTTTTCATCATAATTTAAGGATAAATATATTTCTAGATTAAATATATGGGAAGAGAAAGGTTCAAAACAGCCTTGTAGCACCTATATGGGACCTCTTGTGAACGATTCTTCTTATTTTTCCTATGAAATTATTGGTTTTCCTCTTCAACTTCCTTTACCTTGGTAAAGTAAAGAACACTAGAATTTCTCTGTTTCTGCACTTCAGTGGAACAGTCCATTTTGTACTATATAAGGTCATGTCCCTAATATTCAAAATAGGGCCCAAATTAGCTCTTGGCATAGTATGTGACATTTATATAAAACCAGGGGAACAGGCAGAAATTCTACCTACAAAATGCCAGCATCTTCTTTGGAGTGATCACTGCATGACCCAATCAACTGCACAATCTTTGCTGATCTTGCATCGAAAAAAATATGGACAGAAATCAAGGGAGAATAGAATCCCCGTTTATACTGATGGAAGAGTGATGGCTGTATAATTGGCTGCTAATTTGCCCTTCCGAATATTACCTAAGGCCTCCTACTGCCCAGAACCAAGACTTTTAATTTTAAATAGGATGGGATTTTAATAGCAAAAGTTCCCTTTATATTTACTGAAGCAACAATTTCTAACCAGTAGCTTCCAAGTTTATTTAAAGAAAGGGTGGAGGCTTAGTAATAAAATTCCATATCTGGATCCTGCCAGGGCTTACAAATCTTGAAGAGCTTGACAAATAGGCACAGTTTTACCAGCTGTGGCTTTTCTCATTAATGCTATCAGTCACCTGGAGAGCCATTCCTTGTAAAACTTTTTTTTCCCTTGCAGCTCTTAAAGCTATAATAAGCACTCTTTCAGCATCTGAAGCTAACCAACTTATTAATTCATATACTTATCAAACTTGTTTGCCGCCCATCTCACTGCGAAATGCCTATTGGACTATTATCTTCTGAGTAAGAGATTGCACTAGAGCCGTGATGGCGAATCTATGGCACGTGTGCCACAGGTGGCACGCGGAACCATTTCAGTGGGCATGCAAGCTCAGCTCTGGCGTGCATGCACGTGCTGGCCAGCTGATTTTCGGGCCTTTTGGGCTCACCGGAAGTCAGGAAAAAGGCTGTTTCCGGCCTCCGGAAGGCATCGGGGGGGAAGCCATTTTCGCCCCCCAACCTCCTAGAAAGGCTCTGGAGCCTGGGGAGAGTGAAAAACGGGCCTTCCGGTGGGACCGGAAGTTGGCAAATGGGGCTTTTCCGGCCTCCGGAGGGTCTTCAGTGGGGTGGGGAAGGCCGTTTTCACCCTCCCCAGCCTCCTAGAAAGGCTCTGGAGCCTGGGGAGAGCGAAAAATGGTCCTACCTTGCCATCACATGCCAAAAGTGGGGGGAGCACAGGGGGAGGTTGCGCGCACATGCATGGGAGGTGGGTCACATAGAATTGTGGGTGTGGGCACACGCATGAGCGACCCTCCCGCACTCCCCCCCACTTTTGGCACACAATGGCAAAAAGGTTAGCCATCACTGCACTAGAGTCTGGGAACAAGGGCACACTCAATGGTGCAGATAGAGTGTTCTAATCTCAAAGAAGGCCCTTGTTTTTTTTCCATCATCTACGGGTGCCAGAAGTTAGGAGAGGTGCTCAGAATCATATGCTCAGTGGGTTTACATGAGATGGAAAGTGATTCCTATACATACCCTGAGAAAAATTTATTTCAGTCCTGCCCAGCCTGCTACTTGGCTAGTCCTACGCATGATATTACGAGTTCAGCGTTTTGGCCATTATCCAAGTGATCACATAGAGACCTCAGCGGGTAGCTATTTTGGTTTTAACAGCTTAAGGGACATTAGAGGATGTAGCTTCCGATTTTGCCTCTTGAGTCTTTAGGCACAAAGTCATAGACCTTCTGAGGTCCCAGCTGAATTCGGCTTCTGGATTGGGGTTAGGGAAGCTTTGCATAAGGTACAATCTTAGCTAGAGGAACGGCTAACGGCAACAGCGGTTGTGTTTCATTCACAAATAAATTATTTAGCAGGAAGCACTCAAAAGAAGAATGGTGGAGATGGTACGAAGTAAGCAAGCTGGAGCACACGCACAAGAGTACCCATTAGATTTCCAGGAGACTGCTTTGCTCGGGGCTGGTGGCATCTTTTTCCTCTCCAGCCAGGCCATCTTGAAGGGCTGCAGCGCTGGGAGAACTAGCCCCTGTAGCAACCTCTTCTCGCTCCACTTCACCTTCTGGGGGTTTGCCCACTCCCATTTCATTATGGGTCTTCTGATGCTTGCTGAGGTGGTCGCTACGAGTGAAGCGCTTGTTACAGAGTAAACAGGTAAATTTCTTCTCCCGGGTATGGGTGCGAACGTGGCGTTCCAGCTCGTCCGAGCGCGTAAAACGCTTGCCGCAGAAAAGCCAGTTGCAGACAAAAGGACGTTCCCCGGTATGCCATCGCAGGTGGGCTTTCAGATGTGAGGCTTTCCCATAGACCTTCCCGCAGCCTGGGATATGGCAGCTGTGGATCGGCTTCTTCCGCAGGCTGGCTGCCGAGGCCCCAAGCCGCTCTAGTTCTTGGCAATTAGGGCAGTCGCAAGTGGACCTGCCGGTTGTGCTGCCAAAGGAGCCCCCTCTTCCAGACTTCAAGGCAATCCCACCTTCCATCAGGGAGTTGTTGGCCACTGGCTTAGGTTTATACATTTCTTGGGGCAGCACATGTTGTCCTGAAGGGAGAAGGTGTGATGAAGAAGTAATGCCTACTGCAGGGTAAGGAGCAGGATTCAAAGTTGTGAAGTCAGACGTGTAACTGGGTAACTGGGGGCTGATGGGCGCCTGACTCGGCATGGACTGTAAGGAACCCTGGAGTCCATCGGATTGTGGCTGAGAACTCAACCAGTTGCTGTTGGAATGCATGTCCCACCAAGAAGCCGTAGGGTTGCTAGAACTGGTAGAGATGCCTGGGTGGATGCCAGCTTTGTACCAGGAGCCATAAGGGTGTGCCATGTCCAAGGAGGTATAGACACTGGGGAGACAATCAGGAGATGGATGCCCCTTAGGCACCAGCAACGAAGAAGGATCTTGAGTTGTGGGTGAGGTTGAGAAGGAATGGGGGAAAGGACTGTAATCATTGCTGTAAGTGGTAGAAGCTTGTGGGCTAGCTGAAGGAGACATCAATCCATTCCCATTGGGGAAAGTGGCTGCATAGGAATCTCCCATGCCTTCAGTGCTCCAGAGTTTTGGAGCAAAAGACTCTACTCCCAAAAGGTAAGGTTTTCTTCCCAAATTGTTCTCAGTGTTTCTGGGAGAGGTTGATTCTTGAACCGGGTTAGAATTTCCAAATTTATCCCAAGTGTCCGTCAACATAGCCAGGGAACTGGAGCCATACTGCACTTCTTCCTAGGGAGTGGGAAAAGAGAGAAAAAGCAAAAAAAAAGGCAAAAGGAAATTTAGGAATGCTGTAAATTGGGCAGAGGAAATACAGACAGGATCATAAACCGCATTCTACTTATAGAAGCAGTGGACTATTTCCCCAAGAATAATAAGTACCAGTATTTGCCCATTAGAAGTAAAAAAAACCCTACCAGCCTTCCTTTCTACAATAATGGGATACTTTTATAAGACATCATGGAACCTCCTAATCGTTACTGTGAACATTTGCCTATTTGTCCTCAGAACAAGAAAAACAGAATTTAAACATTTTTCTATGGAGATGGGTTTTAGACTTAGTGTAACAAAAATGTGAAGGTAACACATTTGCCACTGAGACAATTCTTTAGTTATTGGCATGGATGGGTTTCATGGTATATTATAATATGAATTATAAATTGTATGTATGAAAAAAGTCACCCCATTATCCTTAAATGATATATATTATTGCTGCAACCCAGACGTACAACCCAGAAATTACAACATTGAATGTACAAACATGTACAACACTGATGTATATACTACAACACTGTTGTACAACACAGAAGTTGTGGGTGCTCCATCACTGGAGGCTTTTAAGAAAAGACTGGACAGCCACTTGTCTGGAATGGTATAGGGTCTCCTGATTGAGCAGGGGGTTGGACTAGAAGACCTCCAAGGTCCCGTCCGACTCTGTTATTCTGTTATTCTGATATAGCTTCATATGACAAATCTGTTTTAATGAGGTATACTAGCTCACTGCTCAAGGAAAAGGCCACTTCAGAAAAGAATTAGACCTTCCTTTCTATTTTCATGATCATGATGTATATTTTTTCTGCTTCTTCAGATGGTGACCTTTTGAAACAGCTGAGTCAAAGATGTCCAAAGAAACCGGTCTGAAAAGATGAGTTGCAGAGACACTTTACCTTCTTATTGCAATCACAAATAGTGATTGTGCCACAAGAGTCCATTTTGAATTTGAGGACATTGACCTAATCTAGTCTCTATTGGGTACTGAAGAGTCTTTTGGCACAAGGTTCTGGGCAAGATGCAAGGCACACTGAATGGGAGCTGCACAAGAATAAAATGTACAATTTTAATCTATTTCTATAGAAGTTCCCCAATTGTGTTCAATACATGACAGGAATTTTTATTTCATCTCTTTGCTGCTTCTCTTATCTATACCTTACATTCTTAAGGACCCAGATTGTTGGGGGCAATATGCTGACTCTGTAAACCGCTTCGAGAGGACTATAAAAGCACTATGAAGCGGTATATAAGTCTAAGTGCTATTGCTATTGCTACCCTGTTTCCCCCAAAATAAGACATCCCCTGATAACAAGCCCAATCGGGCTTTTGAGCACATGGCAATAAGGCCAAGCGCTTATTTCAGGGTTCAAAAAAAATATAAGACAGGGTCTTATTTTTTGGGAAACGTGGTATTAAAGTATACATTTCAACCAATAGGGTGACAAAAGTAGACTCCATCAAATGAAATTCATTCTATGAAAAAATAATTACAGACAGTTCAATAAATAATTAATCTTTCCAGCTAGCAATAGCACTTAGACTTATATACTGTTTCACGGTGCTTTACAGCCCTCTCTAAGTGGTTTACAGAGTCAACATATTGCCCCCAACAATCTGGGTCTTCATTTTACCCACCTCGGAAGGATGGAAGGCTGAGTCAACCTTGAGCCAGTGAGACTCGAACTACCGAACTGTTGGCAGTTGGCACTCAGCAGAAGTAGCCTGCAGTACTGCATTCTAACCACTGTGCCACCACAAAAAACATGTTGTTACAAGAAGTATTTGTTTTTGCACTGAATTGACCATAAAGTAGGTTAATGAATTGAAATTAAACACTGAAAACTATAACTTGCAGATCAATGCGTTTTTCAACAAAGGGGCAGACAACTTGTAAAAAAAAGTGATTATATATCTATAACCATTTCCATTTGTGATATTACATTCTCAGCACTGTTATGGCACATGTACAGGTAGTTCTCAACTTACAATCATTTGTTTAGTGACTGTTCAAAGTTACAACAACAGTGAAAAAGTGACTTATGACTGGTCTTCACACAACCACCACAGAATTCCTGTAGTCACTTAATCAAAATTTGAGCACTTGGCAATGAGCATATATTTATGGTTGCAGTATCCCAGGGTCATGTGACTAGTTCCCACCTTCCCAGCCAGTTCCCAACAAGCAAAGTCAATGGGAGAAGGTGTACTTGCTCAATAACAACACCATTCACTTAACAACACTGATGGATCATGGTAGAAAAAAGTCATAAAATTGGGTGTGATTCACTTAACAATTGCCTGGCTTAGCAACAGAAATTCAGGTTCCAAGTGTGGTCATAAGTTAAGGACTACCTGTATAGTTAAACAGATAGGGAAAACCTTGACAGATTCGACCGGAACTTCATCTGCTCTGGTTCCCACTGTTAAGAAATTCACAGGTAGGGTGTGTGAATGCATCTTGGAATCATCAAGGTTTCATGTAAAACACCTAAAGTCCTGCCATTGTAAAAAAGGAAAAACACATTTTTAACAATCTTAAGGGAGAAGCTGCAGATATTTTAAGCAGGGGCTATACAGCAGTTAAAGTAAAAACCATAGGATTGGATCCCAAAGAATAGATGATTCTATTCTTCTGCCTCTCCAGACATTTCTTTCAAGTTTTTTTTTGGGGGGCGGGGTGTGTGTGTGTTAAATTAGCTACAGAGTTTGGGCACTTCTGATAGTTGTCCTTTATCACCCTGTCTCAGGTGAGCTGCCAGCCTTATTTGCCAAGGAATCTTTTTTCCTATGGCATAAGGATGACAAAGTAATATAACTATCCCAAAGTGAATGTTATGTGTTCTTATTAAATAATTCCCATTCATATAATTAACGATTGCACACCACATAAAATCTGTTCTCAATTTTGCATTTCTTCTTATCAGTTTCAGATAAGTGCAACCAGTAGAACAGCTTGCCTTCAAAAGTTGTGGGTGCTCTATCACTGGAGGGCTTTTAAGAAGAGATTGGACAGCCACTGATCCAGAATGATATAGAGTCTCCTGCTTATGCAGGGGGTTGGACTAGAAGACCTCCAAGGTCCCTTCCAACTCTGTTATTCTGTTAAGTAATTAATTTAGAATCTATATTCTTTGGTAAACTGCATCATGGCTACATAACTGAGATACAAAATTTTACTGGAAAAATTCATGTTTTAAACCATGGAAAAGGTCCCCGTTTCAAAGCCAGGAACAAAAATGTGAAAAAACTTGAAATTCAAGTAGTTTTGCATTTCACTCTAGCTGTTTCACAAATCTCACCTTGTGGTATCACAGCCAGAGGTGAAATTCAAAAATTTCTTCTACACGCAAGGAAAATTACCATCATAGTGATTTATGGCAATGTATAGGAACAAGTTCTGAAAAGAAGGGTCAGAGTTAGAGCCAATGCATGATCTGGGTTTTCAGAAAGGTTTAATTGCAGATTGGCAATTTATCTACAATGATAATTTCATTCATGCAACTCTAGTAAGACAGTCTATCACACACAGATTACACTGGCCTAAACTATATACAGGTAGTCCTTGATTTATGACCATGATTGGGACCAGAATTTCTGTTGCTAAGCAAGACAGTTGTTACATGAGTTACACCCAATTTTGTAATCTTTTTGTCATGGTTGTTAAGCAAATCACTGCATTTGTTAAATGAATCACACAGTTGAATTTGGCTTCTCCATTGACTTTGCTCGTCAGAAGCCAGCTGGGAAGCTTGCAAATGGCGATCATGTGACCATGGGAAAAAGTGCCACTGTAACTTCAACAATCACTAAACGAATGGTTGTAAGTTGAGGACTACCTTTAATAAGTGCACAGCAATGTTCCTCTTACATAGCATGGGAAGAGGAATGAAGATGGTGCTGAGGTGGTTGCAAATGGAACAGAGAACAGAGAAAATAGAGAGAAACATTCAGTCTCTTTGGAAATCAAGGAGATATCAAAGGCCTGTTTGATGGAGGAAGGAGAGTTTCTTCAAACAATACATTATTTTCATTACCACTGCATGATATGTTTGTCTTCAGCATTAATAGCTGCAATAAAGAATAAGAACATTCATATGCCTATTACAGGTTAACTGAGCGCACTAATTTTCTACCGTGTTTCTAAGCATTTCTTTTTAACCCCAAAAGAAATGCTTGGCCTTATTTTCGAGGAGGTCTTATTATTTTGGGGTGCGTGGAGCAAGACCGGGCTCCTCTTGCCATTGTACCTGATTTCCAGCTCTGTCTCCCTAACCCTAACCAGAGGAAATGGCGGGGACCGGCTGTGTATGGTTTAAATATTTTCGGGGAGGTCTTATTTTCGGGTAGGGCTTATTATCTGGGGAGGTCTTATTTTATTATTATTATTATTTATGTAATTTATATGCTGCCCTTCTCCCGTAGGACTCAGGGCGGCTTACAAAAACAAAACAAAGAATTACATAAACAATTAAAATCAGTTTAAAATTAAATTAAAATCAATTAAAAATTATTAAAATTATTTGAAGTCACCCCTACAGATTCAGCCCATTTGGTGAAAAAGCCACGTCTTCAATTCGCAACGGAAGGAGAGGAGGTCCGGGGCTGTCCTGAGGCCGGTAGGCAGCCCATTCCAGAGGGTCGGCGCTCCCACAGAGAATGCTCTCCCCCTGGGGGCCACCAGCCGACATTGTCTGGCTGACAGCACCCTGAGGAGGCCTGCTCTGTGTGAGCGCACCGGACGATGGGAGGAAGGCAGGAGATGATCCTGCAGATACCCCGGGCCTAAGCCATGTAGGGCTTTATAGATGAGCACCAGCACCTTGAAACGAAATTTTCAGGGAAACAGGTAGTATACATTTCAGAGTCCTATTTTTGTCCTATAATGCTCTTGGAAACAATGGAGAACACATTCACATGCACATGTATGTATCTTCCAATTAGGTTTATGCAACATTTCAGATCCAAATGGGCTTTAGTATGCATAAGACCATGAATGTAGCACTTCCTTGCAGCTCTTTAAAGCTGCTGTGTCCATCTTTTTGGAATCATATTTGAAGAATTGCTCCCTTTTTCACATTTTAAGTTCAACGTAGGGGCTCTACTAGCTCTGAAGAACAGACTTAACTACTAGAGAAGGGACTCTCTCTTATGATACTGATTTTTATGAAATAATTTCACATGGTAAATAACCTACTCTAAGCATTTTACTCTTTTTTGGTACCTAATAAAAATTATTTACTCTCCTAATGTCTTAATCATTTTTTATGTAATCCTTAGAATATTTTGATGATTTTTTAAATTCTTGCATTCATTTGTCCTGTGCTATAAACCTTACAAGTTGACCTTATAGCTGCCATTGTAATGGCTTAATGATGTTCCAGAATATAGCTGAGGCTAATTGAAATATCCTACTTCAAAACACTGAGATTTCAAAAGGACATAAAATGTTGAAATAGTAACTTAGTACATTCTGATACTGAACAAACACGTTTAGTGCTGTGATAGTTTCTTTTGATTGATTTATGTGGGAATTGATCTGTATTCCTAACTCCAATTTCATCAGTATCAAATG
Organism: Pituophis catenifer annectens; assembly: GCF_029215685.1. Taxonomy (NCBI): domain Eukaryota; kingdom Metazoa; phylum Chordata; class Lepidosauria; order Squamata; family Colubridae; genus Pituophis; species Pituophis catenifer. The sequence goes on from NW_027256882.1 coordinate 161,058,485, forward strand.
AAAACTACTCAGACCCTGTTTATCAGATTGAAAACATTTAAACCCATTATTTCTAAAAAGAAACTATTTTGCATATAGCAATATAGAAAGACATATTAAACAGCAATGGGGAATTATCTACCAGGATCACATCCATCATTTCAGGTTCAGAGTTTTGGCATATAATTCTGAATTCAGAATCTCAAGAACTTAATTTTATATTTAAACAGCAAACAGAAATGTGTTTGTGATCTAGGAACTCTTTGACAGATGTTATGCAAAATAGTTAACAGGCAGCTTTACAGATGTTCTACTCACTTTTTAATGTCATCATATATTTTCAATCCCAACCACATAGTAGAAGAAGCCACACCGCAAATGTGCAATTTATTCATTATAATTTTATAACACTTCCAGTTATTTACATCATAAAAGCATGAGCAGCAAAAAGACACAGCACTAAAATAATTAATTGGCTAAAAGTACAATAATAGAGTTAGCACAATAGCGATCCTTCGTTCACCAAATGCCTTCCAGAAAAAGCTGTCTTTTAGTTTGGAAAGCTAACGCTGAGGGTGCCAGAAAGAGGATATTCCTTAGTTCAAGCACCATAGCTGAAAAACGTAGCCCATGAGCTAGTGGTGAAATCCAATTTTTTTTACTACCAGTTCTGTGGGTGTGGCTTGGTGGGCGTGGCAGGGGAAGCGAAGCGGTAGCGCTGGGATTTGAAATCCACTACTGATTGAGGGCCACTGGCCTAGAAAACAAGCAATATAGGACTTTGTAGCTTTAAAATAGCACTGTGAATTGCACCTGTAAAGTTATGGAAAGTTGCCACAAAGTGCAATTGAAAGTGCACAATGGGGATGAACAGAAAACATCTAAGAGCTCAGTACAGGTAGGAGATCACGAGAAGACATTGTGCTCATTTTGATGAGCCACTGGGAGAAAAGAAGGTGCCAACAGGAAGTGCCCATTTGTATATATAGGTGGTCCTTGATTTACGACAAGTTACAACTAATCTCCCAAAAGGTACTTATGACCTGGATTTGAAGTTCTGCTGCTTCTCTGGTCACATGATTGCACTTTGGGTGCTTGGCAACCTGTTCACCTTTACGATCATTTGCAGTGTACGTGACCCTGATTTACACCATATATTTTTTTTGCAGAAAACCAGTTTTTTGTTTCTGGCAAAGAAACTCCCATTGCAGATAATAGATTTTGCTTAACGACCATAGTGATTCGCTTCAGGACCACTGGGAAAAAATACTGCAAAATTGGGTTAACCATATGATGACCTGCTTAATGACTGGCACGATTTATAACCATAATCCCTGTGTCAATTATGGTTGTAAGTCTAGGACTATCTATGAAAAGAAACTGAGATCAGTGCTACTTGCAGCTGCTGGCACTACTTCTTCTCCATATGCTTAATGAAGTTGTACATTCCTCTTACATGTAATATGTAAACGCAGAAGCTCTTTTTCTGGTTCTTGTATTTAGGGGACAAAGAGAACTGGCTGTCTCAACTGTCATCTAGTTTGTAGGGCTCATATGATGAAAGAAGCTGAAGGTTGCAAAATTCTATTTATTCATATTTTGAAATAAACTTACTTTATTTCAAACTTTGTATAAAGGTTTACTTCTGAGTTAGCATGCTTAAGATTAACTTTTTACCCCCTATCTTTTAATTCTCTAATTTATAAATTATGGATTTATAAAAGTGAAATAAATGTACACGTACACCAAATGTCCTTTTTAAAAGAACAAAATATTATGCTAAATTAACATAAAAAAAACACTACTGCATTAAATAAAACACTACTGCTTTGTTGTTGAAATTATGGCCATTTTTATTTATTTTAGTGTGCATTTTCTTCATAGCAATCAAAATAGTCTCCAAGTATAAATTAATGTACCCTTAAATTGTAGTTCCAGCTAAACTTTACCACTGCTAATTAAAAATGTTCCTTTTTAAGCTTTAGCAAATTAGCCTAACAATTGAAATGTTATATAAAAGAGAAATTAGGTGCAGATCTAAATACATTAATCTGGGAGAAAGTAAATGGATTTACTTTCAAATTAACCATACACTGGATTATGTTGTAATAATTGAGTGTGGGATTTGGACCAAGAGATTTGCTCCAATGTTGGATTTGGCTCTAATCCACATCTGTTATGATATTCACATGATGACTCAGAATAATGTGCTTAATTTAGTTAATATGGGTTGACAGAACACATAAAAATCAAATAGTTCACAAAATATACTAAGCCACAAAAGAAGTAGCCCGGTTACAACTGACAAAGCTTACTAGTTCCTAATGTCATGCTTGTTTATCAGTGTATAAAATGTAGGGAGTTACCTTTTTATATTAAAAGGATTACACTGGGAAACCTGCCCATCCCCTTTTATTCATCCCAAACTAAGGCTTTAAATTGCTTTGTTCTTTCTTCAAAAATTGGAAGTGTGCTGATGAGTAACAGCTTAAATCAGCAGTGTGATGCTCTCAATATAAAACAAATTAATCTTTTCATTTAATACCGTTTTTATTTTTGTTTAAATGCCATCTTGTGTGGTGTAGTATTTAAAATGCTAGTCTGGGAGCCAGGAATTTATCTTCTAATCCCCCACCCCAGCAACCATGGAAGGTCATGAGGGATGGTGGGCCAATCAGTTTCTCTTAGAGCAAGAGCAGATTTGTAGAGTTTAACTTGTTGGGCCAGATTCAAGTTGAAGTTCACTCTTAGCCATAAAAGTTCACTGTGTGATTTTTGGTCAAGCATGTTCTTATAGCCAATCATGGAAAGAAACTGGACCTAAGAATACTGTCTTGAATTTGCAAAAGAAAAGCTGTATAGAAATGTAATAAATTCTTACAAAATAACTTTGTTCAGGATCCTAAACTTACAATATGAGAGCTACCTGTAGTTTGGTATAGTGGTTAAAGGTATCAGGCTAAAACAGGGAGACTGTGAGTTCTAGTCCCATTTTAGGCATTAAGCCAGTTGGGTGACCTTGGGCCAGTCACTCATTTTCGGCCATATGAAGGAGGCAAGAGCAAACCACTTCAGAAAAAAACCTTGCCAAGAAAACTGTGGGGTCTGGTCAAGGCAGTCACAAGCAGACAATAATGACTTGGGGGCATAAAAACAAAGCAAAATTACTTCATGGTATAATAAAAAATAATACAGTACACATACATAAAATATAAGCAGTGAATGGATCAGTTTAAAAGATTCATTGAAATCTACCAATTTAAAATATTAAAAGTCCCAGGGAAAGTTTCTCTCTATTAAGAAACATATTTCTGTGCTACCACACACAATGGGGAGGGGGTGAGGATATATCTTTGCAGCTTAATCTTTAGTCCTATTCAAAGATTGCTTTTCAATTTATCATAATTGCATATCTAACAAAGGCCGGTAAACCATAAGCAGAAACCAATTGTGGCTTTTGAGCAACTCATGTTTTCAATCTCGTTATTTTTTTTTAATGGGTCTTTGAATTACATTGTGGCATTTTATAGCATCTCTTTTCCCTTCCCTGAATGACTTCCTTTTCATTTGCTCCTTTTATGTTTTTAATCTGGTCCTTTAACAGCACTGGGTTCGCCAATCCTGACATGAAATGCTATGTTAAAAGCATGCACACATACACATACACAGACATAAACACACAGACATATCCACCATCAAATGAATCCTGTTCCAGCTAATCACTCAAAGTCGTAACTCAGATTTATATCTTCCAAAACCTGTAATAAAAACCAATCTGTATTGAATACAGGAGATGCCTCCTAAGAATCAGAACATTTAAATGATGGAATAATCCACATTCTTCTCAAGTCTATCTTGTGATATTTCCATACCTCCCCTCCCCCTTGTATTTTTATTATTAGTTGGAAGGTAATGATCAATGGCAAGGGGAAAAAGGATGCATGCTTATTTCAAATGAGAACGGATTGATTTTATTTGTATGGCTGCCAGGTCACAACCTAAAGAAATTGACTTAACTCTAAGGTTAACTAGATAAGCCTGAGAGTTATTGGGTCATCCTTTGCTGCATAAAAGTAGTGTAATCTGATGTGACATTAAATTTGGGGCTGACCATATTTTTTTGCCCCTATGCTGGAGGGTCCCATGATCGTCTAAGAAGAGAATGTATCATAAATAGAAAAATAATTGTAGTGGCAACTGTACTTCAATCACAAGTCCATATTTATTTATCTAAACAGATAAACAGAATGACCACGGGGGGTACAAAAAACAACAACAACAGTGGGAGTGGGAGCAAGCTCTGACTTCCTACTGGCTTCCCCACTGACTTTGCTTATGAGAAGCCGGCAGGGAGTGTTGGAAATCATGATCACATGACCGTGTGGATGCTACAACAGCCTCTAACATTGTGAAAATTTCATTTCCAGGGGAATAATGGGTCCTGGACTTTTTAAACATTCTTTACATTAGCAAATTCTGATTCAAAATTGTTGTGGTGCAGTGCACTTTTTGGGTTAACTTGAGGGTACAAACAGACAAATATGAGAGTTTTTGTAATACATAGATACAGCATTAATGCTGCATCCCAAGCTGCTATTCTCCTAGTTTTTCTACTCATTTTCCTCTGTATGCAATAAAAAGGGGTATAATATTGGTTCAGAGTGAGAGGTACAATATACAATATCCCATTCTATTGTTACTGTTACATCTACTTTGGCTTCAGCTACCCTATCTATCATTCAATAGTTTGGAAAGGGTTTATTTTCCCAGGACAGAAATTTCCAACCATTTTCAGCCATGAACATATCTAGAATTCAAAGCATGTTATAAACGCTCTCACAAAATGGCTGCTAAAGGGAATACCACAAGTCACAACACAACAATATACCCATAAACAAACACATGAGAACAATTCCTGTGTCTCCCTAATTTGCATTTATCTATCCCCCCCCACACCCCCACTAGGCAAGTAGGAAATTTTCCAAACAAAGCTCTGCAATGCAGCTAATCTTCATTTTTATTTTTCAAGAAGATATATCTGATCCAAAAATATTCTTAGAAAAAACAGTAATGCTTGAGCTAGAGTGTGTCCGAATCCAAATGATTGTTTTTATTATGAAAATATTTATATTAAAGAAAATCAGGTAAAACAGGGAGCCTGGTCCCGAGGAAGATAGCTGGGGGGACACGGGCATCACACTGAAGATTCAAGGCCTAGAATTTGAGTGTCAGCTGGTAAACAGATAGGAAACATACCTGGATCCATTAATTCTATTTTACCTGTAAGGTTATTAATAGAATCTTGCAAGTTTGCAAGTACAAACTTCCCACTGGCACTTTTAATCGGAAAGGGACAACTTACCGTGGCCACTTGGACACCGCCACCTGGCTGTGGGATACCTCATCCTGGGCAATTCGCTGAGGGGACAACTCGTCCCAGTCAACTTGCTGCAAACCTGGGCTTTTCAGTCTGGTTTCCAAAGGCAGCCTGGTTTAAGGGAGGCAAAAGTTCCTGCCAGCCTGCACTCTTTCTTTGAAGGCTTCCCACCCTCACTATCTAGCCCCCCCCCCCCCCAAACAAGAAAAATAGGCTAAACAGGAGTCATTGTTACACACACACACATCCCATTCCAAACTTGGGAACTTTTGTCTACACCCAAGCTGCCAAGCTGCCAATTGCGCACGTGGGGAGAAGAATCTCCCCTTCACTCACATGCACGCATCCCTACCCATAGATCCCTTTTAACTGCTTGATCCTCTAGGAAGGGTCCTTCCTAAGTTTCTTTTTCTGACCATTAAGCCACTGGAGGTGCCTGACTCTCTTCTGTGATTGTTTCTTAGGCAGCATCTCTTCCCCTCATTCCCCAAGGTCATCCACGCATTCCATTACATTGGGATATTTCTGTGGCTGAAAGCAGACTTCCAAATGGTTACCACAAGAATAAGAGAAGATATACTTTGGTGTGGTATGTTGACGGTATTTTTAGTCTATAGAGTTACCATTATGGAACTAATCCAACAAGTGCTTTTTTAAGCCGTTCCTTTCAAGAAAACATCTACTGTTGAATTCATATTGCTCTCCCCTGTGATTGAGGGTTCTTCCAAGTATAGCTTTCATTGTGGCATCATCCTGACTCATTTGTAGGGGTTTGCATTGTGACATAAACATTTACAAGGCATATGCTTTCATTTAGAACCTTTATGTGTTCACACATGGCTTCTTTTATATTTTAATCAATATACTATAGCTTTTGACTCATAGCACTATAGCTCTTCTCTCCGGAAGCTTTCTGTGCCCTTGAGCTTATAACACACACAAAGCAGGTTGTATATGGGGTGCATAATAGCAATAGCACTTAGAATTATATACCGCTTTACAGTGCTTTACAGCCCTCTCTAAGCGGTTTACAGAGTCAGCCTATTGCCCCCAACAATCTCGGCCCTCATTTTACCCACCTTGGAAGGATGGAAGGCTGAGTCAACCTTGAGCCTGGTGAGATTCGAACTGCCAAATTGCAGGCAGCCCGCAGGCAGCAGAAGTAGCCTGCAGTACTACACTCTAACCACTGCGCCACAGCAGTGATATATAGACTAGAAGTCTTAACCTTGGCTGAGAGCAAGACATTCTAAAAATTCCAAGTCAGGAATGTTACAGTTTATTTTATTTATTTATTATTTATTTATTTATTTATTTATTTATTTATTTATTTATTTATTTATTTATTTATTTATTATTTATTGGTTCGATTTATATGCCGCCCTTCTCTGGAGACTCAGGGTGGCTTACAATGCGTTAAGCAATAGCCTTCATACTTTTGTATATACCTGCTTAGTAGGGCTTTCGGGCCCCCCCTAAGCGGTGTTCTTTTTTATACAAAGTCATCTTATTGCCCCCACAATCCGGGTCCTCATTTTACCTACCTCAAAAGGATGGAAGGCTGAGTCAACCTTGAGCCTGGTGAGATTTGAACTTGCAGTAATTGCAGGCAGCTGGTGCTATTTAACAGGACTTTAGTCTGCTGCGCCACCAAGGCTTGTTGTTTTTTGTAATAAATAATTTTTCAATTATTTTTGTAATCTTTGGATGTTCTTATTCTATGCATTTGCCCCATTTTCACCTGACAATGTTAAACTTCCCTCTGCAAAGCTATGGAAACAGTTGGGATTTGGTGCTGAGCTAGGTCAACTCACTGTGGACAACCTGCCACAGCCAACTTGCCACAGCCAATTCACTGTAAGACAACTTTCCATGGCCAATTTTCTGCAGGACAATTTGTCGCAGAACAAGAGTTACACTAATATCGAAGAAATGGTGAAATATAATCATTAAAGGATGCCAAAGGAGAGACACAATGAATTGGGAGTGACAAAAATTAAAATAATTTAAAATAATTAAATTGAATTGTTGAATTGTTCCACGACAAATTATTTCGTGGAAGGTTGGCCATGGTGAACTGTCTTGCGGCAAATTTACCATAGTGAGTTGGCTGTGGCGAGTTAGCTGTGGCAACTTGGCTGTGGTGAATTGGTCACAGTGAGTTGACTGTGGCGAGTTGTCCCATTCCGAGGTCAACTAAAGGCAGGTGAGAAGGAATTATGACTATCTGAGTCTGGAGTATTCCGAAAAAAGACCTACAGGTTGGCAGCTCTAGCAGGAGCCATAAGCTTTATATTGGACTGCAAAATCCAGCTGGTAACTTGTCTTGAGGTCAAGAATAGATCCCTATCCAGCTGGAGCAGCAGTGTGTAATTTTACTGATCCTGTTTGTTGTGAATTTTTTCTGATTCTGTTTGTTGCTCTAAATCTGTTTGCTACCGGAGAGACATTGTTATCTTAGAAGCTTCATTTTTATATGTTTCGTATTGCATTATTTGTGGTTGTTACCATCTCTTTCTCTCTCTGTTTTTACTTCTGTGTACTGGAAGTGTTTTTATGAGAATTCCAGTCATTCCAACAGTATGTGATGTGTTTTCCAAATATAACAAGTTGGTGGGACCTACAGTGAACCAAAGAAATATGTTGTCTGTGTTTGCTGCCGAAAAGATTTTCCTAACATTTTCATTTAAAGGTGGTGGTTTGGGGACGGACAATCCCTAACACCAAGGAGACTCATTCTCCTCCCCCAACAAGGTGCATCAAATTAAAAATAATGGGTGATGTTTTTGAGCAAACCTGATTTCAAACGAAGTTACATCAACTGTAAATTTTAGAAATATTCAAATCAAAATTATTACACTGTTTAAAGTCATATTGGTTTTAGTGGCTCTATGTGATTATACATATCCCTTGGTTTAGTTCAATAAGCAATATTATTTATTAGACATCAAACATAGGCTTAAGATACCTAAGATGATACCACAAATCTATGTCATAAAAGGAGAATGGACGAGATGGAGAGTTCAGCATTTGCAGGAGGAGACAACTCCATTGGAAAAGTTTGGGGACAGGTGTGTGTGTGTGTGTGTGTATATATATATATATATATATATATAAATAAATAAAGGGAACACAAGCAGAAGACATCCGAGATCTGAATGAATGAAATAGCCTTATTAAATATTTTGTTCTTTACATACAGTAGTTTATACACTGCTCAAACAACTAAAGGGAGCACAAAACTACTATATGTAACGAACAAAGTATTTAATAAGGCTATTTCATTCATTCAGATCTCGGATGTCTTCTGCTTGTGTTCCCTTTATTTTTTTGAGCAGTGTATGTGTATATATATATTTGTGTGTGTAAAATATATTATATATAAGATACATATATAATTTTTATTATCAACTCTGAGCTGTTGGGGTGGGGGGACAGAGAGAGAGAGAGAAAGAGAGACCAACTAGCCAACTGTGCCAGGGAGCAAAGAGATGGGGGTGTTCCATTACATAGCAGCAGCAGCTGCTGAAAATGTTTTGGCATATCTTTATTTGCTCACTCTTGGAGAGGAGAGTTTTTCTCCTTTTCTCTTCCTTCTTGCCCGGCTTTGCCAATACCGCGTACCTACAAGGAGCTGCAGGTTTCCCAAAGTACTAAAAACTCTGATCTCACTTCATCTCAGGCAGAATCTGCCCCTGCCTGCTGCCATCACCGCTGTGCACTCTGCCCACCTGCTCACTTGCCCACCCACCTGCCTGCCTCTCATCACTTGCCCATTCGCCCTCTGGCTCTCCATCTGGGTGCCCACAGCAGGTTGTCCCCACAGTGAATTGCCCATGTTGAATTGTCCTGCAATGGTTTGGCAGCAGAGAGTTGGCAGAGGCAATTTAGCAGTGTCGGGGGGGGGGCACCCCCAGCTGGCCAGGCAGAGTTGTCCCATTCCGGTATTACATTGCAACCTAAATGCATATAGAAATAAATTATGTTACTCCCTTTTATTAACTACTGAATTATTGCCTCCTGGCATATTATATCTTTTGGCCTACTTGATCAAAATCTGCCTATTCTTAAAGAGACATTTTTGCATTGAAGTTAAGTCGAAAGATGGCAAACATGTTGGCCAGTGTCAATTCCTTCAGTGCCTATATAATCATATATTTGATGATTAATCAGTGGTGCTGAAACTTGGAGGGCAAATTAATTTTAGATTTAACCTTTAGCCCAAAGACTTTTCTAAGTCCACACTGAATAATAACATCACTGTTGACATTTGAGAACCAATGCAAAACACTATACTGTTGCCTCTATTTTAAGAAGCAATGCAAAACGTGAACAAAATCAATTACAAACTCAACCATGTAAATGTGGTATATGGCTTAGTACACTGACCATTTTTTTAGGTCTGCGATGCCGATATAATGGAAATTTTAAAATTTATAATGGACATTTCAGTTTCAAAATCACTACATGCAAATTAAAATGAATGATTACCTTGGGGAGAGGAGATTAAGGTTTTCCAATAACAAGACGATTGTCATATAGAAGAGTTGTTCCCTGTTGTTTCAGGTAACACAGCTGAAACTAATGGGTGAAAAATATCTGGGAGGCAAATTTTGGCTAAACATTAGAAGAAACTTCCTAACAGCAACAACTGTTTGGCAGTGGAACAGCTGCAAGTATCTCTTTTAAGGCAGGAGAATTTGTGTCCCTTTAGATATTGCAAACACTACTTATGTTGGAGTTACTGGGAAGAACACACTGATCAAAAATCAGGGGTGAGGAATCTCTAGTCCTCCAAATGTTGCTGAAAATCAACTCCCAGAATCCCCATCTTTCCTGAACCACAGTGAAAGTTCTAACAGCTACACAGTTCAACAAGATTTGAAGAGTGAAATGTTCTTTATCTCAGTTTCAGATGACTTCCAGGGTCCCTTCCAAATTCTATGATGCATTACTTTGGGCATCCCAAAGATGCTTTTTCAAAAGGCAACTGGACTGTCTGTGTTTCTTCTCTTGAAGACGTTTCACTTCTCATCCAAGAGGACTGAATGGTGGGGAATGGAAAGATTTATATTTCTTGCAGTCATCTGGTTGTTAGCACTCTGAAAGTCATTGAGTCCCTCCCCCTATATTTTCAAAGTCCACATTCTGGACAGAGAGGACCACCAGCTTGAAAGAGGAATAAAAGAGGCCACCTATGTTAAAATTGAGCAGCCCTCTCTCAACAGAGGGGGAGGGATACCACACCACCTATCTCCTTTTTTACAACACAGTCCTTTCAGCAGTTCCAAGAAGGTTCCACACCCATTTGCACTCTGATTCAGATGACCCTGAGGGCACACATGGAGCCTCCAGGACTCTCAGACAGCTAATGACCAACCTTCAAAGTGCTAACAACCAGAAGACTGCAAGGAATATAAATCTTCCATTCCCCATCATTCAGTCAGAGCTGAGGTTGCTTCTTGGATGAGAAGCGAAATATGAAGAGAAAAAACAAAGTAAGTCCAGTTGCCCTTTGAAAAAACACCTTTGGGACAATCATGACCTGGATGATTGATCCAGAGAAGCAGTCCGAAGAATACCCATGCTTTCTTTCACTTCTGCTAACTTGTAATATTGAGAACCAAGAACAAAAATCATTGTCTTATCCTCTGGTCTCATTTCACACATTTTTGACGTGAGTATCTCAAACAAATAAACAAACCAACCTAGCTTGGCTGCAATTTTCATTATGTACCCAGAACTGGAAATAAACCAGCTCAGCTATTCAATACCATTGATGTCATAGGAACACTAAAACCTTTTTTTTTAAAGTGATGCAGAATCCTTGTGTGGGAGTGCCCCTTATTGGTGACCATTTAGTGGTCAGATAGAGAGATAACACGCTTAGCTATTTATTTATACTTCATATTTCTTAACCTTATGTATACCTTCTTGTGTATGAGGATCTGCCTGGCAATGTTTGCTTCTTTTTTAGGGAGCCTCATTCCACTTTTTATCATCAAGATGCCCTCCTGGCATGTTGGACTGCAGCTCCCATCTTCTCCATCCAGGAAGCCAGTAGACCAACAGAAGATGGTGGTAAATATGGTCTATTACATTAGAAGGCACCATGTTTTGGAAAGCTACCTTATGCTGCTCTTTAAAAGCCCTACAGTGTTAAAGCCAACTCAATTTCCAACAAGGTCACTTTCACTTTTGTTATGTGGTTTCAGCTTGTGGGTTCTGCCGTGTCCTAAATACATTCCTGGACTCTGAGACAACCAAAAGAGGAGACAGCAAATCCATCCCAGACTCAAGACCACCAGCAAGAGGAGACAGGACTCTGCAGGAGAGGGGAGTGGAACAAAGTCCATTTGCTTTTACCACAGACAAGATCAATAAAGCTGGCCCTGACTACAGACTCTCCTGGAACATGACCTTTTTTTGTCAGTTTAGTGTTAGGCTTACTCATACAAGCTCCGCGCCACAATTTTGGCAGAGCTGCTTAATTTGCAGAGTTAGTGGCTGTTGTCAGCTCAGGATTCTATAGAAACATTCTTCTCCTATACTCTCAAAATCTCACAAGTTTGGGGTTTTTTTTAAGTCAAACGTGACCTGTTGAAGCAGACTGGTGATTCTTATTGGTTTTGCAACATAAGCACAAGGTACTCAGATCATCATAGGCAAGACTGTGGAATTGGAGAAGGAGTGAAACTGGCTTTGGAGAAGTCGATTAGTTTATGGTGACTTCCTGGCAAAGTAACAAGTAAGGGAAAGCTGTCTTTGTTTCTGAAAGGATAAGCAAAAATTAAGAAAGGCACTGCAAGAGCCTTGAGTATTTAAAGAAAAAAAAAAGGTTCAGCTATGCCCAAAGGGCATGAATTTCACCTCTGTTGCTTCCTGGAGCTCAAAGAATCAAGAATATATTTGCCTGCATCTTTACAGATAAAAATCTTTGGGACGCAGTGGCTAAGACACTAAGCTTGTCGATGGAAAGGTCGGCAGTTCAGCAGTTTGAATCCCTAGTGCTGCGTAACGGGGTGAGCTCCCGTTACTTGTCCCAGCTTCTGCCAACCTAGCAGTTCGAAAGCACGTAAAAAATGCAAGTAGAAAAATAGGGACCACCTTGGTGGAAAGATAACAGCATTCCATGCGCCTTTGGCGTTTAGTCATGCTGGCCACATGACCAGAGAGACATCTTCGGACAATGCTGGCTCTTCAGCTTTGAAACAGACATAAGCACTGCCCCCTAGAGTCAGGAATGACTAGCACATATGTGCGAGGGGAACCTTTACCTTTACCTTACAGATAAAATGGTTGAACCCTGAACTCTTTTAGGAAAGGAAGTCTATAGGGATGAGAGTTGGAGTGGGCACAAGCAATTCATAGCCTGCTTACCAACCAACATTCAACTTCTTGGTTCAGCAAGGATCCTTCAGAGAGAAGAAATGTACTGACTCAGAAAATGAGCTTGCAATTTTTGTCAAAATTTGGTTTCCCAACTTACACGTTACATATAATGATATTAACTGATATAATCTTCTAGGACATTACCACACAGAGAGAAGCATGATAAATAGCTAAAATGCATTATGATTTCCTGTTGTAAGTATGAATTGTATATCAGGTTTGTACTAAACTACCTCCCTTGCTGTTGTGCAACAGTGAAGAACAAATTGGAAGCTGTGGCTTTTGGTTTTAGTTGCCCAGATTTTTTCCATACGATATGAACTTTAAACAAGACAGTGAAAACTAACTACCGGTAAATGCCAGATGTGGTTTCAAATTCAGATTTGTTTTGAAACTGTGTTTTAAATAAACCATAACATTTTAAATTTAGATGTCACTAGGAACTATGGTTAGTTAAAATATATAAACTCTGCCACTTTTAGATCAAAACAGTTTCCCGGTATCTCTGGACTAAACCAGTAAAGTAGGATGCCTGTTTTGGCCAATATATCACACAAGAATTTCAGAGAGGAACACTGGAATTTTGTTCACAGCGATAGGTATCAAGAACATACTAGAGTTGGAGGATTTGTTCTTACAGTGCTATGAAAATATTATCTGGAAAGGACCTGAGTACTTTAAAACAAAACCTATAATATTATCTAATGGGAGATGCCAATGATCACAAGCTAGTCATATAGAATGGAAAATGGTAAGTAGGAAGATTCTCTCCTAACCACATGATCCAACAGAGAAAGAAGGGATCCTTTCTAAACTCCCTTCTTGTTTTTGCAATCTTTGGGGGCCCCTTTGTCTATGTCACCAAATCTCATTGTTGTAATTGCCAGAAACCAGAAAGGCAATTTCCCATTATTTTAGACTTCACACACTGTGAAATACAAAGAAGGCACCAAACCACAGCATGAATGTGATACTACCCTGTTCACTGTGTGCATACCCCACTCAGCCTCATCATCTCCCCACTGCATGGGACCCACAGACAGACAATTAACCCCAAGTCTTGATCAGAGAAACTAAAACAAACCTATCAATCAACAAAGCTAGTACAGGTAGTCCTTGACTTCAAACAGTTTGTTTAGTGACTGTTCAAAGTTACAACAGCACTGAAAAGGGTGACTTATGACTGTTTTTCGCACAACTGTTGTAGCATGCCCATGGACACAGGCTCAAAATGCAAACACTTGTCAACTGGCTCATAGTTATGGCGGTTGTAAAGTCCCAGGGTCATGTGATCACCTTTTGTGACCTTCTGACAACAAAGTCAATGGGGAGCTGGATTAGTTTAACAATCGTGTTACTAATTTAACAACTGCAGTGATTCACTGAACAACTGTGGCAAGAAAGGTCATAACCAGTGGTGGGATTCAGCCAGTTCACACTACTTCGGGAGAACCGGTTGTTAACTTTCTGAGCAGTTTGGTGAACTGGTCGTTGGAAGAAATCATTAGGGCAGAGAACCGGTTGTTAAATTATTTGAATCCCACCACTGGTCGTAACATGGGGAAAAACTCATTTAGCAACTGCCTCTTACAGCTCCTGCTTTAATATTTTTGTCATATATTAATCAGTATTCAACCGGGGAGGGGGATAATATGTGTATATGTGATAAGAGTTTTTTCAACGCACTTTTAAAATGTGCAATGTTTGTTTTGTATTTTTTATCTGGTTTTTTTTTTAAATTAAAAAAATGAAGTTTTGTATTTCTACCTTGTATCTTAACTTTTTTTTAATAAATAAAATAAAAAATAGAATTAAAAAAATTAAAATGTTGGAGAACCGATGTTTGAAAAACGGGTAGTTGTGCATACTGTATATCAGTAGGTGACCTTCCATTCAAAATACAGCGGTGGCTCCAGAGCCAGTGTTCTGATCCCTCTTGCAGGGAAAACAATGGTACATAATGGGGACAGCATTCAGCAAATGGACATGAGGGGTTGGTCCCATAGAAGATTAGCTAGGCCAGTTGAAGCCACGAATAAAATCCATGTCACTCCAAGGCTCCTCTCCATGTGTTCCAGATAGTTCAAATAGGGTATTTACACATAGCCAGAGAAAACACTACTTTTTCAATGGAAAATCTAAACCCAACTTTTGGCTGCCCCAGCAGTGCACTGGCAGTGATCTGTAGGCATTCCATAAGGCTCCCATCCCCAAATGTTCATTTATTTAATGCAACAGATCCTGTTATTAGTATATTCTTGTTGTTACATGCAGCCCAACACTGTCCCGCTTCACAGATATATTATGACTCTCAATCAAAGATTCTGCAGGTCCTAGTTACGAAACCGGATATTCAGTCATTTGTATCTGCATGTGATTAAAAATTAATGTATGTTTATGTTGCTCGTGTAATATCAGATTTCCCAAATCCACACAGATTAAGACATATTTTGCTTTGGAATGTGTATCAACTGTTTCACTAATTCTTTAATTAAATTATTTAGCTTAATTTTACTTGGCAGATTGGCCACGGTATATAGATGTGATCTTCGACTTACGACCACAATTGAGCCCAAACATTTCGGTTGCTAAGCAAGACAGTTGTTACATGAGTTTTGCCCCACTTTACAACCTTTCTTGCCACAGTTGTTAAGTGAATTACTGCAGTTGTTAAGTTAGTAATATAGCTGTTAAGTAAATCTCGTAAAGTAAAGCTGTTAAGTTCCCCATTGACTCTGTTTATCAGAAGGTGATCACATGACTCTGGGACTTTGCAACCACCATAAATATGAGCCAGTTGCCACGGATTCAAGTTTTGATCACATGAACCTGGGGATGCTGCAACGCTTGGAAGTGTGAAAAACGGCCTTGAGTCACTTTTTCCAGTGCTGTTGTAACTTCGAATGGTCACTAAATGAACTGTTGTAAGTCAAGGACCACCTGTACTTGAGGGAGGCATCCTACAAAACCTTAGTGGCCAAGGTAGAAACCATATGGTGCCTTCCCAATAATTCAGAGGTGGTATTCAGCAGATTCTGACCATTTCTGGAGAACCAGTAGCGGAAATTTTGAGTAGTTCAGAGAACCGGTAACTACCACTTCTGACTGGCCCCGCCCCCATCTATTCTCTGCCTCCTGAGTCCCATCTGATTGGGAGGAAATGTGGATTTTGCAGTATCCTTCCCCTGGAGTGGGGTGGGAATGGAGATTTTATAGTAGCCTTCCCCTGCCATGCCCACCATGCCACGCCCACCAAGCCATGCCACGCCCACCAAGCAACACCCACAGAACCGGTAGTAAAAAATTTTGAATCCCACCACTGCAATAATTGTAATAATCAAGCAATCATGGGCAAAAGAATTTTGCTGAATATAATGGAATTTAGCGATGAGAATCCATGTACAAGCTAAATGTTTATAAAATAAATCCAGATCTGCTAATTATAGTCCCTGCAAACTGCAATCCAAGACAGGACATGTCATACTGCTTAATGATATAGGCACACTCTGATAATAATGTCTTACCATCAGTAGAACATAAATTTTCATTGCGGCAACGTTGCTACTTTAAGTACATTAACCTGATATTGCTATTGAATTCTATTAATAAAACCAAAGGTACAGTTTCTGATTTGAGTGCGTGTTTATGACTTACATATCTTAATTTGTATCCCACACAAATGTCATAATGACATTCAGATCTGCAACTGAGTAATAAAGTATTACACTTCAGGGAAATAATGTAAAAGCTTTTACGATTTCAGGTAAATTTGTTTTGATTCTGGAACCAAAGGGTTGACATATCCTGGATGAAAAACTCAACACAGGAAAATAGGCCTGATTTAAATTTTTCTCAAATCTAGATTAAGAGGACATCTTGACTCAGCCATTTAGTTGATCCCAGAGATGGGATTAGCCATCTAATCCCATCTCTGGGATTAGAAGGAGCAATTCTGACACCAGGAGATGCATTTTCCTCTCATGATTGGTTAGATGGTTTTGCAAGCTGCCCAGAGTTATCCTGTTGTAAGACGGGCAGCCAATAAATTAAATAAATAAATGTATATATGTTGGAATGGGGAAAGCATGGCAAGCATCTAGAGTATTCCCAGATGGAGGGTTTTTTGTTTTTTTTAAATCAAGCAGTCACCCTGTTTCATTCAAGGAATGTTACAGAGATTCCATATGTTGTCTTCCATTTTATTCCTCCCGTGTGTTCTTATGATATTTTTCTCTTCACATTAAAAAAAAAATCTATTATGGAGGAAAAGATGAAACAGGACTCAGTTTTGTTCAAGAGGCACCATTAGGCTCCATCGTCAGGAGGTACTCCTTTTGGCTATTGTCTATAATAGGAATCATAACAAGCAATACAACTGCTATAAGAAATGGGTACAGCATTAAAGTAAGCATTTGGTAAATGTTTCCAACACAGAGACACTGGCTTTTCCAACCTATGTGATTTGGTTTTTTCTTGTACCAGAAAAACACTATGTATGAAACAGAGAAGGAGCTATTTGTTTCAAAATGGGTAACCAGCTAGTTCTCTGTTCATTAGCGTCACTTTCTTCTCCAATCAATAAACATAACTGATAAATCATCATATTGCCTTGGAGATCAATGTGAGTTGTAATTCAACATTATCTGAAAGTGTCAGAGCCTCCCTCTAGCTCTGTCTCAAAGAAACCTGTACATGGATATCTTCCCATCCAACCACATATAGACACTAAAAATCTTTGTATCTATTGAAAAACTACTCCAAGATTGGAGAATATTAGTGGTGGTTTTTCATTTTCCCAAGAAAGGGTTGTTGTTGGGTATAGCATCAGGAAAAGTATCTCAAACCAAGGCTGGAACATTTGATCTTTTGTGTTTTATCTCCAGAATTTTAGCATATTAGTCAGGCTAAATTTTGTAACTCAAGGATATCCTTTAAATTTGTCTGAACATTGCTGTTAAACCTAGACGCAGTACCTAGCTACAGATTCCCACAAATTAATCATATTCTGTAAAAACTTTACATCTGATTCAGCCGTTCAGTTTATTCAAATTATTTGGAAAAGCTGTTGAAATATTTTGCCCTATTTTCAAATCTGCTCCCAAAAATCAAATCGTCAGCCCCTTTTTGGCCATACAACTTGGCCAGCCCCATTTTAATTTAATGCTGGGCTTCTCAAAGTTTGTGATCCTTCAACTTCCTAAATGATAAATACATTTGTGTGACACTCCCTTCCTAAAAAATAATTAAATAATTACTAAAATTCAGAATAAAAGTAATGATTAAAACTGGGATGGGGTGGAGATTTTTGATAGAGGGCTAGAACCAGGGGTTTAGCCATTTCTCAATGGAGAGAAAGAGAGTCAAGAGTGGAAGAAAGAGATAGATGAGAGGGAGAGAGAGATGGGGGGGGAGAGAGAGATGAGAGAGAAAGAGAGGGAGAGGGGGAGAGAGATGAGCGAGAGAAAGAGAGACAGAGATAAGAGGGAGAAATGAGAGATGAGAGAGAGAAAGAGAGGGAGAAAGAGACAGGGAGAAAGAGAGAGAGATGAGAGGGAGAGAGATGAGAGAGAGAGAGTGAAAGAGAGATAGAAATAAAGGAGAGATGAGGGAGAGAAAGAGAAAGAGGGAGAGGGAGAAAGAGAGAGAGAGAGAAACCTGGGTAGGTGTGGCTGGGGGGATCATGTGACTGGGTGGGAGTGAGTGACATCGAATTGGCCACGCCCACCCAGGTTTTGTGGCTCCCGGTGTTTTCTTTTCTGTGAGAAATGGATCCAAATGGCTCTTTGAGTGTTTAAGGTTGCACACCCCTGCTTTACACAAACAATGGAAGCATATTTTGCTAGCGCTCTGCTTTGCCTATACAATCTGATCAGCTTAAAAAATTGTAAGCACCAAAAGTTCTGTGAAGCCCCTTTCCCCGGAGTTTCATAATTTGAGAATCCATCATGTAATGTGTTACGTGAATTCAAAAAGTGGGTTGAGTAAACTGCAAATTAACCATGGACAGACATTTACCACATAACCATTCTCTGCCTATACCTAATTCAGATCGCCAGGTGCTCCCTGTTTCTGATTATACCAAAACCCACACAGGCACAAAAAGAAAAATGGAAAGTATGGGTAAAATCCAGGCTTACTGAAAAAAGGATCATACATTTGTTAGAATTCA